>NC_082672.1:51585000-52800625 GCF_025265405.1 Mesoplodon densirostris
TCAGAACAATATTTCATTATATGAATATATTATATTTTGTTTATTCATCTGTTGATGGACCTATGGCTTGTATTGTTTTTAATATTTATTTATTTATTTATTTGGCTGCATCAGGTCTTAGTTGCAGCACGCGGGATCTTCATTGTGGTGTGCAGGCTTCTCTCTAGTTGTGGCGCCTGGGCTCTAAAGCGTGCGGGCTTAGTTGCCCCGCAGCATGTGGGATCTTAGTTCCCCGACCAGGGATTGAACCTGTGTCCCCTGCATTGGAAGGCGGACTCTTAACCACTGGACCACCAGGGAAGCCCAAGACCTATGGCTTTTAATAACATATTAGTCCTCCTCATCATTCTTACTATCTTATGAAAATACTGTTCACTAATAGCTTACATAAGTTTTTGGTCATTTTGCAATACTCCAAGCAACAAATCACAAATTCTTGTGGTGAATTACAAACTTGTTATCACTCAGTTTACAGAGGAAACTGTAAGGGAGAAAAAGGATTTTACACTGTACTTTTCCCCAAAATAAATTTCTATCTTGTTTATAATCTCTTTTTATTAAACTAAGATCCTCTATTTGTTTTAAGTCTATCTTAAAACAAAGTTTTGATATTTAGTATTTCCACTTCTACTATACATGTCTCTCAGCTGGGCCAAAATGAAAGAGTAACACTAGCATGTGTGAATAGGTAAAATGAATACGAAGCAACTTTGCCTTACAAGGGAAACTTCGTATGCCCACCAAAAAAGCTCCAGGGAAACCAGCTCTAGTGTACATTTCATCAGACTGATGTTTTGTTATATGTGAAAAGTCTTTTAAATAAATGAGACATTTTAGATATTTTCTCATCCAATCTGGTATTTAGTTTCCTGGAAATTTCAGTTCATATTTAATTTCAAATTGTGTATTATCTCAGTTCTTGTTGGATCTCAAATCAGATTATTCATCTCTTTGGTTTTTCTTCCTCTTTAACAAAAAATTAAGGGTGGGAAAGGGAAAGGAAATTAAATTCAATCTGGTCAATTTAGTTGTTTATTAGTAATGCTATTATATGTTAAAGTATGACAAATAACTGACCAAAAAATAAGGTTTGGGGTTAAAAAAAGTACAACTACAAAGTTCCCTGAGAATCTTTTAGCTTGTTTCATTTGTGAGCCATCTCTTTATATTTTGTGTATTTTATGCTACATGAAGAAACTATTTTTAGCATCTATTTTTCTTAGCTTCCCTGTTTATATTTTGGTATCTACATACACCACATTACTTTGGATTCCTGGCATGGAGAAGACATTGCAAATCTACCTTCTCCTCAAATGTAAAACATGAATACAAAGGGGAAAAAATTACTAACAGCATAAATCTTCAAAAAGTACTTTTTCCTACATCTGAAACCATCTCAGAGAAACTAAAATCTTCTGGGAACCTAAAATTGGTCAAGGAAACAGATGTTTGGATAGCACAGGGAATAAAGTTTGGCACTAACAATAGCTCCAACTAAAGTATATTTCAAAAAGATTGTCTGACTACATCTTCAGAATATGTGAATATAAAATGTTTTTACTCCTCCTTCTTGGTAAGAATTTTTGAGGTTTTAGGTCTTTAAAAAAAATACAATTCTATCCTTTCTTTAGATATGTTGTTATGGACAGGGAAAAACGTGCCTGAGAATTACAGGAATTATATTTTGGCATATATGCTTCTTTTTGGTAATTACCAAAAACATTTTGCTTTTTAGGTATCTGTGTACACAGTATATGCCCAACCAGATTATACATGACTTGCAAGCAAGAAACACAACCTACTTAATGATTATATTATCCATTATGCCTAATGTAGCACTTTGCACATAGTAGGTTCCCAATAAATATTGGTAGAATGTAGAATTATTGAATAATCATGTAAAAAATTACTAAAATTAACAGTGAAAAAGAAGGCTACTTTATTCTTCATCATATTGTAATGAAGCCTATTTTAAACTCTATGCAGTGATGATACACACAAATATTTAAACTATTTATGTACCTCAACTTGACATAATTTCATGATAACTTGATGGCAATCACATTTAAATATATTACAATATTTTTGTAATAATGCTACTCCAAAATAGCAACTTTAATAGCTGGGAAAACATGTTAATGGCCATTAACCTGAAGGAAACAAGGAACATTAAACATTTTTTCAGAAATCAATGTATAAGTTGAAACATTTCACTATAATATTTACAATCAAACCTCAAATTAAAATTTATAAAATGCAAACTATCAAATGTTGCAGCTGGACAATAATTTAGACTATATTTTGTAATTTTTCCTGTGTACATATTGATGAATACTATATAAAAAAGAGTCTTTTCTCCTTTAGAGTCTTTAACTATTACCATCGAATAACAAAATAAATTCTGCTTGAATGCAAGACCATAGCAATCCTATAAAAGCCCTTGATTATTAATCAATATGATATTAGTCAGTGAACATAAGTAACTGATTTTCCTTACCTTCAGGACAGCTATGAATGGTACAAAGTTAGCTCTTTGGAGTCCATTTTTATAGAGATCTGAAAGAAAAAATTAGTATTAGTTTTTCACTTCACCTAAATCATAATGTTAGCTTATATTTTAGCCTGGCAAATAAAGCTTTCTACTGATGAAAAAAATAAAGAAGCAAAAGAGAAGAAAAATAACCAAAACTGATCTCTATTCCGGTACTATACAAAATTTATTATATTCTTAATAACAGAAAAAATTAACAATCACAGAAAGGATATCAGAAGGCATTCAATCAAATTAGCTTTAAACTATAATAAAAAGCAAGAAAAGAATTTGGAAGATATCATGAATGATCCTAAATCAATAATTCAACATAAAAAGATCTATTTAAAAGTATTTAATATTTGAATATACAGATTCTATTGGGAAACAAATTATATTTTCTTCTTCTCATCTATAATAAAAGTTCTCAGTACAGAAGACTGTGTAACACAGTTTGCCATTTAAGAAAACACATCAACAGACAGAACTGTGTATGTATTTATATCAAGTTGATATATTTCCATTAAAGTAAATAACATTAAGGCCACTTTCCAAGAAACTACCTAAAAATTAAAACTCCATTCTTAATAGACTGTAAAGTTAATGTAATTATATATCATAAACAGGTAGTTTTTGTTGCCTTATAATGGTGTTTTTTATATATATGTATATGTGCCATCGTGTATGTATATTCATACGCATATACACACACATAAACACACATATTGTTAAGAATAAATAAATGGAAAGGGGAAACAAATTTTAAGCTTTGCATACTTTTTGTTAATAATGGAGACTTGGAATATTCTTTTCAGGAGGTTGAATTTTTATTGCATATAAAACATTCCTTTTAAGGAACTCCCTGGCAGTTCAGCAGTTTAGGACTCTACGCTCTCACTGCCAAAGGTCCAGGTTCAATCCGTGGTCGGGGAACTAAGATCTCACAAGCTGTGTGGCACAGACTAAATAAATAAATAAATAAATAAATAAATAATTCCTTTTAAAAGTCAACTCTATAAAGTAATGAGATTTAAAAAATAAAAAAGTATAAAAATGAGAACAGTAAAAAGTTTTCCAAATTATAAAAATCACAAGTTAGTTTGTGTCTCAATTTTTCTTTTTAAGTATTGCATCATGGGATCCTTTCTATATTTCCTTGTTTAAAGAAAATTTGATAACTAAGATTTCAACTGCCACATTTACTTATGGATATAAAATATGGTCATTAGGAAACATTTATTCTCTTTAGAAAAATATTTATCATAACATCATTATAGTGAAGCTATAAGCTCTTTGGTTAATAAGGACTACAGGCTTTAAATTCAATTACTTAAAATTTTTATTTAGTGATATTATAAAAGGTAAGATAATGCAGGCTTTAAATTCAGTTTCATTTGAAATTTTTATTTAGTGATATTATAAAAGGTGAGATAATGCTAGCCAGATATTATAAAAGGTAAGATAATGCTAGCCAGGATCTCTTCAAAATGAGATCTTTTTTTCCTATAATCAATACCTCGAATGAGTAAAATGGGTAAAATGCAGGAAATGGGTTTAAAGTTAGGTATTTTCATAGTCTTCCCTAATTACAAAGTTGCTGGGGAAGGTGCATAAAAACATTGCTATACGATAAGAGTTGACAGCCATGATTGCCAGTAAGTGGTAAAAATCAAAAATGAAATAATTTTTTAAATACACTCAATGTTTATAGCAGCTTTATCATAATAGCTAAAATTGTAGCTTTATCTGTAACAGCCAAAAACTAGAAGCAATCCAAATGTCCATCGTTAGGTGAATGGATAAACTGTGGTATATCTGTATAATGAAATACTACTCAGCAATAAAAAAGATAAACTATTCATACACACAAAAAAATAGATGAATCTCAAAATAATTATATGGGGTAAAAGAGGCAAAACCCTCCTACCCCTCAAAAAAAAGAGTTCCATACTGTGTGATTCCATATATACAAAACTGTAGGAAAAGCCAACTAATCTATAATAATCTAAAGAAATCAGTTGCCTGGGAAAGGGAGGGATTGGGACAGGGATGGCAGGGAAAGATGAAAAAGGGGAGGAGGAAATTTGGGGTGAGATGGAAATGTTAATTATATTGTTGGGGTGGTGATTTCACAGATGTATATGTATGTCAGTATTTTTAAAATTGTATCCTTTAAATATGTGCCATTTATTGTATGTCAATTATGCCTCAATAAGCTCTTTGAAAATTTATTAGAGAAAAATACACAACACTAGTGAATATCAAAAAACGAAATGTTACAGAATTAAAACTAAAATATTACAGTAATGAAAGTTTATGTTAAGGTAACATTTTGGTCTTACTCACGGAATATCTTTTTTTATGGACATATAAGGCAGGCCCTGACATGTAGTTTAACAGGCATGAACTGTTCAGTAGGTTAATGACAATGAGAAATGTAAAGGTCCACTTGTAATATTCTTTTTTTTTTTTTTTTTTTTTTTTTTTTGCGGTACGCGGGCCTCTCACTGTTGCAGCCTCTCCCGTTGCGGAGCACAGGCTCCGGACGCGCAGGCTCAGCGGCCATGGCTCACGGGCCCAGCCGCTCCGCCGCATGCGGGATCCCCCCAGACCGGGGCACGAACCCGTGTCCCCTGCATCGGCAGGTGGACTCTCAACCACTGCGCCACCAGGGAAGCCCTGTAATATTCTTGATTAAAAGATTTCCACTCAGCAAAATTAAAGTAGAATAACAATGCCTTTAAGTCTTTGAGATTTAATTTTTAAAGGGTTAACTTAAAAAAAAAAATCAGCCTTTACAAGGATATATAATTCAAACATTATGCTCTGGGAAGTATTTTCTGAACAAAATTCTAAACAGAATTCATTTGGCTTGAAAACCTTTAGGTTTTTACAGGACACTTAAGTGAAAAAGGACTGTACTCATTAAATTGAAGAGTTTTTGCAATTCAAATATTATGCAAATTATCAATACAATAGATCCATCTCCTGAAATGTTATTTAGCTACCAAAATTTTTAATATTAGTTGTTTAATATTATTTTTCTTAGACATGAAGATTTTATAGTACATTTATATCAACATTTGTCATTATTTACTAAATATTATTTTAAAATTCAACAGAAGTTCTTGCCTATTATTTTTTAATGATCTCTAAACAGAGCTAAATGAGCACTTGGCCATATAAGACAGAGTACTGGAATTATGGGACATTCTTTTTTTTATAAATTTATTTATTTATTTTTATTATTATTATTTTTTTTTTGCGGTACACGGGCCTCTCACTGTTGTGGCCTCTCCCGTTGCGGAGCACAGGCTCCGGACGCGCAGGCTCAGCGGCCATGGCTCACGGGCCTAGCCGCTCCGCGGCATGTCAGATCTTCCCGGACCGGGGCACGAACCCATGTCCCCTGCATCGGCAGGCGGACTCTCAACCACTGCGCCACCAGGGAAGCCCTATTTTATTTTTTATTCATTTATTTTTGGCTGTGTTGGGTCTTCGTTGCTGTGGCGGGCTTTCTCTTGTTGCGGTGAGCGGGGGCTACTCTTTGTTGCAGTGCACAGGCTTCTCATTGCAGTGGCTTCTCTTGTTGTGTGCAGACAGGCTCTAGGCGCGCAGGCTTCAGTAGTTGTGGAGTGCGGGCTTCAGTAGTTGTGGGTCGCAGGCTCTAGAGCGCAGGCTCAGTAGTGTGGTGCACAGGCTTAGTTGCTCCGTGGCATGTGGAATCTTGCCAGACCAGGGATTGGACCCAGGTCCCCTGCATTGGCAGGCAGATTCTTAACCACTGCGCCACCAGGGAAGTCCCAGGACATTCATTTTTTGAGAATGGTATAAGGACCTCTACATTCTCCACAATGAATAACTATAACAAGACTTACAGATGAAGTACATGCAAAGAGGATTTATAAAGTAATTACAAGGATCTACATAAATACTTTGGAGATGCACATGGATAGGCAGATCTTTTCCTTAAAAACCCAGTGTCAAAACGACCAGGATGTCCACTTAGTTATATAAGTACATACAGATATAGAGTGAAAAACTTTTAAGATAGGTAATTAAAAGGAGTTTTCCTATAAATTAACACAAAATAATTATATGGCTCTATGGAACCAAACTGATTTACCTTTCCAGGAGATTCTTATTTTAGTATAGATTAAAAGAAAATGGCGCCTTTAGGCCACGTAAGCAGGAAGAGCTACTTAGCTTCTTTTTAAAAATCTAACTGGAGTTCAAACAGTATTTTCCTAGATGTATAGATAATACAGCTAATTAAATGTTCCCATTTGATGGTATATTACAATTTTATATTCAATTCAACATACATTCATGAATTCCTATTATTTGTCTGCACTGAAATGAGTGCTGAAGACAAAAGATAAATAAAAGGAGGAACTAGCATTTAGAGAACACCTACTAGGAGCCAGGCAATTTGCTAGACACTGTACACAAATTACAATAATGCTGCATAGTAAATATTTCGACCTCCATTTTACAGATAAAGAAACTGATACTCAAAGTTTTTAAAATAATTTGCTGAATTCCCAGCCAGTAATTGGTATATCTAGAATTTTTGAGGAAGGTCTTTTTTTTTTGCATTACGCGGGCCTCTCACTGCTGTGGCCTCTCCCATTGCGGAGCACAGGCTCCGGACGCGCCGGCTCAGCGGCCATGGCTCACGGGTGCAGCCGCTCCGCGGCATGTGGGATCTTCCCAGACCGGGGCACGAGCCTGCGTCCCCTGCATCGGCAGGCGGACTCTCAACCACTGCGCCACCAGGGAAGCCCCGAGGAAGGTCTTTAATGAAGCTAAAACTAGTAGGCTTTTTCAGAACCATGTTGTGACCAGATGGACTTGTCACAGCCGACAGACACAACCAGATCATAACCATGATACAAGGTAAAAAGGGATACAAGGTATAAACATAATATACAGAACACAAACTACTCATTTTACCTGGGTTCAAAGGCAGCTTTGCAGGTAACAATGGGACTAGAGCACCTTGGAAAAATAAGCGGGGTGCCACCAAGCAGAGAAGAAGGAAGCGTATCCTAGGCAGAAGAGTCAGCACAAGCTCATGACTTTACCTCTACCTTCTTTTCTAATACTATACAATCTATTGCTCAAATCCCACACTTTCTAACAAGCCTTCCTTGAATCCACTATCGTGGACAGACTTTTAGAGTGGCCTTCCGTAATCCCAGACCTGGTCATCATAGCTTTATATGAACACTGGACAATGTTAATTTTCCACGTGTATCCTTGGCTAATGTTTTCAATGAAAACTGCTTTAGAGATGGCAGGAAGATGAAATTCTCTCCATCAATCCCATGAACAGTCCTATAAATTGAATCCATTTTTGATTCAAATAATAATTGCCAGCCTCCATTTTAGATATCCTATGCCATTTTATTTTTATTTTTTATTTTTTATTTTTTTCCTTTTTGCTTTATGTGGGCCTCTCACTGTTGTGGCCTCTCCCGTTGCAGAGCACAGGCTCCGGATGCGCAGGCCCAGCGGCCATGGCTCACGGGCCCAGCCGCTCCGCGGCATATGGGATCCTCCCAGACCGGGGCACGAACCCGTATCCCCTGCATCGGCAGGCGGACTCTCAACCACTGCGCCACCAGGGAGGCCCTCCTATGCCATTTTAAATGGTGTAATCCTTTATAACAGTGATAATGGGGATCCAGGGAAATTACAGGCTCCACAGACTCTTTTTTTTTAAGAACCATGAAAGAGAAACTTAATAAAATGTTACAAAAAACCTTCACTGCAAAAATACTACCTTATGTATTTATTTTCAGTAAAGTCAAACACCAATGAAGTAGTTTTTCACACCAAAGTTTCTTTTTATAACAGAATTCAATGAACAGAAATATCATGACTGGAGTCTTCAATGAGAAAACAGACCTCGGGTATTCTGGGGAACCCCCTGTGCACAAAGAAGACTCAAAACCAGCCAGGCAAAAAGTAGTGGCAGAAATTCGAAGTCCCCTGTTAACTTTTAGAACCAACTATTTCATTATCAAGTGTGAGAGGCTGAGGTTCAGCCAACAACTTTTTTTCACTTTGACTCTAAAGGTTGTCTTTGGAGTCAGAAGCCCTTACTACCAAACGGGGGTGGGGGGTGTGAGTGAATGGAATTCTTTGAGTAACTTCTTTAGAGTCCTTTAAGTTCACTGTGGTTTTTGCACTATCTCTACAAAATTGTATGGCTGAGTCAGTGCAATCCTTAGCATCTCTCTCCATGACTCACCTTTTGCAATAATATCGCACTTATTTCCTGCCACATCAACTACAAAATTAGATGGGACTTGCTGTCAAACATCTTTTAATTCATTCCTTAATGTTAAAAATACCTCTCCTTTTTGGCATCATAAATCATTATAAATGAACATTGGTGGTAAAGCAGAAAATCATTCTTGCGTAGCTGTATCCCAGGTTAGGAATTTATGTCACTCGTTTTGGTGCTAGACAAAAGATGCCCTGCTGTTGAACTGATCTTAGGCTCAAAACTGTTTTCCACAAACCGCCACACAATACTTGATTTACCCACCACTGTAATCCCTAGTGGACAAACTCCAGCACCAAGGCCCGGGAGTCAGGGGCGCAGGACCCCTGCTGCCGTGAACTGAGGACAGAGAGGCAGAGCCCAGCACAAGCATCCTCTGGTGGGGCCAAAGGGACCGGCAGGGCCTGCCTCAGTCAATTTAATCTGACGTTAATAAGCCCACACACACCAGGCTTCGTATTACTACTGTTTGTAGAATATAGCTCTTTGCATCCATTTACTTTCAATCTATATTTATATTTAAAGTATATCTCTTGATATATTTTAGTCCATCCTGATAACCTCTACCTTTTACTGGAACGTTTAGCTCATTTAACATTTAGGTCTATGATTTTTAAAAAATATTTATTTATTTATGCTGCACCAGGACTTAGCTGTGGCATGCAGGATCTTCGTTGCCGTGTGCAGGAACTTTAGTTGCAGCATGCGGACTCTTAGTTGTGGCATGCATGCAGGATCTAGTTCCCCAACCAGGGATCGAACCCAGGACCCCTGCACTGGGAGCATGGAGCCTTACCCACTGGACCACCAGGGAAGTCCCTAGGTCTATGATTTTATTATTTGTTTTCTTTTTTTGTCTTCTCTACATTTTCTTCCTCTGTTCACCTTTTCTTGCCTTTTTTCAATTATTTGAATATATTTTAAAATTCCTTTTTGTCAACTGGCTTTTATTTTATTTCTGTTGTTCTAGGGGTTACAATATATACAGGCATACCTCATTTTACTGTGCTTTGCTTTATTGATCTTTGCTGATACTGCATTTTTCCAAATTGAAGGTTTGTGGTAACCATGTGTCATGCAAGTCCATCAGCACAATTTTTCCAACATCATTTGCTCACTTCATGTCTCTGTGTCATATTTTGGTAATTCTCGCAATATTTCAAACTTTTCCATTATTATTATATTTGTTTTGGTGATCTACAACCAGTGATTTCTGATGTTATTGAAAGCAGCTCTTTTGTCCCTTTCCTCTTTGTCCATTTCTGTTCCCCTCTAACCTTAAAAGAACCTAATTATAGGAATGAGATGATTAAGCAATTGAAACTAACTCCCGACTTATGCTCTCTTGAATATACACCGTACCTTGTCTAACTTGATTATTTTCCTAGATAAAAAGTAAGAATGAAGAATTAAGCAGTTAAAAAATTACTAGCTCTCTACACCCAACAGCCTCCTTAGCAATCCTGCAGGCAGATCACACAGGCAAGAGAACATCTGAAGAAAGAGTCAGCCAGTCTGCACTCAATGGAGAATGATGCAGAACCAAACCTCCTGCCTTGATGATTCACTGAGATTCTTCGCCTCCATTTTTCCCTTTAAAAACTGTCATGGTTGAGGAGAATCTTTGGAGTTGGCCTCTGGACACAAGTCCACCTTCTTCACAGATTGCCAGCTTTTCTGATTAAAGCACCTTTCTTTTCTACTGACGCTTGCCTCTCAAATTAATGGCTTATGAATGGCAAGCAGCCAAACCTGGGTTCGGTTACATTACTATTGCAAAAAGATTACAACTCATTGAAGACTCAGATGATGGTTTGCATTTTTTAGCAATAAAGTATTTTTTACTTAAGGTGTGTAAGTTGCTTTTTTAGACATAATGCTATTGCACACTTTATAGACTACAGTATAGTGTAAACATAATGTTTAAATGCACTAGGAAACCAAAAAATTTGTGTCACTCATTTTATTGCAATATTCACTGTATTGCAGTGGTCTGGATATCTCCACACTATCTTAAAGGTATGCCTGTATCCTTAACTTTTCACACTCTACTTAGAATTAATATCATACCACTTCACACAAAAAAATGTAGAAACCTTCCATCCATATAAGTCCATCTAAACACCTCCCTTTATGCTATAGGTGTCATATGGATCACATCTACACACATTATAAACCCCACAAGACAATGGTATAATTTCTCATAAAATGATCATTTCTATTTTTAAGAAATTAAGAAGAAAAACTAGTTACTGATATTTACTCCAATATTTACCATTTCTGATGTTCATTTCTTCTTGAGGATCCAAGTGTCTGTTAATGTTTCCTTTCTACCTGGAGAACTTCTTTTAGAATATCTTGTAGTGCATATCTTATGCTGACGAGTTTGTTTAGTTTTCTTTCATATCAGAATGTCTTTATTTTGTCTTTATTCTTGAAGGAAATTTTTATTTGATATAAAATTCTAGGTTGACAATTTCTTCCCCAGCATTTTAAAGATATTGTTCCACTGTCTCTGACCTCCATAGTTTCTAATGGAAGTCATCAAAAGCTAATCATTGTTCCCCTGTATTTAATGTCATTTTTCTCTGGCTGCCTTCTAGATTTCCTCTTTAGCTTAGGTTTTTAGCAGTTTGACTACAATGTGCCTAAACAGTGTTTTCTTGTATTTAGTCTGCTTGCATTTAACTGAGCTTCTTGAATCTGTAAATTTATATCTTCACCCTAGATTGGGAAATTTTCAGTCATTATTTCTTCAAAAGATTTTCTGCCCATTATCTCTCCTTGCCTTCTGGGATTCCAATTAGAAATATGTTAGAAAGCTTGTTATAGCTCTACAAATTCTTAAGTCTCTGTTTCTTTACTTCTGTCATTTGCTATTCTTCACCTTGGATAATTTCAAGTTCTCTGGCTCTTTGCTCTGTTATCTCCATTCTGCTATTAAGCTCTTTAGGTTAATTTTTTTATTTAAGATACTGTCTTTTTTAGTTCTAGAATTTAAATTTGGTACATTTTTTATGGTTTCTATTTCTCTGCTGATATCCCTTATCCTTTCATTCATTATGAACATATTTTCTTTACCTCATTTCCCCCAAAGTTATAGTTATAGTTCTTGTTTTAAAGCCCTTGTCTGCTAATTCCAACAGCTGGGTCATACTGGGGTTGCTATCTGTTGATGGTTTTTTTCTCTTGAGAATAGGTCAATATTTCCTCATTCATCACTTTGAGATGGTATCCTGGACCTTATGGATTTTGTTTCTGAAGAGTGTTGATATTTTTGTTTTAGCAGGAAATTACCTTGGTTGGACTCAAACTATAAACTTGAATCTCAGTTCAGTACCCTATCATTAGGAAGTTTGTGGTTTGCTCTGCAAATGTATGGTTTAGAGGCCAGTCAGAGATTTGGGCAGAATTTGTACACAGAACTTAAGAACTTGGGGCTATACCAATCTAATTCTCAGTGGATTCATTTTTCATTTTCCAGCAGTAATGCTTGCCCTAAACTCTGCCATCTGGTTCTTCTGGCCAGAAAGACTGTGGGTTTTCTGTCAGAATTTTAGTCATCCAATGCAGCACTAACTTTACCTGTCCTAAAGCTGATAGCTATTTTTTAAAAAGAAAGAAAAAAAAATTAAGAAAACAGGAAATTCTCTCCATTTTGGACACTCTTCCAAGTTTTGTCTCCCCTCTATAATCTTTCTGACTTTTTTTCACTCTCTAGGACCTTCAGATAGTTGTGTTACATATTTTGTTCAGAATGTATTATTGTTGTTTGCAAGAAGGTCATCTGACTAGGAGCCTACTCAGCCACATCAGAAGAAGTTTTAGTTTTTAATAGAGGAATGCAACCCATTTATATTTCCTGTCATTGACAAGGAATGCCTGATCTTGTTTCATGCTTTTATTTATTTATTTATTTATTTATTGCTGTTTCTTCTGCTTTCTAGCTTTTGCTCTAAGAAATATTTTTACTTTGATCCCTCGTCTTTTCTAGTAATTTGAAAAGTAGAAGGTGTATCTTAAATTCTAAAATACTTGACTGTATATTACCCTAGTTATCAGTGCCACAAATAATGACATTGTCACTCAGGATCTGTAAACCCTCTCTCCAAGGGGAGCAAAATTTACAAATATATAAGCAAGCAGTAACTACAAATATTCACTTATACTCAATTCATTGTTATGATCAATTTTCTTATTTCAACCACTTCTTTTTAATAAGTTCACATTTTAAGACCTCTTTCCTCCAGAGGACTTATTTAATTTTTTTAAAATCATTTCATTCTTGGGCTTCCCTGATGGTGCAGTGGCTAAGAATCCACCTGACAATGCAGGGGACATGGGTTTGAGCCCTGGTCCAGAAAGATCCCACATGGCATGGAGCAACTAAGCCCGTGTGCCACAACTACTGAGCCTGCACTTTAGAGCCCGCAAGCCACAACTACTGAGCCCGCGTGCCACAACTATTGAAGCCCGTGCACCTAGAGCCCGTGCTCCACAACAAGAGAAGCCACACAATGAGAAGCCTGTGCACCGCAACGAAGAGTAGCCCCTGCTCATCACAACAAGAGAAAGCCCGCAAGGAGCAACGAAAACCCGATGCAGCCAAAAATAAAATAAATTAATTTTCTTAAAAGTTTATTTCAGGGCCTCCCTGGTGGCGCAGTGGTTGAGAGTCCGCCTGCCGATGCAGGGGATACGGGTTCGTGCCCCGGTCTGGGAGGATCCCATATGCCGCGGAGCGGCTGGGCCCGTGAGCCATGGCCGTTGGGCCTGCGCATCCGGAGCCTGTGCTCCGCAACGGGAGAGGCCACAACAGTGAGAGGCCCGCATACCGAAAAAAAAAAAAAAAAAAAAAAGTTTCATTCTTTATTCTCTTTCTACACATTGGCATAGCTTCTTAAGTTGCTTCCCTTATCACTGATTTCATTTTCTATAGTTTTAATTCTACACTTCAGTGCTTCAAATGCTGATTTTAATTGATTTAATTTAATTAATTTAAACCCCTTTATTTCATGTAGCTTTCTTTAATTTCATCTGATTTCTCAGTAAAAAGGTTTTCAACTAATCTGTTTGTCTTCTCTCAGCTTAGATCTTCTATATCACAGAGTCTATGTTTTCCTGATTTTTAAAGAACACAAAACAGAAATCTTCTAATGCTTACTTACTTCTCTTTCCTACTTATCGTTCCCATATTAGGGTATTTTCTATTCACATAACCTTAAAAAAGGAGTGGTATGACTAATCTTGGAGAACCCCTCTAATCAAGATATGTGGTGATTCCCTTCCCTAGCCACCTAGTTGTTCTTATACTGTCTGTAATGTAGTTCAACGTTAAAAAGTGATGATTGACATCCTTGCCTTGTTCATTCTTGCAGTAGATATACCACAGTGTCCCCAATAAGCATATTTCTGACTTCTGAACTGATATACATATATTTGGTTTCATATTAAGAAACTTTCCATCTATTTACATGTTATGGAGTGATTCTATCAAGATGTTGGATTTTGCCAAATGCTCTTTCAAGCTTTTATGGAGAACATCAATAGATTTTTTTTCTCCCTAAAAATATTAATATGATAAATTACATTAGTGTGTGTGTTTGTGCATGCACCAACTTTCTAGTGATATCTAGTCTTTTATTTACTATAGATACATTGGCTTGAGTTAGAATCACACAGTGTCGTTGCCTAATAATCTAAGGCAGACTTATTCTTGGACATTCTAATGCTATCTATAGCATTTTCACTATAATAAATAGCAAATTAAAAACTAGAAAGTCCACAATGCACTCTTCAGTCAATAGGGGACTTTTTTCCTTTAGCACTTTGTGTTTTACTGTCAAAGAAGCATAGTCATTTCAAGTTACATATTCTTTTTCCCCATAAAAATATATTCTTATTTCTGATTGAATAAGTCCTTAAGGTTAATTATTAATTTCAATTTAATTAACTTAATACACCAGTCTATTATTAATCTGTTCTTAGGGTCTCCATGCACTTAAATCTATAATATTGCTTTTTCCTACTAGAATATCATGAAATTAACAATTTTTTTTCAGAACCTAAAAAGTGAGTGGCATATATATGATATTTTAATTGTGGATTTTTGTTTCTGGCTCTTCTAATGACCTGACAGCATAATCTTCTAAAAGTAAAAATATGTCTATTTGTACATGAGCCATATAAAAGTATTTACCTAAATGACAAAAATGTTAAATAAATCATTTACTTGAGATTTTATAAAAATACAAAATTGAATATAAACTATCTCTAGATATAGTTTATCTAAAAATTTCCCAGCAATTTCCTACTCCTATGGATCTTCTTTGCTTCAAGTTTAAGAATCTTAACCAGATTACCCTAGAAAATATAAAATAGCACTACAAGTGTTGTGTTACAAATGTTTAAAATATACTAAACATATTTTGAGCTTGCCAGAAAGTAGGAAAATCCCTCAGATCAGTAAACAAACAGGAAGCTAAAAGCTAAAGTTGTAATCATGAACTGACACTGGTTTGAGATTTTAACAACTACATGGTGTACAGGCTGAGGCCTTGGACCCAAGCAAGGCAGGACTTAGAAGTGAGGACTAGAAAAAAACAGTGACATAAAGGCAGTCACTCTTTGGTACCTTATTCCCTTCATCCCCTCAAGTATTGCTTCCCTTTCTTTTCTTCTACCGGACTTTCCCAGACCACTCTCCTCCATAGCTATTTTCTCTGCTAAGTTCCTAAATTCTGGTGTTGCTTTTACTTGGTTATCAATTGTTTTCTATTAAAATTATTAATTATTTATTAAATGTTTCATCAGATCATTTTCTATTAAAATTAATAATTTATTTGTCTATAAATTGACAATTAAGTTATTAACTGAGAAAAGATGAGTGTTTGATTGTAATCTCCACCGACAATAACCCCTATTCTTGTCCAGGAAATCGATGCATTTATAACTAGAAATGGAAGGAATGAGATGAATAATGTGGAAGAAAATTAAACACAGCAGCTAAAGAGTTAACAGACGGGAAGAAAATACAGTGTTCTTGTCCACTGGGCAACATCTTCTGGACTTCTAACCTCCAGATTATTCTGTCTTTATTGAATGAAGTCACCACTACCCACCCAGTTGTACAGGCCAGAAATTTAGAAATTGTCCTTTCCCTTTTCCTCAGTATCCAACCTATAACAAGGTGCTATCCATTTTACTTCTTAACTATCTTTCAAATCTATCCTCTCTATATACTATATCAGGTTTTCTCAACCTCAGAACTATTAATATTTTGGGCTAGATAGTTCTTTGCTTGGAGAGTATCCCTATACACTATAGGATGTTTCGACAGAATTCTTGGCTTCTACCTACTAGATACCAGTAGCAGCATCAAACCCCCCATCCTGTCTAGTGACAACCAAAGATGTCTCGAACATTGCCAAATATCCCTTGGTTTGCAAAACAGCCCCCCAGTTGAGAATCACTGCCTTATACCAAGTTATTATCATTTCTTGCCCAGTATACTGCAATAGCTTCCTAGTGTGTCTCCCTAAATCCACCATATCACTGCATCCCATCCTGTAACCCATTGTCCATACGATAACCAGAGTGATATTCCAAATCCAATCTTATCAGTCCCTGCCTAAAGCACTACAGTGGCTACCCATTTCTCTTAGAATAAAATCCAAAATCCTCACTACTGCTTTATAAAGTCCTAGCTCTCACTTCTCCAGATTCATCTTGTACCTCACTGTATCCTACTTCCCCTACTTCACTGCACTCTAGCCACATTGGCTACCTTTCAGTTCCTCAAATGGGTCATTCCCTCTCCAACCATTGGGCTTTGCCTCAACCCTCTGCCAGGAAGGTTCTGCTCCTACCTCTCATAACACTCTTAGAATAAGTAGATGCTATTTTTAAAATAATAATAACTATCTGGGGGCTGTGGATTAAAAGCTGTAACCTAAAGAAAAAGTTGAATGCATTCTGATGGCTGGAAAAGAGGACACACTGTATCTGGGACAGAGTAGACAAAGATTAGTGATGACCAACAAGGAGAAAAGATAGAGGACAATGTGTCAAAAGAGTCACAAAACCTACTTTCTAGACCCTGTTCTATCATTCACTATCCATGTGATTTGTTTTTAATCTACATACAGGAAAATTAACTTTTTTGTTGTCCAGTTCTGAGTTTAAACATGTAACCACCAGTACAATCGGGACACAGAACAGTTCCAAAACCCCCAAAATTCTCTGGTGCTAGCCCTTCATAGTCAAACACCTCCCCACACCAGCCCTTGGCAACAACTGACCCATTCTTTGTCCTACACTTTTTCCTTTTCCTGAGATTCATACTTAATCTCTCTGAGTCTTGTTTCTTCAGTCATGAAATTATATATATATATATATATATATATATATATATACACACACACACACACACACATACACACACCATGAGGAGATGGTATATATACATACCATCTTTTTATATTAAAATATTAAGCTACTTATGATGACTGTCTGCCATGGCTAAAAAACCTGGTGTATGTTAAGCATCCTGTCCAGGTTCATATTTAGAAAAGGCTTTCTTTGAATTTGTGGCTAATGCCCAATTTTTGGATTCTGCATCTTAGACTTTCAGTCTTCTCCAGAAGGATGGCTCCATCTTGGATTTCTGTGTGCTGCCTTGGTGGGCCTGTAACTTTGCTTAGTCCTACAAAGCTATGAGCTCCAGAATGTTCCTAACCTCTCCTGTGGTTGCCCTTCCTCAGTGGACCACACTGCAGTAGCTTGAGCAGCTGACTGCAATTTTCTTTCCGGCAGTATTTGCTGGGGGGGCCGGGGTGGGGGGGAGCGGGCGTTCCAAGCTTGTTCTAGCACTTTGCTGTTTATGAACATAGCTTATCATTGAATGTCTAAAGGTAATACTGAAGATACTGTTAAGTCAACAGTCAACTGAAGGAGAGTCAAGCCTCACATCCCCATCGATGATCTAACATGAAAAACTCACTGCCTTGTCTCATAGAGTTGTTACACTAATAAATCACAAGAATGCTATATATAACATTATAAGGATTTTAATAAATGCATCTGACAAAATCATTCACAATTCTCTTATAGTGTAACCGATTAGGTATAACTGTAATTGTTTGAATAACTAGGTCTTAAGGTATTGATTAACTAATTAATGTCTCCCTAAAATAAGGCCTCTAATGGTATACTACAGGAGTCTAAACTTGGCCCTACCCTATTTACACATTTTAGTTAATGAATGGCTAAAGACACAGAAGCACGATTACTAAGTTTATAAATGTCATAGCTAGTAGGGGTAGTTAAAAAAAATTTATTAGAATCATACTTCAAAAAATATCAACATAAATCAATAATATGGAACAATGTAGACAAACTAATAAGCTGAAATGTAATAGGAAGAAAAAAGAGATCAACTACAAAAATATAGAAAGAGGGCTTCCCTGGTGGCGCAGTGGTTGAGAGTCCGCCTGCCGATGCAGGGGATACGGGTTCGTGCCCCGGTCCGGGAGGATCCCACATGCCACGGAGCGGCTCAGCCCGTGAGCCACGGCCGCTGAGCCTGCACGTCCGGAGCCTGTGCTCCACAACAGGAGAGGCCACAACAGTGAGAGGCCCACATACCACACACACACACACACACACACACACACACAATATATATATATAGAGAGAGAGAGAGAGAGAAAGAGAGAGACCTAGTTTGACAACAGCTCACATAGTAATATCTGGGCATATTAGTAGATTACAAATTCATTATAAGTCATTAATGTGACATGACTTAATTTAAAAAGTAAAAACTCACACTATTACATTGCTCTTTTCAGGTTCAGTTATAAACTCCATGTTACCAATTCCAGTGGTCAATTCTCAACCTCATTTTTCACCTCCTAGCAGCATTTAACAAAGGTGATCATCCATCGTTTTTGAACCACTTTCCTTTTCCTTGCTTGACATTCTCTTGGCTCTCCTCCTACTCACTGGCTGCTCTTACCAGCTTCCTTTAGGACTGATGACTCCCAAATTTATATCTCCAGTCCAAACCTTTCCACTGAAATCCAAACTCTTAAATGCATCATCAGCCTCATAATCGTAGAAACCCTACTTCCCTACCCAAATTAGCTTTTTCTATAGTCTTCCCCATCTCAGTAAACAGCAATTTTACCCTTCCAATTGCTCAGGCCAAAATCTTTGAGTCATTCTTGATCTTTTTTATTTCCATACCCCATATTCAGTCCATCAGTAAATCCTTTTGACTCTGTCTACAAAATCTGACCACTGCTACCACCTGCACTGCTCCATCATGTCCCCTCGGGATTGTTACAGTCATCTCCTAAATGGTCTCCCTACTTCCAACCTTGAAACCTCATCCCCACAATCTATTCTCAGTACTGCAGCCAGACAGATTCTTTAAGAGCACACATTTATTCAACATTCATTCTAAGACTATTTACTGAGATCCATCCCTGTGCAAGGCACTGTTTCAGGTACTTAAAATATGTATATCTGTGAACAGAAGAGATAAAAGTTGCTGCCCCCCTGAAGCTTTTGCATCCTGGCAGAGGACAGATAATAAACTATATATATAGTAAATAAGTAAACTACATGGTGGCTCCATAAGTGCTATGTGAAAAAAATAGAGCAGGTAAAAAGAAGTGGTGCCAGGAAAAAAGAGCATGGGTTGTAGATTTAAATGGGAGATGAGTCTAGGCTTCATTGGCAAAGTAACCTTTCAGCAAAGACCTGAAAGAGGTAAGAACTTAGCCATGCAGGTATCTGGCAGAATACCATTCCAGTCAGATGTTAATATTAAGAATGCATAAAATATTATTTTTGGTTCCTTCAGCCTTCAACTGACCACATGATGGGCTGAAAGACACAAAATTTAAACTTGTTTTTTTTTTTGTTTTGTTTTGTTTTTTAATTTTTTTTTTGCGGTATGCGGGCCTCTCACTGTTGTGGCCTCTCCCGTTGCGGAGCACAGGCTCCGGACGCGCAGGCTCAGTGGCCATGGCTCACGGGCCCAGCCTCTCCGCGGCATGTGGGATCTTCCCGGATCGGGGCACGAACCCGTATCCCCTGCATCGGCAGGCGGACTCTCAACCACTGCGCCACCAGGGAAGCCCTAAACTTGTTTTTACCTATATATTATTGTATTTTAATTCTTAAATAATGTCCTAATAAGCCACAAGTGCTTTTTCAGAAATGATAAATGAAGTATCAGAAACCACTTATGCAGGAAAGCTTTAAGTCTTCTTCCAAGATTCAATTAGGAACTTTTTCTTTCATTTCATTGAGTTTCTTTTATGGCCCATAAAATGCAGTTACAGAGGCCTGTATTTTTTTGATATGCACACATGGCATACCTAATGCTCAGGGAAAAACTGCAAGTGCATCAAACGCGGGAGATCGCGTGGATTTAGGAAAGATTTTTCAAATATTATACAAATACCGACTGATTTTTCAGATTAAGTTAGTTATAAAACTTAGGATAAAGCAAAGTAATCAGATTTATTAACACAATAAAATGAGTCCAAAATTGTGAATTTTTAAAAGCTTGTTCGTTTCTACCTAATTGGATAAGACGCTACAGCACAGTGTTTGTTTTTACCTTCCGGTGGCCTGTTGGATGTTGCCACAACGACGACCCCGTTTTTGAACAGATTTTCAAAAAGCTGTTTCAGAATCATGGCATCAGCAATGTCAGTGACCTATGGACAGCAATACATTTGTTTTATTTTAATTTCACTTCTGCTCTAAAAAATTTGCTAATGGCTCATCCTTTTTTTTTTAAAGATAGAAGTGAATTCCAAGAGAAAAATTCTAATTATCTTGAAGAAAAGAGTAGATAATTAAAAGCATGAAAGGCTGCAGTCTTTAAACTTGACTCTTCTTTTTTGCAAGCCTAATATTTCTATGCAAATTATCAAATGATTCTGTTAATTTATTTTATAGAACTACAGGTGGAAAGCACAGATAATTGTCCTAAACATCTAGGAAGTCTAACTAATTAGAACTAACATGACTAACTCCCCCCTCCTACTCCCATCACAGCCTCCCTCTCCGAATAAAGAAGAGAGAGAAAAAAAGAAAAAAAAAAAAAATACACAGGCTATTTGAGATTTCTAATACCTTTCTGGCAAAGGTCCCTGAAAAGGTGACTTTAAATGGTCATGGGACTTTAGAAATAAGGACAAGTAGCCAGTGAGACATAATCAGCTGCTGTTGAAAATAGAATGATATGACATAGATACTATTGTGCAATTGTTGCACAAAACAATTCAACAGATGGCCCATCACAAAAATAAGCAATTTCATTGTTCTTTTTAAGTGCCTTCTATTACTGTCCATGAATAATCAAAAGGCACTGCAGTCACTTCCAGCACAGCCAGCCTCTGCTAACCTTCCCAAACACAAATATTCCTTCTACCAAAAAAAAAAAAAAACCTTACAAGAATGGTTAACACAGTGCTTTAAAAAAAAAAAAAAGCTTCTGACAAAACCAGAAATGCATAATGCAGATAAAGCTATTTCATCTAAGTTACAGAGATACACATAACCACTGATCTTTTCTAAAATTATTTTTAAAAATCCACAATTAGCAAGTAAGCTTAATGGTAACTTTTTGAAAAGCTTTTTAAAATCCCCGAAAATAGAGAGAGGCTCAAGAGGGAGGGGATATGGGGATATATGTATGCATATAGCTGATTCACTTTGTTGTACAGCAGAAACTAACACAACATTGTAAAGCATTTATATTCCAATAGAGATGTGAAAAAAAAATTAAAATAAAAATTTAAAAAAGAGTTCCTGGAAAAAAAATCCCCAAAAATACAGAAATTAAGGAGGGTATGAAGTTGACTTCAAAAAATAAATATATAGTGAAGATTGATGTTAATCATTGCACCTTCCCCTAAGAATATAATAACATGGGTTTTAGATACTCCCAATATAAAAATGCTTTGATCTTCCTTTAACAGCACATTTAAGATAATCTCAATAAAACTTATTTTATATTCACAAAATATATCACACAATATATATCACATTGTTATTTTTAAACCATGTTAAAGTACATAGAAACTAGTGGAATTCTTTCAAATTAGATGATAATACTAAAAGTTGCCAACTAAATGGTTATAACACTATGAACAACAACAACCTGGGTGACAGAGGTCTAAATCACTTTTCTCTTTCAGCTGATATCTTACTCAGAAGTTTAATTATTTCCTTTCCACCTGAACCAAACCAAACCAAACCAGGATATGGGAATGTGCAGATCTTTTTTTTTTTTTTTTTTTTTTTTTTTTTGCTGTTTCAGGCTATAACTTTAAAACATTAACTAAAAAACTACTGAAGATTCCTTAAATTAAAAAGACTTCAGGAACTTACAAAGTGGTGATTAAAATGAAAAGGAAAGTGGTACTGATATTATTTAATTTGGAGCTTAGGATCACTGTCAAATTTTGCTTCCGCCAAAACACTCACAGAGAAGGCCCTTTTCAAATGCTTAAACACCAGTGGCATTTCTGATGAGAGGACAGAACAAGCTTGCAAATTTTAGAAGCAACTGCACTTTTAAATTGGATTCCCAATGCACTGACTTTTAAAAAGAATGATATCAATTAAAATCACCCAATTTTAGAGAATAAAAATGATCATTTGACTATCTCGCTGAGGTTCTTGAAAAAAATAAAAATAGCTTTTGTGCCCTAAGGTTCAGAAAAGTGAAGGGATGTTTAGCTTATAACACTGTACAAACGTTTAAACTGAAAGTTGAAGAAAGCAAATAAGGACTTGTGGGTGAATTATAATTTGTTGTTTTTGTATTACAGAATGTTTTTGCTCTAGCAGAGTAAATTAACTTGGAGAAGCTATGGCTAATTAATAAAGCAGGAGTCACTTGGTGTAGCCGAGTGCCAATGTATACTCTTTTGATCTTGTCCCTGCACTTGTTCAGCTTTGCTGGGGAACAGCAATTTTACAGTATAAGTGAACAGAAGACAATTGGCCACACATTCTTGAAGAGCGAGCTTTTTCAGCACCCAGCATTTCATTACCACCAGGAACAAAAGAGAAGGCTACAGATTACCACTAAGGGTAGTCTGCTAATACAGAGAGTGGAGACATTTCATTAGCATTAAAGAGAGAAGATTTTTTATGACCTAGAGTTGCTTTCCATTATGACTCACTTAAGGAAAAAAAGGAAAAAAAAAATCTAACTGTTAATTTACATGTGTAAGTGCTTGAGTCTCAGTCATCCACTGATTGGTACAGTGCCATGTAATGAGTGACAAACATAAGCATGCATTATTAGTAATTAGTATTAGCACAGAAATAAGCATCTATTTTTATTAGCAGTTTTTAATAGCTTTCCTGTTTTATAAAAACGGTCAAAACTATTTTTTAAATGATATTGATAGCTTACAGAGGAGAATTTTGAATGATATTCTGCTCATCAGAATTCTTTTTTTCTTTGGGGGGGGCAATATTAGTAAAACATCTATCTAGTGTCCCTAAAAAGAGACATGAAAAAATAACATTTTTAAAAAATTTGTTCTCCTTCAGTATTCTGATTATCTTCAGAATCACAAATGGTTTAATAAGAAATGTTAATATTCAAAGAGAATATAATGAAGACCCTAAAGGAAACTTTATTCTTTTATTTCAGTAATTAAAACACATAAAAACATCCTATCTACAAATTTCTCAAACAAGATAAGAATACTGCATCTATCACATGTAAAACTGAAATGCTACACTTAGTAAAGATGACCAAGCTAATGAGGAATACCTTCTGCAAATGTAATCCGAATGCTACGAAAACATAATCTTAAAAATGCCCTAAATTCAAGAGAAAAGACTATATTCTTGTTTTTAAGCAGCAACAATTCCCATTCATCCCCCTAGTAAAATAAATATTATACTAATTAACACCACCTAATGGCCAATAATAACTAGTTAAAAATCAAGACCACTAATAGGATTCAATTTGAAAAGTGAAGTGGTGATTGCAGACATACTGTCGTTAAGATTAAAGTGCCTAAAAAATTATTTGCTAGTAAATCAGCAATGTATCGTACTAGGCTTAATAGGCTTAAGGATAATTTTTAGGTTCCATCATTAAAACACCTACTAAAAGCCCACCCAGTTCTAGGTCTGTATATTTAAACACATAATAGAAGACATAGCAAAGAGAACACATAACATAGCTTTTACTACTAGTGAATAAGAGCACTGATGATGGATTCAAACGTAGTTACCAGCTGTATGATCTTGGAAAAGTCACTTAACCTCTCTGACCTTTAATTCCCTCATCAATCCAATAAAGGCAATAATAATAACTACTCTGCAAAATCGTTACGATACATACAGTAAATCCTCAAGAAATGTTAATTATGACTGTTACCTATATATGTTACGTATGCTAGGTTAAGTCCATATTATTTACATATAGCTATACAGAATGTTAGCTGTAGATGGAATAATACATAGCATAGTACAGTAGTTAGGAACACAGAAAGCACTCAGTAAACAGTAGGTAATATTATTACAGAATATACTAATAGATAAAATAAAAGCTTTCTAATAAATAAACGGGCATTGAATCAAACAGTTCATAAAAGATGGATATTAACAGTAAGCAAATAGATACGAAAAAAATCAACAACAATATTACTCAAAGAAATATACATTAAAACAATGAGATCCCATTTTTCACCAATTAAATTAGACAAAAATGTGAAGATAATTTAGAATGTTGACAGGAAAAAATGCAGGTTGTTATGTATAAGGGAAGTGGGACTTAGTTGGGGGACTACTTCAATAGTTATCATTTGGTACTAAGATTTATTCATTCATCCGTTCACTCATTATTATTGTTCATTAATTCATTCTCAAGCACTGTTCTAGACATTTCAGATACGTCAATTAGCAAAACAAAGATTCCTGCCTTCAAGTTTACATTCCTGTAGAGAAATAATGATAATAAGCAATAAACACAATAAATAAGTAAATATATGTCAGAAGGCAATATATGTTACGAAAAAAAAGGAGGGTAAGGGGTTATTAGAAGAGTGGGGGTCAATGGCAAATTGCAATTTTAAACAGGGTATAGGCCTTGTTAAGGAAGTAACTGAGCAAAGATATGAAGAAGTAAGAGAATTATCCTGATGGACATGTTGGGGAGGTTATTCCATGCAGAAAGTGCAAAGGCTTGGCTTATTTGTTCTAAATTGTACAGATGTTGGGGGTCAGAGTGCTGGTACAGCAATATTCTGGGGTATCATTTTACCCTTTTGATTTTTAGAAAAGGGGGACAAGTAGAGATCTGGACTTGCAATTAATCCAGTTTTGATGTGCTAGAGGAGCTTCTCTAAGACCAGTGAAAGATAGTCCAGGATACTGAAACTAGGAAATCTAGGCTCTGCTCAGTGATCTCTCTGCCCTTAGGGGACACATTCTTGCCCTTAGATTCTCGCTTTCCCTGGCTCTTCTCCACAAAGGGTATATGCAAATATTGGTCTTTTCTTGTATGCAGTGGTAAGCTCCAAGGTTCAAGTTTGGTACTTCAGGGGAAACAAAACAGCAAGATTATTAACATTTTTCATTCTAGGACATTTAGGCCAACTTTGCTCAAGGGAAGAGGGTCAACTCTAACATACTAGAACACTACACTGAAATTTGTGAGCAAATAAAAGCAATCAATTTGTTTTTCAGTCTTGTTCTGTTGTCTCTGTGCATATTTTCTTCACCGCCCTTCTGAGAAAGAAGCATTTGGTATAACACCCACTATTAACTACGGTTCCCTAATCTATGAAGAAAATAGGATTGGAAAAAGTAGGGAGCATTGAGTGAATCTGAAAGTATAGGAGATAATGTTAGAGAGGAAGCAGGGGGGTTTGAGCAAGGGTAATGACACCATCTTATATAGCATAATATATCCCACCTTCAGGTTTAAGCCCTTTTAAGTTGGGTTTTCTGTTACCTGCAGCCAAAAGCATCCTAGTAGATACCTCATCTCTTTGCTTTTCTTGGGCTTTGGTTCATCAGGCAAACCTCCTTCCATTAGAGGTAACAGATTTTATATTAAGGAAGGTGAGATTTCCTGACAGTACTCCTATTTATTCTATCTTTTCTAGATCATAGGGATATCCTTCTTTACACAGAAGATAAGAGCAAAACATGAATTGAATACTTCCTTTCTCATCAAGACTCTTTGCAAGCAACAGGCACAGGAGATTCAGCTAAACATAAGGGGTTTATACTTGAGACCTCAGGATGGAACAGCACTGAAAGCACCTCCTGGAAACAGGAACTGGAGATTGGCATGAAATTACAGGTAGGTCTGCAGCTGTCTAGGGAGCACCCTGGTATTCCTCCCCCTAATGTGATTCAGCTACTTCCTATGTCTCTTTGTTCCTGTCTCATTACTAAGTGGGCACTTCCCTCTGCATCTTTTAGTTCAAGTACATGAGAAAAAGTATATGACTGGCTCAACCCCCAGGCCACACCACACAAGTCCAAGGTTGTTGGCAAGCTTGTGGACTGGCTACTCATAGATCAGATGTCCAGACACGATCCACTTGACTGTGGGACAGATAGGATTCTGTAGTATGGAATAAGGTCTTTAAGACAACTGGGATGAATGAGTAAGTGAATGAATGAATATCAAACCAACTCTGGATAAGGCAGGAGATGACAAACAGAGACATCACATCCACTTTCTTCTCTTCGTTAGCAAGAAACATTTTATAAGTAAGGGGTCTGTCTCCCTCTTGATCTCCCTTACACATCCTTAATATATAATTTGAAAAATCCTTTTTGTTGCCTTACATTTCTTTTACAAGATTTGGTTCATCCTGATAGATAGTTGCTTTTGTTTCCTTCTTCCCAACCATGTATCAATCTTCTAAAATCTGAACTCAATGGAGAATGCCCAGAGCAACCAGACAGGTTTCTATTAGGACCTCACTATCAGGGTGGCATTATGACTTTCATGGGCCCTTTAACCTTCAGAAGCCCCTTCCTCAATTAAAAAAAATTTTACTTAAAAAAATATATATAAATATACATATATACATAAATTATATTTTATAACAGTGTTGGTATAAGACAAATATAGTACAGATGCAGACAGATACAGGCTGAATTCATTATTGACATATTCATTTCTTCTTCAAATTTTAAAAGAATTTAAATTAAAATATTTTCATGGGCCCCTAAAACTACCATGGACCCTCAGCACCATACCTATTGTGCCTAATGGGTAATTTGGCCCTGCTTGCCATAAATCTTCTCAGGATCTGCATTGCACAACAATACTTTTATCTTTTTCTAATCTTCTTAAACAGTCTTGCCAATGGTCCTCATGTCACAGAAACATGCCAATATTTCTCAGAATGTTTTAAAATTTACATTTTTTAATTTAAGGGTAATGAGTTTTACCTGATACCTAAGAAATTCTGATGCCTTTATATTCCTCATATACATGATGGAAATAATAATAACTATTTAATAGAATTAAATGAAGTAAGGATGTAAAAACACTTTGTAAACCATGAATTACTTTACAAAGGTTGGGTATTAATATACTTTTAAAATTTTAATTTCAATCCCTTAATCAAAAATTTAACTGTGATGGATGAAGGAACAAGATAAAACCCCAGAAAAACAACTAAATGAAGTGGAGATAGGCAACCTTCCAGAAAAATGATAGTGAAGATGATCCAGGACCTTGGGAAAAGAATGGAGGCAAAGATCGAGAAGATGCAAGAAATGTTTAACAAAGACCTAGGAGAATTAAAGAACAAACACCTAGAAGAAATAAAGAACAAACAAACAGAAGTGAACAATACAATAACTGAAATGAAAAATACACTAGAAGGAATCAATAGCAGAATAACTGAGGCAGAAGAACGGATAAGTGACCTGGAAGACAGAATGGTGGAATTCACTGCCACGGAACAGAATAAAGAAAAAAGAATGAAAAGAAATGAAGACAGTCTAACAGACCTCTGGGACAACATTAAACACAACAACATTCGCATTATAGGAGTCCCAGAAGGAGAAGAGAGAGAGAAAGTACCCAAGAAAATATTTGAAGAGATTATGGTCGAAAACTTCCCTAACATGGAAAAGAAAATAGCCACCCAAGTTCAGGAAGCGCAGAGAGTTTCAGCCAGGATAAACCCAAGGAGAAACATGCCAAGACACATACTAATCAAATTGGCAAAAATTAAAGGCAAGGAAAAATTATTGAAAGCAACAAGGGAAAAACGACAAATAACATACAAGGGAACTCCCATAAGGTTAACAACTGATTTCTCAGTAGAAACTCTACAAGCCAGAAGGGAGTGGCATGATATATTTAAAGTGATGAAAGGGAAGAACCTACAACCAAGATTACTCTATCCGGCAAGGATCTCATTTAGATTTGACGGAGAAATCAAAAGTTTTACAGACAAGCAAAAGCTAAGAGATTTCAGCACCATCAAACCAGCTCTACAACAAATGCTAAAGGAACATCTCTAAGTGGGAAACATAACAGAAGAAAAGAACCTATAAAAACAAACCCATAATAATTAAGAAAATGGTAACAGAAACATACATATCGATAATTACCTTAAATGTGAATGGATTAAATGCTCCAACCAAAAGACAGGCTTGCTGAATGGATACAAAAACAAGAGCCCTATATATGCTATCTACAAGAGACCAATTTCAGACCTAGGGACACATACAGACTGAAAGTGAGGGGATAGAAAAAGATATTCCATGCAAATGGAAATCAAAAGAAAGCTGAAGTAGCAATACTCATATCAGATAAAATAGACTTTAAAATAAAGAATGTTACAAGAGACAAGGAAGGACACTACATAATGATCAAGGGATCAATCCAAGAAGAAGATATAACAGTTATAAATATATATGTACCCAACATAGGAGCACCTCAATACATAAGGCAACTGCTAACAGCTATAAAAGAGGAAATCGACAGTAACACAATTAATAGTGGGGGACTTTAACACCTCACTTATACCAATGGACAGATCATCCAAACAGAAAATTAATAAGGAAACACAAGCTTTAAATGACACAACAGACCAGATAGATTTAATTGACATTTATAGGACATTCCATCCAAAAACAGCAGATTACACTTTCTTCTCAAGTGCGCACGGAACATTCTCCAGGATAGATCACATCTTGGGTTACAAATCAAGCCTCAATAAATTTAAGAAAATTGAAATCATATCAAGCATCTTTTCTGACCACAACACTATGAGACTAGGTATCAATTACAGGGGGAAAAAATGTAAAAAACACAAACACATGCAAGCTAAACAATACATTACTAAATAACCACGAGATCACTGAAGAAATCAAAAAATACCTAGAGACAAATGACAACGAAAACACGATGATCCAAAACCTATGGGATGCAGCAAAAACAGTCCTAAGAGGGAAGTTTATAGCAATACAAGCTTACCTCAAGAAACAAGAAAAATCTCAAATAAACAATTTACCCTTACACCTAAAGGAACTAAAGAAAGAAGAACAAACAAAACCCAAAGTTAGTAGAAGGAAAGAAAACATAAAGATCAGAGCAGAAATAAATGAAATAGAAACAAAGAAAACAATAGCAAAGATCAATAAAACTAAAAGCTGGTTCTTTGAGAAGATAAACAAAATTGATAAACCATTAGCCAGACTCATCAACAAAAAGAGAGGACTCAAATCAATAAAATTAGAAATGAAAAAGGAGAAGTTACAACAGACACCACAGAAATACAAAGCATCATAAGAGACTACTACAGGCAACTCTATGCCAATAAAATGGACAACTTGGAAGAAATGGACAAATGCTTAGAAAGGTATAACCTTCCAAGACTGAACCAGGAAGAAATAGAAAATAGGAACAGACCAATCATAAGTAATGAAATTGAAACTGTGATTAAAACTCTTCCAACAAACAAAAGTCCAGGACCAGATAACTTCACAGGTGAATTCTATCAAACATTTAGAGAAGAGCTAACACCCATCCTTCTCAAACTCTTCCAAAAAATTGCAGAGGAAGGAATACTCCCAAACTCATTCTGTGAGGCCACCATCACCCTGATACCAAAACCAGACAAAGATACTACAAAAAAAGAAAATTACAGACAATATCACTGATGAATACAGATGCAAAAATCCTCAACAAAACACTAGCAAACAGAATCAAACAACACATTAAAAGGATCATACACCATGTTCAAGTGGAATTTATCCCAGGGATGCAAGGATTCTTCAATATACGCAAATCAATGTGATACACCATATTAACAAATTGAAGAATAAAAACCATATGAAAAAAAAATTAACTGTGACAAATACCTGATAACTGTGGCAAAAGGAGAAGGTACTGAGTCATGTATAAGTTTATCTTGCTTTAAAAAGTTGACACAATACAAGTAACATATAGAAATAGTGCTTTGTTCACATCACTTGTTTCCCTGTTTCAATAAAACTTCTGTTTCTAAAATGGAAAAAAAAATTTAACTGTGTCGATTCAATTTTGTTTAGAGATATTTTGGTTAAAAGACTCATAATGAGAAACCAAGAGAAATGGCCTTCACTGATTCAACACTTACTTTTGTTGTTGAAGTCCACATAACTGCGAACTTGGTGCTATTTTTAGAACTAAATGAGGCCCTTCTCTTTCTGCAGTACACCAGTGTACTTAGTGTACCTTCAGAGTAGCAGAGGAACATCTCTTTTCCATAGGCCTTTCTTTTGAAGACCTTTGTAGTTCTACAATACAAAGTGCGAATGCCAGGATGTCTGAATATGATTGAAGGGAGAAAGAAATAAAAATTCCTCCTCCCCAGATGGTTCAGTATAACACCATTCCTGGTAAAAATTCTCCTTTCTCCTCTATCATAAATCGAGACCACTGTTAGCTATGAGTATTGAGTTGCTAGAGGAGACCTACATGCCTCATTTGGGATAAAGGCATCCTGGCCACATCATCTTCCCACTAACCCAGGTTTTTAAGCACAGAAGAACAGGAGATAACTCACTACCAATTTAAATGCATAATTTCAGAGAATCTTAAAACTGGAAGAAACTTTAAAATTCAACTAGGGCAACTTCCTCACTTCATTACTAATACACTGTGAGGCTTAGATGAGACGTATGAATCACTCAGGGCCTGCCTCAGGGTAGGCATACAACAAATATTAGTCTGCTACTCCTGAAAGTTCTCTGGGCCTTTCTAGGCAACGAGACAGGAGTTTCTGCACTCAGCCCCAGAAATATTTATTCAAAAGCTTTGGGTGTGATGCCCTGTTTTTAAGCTTATATTCAGTCCTTGTGGATTTTTCTATTTTCATTCCAATAATCAATTGCTCTTATGCTAAGCATCTGAGAAAAACCAACTATTACATTTCATAACTACTAAAAAGAGCAGTCAAATAAAGAGAAAGTAATTCTTAACCCAGAGTATCTTCTATTATTATTATTGTTACTGTTATATTATTAATTACTACTATTATAACACTGGGCATGACATAGGATACAGAATAAGCATAAGACATGGTGTTTGCTTTGATGCGTTGTTCTCATAAGAAATAAAGATCAGGAGATAATGTACTACCAATTTAAATGCACAATTTTGAATCCTAAAACTAGAATAAACTTTAAAATTTCAACTAGGGGGGAAAAAGAAATTTCAACTAGGGCGATTCTCTTCCTTCATCACAGATAAGTGGTGAAGCTTAAATGACATGTGTGAATCACCTGTTTCTTTTAAATAACACTTTTACAAAACAGTCAAACATCTTTAAAGACATTATTTTGTAATAATTATATTATCTCCATCGTGGTGTAGGGGAAATGTGAATCCATTGACTAGAAAATAGGGGTAGGCAAACTTCCTAAAAAAAGGCAGAATAGTAAATATTTTAGGCTTTGCAAGCCATATACGGTGTGTTACATTTTCTTTTTCTTTTTTTAATGACCTTTTACAAATATAAAAATCTTCCTCTTCTCACTGGCCATACAAAAGCAGATGGGCCAGATTTGCCCTGTGCAAGCTGTGGTTTGCCGACCCCTGGACTAGATAATAAAATTAAAGTCATAAGAGATAATGTATTAAATCAATTTATAAAACTGATAAAATCAGGAATAGAATTTAAATACTCATACTTCCTTCAGTATACCATTCTACATCTATGAAACATCTCTACCTTACCTGAAATTCATCGAAACATAAGAGACATGCTTCTTCACTGATTTCTTCAGCTATAGGAGCTATTGGATCGTATGATTTAGCCATGAATCCTGGTTTCCTTTTTGGTAAACTCTGTTTAAGGCGGTGTATTCCTTAAATGGATGAAGTTAAACACAAATCAAATATTGTATTAACAGTACATTTTAGATAACTAAAACATATTTTTAAAATCTCTAAATGAAACATAGTGTGAACATAAAAATGAAGTTTAAATTTCACATACAAACAAATATGACTATTGACGTTGGTTGCAGTTTCTCTACCTCAAATAAGTTGTTCACATATTACTATATTCCCATGGTTGTAAGGACACTTTGTGGTCATTCCATCTCCACTCTTTAATCACTTCAGAGATGACAAAGTGATAGAATAGATGATTAGATTGTGACTGATGGATCAACACACGGATCTTAGCCCTGAGGATTTCAGAGATGCAGGCAAAGGAGGTGATCCTGCCCTCTATGTCTAGCATATCTAATCAGGATGTTCCCTTGTTTCCAGCCAGTCCCACTTCGTTCACTCTATGTTACTAAATGCTGAAAGTATTCTAAGAAAAGTACAATATTCCTGCTCTGAGATGGTTACAGTATAGCTAGTAAACAAACAATGCAAGGATGAAATAACATACCCTTGACAAAGAAATAAAGCATACATACAAGAACAAACTGAATGCCTACATGCTAAGGTGACACAGAGGAAAAGGCCTAATCAAGAATAACTTTGTGGGGCTTCCCTGGTGGCGCAGTGGTTGAGAGTCCGCCTGCCGATGCAGGGCACACGGGTTCGTGCCCCGGACCGGGAAGATCCCACATGCCGCAGAGTGGCTGGGCCCGTGAGCCATGGCAGCTGAGCCTGCGCGTCCGGAGCCTGTGCTCCACAGCGGGAGAGGCCACAGCAGTGAGAGGCCCACGTACCGCCAAAAAAAAAAAAAAAAAAAGAATAACTTTGTGAAACAAGTGAGGCTTAAACATTTCTTATTGATCCTTAGTAGAAAGAGAAAATGCCTGACCTTCATAGAGTAACCTCTGTTCTCTGATTTGGAAGTAATGAATTTGTCTCTAGGACCAACTCTGGACACATTACTAATTGCTTCAATATAGCACAAAACAAATGAAACCAAATAAAATCTTACTTTTAGCAAAAATCTAATTTTTTAAAAGATTAAGAACTTTAAGGTGAGGAAAATTATTTTGTAATGTTTGTCCATTTAAATCACTTCTTTCAGATCATTAACTTACTTTTGTGAACATCTAGCATGAAACCATGAAAATGAACCCGTTTTTTCCTCTTCATTTCCACATAAGCATAAAACATGTCCATCACCATTGTTTTCCCTGTACCTTAAAAAAAAAAAAAAACCTATTAAACAGTATGTACTGATTGCTCTAATGATTGTTCATTCACTTTGGGATAATGAAACCACACTCTGCTACTGGAAAGCTTAAGACTATGTTAACTTTTTTAAAAGCAGTGTTTATTTCTTATGCTAAACTACCTAAAAATAAAATGTTGATATTATTCTTTTCTGTTAAAATCCTGTTTTTAGGAAATACAACATTTAGTTAGCACTCCAGGGACTATTTCCTCCAGAGAACTATGCTTTTAAACTGGCAAGATTTACAGATTATTCATTCTTCAGTTTCTCTTCCAAAAGGCACAGTATAAATAAAATAACTTTAATTAATTAATTATTTATTGGGCCATTACAAAGGATGAGGAACTGTCTTAGGCACTATAGGAAAATTTACCAGTGAAAAATAAGAAAATACAGATTAGCACCTAACATAAACACTGAAAATAAATAATAGATGTTAGAGCTGGAGAATTGCCAATTATATAACACTTTAAAAAAATTTATTTATTTGTTTATTTATTTTTGGCTGCATTGGGTCTTCGTTGCTGAGTGCAGGCTTTCTCCAGTTGCGGGGAGCGGGGGCTACTCTTCCTGGCAGTGCGCAGGCTTCTCATTGTGGTGGCTTCTCTTGTCGTGGAGCACAGGCTCTAGGTGCATGGGCTTCAGTAGTTGTGGCACACGGGCTCAGTAGTTGTGGCTCGCAGGCTCTAGAGTGCAGGCTCAGTAGTTGTGGTGCATGGGCTTAGTTGCTCCATGGCTTGTGGGATCTTCCCCCACCAGGGCTCAAACCTGTGTCACCTGCACTGGCAGGGGGATTCTTAACCACTATGCCACCAGGGAAGTCCTATAACACTTTTTTTAAAAGCTAAGAATATTGGCTTTCAAAATGAGGCTTACTTGAAGAAATTCAGATACAGTTAACCCTTATAATTAAATTATCTGATTTTCAGCACTCAAACTGTTAATCACTACGATCACATTAGTAATCGAAGAGTCAACAGCCTGAGCATTTCACAAGGCATGCACAGGAAGCCTATTCCCTCACAGAAGGCCCAGAGCTTTGGGGACACTGACAGTGGTCAAGTTTGGTTCACACCCAGCATTCCCCAGCAGGCAGGCCAGGGGATGCTGGTCTTGTCTCTCATCCTCACTGCTTCCTCCACCACCACCTTACCAAAGCGTCCAGGCTCTCCTTGCAGGAGCTGCAATTATTATACTAACTTCAAAGGCAGCTCAGGAAGCAAGATTTGAGTCTTAAATCTGTTGAGTTTTCCTCCATTCCATAAGCTGACTTTGGGCCATGCCATTTGAATTGTCAGAAAGTTTTTTGTATATGAAAATACAATTCACAGGACTTCCCTGGTGTCTAAGACTCCGTGCTCCCAATGCTAGGGGCCCGGGTTTGATCCCCGGTCAGGGAACTAGATCCCACATGCAGGCTGCAATGCAGACCCAGCACAGCCAAATAAATAAATAAAATTTTTAAAAAAATACAATTCACCGGACAGATTTTTAATGAGAAGACCATTTAGATTGAAAAGTAATTTTTTGCAAAAATATTCAGTACAAGTCTCTTGATATAGTGAGTGGCAGCAAATTTTATATCATTACATTTACACAAAGAAGTAAATTAATAAAGTTTCAAATTCTGCTGCATGAAGCATAGTATACTTATAGATCCAGAAAAGAAGTCATGAATTATCTAACAAAAAATGTGAACAATATATATTTGAACATAATCATTGTGCTCTTCTTCAAAAATGTGCTTAAAATGTAACAAAACCATCATATAAAAAGTTTCTGAAAATAAAAGCAAAAAGAAGAAATCATAAAGGAAAAAACTGATAGACTAGAATATGTAAAAATCAAACTTCTGAATATCAAAATCACCATAAATAAAATATTCTTATTTATTTAATCAACATATTTTCATTGAATGCCTACCACGTGTGAGGACCTATTCTAGGTGCTTATTAGGAAATGGCAGTGAACAAAACTAACAAAAATCCCTGTCCTCATGGAACTTGGCAGTTTAACATTATATATCTTTATATCTTTTCCTCATACACTGTTGGTGGGAATGTAAATTGGTGCAGCTGCTATGGAAAACACTATGGAGACTCCCTAAAAAACTAAAAATAGAACTACCATATGAACCAGCAATTCCACTCTTGGGTATATATCTGGAAACAATGAAAACACCAACTTGAAAAGATACATGCGTCCCAATGTTCACAACAGCACTATTTACAATAGCCAAGACATGGAAGCAACCCAAGTGCCCATCAACAGACAACTGGATTAAGAAGATGAACCCTATGTCACTCCAACTTTTAGCTTGGAGGCACCTTCCAGATTGCTGCACAGAGAAGGTGAATCCAGGTTAAACACCCAGGTCTGAGTGAGTTGAGTTAAGAGAGATCAGGATTATGGGAGTCCAAAACGCAGGTGAAATTTGCAAGGCAATGTGCCAGAGAGGAGGAAGCTATATAATGAAAGAGCTCCAGAAACCAACAGGTGGACACTCTTGAGTCTTTGGCTGAATAATAGCTGCTCATGCGTAGGGTGATACTTCATGATGTGAGGCAAGGGAAGCTGTGTTATGAACCCCTAGGAAACTGTGTGATAAACAATTTCCAGAGATACTGATACATACAACAACTTGAATGACTCTCCAAAGAATTACACTGAGTGGAAAAAGAAAAACAAAGCTAATCTTAAAAAGTTACATACTTTTTCATTTATATAACATTTTTGAAATGACAGAATTTTAGAAATGCAGAATAGATTAGTGACTGCCAGGATATAGAAATGGAGGGTGGATATGTATGGTTATAAAATTATGGGCAATACAAGGGATTCTTGTGGTGATACAGTTGTTCAGTATCTTGACTGTGGTGATGGATATATGAACCTACAGAGGTGATAAAGTGTATAGAGCTAAATACACACATAAATGAGTACAGCACAGCTGATGTGAAACTCGTGGATACAGAGTGCTGACTGTATTCCTTGTACTAGGCCATTTTATATAAGGGACCTGAATATCACCAAATTTTGATATCCTTGGGGACCCCTAGAACCAATCCCCTGTGGATACCAAGGGATGACTATACAAGTAAAACTGGAGAAATCTGAACAGGATTGGTGAATTGTATCAATGTCAATATCGTGGTTGTGATATTTTTACTACAGTTTTGCAAAGTGTTGCCTTAGAGGGGAAATGAGCATAAACAGATCTCTCTGAATTACTTCTTATAACTGTATGTGAATCTGTAATTATCTCAATGAAATTGTCAATTAAAAAATACTTCAAATGAATCAAACTGGCATGCAAGTAACTTATTTAACTCCCTGTCAAAATAAAATTCAACATATAAAAATTATATAATCCTCACAATCCTTTGAAAAAATCCTTTGAAAAAAATTTTGACAAAATTCAACACACATACATGATAAAAACTCTCAGCAAACTAGGAAAAGAAGCAGACTTCCTCGACCTCATAAAGGACAAATACCAAAAAACCTACACTGAAAAGATGCTCAATATCACCAATTATTTGAAAAATGCAAAACAAAACTACAATGAGATACCACTTCACATCCATTAGGATAGCTATTATGAAAACAACAAACAAACAGAAAAATAATGTATTGATAAGGGTGTGCAAAAATGGGGACCCTTGTATATTACTGGTGGGAATGTAAAATTGTGCAGCTGCTATGGAAAACAGTATGGCAGTTCCTCAAAAAATTAAACACAGAATGACCATATGATCCAGCAATTCCACTTTTGGATATACACAAAAGAATTGAAAGCTGGGATTCAAACAAATATTTGTTCATCAATGTTTATAGCAGCATTATTCACAGAAGTCAGAAGATGGAAACAACCCAAACATCCATCGACAGATGAAGGGATAAACAAAATTGGTATATACAATATAATGGAATATTATTCAGCCTTAAAAAAGAATGAAAAAAAAAAAGAAAAAAAAGAAAGAAATTCTGACATATGCTACAACATGGATGAATCCTGAAGATACTATGCTAGGTGAAATAAGCCAGAAACAAAAGGATAAATATTATATGATCCCACTTACATGAGGTCCCTAGAGTCGTCAAATTCATAGAGACAGAAGTAGAACAGTGGTTGCCAGGGACTGGGAAGGAGGGGGTTATAGAATGGGTGTTATTGTTTAATAGGTACAGAGTTTCAGTTTGGGAAGATAAAAATGTTCTGGAGATGAATAGTGGTGATGTTTGCATAACAATATCAATGTACTTAATGCCACTGGACTGTACAGTTAAAATGATAAATTTTATTATATATGTTGCCACAATAAAAGAAACTAATACATTAAACACACACACACACACCCTACAGTTAACATCATACTGAACTAGGGAAGACTGAACACTTCTCCCCTAAAATTTGACACAAGGCAAGGACATCCACTCTCATGACTCTATTCAACATTGTACTGCATCCTAGCTAATGCAATGAGGCAAGAAAAAGAACTAGAAGGCATAGGAATTGTAAAGGAAAAAGTTAAATTGTCTTTATTCACAGATACGATTACATTCACAAAAAATCCTGAAGAAACTACCAAATAACCAGGAGTTATAAGAGTTAATAATTGAATTCAGAAAGGTCATCCAAAAAATCCATTGATTCTATACACTAGCAGTGATCAACTGGAAATTTAAATGTTAACATACAATACCATTTGCAGTAAAATACACGGGAATAAATTTATCAAAAAATATGGCAAACCTCTGCACTACAAACTACAAAACACCACTGAGAGAAATTAAAGAAGATACTTTAGGGACTTCCCTGGTGGCGCAGTGGTTAAGAATCTGCCTGCTAACGCAGGGGACACAGGTTCGAGCCCTGGTCCAGGAAGATCCCACATGCCGCGGAGCAACTAAGCCCGTGTGCCACAACTATTGAGCCTGTGCTCTAGAGCCCGTGAGCCACAACTACTGAAGCCCACATGCCTAGAGTCCATGCTCCGCAACAAGAGAAGCCACTGCAATGAGAAGCCCGTGTATTGCAGCAAAGAGTTGCCCCCGCTCGCCGCAACTAGAGGAAGCCCGCGCGCAGCAACAGAGACCTAACGCAGCCAAAAATAAATAAATAAATAAATAAATAAGATATTTTAAAATGAAGAAATATACCATGCTCATAGATTGGAATACTCAATATTTTAAGTTATCAATTCTCTGTAGACATTGCTCTATAGCTTCAACATAATCCCAATCAAAATCCCCGGATTTTTTTTTAAAGAAATGAACAAGCTTATTCTAAAATGAACACGGAAATGCAAAGGCCACAGAATTGCCAAAATAATCTTGAAAAAGACAAAGTTGGAAGACTCACATCACACCACAGACATGCATCAGCAAAATCCGAGTTGTAGGAAATCTTACAGGACAAAGATGTTTATAAGTACATATGTATATATATGTGTGTGGTGTGCACACAACCAAGCATATACTACCTCAGGATGTAAAATATATTACTTACTGTGAGTCATTTTCAAAAATGTTTCAAAGCCATTGCCACAGTTTGTAAGCTTTGGGTGAGCAAAGGCTGTGTCTGGTTTTATTCACCATTACATTTCCAGAAACAACAGACTGCCTGGCACAAGGCAAGTGCTCAACAAGCATTTGTCAAGTGACTGGAAGAATGAGGACAGATGCTGGAAAAAAGTAGGGAAGAAACCAGCACTAAATTTCACCTGCTTCATAACTTTGCTTTGGTCTCTACAGAATCCTAAATAAAACCTTGTAATTTTCTCAGGATAAGATTCTTACTAGGGGAGTCATTTATAAAACCTAAAAATCTTTTAAAGTCTAACTTTTAAGCCTATAGTTGGGAGCCAAAAAATGACTACTCGAGATCCCCCTCTAGTGGTGCCCTCTTCACAGCTGACCCCCTGCAGAAGGAGCTGGAAGTGGTATCCTCCACCACTGCCTCCCACCCGAGAAGAATTTTGCTTTCCAACTCCTAACCTCAAAAACAGTCTACCTTTCCACTGGTGAAATTATCAATGTGAGACAGGTAAGGTTAAACCAGGAGACAGCAAAAAAGGGACTGACATTCTCTTCTAATGTACGGGAGAAATCATTAACCCTGCCATCACCACTCATTCTGCTAGTTTAGAGCTGAAACCTTATAAGAAAGCCAGCTGTAGGGTAAGAATGAAGCCACAAAATACTACTACTGCAACTTTTGACTTCTGCATGAGATATGATAAGCATTTTATTAATGAAAACATTTCAAGATTGAACCATGATGATATCAATGCTCCTGGGGTTCCCGTATTGAGGGTCCATCTGAGTCAACCATCTCAACATACCTATGAAGATAGAGTAGAGTGAAGTGGGCATGACAGAGTCCAAGCCAAGGGCAGGAATAAGGAGAGGGAAAGGGATGCTATGAAACAGACATCTCTTTTCCACCAAGTCTCTTTAAAATTTAATATCTGTTTCCCAAGTCTAAAAAAGAAAAATAATAAAGAATAAGAACTTGTAAAGGCATTCTGAGGCTATTCTCCCAGCCAGCGAGCCACCCCAAAATGAGAATTTGACCCATCTTTTATTACCTATTTTGTAAGTATTCTAAACTAAACTGAGTATGGCCACCAAAATGTTCATCCCACTTCCTATTTCAGAATTCCTTTCTCTTCCCCTCTCTACATTATGAAGATGTTCCTAGCTAAAGATTGCCACACATCCAGCCTATGTGAATATCCCATGTTACACATCTTTTCTAATCCCTTCAAACATTCAGATAAATTACGTTTATTGTACCTCCTTCAATTTGTTAGAATATGGCTGTATTTTCCAAACTAAAAATACAACAACTTTCATAGTTTTTTTTTTTTTAAGTCCTTTTGTAGAAGTGGAAACAGTTGTGCCTTACTAACCATCTACATTTATGGTTAAGTGGTTAAGGTAACAAGAGAAACAAAGATGCTGATTTTAGCAATGACAGAACATGAAAGTGAAGGTATAGGAAGTAAACGTTCTCCAAAGAGGCAAAAAATGAGAGATGACAACAGAATGAGATCTGCTAGCGGTGCCCAAAGGTGCAGACACATAAAACTGCTCAAGTACCTGGTATAAATTAGATTCTAAATAAGAAGCATACATTGGTCTCAAAAATACCAATTAGCCAATGAACTAAGAAAAAGAATAGTTTGAGCTTCTTTCACATTTTTAAAATCTGCAAGTTTGAAGAATCTCTATCATTCGCTTTTTAAATACTAACTAATTCCCTTTTTATTAGATTTGCTAAATCTATAAATGTAAAACAGGCATTTAGAGGCATTAGTAAACAAATCAGAAGAAGAGGGAGGACCCAGAAAAGAACAGTTTGATCTTTTTTTTTTTTTTTTGCGATATGCGGGCCTCTCACTGTTGTGGCCTCTCCTGTTGCGGAGCACAGGCTCTGGACGCGCAGGCTCAGTGGCCATGGCTCACGGGCCCAGCTGCTCCACAGCATGTGGGATCCTCCCGGACCGGGGCACGAACCCGTGTCCCCTGCATCGGCAGGCAGATTCTCAACCACTGCGCCACGAGGGAAGCCCCTGAACAGTTTGATCTTTAAGGCAGTATAACTACTTATTCAACTTCTATTATTTTTCTTACCCTAAAATTCTTATTAAGATAACGAACCTCTGCCACCACTTCCTCACAATGCGAATTTGTTGATCTCATTACATTAAATGTGTATTTTGAGTATGTAAAGAACTGAATGACAAGCCATAAGGTCAGAGGAAGGAGGAGCCACCTTCATGACATCAGTGAAGGTGGGTAACCAGGGAGAGGTTTAAAACTGGAGAAAAAGATTTGATTGAAGGAAATAGAAACCAGAGACAGACAACTTCAGCAAGAATGAAGTCAGGGAAGAAGCAAGACGTTAACTGATTAGGAAAATCCAGAAAGTAAGTGACAGCTCATAAGGTTTCCAAGAAAATGTGAGTCTTTGTGCCCAGTGCATGGAAGTGGGAGACAAAGGAAATGTTACCACTCATATGTTAAGAACGTCTACTCAGGGACTTCCCTGGTGGCGCAGTGGTTAATAATCTGCCTGCCAATGCAGGGGAGACGGGTTCGAGCCCTGGTCCGGGAAGATCCCACATGCCGCAGAGCAACTAAGCCCGTGCACCACAACTACTGGGCCTGCACTCTAGAGCCCGTGAGCCACATCTACTGAGCCCGAGCGCCACAACTACTGAAGCCTATGCGCCTAGAGCCCGTGCTCCTCAACAAGAGAAGCCACCGCAATGAGAAGCCTGTGCACCACAACGAAGAGTAGCCCCTGCTCGCCGCAACTAGAGATTGTCCGCGCACAGCAACAAAGACCCAACGCAGCCAAAATAAGTAAGTAAATAAATTTAATTTTTTAAAAAAGTAAAAACAAACAGCTTATTTTTTTAAAGTTATTAACCTGAGTCAAATAGCACTGAGCAATGAGATTCTGGTTTATCTAATAACCTATCTAGAAATGACTTCCTTCCCTGAGATCAACTCACTTTATACATTAAATAATGTTTGCACCCTAACATGCTAACTAATCCTGCCTTCCACTGCAGTCACCCTATGAGAAATAAAAGTAAAAACGAAGATAACTGCACTCCTCTCCTCTCTCCTATTTTACCTCACCTCATCCTGTTCCTGCTGGTAGTGTACTGAGGGATAGAAATGGAAGTTACCCCTGAGTGAAAGCTGGGAAACTTTTTGTTTGGGCCACTTAAAACTTATTTTAACACACTTACCAACATCTCCATAAACATACAGGCCCCTTGGAGGTTTGCTCCTTGAAAAAAGCTGCAAATTAAGAACAAATTATAAATCTCCAACATGGAAATAATCGAATATCATCATATACATAGTGTTCCTAACCGTGCTATATATACAGGACTGAAATGGGCTACTGCACACAATAAGTACAAAAAACTTTATGTAAAAGGCTATGAAGCCCCACTTAGGTTTTAATATAGGAGGCAAGAATCATAGTAGCTCAGAGCAACGCTCTGAAGTCACACAACTTAAGTTTACATCCACTTCACAATTTACTAACCATGTAATCTTCCCCCTCTTTCCCAAATGGGCTCCCCAAACAATGACAGCCTAGCTCATTCCCAGCAAACAAGAGATCAGAAGACTTTTTCTGAAGAAAATGAATGGTTTCCAGAAATAAAGGCCCAAAGGCATCTAGTGTGGGTTTCTCCCAAAGAAAGAACTGGGTCCCTATCAGATCACCTTACAGTAAAGCATACTAGTCAACAAACCTCTTAAGATGGAGCCTTCAATCAGCTCATTAGTATCTGAAAAGACTCTAAAACGAATTGACAGCCAAGAATCAACAGAAATTTGAAAAAAAAAACCAAAAAAACTCCCATTATGAAAGTTGGAGACCACAGCAAATACACAGGGGGCAAAAAACTCCAAGGAGGGCTTCCCTGATGGCGCAGTGGTTGAGAGTCCGCCTGCCGATGCAGGGGACACGGGTTCGTGCCCCAGTCCGGGAAGATCCCACATGCCACGGAGCGGCTGGGCCCGTGAGCCATGGCCGCTGTGCCTGCGCGTCTGGAGCCTGTGCTCCGCAACGGGAGAGGCCATAACAGTGAGAGGCCCGCGTACCGCAAAAAAAAAAAAAAAAAAAAACTCCAAGGAAACAGAGACTACACAGACAGCAAAAGGAAACTTCAAAATAAAACTGTAAGCAATATAATTAATATGCTGAGGAAAATGAAAGAAGTTATTAAAACTATAAAGCAAGAACAAAATGCAATTTTTAAAAGGAATATTAAGAACAAAAGAGAGTACTTTGAAATTTAACAAGTGGTAGCAGAAACAAAATTCCAGAAAAGGGATTAGAAGATAGGCTTGAGGAAATGTTAAAGAAATACAACAAATAAACAATAACAATGAAAGATGGAAAATATAAGAAAATTACAGGATTAATTCAGGAGGTCCAATATCTGACCAAAAGGAATTCCAGAAAGAGAAAACAGAGAAAAAAGAGAGGAGGAAATTACCTAAGATTTTTCTCAGATCTGAAGGATGAAATTTCAAGATTGGGAGGACAGATTACATAAGTGTCCAACATAATGAGGGAAATAAGACCCAGACCAAGTCACAGTCCTGAAATTTCAGACCCAGGGATATAAAGGAAATCCTACAAACGTCCAAGGTGGCAGTGGGGTGAGCGTTCAGGGGGAAAGATGATGGGGGGCAGGGGGCTGGAGACAGGTCACAAACAACCGATAAGAACTTGAGTAAAGTTTGAGGGACAGTGATTTCCAATCTAATCCATCCAATCTAACCATCAAGTGTGAAAATGGGAAACTGATATTCCATACATACAGGGTCTCAAAAAACCCTCCCCAACAGAAATAGGAACACCTAGGCTCCATGAAACACAGAGGATCCTGGGGAGAATGTCCTGGTAAAACGCAGGGCTGCACTCTAGAACCACAGTGGCACAAGCAGGACAAGAAAGCAATCAAGTCCAGACCAAAACAGGAGGATGGAGGCCTCAAAGGAAGAAACAAAATGGAACTTCTCTTTGCCTGATATTATTATCAACCCAAATTACCTTCCTGAATTTTGCTCCACTTAGAAGAGTAACCGTCAAATTCTATGACAGTTCCTAGACACCTGTGCAAAAACCAAGGTGAGCCAGAGCTGAGAGAGTTCAGAAAGGGTAAAAGCAGAAAGAAGCGAAGGTTATGCCACTTAGCATCAACCAGAGCAATCAATATTTTGACAGAGAACGTGTTCAAAAGCTAGACTTCAGGATCCACTACCTAATGCTTTTGTTTTTTAATCTGTGGATTCACTCCAGCATGCCTCAGAAACCTCTCTCGCTTTCCTGTCCCTCAGCTTTCTCTATAAATCCAGCCTCTGACTCTAGCACGCCCCTTCCAAAAGAATCTTCACCATGGTTTAGGCAAAAGGACCTTCTTTGCTTTGATTCTGCCAGGTGGATGCCTTCCCTGTGTTCCTCTGCACATTAACTCTCCATCTATTCTTAAGTCTCAACTGAAAACAGATGCCACTCCTTCCAAAACCTCTTAATTTGTCTTGCTGTAATATCTTATATGAACCATTCTTGTACATTGGTTATTCTATTTTCAATTTGCCAGAAAAAAAGCATCATGCTCCTCAATAATTTTAGAACAGCTTCAAATTAGAAAACTTACATACAACCTAATAATCTCTAAGTATATTCTATGTATTAGAAATCTTTTGAAAGCAACTTTTTGCATAAGGTAACTGGAAATGTTATAGCAATTCTTCACATCACATTTTGTAGAAACAGTCCAGGATCTAGTCATGATATAATCAACATATGCTGAATCAATGAAGTTCAAGCCAAAAATTTAACAAAGATGGGGGAAAAAGATGGCATGGGAAGAGCTCAATGCTGCTAAAAAAAAAAAAAAAAAATCACTTGGGCCTATCTTCTGTTTTACCCAAACTCAATGTATTTTTGAAAGAGCACTTTGGCAAATATTACAGTACATTATCTATTACATATATAATTTATTTTATATTTTATGGCAATATTTAGAAGATGATAAAGAGATACGGTTATAGAGAATCAAAGGAAAAGATTCTCAAACATCTGAGATCACAAATATCTCGTATGGCATAAATATTGCTTAAGAAGCAGATTTTACTCCAAATAAATTGATAAACACAATGGATAATCCTCTCACAATAAATGTTAGACATCATCTATCTAAACTATGTTATATACACTCCAAGTATTTTCACTTGGAGAGGCAGGTTAGTTTTCTCCCCATAAAATTTCAGTCTTCCAAAAATTATTGAAATTATTTCAAAGGATTTAAAAATCTATATTTTAAGAGGAAAATCAGAGGATTGAATGGAGAACAGTAAGACTATTTAGAAGGCTGTAAAATGGGTTCTAAAGAAGTTTTTTAATTCTTTATTCATAGTGGTCAATTCAGGGAGAGTTAGGTTCACACAGTTTTCTTCAAAATAACTACACAGGCACCCACATAATTTACATGCTCCTAATTTACATTTTCTCACAATTTACCCTATTTTTCAGGTCCATTAAATTTCCTTTCCCAATGTTTTAATTTCCTGTAATGTGTTCCTATGTCTCAGAGCACTCCACCCTGGCATAGTTCCTGGGTGCTGGGGTTCTACATGTGCTCCCATCCTCCACAAGCCTCCTTCATCCTGCTCTCTACCCTAGGGGGCAACCTTGCTGGCTGGCTGGCTGCTAGCTGGGTTCAGTCCCTGGGAGGCACTACTTGCAGGAGATAGGAGGGAGGGGGTGGAGAGAAATCCAGGTCATTCTCTCCCGTTGCTTCCCTGCTTCAGTGCTGTGTCTCTAGCAGAGCTGCATCCCTCCATAATCATTAGGTCCTCATGCCACAGCTACAGCTCTCTGCAGGCTCCTCCTTCACTCCTTCATCCTTTGTTTGCTGCCTTAGGCTTGCCCTGCCCATGACTCTCTAAGTCATCTCTTGATTCAGTCCTTAAAGTGCTGTGAACAGTTTCCTGACAGCACTCTGATATATGCCCAACCTCTAAAATACACACACTTAACACTGACTAGACAAAGACCTGAAGATCTGAACATGAATAAGTTTCTCTAGTGACCAGTTGTAAGATTTGTCATGTTACTTATATCTTAGGGAATTTGTGAAGTAGGATGATGACACCTTCTCTAATGTGTTTTTGATAAGGATCCAGTGATACTGTATTACAGATTGTGCAGATGGTAAGCTTAAGGATGATGTTGGAAGACAGTGGAAAGCTATCACCTACCTCCACTAAGCATAAAAGATATAAGGAAAGAGTATTAGAGTTGAACTCAAAAGATCTGGGTACAAATTCTGGTTCGGCTACTTATTAGCTATGTGACTCTGGGTAAGCCACATCAACTCTAAAACGAGCCATTTCCTTATCTGTTGGGTGCAGGACACGGCACTGGGGAGTTCCCACTCACTGCCCACCTCTGCACACCTAATCACAAGGCCCACTCACTCATGCTGAAGACTGTAAACTTCATGTACTGATACCTGCTTCTATCCAAACCTATGGACCACGAAGAAGAAACATCGCACCCTTTGACACACCCTTCTCAAAGATCTGAACAACATTAATGTACACTTAAGCTATTTTATATCTATACAAACTCTACCAAACAAATTAAGAATACATTCAAGAACATGGAGCACATTTTCAAATACTGTGCGTATTCCAAGCCATAAAGGAAACCTCAATAAACTCCAAAGAATCACTGTACTCCAACCAAAATGGAATAAAATTAGAAATAAATGATGGAAGGATAGCTAAAAATAGAAAAATCTCATACTAAGATATTGACTTTCCCTCACATTCCCTCACATCCACCCAGACTTCTGGGATTGCAATTTCATATAGGAAGTGGAAGGAGGTCCAACCCAATGCCTTCTCTTTATAAAGATGTAGACGTTTGCTGAAAGTGATAGGGGAAGTGTAGTTCAGCTTGAAGGGAGCTAAGAAGGCTCTAGAGAATCGTTACAGAGAAGAGTGAACTAACCAGCGAAACAGATTTGTTGACAAAATGGAGGGACACGCCTCAGGGCTTTCAGATTGTTCTCAACAATCTTCTATACCTGTGCAGTAGCCATGTCCTTTAGGTGAGAATGATCCCACTCCCAGCTCTATCCTCCACAACCAGATGAGGGGTTCAAGGGTGAGCTTATGACTAAGTTCAGTCAAGCAGAGTTCTGTTGTTCAACTCTAGGTGAAAGAGAAGCTCTAGTCTTCTGGGCAGTATGCTGTGTAGACGTGATGCTAGTTTGCTACTTTGAGATAAGCCAAGCTGAACACAAAGCCAAAATAATCAAGAGGACAAGATCAAGAAGATCTCCAAGTAAGTAATGGAGTCAGGGGCCTAATACACTGCACCTGAAGCATACTTATCCCTGGACTTCTACATAAGCCAATGATTACTTGTATTATTTAACCTAGTTTTAGTTGGGTTTTCTGTTATTCGCAACTGAAAGCATTCTAACTGATGTCATAATATATTTTACTAGGCCATATTAATGGTTTGATATAAGTATTTATAAAAGTATCTGAAAGTATCTATTCTTAAGAGAGAGCTATAGTAATCAAAACAGTATGGTACTGGTATTAAAACAGACACACAGATCAATGGAACAGAACAGAGAGCCCAGAAATAAATCCACACATATATGATTAATTAATTTATATCAAAGGAGCCAAGGGTATACAAAGGAGCCAAGGGTATATAAAGGAGCCAAGATTCAAGGATAGTTTCTTCAATAAACAGTGTTGGGAAAACTGGACAGCCACATGAAAAAAAAAAAAGAAACTGGACCACTACTTATATCATACACAAAAACCAACTCAAAATGGATTATAGACTTGAACATAAGACCTGAAACCATAAAACTCCTAAAAGAAAACACAGGTGGTGAGCTGCTTGACACTGGTCTTAGCAATGACTTTTTGGATTTGATATCAAAAGCAAAGGCAACAAGAGCAAAAATAAACAAATGGGACTTTATCAAACTAAAAAGCAAAACAATCAACAAAATGAAAAGGCAACCTACCAAATGAGAAAAAATATTTTCAAATCATATGTGATAAAGGGTTAGTATCTAAAATACACAAAGAACTCATACAACTCAACAGCAAGAAAACAATCCAAGATGGTCAGAAAATCTGAACAGACATTCTTTCCAAAGAAGTCATACACATGGCTAAAAGGCACGTGAAAAGATGCTCAACATCAGTAATCATCAGAAAATTAAATCAAAACCACGAGATATCATCTCACATCTGTTAGAATGGCTACTACCAAAAAAACAAGAAATAAGTGTTGGTGAGGATGTGGAGAAAGGGAACCCTCATGCACTGTTGGTAGGAATGTAAATTGGTGCAGCCACTATGGAAAACAGTATGGAGGTTCCTCAAAAAGTTAAAAACAGAACTACCATATGATCTAGCAATTCCACTTCTGGAAATTTATCCAAATGAAAACACTAACTCAAAAAGATATCTGCAACTCCTTTTTCATTGCAGCATCATTTACAATAGCCAAAACATGGAAACAACTTAAGTGTTATACACACACACAATGTAAATTATTCAACCATTAAAAAAGAAAGAAATCCACATTTGTGACAAATTGATGGATACTGAGGACATTATGCTATGAGAAATAAATCAGACAGAGAAAGGCAACGTATGAACTCACTTATATGTGGAATCTAAAAAAAAAAAAAACTAAACTCATAAGTATCTAGTCAAGAGAGTATGTCAAGTTTAGGGGACTTACTATAATAAGTATTACAATACTATATACTAAATCAAAAGGGAGGATAATAAGAAAAGCAGCTGTCAGAAAAATGTCATTAAATTTTTTTAAATGATATGAATAAATTGCCAATTGTCCAATAAGGAAATGTGCTGATGTCACAAGTGTTTGGGGTCCTAGTTGTTATGCATTTAGTGATGCACTCCAAACCACTAAATTTAATAAAAATTTATTATTTGAATTTTATATACATAAAAGCCCACTTCCACACAGAGAATCTTTTGAACGTGAGGATTATATTTTTTAAAGTAAATATGTGATAATTATTCTATCAAAATTTTATTAGACAAAGTCAAATGTAAAGTATGATTACTGGATTCAAACACACACACAGTTAAAAGAACATTTGGGGGACAACTGAAGAAATCTGAATATGGGCTTCATATTTAGGATTGCCAGATAAAATACAGGATGCCAGTTAAATTTGAATTTCACACTGATATCAAATAATTTTTTAGTACATGTATGTCCTAAATATTGCATGGTACATATATATACTAAAAAACTATTCATTATTTATCTGAAATTCAGGTTTATCTGGACATCCTGTATTTTTGTTTGCTAAATCGGGTGGCCCTATTTTAGATATCATTATATCAATGTTAAGTTTCTTGGGTGTGATAATGGTAATATAGTTATTCAGGAAAAGGTCCTTGTTAGGAGATACATAATTATGTTTTTAGAGGTCAAGTGTTATGATATTACAACTTACTTTCAGATGATTAAAGAAAAAATTTTGAGAGAGAGAGAAAAAAATGTGGCAAAATGTTAACCATTAGTGGTTTTAAGTGTACTGTTGAAATTTTTCAAAATAAAAAGTTGAGAAAAACAAAACAAAATTTGGTAAGGTGATTAATTACTGTATTACTTTTACTTTTGAACTAAGTCTAAAATTATTCTAAAAATATCTACATATTTGCATTTAGACAATTGCTTTCAAAACTATTCCTTTAACTTCTGCAAAGTAAACATTTGCCATCCATCATTCCAAATATTTTGATTTAATCATTCTAACTTTATCCTTTGTTCCTTATGATATTAAAATTCTAGCATTAAAAATAATCCAAGGTGGGCTTCCCTGGTGGCGCAGTGGTTGAGAGTCCGCCTGCCGATGCAGGGGACACGGGTTCGTGCCCCGGTCTGGGAAGATCCCACATGCTGTGGAGTGGCTAGGCCCGTGAGTCATGGCCACTGAGCCTGCACATCCGGAGCCTGTGCTCCGCAATGGGAGAGGCCACAACAGTGAGAGGCCCGCGTACAGCAAAAAAAAAAAAAAAAAAAAAAAATCCAAGGTGATTCTCATCAAAGTTAAATTAAAACAGCATGTCCTCCACCTTTCTGGGTTACTGTCTACCTGCTGGTCAAGTATAATTTCCATTAGGACAATTAGATAATAAGGGTGATGCTTTAAAATAAAGAGTTGGTTTCAATTTGTTTAAAATGCAGGAATACTCCTTTTCCTGTTTCTCCCTACTCCCCTCACCATTCCATTACTAACTCCTAAAATGACAGACAGTGATTCCAGCTGGAATACTGAGCATAATTACATCTTTTAAAAACAAGCATTATATCATTCTCAACATAGACCACTGTTTAATAAAAGTAGATCACTTCAGGTTTCTAAGAAGATCATTAAAACTAAAGAACTGAACTATATGTTAGCACCCACAAATTCTCTTTAAATGAAAATCTTTTTTTAAATACTATCAGCTGATTTGCAAAAGAACCCTTGTAACCTAAAGTACACCAATTTGTTCAGTTTACTAGTATAATTAAGCCTTTTAAGTACCTAAATAACTAACAAGTGTGGGGGGAAGAGTTTAAACCTCTACAACTAGCATAAGAAATGGCTCAATTTCTGATTATAACAGAATTTGAAGACGCAAATGACTTTTTAATGTTGCATGCATTCAAGCAACAAGCATTTCTAAGTGCCTATGCGTGTCAGTGGGAGACAAATGACAGGAGGCAATTTCTTCGGCAATTCCTTCCAGTTCACTCATTCCTAACTGATATTTGAATTCTGGACTAGCTTAGGTGAAGATAAGCTAGGTGTAAACTACTCTAGTCCACCACTTGTTCAGAGGGATGTCCAGAACTTAAGCATAATTCTCAAACCTACCTGGAGTTTATCAAAAGAAGGATGTGGAAAATATTCCTCAGTCTGAACCTAGTTGAGGTTCTGAATTTGAGGGATTAAAGTGGCCTTTCAGGCTTCTCCTGGATTTTCAGAGAACTGACACTATGGAGGAAATGAGAACACAAACATGTCCAAAGAGAAGCAAGTGAATATAAAAACTCACAGAGGGCTTCCCTGGTGGTGCAGTGGTTAAGAATCCACCTGCCAATGCAGGAGACACGGGTTTGAGCCCTGGTCTGGGAAGATCCCACATGCCGTGGAGCAACTAAGCCCCTGCACCACAACTACTGAGCCTGTGCTCTAGAGCCCGCAAGCCACAACTACTGAGCCCATGTGCCACAACTACTGAAGCCTGTGTGCCTAAAGCCCATGCTCCAGAACAAGAGAAGCCACGACAATGAGAAGCCCACGCACTGCAACGAAGAGTAGCCCCTGCTCACCGCAACTAGAGAAAGCCCGTGCACAGCAACGAAGACCCAACGCAACCAATAAATAAATTAATTATTTTTTTAAAAAAAACAAAAAAACTCACAGAGACACCTATGCTCTCACACAGACATATGGATAGGCTCACGGCCACCAGGACAACTGCCTTCAGAGTCAGCAGAGAATTATTTTGTGAATCTTCAGTGATTGCTTTGTTATTCATTCAAATCTTCATGTTTTTTTCATTTATTCCAGAAACATGGATTGAGCATTGATCACCTACTTTGTATCAGGCAGTGAGCTAAGTTCTGCAGACCTACAAGATCCAGAAAACAATGACATGGTATTTACTAAAGGAGCATGTGGTCACCAGGTGGGCCATGTGAGATGGGCTACAGTAAAAGGATGGGGGGACAGGCAGCCTTAACAAAGACCCAAAGGCAAGAGAAGGCCCCAGTCTTGTCTAACAATCTTCAAGTAGCTTGTCACAGCTGCTGCTTTTATTGCCAGCAGAGAACAAAGATGGATGAGGCTGGCAAGAGGCAGGGACCAGGCAGGCTCTCAAGGACCCTGTAGAACATGCTAATGAGTTTGTACTTTCTCTGGAGGGCACTGAGAAGCCTTAAGCAGGAGAATGGTCCAATCAAATTATCCGTTAGAAATATCATTATTGATACAGTGTGGAGAATGCATTGAATGGGAGGAAACTGGAGGAAAAGACAACACTACCTATTACCTGCTCTGCTGACAAGCCACCCTTGCCAGGTGGAAGTGTGGTTCAGGGAGAAATACTTGTGGGGGCTTTTTGTGGTTCATCAGGGCAAAGGTAACTGAAGGCAGCTCTGTGGTGGTCTTCACTGCCATGAAGGGACTATGGATTACCTTGGAGCTATGCTTCACGCTTCTCCTGGAGAAGCTGTACATGGCTGTGGCAGTGTGGCCTGAAATGTGTGTTCAGTGTTCAGGTCCTAATATCTGCACATCTCCATTGGAGATGATGGCATGGATTGGAATTGCTCAGTTTTTCTTTATAGTTCTCTTGTTTCCAAATAGAGGTTTTCACTCAGTTAAAAACCAGTTATAGGGACTTCCCTCGTGGTCCAGTGGGTAAGATTCCGTGTTCCCAATGCAGGGGGCCTGGGTTCGATCCCTAGTCCGGGAACTAGATCCCACATGTGTGCTGCAACTAAGAGTTCACATGCCACAACCAAAAAGTCTGCATGCCGCAACTGAAGATCCCACATGCTGCTACTAAGACCTGGTGCAGCCAAAATAAATAAATAAATATTTTTTTAAAAAAAGAAACTGTATAAAGCAAAATCAGAATTACTATTCAATTTAAAAAAACTAATTGAAGGCAAATATGTAACTCCTGAAAAGTTTAATATTGCTAAAAGACAATATAGCTTCTTAGAGTTATCCTTAAGAGATGCCAACTTCATAGAGAATCTTTAGGAACAGCAAATGTGGAGGCAACTGGTGAAGAACTCCGAGCTTCAGGCTTAAATAGATTTATGGGAAAACAACTGAAAAAAAAATCTAAACAATTTAGAACTAGATTAATTGACTGGTAACTTTATAAGGAGAATGAAATCACTAGAACAGAAATCAAAATCTACCACATCCTATGGCTTTTCCAAATAAAGCAATGCCCTTCACCAAAGGGTCAGCCTGTATCTGAAAAGAGGTCTTTCCACTGCCCTTTACTCAGATTCTCACCCTTACGAGCATGCTTTCCTCCCTACTTCTTCCTCCATGTCCTTGTTGCCCGTGGATCCAAGAGAACAAGCCTTAAAATAGAGACCTGTTTTCCTTCTTCACAAATATTTTCTGCCAAGGGATTTTTCTAGTCTCCTGTCTATCCATCCTGATTTTCCTCTCCTATGTGCTGGATTTCCCCCCACCATTCCCACATCCTGAAAAGAATAAAGAATTATCTTTAGGGTTGATTCAGTCTTCACACAAGCCTACTATTGAACATTCTGAATCTGAGAAGAAACTTGAGACCTTATTTTTTTTTGTCTCTCTTCAAATGTAATTTTGATTTCTCAATTTTAGTTTCAAAAACTGCTGTTATTTAAGTGATATACTTTTGCACAAATGGAAGCTTTATAGAATAATAATTCTCAGAAATGTTTTATAAAGTTTATTTAAATATTAATCTTGAGTGCATTATTTGCATTTTATTATTCTCTTTAAATAGTAAATATTGAATTCAATTTGATTAACAGTCCATTATTATAGGAATAATACTGAATTTATGTAATACTGAAACTGTTACATGACCAGTTCAGAAACTGGACACATTTGAAATAGCAAAGCCATTCTATACACCAGAGCAGCAACCTATTTTAAGACAAATGTGAAAGTAACTTGAATATATTTTTAATTGATATACTTTTTTAACATGTGAAAAAGGAATTTTAAACAGTGATATTGATGCTTCTTAGAGGCAAAGAGTAATACATATAAACTTAAATATATAATCTGTTGCATATACATACATTTTTAAATTTATTTATTTTGTTTGTTTTTGAGTTGGGTCTTCGTTACTGCGCGTGGGCTTTCTCTAGTTGCTGCAAGCAGGGGCTACTCTTCATTGCAGCGCGCGGGCTTCTCATTGCAGTGGCTCCTCTTGTTGCGGAGCACAGGCTCTAGGTGCATGGGCTTCAGTAGTTGTGGCATGTGTGCTCAGTAGTTGTGGCTCGCAGGCTCTAGAGCACAGGCTCAGTAGCTGTGGCGCACGGGCATAGTTGCTCCGTGGTGTGTGGGATCTTCCCGGCCCAGGGCTTGAACCCGTGTCCCCTGCATTGGCAGGCAGATTCTTAACCACTGCACCACCAGGGAAGCCCAGCATATATTTTTTATGGGATTTATGTTGTTAATTTTGATGTATATCCTTAGAACCTTGTCCTTCAAGAGTAAATGAATAGTAATTTGATTCATAAAATTTCTTTATGAGAAACAGAATTAGAAGTCTCAAGTGAAGCAATAATATGGAATAAAATAAATTTAAATCCTTTTATTTAGAGTGGGTTTTCAAAAACTGTCCCCATATGCATTTTATACCCATATGAATTTTTGTATTTAATTCACTGAGTTATAAACAGCTGTTTATGACCATTTCTTCCACTGAATAAGGTATCACTGAAATTACAAAACACTAACCTTAATTACACCTGTATCCTTGGCTCCATGGAGCCTAGTACATAGTGAGGACCAACTCTTCTTGCTCTTGTTGAACTGAATTTATATATGATAATTCCGGGCGTTCTGATAAACAGATACATTTTCTAGCTAAGCATGATCAATTTTTCTGTAAAATGAAAAATCATTTGCTTTTCCCAGCTACGCAACAGAACTTCTTTACCCAGTGCTCACCCTGAAGATTTATTAATCTCCTAAAGGACAAGAAGACACTTGGCTAATTATTTCCCCGGTATGTAAAATGGACACATTACCTGGAAAAGACAAACTCTGCTGAACATGGAGTAAGATTAAGTCCAATGTACATAGAACTCAGAAACATGTGGCATTCATGAAAAAGATTTAAGGCCAAGAAAACTCAGCTCATGAGATTTCAGAAAGAGGAAAGAAGTTTCATCGCTAAAAACCTCTTACTAAGATATTCCCTATGTCTTGCTGAGTACTTTTTGAGCTAATAATACCCCTTCCTCACTCAGTCTATTTGTAAGAAGCAAATGCTGAACTAGTAGAGTCTAGAATTATATTATCAGGAAAAGTTATAATTTCCCCAAAATTATTTTCTTAAATCAACTAACCTGTTGAAATATCTCACAGTTACACTTAAAAATACTTTTATTATGGAATATTATAAACATGCTAAATTGGAGAAAATATTGAATACCTGGTTACCTGCCACTCAGCTTTATCAAATCTTTATATTTTGAAATATTTATTCCAAAATTTAATAACACATTAGATAGAGTTGAAGCCCCCGCTTTGTTCCCTTCTTGCTCAGAGTTAACAATCCTGATTTTGAAGTTTATCATCTCAACATTCCATTTTAAAAATATGTTCTGATTTACTTATCTATTTTTGTGGCATCTGCTAGTTATCACCCCAAAACAGACTCTTCTTTGTCCATTTTTCTACTAAGTTGTTTGATTTTTTTTCTATTTTTGGTAGGAGTTCTTTATATATTCCAGATATATATAGTCAATTATTATAGTCAATCTATTAGTCAATTATTTTTGATGCAAATATTTTCTCCCAGTCTGTGGTCTGCCTTTTCACCTTTCTATGGTGCTTACTGTTGACTAGAAGTTTTAAATTTTAGTAGAGTCAAGTGTTTCCAACTTTACCTTTATAATTTAAACTTTCATATCTTGTATAAGAGTCTTCCTTTCCCCAGGTTCACAAAGATAATCCTCTATATTTTCTTCAAGAAGTTTTAAAATTTCACGTTAAACGTAGAACACTGACTCTATGGAATTTATGTTTATGTTCAGAGAGGTAGGTACCTAATTTTATTTTACTTTTCACAAAGATCATCAATTGTCTCATCCCTGTTTACTGACTAGACCATCTTTTTCCCACTGATTTTCAGTGTCAACTCAATGGTACATCAAGTCTCCATGTATGTTCTAGACTTTCTGTTTTGTTCCATTTGTCTGTTTGTCTATATAATAAATCAGTGAATAGTTCTGTTGACTAGAGGCAGGTATACATAAAGGGAAGTAATGGAAAATCAGATTGGAAAGCTAGACTAAGTACAGTTCCAAGAGAGCCCTGAATAGTATTAATGGTCTCCCATCAGCCCTCAGATCTAGTTAGGAAGCAGTCATCCATCTACAGCAGGGGTCGGCAAATTATGGCCTATAGGCTAAATCCAGTCCGATATCTGTTTTTCTAAATAAATATTTATCAGAATACATTTATTTTTTAATTATCCATGGCTACTCTGACTACAATGGCAGAACTGAATAGCTGTGACAGAGATCATATGCCCCCCTAACCCTAAAAGATTTCCTACATGGTTCTTTACAGAAAATATTTGCCAACCCCTGATCTAGAAACCTGACCAAAATCTCAGCATAGATTCCGTGGCTCTAATGCCTAGTTATGGCCTACATAATTCTGCTGCCATAACCAAAGTAGTCAGTTTTGGCAGACAATGACAGATAAAATTCCTATCTCAGACATTATAAAATAGGGCTATACCCCTTTTCTTTAAATTTATTTTAAGGAATTTATAAAAGTCATTCTCATCTGGCAAGTGGCGGGGGGAGAACTGGATGAAGGTGGTCAAAAAGTACAAACTTCTAGTTATAAGATAAATAACAGGGATGTAATGTACAACATGATTAATATAATTAACACTCATGCATGTTATATGTGAAAGTTGTTAGGAGAGTGAATCCTAAGAGTTCTCATCACAAGAAAAAAGTATTTTTTTCTTTCTCTTTTATTTTGTATCTACAGGAGATGATGGATATTCACTGGACTTATGTGGTAATCATTTCATGATGCATGTAAGTCAGATCAGTATGCTCTATACCTTAATTATACAGTGCTATATATCAAATATATCTCAATAAAACTGGAAGAAAAAACTCAAAAAAAAAGACATTCTCATGTACATTGATGGCATAATTTTACCTTCAGAACCATGACAAAACTTAAAATGTAATTGGATACGTTTGTTAATTATTCTGGAGACTGAAGCAGGACCATTACACTCTCTCAAATTTCAGACTTTAAATGAGCCGTTGGCATGTGTTAGTTCTCAAAAAACAATGCAGTTTGACTCACTTCCTTACAAATAATGCCGTCATTGGGTTAGGATGTAACCTTTTGTTTCGGCTTTCATAAAAATTTGATACAAGAAAATATTCAGCTAAAAATATTTCTGGTCTTTAATAAAGCTGTAGCTATAGATGTCTATTTCATACTCAATGTTGCTTATGATGTTCTGAAGGATAAATTACCAGGAAACAGGGAGGCTTTACCTAAATCACATTGCTCAACCTACTTCACCTATAGGAAATGCCAATTCTAAGAAGAGGAACGGAGAGTATAAGTGCTCACTTCCTTAGCTGGGGGAGAGAAGGGAGGAACTGAGGAAAAAGCAGCAAACTGCCTAGTCTTGGATAAATAACTGAAGGGACCCAGATAATAGGCCTCCTGCATCTCCTGAGAGAAAATTCCACAGCCCAGCATTCCAGGTATCCTATTCAGGGCCTCCAGATGCTAGAAGCCAGATCACAGAAAGCACCAAGACCTTAGATTAGCTGGATTCAAGGCAGCACAGGTCGTCTCTACCTGCTATATGCATTGTTCTTGGCAGACTGAGGAGAGGTATCCAAATAAAAGACCATAGGTTGTAAAAGGAAGTTTGAAATAATAATTTCTCATCAGGGAAAAGCAAAATTATTTTGTGAAGATCAGGAGAAAAGGAAAAGGAATTTTGTTCCCGACTCCTCTTCCCAATTCCCAGGTCTCTCTGGCTATGGTTTCTCCTCCCCAGAGATGAAAAAACCTGGCTGCCTGTATACACCTGATTAATGGAAACAGAGATTTTCAGAGTAGCTCCACACTCTTTAATTCTCTCCCTCCATGACTCTAGAAATGCTTGATTTGGCTGTGTAAAACTAATTCTAGTTATACTGATTTACATGAACTACTTACTTACCATTTATGCCTAATTACCTCACAGCACAATAACAATTATGCATATATTAAATGTGTCAGATTAACCTGGCTGTAAGTTTTATTTGATAACAAAAGTAAAGTGTTCATAAATGCTTATTCTTCATAGTTTGTTGCTCATATAGCATAGTCATCGGCTCATAACTTTTTCAAATTTTTACTAGAGAAAACATTTTTATGTAGGTAGGTGAAAGCAGCCTAATAGTCTGCCACCAATTTTTTCTCACTGACTAATAATTCTGGCATTTTGTGAAGAAGATGCATTTTATTCTAACATTATGGCTTACCCTTACAGAAAGTTTCTTAGGAGTACAATTTTTTTTAACAAGTCCACCAAAATGAATATTTAAACATCTGCATCAAAAACAAAATCAAATGCCCATATATGCTAACTGAAATAAGTCAGACAAAGACAATACTGTATGTTCTCACTTACACGCAGAATTTTTTTTTTTTTTTTTTTTTTTTTTTTTTTTTTTTGGCGGTATGCGGGCCTCTCACTGTTGTGGCCTCCCCCGTTGCGGAGCACAGGCTCCGGACGCGCAGGCTCCGGACGCGCAGGCTCAGCGGCCATGGCTCACGGGCCCAGCCGCTCCGCGGCATATGGGATCCTCCCAGACCGGGGCACGAACCCGTATCCCCCGCATCGGCAGGCGGACTCTCAACCACTTGCGCCACCAGGGAGGCCCCACGCAGAATTTTAAAAAAGCGTAATTCATAGGATGGTGGTTACCATGGGCTGTGGGTAGGGGAAATGGTGAAATACTGGTCAAAGGGTACAAACTCTGAGCTATAATACGAATAAGTTCTGGGAATCATGGTGACTATAATTAACAATACAGTATTATATACTTGAAAGTCATTAAAAGAGTAGATCTTAAATGTTTTTACCACAAAGAGAAACAGTAATTATGTGAAGGGATATAGGTGTTAACTAACTTTATTATGATAATCATTTTGCAATGTATACAGGTATCAAATCATCACATTGCACACCTTAAACTTACATAAGTTATCTGTCAATAATATCTCAATAAAGCTGGGGGAAAAATCAAATGTCCATGAAATTATAAACCCTATTTACCAAAATCAAGAACTCTACATACTAACAAAGTTCTACTGCTGGAAAACCTAACAGTCCAAAGCTTCCTTCTCTGATAATCAGCATATCAGTCTTTTTTTTTGTGTGTGGTACGCGGGCCTCTCAACTGTTGTGGCCTCTCCCATTGCGCAGCACAGGCTCCAGATGCGCAGGCTCAGCGGCCATGGCTCACGGGCCCAGCCACTCCACGGCATGTGGGATCCTCCTGGGCCGGGGCACGAACCCGTGTCCCCTGAATCGGCAGGCGGACTCTCAACCACTGCGCCACCAGGGAAGCCCATCATATCAGTCTTTATTTTTAGAAGAAGTAGGTCTGTGGCACCTTTAGAATCTTCAAAACTAAAGCTTTCATATATGTTTTATTCAAATTACATTTGATATTTGGACCTTTTTCAATGTTTGAAAAACATTGAAAAACAATGATTTGGTGGGCTTAAGAAACTACAGGACAAATACTATCATAAAGAGATGTCAATCCATTTACTAAACATTCATTCACATATGCATTGGGATTTAACAAATATAAGCTTTCATTAGACACGTTTGAAACTACCTGACTTGTCAAATTTCCTCCTTACATAAGAATTACCCAATAAAACCAGGGCCGCTAGATAGAAAGTACTGCATTTACTTACTGCTAAATAGCTATCTATTTACTAGGCAAATCCAGCATAGCCAATTTATAAATCAAAGGTGGAAGTATGGGAAAATACCCTTAAGAAGAGCCAAATAATAATTTTAAAGAAAAAAACCAGGTTGTTGAATTGGCAACCAGATAAGTTAATTTAAGGAATATTTTATTAAGGAATGGAAGTTCACCAACCCCTGTAAGATGAGCCCTAGGGATGATACAGAGTGGGCAGGAGGAAAAGGACTGTATTTCCAAAAGGGAGAGGGCTAGAAAGGGAATAAGATACAACAGTCATGAGAGAAATTTAACTTTCAGATAACAAAAAAAAATCTGGTAAGTAAAACATCTTGTTTCCTGGCTATGACACGTAACAAAGTTGTTATTTTATTTGGAAGACCTCCGGTATTGCAAACTATAATTAGGTATGCAGTACCTAAGCAATCTGTATTTTCCAAACTTTTTGCTTCTTGACTCACCCATCAACTTTTGGAAACACAGGAAAAAGAGAAAAGGTTGGCCATCAAAAGGGATAATTCATCATTATTTCCCATAACCATTGTTCTGGATTAGCTAACACACTCTGGCTCCCACACTCACAGTCTACTTCTGAGGGAAACCGCCCTGCTCACGGGAGCCCTGGATGGCACCTTATACAGAGATCCAATCTTTGTGTGGACTAGCAGCCTCTGGAAAACTGGTGTGAAAGCTCTGCCCAAACAGGGATGAAGTGTTTGGGTGGACTGTCAGATTTTTACTCAGGAATTTAAACCACGGACACAGGAAAAGAACTGAGAAGCTGGTAGAATGAACAGAAGCGGGTAAGGGCATGGGGAAAAGGAACAAAGAGTAAGCAGGTTATGTGAATGGCAGGGTTCTGGAGAATCAATGGGTACCTCCTACTACAAGTCATCAAAGCTTTCAGAGCCGCTGATACTGCTGAAAGCTGGCACAGGCTCTGTGAGGCCTGGCTGAGCGATGGAGATGCTCTTCATTGCTATTTTCTTATGTAATCTTATTCTACATCTCCATTTCTCTCTCAAACCTAAATAATTCTCTATTCCTTTAAACCAAAAGACGTTAACACAATGGCAGCCTTTTCCTTATATAAAAATAAAACTGTTTCATTACATTCTGAAGTGCTTTTTAAAACGTAAAATTACTTTCAGTAGAGTTTTTAAATAAAGTTCTACTAACATATTGTTATACAATACCTTTCTTATAAAGATCTTATAATAAAAGAATATTTGTGTAGCGGGGTGGGGGGAGGAGGTTTGGTCAGTCAGTTAAAGGAAAAGTAGTTTCTTAGGTTGAACAATATTCTAACTCTTATAACTATTAATACCCCTCACGATTTGAGGATGACACCACTGATGACAATGGCTTCTACAGCAGGATAAGGAATGGGAGTTTTCCTGGTGCCTCAGAATTTCAGCAAAAACTCAAAGCTGACAGGTCCCCCTACACACTAAAGAGAGGCACTAATTGTATCCATGCAGGAATTACTTAAAAAGAGGAAAAAAAAAAAAAGTCAAAAAACAGCCCTAGGGCTTCCCAGGTGGCGCAGTGGTTGAGAGTCCGCTGCCGATGCAGGGGACACGGGTTCGTGCCCCGGTCTGGGAGGATCCCATATGCCGTGGAGCGGCTGGGCCCGTGAGCCATGGCCGCTGAGCCTGCGCGTCCGGAGCCTGTGCTCCGCAATGGGAGAGGCCACAACAGTGAGAGGCCTATGTACCACAAAAAACAAACAAACAAACAAACAAACAAAAAACAGCCCTAAAACCAAAGTAATCAAGGCAGAAAGTTGTTAGCTGGGTAAAGAATTCTGTGGCATTTCCCCCAGATGAACCTCATGCCAAGTGCAGGGGGTCCCCAAGAGAAACATCCAAGGAGATTAGCATTAAGGAAAAAATGGACTGGATACTCATTTAGGTGAGAAAATCTACAGACAGCTACCAAAGCAGGGTGTGAAAGAATTCATGGAAGAACTTGACACGTGTCCCCAAGAGTATTGGGGTGCACAGGACAAAGACAGACACTGGTGCTTGCTTCTTATATCTGCAGAAGTCCAAGGGCAGGAGACTGACTGAAGCTGCCCATGCAGAAGGGGTTGGAGAAATGAGATGTTATACTTCCCATGGCCTAAGTAGACGCCATAAAGGTGACCTAGTTAGTGCTGTCCTGAAAGAACCCCCCTAAGAAGGCTAAGTGCAAGGGCAAGGCCGTCTCAGCCCCACGTAGTGGTGTGAGGTGCTCCGTTAAGAGTCGTAAGAGGTCAGTCACAGAGTGGAGCAGCAGGGAGGTCCTCATGGGAGTCCTAAAGAATCCACCCAGTGCCCCTCACAGAAAGCTAGCATGTCAGCATCTACCACACAAAAGGCCCTTAACTGGTCACTTAAGACTCTGCTGTTTCACTCTAATCTTCTATCCCCCTCATTCCGACCCTAGAGAAGCCAAGCTAGCAGAGAAAGGAGAAGAGAGAGAAGAACAAGTCACTCCCTCTTCTCTGCTGCTGATCCTAGGCCAGGCCTAACCTAGAGGGAGGGAGAAGCTTTGAAATGCACACAAGTTTTCACTTTGACTGGTATTTAGGTTTTTTTTTTTTTAACGCCTCAATATGAAGCTATTTGAATCCCCCTAAAGGTGAAAGAAAGCTATGAAACATCAAGAGGTCAGAAATGGGGATCCAACAGAGCTTGTTTAAAGGAACTGGTAGGAAATTTTCAAGCTCTTTCATCATTTTACCCAACTGCATTTAATCCATTTTTAAAATGCTTACATTTTTAACTGTTCAATCTTTAATGTCACACAAACCTTACCTTAGAAAAAAGGCCTTCTGCCTCTATACTGTAGCCTTTAAGGTCCTCATGTAATTCCTGCAAACACCGTATGACTCTTCTTTGATGTTCATCGTCCTTTAGCTCACGAGCTTTGATCAGAAAGTCATAGTGGTCCAGTGGTCCATGGCAAACAGCTAAAGCTTTTGAAGAAACCTCTGTAGCAGAAGTTGGAGACATACTCTTGGCTGTCTGCACTGTATAGGCTATAAACAAAAATATATATAAAATTTTAGACTTTCTGAAATGAAGATATTTCATAGTGTTCTACATTATTGCTTTTTTTTTTTTTTTTTTTTTGTGGTACGCAGGCCTCTCACTGTTGTGGCCTCTCCCATTGCACAGCACAGGCTCCGGACGCGCAGGCTCAGCGGCCATGGCTCACGGGCCCAGCCGCTCCGTGGCATGTGGGATCTTCCCAGACCGGGGCACGAACCCGTATCCCCTGCATCGGCAGGCGGACTCTCAACCATTGTGCCACCAGGGAAGCCCCTCTACATTATTTCTTAATGGCCACATTAAAACTTTTAACCAGTTATAATTATATTTGAGCAGTTGTTGTAAATATCACTGATGAAAATAATAATATAAAACACATTTTGTAACATAAATATATTTATAAATGTCTCCGTTTAATAAACCCCAAACTCATAAGCTATCACTACAACCCCCCTTCCAGGAAGAATGGAATGTCTGCTTTGTCTCCACTCCAATGAATGAGCCACCAGGGTTCACCACATCCTTCCTCACAGCAGGGGTGGTACCTTTCTTTGCATTAGGCCTAAATCTGGTTCTTCAGTGCGAAGACAGAGACTTAGACACTAGTCACAAAGGGTTTTCTACTGCCTCTTTATTCACTATCTAAAACAACACAGCATCCAGATGTCACCACACTGAATTCAGCCCACTGCTTGCGAGACTTCTTCCCTTTTCCATCACCTTTAGGTGGAACACAAAGACTTGAGACACAACAGAGTGTCTGTTTCAAAGCAGGGAGGTGTGTTAATCCTTTTTTTAGCTTCTTGGGGAAGAAAACTGATTGTGGTAAGGTCCAGTTATAACTCTATTCCTTATCTGGGGCAGGTTCAGTGAGCAGCAAACTGGCACATTTTTAGACAAAGATTTTACAAGGGTATTTTGCCATTGTTTCTCCTGTTTCATTGAAGACCATGTTTCCTTTATTTCAGTAATATGAAAACTACTTAATTTAGGAAAAAAATTAACAGTCACAACATTATTTCTATCATTTTCTAAAAAAGGGGGAAAAAAATCCTTAAATATACCATGACTGTTGGGGATAAGGCAGAGCTATCCTCTAATAACTGCTCTCCCTTTTTCTGAATAAAGGTTTTAGCTGGGTGCAAGGCTGCCGAGTGAAATATTCCATATCCTGGCCTCTCTGGCAGCCAGGATGGTCATGTGAACAATGGGATGTAAGCTGAAATGTGTGCAGCTCCGCTCTGGAGCACTTAAAGGGAAAGGGTGAATCCCACTCCTCCCCTTCCCTTCCCTCCCTCTGACTGGAAAGAAAGTGCCATGACTGCAGCTGGAAGAGCCAACCTGGCAAGGAGAGGCGCACAGAATGCTGAGCAAAGCAGAGCAAAGTTCCCTAACAATGCTGAGCTGCCAAACTAGCTCTGGACCACCTGCCTGGATTTTTATGTAAAATAAATGTCTATCTTGCTTTTCAAGCAGTGTATTTTAGGGTCTCTTTGTTACGGAGGCCTAAATTGTACCCTAACTAATACAGGGGGCTTACAGCCTGCAAAAGAGAACTGGACTAAGGGTCTCCTGGAACCCTAGGCCTCATAGGACCAAGAACAAGGCTTGGGTTCATGTTGAAGCTGGAGGCATAGGTTGAGAGTTCCATAAAGGTTTCCAGCAATTTGAGGTGTCTACCAGAGTGGTATAAGAAACATATTTGCCCTTGGTCCACAGTCCCTAGTACAGAGCTCATAAAACCCTTGGAATTTCCTAAGTGATAGAATGTTTTCTGTTTATCATAATGAGCCTCTTTCCATCCCACATATGCTAATGAACTCAGGGTAGGGCCCCAAGATAACCTCAGGACACGGCTGGTCCCCAGAAAGACCAAGTGTTTAGAAAGTTGGAACTTTCAGCCCCACCCACCAACCTGGGAGGGCAGGGGAGGCTGGAGATTAAATTCTATAAACAATTTTTTTTTGTATTTGAATACTCAAAGCAGCAGCTTTATTTATAATATTTAACAGCTGGAATGAACCCAAATGTCCATCAATTGATGAATGGGTTAACGATGGTATATCCACACAATGGAATATTACTCAGAAGTAAAAAGATTAAAACTACTGATAAATATAACAATGTAGATGAATCTTAAAAGTATTACGCTAATTGAAAAAAGCCAGAAAATTTAATTTTATATGATTACAGTATACAAAGTTCTAGAAAAAGGAAAACTTTTCTAGTGAAAGAAAGCAAATCAGTGGTTTCTAGAACCCAGGAATAGGGTTATGGGATTGGTAGCAAAGGGGTAGGAGCAAATTTTAGGGGTGATGGAGATATTCTATATCATGATTATGATGGTGGTTACATGACTGTATACATTTGTCATAACACATTGAATTGTTCACCTAAAATCAATGAATGTTATTTGTATATAAATTGTACTTCAATAAAGGTTTCATAGGAAAAAGGGAAACTTTGGGCTATAGACGCTGTTTTACAAGTTAGCTTTTAAAAATTATAGGGCTTCCCTGGCAGCGCAGTGGTTAAGAATCTGCCTGCCAATGAAGGGGACACGGGTTCAAGCCCTGGTCCGGGAAGATCCCACACGCTGCAGAGCAACAAAGCCCATGCGCCACAACTACTGAGCCTGTGCTCTAGAACCCATGAGCCACAACTATTAAGCATGAGTGCCACAACTAGTGAAGCCCTCACGCCTAGAGCTCATGTTCTGCAACAAGAGAAGCCACCACAGTGGGAAGCCCATGCACCGCAACAAAGAGTAGCCCCCGCTCACCACAACTAGAGAAAGCCTGCGCGCAGCAACAAAGAGCCAACTCAGCCAAAAATAAATTATTTAAGTAATTTTTAAAAATTATATGTTTACATGCTTCTATAAACACTCTTGAACAATAAGATATGGAGAGCTTCCAAGATGGTGAAAACATCAAGGTGCCAGGAAGGTGACATACCCAGAGAGGGCACGGAAGCTCCACAGCCCTGCTCTCATCCCTTGCCCTGTGCATCTGTTCAATTTGTCTGTTCCTGAGTTCTATGTACCCTTTATAATAAACTGATAAACATAAGTAAAGTGTTTTTTCTGAGTTCCATGACCATTACTAGTAAATTATCAAATTTAGCTAAGTATCAACCGCCTAAATTTGTAGTCAGACATGCGGAAGTGTGGGTAGCTTGGGCAGCCCATTTGCAGCTGGCCTCTGAAGTGGGGCCACTTTTGTGGGATTGGCCCTTTAACTTGGGGGATCCGATGCTACCTCCAGGTAGATAGTGCCAGAAATGAACTGACAGACATCCATTAGTGTTGGAGGATTTGAGAGTCTCACAACCAGGGAAAATGCTCTTTTCCACTCCCTGGAATCAACCAAGTAAGAAACCTAAGATAATGCTAATTTCCTTCTCCTCCATCCCACAAACCCTTTCCCCAGTCCTCAACCAGGTCCTCAGCCAATCAATCATCAGTGCTACTCAATTTTACATCCTAAATACTCTCTAATCCATTCCCTCCTCCCCTCTTCACACAACCACTCCAGCTGGGCCTCTTATTGTCTCTGGCTTGGCCTCCCTGCCTCTGATCGCCTCCTGCCTCACATTTACCACAACCATACCATAATCTCTAAAAATATCTTCCATCAACTACAGGGATGATCTTGCTAAAATCTCAATGTGATTTTATCAATATTTTGCTTAAAACTCATCTCATTGTTTAAAGGCGTGGTTTTCTTTTTTTTTTTTTTTAAGGGAAACAGTTTTGTTTTTTTTTTTTTGGCTGTGCTAGGTCTTAGTTGCAGCACGCGGGATCTTTAGTTGCGGCATGTGAACTCTTAATTGCAGCATGTGGGATCTAGTTCCCTGACCAGGGATTGAACCCAGACCCCCTGCACTGGGAGCACAGAGTCTTAGCCACTGGGCCACCAGGGAAGTCCCTAAAGGAGTGGTTTTCAAATGCAATTTTAACAGCAGCATCTTTTTCTATACAAAACTTTCCATCGGATCCCAAATTTATTTAAGAGAAAAGAACAGGGGGTAACAAAGTCCTGACCTCTTCACATTTCCCTCATTCCCAAGCCCATACCACCCCATTTCCAAAGCAGCCCCTAAGGCCACTTCCCCACCTTATAGGATCACATCAAGTAAGAATAGTGTGCAGAAAAGAGTTAACACAGCAGGCCTGAGACTACCGTCCTTAGCAATGCCTGCTTGCAAAAATGGGCCCTTGACTTGGAACTTGGGTTCCCATCATTCCCAGAAATGGTAAGAGTGACTCACTGTGCCTAAATGTTTGTATCGTATACAAACAACGTGATTTATGCTGAACACCTAGTTTCCTTCTAGAAGTCTGTAATTTTGGCATATGCTAGGCAGAGGGTGCCTTCGTAACCACGGCTCAACTCTAGGCATTGAGCCTATAATGAGCTTCCCTAATAGACAACATTTCACACCTGTTGTCACAGTAAGTTGCTGGAAGAATTAAGCATGTTCTGTTCGACTCTCCTGGAAGAAGAGGCTTGTAAGCTTGTGCCTAATTTTCTCTGAACGTTGTCCCACACGCATTTTCCCTTTGCTACTTGTGCTCTGTATCCTTTCACAATAATAAATCGTAGCTGTGAGTATAACCATATGCTGAGTCCTCTGAGTCTTCCTAGTAAATCACCAAACCTGGGGGTAGTCTTGGGGATACCCAACACAGATAGTGTCCTCATTCTGAGGTTCAAGGAATCCGTAATAGGGGCACAGCCTGCATTTTCAGACTACTCCCCCTCTACTCTCCAAAATGCATCTATTTTTTCGATACAAGAAATGACTGAGTACCACCACATGTAATGGGTAATAGGGAGTATCAAAGTTGACTCGTTTTAAGTGCGGGTGGAAGAACAAAAAAATTGCAGCAGTAACGAATCAAGATCAACTGGAAATAGCAAGTAAAATGAATTTGGGTACAGAGAAACTGGTTATGAAACTATTCTAAGTGGGACTAATACAGGTCCAAATTAGGATGGCAACAGCAGAAATGTTAGGGAGCGGGGTAGAATGGAAAATGCAAAGGTAGATTCAATAATGTGGGTTGCCTTCTAGTCAAACTGGATTGCTCACCATATCTCAAACATTTTCCATTCTTTCATTACATAGCCATGCCTTTGTTCACACATGGTCCCAAGTGGATAGCCTCCTCCTCCAACCAACCCTCTGCCAGCCTAATTTCCCCTCCACAAATCTCAACCCACCCTCAGCTCCCTACCACCAGATTTCCAAACTCACCTGTATCTACCCCATTCTCTTTTCTTTCCGCAGTTACAGCTTAGAGCTATTTCTCATTCCATCAAGGGCTATTAATGCCTTCACTCATCCCCTAATCAGTGGATTTCAATTTTTTGGAAAAAAAATCATGACCCAATATACACACAAATATACATAACTGAAAAACAAGTTTCATGAAGTAATAACTAATTAGTAAAAGTATGAAATAGTAAGAAAAAAAGGATCTTTCTATGCAAGATATGCTCTGGTATTTTATACACATATATTTTTATTATTTATATCTAAAGAACCACTAGATTTAGTTATACTAAATGCCTTATATGATACTTATTTACCTTTTTGTTTTCTGTCCCCATCAGAACATATGCTCTTTGAGGGCAACAGTGCCTGACATGATTGTTGCTTATTAAATATTTCTTGAATCCCCTCCCTTCTTACATTTTCAGAGATGTCATTCTCTTCATTAATCACCTCTGTACTATATCATCTCCCTTCCCCTCTCTACTAGTTTTATTCATATCAGCTCAACCCTCTCCTCTTAAAATAATAACAACAACAACAAACAACCTCCTTGACTTGACACCTGCTCTCCCTCCTTCCCTTTATAGCCAAACCACTTGAAAGAGTTGACTTTACTTTTTCTGGCTGCCCCCCACATCCTGCTCATTTCTCAACCCACTATAATCAAGCTTCTACTGAGATGACTTCTGCCAAGTTCACCCAATGCCTTTTTTTAAATATTTATTATTTATTTTTTTATTATTTATTTTTGGCTGCGTCGGGTCTTAGCTGCAGCATGCAGGATCTTCATTGAGGCATGCAGGATCTTCCGTTGCGGCATGTGGGCTTCTCTCTAGTTGTGGCATGTGAGCTCCAGAGCCCACGGGCTCTCTAGTTGTAGCGCATGGGCTCCAGAGTGCATGGGCTCAGCAGTTGCAGCATGTGGGCTCTGTAGTTGCGGTGCACCAGCTAACTGCGGGCTTAGTTGCCCTGTGGCATGGGGGATCCTAGTCCCTCGACCAGGGATAGAACCTGCGTCCCCTGCATTGGAAGGCAGATTCTTAACCTCTGGACTACCAGGGAAGTCCCTACCCAATGCCTATTGTTGCCAAATCCAGTAGCTATTCCTCAGTCTTCATATTCCTGTTTACAATTATAAAATATATAATTTTTAAAGTTATTCATAGGAACCATCAGGACTGTGGGCAAAGTACATTGTTTCTATTGGGATCTGGCTTTGAAGAGGCTTAAAGTCCTTTACTTCCACTTTTATTTTTACTAACCCAACATCTTTATTGAGTAGTTTATACTTCATTCACATTTCTCAAAAAAGAAAACCAAATTACACTGAAGATGAGGCATCACTTCAGGCAATCAGCAGACATAAAAAGAGAATCATGGGTTATCTAGTCCTGAATATAAGAAGCTTATAAGTTTCCAATTCTATACCAACAACAAGTAAAAAGCTGAAAAATCAATGTATCTTCTCAGATCCATAAGAGAAGGAAGGACACAGGACAAACTGCTGCCCCCAAGATTGAAAAGAAAGTGATTGGTGTAAATGAACCAATTAAAAGATTGTCAGAGTGGATCAAAACCCAAGACTCAATTACAGGTTGACTAAAATAAACTCACTTTAAATTCAAAGACACATACATATGAAGAGTAAATGGATGGATAGAGCAGAAACTAACACAACATTGTAAAGCAATTATAATCCAATAAAGATATTTTTAAAAAATGGATGGAAAAAAATACACCATGCTAACACTAATCAAAAGAAAGCAAGAGTAGCTATATTAATTACAGACAGACCAGACCTCAAAGCAAGGAAAGTTATCAGAGATACTGAAGGACGTTACATAAAGATAAAAGAGTTGATTCTCCCAGAAGACATAACAATCGTTAATGTATATGCACCTAACAACAGACCATCAAGTTAAACTACATGAGGTAAAAATTGATAGAACTGTAAGGAAAAATAGATGAATCCACTATCATACTTGGAGACTTCAGTACCCCTCTAGCAGAAATGGACAGATCCAGTAGGCAGAAAATCAGTAAGGACTTAGTTGAACTCAACAACACCATTAATCAACTGGCTAAACTTGACATCTATAGAATAATTCACCCAACGACAGCACAATACACATTATTCTCAAGCTCACACAGAACATTCACCATGATAGATCACATTCTGGGCCATAGAACACACCTTACCAAAGTTAAAAGAATAGAAATCAGGGCTTCCCTGGTGGCGCAGTGGTTGAGAGTCCACCTGCCGATGCAGGGGATGTGGGTTCGTGCCCCGGTCCGGGAGGATCCCACGTGCCGCGGAGCGGCTGGGCCTGTGAGCCATGGCCGCTGAGCCTGCGCGTCCGGAGCCTGTGCTCCATGGCGGGAGAAGCCACAACAGTGAGAGGCCCGCGTACTGCAAAAAAAAAAAAAAAAAAAAAAAAGAACAGAAATCATACAATGTCTGCCATCAGACCACAATGGAATTAAACTAGAAATAAATAACAGAAAGATAAATGGAAAATTCTAAAAGATGCAGAGACTATGGGACTTCACTGGTGGCACAGTGGTTAAGAATCCGCCTGCTGGGCTTCCCTGGTGGTGCAGTGATTGAGAGTCTGCCTGCCGATGCAGGGGACACGGGTTCGTGCCCCAGTCCAGGAGGATCCCACATGCCGCAGAGCGGCTGGGCCCGTGAGCCATGGCCGCTGAGCCTGCACTTCCGGAGCCTGTGCTCCACAGCAGAAGAGGCCACAGCAGTGAGCGGCCCATGTACCGCAAAAAAAAAAAAAAAGAAGAAGAAGAATCCGCCTGCCAATGCAGAGGACACAGGTTCGATCCCTGGTCCAGGAAGATCCCATGTGCCGCACAGCAACTAAGTCTGTGCGCCACAACTACTGAGCCTGCACTCTAGAGCCTGCAAGCCACAACTACTGAAGCCAGCACGCCTTAGAGGCTGTGCTCTGCAACAAGAGAAGCCACCGCAATGAGAAGCCTGCACACCTCAACGAAGAGTAGCCCCTGCTCGCCACAACTAGAGAAAGCCCACGCGTGGCAATGAAGACCCAACGCAGCCAGAAAAAAATTTTTTTTAATTTAAAAATAAAATAAAATATTCAGAGACTAAACAACACACTTCTAAATAACATATGGGTCAATGAAGAAACCTCAAGATAACTGTAAAAATTATTCGAGTCAAATGAAAATGGAAGCACAATTTATCAAAATTTGTGGGATGCATCAAAAGCAGTGATTAAAGGGAAATTTATAGCAATGAATGCATATATTAGAAAGAAGAAAGATCTAAAATCAATCATCTAAGTTTCCACCTTAAGAAACTAGAAAAAGAACATTAAATCCAAAGTAAGCAGAAGAAAAGAAATAAGAGCAGAAATCAGTGGAATTGAAAACAGGAAATCAACAGAGAAAATCAATGAAACCAAACACTGGCTCTTTGAAAAGATCAATAAAATTGATAAGCCTCTAGCCAGGCTAACAAGGAAAAAGGAGAGAGGACACAAACTGCTAATAGCAGAAATGAAAGAGGGATATCACTATAGATCCCATGGACATTAAAAGGATAATAAAGGAATACTATGAACGACTCAACCCATAAATAAAGGAATAGGTGAAATGGACAAATTCCTTGAAATTCCTTGAAAGACACAATCAGCCAAAATTCACACAAGAAGAAACAGACAATCTAAATAGGTCTGCATCTATTAAAGAAACTGAATCAATAATTAATAGTCTTCCAAAATAGAAAGCATCAAGCACAGATGGGTTCACTGGTGAATTCTACCAAACATTTAAAGAATTATACTAATTCTCTACAACCTCTTTCAGAGGATTAGAAGCAGAAGGAATACTTCCTAACTCATTCTATGAGGCCAGCATTTTCCTAATACCAAAATAAGACAAAGACATTACAAGAAAAGAAAACTACACCAATATCTCTCGTGAACACAGATGCAAAAATCCCTAACAAAATACTACCAAATCAAATCCAACAATGTATAAAAAGAATTACACACTATAAACAAGTGAGCATTATCCCAGGAATGCAAGGCTTGTTCTACCTTTTTTCTTTTTTCCTTTTTTATTGGCTGTGCCGCGTGGCATGCAGGATCTTAGTTCCCTGACCAGGGATCGAATCCATGCCCTCTACAGTGGAAGCATGGAGTCTTAACCACTGGACCACCAGGGAAGTCCCTGGTTCAACATTTTAAAATGAATTAACGTAATCCATCACATCAACAGACTAAAGAAGAAAAATCACATGATCAGATCAATAAATGCAGAAAAAGCATCTGACAAAAACTTATACACATTTATGATAAAAACTCTCAGTAAACTAGGAATAGAGGGAACTTCCTCATCTTGATAAAGAATACCTACAAAAAACCTACAGTGAACACCATACTTAATGGTAAGAAACTAGATGTTTCCCACTAAGATCAAGAACAAGGCAAGGATGTCCCCTCTCCTCACTCCTTATCAACATAGTACTAGATAAATCCATAAGACAAGAAAAGGAAATAAAAGGTATACAGATTGAGAAGGAAGATATAAAATGGTCTGTTCCCAAATGACATGGTCATCTAAACAGAAAATACAAAAAAATCAATAAAATAACTCCTGGGACTAACAAGTAATTATAGTAAGGATACAAGGTTAATATACAAAAGTCAACTGCTTTCATATATGCCTGCAATGAACAAGTGGAATGTGAAATTAAAAACACAATACCAGGACTTCCCTGATGGTCCAGTGGGTAAGACTCCATGCTCCCAATACAGGAGGCCCAGGTTCGATCCCTTGTAGGGAAACTAGATCCTGCATGCATGCCGCAACTAAGAAGTCCACATGCCACAACTAAGAGTCTGCATGCCGCAACTAAGAAGTCCGCATGCTGCAACTAAGAAGCCCGCATGCCACAACTATGAGCTCGCATGCCACAACTAAAGATCCCACATGTCACAACAAAGGATCCTGCATGCTGCAACTAAGACCTGGCACAACCAAAATCAATCAATCAATCAATAAATATTTATTTAAAAAACACAATATCATTTACGTTAGCACCCCCCAAAAATGAAATACTTCGGTATAAATCTAACAAAATATGTACAAGATCTATATGAACAAAACTACAAAACTCTGATGAACAAAATCAAAGAACTTAAAAATGGAGAGATATCCCATGTTCACGTATAGGAAGACTCAATATTGTCAAAATGTCAGTTCTTCCCAACTTGATCTATAGATTCAAAGGAATCCCAATTAAAATCCTAGCAAGTTATTTTGTGGATACTGACAAAATAATTCTCAAGTTTAAATGAAGAAGCAAAAGACTCAGAATAACCAACACAATACTGAAGGAGAAAAACAAAATTGGAGGACTGACACTACCCAACTTTAAGACCTACTATAAAGCTACAATAATCATGACAGTGTGGTATTGCCAAAAGAATAGACAAATAGATCAATGGAACATAATAGAGTCCAGAAATAGGCCCACATAAATACAGCCAATTGATCTTTGACAAAGGAGCAAGGGCAATACAATGGAGCAAAGATAAGTCTTTTCAACAAATGATGCTGGGACAACTGGACAAACACATGCAAAAAAAATGAATCTAGACACAGACCTTAAACCCTGCACAAAAATTAACTCAAAATGCATCATAGATCTAAATGTAAAAGAAAAAGCTATAAAATTCCTAGAAGATAACATGGGAGAAATACAGAAGACATAGGAGAAACCTAGATGAGCTTGGGTATAGCTTTGACTTTTTAGATACAACACCAAAGGCACAATCCATGAAAGAAATCATTGATAATCTAGACTTCATTAAATTAAAAACTTCAGTTCTGCAAAAGACAATGCCATGATCTCAAAAGACAAACCACAGACTGGGAGAAAATATTTGCAAAAGACCCATCTCATAAAGGACTATCATCCAAAATACACAAAGAACTCTAAAAACTCACAACAAGAAAACAAACAATCTGATTAAAAACTGGGCCAAACGGGACTTCCCTGGTGGCGCAGTGGTTAAGAATCCACCTGCCAATGCAGGGGACACAGGTTTGAGCCCTGCTCTGGGAAGATCCCACATGCCACGGAGCAACTAAGCCTGTGCGCCACAACTACTGAACCTGTGCTCTAGAGCCTGCGAGCCACAACTACTCAGCCCATGAGCCACAACTACTGAAGCCCACGTGCCTAGAGCCCGTGCTCCACAACAAGAGAAGCCACTGCAATGAGAAGCCCACGCACTGCAACAAAGAGCAGCCCCTGCTTGCTGCAACTAAAGAAAGCCCACACGCAGCAACAAAGACCCAACGCAGCCAAAACTAAAACTAAAATAAAATAAATTAAAAAAAAAAAAAACTGGGCCAAAGACTTTAACAGAAACCACACCAAAGAAGATATACAGATGACAAAGCATAAGAAAAGATCTCCACATCATATGTCACCAGGGAAATGCAAATTAAAAGAACAATGAAAAGGAATTCCCTGGTGGTCAGCGGTTAGGACTTGGCACTTTCACTGCAGGGCTCAGGTTCAATCCCTGGTCAGGGAATGCAAGCTATGTGACATGGCCCAAAAAAAAAAAAAAAAAATGAGATACCACTACACACCTATTAGAATGGCCAAAATCCAGAACACTGACAAATGCTGCCCAGTATGTGGAACAATAGGACCTCTCTTTCCTGGTGAGAATGCAAAATGGTACAGCCGCTTTAGAAGACAGTTTGGCAGCTTCTTACAAAACTAAACATACTCTTACCATACAATCCAACAATCATTATCCTTGGTATTTACCCAAAGAAGCTGGAAATTTATGTCCACAAAAAAACCTGCACACACATATTTACAGCAGCTTTATTCATAATTGTCAAAACTTGGAAGCAACAAAGATGTCCTTCAGTAGGAGAATGGATAAATAAACCGGTACATCCAGACAATGGAATATTATTCAGCACTAAAAAGAAATGAGTCTATCAAACCATGAAAACACGTGGAAAAAACTTAAACGCACATAACTAAGTGAAAGACCAATTTGAAAAAGCTACATACTGTAAGGTCCTATATTCTAATTATATGACATTCTGGAAAAGGCAAAACTATTGACAGTGAAAAGATCAGTAGTAAACAGAGGGAGTAGGTAGGAAGAAGGTGTGACTAGGCAGAGCACAGAGGATTTTTAGGGTAGTGAAAATACCCTAAAATATACTATAATGTGCATATGTGTTATTGTACATTTGTCCATATTCATAGAATGTACTACACCAAGAACCCCACTGTAAACTATGGACTTTGGATGATGATGCTGTGTCAATGTAGGTTCATCGACTGTAACAAATGTACCTCTCTGGTATGGGATGTTGAAAATTGGGGAGTATTGATAACAGGGGACATGTGGGGGGCAGGAGGTATATGGGAAATCTCTGTACCTTCCTCTGAATTTTGCTGTGAACCTAAACTGCTCTAAAAAATATCAGTCTTTTAAAAAAGAAAACGAAAGACAGAATCAGTCAGGCAAGACTCTCAAGGCTGAGAGATTGGCCAGCTTAGGCCTGGACAGCAGCTGTATAAATTGAATCACAAAAGACTCCTCAAAAGCTGCACTGAATTAAATCTGTTACTGCATCAGTGTACACAAATTATGTGATGCTGCTGCCATATTGTTTTGATTTGTATTAATTTGTCTCATTGTACTCCAAATGGACAGTGGGAAAATGCCATTCTGAAGATCCACAAACTAATCTACAAACATAAATGGAAGATTTTAGAGGCACAAAAAGTCTGCGCTGTTCTAACACCTCAATTTTGTACCTTATTTCACTACTTTCTCCTAAACGAAGTTTAAGGAAGATCCCACTATACTCCACAGCCCACTTATTATAAGATTTAGTCAATATCATGATGTCTTAGCATCTGAATAATCTATTATAACTTTCTAGATAGTATTTTAACAATTACTTCAATTTTTCTCCCCAAGGAAAATAAATGAGTTTCCCCAGGCTCTGAGTGTATTTGTTATTACTTCAATTCCCCCTGCTTCAACTTTTTTTTTGAAGTGCACATAACCTCCAGATTTTATTGTCTTCACAATAAAACAAAAGATGAAGATTAGAACTGGAGTACTTAGCCCTTTCTCTTATCTCCTCCCAGTTCAAAATGCTTGCTGGTCTTAACAGTCAGCACTCTAACTCTGCAGCACTTTCTAGGCTCAATGCATTCAAGCCTCAGCACAATCTCCATTTGTAGTTTTAGCCTTTTTTCCAGAAAAGCAGCTTAGTCTGCTTCCTGTCATAAGACCTCTTTCCCTGGGCATTCAGAGAGTCCTTGCCCTTCTTGTCCTGTGTCACTCTGTGGGTTTAATGCTTGGCACGCTTCTTACAGTTAGGTTGGCAAGTTTCAGGGATATACGCCATGTTTGTCTGTTTGTGGGGTGCTATCGGCAGGGGAAGAAGCGATTTCCCCCAATATTTAATTTTTCATCTGAAGACAGAGGTTTAGAACAAAAAAATTCTTCTGAAGTTCTGCAGTCTTACAGTCTATGCTAATATGTTCCACTTAAACAATCTCATGGCATTAATAAGTAATATAATAGGGACTTCTCTGATGGTCCAGTAGTTAAGACTCCTTGCTCCCAATGCAGGGGGCCCAGGTTCGATCCCTGTTCAGGGAACTAGATCCCACATGCTGCAACTAAGATCCTGCATGCCACAACTAAAAGATCTCACACGCTGCAACGAAGATCCTGTGTGCCACAGCTAAGACCCGGCACAGCCAAATAAATAAATAAATAAAAATAATAAGTAATATAATAAACCACATTTATGCTCTTCTTAATGGCACATGGTAACCTATAACAGAAAGAAGAGGCAACTCAACAGCAACAATTATAAAAGAAATTAGAAAAAGGCAAATCGTCACTAACAGCCCTAACAAGAATTGTTATATACACGTAGGTTGTTTTTTTTAAACAAGGTCTTGACTTGGGGTCCATGACAAGTCAACTGGCAGGGAATAGGGGGGATGGTCTGAGAGCCCTCTGAAATTAAAAGAAAATTGTGTGTGTGTGTGTGTGTGTATGTTCGTGCATTTCTTCTGAGGTAAGATCTCTAAATATACTACAGATTCCTTCAGATTTTCAAACAAGTGAACAAAAACTGATTAAGAACCACTGTTTTAAAAATAATTGTCAAAATAGTTTTAGAAGGAAATTCTATTAATAGCAGCTCACATTTATTGAACACCTACTGTGTGCCAGGGACTAGGTTAAGTAACTTAACATAATTACTTGTTTTACTCCTCACAATAATCCTATTATACAAATAACTTAAAAATCCATGGATATTGGGCTTCCCTGGTGGCGCAGTGGTTGAGAGTCCGCCTGCCGATGCAGGGGACACGGGTTCGTGCCCCGGTTTGGGAAGATCCCACATGCCGCGGAGCGGCTGCGTCCGTGCGCCATGGCCGCTGAGCCTGCGCATCCGGAGCCTGTGCTCCGCAACGGGAGAAGCCACAGCAGTGAGAAGCCCGCGTACCACCAAAAAAAAAAAAAATCCATGGATATGGACTTATATATACTACCAAATGTAAAACAGATAGCTAGTGGGAAGCAGCCGAATAGCACAGGGAGATCGGCTCTGTGCGGTGCTTTGTGACCACCTAGAGGGATGAGATAGGGAGGGTGGGAGGGAGACGCAAGAGGGAGGAGATATGGGGATATATGTATGCATATGGCTGATTCACTTTGTTGTAAAGCAGAAACTAACGCACCATTGTGAAGCAATTATACTCCAATAAAGATGTTAAAAAAATAATAATTAAAAAAAAATCCATGGATAAATCTGTTCATTGATTCATTCACTCAGGTTTCTTGAGAACCAACTATAGCTCAGGCACTATTCATGCCACTGGTGAAACAACAATTAAAAACAAATTTTTTTCCTTATGGAGCCTTCCCTCCAGTCAAGGGGAAGAGAGACAAAAAAATAAATAAAGAGCAACAACAGATCACATAATAATCAGTATGCTGGTGAAAATAAAACAGAGTGATATCCTAGGACCTCTGACCAACAGCATGGCATCCCCAGGGAGCTCAACAGAAGTACAGAATCTCAGGCCCTACCCTAGGGGTCTGAATCAAAATTTGCATTTTTAACAAAATACATAGGTGTTGGGCTTCCCAGGTGGCGCAGTGGTTGAGAGTCCGCCTGCCGATGCAGGGGACGCGGGTTCGTGCCCTGGTCCGGGAGGATCCCACATGCCGCGGAGCGGCTGGGCCCGTGAGCCATGGCCGCTGAGCCTGTGCGTCTGGAGCCTGTGCTCCGCAATGGGAGAGGCCACAACAGTGAGAGGCCCGCATACCGCAAAAAAAAAAAAACAAAAAAAAAACATAGGTGTTTCATATGCACACTGAAGACTGAGAAGCACTATGCTAGGGAATGATTGAGGACTCCTATAGATTATGAGGAAAAGCTTTCCTGTGGAAGTGACATAAGTTGACACCTGAATGCCCAAAGGAGTCAGCCCTGAGGAAGATCTGGGAGAACTTCCCAGGCAGAGCGAAGAGCTCTGGCAAAAACCCTAAAGTGAAAATGGAAATAAGCTTCACATTTTCAAAGAAAGAAAAGAAAGTCTACGTGGCTGATTTAAATGAACAAGGTGGAGTATGTTACAAGGTGAAGTTGGAAAGGAGAGGAAGGACCAGATCATGTAGGGTCTTGTAAGCCATGGTAAATAGTGTGAATTTGATAGGATTAAGATCAAGTAGAAGGTTTTGATCAGGGGTGTGTCACAATTTGTTTTTTAAAAGATTAATCTGTTTGTAGAAAATAAGATAATAGAAATGCAAAAGGAAAGTAGAAATGGAGGTATAGTATGATATTCAATAATGCTATTATATATTATATATAATATACATATATTTTTATATATGTATGTATTTTTATATTGTATGGTATTCAATAAAACTATTATACATATATATATATAATACATATATATGTAAATTTTTTTAAGTGGGAGCAGAGAGACTGGTTAGGAAACTCTTAACAATAGTACAGTTCAGACATGTCTATGATTTGGACCAGAGTTAGCACTGCAAGTTGCAGGTTAAGTAAACTGACCAAGATCATATAGTTAATAACAACAGCAGCAACAATTGCTAACCTTTAGTGGGTACTCACTAAGTGCCAGGTACTTTTCTAAGTACTTTACATACCTTCATTCATTTAATCTTCACAACCACCCTATGATGTAGGTACTAACATATTCCTACCTTAAAGGTGAAGACACTAAGGCACAGAGGGACTAAGTAAGTAACCTGTCCATGTTCCCATAGCTAGGTAGTGACAGAGCCAGCATTTGTACCTACAGGTCCAGCAGAGAGGCAGGACGTTATAGTGGAAGCAGCATGGGCTCTGGAGTCATACCCTCCAGATTTATCTCCTGACTCCACCATTTTGACTCTGGATCACGGCAGCTTGGGCACATGATCACCATTCTAGCCAATGATGCCTAAGAGGAAGTCAGCTTCTGCCAAAGTTTCTCCTGATACTCTTCAAAAGGAGACCAGGACAGAAACTCATTCCTTCCTGCCTTTGTACTTTTACCTGTGAAATTAAGATGGCTGGACTGCTGCAAGTACCTTAAGAACATGAGGGGAAATGCTGCTCACACACTGAGGACAACAATAATCTTGACATATGTTGTGAAAGTTAATTTTATTTGGCAACTTGACTGGGCCATCGAGTGCCTATACATTTAGTCAAACATTATTCTGGATGTGTCTGTGAGGGTATTTCTGATGAGGTTAACACCTGAAACACAAGACTGAGTAGACTGTTCTCCCTTATGTGGGTGGGCCTCATCCAATCACTTGAAGCCCTGAACAGAACAAAAGGCTGACCTTCCCCTTAGTAAGAGGGAACTCCTTCCGCCTGACTGCCTTTAAGCTGGAACATAGGTTTTCTCCTGCCTTTGGACTCAAACTGAAACATCAGTTCTTCATGGGTCTTAAGCCTGCCAGTCTTTGGACTAGAACTACACTATGGGCTCTCCTGGTTCTCAGGCCTTCGGACTCAGACTGGAATTACACTACCAACTCTCCTGGGTCTCTGGGTCTCCACCTTGCTGACTGTAGATCTTGGGACTTGTCAACCTCCATAATTACATGAGCTGATTCCTTATAATAAGTCTCTTTCTAAATGTATATACATCTTATTGGTTCTGTCTCTCTGGAGAACCCTGACTAAAACATATGTCATAAAGCTTAACTGTGTTGACACTGTTTCCATAGAGCTGAGAAATAACAACAAAGGGGATGTGTGGTCTCTGTGTTCTTTGGTGCTTTAAATTGGAATGGAATTTCAAATTCTACACAAAGGTAGTTAGTTAAGAAAGTCTTAGAGATATTCTTTAGAGACTTAAGCAAAATGGTGGACCAGACTATTTCAACAAAAAGTAAGCATTTTCCTTTCAGAAATGTTATTTTAAAGGTTTGCTTCACCCTTAAGGTTTTTTTGTTTTAATACCTGAGGTTAAATACTTTTTGAGAATCCATCTCCAACTTCACACTCACAATCAGTAGAGATGTAGTTTAATGTGCAGAAGTTTTACATACAACTTGTCAGTAAAGTGGGGTTCAGCTCAAAAACATTCTGTAAAGATTTCTCAGCTCAAAAGTATCCTATGATTAAAGGAAAGAATTGAAGATACGCAAGATAACACATGACCATACAAATTTAAAGAGTTTTCAAGGTAAAGAAAACTATCTGTTTGCATTATTCCTTCCTAGACGGTTGTATGTTCAGAAATTTTCAATACGATTTGTGATGAGTCTTGACTACTTCAAGGCATTACATGTGTTTACTTCAGTAGAATTAAGGATGTTATACAAAATTAACACATTACAAGAGGTATCCATGTAACCCAGAAAAGTTATATGCTTTAGGTTCATTTTAACAACTTAAGGTTTTCTTTGCAGACCTTGGATTCATTTGAAAATTTATGAGTGATAGAATTCTGAAAGGTATTCTATATATTATCTTCTCCAAAAAAAATCTAAGGTAGATATTGTTATTTCTTACAAATGAGGAAACTAAAACACCACAAAATGTTAGAAAATTTAAGTGAATAGGCAAGACAGGATCTCAAGCTAAGTGACCCCAAACTACCACCAGGATATTGCCTTCATTAAAATCACCATAACGCTACAGACAAGTGAAGATTGTGCTCCCATTTATCATAGCCAGGCAACAGAGAAAACACAAACCTCTCTCAGGCCCTCTAATGTGAAGTACTCAAGCCTCCTGGAACAACCAACAATCCACTCCTCCTGGGTCTCCATCCTGCTCAGGCCCAGCTAGAGCTCTGCCCTGCCTGCACTCTGGGCTCAACCTGCCTCTGCTAATAAACGGCACTCTTGTAAAACCCGGTAGCAGCAGCAGCAGCAGCAGCAGCAGATTTTTAAAAAATTGAAATATAGTTGATTTACAATGTTGTGTTAGTTTCAGCTGTACAGCAAAGTGATTCAGTTATACATATACATATTCTTTTCCATTATAGGCTATTACAAGATATTGAATACAGTTCCCTGTGCTATATAGTAGGTCCTTGTTGTTTATTTTATATATAGTAGTGTGTATCTGTTAATCCCAAACTCCTGATTTATCCCTCCTCCTGCCTTTCCCCTTTGGTAACCATAAGTTTTTTTCTATGTCTGTGAGTCAGCAGCTTTTTTACTAAAAGCCCAAAGTTGAAGTGTTAGAGGAAAGAAATTCCTTTCCATATAAATCTAAAAGCCCTTACATTTCACATAGCTGGCTTTGAAGAATTTTGACTAATTAGATTTATGTACACCTTTTTGAGCTTTGAGAACAAAATCTGGCAATAAATGCAGACCTAGCCCTCAAATACAAAGATGACACGAAGTTAGGAGACAAATCAGTGCTGTTATCACAGTCAAGATGATGTTGCCGAGCTACACAATGGGATAAAAGTACCAACAGGTGCAATTAGGTTCAAAAACTTAATTATACTGAAAAGAATAATTTGAAAACCTATTAAATAGAAAAACTGAATAAGCAACAACTAATTCCACAAATTATAAAGCAGCTATAGAGTGTAAAGCTCTGTACTGAAAACTTCAAACACAGCTAGCTAGACAGACACTGTAACTGCACTCAAAATACCAACAGGGCACTGGGGGAGATATAAACAAGTGGATAAACAACTTTAACAAAGTGTGGTATGAAGTAAAGGGAAGAGAAGGATGCTATGAGATCACAGAGCCAAAGCTAGTAACCTAGCTTAAGGAGACAAGGGTACTCAGAGGAAATGATGTTTCAATTGAGAGCAAAAGGACAAACAGGAGTTAGCCAGGGAAAAATGGAAGGAAGGGAAGGAAAGGCATTAAGCTGGGAGAAGGCTCTAAAATATGAGAGGATAGTGCACTAAAGAAAATGAAACAAGATCAGTATTGAGATATAAAGTGAAAGGCAGAGGGGGCAAGGGTTGGGCTACTAGAAAAATATAAAGGAACCATGTGACACAGGGCCTTACAACAATAAGCAGTTTGAATTTAATCCTGAAGTTTCCAGGAAGCCACTTATGAATTTTAAAGAACTCAGTGGCTTAATTATACCCCCTCTTAAACAAAGGAGAATACTGGAAAACATTTTAATGGCTTTATCTTTCTGACATATTAGCAATGACCTGTTGGAAATACAATATTAAAAAAAACGGATCCCACTTACAATTAAGATAAAAAGTCTAGAATAAAGAAGAGTCATAGTAACAATCAATTCGTAAGATCTATGTGAAGAAAACTAAAATCTTTCTCAAAGGCATAAATGAAAATTTGGGAGACTGGACACAGTGTTATTGAAAAGAAACACACAACATTATAACATTGTCAGTTCTTCACAAATTAATTTGCAGATTAAATACAGTTCCACCAAAATCCAAATCCAAAATCCTTAGAAAATCATGAAGATGCAAAGTAATGAGGGGGATCTTGACTACCAGATGAGAAAATAAATATAAAACACTATGAGCAAAAGATCAATGAATAGAATAGACATTCTAAAAGGAAGTCTTCATGGAATAATTTAATATATAATAAAAGAGGGAGGCATACCAAATATTATCACTGTTCTTTTCTTTTATCACCCAACTTGTAATTATCTATTTGTTATTTATTTTATGTCTGTCTCTCTCAACTAGACTGCAAGCCACAAGAGGGAAGGTACCATGCCTATTTAATTCATTGTATACCTAGCACCTACAATGCCTGGCATATGATAGGCACACAATAAATATTTGTTGAATAAATGAATTAAGCAATGGGAGCCAAGAAATCATTCAACAAGTGACATCTGGACAACTGGAAGACAATAGAAAAATTAATTTAGATTATCCCCTCATACTGCATACCAAAATACTTTCCAGATGGTTTAAAAATGTAAATATATAAAAAATTTCAAACCAAAAAAATAAAGTATGCATGAATATTTACCTAGTCCAGTGGTCTGCAAACTACAGCCTGCAGGCCAAATCAGCCATGCGCATTAGTCTACTATCTCTGGCTGTTTACACACTACAACACCAGAGTTGAGTACAGTTGTCCCTCAGTATCTGCAGGGGATTGGTTCCAGAACCTCCTGCATATACCAAAATCCACAAATGCTCAAGTCCCTTATATAAAATGGTGCAGTACAATGAACAGTTGGCCCGCTATATCTGCGGATGTCAAACTCACAAATATGGAGGGTCAGCTAAAGTTGTAACAGAGACCGTGGCAGGCAAGGACAAAAGTATTATCTGAATGTTTACAGAAAAAGGTTGCCAATCCCTGATCTCTCTTAACAGGTGTGGACTTTCTAAATCCAATCCTGTCTGGACATCGCAATCGCCTGTGAAACTCAGACTTAAGGACTCCCAATTAAACCCCAGAAGGAATGGATCAAAAACATAACTGTAAGAGCTAAAACTTTAAAATGCTTAGAAGAAAACATAATTGTAAATCTTCATGACCTTGGATTAGGCAAAGATTTCTTAGCTATGACACCAAAAGCAGCCAAAGAAAAAATAAATTGGACTTCATCAAAATTAAAATTTTTGTATATCAAAGGACATTATCGGGACTTCCCTAGTGGTCCAATGGTTAAGACTCCGTGCTCCCAATGCAGGGGGCCTAGGTTCAATCCCCAGTCAGGGAACTAGATCCCACATGCTGCAACTAGGAGCCCGCATGCTGCAACTAAGATCTGGCACAGCCAAATAAATAAATTTTTTTTTAAAAAGGGACATTATCAAGAAGGTGAAAATACAACACACAGAATGACAGAAAATATTTGCAATCTATAAATCTGGCATAATTCATTAAGAAATAGAATCCAACAATTTCACCTATGAGTATTTATCTGAAGGAAACAAAATCACTATCTCAGAAAAATATCTGCACCCCCATGTTCATTGCAGCATTATTTAAATAGCCACGACATGAAAACAACTTAAGTGTCCATCAAGAGATGAAAGGATAACAGAGCAACTAAGCCCATGCACCACAACTACTGAGCCTGTGCTCTAGAGCCCGCAAGCCACAACTACTGAGCCCACATGCCACAACTACTGAAGCCCACGCACCTAGAGCCTGTGCTCCACAACAAGAGAAGCCACCGCAATGAGAAGCCCGCACACCGCAACAAAGAGTAGTCCCCACTCACCACAACTAGAGAAAGCCTGCATGCAGCACGAAGACCCAACACAGCCAAAAATAAATTAACTAATTAATTTTAAAAAAAAAGAAAAAAGAAGAGATGAAAGGATAAATCAATAGTAACATAAATCAGGATGTTGATTGCCATTGGGAGTAAAAAGCTAGTGACTTGGAGGGTACACAATGGGAGCCTCTGGGTACTACAAATGTTCTATTTCTTGATTTAGGTTGTATTTACACAAATCTATTCTCTTTATGAAAATTCAGTAGGCTTTACACTTATCACTTGCATACTTTACTAAATGAATCTTATACTTCAATAAGTATGTTTTAAAAATAAAAATGAAGTTAACAGTAATTATCTTTCCTGTATTTTCTACTATGCACATATAGTATTTTTATAATAAAAATAATTTATTTTTTAATAGAAAAAATAACTAATCAAATACAAACAAAAGAGACCTGTCTTATAATAGCCCTAGGAGTCTTAAGGTGAGACATGAATATGACCTGGCCACCAACTTAATGCAACAGGAAACAGAAAAGGTAACCTAAAATACTGCTCGGGCCAGACATGTCTGAAGGAATATATTGAGATATGTGGGCCACATTTTCAGAGTGACATTCAGAAAGCAGACTGTAATCTCAAGAAGGGAAGTAGTTCAAGGATCTAGAAACCATGTCATAAGATTTGACTAATAAGACAAGAGACAGTTGACACTGAGGAGAGAGTAACAACATCCCAGCACTCTGTGTCTAGCATACAGATGGCACCAAGAAATATTTGGGGAATGAATGAACGGATGAATGGTAGAAATATGTCTTTAATGTTTTAAAGGTTGTCAAATGGAATTGGGACAAGGAGGCAACCAATAATATGATAAATGAATAAATGACTATATAAATGAATAAGATATACTTTAAAAACTGCCATAAGCGCAATGAGAACTAGAGTTATATAAGTTGTGCCTGGGGAAAGAGTCAAGATGAATGAGGAGAAGTTACAGAAAAGCTCTACTTGAAGAATTCTACTTAAAGAATTTTCTAGCAATTAGGGCTATACAAAAATGAACAGGATGCCTCAAAAAGAAAGAATAAAGGCAGAAACTACCTTCCCACCTGACATTTAACTACATAACCCAGAGGTCCTCTTCAGCTCTATTATTCTATGATCCCATGAAACGTTATCTTCATATCTTGCTGCACAGCAAATAATTAACAACTTGAGTTCCTTTGAAAACAGTATTCATAAGCAGTATCTTACTAAATTAAGATAATTTACCTTAGTGACTTACCTGCATACTATAAATCAAATTTCAACAGCCTTCTTTGAAACATCATGACGAAAGCAGTAGCTCATATTTTCTAAGACCCTCTGGATATTCAGAAGATCCAGAGAAAAGGTAGTTAAGTCCAGGATAACACCATCCCTGGTTATCTACAGAGGCCCTCTGCACAATCTTAGAAAAATCAAAACTTCATTTTCTGGCATTCAAAGCACTGAAATCAGACTGAGCCCTTTGCCATTGTTAATATAAGTGAGTCTCCCCGAAAATCAAAATGGTTTTAGTAATTATACATAGAGTTGAGTTCATCCCATTCCTATTCACTGACTGGAATCCACCACCTCTAGCATTTCGATATTAATATTTCAATTACTCCCACATAGCCCTACATTTATATAACATTTCTTATCATTTTCAAAGGACTTTCTCATATTATATAATAACTTATCTGAGCCTCATAGATGACATGTGAGGAAGGCAGAGTTAGGATGACTAATCCCATTCTACAGTTGAGAAAAAGGAAATACCAAATTAAATGATTGATCCAGTACCATAGGATGAAACCAAAATCACAATCTAGTCTTTCCAGGTCACATTTTATTATTCATCTGGTATCCCATATGTTCATTAGTCCTACGACAGAACTGATCAAAATTCTTCTAAGTAACAGTTATGGAATAAAATGAGCTTCACTTCTTCACAAAGAGAAAGAAGATTGTTGCCAAAAAAGAACACACGCTTAGTTAAATGAAATCAAAACTATATAAGGAATTTAGAATTCCAGTTTAAAATGTTTACCCAACTGCTGTGAGAAAAATGCACAATCAGGAAAAGCACGTTTAATATTTCTAAAGGGCTGGATTAAAATTTCAGCTGTAACTTCATTACTGTAATTATATTTTTAATGCATATTTATTAAACATCCATTCAAATACTGTGTTCACAATTATTCATGAGTGTTTTGTACATTTGTGTTGATTTTAACAAACTGTAAACAGTGGCCACTGACCAGAAATGTTCTCCTACAATGACAGAAGCCCATGCTAAGGTCACAGGCAGCCCGTTTATGCTCTATTATGTTCTATTCATACCCCAAAGAGAAATATTCAGCGGCTTTTCTCGAAAACTGCAATGGTCATCAATGACCCAAAAAGTCAGATTTACCAGTGACATTAAACACCTATGTTTGATTCAGTGATGAATAAAGAAAGTGCAGAATAGAAGAAAATCAAATCTTAATTAAACTCTTTCTTTAAAAAAACAACAAAAGCCATCATCAAAGAATGCATTTACTTTATTTATAAAAGGATGATTTAGGGGCTTTAAAAGGGTGCTTTTGATTTAAATAGAAAAATTATGAAAATTAAAACTAAATGCTTGCCAGTTATCATTCTTTTCCTTTTGAAGCTAGTTAATCTTAAATGTGCCAATGTGTGTAACTTTACAAAAGGAAAAAAACCAGTACTTAAATTTCATAACAAATCAGTAAAATACTGCCTAAAAATCTGAATAAAGCTATTCTGAAGTAATTACAGGCATGGCCTAGCATACTGAGTAACTCCTTAATATTCACCCTTTTCAAACACTATTTAATAATGAGACCTAAGGGGTCTATTTTCTTTCAAACAATAAAGAAAAATAGCATCTATTTGTTATGTTCATTTATTTTACATTTTTTTACACAAATATATAAATAAGAATTTTTAAATGGAATCTACAGGAATTACATTTAAGATATAAATTGCATTATGAAGCTTTGAAGTAACTACACTAAGAACTACATGTTCAGGCTTTAAAAATTGTTGAAAACTGGCACACCTGGTCAAGAATATGGATAGATAATGTGTTGAAAAGTATCTTCTAGGATGAGCTGAACGGAGAGAAGAAATAAGAAGGACAAGTAGGACAGTGAAAGAAGGTTATCAAAAAAGATTTTGGAGATTAAAGTATGAGGTACCTCCAGCAGGGTCCACAGAAAAGTGGGACCTCAACAGAGGACCTTAGGCAAGGAAGACAAAACACAGCAGGAAGAACAGACATATTCAAAAGGCTCTTAAAAGAGAAATTAGAACAAATCTTAGTCACAAGTAAGAAAAAAATATGAGTGGCCTAGGGAAACAGTATTAGATATAGTCAAGCTGAGGCTACATGACCTTCTGTCAGAATTTATAGAGCGTATTATTGCACTGGGCCCTTGACATCTATTATTTCTGTGGTACTTTTGTGAAAAGACAAATCCAAAATAGGTAAAACCAGGACTTAAGTGGTTAAGAATCCATCTTGCAACTCAGGGGACACCGGTTAGGTGCCTGGTCGGGCAACTAAGATCCCACATGCCGCAGGGCAACTAAGCCCGCACGCCGCAAATAGAGAGAAGCCCACTTGGCGCAACTAAGACCCGACGCAGTCAAAAAAAAAAAGTTAATTTTTTTAAAATAGTTAAACCCATTTAAATATTCATCATTTACTTAAACAAAGAGAATGAAGCTCTTGAGGTATAACACAGTGCAAATCTACAGTAGATCAATAATCCATCTCTGGACTTCTACAGTTCCTTTCTAATGGGTTCTACTCTTGAACCCACCCTATTTCATCTGCCCACCGTCCACCCCAGAACTACCTCTGGGCACTAGCTATGCCATGTAATAAGTTGTGCTATGCTTAAAAAAAAAAAAAAACTGACTGAAAGAAACCATTATCATGAAGTTAATCAGTCTCAGGAGCAGGCATGACCCTTCTTTTCTAATATAATAATAAACATTAATGGAAATCCAAGAAACATGAAGTTTCACACAGGGTGTTCATCTAATTGGGTAATAAAAGTCCAAAGTCCATTTTCTTAACCACTAATCTATATAGCCAATAAATAATACCAATTCATATGGCTGAGTTCTACTCACATTAATACCTAATCAAGATCTCCAACGTACATGTACTAAAGAAGAGATTGTGACTAAAGGTAAATACGAATCTTCAGTTAATAGAGAGATCTAAAAATATAACACTGAGATACAGAAGGACACTACAATGATAAGAAATCACAAGGTGTGACTGTCATATTACCTTGCCTCTATGAAATAAACTTAATTTCTGGGACTTCCCTGGTGGTCCAGCAGTTAAGACTCTGCGCTTCCACTGCAGGGGGGGCGGGTTCCATCCCTGGTCTGGGAACTAAGATCCCACATGCCACGCAGTGTGGCCAAAAAGTAAGAAAAAAAAAAACAGAAAGAAGCTTAATTTCTAAGGCTAGCTTAAGTAAAATAGATACACTGATTTTAAGTTTTAGAAAACTTAGAAGCGTTCTCTTCCTTGGCTTCTCTCCAATTTCCCCTATGACCTCTCTAACTGCTCTCTGATGAGGTCACCTTCTGCTCATAAAACATCAGTTTTCCTCAAGAACTCATCCCTAGCCTTTTCTCCTTTTCATTCTACAAATATTCCAAGGCTAGTTCTTCCATTCTCATGGCTCTCAACACCTCATATTTCCTTTTTTAGACTCAGATCCCATATTTCCTACAACTACTTAGACTTATTTACCTGGAATTATCACTAACACCTCAACTTTAACATATCCAAAATGGAACCTCCCCCTAAAATGCCTCTGGCCTTACTTTTCATTTGTTTAGTTTCCTTTGATAGATGGAATTTGATGCCATTAAATGACCCAAACTAGGAAACCCAAATTGACCTTAACTCCTCTCTTTCCTTGTCTCCCCCAGATCCTGTCAATTTTACCAAAGCAGGGTCTCTGAATTCCCTCCTTTGCTGCCCTGCTCTCCATCTTTACCACAGCAGTAATTCAGGGCCTAAATCACTCTCCCTGAACTACTACAACTTCCTCCTAAATAATCACCAAGCTTCCAATAGTCCCCCATCCAGGCGTTCCTGACCTGTTTTTCAGGTAGCCACAGGGATAAATAATCATGCTGAAATGGACCTGATCACTTCTCTTCTTAAGAAATCTTCAACAGTATCCCCCTGAGCCTACACATCTTTGCATACCATACAGGACTCTTCTAACCAGAATCCAGCCCACCTGCCAAGCTTCATCTCTAGCTGCTCCCCCTGAGGGACTATACATACACCAATAAGGGCGAGGTGCAGCTCACTTCCACACTTTTGCTAAAAAGCCCTCCCCTCTCCAAGCAGAGCTGCTTTCTCCTCTGTAGTCCTACAACACTTCAGATGGGCCTAGATTATGGTGGTGTTAATGTTCATTGTCACGGTAAAGAGCTAGTAGAACACAGTGGTTGGTTAAGTTTGTGCTTCTGGAGGGAAAATGCCTGGGCTCAAATACCACTTGAGTGGCCATGCCTGTTTAGTCATTTATAAAATAGAGATGACAATACCTTTATAGATAGCACAGGGAACTCTACTCAATACTCTGTAATAACCTATATAGGGAAAGAATCTGAAAAAGAATGGATATATGTATATGTATTACTGAATCACTAAAGTGATTCAGTTTCACCTGAAACTAACACAACAATGTAAATCAACTATACTCCAATATAAAATTTTTAAAAAGAAACATTAAAAAATAAAAATTTTTTAAAAAATTTAAAATAACTTTATAATAGAGTTTTTATGAAGATAAAATTATGAGAGAAAGAAACGGCTAGCAGACTGCCTGGAACACAGAAAGAGCTCAAAAAACATTAGCTATTGTAATTCCATCTCCCAAGACTGTAAGCTATTCAAGGCCTGTGAGCCAATTTCATTCACTTTCCCCCTCCATACACTTAATACAAGACTTCAACTGAATTAGCAATCTCGAGGCATTTTCTACCCACACCATGACCATTCTGATTTCTAATAAAATGTTTCCCCATAACTATCTGGAGATTGAATAACTGTTACATTAAATGAAGATACACTTAGACCTAAAAGAAAACAAGGAGTAATATCAAAATTGACATATATACTTAAATCATTTAAGATACCAAATTTTATTGATACTTTCAATTGGTTAATAATCTGACTAATGGAAATACATATATCGCAAAATGGGATTCATAAATTGTACTTCCTAAGGAATTTAAAGTTAGGTGATATGAATGAACACCATTTTAGGACCTCTAAAGTTTTCACATTTCCAGTTTCCAAAATGTCTTAGAGCCAAGGCTGGCATTAAAGCTTAGATGGGGACTTCCCTGGTGGTCCAGTGGCTAAGACTCTGCGTTCCCAATGCAGGGGGCCCGGGTTCGATCCCAGGTCAGGGAACTAGATCCCGCATGCTGCAACCAAGACCCCATGCAGCCAAATAAGTAAATAAATTAAGGGGAGAAAAAAAAAGAAAGAAGGCTTAAATGAAGCATAAAAACAAAGAACATGCTCTTCCTTTCCTCTCATTCTTTTCCTTTATCTACTTCCTTCTTTTGTTTAACATTAAGTGTAATGTGCTTCCCTCACATTACACTGCAGTAAACAGTAGGCTTGAAAAGATGAAAAAAAGGAGATAAAACAAATGTCAACAGTAAATAACCCCCCCAAAACATCAAGAAAAGGATAGAAAACAAACTTAAATCAGACTCTAAATACTGAATAACGTTTCAACTTAAATTTTTCTTTTACTTAAAGAGGGGGAAGGAGCAACTTTAGTTACAATTAAATTGACCTCTAACTGCATTTTCATCAAATGTCCACATTCAAAACAAATTCTGCCACTTAACTAGCCAAATAACTTCTGCAATCTTGGGTTCCTCATCCCCAAAATGAGGATAATGGGAATTAAACAAGATAAGCACTTAGCATATTGCATGACCCAGAACAAACATTAAGGCTCATGTTGTTATGCTAATGTTCCTTAAATCCTAATTTTCATAAATTATGGTACATGCATTGAACGAAATTCTATTTTAACCATTTAAAACATGAGGTACAGGGACTTCCCTGGCAGTCCAGTGGTTAAGACTCTGCGCTTCCAATGCAGGGAGGGCCCGTTCAATCCCTGGTTGGGGAACTAAGATCCCACATGCCTTGTGGCAGCCAGAAAAAAGAGGCAGTTCTACACGTATTTATATGGAATGGTCGCCAAGATATACTACATGAAAAAAAAAAAGAAAGGACCAGAACAGTGTGTATAGTATATTACCACTTCTATTTTTCTTTAATTCAGGTATTTATAAATATATATGGTGGATATATACAGAATGTCTCTGGAAGAATACATAAGAAACAAGTATGAGAAGTTGCCTCTGGGAAGGAAAACTAAATGGCTGTGGGACAGGAGTGGAAGAAAGTCAACATTTTACCGAATTCCTTCTTGTACCTTTTGAATTTTGTGTTATTTGCTTGTATAGCCTATTCCAAAAACTTTTTAAAATAGTTTATATTAAGATCGAAAACTCATGCTACCAAAATATTCCATTATACAGTAAGTGGATTATGCTAAACTTTACAGTAAAACCTAAGGTGACTTAATCACAGTTTTAGTATTAATTTCAACTCTATTTATGATAATAATCAAAGATTGATAGAGTTTTAGCTAAACTGCCAATGAGAATCAGTTTATTAAGATGTACAAGGGTGGGGTTCCTGGAGATTTTTTTTCAAAAAGGAAAGCGTAAGTATGTGGATGAGGGAGCAACAAGAATAACGTCATTCATTCATTCAAAAAATATATATGCCCATCAGGCACCAAACACTGTGCTAGATGCTGAGGAAACAATGACACCCAGTCCTTGCCTTTGAGTAGCCCGCAATTTAGGGGGAGTATATGAATATAGTAACACTAGCGCTCCTGTGGCCTTGGTTACTCAAAATACAGGTTCATTCATTCATGAATAACAATTTGAAAGAATGAATGAATGATGCAAGCCTGGTGACAAAATACGCCTCGCTGAAGCCTCTAGGACTTGAAAAGAACACAAAGAATCGATCCCTCAACCTGAGAATGTCTGTACACTTGCATTCCCGCAATCCAGAGAGCCCGCGGGGCCTGCAGATGTCAGAGGTACAGTCCCGGGTCACCAGCCTGGAGAGCTTGGGATGGGGCAGGTTGGAAGAGTTCCCAGGCCTCAACCCCATACTTAAATCCCTTCAAGCGAGGTACTCCCCACACCTGGGTTTACAGGTCTCTACTCTAACAGCCCGGAAGGAACAAACCCTGGGTCGACATCTAACCCTCAAAATGAAAGTCACTCTGGGCCACCTCCCTCAGTGCTCCTTCATGAGCAGGCAGTAGCAGCGGTGCAAGAGAGGGTGGAACTCCTCTCGAAGAAACCTCTCGAAAGCCGTGAACCAAGGAGGCAGTTTGGGGAGCTCGAGGAGGGAGGGTGACTGCCCCGAGACTTCCCCGGTCATAAGCAGTCGTCTTGGCTTACTCCAGATACAGTCACTAACCTTTACAAAAGGGGTTTCCAGGGGCGGTGACCGAAGTGGGGAGAGCAGCGGCCCAAGCCCTGCACCGGACACATCTTCCTCTCAGCCGGCTCGGCGCTAAGCGCAGGGTAACCAAGGGCGACCAAGAGGCCGCCATCTTGAGCTCCGTACAGAGGAAGGAAGAGGAAAACTTTATTGAAACCCAGAAGAGAGACGGTAGCACAGACAAATCCAGCCGTGCTCACGGAAGGCTCCGCCCGACAGAACGAAAGGGAGCAGCGGAAGAACGCGACCTCTAGTAGCGCGAGGGCAAGCTGGACTCCCGTGCCCTTCGATCCCTCCGGGCAAAGCAAACCGGGACTACGACTCCCAGCATGCAGTGCGGCGGCGCGGGGGCCGGGCGAAGGGACGGGGCTGAGGGCAGCTTTCGGCTGGGGGGAGGGGCAGTTGTCCGCCCAGCGCCTGCTGCAGCGGATCTAAAAACATTTTCAAAGAGTTAGAACGTGTTTGCGGCGTGTATTCAAGTAACCCCTCCTGAGCCTTTTCGGTGAGCGTACCTGAACGAGATTCCAAAACCTAAATAAAGTGTAGGTGATCCAGTGGGCCTTCATATTTTAACGAAATATTGTTACCTCCGTAAACGGTATCCCCAAGTTATTTGCCTCCAGCGTCCAACGCATCTTTGGCAGAGTACGTGAAATGTGCTCCTACCACTTTCTGTATTTCAAGAGCATAAATCATTTTCAATGTGGCATACACTCAAATGTTTTGAAAGAACATGGAAAATTTGTGTAACGTGGGAAAGCCAATGGCCCGAGATGGACAAGTAGATAGAGTGGCTGTGGGACAGTGCATCTAAGGAGGAATTTCTAAGTGATCTGCCCTAATTTGATTAAACAAAAAATGTTTTGAGTCACTATGATAACTGTATTGGGAATACAAACTGCTGTCCAGAAGAGGCAGGCAATCCGGTAAGGAAGGATAAAGAAAGCGACCAAAGATTCTAGTAGGTGTTCTGGAATCAGTGAAAGAGCACTTCGGCTGGGAAATCAGGAAGGCCTTCTAGAAGCTTTACTTTTAACAGGAAATGAAGACCTTCCAAGAACAGGGAATAGAGTGAGCTAAGGCAGGCAGGCAAGAAAATCTGGACTAGGGACTTCCTTGGCAGTCCAGTGGTTAAGACTGCGCTTCTGCTGCAGCAGGCACGGCTTCCATCCCTGGTCGGGGGAGCTATGAGCTATGATGCCGGATGGGGCAAAAAAAATAAAAATAAAAAAACTGGATTACAGGAAGGAGAAAGCCACGTTTCAGACTACACTAGAAAGAGTTCCAGGAAGTTAGGTAGTTGGTCTACAATAGAAGATTCCAAAGAAACAGGAAAAGGAGAGCATATAGCATGGTATAATATTTTGGAGATTTCAATACTGACTCTGTCAAATCGTTTATAGAAAAAATTATTTTGATTATGTCTTTCAAAATGTCATTTCACATTTTTTTCTATCTTTAATTTCATTGTCTGACACGACAAACTATTCCTCCATGTTTGTTTCATTTAATGTTACTAATTTTTGGTGTGATACTTTGTGAAAGGCCTTTTGAAAAAACTGGACTGTTTCTTCCTTGACTTACATATTCATTACCCTCAAGACTTTCAGAGAGTGTCTGGGTATCATTTTGTTTGCTCTGGGAAAACAACTGCTTGTCGTGGTCTTAGTCAATGAAATTACCTCTTAGTAGAGATTCCAAAGGCTTAATAATTATGGAAGTGAAATAGGAACTCATTGATAGTTTAATGCCAAATTGGCAGGAAGATCTGCAGGAAATTTTCACATGACTGTGCAAGTGGACAGAAACATGGCAAATGAACTTTATTGTGTACAAGTATGAAGTAACTTGGAAATAATTTAAATTACATTTGTTGTATTCAAGAGAATTTATTATGACCAGAAAACTAATTAAGTAGCCACTGTAAACTATTTTATTAAAATACCAATCCCAAACTCCTGCTGTTCCTGCAATTGCTAAAACAAAAACAAAAACAAAAAGCCCTAAAAGGCATTTTGAACATTATCAGAAAAAGTAAATCAGAAAATCACAAAGCATTATCTTTTCCTACTAAAAAATCTCCCTAGAGAAGTGTCGATTAGTTCTGGACTCTAATCTCAGGGACAAAACCAGGCCAGGGCTTCCCTGGTGGCACCGTGCTTAAGAATCCAACTGCCAATGCAGGGGACACAGGTTCGAGCCCTGGTCTGGGAAGATCCCACATGCTGTGAAGAAACTAAGCCTGTGCACCACAACAACTGAGCCTGCGCTCTACAGCCCGAGAGCCACAACGACTGAGCCCATGTGCCACAACTACTGAAGCCCACACGCCTAGAGCTCGTGCTCCGCAACAAGAGAAGCCTCCGCTCGCCGCACTGGAGAAAGCCTGCGTGCAGCAATGAAGACCCAACGCAGCCATCAATCAATCAGTGCAATCATTAAAAAAAAAAAATGATGACAAAAATGGGAAAGAAAGTGGTTGGTCGATAACATACTATGGTATGTGAGTTCCTGGAACTCACAAACCTGTTTCCGACCTCAAAGCTCTTACAGTTCCTGTGCCTTCTGCATGGAATGCTCTCCTCCAAGATATCTACTTGGTTCACTTCCTTGTGTCCTTAGTTCCTTATGCTACCTTGCCAGTGAAGGCCTTTCCTAACCACCTAACTACCTAACTTCCTCCTTCCTAGCCTTATTTTCTCCAACATCACTATATATACTTTACTAATTTATTAGCTTATTATCTGCTCTTACTGCTCTTCCTAGAGTTTAAGCTCCATGTGGACTGGGATTAATGTCTCTTTTGTTCACTGCTGTATCCCCAGGGCCTAGAATAGTGCCTAAGTTAGTACACACTCCATAAATGTGTATTAAGTGACTGAATGAGTTGTCTTAGTACAAATACAAAATTTATCATCATTTTAGTCTTTCTGCAAAAACCAGACTACCTGCTTCATGAAATCAGTGATGCTCCTAATATTTTGAGTCCACTTGAAGATTAATAAAAAACACCATCAAATTCAACGTCAGAGAAGTAATTGGAATACAGCCAAAGAGCCCTTATTTTTCACTTATTTATCCATTCATTTATTTATCATCACACATGTTTCCTCATAATTATAGGTTCTTCTAATTTAACAAAGAAACACTTTAGCTACAAGAGACAATGTGGTTCATTTGAAGACACATAAGGAATGATTTAAACCATAAAAACTCATTTTCTGGAGTCAGAGTCAAAATATCTAGCTTCTAAATTCCAATATTTGTAATTAAAGATCCTTAGCCAAAAATATAATTTAGGTTACTTAATTTCAACAAACTAAATAAATATGCCTAAGTGCCTTATTACCTATGGAAATTTCTAAACAAGATATACCCACCTCAGTAATATAAATTTATATCAAGTATAGATGTGGCAAGCAGTCCATTCCTTCTAATAAGTAAGAATTACACATCTGCTGAACTTCCAACAAAAGCTACCATTTTTTTCCTTAATGAAACACTATTTCATCTGTAACTAGAGACTGGCCAAAGACAAAATATTTGAAGTCATGTTCAGTGCTCAAGTCTTTACTTAGTTTCTTTCTACTTATTTTCAACAACAGATTCAAAATAACTGGTTCGGTTTGTTTTTCAGGTTTTTCTATTGAAATATAGTAGATTTACAATATTATATTAGTTTCAGATGTACAGCATAGTGATTCAGTATTTTTAGAATATACTCCATTAAAAGCTATTAATATTATAAAATAACGGCTATAATTCCCTGTGCTATAGAGTATATCCTTGTTTCTTATCTATTTTATACATAATAGCTTGTATCTCTTAATCCCATACCCCTACCTTGCCCCTCCCCCCTTCCCTCTCCCGACTGGTAACCACTAGTTTGTTTTCTAAATCTCTGTTTCTGTTTTGCATCATGTTCGTTTGTTTTATTTTTTAGATTCCACATATAAATGATATCATACAGTGTTTGTCTTTGTCTGATTTATTTCACTAAGGATAATATTCTCTAAGTCCATCCATATTGCTGCAAATAGCAGAATTTCATTCTTTTTATGGCTGAGTAATATTCCATTATATATATAATTTGTTTATATATATACATATACATATATATACACCACATATATATATATATAAACACATATATACACCACATACACATATATGGTGTGTATATATATTCCCTCTGTTCATGGACACTTGGGTTGCTTCCATATCTTAGCTATTGTAAATAGTGCTGCTATGAACATTGGGGTGCATGTATCTTGTTGAATTAATGTTTTCTTATTTTCTAGACATATACCCAGTAATGAAATTTCTAGATCATATGGTAGTTCTATTTTTAGTTTTTTGAGGAACTTCCATACTGTTTTCCATAGTGGCTGCACCAATTTACATTCCCACCAACAGTGTATAAGGGTTACCTTTTCTTCATATTCTTGCCAAAGTTTGTTTTGTTTTCTGTAGACTTTTTGATGATGGCCATTCTGACAGGTGTGAGATGATACCTCATTGTGCTTTTGATTTGCATTTCTCTAATAATTTGCAATGTAAAGCATTTTTTCACGTGCCCATTAGCTGTTTGTATGTCTTCCTTGGAGAAATGTCTATTCAGATCTGCCCATTTTGGGATTGGGCTGTTTGTTTTTTTTGATTTTTTGTTTTTTTGATATTGAGTTGTATGAGTGTTTTTCAGTTTTGAATATCTTTTATCAGGATATTCTTTTTTTTATTTGAACCACATGATAATATGTCTATTTGTCTATTTACCTATATATTTCCTCCTTAAATGTTTCTTACCCAAATTTTAAGGGGGAAGGAGAGGCTTTTCTTATGTAATTTCTCCACATGCCCTCTCTACCATCTTTCTTTTTAAAATAGAAGCAACCCACAGCCATTTCTAACCTCCCCCAAATCCACATGCAAATCTGTAATCTGGGAGCCACCTTCCATTAATTTCTCTTCCTCATGATTCACATGCAATCTTTCATTAGATATAATTGAATCTATCATCTTCATATGGCATAAATCCACCAACTACCACTGGGTCTTCCTCCTGTCTTGCTGAGGGTAATATAGTCATCTCCTAACTGGCTCTGTCTCCTCTCTCCTCTGATCCATCTTGCTATCAGGTTTGTTTCCAAAAATGTGACCTATCTGACCACATTGCATCACAGATTCTGAACTTGCAATGCCTCCCTACTGTCTACCGAATGAAACACAATTTATTATGGACCTTTAGGAAATCAAGATCTGGTTCCTAACCTACCTTACCATCTTCTCATAAGTGACTGAAACCCAGTGATTTACCAAGTATCTCATTTGTTTTCATGAACCTCCATATATACTATTCTCAAAAAACTGGAAAACTGATCTCATCTTCCCATGCCCTACCCCCATCTTTATTTCCTAAATGCGTTCTGATACTTTTCTTATTGGGTTGGGCAAAAAGTGCCTTTGGTTTTTAAGTAAAAATAAAAGACACGTTTTTCATTTTCACCAAGAACTTTATTGAACAACACAGTCACCCTTTTTTTCCACTACCTTCTGCCATTTTTCAGGCAACTTCATAATCCCATCTTCCCAAAACTTCTTATCTTTTTGAGCAAAGAACTGTTCCAGGTTCCTTTTACAGTCTTCCAGGGAATTGACATTTTTTCCATTAAGAGAACTTTGGGGCTTCCCTGGTGGCGCAGTGGTTGAGAGTCCGCCTGCCGATGCAGGGGACATGGGTTCGTGCCCCGGTCCGGGAAGATCCCACATGCCACGGAGCGGCTGGGCCTGTGAGCCATGGCCACTAAGCCTGTGCATCCGGAGCCTGTGCTCCACAACGGGAGAGGCCACAACAGTGAGAGGCCCGCGTACCGCAAAAAAAAAAAAAGAAAAAGAAAAAAAGAAAAAAAAAGAGAACTTTGTAAAGACCTAAATAAATAGAAATCCGAAGGTGTAATGTCTGGCAAATTCGGTGGATGAATCAGAACTTCCCAGCCAAGCTGTAACCGTTTTTGCCTGGTCATCAAAGAAACATGCGGTCTTGCATTATCCTGATGGAAGATTATGCATTTTCTGTTGACTAATTCTGGACGCTTTTCATCGAGTGATGTTTTCAGTCGGTCTAATTGGGAGCAGTACTTGTTGGAATTAATCGTTTGGTTTTCCTGAAGGAGCTCATAATGGAGGACTACCTTCCAATCCCATCATATACACAACATCACCTTCTTTGGATGAAGACCGGCCTTTGGTGTGGTTGGTGGTGGTTTATTTCGTGTGCCCCACAATCTCTTCCGTTCCACATTATTGTAGAGTATCCACTTTTCATCGCCAGCCACAATTTGTTTTAAAAACAGAATGTTTTCATTACGTTTAAGTAGAGAATCGCATGTGGACGTACAGTCAAGAAGGGTTTTTTCGCTTAACTTATGTGGAACCCAAACATCAAAGAGATTAACATAACCAAGCTGGTGCAAATGATTTTCAATACTTGATTTGGATATTCTGAGTATGTCGGCTATCTCCCGCGTGGTATAACATTAATTGTTCTCAATGAATGTCTCGATTTGATTGCTATCAGTTTCAACTGGTCTACCCCATCGGGGAGCATCGTCCAGCGAGAAATCTCCAGCACAAAACTTTGCAAACCACTTTTGACATGTTCGATCAGTCACAGCATCTTCTCCATACACTGCATAAATCATTTTTTGCTTTTCAGTTGCGTTTTTACCTTTCTTCAAATAATAAAGCATAATATGCCAAACATGTTGCTTTTTTCTTTCATCTTCAATATTAAAATGGCTACACAAAAATTCACCAATTTGGATGCCTTTTTTTTTTTTTTTGGCTGTGTTGGGTCTTTGTTTCTACGCACGGACCTTCTCTAGTTGAGGTGAGCAGGGGCTACTCTGTTGCGGTGTGCGGGCTTCTCATTGAGGTGGCTTCTCTCGTTGTGGAGCACGGGCTCTAGGTATGCTGGCTTCAGTAGTTGTGGCTCACGGGTTTAGTTGCTCCATGGCATGTGAAATCTTCCCAGACCAGGGCTTGAACCTGTGTCTCCTGCATTGGCAGGCAGATTCTTAACCACTGCGCCACCAGGGAAGCCCAGATAAGTCTTTTTTTTAATGCATTCTGATATGACAGCTGACACATACAATATAACAAAATTGTTTTGAATGAAGTTAAAGACAACTAAGTGCTACTAGAGCCATCTTACAGAAAAAAACCGAACGAACCTTTTGGCCAACTCAATAATTAGAAAAAAATAATTACTGGGACTAGCAGATATAAACTATTATATATAAAATAGATAAATAGGGACTTCCCTGGTGGCACAGTGGTTAAGAATCCGCCTGCCAATGCGGCGGACACGGGTTCGAGCCCTGGTCTGGGAGGATCCCACATGCCGCGGAGCAACTAAACCCGTGCACCACAACTACTGAGCCTGCGTTCTAGAGCCCGCGAGCCACAACTACTGAGCCCGTGTGCCACAACTACTGAAGCCTGTGCGCTCTAGAGCCCATGCTCCACAACAAGAGAAGCCACCGCAATGAGAAGCCCATGCACTGCAACGAAGAGTAGCCCCCGCTCCCCACAACTAGAGGAAGTCCACGTGCAGCAACAAAGACCCAACACAGCCAAAAATAAATAAATTTTTAAAAATGATTCTTAAAAAAAAAGATAAATAATAAGTCCTACTGTGTAGCACAGGGAGCTATATTCAATATCCCATAATAAACCACAATGGAAAAGAATATGAAAAAAGAATATGTATATATATGTATAACTGAATCACTTTGCTGTACACCAGAAACTAACACAATAGTAGTATAGTTCAACTATACTTCAGTTAGTAAAAAGAAAAATAGAATTATGAAAACTAATAATCAAATTTCAGTATTTCCAGGGCAACTCCAAGAATGTTCCAGGTTTAATACTGTATGTGTATTCAGTATTCATCATTACAAAAAAAAAAAACCTTCATGTATATGGATATCCAGACTTATGAGAAAAATTATTTTTAAATCTTCAAGGTACCTTAAAGATCTTCTGATTTTAACCCAACCATTTTACATATTGAGGCTCAATGATCCTAGAGATAAGTGACTTAACCAAGATAATACAGGCACCACTCGTTCTTGAAGTTACCTGAGAGTAAGAGGGACTGAAAGCTTATTCAATTAGATAGTTCTTCAAAAGGCCCTTAAATTAGATATATATATAGACAAAAAGTATACCATGCTATATAGAATCCTGATTGCCATGCAGTGATGGTCATGACCAATCTAGTTTTGTTGTTTGGTTAAATTTGATGCAATGCATATCCAGGCAATCAAACAGACTCAGTGTTTTTCAGTTCTATAGATTGATTCTTCAGAGGAACTAAAATTAAATTAAATTGCAGCTCTTCATCAAAACTCACAGATGCAATCATAAAGCTATATGAACTCATTTGTTTATAAGTATTAGTACTTGCACCTGGTGACTAACTCAGAATTAGCCATGATTTGGCCTAGACTTCAAAGGAATCAGCTGGGTGTTTTGTTTTGTTTTCAAATGGACCTCTTGGGAAGATTACTTGGATAAGTAATTACCCAACTTTACTGATAGCAGAGAAGTTCTCAATCTAGAGTCTCTAGATGATAAAACTTAAATACCTTTTAGTCATGGGACATATCTAATTCAAGAAGGGTGTCTTCTGACAAAACAAGACTGGAGAAAACTAAGAGACCACATGAGGAAAGTGTCATGAGATCTCTAATGTCTATAAACACCAATTATAAGGGCCCAATTTTCCCAGCATGTATCTCAGTTAGCCCAAGTAATTCTCATCAACTTCAAAGGGAGAGATGTGCATCCAGAGATCTGAGTTTGCCATATCCAGGGCTTACTCAGCAGGAATACATACTATAATTCATGGTACCAGGCTTCATTTCTTTAGTCCAAATCAGCTCAGTTGGATTTTGAAGCTTTTGTTTTTGGAAATAATCAACTGCCCCTTAAAATATCAAATCCACTTGGCTTTATTTCACATATCAATCCTGTTGATTACCTAAGATAAGCCATAGTTTGAGTTTATAGACTGATATGCAAAAGATGTATATTTTAGAGCTGTATGCTATACTACTACGTAGCTTTACAGTATTAAATTACTAAAACTTATTCTGGAGATGATTTTAGGCATAGCAAAGAGAAAAACATGAGATAAAACTTCCTGTGTTTGCTGTTCAACAATTTAAAAAAATATATAATTCTGCTTATAGGTACTGTTTTTCAGCTTTAATTTGATAAAGCTGAAAAACAGTACCTATAAGGTACTATAAGGTACCTATAAGGTACCTATAAGGTAAATTATCTTTTAATGTAATTACTTTTATATAATAATAATGATCTTGAAAGTCTACAGAGTGATTAAAGGGGATTTTCTAAGAAATAGATTTCTGGATTTAAATTATACAGTTTTTCTGCTTATAGTTTTGGTGTTATCTAATTTATTATTATTACTATTATTAAATAGTTTTGAAGTGGCAAGTATAGAGTTAGACATTTACAAATATCTGAGATGTTAGGTCTAAAATGTTTTTAATCACAGATTTTGAAAGTTGACACAAGTATATTCCCGTTATCCTTTTTTTTCTTTTTAGCATTTATTAGTTTTGACTCACTCTAGCATGTTATACACATAGCACCTGTGCCGATTTAGCAAAGAATTTCAGTACAAATCACTCTGAATTGAATAGACATCTCTAAGAAGCATTACAATTGTTGAAATATTTTTAGAAACTGAAACAAGGAAATAAACAACTTCAGTAAAAGTGATTTAAATAACAAATAACATATCTTTATAAACAGCTTATCTCCTTGAGAACAAAGAATAAACAAGGAGATGAGGGTTTTTTTCCCTTCACTATTAAAGCAGATCACAATATGAATGGGTGAAATGTCATGAATAATTGGAGAAAATCACAGAGTAATCTTCGACAAAAACATCTGATTTATTTAAATTGTCGTTGTTTGTCTTATTAGAACCTTTATTTAACCTTGTTATCCACAATGCAGTATTCAAGCTGGTCTATCAAAAATATACTTTGGAACTAACGATATTTTGAAATTTTTGACTTTCTCAAATGCAGGCTATGGTAATGTAAATCTCCCATGGCAGATGTTTTACTTGGGACCTAATTAATTGACATTGCCTTAGACAGAAATGCCTGTGAAAACTAATATTTTGAATCTAAAATGACAGTAAATAAATCAAGGCTTTGAAACACTCTGTCAATAGATTTAAGCTCAGGTTTCTGGTCAAGAGGATCATCAAGCTTTCCAGTACTAGATTCATTTAGTTACAACATTGATTGAATAGTCTCTGCTCACAGGCCTAGCCACACACCACCAGTCACTTCTAATCATGGCTTCAAGGCCTCATCCTATGATTTCCAACTACATTCTTTCTTTCTAGGTAAGGCCATTTCTTATCGACTTGTTCACAGGTTCTAGGCATTTCAGGGCTTACCATGTGTCCGGCACTGTTCTATATGCTTTACAAATATTAACTCTCAGTACTCATAATCACCTGGTAAGGTAGATACTATTTTTGTCCCCATTTTATACATGAAGAAACAGAGGAACAGTCAGGCAAAGTAACTTTTCTAGGGTTACTTGGCTACTAAGGATTTTGCCCATTTCCTCTACCAAACCCTCACTAAATATAATTGATTTGCTCATAGTATTGTCTTCAAGTCACATTTATGTAAAATATAAATTTCTAGGCAAGAGATATTTATACTATAAAAACATATCAGAATGGTAGTACGTAAATCACACTAGTATTGTGCCTAATGGATAGAAGAGATTAGAGAAAGCAAGGTAGCATGGAGATCTCTGTGGTCTAACATTAACCTAGCTAGGGTATGGCAAGGGGGTGAGGGCAGATAAGAAAGGGGTGAAAAAGATGATGCACAGCTAAAGCCCAAGCAATTCAAAAAATAATACTTACAGCAAAAAGGATATAAATATTGGGGGCATTGCTTGAGAGTAAATGGAATGAGAGTGACTTCAGATATGCTGAGTTTGGTTAGTCAATAGGACAACAAACAGAAATAGCACATGGGTGCCTGTGTGAGTGTGTGCTGTGGGGTGGCAAACATTGTAGTAATATGCCCATACTCCAAGTTGAGGTAAGTATCGATTTGGGAGCATTAAACAGCTGAGTGGATCAAGCCTTGTCGTAGCAGGCCTGGTCAATCTCCCTACTGAAACCAGCCCACAGGTTCTGGCCAAATACACTTCCTGCGAAGATGTGTTCCCAAATGAGTAGTTAGGAGAGCTTACTTCCTTTGCAAACACAACTAGGAATCAAAGCTGGTATGCCTGTGTATATCCTAGTGGCTAAGGCCTTTCACTAGAACACTGATACCAATCCATAGAGATCTGCCAGGCCTTTCACCTCCCAGTAGGAGTTACGGCGCTGTTTGCATCCTGGCACTCTCTTCCGACCTGGCATCTCATAGATTTCCAGTCTGGTCAGTCCTCAGCTGCTTAATGCAGTACCTTCTTTGGGTCAAACTAGAGAAACAGGGGCAACTATTTCTCAAGTCCATTCTTTTCTCTACATTCCCACTGCTGCTATCTTAGCAGAGTGCCAGAGTAATCTTTCTAAACTAAAAATCAAGTCACTCCCATTCAGTGGTTTCCTTTAGAATGTCTTTAGATAAGGTCAGAACCACAAACACTGTAATGCCTCATGGCCTTGTCCCTCTGGCCTTAGTCCTTATCATTTTGCACTTTCATTCCAGTAGTACTAAACTATGTGTAGTTCCCCAGCAGTGCTTTCCTCTAGGCCTCTGTATTTATCTCTATCTCTGGAATGCACCTCCCACACACAGGCACACCCAAATCATAGGCACTTTGCACATCAAACACCAACTTTATGTCTCAGTTTTGTTGCTTCCTTCTGGAATTCTTTCCCTACTACCCTTGAGACTGGGCTATGTGGCTCTCATCATGTTCTACTGACGTGTCCCTATGACCAGACTGAAAGATCCTGGAAACAAAAAACATATCTTTTTCTCCACCTTCCCTCCTCTCCATGCTCCCTCCTGCCCTAGCACCTAGCACAGCACTTGGTTTACTGTAGCTGCTCAGTACATATTTGTCACATGAATGGCTAGAATGCTCTAAGTGTCCTAAGGGAGACATATCTGTTCAGCTAAGGAGACCACATGATGCTATTGGTTCTGGAAATGACCCTCTCCCTGCCCCACCAACTAATCAATACAATATATATGGCATTCTTCAGATTCTCTAGATCCTTGCTATTTGGTGTGGTCTGGAGACCAGCAGCGATGGCATTTTCTAGAACTTGTCAGAAATGCAAAATCTCAGGTCTCATCCTAGAACTCCTGGATCAGAATCTGCAGTTTTACACAATCTCCAGGTGACTTGTATGCATATTAATGTTTGAGAAACCCTGCTCTAGATAACATTGTTGGTTCTTTACTTAGAAAGTTCATAATCCATTTTCTTGAGAGAAGGAATACAAATGCATGGTTCCCACTGTTCCCACAGCTCAGGATTGTGTATTTTCACCCTGATTCAGGTTTACACTAACCTTGCCTGGCCTTACATGGTTGCAATCAACCACTCTGCATGAGGTCAGGGGCCTTCAATTTCAAAAGGAATCCTGTGGTGTTTTTTTTTTTATCCCTCCAGAAGTCAACCACTTGAGCAAGGACAGAAATTGCTCATTGTCATGGCTGCTTTTGACTCTTCCAGACACTGGATCCAATGTCATCTCTAAGAGGAGAGTCCCTCCTCACCCAGGAGTGTCTGAGCAGTCCTGATGTCTAAGCAGTCCTCAGCCATTGGCTAGCGTGCTCAGCATTTGGCTGCGAGCAGCCATGGGAAATGTGGACTCAGAGAAAATGCAGTAACGAATTTCAGCCCACAGCAGCTGAGGCCATAGGTTAATTATGTTTCCTGAGGCTAGAGATCTGAGAGGCACATTCTCATGGCTACCACAAAGGGTTAAGAGAAGATATAGGGAAAAAGGCATAATTGGTGGAGAAGAACTTGGATAAAAGCAAGAGAGGGGGTTTCCGATGTTGATACAACCAGCTGGGCACTGCCTGATTTACCAATACAGAAGAGACACTAAATCATGCAAAAAAAAAAAAAAAAAAAAGTAACAAAATGTAGAATTGAGTGTGCGTTGGAAGAGACACTCTGTGAAGGATCTCAGGGTACGGAGTAAGACCCCTCAAAGGGCATGCCTAAAACACAACAGATCAACAGATGCTCACTAACCTGCCTTCTGAGAGTGAGTCACGTTACCAGTCTTATTTTGCTGAGTGGCTTGCTCCAGGTCTTACCTCTTCTTTTTTTCTTTATTCTTTTTTTTTTTTTCCCTCAGGATCTTAGTTCCCCAGCCAGGGATCGAACCCATGCCCCCAACAGTGGAAGCACAGAGTCTTAACCACTGGACCACCAGGGAAGTCCCCTGCCTCTTCTTTAAATGAAACTGTGAACAAATATACAAGGAAAATCAGTGTGATGTGTTCAACTAAAGTATTAACCTCTCCAAGATCCCAAACTCTTAGACAGTCCAAGAAGCAACCCAGCACTGACCCCTCCATGATCGTGGAACTTAACCTTTAAGGGAAGGATAGAGACTATCTGATATGCTCCTAGAAGGGCTTAACATCATCTCCAAAGCCTGAGTCTCCAACCCCAGCTGGTCGTCCAACAATTCAATTCAATTCTGACACTAAATACCTGGACTTAGCACAGACCCTGCAGGTTAAAGACTCAGTCCCACAAGACTGCTCCCACTTCAGACACCAGCCTTAAATGGGGTGCCTAAGCTACCCACTCCTGCCTGGCTGGTTACAAATTTGAGGATTCTCATGACCCCCTTCCCCCTCAGGTTTGATAATTCGACTCCCAGAACTCAGAAAAAACACTTTACTTATGTTTAACAGTTTATTATAAAGGATAACAACTCAGGAATAGCCAAATAGAAGAGGTGTCCAGGGCAAAATATGGGGGAGGTGTGCAAGGCTCTTCCTTGCCCGCTCCTGTCTGCCACATTCCCAGGAGTCAGGGGTGGGGCTGAAAATTTCACTGTGCTTTGCAGATATTGCAATTTTACAAATTGAAGGTTTGCGGCAACTCTTAGTGGAGCAAGTCTATCGGCGCTATTTTTCCAACAATATTATTTTTTAACTAAGGTATGCACATTGTTTTTTGAGACACAATGCTGTAGCACAACTAACAGACTACAATGTAGTGTAACATAACTTTTGTATGCATTGGGAAATGAAAAAATTTGTGGACTTGCTTATTTGTGATATTTGCTTTACTGTGGAAGTTGGGAACTGAACCCACAGTATCTCTGAGGTATGCCCATACAGGAGCTTATCCTTCAAATATAATCCCATGTGTGTGTAATGACGGCATATTCAAGGTTATTCACTGTAGTACTGTAATAGTGAAAGACTGAGGTCACCAAAGATATTCGTCAGTAGGGGATGTAGTGGAGAAAAATTTTTTCCTCTACCCTTCTAGGGTAGATAATAATCAAATTGACATAAAACGTTAACAGGAGAGAAACAAATTTAATTTTGTATGTACAGGAGTCCCATAGAAGCATGAGACTAAAGAGCAAGTTGGGCAGTTGAAGCTTAGGTACCATCCTGAGCTAAGGAATGGGATAGGGGCCTGGGGCTTCCAAGGGGGAGGACAGTAATTCACAGGACAATAAGAGGAACAGATGTTTGGTAATTAGATGTTTGCCCTGCCACAGAAATATATCATTCAGACCAAAGTTCTCTCTGGTAATAGCTCTCTCTAGGCCAGGCCCCCTATCTACGTTCTTTTAGGTAGTGGCGAGAGAAGTACAAGTTTTTCTTGAGTCTGCTGCATCTTGATTGCCCTCCGTTCAAGACAATCCACATGCCAAACTGGCATATTTTGGGGTCACACATTCTGCTCCCCTTCAGGGACAAGTTAAATAAATTATGGTACATCAGGTAATGAAATACTTTGCTGCTGTATAAGTGTGGATCTATCTCCAAGGTATATTGTTAAGTAAAATAAGGTGCAAAAGTGTGTGTATCCTATGATGCCATTTTTGTTATATGTACATATATATATGTAAACATGCTAGAATATTTCTGGAAGGATACAAAGATACGCAGCAAGAAACTGGTAACAGTGGCTGTCAATACAAAGGGGAACTAGATGGCTGCAGACAGGGACTGGAGGCAGATATATCAATGGATACTCTTAGGTGCATTTTGACTTTTGAATCATGTAAATGCCTTATTTAAAATTAACAGGGCTTCCCTGGTGGCGCAGTGGTTGAGGGTCCGCCTGCCGATGCAGGGGACACGGGTTCGTGCCCCGATCCCGGAGGATCCCACATGCTGCGGAGCGGCTGGGCCCGCGAGCCATGGCCGCGGAGCCTGTGTGTCCGGAGCCTGTGCTCCGCAACGGGAGAGGCCACGGCAGTGGAGGCCCGCGTACAGCAAAAAAAAAAAATAAATAAAATAAAAATAAAATTAACAAACAAGCCACAGTGTTTATAAATAATTTCCTCAATACCAAATCTGAAAATGCCCACATTCTCAAAAGCTGGAAGTAGCCTGGGCATGCCTTGAGCTCTCAGAGGTTCTGAGGGTGACTCATGTTGTAAGCAGTTTTCAGTGGAGAGGAGGGAGATACTTTGTGGGTTTCTTTGCTTTGTACTGCATGAAGTGAGGTTACATGCTGAGAGTAAGGAAGAGGGGTGTGAAATACAAGAAGAGGGTAAAATAAGGGAATGCTGAGGTGTGTTGAAGGGTCAGCTGAGGTTGGAAACCATAAATTTACAAAGGTGCCAGCTAGTTTGGGATTTTCTTCATGAAATCACAGCAGCCTGGGAGCAGGGGTTTAGAGGTAGGTCAGGGTGTGAGCTCTGAATTAGAAAAATGATATGAGTGGCCAGGCTGGCCCTTGAGAAGTTTACAGGACTTCACTAGGTTCGTCACATTTTCAGAGTCTGACACTCTGGAGGTCCAGCTACTTGGTTTTACCATTTTCCTCAGAGGTGATTAGGCCTGGGGGAGTGATGCATTAGTCAAGTTCACAAGACACTGATTGATAAGACAGAACCTCAATTTACAAATTTAAAATGAAAATATAAACTAGCTGGTCCCACAAGGCAGCATCTCCTTTTGCCTACAAGAAAGTCCTCATAACAAATAATCCTAAAATGTATATGGAACCACAAAAGACCCAGAATTGCCAAAGCAATCCTGAGGAAAAAGAACAAACCTGGAGGCATAACCCTCTCAGACTTCAACAATAACTCAAAGCTACAGTAATCAAAACAGAGAGGTATTGGCACAAGAACAGACATATGGATCAATGGAACAGAACAGAGAGGCCAGAAACAAGCCCACACACCTATGGTCAATTAATCTCTGACAAGGGAGGCAAGAATATACGGTGGAGAAAAGACAGTCTCTCCAGCAAGTGGTGTTGGGGAAGCTGGAAAGCCGCATGTAAATCAATGAAGTTAGAACACACCCTCGCACCATACACAAATATAAACTCAAAATGGCTTAGAGACTTAAATATAAGACACGACACCATAAAACTCCTAGAAGAGGACACAGGCAAAACATTTTCTGACATAAACTGTAGCAATACTTTCTTAGATCAGTCTCCCAAGGCAAAAGAAATAAAAGCAAAAATAAACAAACAGGACCTAATCAAACTTACAAGCTTTTTGCACATCAGAGGAAATGATAAACAAAACAAAAAGACAACCTACAGAATGGGAGAAAATATTTGCAAACAATGCAACAGACAAGGGTTTAATTTCCAAAATATACAAACAGCTCCTACAGCTCAATATCAAAAAGCAAACAACCCAATCAAAAAATGGGCAGAAGGGGCCTCCCTGGTGGCGCAAGTGGTTGAGAGTCCGCCTGCCGATGCAGGGGATACGGGTTCGTGCCCCGGTCTGGGAGGATCCCATATGCCGCGGAGCGGCTGGGCCCGTGAGCCATGGCCGCTGAGCCTGCGCGTCCGGAGCCTGCGCGTCCGGAGCCTGTGCTCCGCAACGGGGGAGGCCACAACAGTGAGAGGCCCGCATACCGCAAAAAAAAAAAAAAAAAAAAAAAAAAAATGGGCAGAAGACCTAAATAGACCTTTCTCCTAAGAAGACATCAAGATGGCCAACAGGTACATGGAAAGATGTTCAATATCACTAATCATTAGAGAAATGCAAATCAAAACTACAATAAGGTATCACCTCACACAGTCGGAATGACCATCATCAAAAAGTCTACAAATAAATGCTGGACAGGGTATGGAGAAAAGGGAACCCTTCTGTACTGTTGGTGGGAATGTAAACTGGCGCAGCCACTATGGAGAACACTATGGAGGTACCTTTAGAAATTAAAAATAGAGTTACCATATGATCCAGCAATCCCACTCCTGGGTATTTATCAGGGAAAGATGAAAACTCTAACTTGAAAAAATACACACACCCCAATGTTCATAGCAACATTATTTACAATAGCCAAGGCATGGAAGCAATCTAAGTGTCCAACAACAGATGAATGGATAAAGAAGATGTGGTGTGTATATATATATATATATATATATATATATATATATATATATATATATATATATATATATATAAAATGGAGTATTACTCAACCATAAAAAAGAATGAAATATTGTCATTTGCAGCAACATAGATAGACCTAGAGATTATCATATTAAGTGAAGTCAGACAGAAAGACAAACACCACATGATATCACTTATATGTGGAATCTAAAAAAAAAATTATACAAATGAACTTACTTATGAAACAGAAACAGACTCACATACACAGAAAACAAACTTATGGTTACCAAAGGGGAAAGGGCGGGTGAGAGGGATAAATAACAGTTTTAACAGATACACACTACTATATGTAAAATAGATAAACAACAAGGATTTACTATATAGCACAGGGAACTACATTCATTATCTTATAATAACCTATAATGAAAAAGAATCTGAAAAAGAATATATATATACACATATGTAATATATAACTGAATCACTTTGCTAACACCTGAAGCTAACACAACATTGTAAATCAACTATATTTCAATTAAAAATTTTTTTTTTAAAGTCCTCATAGAAAATGAAATTACTATCAGCCGACTGTTCAGTGGTCTCTGAATAAAGAGGAATGGATGATCTTAATGACTGGAACTACCTAGCTGGGATAATCTAATATACTACTCAAGGAACACAACTCTCAAGGTGTTCACAGTAATTCAGGCACATTGACAAATTATTTTTCTAGAACTGAACCATTAGGAAAACATAAAATTGGTTATAGTTTTCTATCGTCTTAGCCCACGGTTAGAATATGGTTGCATTTTCTCGTCCCCACAGCCCACTTCAGTTGCCACCCTTGTGTTACCAGTGTTAACATTTTGGTGTATATCCTTTGCTACAAAAATATGCACATATAAAAGTACATACAGGGGCTTCCCTGGTGGCGCAGTGGTTGCGAGTCTGCCTGCCGATGCAGGGGACGCGGGTTCGTGCCCCAGTCTGGGAAGATCCCACATGCCGCGGAGCGGCTGGGCTCGTGAGCCATGGCCGCTGAGCCTGCGCATCCGGAGCCTGTGCTCCGCAACGGGAGAGGCCACAGCAGTGAGAAGCCCGCGTACCGCAAAAAAAAAAAAAAAAAAAAAAGTACATACATACAATGACAGGGTTTTGTTTGTTTACCCAAATGGGATCATACTGCACAGATTATTCTTTGATCCTTACTTACCAAAACATCATGGATATTCCTCTTCTAATTCTAATAACTAAAAATAGATATATTCTAACATCTTAAGACATAAAAATAGGGACTTCCCTGGTGGTGTATTAGTTAAGAATCCGCCTGCCAATGCGGGGACACGGGTTCAAGCCCTGGTCCGAGAAGATCCCACGTTCCGCGGAGCAACTAAGCCCGTGAGCCACAACTACTGAGCCTGCACTCTAGAGCCCGTGAGCCACAGCTACTGAAGCCCAAGTGCCTAGAGCCCGTGCTCCGCAACAAGAGAAGCTACAACAATGAAAAGCCCATGCACCAAGACGAAGAGTAGCCCTCCCAACAAAAAAAATAAGAGTAGCCCCCACTCACTGCAACTAGAGAAAGCCTATGCAGCAACGAAAGACCTAATACAGCCAAAAATAAACTTTAAAAAAATAGAATTATTTCATTTGCTCTAGTATATAATTTATATATTACATATAAATTACATAAAATATTATATAATTTCCCTAGTTTGAATATACTATAATTCAAGCATTTCTTTTTTTTTTTGCAGTAGGCGGGCCTCTCACTGTTGCGGCATCTCCCATTGTGGAGCACAGGCTCCGGATGCGCAGGCTCAGCGGCCATGGCTCACAGGCCCAGCCGCTCCATGGCATGTGGGATTCTCCCAGACCGGTGCATGAACCCGTGATCCCTGCACCGGCAGGCGGACTCTCAACCACTGCGCCACCAGGGAAGCCCCAAGCATTTCTAATTCAGGCTGTTTTCAGTTTTTGCCACTACAAATAAAGCTGCAATAAACATCCTTGGACTTACATCCTTAAGTACTATGGTCTCTTGAAGCAGAAGCTGGATTTGGGGATGAAAGTGTCCTGAATATTTTTAATTTTGATAAATATGAGCAAATTGCCTGTTTCCTTACAGTCTCCCTAACACTGTATGTTTCTGTTTTTTTTTATTTTTGCCAATATGATAGAAAACAGTATTTCATATTTGTTTTAACGTATTGATACATTTATTTGATTAGTGAGGTTGAACATATTTTTCCCACTTATTGTCCATTTGAATTTCTTTTCCTAAGAGGCAGCATGAAATAGTGGTTACGTATATAAATTCTGGAGCTAGTTTTGCCATTTTGTACTTGTTATTTTGCCTTTGTGCCTCAGTTTTCCCATTTGTAAAATGGAGACAGTAATGGTACCCACCTATAGGGTTGTTAGGAGGATCTGACAAGTTCATTATCTGAAAAACATGTAAAACTGTACCTATCCATATTCTTTGCTCATTTTTCTATGGGATTGCCTTTTTCTTATCAAGTTATGGGAGTTCTTTTTATATTAGGAATATTAGCCGTTCACTATCTTACGTGTTACAGATATACTTCCCCCAATTTTTTTATTATAATGCCTTTTGATAAGTAATTTTTATTAAAAATTTATGTACTTAAATGACTATATTTTCTTTATAGCTTGTTTCCCATATTGCTTAGGAAGCACTTTTTTAACTCAAGGTTATACAATTTTTCTCCTACATTTTCTCTAAACATTAAAAAAATATATATATTTCAGGGCTTCCCTGGTGGCGCAGTGATTGAGAATCTGCCTGCTAATGCAGGGGACACGGGTTGGAGCCCTGATCTGGGAGGATCCCACATGCCACGGAGCAGTTGGGCCCGTGAGCCACAGCTACTGAGCCTGCGCGTCTGGAGCCTGTGCTCCACAACAAGAGAGGCCGCGATGGTGAGAGGCCCGTGCACGGCGACGAAGAGTGGCCCCCGCTTGCCACAACTAGAGAAAGCCCTCACACAGAAACAAAGACCCAACACAGCAAAAAGTAAATTAATTAATAAACTCCTACCCCCAACATTTTCTTTAAAAAAAAAAAAATTTCAATTTTATCTTGGAATTCCGTGGTGGTCCAGTGGTTGGGACTCCGTGCTCTCACTGCTGAGGGCCTGGATTCAATCCCTGGTTGGGAACTAAAATCCCACAAGCCACGTGGTGTGGCCAAAAAAAGCGCAACAACAAAAATAAATAAATAAATTCTATCTGGAATTTTTCCATGGTATAATGCAGGGGACTAGCTATGTGGTCTCCCTATTCCCTAGACACTCAACTGTGTCAGCAACATTTCCCCAATTAATTGAAATGCTCCCCTTGTTGTATATCATGTTCTTTGTTGGGATCTGTTCTGCACTCTATTTTATAGAGAGCCAAAACCATACTCGTTTTGGTTTTTTTTTTCTGGCCATGCTGCGCGGCTTGTGGGATCTTGATTACCCGACCAGGGATCCAACGCAGGCCCTCGGCAGTGAAAGTGCAGAGTCCTGACCACTGGACGGCCAGGGAATTCCCCATACTCTTGTTTATAGTTAGCTTTACGGTGAGTTTTAACATTTGGTAAAGCAAATCCCACCTTGATTTTTTTCACTTTCATAATCTTCTTGGCTAATCTCCAACATCTGAACTTTAAAAAAATCTTGTCCAGTACTACCCAATGCATCCAAGGCAGAGAGGAGGTTAAAAGCAATCACAGTGGGATTCTGATTATATTTGCATTATTAATTTTATTTTTTATTTATTTTTTATGTGTCAAACATTTTATCAAATCATTAATGAGAGAATAAGATGTTACAATTGTTCAGAGAAGTCAGAGGAACAGACGTATACATAAATAATCAGGAATGCTGATAGATTTTTTTTAATTAATTTTTTTATACAGCAGGTTCTTATTAGTCATCCATTTTATACACATCAATGTATACATGTCAATCCCAATCTCCCAATTCATCCCACCACCACCACCACCACCCCCACCCCCCCGCCACTTTCCCCGCTTGGTGTCCATACGTTTGTTCTCTACATCTGTGTCTCAATTTCTGCCCTGCAAACCGGTTCATCTGTACCATTTTTCTAGGTTCCACATATATGTGTTAATATCTGATATTTTTTTCTTTCTGACTTACTTCACTCTGCATGACAGTCTCTAGATCCACCCACGTCTCTACAAATGACACAATTTCGTTTCTTTTTATGGCTGAGTAATACTCCATTGTATATATGTACCACATCTTCTTTATCCATTTGTCTGTCCATGGGCATTTAGGTTGCTTCCATGTCCTGGCTATTGTAAATAGTGCTGCAATGAACACTGGGGTGCATGTGTCTTTTTGAATTATGGTTTTCTCTGGGTATATGCCCAGTAGTGGGATTGTTGGGTCATATGGTAATTCTATTTATATGGTAATTCTATTTAGTTTTTTAAGGAAACTCCTAAGTTATTTTATTTATTTATTTTTATTTTCAGCTGTGTTGGATCTTCGTTGCTGCACGCGGGCTTTCTCTAGTTGCAGCAAGCAGGGGCTACTCTTTGTAGCGGTTCGCAGGCTTCCCATTGCAGTGGCTTCTCGTAGCGGAGCTTGCGATCTAAGTGTACAGGCTCAGTAGTTGTGGCACATGGGCCTAGTTCCTCCCCGGTATGTGGGATCCTCCCCGACCATGGATCAAACCCGTGTCCCCTGCATTGGCAGGTGGACTCTTAACCACTGCGCCACCAGGGAAGCCCCTGCATTATTAATTCTAGATGAAGTGATATTTTTCTGATATTAAGTCCTCCTATTCAGGAACATGGAGTCTTTTTAATTTAGGTTTTGGTTTATATCCTTTAATAAAATTTCATAATTTTGTTCTTATAGATCCTGTGTCTTCCTTCCTTTTTTTTTTTTTTACTTTTGGTCACTGATGTGAATAGGGTATTTTTTCCATCTCCAGTCTAACTAGACATTGCCTAGACAGAGGAAAATTATAAATTAAGTTCTTTACTTTCACTTGGTCACTAAATTCTCTTGTTAATTCTAGTAGCTTATTCTAGTAGCTTCTTCTTTATGGATTTTTCTAGGAATACAATCGTATCTCCTGAAAAATAAAGATAATTTTTTTCCTGATGTTTATCCTGGGAAGCTCTTCTTTAGCCATTTGACAGTGCTGCTATTTTCTATAGCTGCTTCCCCACTGCAGGCAATTGTTGCTGCTGCCCAAGGCTGCACTGAGTGGCCTCCAATGAGACAGCTTTCTAAGAGAATATCCTATGATTGCTTTGTACAGGTGTCACGGATGACAACACAATACGGTGGTTCTAGGTCTCTTAGCTCTCATATATTCCAATTCAAAGAGTCATTTATATACATTTTTGAGCTCACTGCCCTAATCATAGCAGTCAAGTTTCCACTTGGTCTCTTGCAACAGGCCCAGCAGGGAGTCCTGCCTGGGTACTTATTCTGATATTACTCTTACTCTTTGACAGGGAGATATACTCAGAGAGAACTTGTCTGACCACCCTAATGAGCTTGTCTGGGTCACTCTCACATTATCCAGTTTTATTTTCTTTATAGCACCAATCATATTGGCAGATGTTATTTATTGCTTTATTATCTGTCTCCCCAAGATAGAGCATATACTACACAATCTGATGAAACCAAGGAATTTCAATGTCTTCCTCACCCTTTTACCTCTAGTATCTAGAGTTGAAAACGCCTAGTAGGCCTTCAATAAATACTTGTTTAATGAATGAATGCTCAGTTTTCTTGAAAATAATCTACATCATGTTTAAGTAAATTTTTTAACACCAACTTTTCTTGTTTTTATTAAGAATGGTTGCTAATGATCCAGACAATTTTTCAGCTTATGGGACAGATCAGAGTATTTAAAGTGAATGGGTTTTCTGAAACTCAACATATAAAGAAATGCAGAAAGAGTTGTGAGACTGTAACATCAAGGGAGAGAACTCTCCAAGCAGGAATAGACATCTATCCTTCCACCTCAATGCTCAAAGTCTGCATTTGTTGGAGATTAAATGCGATCTACTTAACTGTTTTGTCTTTTTTTCATTTCTGATAAAGGCTTTTTTGAGTTCCATTTCAAATGCTGTACCAATACGTTTACCGCTTTTTTTTTTTTTTTACTGGAACTTTGTGGGAACTGAAGGGAAAAAGTTGCAGATCAAACATCAGAAAGTCAAAGCAGGTTTCAGCCCATATATTATCTGTTATCTTGTTTTAGAGGGCCGACCAGTCTCCCCAAACGGTTCGACCGTACGGTATGATCTCGCGACGTTGTTTTATTCCAGTCTACTTTCCCACGTTCAGTTCACCAAGCCAGACACATGTACGGTGAAACTCTCAAGTTGATATCAAAATCATTTGAGGCATCAATTCAAGGTTACCTAGAAAGGCATTTTCAGGGGTTTACAGTGAGACGGTGGATAGGCTGGCACTGAGCGTAGGCAGTTTTGTTCGGATCGCGGGCAAACCTCCCCTACCTCGCCGTTTAACTTTTGTCCCGGCGGCTCCCAAGACCGCGAAGACCGTTTCCGGCGTTCTCCCCACTGGTCCAGGCCAAAACGGACACAGAAACACAGGAAGCGCCCTCCCTCGCACCCCCGGTCCCGCAGCACCTGGGCCGCATACCCGCGGCGGCGCGCTCGCCCGATGCACTGTGGGCGCTGTAGTCTGGCCGGAACGTCTTCACACCTACAAGTAACCTGACTGCGCTTTTCTTCCTCTGCCTGGTGCGCAGTCACCCTCCGCGGTTTCCGCTGGGACTCCCTGCCCGGGACGCACCGTTCCAGCGGGTCAGCTGTTCCCCTCTTGGGGACAGGAGGCGGAAGCCGGAGGGGCGCGGGGAGGAGCTACGCGTGCGGAGTGAACACCCACCCTACGTGCTCGTTCGCCCTGCGACCGCTGCGCGCGAGCCCGGCGTCCCCGCGGCGGGCAGCAGCGGCGGCAGCGGGGTCGGTGGAACGCCGAGGGGGTGGACGGAGCCCGCGGTGGCGGCGGCTGCAGCAGCGAAATGGCGGAGACCGTGGCGGACACCCGGCGGCTGATCACCAAGCCGCAGAACCTGAATGACGCCTACGGGCCTCCCAGCAACTTCCTCGAGATCGATGTGAGCAACCCGCAGACAGTGGGAGTCGGCCGGGGCCGGTTCACCACCTACGAAATCAGGGTCAAGGTGAGGCCGTCCCCTCCCCCTACGGAGAGACCCCCCTCCTGCGGTCCCTGGTGCCCCCAGCCGACCCTGGAGCGCAAACCCTCAAACGGCCAAGGCCGCCTAGGCCGGGGCTCCCGGCTGTCCGCGGGCGGGGTTGTGGGCCAGGGCCCTTCTTCGTGTAGGGTTTGGATGGGGGCGGCAGAGTGAGCTGAGCCCAGCGCTGGCACTTGAAGAAGGTACTCGAAGAAGAGGGCGTGGGTTGAGCGCCGCTTGCCCCTCAAGCAGCTGATCTGGGAATGACATCTGAGTTGGAAAGGGGTAGATCTTTCGAGAACACAGCCCTTCATCGGGAAGGGAGCTAGCTGTGACTGAGAAAGGGGGTTTGCGCAAAGTTGAAGTATTTCCGGTTTTCTTTTCCTGGATACTTTTCTCCTAGGTGGCCAAGCCAAGCTGATTGCTTCAGGCCCTTCCCAAGCTACCAAACTCACCTAGGTTGTACGCTTTTCGGAACAGAACCTCATGGGAGTTCACAAAAGCCTGACAAATTTGGTAGGGCTGAGCCAGGCGAGAACGGTGATTGGAAATGATTGACGTTAGTATTTTGGGCCACCGTCGTGCTAAAGGCTGAGGAGTGGGGAGTGTTGCCAACCTCACAATCAAAACTACCACTGCTTTAAGAAAAGCCTGTCCATTTAGGGATCTTGCTCTCCTAATTTCGAGATTTGCACTTCACTGAATGAAGGAATCAGCTGAAGTAGAAACACATTTATAATTTCATAACTAGTATTTGTTGGCAGTAAGTAATTCAGATGATTTGAAAGATGCTAATTGAGAATAGTGCTTCACTTTCACTCTCTAGTTCAGAATTAAAGAATTTCCTCATGTATGGAAGTATCCTTAAAAATTAGTTACGTAAAACGAATCCAGCTGTTAATGACAACAACGAATTACTAAAAATTAAGCGTAAGAATTTGGTTCTAGAGTAATCAAAATTTACATAACAAGTTACTATTAACATTTAAGTGGAGTAATTTCTCATTAACTCACATTTTTTTGTGTGGTAAAATACAGCAAAATTTAACATCTTAACTATTTTTAACTGTACAGTTTAGTAGTGTTCAGTTTATTCACTGTTGTGAAACTTACTTTAAAAAATGATTTACTTTTCATGTGTTACTAGAAAAATGTAACAATCGTCAAACTTTAAGATATGAAACGAACAGGTTCATGTTACAAGCCATCGTTGTCTCCCTAAGGATGTGTGGGCCACAAGCAGTCTTGTTACAGTGAAACTGCAAAATTTGAGCTCCAGTGTACCTAGGGAAGTACATTATCACGTAAGCCAAGTGAAAAAAATGAGGCACTTTTTTTTAACGTTTGGGATTGTCTTAAATATATGGCAGATCGTTCAGTAAAAAGAACTTCCTCTTTTACCCTTATTCACTAGCATGTTTTCCTTTATTTCTTGTGCTAAAACAGAGCTTGGTGGTCCTATTTCTGAGCTTCCAGAGCTAGTACTTCCTGTCACACAACTGAAGTGGAATATCCTGCCTACATTTCCTCCATTTAATAACTTTGTGTTTATCATGCTGAGTGCATTATATTAAATGGACTCTAGTATGATAATTATTTTTAAAAATTCATCTGGTATTTTATTACCAAATAACTTACGTGACACTTAAAAATAGTGTTTATGGTATGATCGTTTGTATTCTGGAGATTAAAATCCTTTTTAAGAGTGATTAACGAGTTAAGGAATTAACAAAGTACACATCTACACTGGTTTGTTAGATTATGTACACCAGTTTGTTTTGTGTTAATGACTGTTAAGTCATAAGTCATGTGCCCTCTAAGAAAATGTAATTGAGTTTCTAATGCTTATGAAATGCCATTGGGGATTCTCTTAATAATGTAATGTGTTAACTTAAAACTCAGGACACCATATAGTAAGATATTAGAACTTATTTTAGCAGCATGTGATTTTTGAGAGAAATGAAGGTAGAACTGCCAGGGAGATGAATAAGTAAGTCATTTTGTCATTTTTTTTATTACTACTTTTCTAAACTCTTCCTGCTCTCCCTAGCTCCTGCTGCTTGCCTTCTGCTGTTGAATTTGACGTGTGGCAAACCATTTTATGTTCCAAAGTTTGGGCCCTTAAACTATCTTATAGTTACTTTCTCATTCTAATCTTGAGAAAAATGTTCCATTTTATAGGATCTGATTAAAATTACTCTAATTCACAGAGTAATTTTATCTGGATGGTGGCACTTTAGAATGCAAGTTTCCCAATCTCCATTTATCTTTTGGTTTGAGGATAGTGTTTAAGACTATTAGGATCACTTGATTAATATCTCTGGGCTTTTGAAAATAATTGGTACAGTGTTAGTGTTTTTAAAAAATTTTCTAATGGTAGATATAGCAGAGAGCACCATCAATGATCAAAGGTTTTTGAAAGCTCAGGGTCTAGAATTATTTTGGCATATTAAAGAGAAGGCTAAAGGTGAGATTCAGTCACTGTTCATGAAGTTTGTGCTATAATGTAACTTTAATTTTCTGGAGATTTTAAGTTAATTAAGGTCTGTTGTACCTAGAGTTTTGAACAGGAGTGAAGTTAAGGATCTTTCTTGAGTTCTGAGTTCAAAGAATAGATTTATCATTTATTAGCAGAGTAAGGTGCAGAATCTAAGCTCCACTTCCCCTCTGTAAAATAGGTATGCTAATAATAGTACAGTTGGCCCTCTGTATCTGCTGGTTCCTCATAGGAGGATTCAACCAACCACAGATCTAAAATAGAAAAAAATTCCAGAAAGTTCCAAAAAGCAAAACTTGAATTTGCTGCACACTAGCAACTATTTATGTAACATTCACATTGTATATTAAGTATTATAAGTAATGTAGAGATGATTTAAAGTAAAAGGGAAGGACTTCCCTGGTGGCACAGTGGTTAAGAATCCGCCTGCCAGTACAGGGGACACAGGTTCGAGCCCTAATCCGGGAAGATCCCACATGACACAGAGCAACTAAGTCCATGTGCCACAACTACTGAGCCTGCGCACCACAACTACTGAGTCTGTGCACCACAACTACTGAGCCTGTGCTCTAGAGCCTGTGAGCCACAAGTACTGAGCCCGTGTGCCACAACTACTGAAGCCCGCATGCCTAGAGCCCTGCTCTGCAACAAGCGAAGCCACTGCAACGTGGGAGCCCACGCACCGCAATGAAGAGTAACCCCTGGGCCTCCCTGGTGGCGCAAGTGGTTAAGAGTCCGCCTGCCGATGCAGGGGATACGGGTTCGTGCCCCGGTCTGGGAGGATCCCATATGCCGCGGAGCGGCTGGGCCCGTGAGCCATGGCCGCTGGGCCTACGCATCCGGAGCCTGTGCTCCGCAACGGGAGAGGCCACAACAGTGAGAGGCCCACATACCGCAAAAAGAAAAAAAAAAAAAAAAAAAGAGTAACCCCTGCTCACTGCAACTAGAGGAAGCCCGCGTGCAGCAACAAAGACCCAATGCAGCCAAAAATAAATAAATAAATTTATTTTTAAAAAAAAAAGTAAAAGGGAGGATGTGTGTAGGTTATATGCAAATACTAAGCCATTTTATATAAGGAACTTGAGCATCTGCAGAATTTAATATGGAGGTGTGTGTGTCTTGGAACCAAATCCCCCATGGATACTGAGGGATGACTGTACCTACCTCATAGGGCTAAATGCCATAATGCACATAAATCTCTTTAGCACAGTGACTGGTATATAATAGGCACTCAAAAGTTACTTCTTTCTAAATACAGCTACTTCTAAATTAAAAGTCAGGGGCTTCCCTGGTGGCGCAGTGGTTGAGAGTTCACCTGCCAATGCAGGGGACACAGGTTCGTGCCCCGGTCTGGGAGGATCCCATGTGCTGTGGAGCGGCTGGGCCCGTGAGCCATGGCCGCTGGGCCTGTGCGTCAGGAGCCTGTGCTCCGCAACGGGAGAGGCCACAGCAGTGAGAGGCCTGCATACTGAAGAAAAAAAAAAAAAAAAGTCATTGATCAGCTAACTACATTTTCTATGTTAATGTGCAGTTGAGCTACTAAAATCATTGAATTTTCTTGTCAAGAAACATATGTTTTGTGGCATTCCATGTGGGAAGTTGTGATGCCATTCAGAACATAGTAAATTTCACACTTAAGGGCCTCCCTGGTGGCGCAGTGGTTAAGAGTCCGCCTGCCGATGCAGGGGATACGGGTTCGTGCCCCGGTCTGGGAGGATCCCATATGCCACGGAGCGGCTGGGCCCGTGAGCCATGGCCGCTGGGCCTGCACATCCGGAGCCTGTGCTCCGCAACGGGAGAGGCCACAACAGTGAGAGGCCCACATACCGCAAAAAGAAAAAAAAAAAAAAAAAAATTTCACACTTAAGAACAAAAATAATGAATAGAATACTCCATATTTTAAGGTAGTATGTTTCCTATGATTGCACTAGTATTTTTTTTTCCAGTTTGAGATATAATTGACATATAAAATTGTATTTGTTTAGGGTGTACAACATAATGATTTGCTATATACATATATGTAAATGATTACCACAATAATTTTTAAAATATATTTATTAATTTGCTAACTTTTTGGCTGCAGTGGGTCTTCGTTGCTGTATGCGGGCTTTCTCTAGTTGCGGTGAGCGGGCTTCTTATTGCGATGGCTTCTCTTGTTGCGGAGCACGGGCTCTAGGTGCACAGGCTTCAGTAGTTGCAGCACGCGGGCTCAGTAGTTGTGGCTCGCAGGCTCTAGAGTGCAGGCTCAGTAGTTGTGGCACACAGGCTTAGTTGCTCCGTGGCATGTGGGATTTTCCCGGACCAGGGCTCGAACCCGTGTCTCCTGCATTAGCAGGCGGATTCTTAACCACTGTGCCACCAGGGAAGTCCAATTACCACAATAATTTTAGTTAATATTCATCACTGCACATAGTTCTAAAAGAAGCTTTTTGAAATTGAGGCATATTAAAACATAACACTGAATAGTAAAGTTTGCTAATAAACAGTGTGATGAGAAAGATAGTGAAAGTCGCATCTTGACAGTATTTGCCATTCTAAACCTGTATTGGTGATTCTTCTCTGGATGAGTCCTCTCATTTTAAATTGAGAGTCATTAATATCCTGATCAGAAATAAGTTAATTTTTAGACTTGTTTTTAGGATTTATAAGAATCAGTTGTTAAAGGGCCAAAATAGTTTTTTAAAGAGTCAAGGCATTTTGGAGCCAAAGGACATCTGCAGGATCTGTGTAGCTTTATCAGTTGGCCATGAGATGTTGTCTGATATACATATTTGCTGCCAGCTACAGCTCACCTCCAGGATCTCTATCAGGGAAAGGCATTTTGCTAGCTTTGAAGAGTCTCATCTTACCTAACCCATCCCTTAAGATGGGGGGAGAGAGGCAGTGGCAATTAAAAAGTAGCCCTGTTATATTGTGTTAAGGGAGTCTGTTCTATGTTGTTCATTTTGACAAATAAGGGAACCAAGGCACAGAAAGTTGTCTCTAACCCAAAGTAAATTATCTAACTAGTGTCAGAGCCAGGGTTGGATTTGAAGTATTCTGGTCCTGGGTCAGAATTGCTTCACAGCTGCAGTTAACTGAATTTAAAACAATGCATTAAAACTTTTGTTATCTACTGCCTAGTGTTGGGTAACCCTCAAGTGTCTGAACCTTTAGAAGGAAATCCCATTGTTGGCACCCTTGAGACCTGAGAGTTGACTCTTCAGTAATCCACAGTAGATTAAGATGCACCCAGGAAAAATAAATAGCTTAAAAGAGCTTACTGTTGAATTCTGTGCTATGATGAGATGACCTGAAGAAAAAGTGTGTTGTTGCTTGGCTTTCTCATGTTATGTTAAAGCTGAAAAGTGAGGGGATTTATCACTTGAGTACCTGCTCTGTTCAATGGACTTTGCTATATATAGTATAATTTGATCTTTGTGGTAACCAAGCAGAGCAGATGATATCTTTGTTTTGCAAATGTGAAAGCTGAGGTCACTCTTGGTCCTCATCTCTTGTCCTTCCTTCATTCTTATTTCAGTCCTGCTGAACTACTTGTATCTCCCAAGGAAGCTGACTGGTATCCAGGCCTTTGCACACACTTCCTCCTCTGTTAAAAAGTCTTCCTTTAGCAGCCTCATCTATCACTACTTGTCCTGCAGGACTCAGCCTTGATTTTACCTTTTTAGAGATTTTGCTGATCCCTGGAATCTAGACTGGATTTCCTTCCTGGGTGCCCTTGTAGCCCTATTAGGATTAAGTCTGTTTGCTTGTCTGCAGCTTCCTTTAGTTCCTGTTTCTTCGACGATAACCTCCTAGAGGACAGGGACTGTCATGATAACCCTTACTCAACACCTGACATTGTGCTTGGCATGCAGTGGATTCTTCGGAATAAATGCAGTTTAGGGATGTTAAGTAACTTGTCCAAAATCACAGCTATTAAATAGCAGAACTGGGATTTGAATGTATATTTTCTGACCTTCAGAGCCCTTTTTCTTCCACCCTCACTGAACATTCAGATCACCTGGAGCACTTCCGAAACCCTTTAGATTCTCTTTTAATTGGGTTGGGGTGGGATTTGGGAAGTGGTAATTTAAAAAGCACCCCAGCAAGGCCACCTGACTGATATGCAGCAAGGATTATCCCTGGTGGCACCATGCTTTCTGTCTCTGAGAAATGACAGGTAGCAGAGAAGTATGAAAAAAAAATATGGAGCCACAATGGTTGGTAGCCTTGATGAGTTTTTTAAAAAGGCAAATTCTGGGGGCAAAAAAAGAAAGAAGCAGATCCTTACAGCAAAGAGGAAAACCAGTGATATTTGCCAAAGATGAAAACTATTTTTAGAGGGGAGACAGTTTAGATACTAAGCTGAAAGCATGCCAGCAGCTTAGCTTTGGGGGAAGAAGGGAAGGCATTGACTACATTCAGCCAAGCCAGATCTTTTTGCCCCTGTCTTGCACCATCCATGTCTATATCCCTGTGTAATAATCATGAGAGTAAGCCAGAAGTCAGGAAGAGACAATATATATCCACTTAAATAATCTTTATATTTTATTAATATTCCCACTCTATACCTTTAAAGTGGAAAATCTACAAGTGCTTAATATTTAGCTATTTTGGTGATTCCATGAGAGATTTTTCATCTCCTCACCTTCACAATCATGCTTACAAAAAAAAAAAAAGGATTGAACTGTTATTTTTAGATACTTCTATGTTTGTACCATATTATGCTGCTTCCATGTAAGCAGAGCCAGCAATTTTTTGAGTATTAGATAAGAAAGATGGTGTCCAAGAAAAGCAATACTGTAATCTTGGTACTGCTGTCTACTGATTCCTTAGTTAAATGACTTAAAGCTCTCAGCCAAAGTTCTACCTCTTTTAAAGAAATATTTAACTTAGAATCTAGGAAATTAGACAGGATAGTAAAATGTGACATATGCTGTAGTTTGCCAGAAAGCTTGTATCAATTAAGATACAGTTTGGACTGATCTCACAGAGACCTCAAAAAATGAGTTTATTTTTTTCTTGTGAAGAAGTCTCTAGCAGTCCAGGGCTGGTATTGTGACTATCAGTTCCCAGTATCACATCCACATTGTAGCCAAGGGGAAGGCATATTCCTGCCCCATTGCCACATCTGGCTACAAAGGAAGCTGGAATTTAGTCTAGCTGGGCAGCCATATGAAGAAAGGAGGAACAGACACTGTTCTCTGCTTCACCACGGTGGCAAATAAGTGATTGGGATCAGCCTTCTAGGGTGTGGCTCTAGCAACATTCTGATCATGTCTCTTGATTCCTTCCTTTGCTGATGACTGAAATTTCAATGTTTAGAGAAAGTTCATTTGATTTGTAAGGAATAAAATTTGAGCTCCCATTTTGACATTCTTAAATGTGAATAAGTTTCCATTCCTTCCTGAGAAAATTTTGGTGAGTAGAGAAAGGAGGCACGCATGAAGACATGGCGTATTGATAGAGGTATATCATGGGGTTGAGTTTGGTTTAGAGGTACTGAAAATAGATGATTAATATTTTTTGGCCTTCAGTGACTTTAAAACTGTAGGCGGTTTTACGTAGGACCAGCGTTTTAGCTGATGACATTGAATGATGGAGTATATTGTTTGAGCCACCTAAATAAGTGAGGTCAATGTCTCTTACCAGAGAATCATAGGAAGACTTTAAATTATTTTAATAAAATTACTTAGTGCCTAACAATATTGGAATGGTCACTTTCTAAATTCTTTGCTCTCTAGACTTTGATTTTATCAATGCTGTAGCATCTCTGTTTCCTTGGCTTTCCTAAAATTATTCCATACCTGCCACCTATAGCTTGTTTGCTTTCTGTTTTTTCCATTCCTGTCCTTGTGGTATGAGCTTCTCTGTTCTGTAGGAAGTTTGGGCATTCTTATCCACAGAGAGGAACAAAGGAGCCTCAGAGCTCCCCTTCTCGTGTCTAGTTCTCAGTACCTCCTCTCTTGCCATGAAATTATTGATCATCTTCAGGTGGAAATAGAAGCAGATAAAAATCTTGTTGGCTAGGCATACTTCTGTGTATCACCAGATCTTTGTTTAAATTTACACTCAAATATTTCCCCCATATTATATAACTGAGAACATTCTTAAGACACTAATCACTCTAGAGCAGGGATCAGCAAGCTGTGGGCTTCCCTGTTTTTGTAAAGTTTTATTAGAACACAGCACACCTTGTAATGTTCTGTTTACATAGTATTTATGACTACTTTCGCACTGAAAGGGCAGAGTTTAGTAGTTGCAACAGCCTAAAATATTTACTGTCTTGCCATCTGAGAAAAAGGCTGCCAATCCCTGGTCTAAATTTTATGTAGCATTGAAGTATTGGAAATCAAAAGCACTTGGAGAATCTTATTTTCAAAACATGAGACTTTGAAAAAAACATTCAATTAGAATGCCAGTAGTAAATGATGGAGGAAATGGTAGTTAAATGTAACACTGCTAGTTAGGTTTTTTTCCTTAGATTTCATCAAATACCAATAGGATTTTAAAGCATAGTCCTATTCTTCGGTGCTGAATGGAAATATTAGATGCCATTTTTTCCTTCTGAAGGTCCTGTTTTTGCAAAGACACAATCTAACTTTGTGAGTTATTAGGTTACATCTACTATTCATATTAAGGCCAAGCACAAGGATTTTTAGTTCATAAAATTAATTTTCTTACTTGAAGCCTTTCATAAACTCCTTTGAATAACTACTTAGAGAGAGTTGGTGCTGATAAAAACTGTTAAGCAGCTGGGTCATGGTGGTTGAGGTTCAGTCAATAAACCAGTGGCAAAACTGAAGATGGTGCCTGACAAAACTATAGTCAGTTCTAGCCAGGACTGGGGTTTGGATCTTTTTCAGCTCAGAATTAATTTTTCATGCCATATCATTTAATGTTTTGTGTTCTTACATGGTAACTCTCTACATATTATGGCAGTATACCATTATTAAATGATTAAATTGGTATTGGTTGAACTATTGACGTGGGTAAGTTTAATGTCTGAGTTGTAGAAAGGGGTTAAGTTGAAAATTGAGGAACTGTAATATTAGCTCTCAAAACGGGACAATATAGTAAATTCATAGAATTTTTATCTTAGTTTAAAGGGTAGATGATGTTGATACACTTAAGTTGAAATAAATTATAGAGCTTTTCACTAAGATGTTAGGATATGGTTCTTATCTGTAACCTGTGTATTTGCCCAGTTTTATTCTCTCAAGATTCTAATCTAACTAAATTTCTTTTTAGATTTAACTTGACATTTGAGTAGCTCCTGTGGGCCAGTTGTTTTATTGAGCACTTGGAATGCTAAGTTTAATAAGACATGGTTGCTGCACTTAGCAAGTTCACACCAACCTGAAACAGGACTAGATGTTTTCTTTTATCAGTTTTCCCTAAAAGTGTCCAATAAATGAACATTTATGAACCACCTACTACATCCCAGACACTGTGCTAACATATGTCTTGCCCTTAAAGGCAAGAAACTTATAGACTGGAGGTAGGGAGGTAGGTCAATTCAATTCAGTTCAATTCAGTTCAATTTAATGGTACTACTTGGTGAGGATAGTCATAATGTGCAGTAGGAACCCAAGCCTGCATGAGGGACTGGGGGTGTGAGGGCAGAATGGGCCAGGAGTGTTCTAGGCAGAGTCTTCTCCGTCCTTCACTGCCAACATCTGATGTCAATAACCTGCCAAAGTCACACAGTATTAATACTGGATTCTGACCACTTTATGCCCTGGGACCCCTTGTTACTGCCTGGCTCATACATATTTCTCTACCTCTTTATTTATGGTTTGTTTTGTTTTAAGCATCTCTTGGGCAATTGCTATATCTCAGGTGGTATGGTAGGCACTTTCTTCTGTGTTTTCTTTGATATAGTTTTAGTTATCTGACTGCCTCTTCTTAGAAACTATAATGACTCTTATTTTCAGTTACAACAGATCATAGAAATAAACCAGGGTCACTCTTACTTAACAGTAGTCATTTCCTTTATCAGCCTGATCATGATTTGTGATATAGCCAAGAAAGTTTACCTGCTGTCCTCCTCCCAAACCTAACCCAAATGACCTTATTTATTCCTCCTTGCAAAAGCTCATCCAGATATATATACATTGTATAGGCTGGTTTTCCCACTAACCAGTATTGTATCAGTTGCATAACAAACCACCCCAAAACTTAATGATATAAAACAGGGATTTACTTCCATCCATTCTGTGGTTTGGCTAGGCAGTTTCTCTGCTAGTTTTTGCCTGTGCTCTCCAGCTTTTGAGCTGGAGAGTTGGCATGTCTGGCATTTGATGGCATGTCTGGCTATCCCCTGGGGTGTCTCATTCTCTTCTATACGGCCTTATTCTCCAGTAGGCTATACTGGCTTCCTTATGTGGCAGTCTTAGAATAGCACTCCAAGAGAATGAAGATAGAAAGTTGCAAGACCTCTTGAGTTTTAGGCTCTGAAACTTGCTTGTCACTTCTACTACATTCTGTTGGTCAAAGCAAGTCATAAAGCCAGTCTAGATTCAAATAGACTCCACCTCTCAGATGGAAGGAGCTTCAAAGAATTTGTGGCAACATTTATTTACCACACATTACTTGTTAGGGATCTCCAAATGTCATAGTTGGTGGCACCTGTGGCTTGGGTGATTGTGGGAGCAGAATAACAATTTCTCCAAGATTTCTACTCCCTAATAACTAGAACCTGTGAATATGTTACCTTACATATGTTACCTTTGGAGATAATGATCAAATTAAGGATCTTGAGATGGATAGGTTGTCCTGGATTATCTGGGTGGGTCCAGTACAATCACAAGGGTCCTTATAAGTGAAACAGGCAGGAGAGTCAGTTACAGAAGATGTGACAATGGAAGCAGAGGTTGGAGTGATCTAACTGCTGACTTTGAAGATGGAAGAAAGGACCATGAGCTGAAGAATGCAGGTAGCCTCCAGAAACTAGATAAGACAAGGAAACAAATTCTCTCCTAGAACCTCCAGAAGGAATGCAGCCCTAGTGACATCTTGATTTAGCCCATTGAGACTCATTTTGGGCTTCTGACCACCAAAACTGTGAGATAATAAAGTTGTGTTGTTTTAAGCTACTAAGCTTGTGGTAATTTGATAAAGCAGCAATAGGAAACTAGTAAGAATGACATGCCGCTGTCCTAAAGATCATTTCCAACAGAAGGAAACACTGTAGACTCACTCCAAGAGAATGAGAGTCAGTGGGGACTGGGGCTCAGCCTGACTCTGAGCCTTGGCCATAGGCCACACAGCCATATCTTTCTTCTCTCCATCAGAATCTAGCACCATCAGCTCTCATTATCCCTTGCCTTCTAGTCTGCCAAGGTGTTTTGCCAAAGGCATAGAAAAATATTTTTTCTCATGGAAAAAGTTAAGCGTGTTACTTAATAGCTTGTAGAGGATTAGTTTTCCAAACTATAGAGAAAATTACTAAAAGACCGTCACTTTGGCTGTCCAAGTGTAGGTCAAGATTAACAGTGCATTTTTTAAAAAGGATTGAGTGTAAGAGGAAGAACCACCTAATCTTTGATACAGTTGTTTACCCTTGCTGTTGCGATAATAGTGCCTTTGTATGAGAGGGGGCTAACTTCTGAGACTAGACAAGTGTAAAATAGGTGACGAATACCTTAGGTTATTGGCTCTTGATTAAAACTTAGAAAAGATTTCATACTTTATTGTAAGGCCTTTGACCCTCCATAATTCCAAGCAAAGTCTTAAAGCAAAAGTATCTTCCATTCACTGCACACCTTAGGAGAAATGTATTTTGACTATTGCAACTTGTGATTCTAGGTCTCAAAGTCTAAAATATATTTAAGGATTTCAAACAGTGAATGTATAACTAAATAATTTCTTCCGATGTCACATGATTTTTTATGTTTCTATTTTGAGAAGAAACCTGAACCTTAACTTGAGGCAGTCATTCAAAATGAACAAAAACAATCTTTCAAAACACCCACATCCATTTGTGGCAGAATAGATTTTAAAAATCCAACTTAAAAGATTATGAAGCATATAAAATATGTATCAAATATGTATGGTACCCAGAGCTTCTTTATGAAGAAGGTTCAAGAATGTCAAAGCTAACAGGGCATTGTAGAAGGATTATAATTATATAGAATCTGATCAAACTTTAATAAAATTAAGAAAAGCTTTATAGGTTGAAGTAGGACATCAGTTATGGATATACTTCAGTGGATTATTTAGAACTAATATGTTCTTTGATCTGCTTTTCTCTAGAACTTTTGATATTCTTTGTCTAAATCTGCTTTAATACAGTAGCCATTAGCTATATTGGGCTATTTAAAGTTTTAGACTCAAACTACCAGTCATATCTTTGTCCAGTTTCCTTGGAATTCAGATTGACTTGTTTGACTTGTCTTTAGTTGACTATAATTGATATTGGCCTCAAATACACAGGATGGCTCATATATGAAGGGACCAGTGCACACAGGGCTTTTTCTCCTGAGGTTTTGTTGTGTTTTGCTTTTTAACTTTTTGCCCTGTCTCACTGTGTTTCTGGTCAGTGGTCACTCACAATTTGGTCACTGTTAACCCCTGTGCCAAACTCTAGGTGTGACTGACTGCACACACACCCCATTCTTTACTGATTGAGAGAGAGAAATTTTCTTAATTTCTCTCTTTTAATCAAACAAAGGTTAGAGACTTCTTTTCTTTTTTTTTTTTTCTAAGTTGCCCAAGAGGCAAGGCTTTTTCTTTTTAATAAAATTATTTATTTATTTTTGGCTGCATCGGCTCTTCGTTGCTGCGCGCGGGCTTTCTCTAGTTGCTGCAAGCCAGGGCTACTCTTCATTGCAGTATGCGGGCTTCTCATAGCAGTGGCTTCTCTTGTTGTGGAGCACAGGCTCTAGGTGCGCAGGCTTCAGTGGTTGTGGCTCGTGGGCTCTAGAGCGCAGGCTCAGTAGTTGTGGCGCACAGGCTCAGTTCCTCCGTGGCATGTGGGATCTTCCCGGACCAGGGCTTGAACCCATGTCCTCTGCATTGGCGGGCGGAATCCTTTTTTTTTTTTTTTTTTTTTTTTTTTTTTTTTTTTGCGGTACGCGGGCCTCTCACTGTTGTGGCCTCTCCCGTTGTGGAGCGCAGGCTCAGCGGCCATGGCTCACGGGTCCAGCCACTCCGTGGCATGTGGGATCCTCCCGGACCAGGGCACGAACCCATGTCCCCTGCATCAGCCGGCGGACTCTCAACCACTGCGCCAACAGGGAAGCCCCCAAGCAGGCAGAATCTGAACCACTGCCAGCAGGTAAGTCCGACTTATTTTCTTGATAGGATCATTTTATTACATTAGGAAATTGAGTATCATGTGGTTTCAGAGACATCTTAGCAGTTTTTTGATGTCAGTATTGCTAGAAATTCTATATTCTATGCCAGAGTCTGCAGAGAAATTTTGTTTTAATTCCTAGTTGCTGTTATTTACTATTGTTATTTCCTATACTTGCCCTGACGTTATATTTTGTTTCTCTCACTCTCCATCCATTCCTTTATAGGGCTCCCTGGTGTTAGTCCACCAACAGAAGACCTGACGCATATCTCATTTTCTTTTGGGGTTTTGACTGATAGGTCTATCATAGTGTTTAAGTTTTCCTCTCAAGGAAGCTAGACTTCTCTCCCAGTTGATCTAAACATTCTGGGGCAGTCTTTCCCGACTTAGTGATGGTAGAAGAGAACTGGAGGCGGACTTAGTATTATGTGTGTTGGGGGCAGAGGAACAAAACTTGGAGTACTTATGTACCACAGACTTCCATTCTTTTAGAGTCTCTACTAAGTTTTTTGTTCTTTGGGAGATAACGTTTAACAAATTCTAAGTGTTTAACACTTGAACTATGGACATGAATTCATATCCCAGTTTTGCCCTACCTGCTAATTGAGTGCCCTTGAGCAATTAACCCCTCTGAACTTTTTGTCCATCCTAAGATGAGAGTGTTAGGATCTTCCTCAGAAGTACATGAGAATTAAATGACGTGTGTTACAGACTTTAAATACCTTGTTTATTTAATATTAGCTGCTGCTAATCTTAGAGTTGGCTCCAGCTTTCTGTTTATTGCACTGTCAAAAAAGAGAAGAAAGCGCTGATTTCAGTAAATGATTAGTTTTAAGAATCCATTACTTGTTCTCTTATAGAATGTATTATTTTAAACATTCTTACAGAATGTATTATTTGGCAGTAGATGGTAGTGATGGTTGCACAACGATGTGAATGTACTTAATGCTACAGAACTCTGTACACTTAAAACTGCACACTTTGTACACTTAAAATTGGTAACTTTTATGTTATGTACATTTTACCACTATAAAAAAACATGGAAATGAGTAATGGGGGAGGGGCGGTTGTTTAATTTTATATCATCTTTCCTCTCAAGTTACCAAAGCAAGGGAGGAAAGCAGTTCTTCAAGACCTTTTGCCAAGAATCTCAATTCTTTTTGTCTTAAAGTCTGTTTTATCTGATACTAATATAGCTACTCCATCTTTCTTATGGTTATTTGTAGGCTATATATAATTTCCCATCCTTCCACTTTTAACCTGTTTTTGTTTTTGAATATTAAGTGTGTCTCTTGTAGACAGAATATAAGTTTTTTATTCAGTCTCAATCTCCACCTTTTGATTGGAGTATATAATCCATTTATGTTTTGTTTTCTTAATTGAGGTATAGTTCATGTGTAATATTATATAAGTTTCAGGTGTACAACATAGTGATTCACAATTTTTAAAGGTTATAGTCCATTTATAGTTACTAAAAAAAATTGACTGCATTCCCTGTGTTGTACAGTATATCCTTGTAGCTTATTTATTTTATACATAGTAGTTTGTACCTCTTAATCCCCTATCCCTATTTTGCCCCTCCCTCCTTCTCTCTTCCCACTGGTAACCACTCCTTTGTCCTCTGTCTGTGAGTCTGTTTCTTTTTTGTTCATTAGTTTGTTTTATTTTTTAGCTTCCACATATAAGTGATATCATACAGTATTTGTCTTCCTCTGTCTGACTTACTTCACTTAGCCTAATAAGTCCATCCATTGTTGTCGCAAATAGCAAAGTTTCATTCTTTTATGGCTGAGTAGTATCCATTGTAATACACACACACTCTTATATACCACATCTTCTTTATCCATCCATTGATGGACACTTACATTGCTTCCATATTGTGGCAACTGTAAATAATGCTGCTGTGAACATTGGGGTATGTGCGTCTTTCCAAATAACTTTTCTTTTTTTTTCAGATACTTACCCAGGAGTGGAATTGCTGGGTCTTATGGTAGTTCTATTTTTAGTTTTTGAGAAACCTCCATACTGTTTTTCACAGTGGCTGCAACAATTTATATCCTCAACAGTAGTTTACGAGGGTTCCCTTTTCTCCACATCCTTCCCAGCATTTGTTATTTGTAGTCTTTTTGACAGTAGCCATTCTGACAGGTGTAAAGTGATATCTCATTGTGGTTTTAATTTGTGTTACTCTGATGATTAACAGTGTTGAGCAGCTTTTCCCGTGCCTGTTGCCCGTCTGTGTGTCTTTGGAAAAATATCTGTTCAGGTCTTCCCATTTTTTAATTGGATTGTTTGCTTTTTTTTTTTTTTTTTTTTTTTTGCGGTATGCGGGCCTCTCACTGTCGTGGCCTCCCCCGTTGCGGAGCACAGGCTCCGGACGCGCAGGCTCCGGACGCGCAGGCTCCGGACGCGCAGGCTCAGCGGCCATGGCTCACGGGCCCAGCCGCTCCGCGGCATATGGGATCCTCCCAGACCGGGGCACGAACCCGTATCCCCTGCATCGGCAGGCGGACTCTCAACCACTTGCGCCACCAGGGAGGCCCGATTGTTTGCTTTTTTGCTGTCAAGTTGTATGAGCTGTTTATATATTTTTGAGATTAACCCCTTATTGGTCATTTCATTTGCAAATATTTCCTCCCTTAATCCATTTATCTTTAATGAAATTACTGGTATGATGGGTTTAATTCTGTCAATTAGATACTTGTTTTCTGTATGTCTCATATTTTTGTTTTTCTGTTCCTCCTTTACTGCTTTTTGTGTTAAATAGATATTTTCTATTGTACCATTTAAATTCCTGAGACCCTTTTACTTCTTTTTAAAAATTATTATTAGTGTTTGATCTAGGAATTACAGTATGCCACAGCTTTTCACAATGTACTTCAGATTAATACCAGCTTAATTCCAGTGAAATAGGAACCTTAGTCCAATATACCTCCCCCTTCCTTCATGCTCTTATTGTCATGTGTTACATTTTTATATGTTATAATGGCAGTAATTTTATAATTGTTTTATGCAGTTGTCTTTTTAATCAGCTAAGAAAAGAGAAAAAATTATTTTTTACTGTATTATCGATTTACATATGTAATTGCCTTTATTGCTGCTTTTTATTTCTTCATGTGGATCCCAGTTACCATCTAGTGTCATTTCTTTTCAGCCTGAAGGGCTTTCTTTAGTATTTCTTGTAAGGTAGATGTGCTTACTATGAATTCTTACAGTCTTTGTTCATCTGGGAATGTCTTATTTAATCTTTATTTTTGAAGGATAGTTTTGCTGGATATATTAGTTTTCTACTGCTGCATTAAAAATTATCATAGGGCTTCCCTGGTGGCGCAGTGGTTGAGAGTCCACCTGCCAATGCATGGGACGTGGGTTCGTGCCCCCATCTGGGAAGATCCCACATGCTGCGGAGCGGCTAGGCCCGTGAGCCATGGCCACTGAGCCTGCACATCCGGAGCCTGTGCTCTGCAACAGGAGAGGCCACAACAGTGAGAGACCCGCGTACTGGAAAAAAAAAAAAAAATTATCATAAACGCAGTACCTTAAAATATTACCTTAACAGTTTCTGTAAGTCAGAGGTCTGGGCATGGCTTAGCTCGGCCCTTTGCTCAGGTCTCACAAGGCCTACAGTCAGGGGTTGGCCAAGGTTTTGGTCTCATGTGAGGCTTAGGATTCTTTCCAGGCTCACATAATTGGCAGAATTCATTTTCTTGGAGGTTATAGAATTTATAGTAGCCTTCCTCTTCAAGGCTAGTCAGACTATCTCTTTGGTCTAAGAGGAACTAAAGCCCTCTTTTAAGGGACTCACCTGATTTAAGTCAAACCCATCCCCCCAAAATCTCCCTTTTGATGAACTCAAAGTCAAAATGATTAGGGACTTTAATTCCATTTGCAAAAGTCTTTCACTTTGTCAGAGAATGTAATCTAATCATTGAAGTGACATCCATAGGACTCACCCACACTTAAAAGGAGGTGTGTACACCATGGGGTGGGAATTTGGGGGGCCATGTCAGAATTCTGTCTACTACGCTAGGTACAGAATTATTTGTTGTTGTGTTTTCTTTCAACATTCTGAATATTCCACTGCTTCCTGGTCCCCACTGTTTCAGGGGGAAGTCAGCTGTTAATCTTATTGTGGGGGATTGGGGGGTATGTGATGAGTCATTTTTCTCTTGCTACTTTCAAAATTTTCTGCTTGTCTTTGTCTTTAAACATTTTGACCATGATGTGTGTAGAGTCTTTTTATGTTTCTCCTACTTGGAATTCATTGAGCTTCTTGGATGTGCAGATTAAAGATATTAGTCAAATTTGGCAAGTCTTCAGTCATTATTTATTCTTTCTTTGTCTCATTGTGAGACTCCCGTTTCACCTGTGTTGGTATGCTTGGTGGAGTCTCACGGGTCTCTGAGACTGCTTTTGTTTGTTTGTTTGTTTGTTTTTTCCTGTATGTTCTTCAGAATAGAAAATTTGGTTGATCTGTCTTCAGATTTGTTGATTCTGTTGTCTGCCAGTTCAGATCTGCTGTTGAGCCCCTCCAGTGAATTTTTCATTGCAGTTATTGTACTTTTCAACTCCAGAATTCCAATTTGGTTCTTCTTTATAATCTCTTTTTGTTGAGATTCTCTGTTCATTGAGTCATTGTCATCATACTTTGAATTCTGTAAGTATGGTTTCCTTTGGTTCTTTGAACATATTTGTGATAGCTGCTTTGAAATCCTTGTCAGCTTAGTCCAACAACTGAACACCCTCAGAGACAAGTTTCTATTGACTGTTTTCACCCCCATGTGGGTTACACTTTCTTGTTTCTTTGCATGTTTTATAATTTTTTTGTTAAACCAAGCATTTTAGATGATACATTTTAGAGACTGTTGAGCTAGATCACCTCTTGGCTTTCCTCCCAGGGGAGCTCTGATGCTATATCTTTATTTTTTTTAAGGACTTGCCTGCACTAAGTCTGTAGTTTGCAGTTGCTGATATTTTTCTTCTCTCTCTCTCTCTCTCTCTGTGTGTGTGTGTGTGTGTGTGTGTGTGTGTGTGTGTGTGTGTGTGTGTGTGTGTGTGTTTTAAGCCTGGCTTCCTAGAGGGTTACCCTTGGATCAGGAGTGCTTTAGTGGTCAGACAGTGACTGGTCAGAGGTTCTGCATAAACACCTTGAGCTAGTAAGGCTTCTGCCCTTTGCTAGTGTATTTGTATGTAGGTTGGGGAATTGAAAGTATAAGCCAGGTTACAAGTTTGTTTCAGCTTTCACTTTGTGCCAAGTCTTCTCATGTCTTTATCTCTCCTGTATCTCTGAAAGGCCTCATATTCCGTTACAGATGTATGGATAATGAGGGTCCTCACTATTCTTTTCTGAGCTTGCATACAACTTTGTGCAAGCACATAGCCTTTCAGACCACCAGGGGTAAGTGAGAGCAAGGCCTGTCATTGCTGTGCCATTCTCAGGATACCCCTGCTAAAATTCTGGCAAGTCTGCTGATTGGTTTCTTGCCCCAGTCAGTACTGCAACCTTGGGCTACTGCAGTATTGGCCTTCCCCAATTGTTTGCCACCAAGATCACTATTGTTAACAACACCCCTGTATATGGAACTTTTCTGCATTCTACTCTTGATCAGTGATCTGTCTCCCTCTAGCAGCAATGGTGCTGGTTTGCACAGCTTGCCTCACTGGTAGAACTACTAGTTTTGTCTTTGATTTTTTTGGAGGGAGAGAGTTTACCAAGCTCCTTACCCCACCATCCCAGCAGTTCCACCCTTATCTTTTTACATGTGTTGACTGAAAAAAAAAAAAAAAAAAAAAAGCACAACCTGAAAGATGAGAACTATGGTTTATTCTGCAGACTTGCTGAAGACTTAAGCCCAGGAGGCAGCCTCTCAGATAGCTCTGAGGGACTGTTCCAAAGAGGTAAGGGAGGAGCTAGGATACACAGGAGTTTTTGCAACAAATACCAGGTAGTTGGAACATCAAAAGATTAATTAGAGACAAACAGACATCAAGTTAATGAATTTAGCCCTTTTTATGTATGGGAAGATGCAAGAGTCTGGGCTCATTGAAATCATTCCTTTGATATGCACCTTAACTATCTAGGACCAGTATCCTGTTTTTCTCCATCCTGAATCCCTTGAGGGTGCACAGTGTTGGGGGGTGGAGTGGAGGGCCGGCTGCAGTGGCTGATGGTTTGATGGCCTCAACATCCTTTGCTTCTGATATGGCAGGTGACATTTTTAGTCCACACATTACACCTTTCTTCTAGGTTCCATATTCTAAAGAAACAAGGTTTTATGCATTATGGTTTTTTTTTTAATTAATTTATTTTATTTTTGGCTCCGTTGGGTCCTCATTGCTGCACACGGGCCCTCTCTAGCTGTGGCGAGCAGGGGGGCCACTCCCTGCCGTGGCGCGGGCCTCCCACCGCGGTGGCCTCCCATGCTGCAGAGCATGGGCTCCAGGCACACAGGCCTCAGTAGTCGTGGTGCATGGGCTTCAGTAGTTGTGGCTCACAGGCTCTAGGGTGTGGGCTCAGCAGCTATGGCGCTTGGGCCCAGCCGCTCCGTGGCATGTGGGATCCTCCTGGACTAGGGATTGAACCTGTGTACCCTGCGTTGGCTGGCAAACTCCCAACCACTGCACCACCAGGTAAGCCCTCCTTTTTTTTGGGGGGGGGGGGTATTTTTTTTTTTTTTACTTTTTTTTTAAGTACTCTTTTTTGTGTGTGAATTTTATTTATTTTTTTATACAGCAGGTTCTTATTAGTTATCCATTTTATACATATTAGTGTATATATGTCAATAAAAGTTTTTAACTTTTATTTTATATTGGAGTATAGTTGATTTACAGTGTTGTGTTAGTTCATATTATTATGTTTTAATGTGAATTTATGGATGCTCAGAAGCACTTTTTATGCAATGTTTAAATATTTTTAAAAGCCTCTTAACCAAGTATTACTTAGCTCTTTGCGCATAGTAGTTGTTGAACTGTTTAGTAGATTTTAAAAAAATTATTTATTTTGGGCCATGTCAGGTCTTAGTTGCAGTGCACAGGCTCTTCATTGCAGCATGTGGGCTTCTCTCTAGTTGTGGCGTACGGGCTCCAGAGTGTGTGGGCTCTGTAGTTGAGGCACACGGGCTCTCTAGTTGTGGCACACGGGCTTAGTTTCCCCACGGCATGTGGGATCTTAGTTCTGCAACCAGGGATCAAACCAACGTCCCCTACATTAGAAGGTGGATTCTTAACCGCTGGACCACCAGGGAAGTCCCTTTAGTAGAGTTTTTAACCTTTTTTATTTAACATCTGTTTTGGGTCAGGTACTCTAACCATAGTGTTCCTTAAGAGCATGAACCTTGAACATAGGTAAGAATCCTCTCTATCTCTTTGCCTATTAGTAGACATGTGACCTTGAACAAGTTTCATATCTCCTCTTTTTGAGTTTCTTCAGCCATAAAGTGAACCTTTACACTAAGTATCCAATAAGTGATAATATGTGTGAAGTAATAATAGTTCCTATTTAATTGAGCTAAGTGGCAGTATCTTCATTTTAAAGATACTGCAACTCAGTTATAGAGGGGGAAAGTAACTTGACAGGGTCATACTGTTTAGTACCAGAGAAGGGCTTGAGCCCAGGTCTGCTTGATTAATTTATCTGGTTTTTTGTTTGTTTGTTTGCTGCTTCCAGGAATCAGACATCATTGTCACAGATTTGTGATTAGCTTCTATTATGCTAAGTCTACAATCATAGACAGGAAATACTGAATGAATGTATATATATATATATATATATATATATATATATATATATATATATACATACATATATACATTCTCATATATATTTGCTTGCATCTTGTTTCCCCAACAATGTATCATGTCAGGAACTTCCACCACTAAAAGTGTTGCAACAATTATTTAAACCTTATGTCTGTCTCTGAGATACAAACTTAATGGCTGTTACCTTGAATACCTTAAGTGAGTGGAAAAAACGGGGACTTTAAACTTTTCATCCACATCTAAACTTGAAAACTTTTGATACATAATGATGTAAGCAGCCGTGAAAATATACTTAGAAAATTTTTCTATTAGCTTTAAGACCTTTGACAGGTTGTACATACATGTCTTTATCATAATGTACTCCCCAAATTGAGTACTATCTCACAGAAACTGCCCCATGGTATTCCACTCTCCTTCGTGTCTACCTCCTAACCCTAACCTATCCTTGTCTGTATAAAATCTAAGTCAGGGACCATGTCAATATACTTAGCGTTCATGGTAGAGTCTCAGTAAATGCCTTTTATTCTGTATACTTATTAGCATTCTAACATCAGTTTAATGGCTTATGAGACTTCATCATTAATATTTATAAATATTAAATATTTATAGGGTTTCAAGTAGGGTTCGGGGGCTAAAGGTGAAGGATCTGGAATGATTTCCTTTTCTTACAAACTTCACAACACAGCTTGGAGGAGAGGTCATGGAAGGGAAAGTATGAGAAGAAAAGAGGCTATAGACAGAGTACTCTGAAATGAGCCTAAATTATAAGGGAAGGAACCAGAATGCCTTGCTTTCCAGCCCTACCTCAAACACTGATTACACCTAACATTTAAAGATGATCTGCTGGCCAGACATTTTTTAAAATTATACTGACCTAATTATTAATACATTGAAACCTTTGATGACAAGTTACAAGTCCTCTTGTGACCTGTGCTGTTAGTCATGGTATATTATGAGGATTCTTAGAGAGTTACTTACTATTTCTAATAAAAAGATTTTGCATTAGTGATTTGAGTACTTTCAGGTTACTAGAACAATAATCATTCTTTGTGCAGCTTTATGAAAGGAATAAAATATTGTAATGGCACTGCTGTCAATTTGTAAATTTAAATCATGCATGCATATAGTGTTTAATATCATTGTCTAGTTGCTCTTACTATAGCTAATCACTCTGACTAGAAGAGAAAGGAGTCTATTACTATGGGGATCACTCATGTCTTAGAGAATTAAGACTCATTAAATACCCTCTTTGATGTTTTTTATAGTTTTCCAGGTAATTCTTTGAAGAAACACATCAGCTTCATTCTTTTATAATATTGGTGGCAAACTATTTCATACTATCTATTCCTAGAGATATATCAAGTTACTGTAGAGAAAACAACTCAATCTTAAATTATAACCATTATTTTAAAACTTTGCCTTTGTTCAGAGTAGGAAATCTTCAGGTTCAGCTCATTTGATCAGCTTCTTAAGTTATGGAGGAACACTTCCTTTGCTGAATAATCCAGAATCAATTAAATCTTTTGGATTTTCTGGGAACTTCAGCTACTCAGAAAATAGTCAAGAGCTGATAAGGAAGCAAAAAAGTAAACAGCAAAGAGTTTTAAAAATTTTTATGTCTATTCGCTCTTTAGGTATCACATTTTTATATGTGAAATACTGTCCTCTCAGTCTCTTCTTGTTTATTAGCATGATTCTACCAAAGTCAGGTTACTGATTCAGTTATCTATTGCTGTGTAACAAAACTCCCAAAAGTTGGTGGCTCAAAACAACAATTTACTTTCACTTTATTACAGTTCTACAGTTTGGTCAGATCTTAGAAGGGACAGCTTATCTCTGTTCTCCTTGATATCTACTGGAGCAGCTTGATTGGGGCTGGATTTATTTCTAAGATGACTCAGTCACATAGCTAGCTGGCAAGTTGGTGCTGGCTACCATCTGGGAGATAAGCTGGGGCTATTGATCAGGTCCTGAGTTTTCCTCCATGTGGATAGTTAGATTTCTAATAGAATAACGGTGGCTGGGTTCCAAGAGACAATGTCTTTATGAAGAAGCGTTCCAAGAGGACGAGCCCTATTGTAATCAATAGATATTTGCTAATATACCATTGATCAAAGGCAGTTACATGGCCAGGCTGATATGGGAGAGGATACAGAAAGATATGGAGGATACAGAAAGAAAGATACCGAGAGGCATTGTTTATTGTAGGCCACCAAAGTACTAGCCTACTGCAGTTGTGTACCTCCTTAGTCTACAGCAAAGTAGCCTCTCTGGAGGACATTTTGAAGCCTTAACATTCATAGCTTTTGGCCCAGTAATTTTACCTTTAGATGTTTGTCCTGAGGACAGTATATCAGTTCCCTGGATCTATATTAAGGCTTCATCTAGCTCTCATCCATAGCATTTTGCCCAGGGTCAGATAGCTGATTAATGCCTGAGTTGGGATTAAAACCAGATTGTCTGGTTCCAGAGCTGTATGCTTTAACCATTGTACTATACTATCTCTCATGTAGATGATGACTCTATACAATCATGTTAGCAATATCAAATGAGAAGCTGATATTTTTAATAAGAATAAAATTTGTATATATGGAAGTCTGAAAGGATATACAGTTGGTCCTTGAACAGCATAGGTTTGAACTGCATAGGTCCACCTATTCACAGATTTTTTTCAATAGTAAATACTACAGTACTACAGGATCCATGTTTGCAGAACCGCAAATACAGAGGAACCGTGTATTTGGAGGGCCAACTATAAATTATACTTGGATTTTCAACTCTCAGGAGGGTCAACGCCACTAATCCCCAGCATTGTTCAAGGGTCAGTAATGTATCAAAATGACATATCTGCAAATGAGCATGTACCATTGTTTTTTTTTTTTTTTTTTTTGGTAAGAATACTTTTTATGAGCCTACAATGCAGGCTTAACCTAATATATTCATGTGTGTATGTTTTATGTCTATTTCATTTCTACGCTGATTACTCTAGTGCAGGTTTCTACACTTTAAACAGTAAGCCTGTGATTAATTATGGTAAAGGTAAATAAATGGTAAAAGGTAATAAAAATTACCTTTTTATTTAAGGTATAAAAATAAAAGGTATAAGGTATAAAAATAAAAAAATAATAAAAGGTAAATTATGCTAAAGGTAATAAATCTTGGAAGACTACTTTGCTCTCCACCCCCCAGTTTTATGCTGTAAATATCTCTTAAGGAGGGTGTCTTTTTTAGATCTCTGTAGTCCATATGTGCCTGGTAATGCATATATTGAAGTTTAAAATACACTTACTGAAAAGAGCTTCTTAAATAATATTCTTTCACTGGTTTCTACATTATAGTTTTACTTACAGTGACCTTGCATCCCGTTTCCAGTTGTGTTCTCATAGTGTTAGTTCCAGATCACTATCCTTGTGGAGGTAAAATATTGCCCTTATCTGTCCTGGCTAAACTAGAATCACTGGTGAGCATACAGATTCCTGAGTCCCCCGTACCCTGTTTCACATTTAGTAAGTCTAGGTCAGTGGTTCTTGACCCTGATTGAACCTTAGAATCACCTAAAAATACTGATGTTCAGATTCCAACCCATGCTAATTTGAATGAGATTCTCTAGATGAGGGCACTTGGAGTGTGTGGGGATGGGAGTGTGTTTAAAACCTCTTGAGGGACTTCCTGGTGGTAAGATGTAGTGTATCTTATGATATATGATAAGATATAAGAATTAAGATAGTGTCCAGGGCTTCCCTGGTGGCGCAGTAGTTAAGAATCCACCTGCCGGGCTTCCCTGGTGGCACAGTGGTTGAGAATCTGCCTGCCAATGCAGGGGACACGGGTTCGAGCCCTGGTCTGGGAGGATCCCACATGCCACGGAGCAACTAGGCCCGTGAGCCACAAATGCTGAGCCTGCGCATCTGGAGCCTGTGCTCCGCAACAAGAGAGGCCGTGATAGTGAGAGGCCCGTGCACCGCGATGAAGAGTGGCCCCCACTTGCCGCAGCTAGAGAAAGCCCTCGCACAGAAACGAAGACCAAACACAGCCATAAATAAAATAAATAAATACATTAAAAAAAAAAAAAAAAAAAAGAATCCACCTGCCAATGCAGGGGACATGGGTTCGATCCCTGGTCTGGGAAAATCCCACATGCTGCAGAGCAACTAAGCCCACAGGCCACAACTACTGAGCCCATGTGCCACAACTGCTGAAGCCCACGTTCCCTAGAGCCCATGCTCCGCAACAAGAGAAGCCACCGCAATGAGAAGCCTGCGAACCGCGACAAAGAGTAGCCCCCACTCACCATAACTAGAGAAAGCCCGCGTGCAGCAATGAAGACCCAACGCAGCCAAAAATAAATTAATTAATTAAATTAAAAATAAATAAAACCTCTTGAGGCAATTCTTACAATTAGGCACGTTGGAAAGAGATAGAAAGTAGTTTTGCACTTCAAAAATTGTTCAAAAAAGGTTACCCTGTTAATAGGCGGTTCTCTTCAGAAGCCTGTAGGATGATGTAAGCGTTCATGAACTATTAAGAACAAATTTTCCTTTACAGTAGAATTATTACTGCACAATTCCATTAAAGGTTGTTCATTGAAAACCTTGCATGAGCTCACAAATGAATCTTGTTGCCATTCACAAATGAGGAATATGGACAAAGTAGGAAAAGTATTTGGAATTACTTAGTTTATACATTAAACCAGTCTAGATAATTTCCTCTCTACTGTTTCAGAAATTATACCATAAAGGATACTTCTTTTAAAATAACGGGAAATTGTATCATAGGAAGGCCACGTCCTTATTTTTTAAAAAAAAGAAAGAAAGAAACTAAACTAAATACCTTGGCTTAATGACAATCTACATTTCAAAGGTTCTCCAGACTAAAAGCTTATTCTTCACTTCAATGACTTCTCCCCAGCCATATTTAGAGTTCATCTAGGTTATAAACCATATCTCCAGTTATTCATGCTGTTCCAGTTTGGGTAAAACAAGTATCAAAAGTACTGAAGGGCGAGGTAATAGCTTAAGCACTTCTCAGCTTATCCTTTATCTCTAGATGTAGATATTTGGAGAAATACAACCTTTTAATGAGAACTGTAGTGAGGCATCCATTTACATCTCTTAGGATTGGTTGAATAGAGTATGGTCTATTGGGTATACTTTTGATGTCTTTGCCAGTCTCTTTTTTCAAATGTACACATGACACTATCTGAAGAAATACTAGAAACACCTAGTAAACATTTTTCTAATATCTATTGTTAAGCTATATTCAGGTGACCACGTTTTGAGGCTTGGTTTTCTGCTTGGCTATCAGTGATAATCAGGTTACATATAGGGTATCTGTGAGCTGCTGACTTTAATAGGTCAGCCTGTGTAAGTGTGTAAGACCTAGCTTTTTGGAGACCAATAATGTGGCCATTTCCTCTGCTTGGACATGAAGGGAGCACTTGTTTTAGAGCTCTATACCATGGTTTCAAAATCTGTTCTTTAGTATATAATGTCTGTTTGGATTCCTGATGATTTTACCCTATGTGATTAGTAATACCTTGTGGGAAATGACTGGTTTCTCTTTTATATAAATAGCCTTTTAAGAGTATCAGGCATATAGGCATCTCTCATAACATTTCATCCCTTTGCAGTTTTGTTTCTGATATATTATTAGGAAAAATAAAGAGCAATAAAATAATATTGAATAGTTCTCCTCAAGTTGTTAGTCTTGTTCTTTTCTAGTTTTCTGAGTGCCCCAGGTGTCTTATATAGTGATTAGTCCATCACCTTTTCATAAGCTACACAGAAGCTTGAGAACTGCCCTGAATTTTGCATAGGACAAGTAACAAATATCCATGGCTTCATTCTAGCCAAGTAGACTATAAGTCTTCTTAATTTTTCTGAATTAACAAATTGTGAACATAATGTACTTACACATCTGCGTGTTCACACTGTATTTGGCAGAGAGTAGGACTTTCCTGCAGTAAGCCAGTCTCTCTCTTAATGGTTAAAGTTAGGCAAGTAATTTCACCTAAAAATGTGAATTCTCCAAGAAGAATTCATTCTGTGCTCTGCCAGTTCTATAAGTTTTAAATTTAGCTGGGTAAATTCCAAATGGCACTAAATTTTATTATGAAGGGTAAGTGCAAGAATAAAAAAAAAACTCACTATAAAGAGGAAAAAAGGTAACTTTACATGGGAGAAATCTTTACATGGGAGAAATCTAGCTGACCTCACCTTAACCAAGTGATCCAGTAATAGGACAAGCTGACATCACGTGCTTTCTGATGTCGGGCACTGAGAAAGCGTCAGCATTTCCTTCTGTAAGGACATTCCTGACAAAAATGAACGACATGAAACTGGTCATGAGGAAAAGGACAAACCCAGTGTATAATGTATCTCAGATATCTAGCCTGCATTCTTTAAAACTGCCAATGTCTTAAATGGCAAAAGGGCAAGAGGATTGCTCTAGATTGAAGGAGACTAAAGAGATAACAAGGCATATATAAATAAACTACAAAGATATATTGTACAGCACAGGGAATATAGCCAATATTTTATAATAACAAATGGAGTATAATCTATAAAAATTTTGAGCCACTCTGTTGTACACCTGAAACTAATATTGAAAATCCACTATACTTCAATTAAAAAAGAAAACTGCAGAATATTACTGACATCACAAAATTCAGAAATTAACATAATTTTACTAACTGCCTAACACCATTCTATATTTTTTTGAGGTTTTTGCTGCTGTATACTCGTTGATCACTTCCACATATGACAGCAATTTTATTATATTTTACATAGAAAAAAAAATTTTAAATTACATTCCTTCCTCCAGCATGGAGAATAAAATTTTGTTCTTTACTAATGATAGTTTAGGAAAACAGTAGTGTCATATATCATTATTTGTAATGCCATGTAGATTATGGGGCTTGTCAAATTTAGGGAAGTCTCTATCAAGTTTCTTTCATTTTATGAATTGTCATATTTATGGGCATTTTGAATTTTCTTTGTACAGTATTAAGCTTAAATACTCTGAACCGACATTTCTTAACCAATTTGTTACCAGTGTGAATCTTGTAAAGAATTTTATGTTATTTTCGTTTTGTGTCACATCAGTAAAAACTTTAAACATTAAAAAAAAGAGCAATAATGAGGCAGTGCTTGATTCTTTTTTTAAAATAAATTTATTTATTTATTTATGTTTGGCTGCATTGGATTTTCGTTGCTGCACGTGGGCTTTCTCCAGTTGTGGCGAGTGGGGCCTACTCTTTGTTGCAGTGTGCAGGCTTCTCATTGAGGTGGCTTCTGTTGTTGAGGAGCGCAGGCTTCAGTAGTTGTGGCACGTGGGCTCAGTAGTTGTGGTTCACGGGCTTTAGAGCAGAGGCTCAGTAGTTGTGGCACACAGGCTTAGTTGCTCAGTGGCATGTGGGATCTTCCCGGAGCAGGGCTCGAACCTGTGTCCCCTGCATTGGCAGGCAGATTCTTAACCACTATGCCCCCAGGGATGCCCCATGTTTTGTTTTGTTGTTTTGTTTTGTTTTAGGACTACCCAGATTACTACCACCAGAAAACTTACTGAGCTGTACTCTCAACGTATTTGTGTACTTTTCTCTATTTGTGTTATTCTTCATTTAAGAAGTTGTTTTAAACTACTCAGGTAATTCTGAAGCATAACCAGGTTGAAGAAGACTTCTTTGACTTCAGTAGTAGGCATAGGATACGGAGTAGAGATTTTGGATTGACTTTTTTACCTCTGACTTTTTAATATTGTGTTCTATATTTAGATATGACTTTAAAAGCTCCTTTCAGTGCCAGATCTGATCACTCTTGTTGTATTCTCAGATTTTGCCTCCCTTGTTAATATAGGTAACCTATTTTATAGTTTTCCAAAAAAATGTTATTAAGTAGTGGTGACATTTAACTAGTATTTGGCTTATAATGATTACTAAAAGCATATTTTCAATGCGGAATAAAATAGTTTTTATAGACTTTATGGATTCCAGGCAACCAATTTAACTTTTTGAGGGGCAGATGATTATAATTCTCTGCTTTTTAAGTGTTAGTTTGGGCCATAGCCCTGACGTAGCTTTAAATTATGGTTAATTTGAGGTTTCTTATACGTATGACAATAGTTGATGTAAATATTTATAGGAGCCTCTGTCTTTGCTTTGCAGAACGTTCATAACTCCATGAATGAAACTGAAAAGTCTAAAATAGGCCAAGGTTACTTAAGCTCACCTTCAGCATTTACTAATAACACATACCTACACAAATAGCTGACGGCTGTGTCTTAGTTTATGGTTCCTGCCTAATGATGAACTTTAGTTTTGCTTGTCTCTGGTCTTGCCTGTCTCTGGTCACTGTTCCTCAGTTATTGTTATTTCATACAAATGGCTGAGTTTGACACTTTTACCTGTTAGGTAAAATGAACCATAGCTAGAGGAAAACAGTGGTTTCTAGTTTATGCTCAGCTTGAGCAACTAGAGCAGCTTTTCTTTGTTTCTTTCTTACTTATGTATGTATGTATGTATGTATGTATGTATGCTGCTCCAGGTCTTAGTTGTGGCACATGGGATCTTCGCTGCAGCATGCGGGCTCTTAGTTGCGGCATGCGGACTTCTTAGTTGCGGCATGCGAACTGTTAGTTGCAGCATGCATGCAGGATCTAGTTCCCCTACCAGGGATCAAACCTGGGTCCCCTGCATTGGGAGCATGGAGTCTTACCCACTGGACCACTAGGGAAGTCCCTAGAGCAACTTTTCTTGAAATTAGGAGGAAAATATGAATATAAGGATGAGAAAATACTAAATCTTGCCTTTTAAGTTTCAGAAGTTTTAGTCATCTTAAGTTAACCATAGTTAAGTCTGATTTACATTTAGTTTCAGAATTCAGCACTTTATTTGTCTCTGGATAAGTCAAAAGCATTTTAAATGATATCCAAAAGAAAACCTTTAAAGACTTTTTGCTATAATTTGCCTCAGTTGTCTGTCTCTTTTCCATATTCTTCAAGCAGATAAAACTTAAAACTAGCTAGAACCAACCTTTTTCTTTTCTTTTAAGGAATAACTGACATATAACATATGACTTTCAGGTGTACAACATAATGATTTGATATTTGTATACATTGTGAAATGATCACCACAATAAGTCTAGTTAATATCCAGAATCATACATAGTTACCAAAAAAATGCTTTTGTGTGTGGTGAGAATAGAACCATCTGTTTTCATGCTGCCCCTTAGTAGTACATGTAGCTAATCTGTTGAATTCATAGTAACTTCTCCGTTATACTTTTTTGATTTAAAGATATTTTCCTGTTCAGAGATGTTTGTTAACTGCTGGTGCTCACACGGAGATACCTTAGCCAGACATTCAGGCTTTTCAGTTTTAATTCCCATCATCTCCTATGGTTTAGAATATACAAGAATAACTTCCTAAATATACTTCTTCCTTCTTTGCATGTTTTCACCATTCTCAACTGTCTTCCTGTAGTATGGCTGACTCCATGTGTTAAAGGAATACTGACCAAACCAATCGTCAGTTCCTTTATGCTTTTTCCTTTTTCTTTATACAAATGGTATCATACTGTAGATAGATACTGTTTTGAAACTTATACTTTACACATCTCAGGCAGGCTGTCTCAGGCAGGCTGACTGATCAGTCTATGGCTGAGTTATATTTTCTAAAAGCTGTATAATAATTCATTTTATATTTGTAACAGTTTAATAAGATTTTTAGTTTTCTGGGGTTTTGTGTGTGTGGTTTTTTTTTGTTTGTTTTTTGCTATTATATAAACAATGCTAAAGTAAATTTCTATGCACTGATACCTTTCTGCATATGTGGAAATATTTGTAGGATTAATTCCTGGTGGAATTGTTGGCTCAAAAGATAAATGCGGGCTTCCCTAGTGGCGCAGTGGTTGAGAGTCTGCCTGCCAATGCAGGGGACCACGGGTTCGTGCCCCAGTCCAGGAAGATATCACATGCCGCAGAGCGGCTGGGCCCCTGAGCCATGGCCACTGAGCCTGCACGTCCGGAACCTGTGCTCCACAACGGGGGAGAGGCCACAACAGTGAGAGGCCCGCGTACCGCAAAAAAAAAAAAAAAAAAGATAAATGCATTGGGGCTTCCCTGGTGGCGCAGTGGTTGAGAATCCGCCTGCCAATGCAGGGGACACGGGTTCGAGCCCTGGTTCAGGAAGATCCCACATGCCGTGGAGCAACTAAGCCCATGCGCCACAACTACTGAGCCCATGTGGCACAACTACTGAAGCCTGCGCGCCTAGAGCCTGTGCTCCACAAGAGAAGCCACTGCAATGAGAAGCCCACACACCACAACAAAGAGTAGCCTCTGCCCGACGCAACTAGAGAAAGCCCACGTGCAGCAACAAAGACCCAACGCAGCCAAAAATAAATAAATAAATTGAAAAAAATTTTAATTAAACTAAGAAAAAAAGATAAATGCATTTAAAAGAGTGATAGATATCACCAAAACACCCTCCTTAAAGGTTGTACCAGTTTTCACTATTATCAGCAAGTTTTTTAGATGCCTATCTATCTTCACCATCACTGGGTATTAAAATTGAATACCTGCCTGTCTGACAAATGAAAATGGGATCTTACTGTTTTGACTGGCATTTCTTGTGTGAGTGAAGTTGAACATTATTGACATAATTTTTGTGTGTTCTGCCTGTTCTGTTTGTCAGGTTATTCATCTTTATCTTTCATTAGTTTTTAAGTTCTTTACATTTTAATTAAATTATTTCTTTGTTTTTTATTGCATATATTTGTCTACAGTTTTTTGTGGTCTTTCAACTTTTTGTTTATGGTGTATGGTATTTTTGTGTGTGTGTGTGGTATGCGGGCCTCTCACTGCTGTGGCCTCTCCCGTTGCGGAGCACAGGCTCCGGATGTGCAGGCTCAGCGGCCATGGCTCACGGGCCCAGCCGCTCCGCGGCATGTGGGATCTTCCCAGACTGGGGCACGAACCCGTGTCCCCTGCATCGGCAGGCGGACTCTCAACCACTGCGCCACCTGGGAAGCCCAGGTGTATGGTATTTTTAACCATGGAAATTTAACTTTTCATATGCTTATCTTGTAACCTAACATGTTATAAGCTTCATAAGAGCCGGGACTGCATCTTACTCATTGTTATATTCCTCATCTTATCTAGCACTATGCCCTTTTATAGATGCTCTTAAACTGTAGTAATAGTTGCATCCTCCCAAAACTGTAGGGGAAACAAATTATCCTTACTCTTTTCTCTTTAGAAAACCAAAATAGAATATTTTATAAGGGTTAAATAAGTTGAAAGTGACCGATCATGAGAGTTTGAAATCAACAGGGATAGTCCAGTGGCTTAAACAAAAAACATCAGCATCTTTCATTTGTATTTTGATCAAGTTGAATTGCAAGTCCTTGTGATGATCAGGGAGAAGTTAACAGGCACACTTACCACTCTAAAAATAATGGGCAAATACTACTAAGAATTACTTGATGTGACTTTATCAAAACTCTAAACAAACACACGAAAGGATGCTCAACATCACTAATCATTAGAGAAATGCAAATCGAAACCACAATGAGATATCACCTCACACCAGTCAGAATAGCCATCATCAAAAAATCTACAAACAATAAATGCTGGAGAGGATGTGGAGAAAAGGGAACCCTCTTGCACTCTTGGTGGGAATGTAAATTGATACAGCCACTATGGAGAACAGTATGGAGGTTCCTTAAAAAACTAAAAATAGAATTACCATATGACCCAGCAATCCCACTACTGGGCATATACCCTGAGAAAACCATAATTCAAAAAGAGTCATGTACCACAATGTTCATTGCAGCTCTGTTTACAGTAGCCAGGACATGGAAGCAACCTAAGTGTCCATCGACAGATGAATGGATAAAGAACATGTGGCACATATATACAATGGAATATTACTCAGCCATAAAAAGGAACGAAACTGTGTTATTTGTAGTGAGGTGGATGGACCTAGAGACTGTCATACAGAGTGAAGTAAGTCAGAAAGAGAAAAACAAATACCGTATGCTAACACATATATATGGAATCTTAAAAAAAAAAAAAAAGGTTCTAAAGAACCTAGTGGCAGGACAGGAATAAAGACGCAGACATAGAGAATGGACTTGAGGACACGGGGAAGGGGAAGGGGAAGCTGGGATGAAGTGAGAGAGTGGCCTGGACATATATATACTACCAAATGTAAAATAGATAGCTAGTGGGAAGCAGCTGCATAGCACAGGGAGATCAGCTCGGTGCTTTGCGTCCACCTAGAGGGGTGGGATAGGGAGGGCGGGAGGGAGACATAAGAGGGAGGGGATATGGGGATGTATGTATATGTATAGCTGATTATCACTTTGTTATACAGCAGAAACTAACACACCATTGTAAAGCAATTATACTCCAATAAAGATGTTTAAAAAACACAAAAAACTCTAAATCGGTCCTCATATAAAGAGAAATTATAACCAGCTGAGAAAACCATGAAATTTTCTTAAGCTAACCATGATCCTTTTTTAACGTATAATCTATCAAACTCTTAGCTAATCATAGAAAGGAATGGACTTTTTCTCCCTCCCACTATCCGTCTATTAAAGTGAATCAGATATAATCATGCTTGTGTCAAAAGTTCAAAAGGGAAAATGGAGGTAAAATGAGCTGAATTGGCATTCTTCCCTCAACATTGTACCTGTAAGCTTGATATGTTGTTTCAGAGATTAACTTTATAGACTTCCGTACCCATAAGTATGAAAATTCTTAGGGAACTCTTTTCACAAGCTTGATCTTAACATATTGAATAAAGAGAGCAGCTAATCCCTTTTGTAAAGTAATTTGAGAGGAGGGAATTCAAAATGTAAAGTCTCACCTGCAGAAAACACTCAATTCTGTAAAGCCCTTTCTATCTTTAGACACTTACAAAGACTTAATATTTTAATGCGGAAGGGTGAACTTGGTTTAAAAGCGAATGGGTGAAATTAGAGAGAAATAATCCAGTGCTTTCTTTCTGGGAATTATCATCCTGCTCTCCAGGGGACCTAATTTTATTCCCTGTGGGGAGTGAGAATACCCCTCTGTACAGCAAGCCAGAATCTCTAAATATAAGCTTGACTTTTAGTATAATAAGGGTCTTGTTAGGTGCAATTTTGCTCTTAGTCATTAATACAATGAACAAATGTTGTGGTTACCTGGGAAAGAAAATTCAAGTGCTTTTAAACCTCTTGTGAGATTTGGTTTCATGCTTGAAAACTATACAATGTTATGCCCAATAGCATCTGTAGAAGATTCCAAGCTATAAGGTATACTACATAGAGAAGTTAATACACATTGGAAAAAATTGAAACCACTGCAAAATGGGTTTAAGGTCCTGAATAAAAAGCTTTTCTTTTGCTGAATGACACTTACTAGTGGCATTAAGTTTAACAAATGATTGGAATTTTCTTAGGGGTGAATTTTACATGATGATGATGTCCCTGTAAGAAGCCAGTCTTTCCTTCTGGTGACACTTTTTCTTTTCAGCTTTAAAACAGTTTGTCATTCTACAAGTGCAAAGACTGAATAAAGGACAAAATGTAATCTGAGAGTATATAGTATTAAATAGCATTTTCAGTATGGTATGGCATTAATTGTGTTAGGTCATTTCTGTCCCTACCAACTTTGTGATATTATGTGCATTTTAAAATCTATGCTTGATTATAAAATTGTAGTGGTATACAGCTTCTGCTAATAGCCCTCAGTCGTAAACCATTTTAAATTGTATTTGGTAGTATATTTTCTCTTTAGGATCAGTAAATGATCATAAAAATCTTTCTTATTACTTTAAGTTTAGAATTTGACCAAAGTAGTCTTTGCATTCTTTATTTTAAAGAATAGTCTTCCATTCCGATGTAACCTCAAGGTACTGGGCATTATGTTTTCAGTTCCTAAACTTGCCCTCAGCCTGTAAGCTCTGGACAGATGGACCTTATGTGTAGGACTCCTAATTTCCTATTGGTGGTAAGAGTGCATTGCACTCTTTCCCTGCTGTTTTCTCGCATTTTTAAGAAGACTATTAAGAATAATTCTGTATTCTTTTCTTTCACTATGAAACATCTAATTTAGTCATAATAACAAAATATTTTGTATTTCATTTCAAAGTAGTTAAGGTCTGTTTCCCCTATGAGCATTGTATACTAAACTGTATAGCAATCAGAGCTAGCTTCATCTCACTCCTGACATTTTTACAGCTTACTGAAATAGAAAAACTGACCTATATTTATGTAACTGACCTCAGGCAGAATGACATCCAAAAGCATATGTACAAACGTGCATTTTAAAAGTTGTATTCTACTAGAGAATGGACTTGAGGATATGGGGAGGGGGAAGGGTAAGCTGTGACAAAGCGAGAGAGAGGCATGGACATATATACACTACCAAACGTAAAATAGATAGCTAGTGGGAAGCAGCCGCATAGCACAGGGAGATCAGCTCGGTGCTTTGTGACTGCCTGGAGGGGTGGGATAGGGAGGGTGGGAGGGAGACGCAAGAGGCAGGGGATATGGGAACATATGTATATGTATAACTGACTCACTTTGTTATAAAGCAGAAACTAACACACCATTGTTAAGCAATTATACTCCAATAAAGATGTAAAAAAAAAAATAAATAAAAATTGTATTCTAGTATAAATAACATACTTTTTAACAGCCATGTAAAAAATGTACTTTTTTACATTTAAAGGTAAAATGTCATCTTAATAACTTTATGATTTTCTTATATTAACATAACTAGGCTTGCCATGTTATCAATTTGACAAACAGGTCCTCCCCCAACCCCCCACTTTTTTGAAGTCCCTGTAACATGCTTCAACTTAGGAGTGATTTTCTGTTTGTTTCAGACAAATCTGCCTATTTTCAAGCTGAAGGAATCTACCGTTAGAAGAAGATACAGTGACTTTGAATGGCTGCGAAGTGAATTAGAAAGAGAGAGCAAGGTAAGAATTATTTGTAATGTGACTGTAAAACAAAACATTCCAAATTTTAATGTTTAAGACTTCTCAGGAGAATTATCTTGAATAAAGTGAGTAAAAGCAAACATTTCTTTTTTTTTTTTTTTCAAATAGTTCAATTTCATTTTACTTCATAGGAGATGGGGGAAGTGTGCAGTTTTTCCTTAGAACTCTTCCTTCTCATGTCTACTTCAGTGGCCCGGTTGAGGCCTTTGTTGACTCACACTGAGATAACTCTTCTTAGAACTTTCTTGCTATTGCTTCCTTCCTTTCCGTGATCTTCCTGTCCCACCTTCCTCTCCTCCCCTTGCTAAGTTTCTCTTATTCAGTACATCTCCTATATCAGTGTATTTCCAATTTTTTTTTTTTACTGACTCCATACTTTTTTTTTATCATCACACATTTACATATAACTGAAGTTTCATAAACCAGTACTTACCTTACTCTGTGTGACAGGTACTGATATTCCTCAGATTAGCTTTTTAAATGATGGCCATGATCTACTGTTGGGTTGCTACCTGCAGTTTTAGAACACTGTCATATATCCTGGTAATAATTGTCTTCTCTTAGAAGAAATTTGGTGGCTTTGGCTGCAAAATAGAGAGAACAAGGTCTCATTCTAATATCTCTTATTTCAGCCCTATATCAGAATGACATATATGGCATGGAGTCATGAAAAGTACACTCAGAATAAAGAAAAGTTATCCTGTGACTAGAGTGTAGTAGGATAAGAAGTGGGTATGGTAGGAGCCCTGAAGTAGGTTAAGGCTAACTTGTTCTCGCTTCTGAAGCGTACTGAGGTAGAAAAGGAAGGAAAACGTCCTTAACCAGAAAAATGTGGCTGGATACAAGAGCAACATATACAAATCATAGCATTCCATCAAAAATGGAAAAACAGTTTTACTCAAAAGAATATCATTGAAAGATCAAAAGAAGACCTTAATAAATAGAAATATTACATTCCTGGTTTGGAATATTCACTTTTGAAGATTCATTTACTCTATAAACATTTGAGAGCTCATTCTGTGTGTTCTGTCAGTTGCAGATAGAACTGAACAAATGAAGGGTCTCTACTTTTATGGCACTTTATTGGGTAAGTTGGGGTAGTGGTGAAGGGAGACCAGAAAAAGATGGTAAGATATATAATATGTCAGATGGTAATATGCTCTAAAAAACAAAATTAAACTAAGGGAAATAGGGAGTGCCAGGAGAGCTACTGTCATATAGGATAGTCAAGGGAAGGCCTCTCTTAGAGGTGGCATTTTAGCAGTAGATCTGACAGAAATAAGGCAGTATCTCCTAACTTATTTATAAATTTGTAAAATTCTAATACAAATCTTAATGGAGTTCTTTATAAACCTGCAGATTTATATAGAGCTTTAGAATCAGAGAAAGCTCAAGAATGGCCAAAAGTTATTTTTACCAATAATTTAGCACCTGCAGACATCAGAGCGTATGTTAAGACTACAGTAATTAAAACAATGTAGTATTGCTTTAGGTATGGACAAATAGATTAGCAGAATGTCAGAGAATTTAGAAGCTGACCACGTGTTTACTGGAAATTTAGTTCATAACAAAAATAACATTGTCAGTTTGTGCAGAAAGGAATTTATATTCAGTAAATGGGGTTGAAACATTCGGCTATTTGGGAATAAAGATTTTTTTTTAATAATTTTTTTAAACAAACTCTTTTTATTTATTTGTTTGTTTGTTTATTTATGGCTGTGTTGGCTCTTCGTTTCTGTGCAAGGGCTTTCTCTAGTTGTGGCAAGTGGGGGCCACTCCTCATCGCGGTACGCGGGCCTCTCGTTATCGCGGCCTTTCTTGTTGCGGAGCACAGGCTCCAGACGCGCAGGCTCAGTAATTGTGGCTCACGGGGCTAGTTGCTCCGCGGCATGTGGGATCTTCCCAGACCAGGGCTTGAACCCGTGTCCCCTGCATTGGCAGGCAGATTCTCAACCACTGCGCCACCAGGGAAGCCCGGGAATAAAGATTTATAACTCACTGTATATAAATTACAGATGGTTTGAAGATCTAAATGTACAAAACAAGTAAGGAAAGTTTTGGGTAACAAAGAAATTTTTTATGACCATAGGGAGAAGTGTCTTTTTTTACCCCACCTTTATTGAGATAGAATTGACAAATAACATTAAGTTATATAACACAATGATTTGATATATGTATATATTGTGAAATGATTACCATAATAAAATTAGTTAATACATCTGTCACTTCACATAGGGGTTTTTGTTTTGTTTTGTTGTTAGTGGTAGTAACATTCAATATCTGTTTCTCGTAGCAACTTTTAAGGGTACAATACAATCCTGTTAACTATAGTTACCATGCTATACATTAGATTCCAGAACCTACTCGTCTTTTAACTGAAAGGTTGTACCATTTGACCAATGTCTCCCCATTTCCCCCACCCCTCAACCCATCTACTACTCTCTGTTTCTGTGAGTTCAGCTCTTTTAGATTCCACATATAAGTGAGACCATACAGTATTTGTCTTTTTCTGTCTGATTATGGGAAGAAGTGTCTTGATAGGCTTTTGGCTTTGCTTAACATAGCACCTGGCACACTGGAGTGTTTAATACGCATTTCATGAATGTATACATCACTTTTTTTTATGACAGCTTTATTGAAAGAATTCACATGCCATACAATTCACCAATTTAAAGTGTACAATTCAGTGGTTCTTACTATATTCACAAAGTTGTGCAACCATTACTATAGTCAGTTTTAGAACATTGTAATCACTCCGTAAGAGAAACCCCATACCCGTTAGTAATCACTACCAATTTCTCCTCACCCAGCCCTAAACAACCACTAATCTTTCTCTATGGATTTGCCTGTTCTGGGCATTTCATATAAATAGAAGCATAAAATATGTAGTCGTTTGTGTCTGGTTTCTTTAACTGGCTTCTTTCACTGAGCATGTTTTCTAGGTTCATCCTATTGTATTGTTAATCACTACTTCATTTCTTTTTATTTCCCCCAAATATTCTTTTGTATGGATAAACCACATTTTATTTATCCATTTATCATTGGCAGACATTTGGGTCATTCCTGCTTTTTGACTATTGAGAATAATGCTGCTGTGGGACTTCCCTGGTGGTCCAGTGGTTAAGACTATGCTCCCAATGCAGGGGGCCTGGATTCAATCCCTGGTCAGGGAACTAGGTCCCGCATGCCGCAACTAAGACCCACGCAGTCAAATAAATAAATAAATATTAAAAAAATAATAATAATGCTGCTGTGAACATTCATGTACAGGTTTTTGTATGGACATAATGTGTTTGTATCTCTTGGGTATATACCTAAGAATGGATTTACAGCCATATGATAACTCTGTTTAATCTTTTGAGGAACTCCCAGACTATTTTTTCCAGAACAGCTATACCATTTTTACATTTCCACCAACAATGTATAAAGGTTCCACATTTTTCCACATCCTCACCAACATTTAATATTATCTGATTTCTTTATTATAGCTTTCTTAGCATGTGTGAGGTGGTATCTCGTGGTTTTCATTTTCCTGATGGCTAATAATGTTGATCATCTTTTCATGTACTTATCAGCCATTTACATATCTTCTGTGGAGAAATTTTTTTTCAGATCCTTTGCCCATTTAATTGAGTTTCTTTTATTATTAGTTATATATAGAATATACTAAAAAAACAAAAAACCTCTTACAAGTCCCTTATCAGATTTACAGTTTGCAAAAATCTTCTCCCATTCTGTGGATTGTTTTCACTTGACGTTGTCCTTTGACGCACAGTACTTCACTTTTAACATTAGACCAGATAATTATTTTGGGCATTTAAGCTGTGTGAAAGTTGTACTTACATTAGTATTGCTAAGAACAATTAATCAAATTGTTTTATTTATATATTAGTACTTTTAATTAAGATCTGTTGTACTAGACTAGAAAGTAGATGACATTTATTGTATTTACTGGTCATTATGGTTCAATCTTTTAGCTTTTTTTATTTCAGTGTGCTTTCACTATATTATGCTGACCAGATATCCTTCTGTCCACTTCTTGCCCCACATACACACACATATCATCAGACTCATTACTTTTAAATTGGTGTAAGAATTCTAAGTAGATCTTTTCAGGCTGCTTAAGGAAAAAATAATTTGATGTTGAAGATCTTTGGGATCTTAGCTGGACAAACCACTCATAATTTTTGTAGGTGATTAATCCTGTTGCCTACAACCTTACCATCCATTTCAATGAGTATTTTGAGTATTAGTAAGAACGTATCTCTGTGGATGATAATACATAGTAATCTTTAATCTTAAATTTCATGCTAAATTCTACCCTGAATTAATGGTGGTCATTTCTTTAACACACTGGTTCTCTATTCTTTTTTTTTTATAATAGCTTTATAAATACAGATGTTTTTCCCTGCCCATCATATAAACTATTCTTCTGGAGCTCAGCTAGTGGTCATGATCCCTGTTTTTTTTGTTTTGTTTTGTTTTTTGCGATATGCGGGCCTCTCACTGTTGTGGCCTCTCCCGTTGCGGAGCACAGGCTCCAGACACGCAGGCTCAGTGGCCATGACTCACGGGCCCAGCCGCTCCGCGGCATGTGGGATCTTCCCAGACCGGGGCATGAACCCATGTCCCCTGCATCGGCAGGCGGACTCTCAACCACTGCACCACCAGGGAAGCCCGATCCCTGTTTTGTTTTGTTTTTTTGCGGTACACGGGCCTCTCACTGTTGTGGCCTCTCCTGTTGTGAAGCACAGGCTCCGGACGCGCAGGCTCAGCGGCCATGGCTCACGGGCCCAGCCGCTCCGCGGCATGTGGGATCTTCCCGGATCGGGGCTCGAACCCGTGTCCCCTGCAACGGCAGGCAGACTCTCAACCACTGCGCCACCGGGGAAGCCCCCGATCCCTGTTTTTTAATTGTAAGTTCCCTGCAGGTTTTAACTCTTCAACTTGACAAATGCTAATATAGGAGAGAGATTTAAGAATGTTAAAGCAAACTTATGAAGACAAATCTTTAGATGTCTTAATCATTGGGTATCTGGGGAGAGTAGATCTAGGAAGGAATTACAAAGTTTATGTTGGGCATTGGTTTTGTGTATTTTTGCTCTTTGTTTTTTGCTGATCTGTAAGAAGTTGTATGATCTTTCCCTTTTTTACCTTGTTGAATTATCGTTTTAGGATAGAAACTCTGCATCAAGGGTTTTAGGTTTTACCTCTTAGAATATGTATAATTTTATTACTGGTGTTTACTATTTATATTTCTCCTTGTTTGACTTGTTTGCCCACACCTTTTCTCTGTTTTAACATAAGATAAGGATTCACCTAAGTGGTTAGTCATTTAACAGACATTTGAGCTTCTGTTGTATGCCCAGCTTTTCTTAAAATAACCATAAAAAGCCTGAGACAAGGGTCCTTGATTTGAAAGCATTAATAGGGTAGATTGGTGGTTCTCCACCAGGGGCAGTTTTGTTCCCCAGGAGACATTTGACAGTGTCTGGAGACCACTGTTATTGTCACAACTGTGGGGTGCCTACTGGCGCCGTCTAGTGGGTAGAGGCCTGGGATGCTGTTGAATAGGTATTCTATGGTGTACAAGAAACCCCTCCCCCCTGTACATTATCTAGTTCAAAATGTTAATAGTGCCATGGTTGAGAAATCCTGAGATAGAGAACCCAACTAACCTGTGAAATAAATAGCTAGGTGCTATTTAATTCAAACAAATATTTGAGCTCCAGATAATTCCCAGAAGAGGGAGATCAGTCATAAATTGTCCCTAGAGGAAAGTTAGGCTTTGACAGGGAAAATTTGGGATGTTCCTCTAGTGTGGGAAGGAAGAAATGACAGGTCTTTGGGGAAAGATAGGATAATGGGTTTGGGAGAAAGTTAACGTGCTTCTTAGCCTAGGAAATGGAAGAGTGGCAACAAGTAGAGTTGATTATTTTGTCATCACCTCAAACACAGGTAGGAAAGATTATATGCAGATGGTAGGAGGTGGAAGAAATTTACCACAGAATTCTTAGCTGCCCATGCCAGAAAGAACAATGTTAGTATTTTACTTCTTCATTTAATTGAGAGTTGAGTTTGATCTCTTCAGTTACCATTGTAATAAAGCATTGTCTTCCCCAAGTGACATCTAAACTGTCTGAGGGGCATGGTAGCCTTTATTTCAGTATTGATTATTCACTTTGTATACTTGTGATTTGATAAGTCCAGGAAAAATGAAAATTAAGCTGTGGGCCCTGCCATTGAGGAGCTTTGGTCTGATGGACTATTCTGGCATTTTGGTTATCTTGCCTCCAAAACACTGAATCATTTTTCAGTGTATTTTTATTGATTCCCTTTTACTGTATATTTAAACTAGTTTAACAATGGGATGGTTCTCATAGTGAAGATATACTTTGTCTTCGTGTTATGCTCTATAAATTTTCCCAACTCAGCCAGCATGTTCAAGAACTTTCTTTCCTTATCTTGTTTTAGGTTGTAGTTCCCCCACTCCCTGGGAAAGCATTTTTGCGTCAGCTTCCTTTTAGAGGAGATGATGGAATATTTGATGACAATTTTATTGAAGAAAGGAAGCAAGGGCTGGAGCAGTTTATAAACAAGTAAGTGCTTTCTGTTCTCAGGGTCTGAGAGTGAATAGTGTTCTGAGATGTCTTTAGGTGACTGCTGTTTATTAATTTAGATATCAGACTAAACTGGTGCTTTTTCTTTTTGGTCATTTCCTAACTTTTTGTATCATTTAAACAAAGTGAAAATATATAACAAGTTGAATACCGTGATAAATATTAACACACTTGAGTGAGTAATACGAGTATCTTTGTGTTGACCTAAGTTTTATATTTGTTTTTCTTGGTTAATTTATGCAAATTACATTTAAAATTACAGCATTTAAAAAATAGTTTTACTTATGATTCTTTCTGATTTAAGGTATGTTCTAGCATGAACAGTAAAACTTCAATACACTTGCAATCATTTTGTTTGATTGCAGATGGAAATATCATCAGCATGTCTTGTGTAAAGGTGCACATTTAAAATTTTTGTGGCAAAATATATTCTTTTGAAAATGTAAGGAGACTGTATCATTTATCTTTTACTTTAGAAACTTAATAAACTCAAACTCTAGCTTTTAATTTTATTCCTATTTGAAATATAGCCTCTTTTTTTTTTTTTTTTTTGGAAGAGTTATGCCTGGGAAGGGCTCACTATAATTGTGCATTTGCCCTTAAGTTTGACCAAATAAAGTCAACTCCTAGAGAATACGGTTGTGTGAGCTTATTTATTAGCAATACTTTAATTTTTATCTAGTAATTTGAAGATCTGTGAGTGGTAAACAGAGGGAAAGTTATACAAAGCCCTTAACTTCTAGTTATCTGAGAGCACACAACCTTCATTGTCTTCTTATGAACATACTTTCCTTTTGGAGAAGGCAGTGCTAGCTTGCATGTTTTTAAATTCTGAAATAAAGTCTGGTTGCCCAGTCTGATCTTGTGTTTAGTCTGATGGAAACGTTTAAAAGCAAGCAAAAAACAAAAACAAAAAAACCTGAACATTTGTGCCTATTTCTTAGTATTTTGGGGCTTTTATTGAACTTCAGTGTATTTCTAACTATAATCCTATATCTTTTCCTTCTTTAAAATGGATTCTTAGAATCAATGACATTGTTTCACTTTTAACATTAAAGTTCATTTAGGTTTCTTACGAATATACCAACTAATATGTAAAGAAGTTAATTGGGTACATACGCCAGAGGCAGTGCAAAACTAGTGATTAAATGTTTTCTAAATTACCCTTATGAACTGAAGGAAAGAAAATATACTGTTAGTTGATAGACCATAGCTTTATGGGCAGTCCAGAATAACACTTACTAAGTTGTTTGTGCTTCCTAACCTTAAAATGTGTATGTTTGGTCCCCCTCCACCACTTTTATAAAATACTGGACTGAATTTGTATCTTTTATTCCTAGGGTCGCTGGTCATCCTCTGGCACAGAATGAACGTTGTCTTCATATGTTTTTACAGGATGAAATTATAGATAAAAGCTATACTCCATCTAAAATAAGACATGCCTGAAATTTGGCAAGAAGCAAGAAAAACTTTCCATGACTATTAATGATTCATATGCACCAGTGAAGAAGTTCTAACTAACTTTAGCATGCTGCACAAAAACTGGTATCATATGCCTTCAGTATACTAATATTCATATGCTCAGTTTTGTTCTGTTTTGTTTTGGCAGTTGACAAGAAGTTAATTTGCTTTCGTGAAAAATCCCTCATTCCAGCCTTTCTATAGAAATAGCTCTTTCTTGCTGTTTCAATGTGTGGTACGCACTCTAGCTTCACAACCCTGTTACTCCAGTATAACCTGCAGTGTCCTAACTACAGTTACTCACTTGCTCTTACCTGCAGATTTTATGTCATGTTTGCTTCTTGAATCTGATTAATAGACTATTTCTCTTATCCCCTCATTAATATGTGGTGTCACTTGACCTAATTTATGTGTGGAAGCACTACACATTGGTTTCCAGTACCCGACCCGTAAGATACACACTTGTGTGCAGAAAGTATCTCCCTTCAGGCTTAGGCTTGTAATCCCCTTCACATGGAAGATCAGTGAGGGAAATCTTTATATTCTGTATAAAAACGAAATCCAATTTATATACTAAAATCATTTGTCTAAAAATTTAAGTTGTTTTCAAAGAAAAATAAAAATGCATTTCTGATATGCACTGATTGTGTTGTTTCTGGCTTTTCTTTTCTCCCTTCAGAAGACTTTCCTACTTAACTCACTTGTTGAGAGGGATTATTTACTAATTATATACTTCTCATTCCTGTAACTCCATTCCTCTTTAAGCAGTGGTGATATCAAATATGCTACTACCCTTTGAATGGGGCTATTTTCTTTTACACAACAAAAAAAGTGATGTACTAGGAAAAGCATTCCTTAAAGCTTGCTGAGTTGTTATGAAGCACTTTGTGTATTTGGAAAATGCTCTATAATCTCAAGTCATTCTTTTCAAAAGGTCTTTTAAGATAAGTCAATAGCATGCCCCCTATTTTTCAGAAGAATTTTTTCCCTAGCTCATCTGAGTGACTTGTTTAAACAGACTTAGCAAGGGTGTAATAACCGTTTTCTTAGTCAGCAGGTTCATGCTTTCTCTTTAGTTTGGTTTAGGATAGTGGCACGCTTTCTTCTCTTTAACCAAGGGAGAAGGGCAGTGTTCTAGCTGACTTGTATTATTGATAAGAAACCAGCAAATGCATGACTCCTTGCTGCCTAACTTGTGTTGCGGCCAGACCTTTACAGCCAGAATGTGGTCTCCGATTTGAATCTGCACAACCTCTGGCGGTTTGGGGACCCGTTGTGACCTAAACTCCAAGGTAAGGAAAGTTTGCCCTTGCACTCCAGAAGTGTCTCATGTAGAGACAGGTCAGTCCGTTTGAGAGGAAATCAGCTTAGGCCTTGACCAAACTACGATGTCCCCCAAGCAGATGGATATCATAGGAAGAAGTCAGAGCTGCTCTGTAATATCTTTTGTTGCTTAAATATGCCACAGTTCCATAAAAGTACAACTGTGAATTGTGTTTTAGTGAGCTAGAGCAGTCAAATCAAAGGTTGTCAGTTTTTGGTATGCAGAACAGAGTAATGGTAGTTCTGCTAAACTCAATAATTCCTCTAAAGCATACATGATTTTGCCTCCTGGGGAACATCTGGCAATGTCGCAAGACTTTTTTTTTTTTTTTTTTTTTACTTTTGACTGTGTTGGGTCTCTGTTGCTGCACGCAGGGTTTCTCTAGTTGTGGTGAACGGGGGCTATTCTTCGTTGCGGTGCGCAGGCTTCTCACTGCAGTGGCTCCTCTTGTTGTGGAGCACGGGCTCTAGGCGCACGGGCTTCAGTAGTTGTGGCACATGGGCTCAGTAGTTGTGGCGCGCGGGCTCAGTTGCTCTGCGGCATGTGGGATCTTCCCGGACCAGGGCTCGAACCCGTGTCCCCTGCATTGGCAGGCGGATTCTTAACCACTGCGCCAGCAGGGAAGCCCCTCGCAAGACATTTTTGGTTATCACAACTGGGGGATGCTACTGGAATCTAGTGGGCAGAAGGTTAAAGATGCTGCTCAACTGCCTACACTGTACTCGGGACCATCTCCCACAACAGAAAAATGTCAACAGTGCCAAGGTTTCTACTCACTGTGGAATTCTTTCGCTTTTGATCATTTATAGACAAGGGAATAGTGTGGCTTAGGATGGGTTGTACTGGCCTGCTTACTTTTAGTCTTTACAATTTCCTAAGGGCAGGCCTGCTTTTAGAAACTTGAAGGTTTCAAGTTAGATGAAAGGTGGTTTATTCTAGGTAACATGTTTTTACCTAATGTAGGAGGTACTCCTCAGTGTTGTCTCTTAGAGAACTGAAACCATGGTCTGTATTAAAACGACACCTTTAACCCTGTGAAGTAAAAATGCAGGTGCTGTTAACTCTAATGATATAGGAGGAAGTTCCAGAAGCCCTTAAAAGTCTTCCTAAAAGAATAGAAGTTAAATTGGCAGTGAGTTATGCAGCAAGAGTCTCAGGCTCCGGGTCCTCTCAGTAAGTTATCACCTTGTCCCAACTCCTGCAAGACGTAAAGGGTCAACAGCAGTGGTGCCTGTAGTAATTTATAGTTGTTGAGGACCAAATGTAAAATCCACAGAACAGCAGTGCCTGAGACATGTAAAGAATTAACGACAGCTATCCAATGGCAGTGGGAATCACAGATAGGGCAGTAGCAGCAGCAAACGGTACCACTAAGCCCATGGCAGTTCCTGGATAGGTTTATCTGGTATTTGGTTTCCTGCTCAGTGGTTCTGCCGTCATGACCCTCAGTAGTCACGATGACCTCTGGGCTGGACATGAGGGAGCATCTCCTTTTTATTATATCCTGCATCTTTTTAACTCAGCCCTCTTGTTAAGGGCCACTCCTGTTGCTTCAGCTTGCTTTGCCTGTTTTGGGTGAATATAGCCAATGAAAGGAGGAGGCTGTTGGCCTCTAAGCCTTTACAGATAAAATTTGTTTGAGGTATGGATGAACAGGTAGCTTAGCACACTGCCTGGTTTATAGGTTAACTGCTCCGTGAGTGCTAGCTGTGATTATTACAGTATGAAAGTGTTTGGACTGGGAAACAAGTTAGAAACTGTTTTAGGAGGATGGAGTATGTTTTCCTTGATAGTTCCTTTGTGATCTCTGTCACAGAACTTCCCTATGAAGTAAATAATATTATCCTTTACAGATGAGAAGACTGAAGCTCTGCAAGCTTAAGTAATATGCCCAAGGTTACCCAGGATGTGATGGCTCTGGATTTAGACTGGAAGGATGTCTGCCTCTAAAAGCCATACCTTGGTTCACTTCCTTCTTGTGGACCAGGCCTGTGACTTGGCACCTACCCAGCCCTTAATGCTCAGTAAATTTATTGATAGAACGAAAGGGTGAATTTTCAGTAACGTTTCCAATGTCCTTTAGGCTGAGCATGAGTGAATGATTGATTTTGTTTTGTTTGATTTTAAGTGTGGGTATAAAAAGCACTTTGGGGCATGGAGAGCTAGCTGATCAGAAGTATCTTATTTTCCTAAACTTAGCTGTGCACCACAATTACTGTCTAAGACTGAGTCCAGGATTTTTTTTTTTTTTTTTAAGCTTCCCAGGTAACTCTGAAACAGCCAAGTTTGGGCACTTAGCTAGGAGGCCCTTTGATTTCCTGGTATTTGGTTAGATTTGATCTTAACCTGGCTACTTAAGTCATTACAAAAAGAAATCAGGAAATTGAGAAAAAGTCAGGACTTATCAGATCTTGAGAAATTACTTTTGTAAATCTTGATTTACAGTAAATCAAGTTTGCCTTATTCCAACTTTGCTAAGAAAATAGGACCTTGAGACCAGGAAAAGTCATTTAAAAGCACAAAAGGAAGTTTAGAGGCTGCTGGGTCAACGCCTCACCACAGATGCTTTTTACTGTTAGAATGAGTGCCGTAAATGGAAGTGACCCAGTAAAATCAATCAACAACACTAAGCGTTTTATATGAGCACAGTGTTAACACAGACCAGAGGTTAACAAAGGCCCTTTTCTCAAGAAACTCAGTCTTGTTAGGACACTGTCATGAAAAGACTCACACAGTACAGACAGGAGACACGGCAAATGTGAGGATGGAAGAGACACAGGAGTTCAAGTGGAGGGAGGGGAAAGGCCATTCCAAATAAAATAAATCGGACTTGAGTTTCAGCCCCAAACGTGTAAATAACTTGAAAGTTGGCACCCTTGTCCTTACAACAAGGAAAAGCTGGACAAACTGAAAATCAGTGACTTTTCTTAGACCCACCCATCAGTGAATTGATGTTGCAGAGCAAATCACCACCCCCAAATCTGGAGAGAGGCTTATCTAGCCAGACTCAGTCAAAATCTGTTTACCTGGAGCAGGAACTGCTAGAGCCATAAACTGGTAAGGAACACACATACGGTAATACTGATACTGAACTGCTGGGGGTTGAGTGTGCTCTAGCACAGGAGTAACTCCTGGAGACTCTACAGTCTTAGAGGGGCCCCACATGTACCTGGGCTTTATCTCCAGGAACCCCACAAGATTCCCACGGTGAAGATCAAGAAAGATCCCCTATGTCTCTGGCAGGGAAAGGAGATGAATAATCAGTGTGAAATACCAGAACCTTCTTTATTACAAAGGCTTACTCTCCAGGATAAGACTTCCAGAGCCTTATCCCTGATGGGGGAAGGGCATTCTTCCCACACCAGCCCCTCTAGCCTTCCTATCTCACCTAAAGGAAAAATAAAACATAGTCAACAGGGGTCAAGACTTCAGGGAAATGCTGCAGCCAAAGAAGGGAGGAAGGGGCACAGGGGGTAAAGCTATACCCCTGGGAAACACCTGTGACGGTCACAGGCCAACTAAACACTGGGACTTAATCTGGAAACTACAGAATGTGCCCTTGCCCCCCACTTTACCACCACACCACCAGGGCTCCAGTATAATAGTGGATTACAGCCAAAAGCTGCAAGACAGACTCTGAGGAGGAGAGAAACCCAGAGTTAAGAAAGAGACAAGGGCTTCCCTGGTGGTGCAGTGGTTAAGAATCCGCCTGCCAATGCAGGGGACACGGGTTCAAGCCCTGGTCTGGGAAGATCCCACATGCCTCAGAGCAACTACTGAGCCTGCTCTCTAGAGCCTACGAGCCACAACTACTGAGCCCATGTGCTACAACTACTGAAGCCTGCACATGCCTAGAGCCCGTGCTCTGCAACAAGGGAAGCCACCACAGTGAGAAGCCCACACACGGCAACGAAGAGTAGCCCCCCCTTGCCGCAACTAGAGAAAGCCCGCGCACAGCGATGAAAACCCAATGCAGCAAAAAATAAATAAATAAAATAACTGATTAATATGTTAAAAGTTTTAATGGAAAAAAAACGTAAAAATGGAAGGATAATGTAATTAGAGAAATGGAAACTTTAAGAATCAAAGGAGGGCTTCCCTGGTGGTTCAGTGGTTAAGAATCCACCTGTCAATGCAGGGGACACGGGTTTGAGCCCTGGTCCAGGAAGATCCCACATGCCACGGAGCAACTAAGCACATGCACCACAACTACTGAGCCTGCGCTCTAGGGCCTGCGAGCCACAACTACTGAAGCCCGCATGCCTAGAGCCCGTGCTCCACAACAAGAGAAGCCACCGCAATGAGAAGCCTGTGCACCGCAACAAAGAGTAGGCCCCGCTTCCAGCAACTAGAGAAAACCTGCGTGTAGCAGCGAACACCGAATGCAGCCAAAAATTAAATGAATGAATAAATTTATTTTTTAAAAAAGAAAGGAAATGCTAGAAATCAAAATCACTGTCATAGAAATGAGGAATGGCTTCCATGGGCTCACCACTAGGCTCAACATAAAACAGGGAGGAATCAGTGCATCTGAAGATAGGTCAGTAGAAACTTCGCAAACTGAAATGCAAAGAGAAAACAATAGAAAAAACAATGGAACTTCCAAAAACTGAGATCTTGGCAAAAGGTGTAACACATGTGTAATTGGAATGCCAGAAAGAAAAAAGAACAGAGCAAAAGAAATATTTGAAGTTCTAATGGCTGAGAACTTTCCAAAATTAAAGACAAGAAACCACAGATCCAGGAAGCTGAGAGAACACCAAGATAAATTCAAAACAAAACAACACAGGCATATCATATTCTAACTGCAGAAAATCAAAGATCAACAGAAAATCTTGAAAGAAGCCAGAGGGGAAGAGTAAAATAAAGGAGTGCTGGTTTGACAGTTTTTAAATGCCTTTTTAAAATAATTAATTTTTAAATTTTTGGATGCATTGGGTCTTCGTTGCTGTGCGTGGGCTTTCTCTACTTGTGGTGAGCAGGGGTACTCTTCATTGCGATGCGCAGGCTTCTCATTGTGGTGGCTTCTCTTGTTGTGGAGCACGGGCTCTAGGCATGCAGGCTTCAGTAGCTGTGGCACGTGGGCTTAGTTGCTCTGCAGCATGTGGGATCTTCCCGAACCAGGGCTTGAACCCGTGTCCCCTGCGTTGGCAGGCGGATTCTTAACCACTGCGCCACCAGGGAAGTCCTAAATGCCTTTTATCAGTCATCTTGAGGCCAGAGGTGGTGATATTTTATAATACCTGAGTTCTTAACCTGGTGTCTCAATTTGGATGGGAAAAAAAAAGTTGTGTCTTTAGTATTCTCTAACTGAAATGTAGCATTTTTTCATTATGAATGTAGTAGAAAACCAAAGTAGTAGTATAAGCAGAACTTGTGACTGTCATTAATTTAAAAATGCAAATATCACATTTATTGCTGCAGATCTTGAAATACTTTCACTATCTGAAAATTACTGTAGTGATCAGACCCGCCCCAAGATCTCATTTAACGTGTTTCTTAAAAAGCACATATTTTTTTACAAGTTAAAAAAAAATACTTGGATAAATGTATTTCAACAAATTGGCTGAGTGTGGTTTCCTTTGTATTCCTATGTGTTTTGTGCTTTTATAAACATCTGAGTAGGGATCTTCGGCACAGAAAGGGTTAGGAACCCACAGTGTGAAAAATTCAGAACCCTCCTGTAATAGAACGTAATTTGGATGTGCCTGAGTCTGCGTGGCGTGGGGTAGGTTCACTCGGTATTAGTGTTCTGGTGTGCATGCATGAGAGGGAAACTGGGAAATGACCGACCGACCATCAGCTGAGGACTTAGGTTTCAGCCTGAGCTTTTCACATTATTACCTCATTTAATTCTCAGAACAACTCTATTGGATGGGTGTTATCCTCATTTTACCAAGAGAAGAGACAGAGTGTTAAGTAATTTGTCCAAGGTCACAGAGCCAGTAAGAAGTGACATTGGGATACAAACCCAGGTCTTTCTGATTCTAAAGCCTGTGCCTGTGCAATGCTGCCTCCTATATGGATTGCACAGACTGTTGGCAGTTAGGCCAGGGCCCAGGCCAAAACATCCATCCTGACGGCCAGGGCCTCCGGCCTCCTGGGCATCACTGTCCCTCGTGCTCACACGGTTGCCTTGATGCCAGTGTTGTTATCAAAGAGGCCAATGGAAGCAGAGATTCATTATCTTGATCTAAAGGAAAGCTAAACATTTAAGAATAATTTGGTTATAAAACTGGAATGGCCATCCCTGCTTGGCACACGTAGACACTGCAGCTTTGTCATTACTTAGCTTTCTCGGTACATTTCCTTTCCTTTCTAGCCAGATTATACTTTAATCCAGTTGTTTTCATGTTCAGTAAATCCAAACCATGTTTAACTGGTTTATTCATTGAAGAGTCTCTGAGGGTGAAGAAAGTTTTGTCCTTTTTAACTGCACTGGGGATTTGCTGTCTTCTTTCTGCAAAGGGATTTTCCTGGACCTGTAATCTGAACACTTTGACCTGCTGAGGTTTTTTTCTCCACTATGAGCAAATTTGTGAGGCTTGACCCTTTGTGTGCTGGGGAGCAGAGACAATGGCCTTCTGTGAATGTCCTCTCCTGAGGACAGTAGTGACTGAAATTAGCAATGTTACTCATTTGCTCACACTTCTTCATAGCCTTGCTGCCTCTGGCCGTTGCAGCTGCCCTGCGTGCCTTGGCTACGTGCTTCAGAATAGACCCATGTTCTGTTGGCAGCATTCTAGAGAGGTTTGTTCATGAATATTTTGGGAGTTGACAGTATGACTTAAACTGAAGTGAACTGGTCTCTCAGACAAGAGTCTGTGTTGGTGAAATGAGAGGCCCTCAAACACAGTGTCTGGCAGGAGGATAAATGGCACACCCACCATGGAAGGCAATTTGGCAATAACTATCAAAACTATATGCCCAGGGCTTCCCTGGTGGCGCAGTGGTTGAGAGTCCGCCTGCCGATGCAGGGGACACGGGTTCGTGCCCCGGGCCGGGAGGATCCCACGTGCCATGGAGCGGCTGGACCCGTGAGCCGTGGCCACTGAGCCTGTGCATCCGGAGCCTGTGCTCCGCAGCGGGAGAGGCCACAACGGTGAGGCCCGCGTACCGCAAACAAACAAACAAACAAACAAAAAACAACTATAAGCCCAGGAATTTATCTCACAGACATACTTTCTGTTTTGAGAAATGATATTTATATAATATAGATATTTCCTCTGATTATTCATTGAATATCTCTGAAAGATTATGTAAGAAACAAGCAACACTGGTTGTCTGATTGGGGGGACTGGGTGCCCAGTGGATGGAGCTGAGAGGAAAACCTTTCACTGTATATGAACTCTTAAAAAAAAAAAGCTTTTAATTTTGGAATAATTTTAGATTTACAGAAAAGTTGCAAAGATAATACGAACAGTTCTTATGTACCCCCTCACTCAGTTTCCCCTCATCTTATATGACCACAGTATTTTTGTCAAAATTTAAGAAACCAGCCGTGGTACATTACTATTAACTAAACTCCAAACTGACTTTCACCAGCTTTTCTACTAATATCCTCTTTCTGTCACAGGCTCCCATCCAGGACACCACATTGCATTTAGCTGTCATGTCTCTTTAGTCTCCTCTGCTCTGTGACATGTATACATACCCCGTGGAACTTTTTGAATTTTATATCATGTGACTGTTGACTATTCAAAAATAAGTAAATGGTTTAAATGAACTAGACTTACAGAGTCATAGGATATTAGAACTGTAAGGAATCTTAGAAGCAATTCAATACAAGCCTCTCATTTTTCCAACACAGGAAGGGACTTGGCTGAGGGCCTCCCCTAATAGCAGACCCACAGCCCAGACTAGAAACCAAGAGGCAGGCTGGGGACTAGTAGAAAGGGGTAAGCTTTAAAGTCACCCAGACTTGGGTTCAAATCCCAAGCTCTGTGTCCTTGAGCCAGTGCTCCTTTTGTCTGGATTCTTTGGTTCAACAGAATGTTTTAAGATTCAGCCATGTTGTGCATGTGTCAGTTATTTGCTTAAAAGACCAAGGAAAAAACATTTCTTTAAGGGAGCAGTCACGATTTCTAAGAATTTGTTGAGAAAAGAAAATGTGTTTTCCATCCTTGATCTCTGTGGGACATCAGTTCCCTGATCAGGGATTGAACCTGGGCCATGGCAGTGAAAGCCCGGAATCCTAACCACTAGGCTACCAGGGAACTAGATCTCTAGTTCTTATGAAGAAGTACGACATCACTGGCCAGACTCTTTTCCCTTCTTGGGAGCACTCAAGTGCCTTGAGTCCTGGGGCCCCAGTACTGCCGAGGGGAAAGCACTTGGAAGGAGCCCTGGGAGATAAGCGAGAAGAAAAGTAAGCTCCTGATATAGGCACTAACTCAGTAGACACCCTCCGTATTGAGAAGCAGGGGACTGGTCTTTTATATGGACCGCAAAATTCAGTTGTAGAAGCTGGGGAGCTTCTGGGTTCAGAGCAGCTGTGTGACCTTGGAGATGTCACTCACCTGCCTGAGCCTATGGAGCTGGGACCACCTGCATCGGGACTGTCAGAATGCAGATGCCCCAGCCCCACCTCACACTGGCTGAATCCCAATCTCAGGAGGTAGGAGCCAGGAAACTACATTTTAACATTTTACATGGGTAGGTCTTATGTGTGTTGTTCCATATAATGTGAACTTATTTATTAAACATTTGGGTTAATAATTATCCAAAACTGAATGAGAGGTAAATTATGGCACATGCCAAGTATCTGAATTATGAAAACATCAAAAGGAATTCTGAAGTTTCATAGATACTGTAAAAAATGTTAGTGATAGAACGTTAAGAGTAGTATCAGAATGGAAAATATGTTCACTGATTACAACTACGTTAAAATACATAGGTACATGTGTAAGAACTAGAAAAAATAGGCAAAAATAAAAATAGTGTTAGGGAGGTGGAATTATCTATAATTTTCCCCTACAAATTTCCTATATTACTATCTAATAAAAGAAAGTCACTTTTAATATTGTTGTAATTTTTTATTTGAAATAAAAATAACTACCCCTTCACCTCTGGCCCATAATCCACCTACCATGTATGTATGAGATATTGCACTAGGCACTGTGTTTGTGAGAGACTCCATCAGCCAGCCCAGTCCTCCCAGGAGGGACAACAGCTGTAGTCCCAGGGCCACTCTGATCACCAGCTCCCAGCATACAGGAAGAAGCCTGGAGTCACTCTGGGCTGGAGGAGGGAGGCACAGAGCATGCATTGCTCCATGCTCAACTGCTATTTATGGGGTTCCAAGGTATCTCTAAGCAAGCGGTTTAGGGAGGAATCTGTCACTCCCTTGGGTTTGACAGCCTTAACCTCATATCTGAACTACAGATAATCTGGACCCACTGCCCCTCCCTGACAAGACTTGAGTTGCCCCGCGTACAAAGAATCCACTGATCTTTCCTATTGCTCTCTTCAGAACCCGAAGAGACCTTCCTTTCCGTTGCAGAGAGCTTGGGGTGGGCAAGGGTTAGCCTGAAGCGCTGCCAGCAAGAACTGGCTTCCTCGCTTTGACATTCAGGGCAGATGACACTGAGAGCTTACTGGCCCCTCTGGGAGCCAGTCACAAAGAGCTGAGGGAGTCAGTTCAAGGAGGCACAGCCCCTCCCTGCACACCAACTCTCCCCTCCTCCAGCCTCCTCACAGCCCCTGGGTGCCCTGCTCCGAATCACAGGCTGCTGCCAATTACAAAAGCACTCAACTCTGTTTCGCAGCCCCTTGATTGATAGCACTGGTAAGTGAAATTATAAGCCTTAATGATCACGTTAATTTCTGGGGAAAGGAAAGCGGTCAGAAGAGCTTCTCAATCATAAGCGCCACAATCAGCTGGGTGAGCTCAATGACAGGCCAGAGCAGGGAAAAAGGGGAAAGAATTAACTTTTTTAAAGGTCACCAGTGAGTAGAGGGAGAGCAACCAGGCACAAGGGATGAGAGACACAGACGATCTCGGAGCCTGAACATGACCCCTGTCCCAGGCCTCCCAACGGAAGGCCACCTCAGTGCCTCTCATCCTTAGCCGCACACTGGAATCATCGGGGAGCTTTCAAATACTGGTGCCTGGGCCCTGCCTCAGAGATGCTGGTGTAATTGCTCTGGTGTGGCTGCAGTTTGGGCACTGAGCATTTCGAAAGCTCCTGGAGTGACGCTATGTGCAGCCAAGATTGAGAACAATTTGAAATGAAAGGATTTGGGAGGAAAGTAGTCAAGGTTGAGCATGTTTGGAAATCCGATCAATCTGATTGGTTCTTGCCACCAAGGAGAATTTCTTCCAGTGGTCTCCTGGCCCCAGCTAAAAGATAATGATGAGAATGATGAGAACAGAAGAAGGGAAATTAGGCATCACTAAGCCTAGTGCTCCTTTGCACAGATGAAAATACTGAGGTGCAGAGAGGTTAACTGACTTGCCGGAGATCACACTGGTCATAACTAGAACCCCAATCTCTTCACCCTGGCCAGCACTCCTTTTTCTAGGCTCCTGGCTGGGTCAATGCAAAGAAGATGCCCTGGATGACACATGGTGGGACAAGAGCTGGGAGCTGTTCTCCAGCCTTCACAGTGGAGGAGCCCAGGCCTCCACTGCCACTTGCTCAGTGTCCTGGGACATAACCATTGAAGGACATTAGAGATACTAGGGCCACAGACAGAATAAGGCCACCTGGCTCCCCTGAGGATCAAACCTATGACCCTGGCCTCCTCAATACTTGACCCTACTCACAGTTTCCCAGCAAAACACTGCAATACTTTGGTACGTCAGAAAGATGCCCAGGCTATGTGGCAACATCCTGGTTTCTTCATCAGAGAGACTGCCCTCTGTACATTGCCAACAAGCCCAGCTCAGCAGTGGTCAAAAGCTCTGACAACCCTCCCTAATGGTCTATATGCAGGTCAGCAATATGTGGAGAAAAAAAACAACTTCATGTTCCAAAATGAGCCTCAAAAATCTAAAAAACAGACTACATTAAAAAATAAGCCATATGTTGTAAAGGCACTGGAGCTATTCAGTTAAAGGGAGTTATTATTATTCTTCAATTTCCATTGGCAATTTTTTTTCTTTTTTGGCTATGCCGTGTGGCTTGTGGGATCTCAGTTCCCCAACCAGGGATCGAATCCAGGGCATGGCAGTGAAAGCCTGGAATCCTAACCACCAGTCCACCAGGGATCTCCCTCCATAAGCAAATATAAAAAATGTTATTGTAAAATGAGTGACTTGAGATTCTTAGAGCAGCTTCTTAGCAACAGAAAGTGTCTGCCAAGCTCCTTCTATATTTTCATTTATCCACTGTCTCTCAACCTTCATTGTGATATGTGTACTGTCAAAAGTTCACAGAAGTGGCCTGGATTGAAAAATTTAGGGAACCAAGCTCTAACCATGGGTGAAAAGTGAAACCAACTTCACCAGTCCAGTAGCAGAGGCATATTCATTATTGAAACATATGTATTCTCTGTATTTTTCTAACAGCTTCTGAAGTATTCATCAAGCCTGTGTCTGATTAAGCACTTTTAAATTCTGAGCAATGAAATGGGCACTCTCATACCCTCTTCGCAGGAGGGTAAATTGATACAACCCTTTTGGAGAGCCATTTGATTATATGTATCAAAATTAAAAATGCATATAATCTTTTTGACCCAGAAATGCCACTTCTAAGAATTTATCCTACAGAAATGCCCCACAAGGCCACAGAAGTGTACATAGAAGGAGAGCTCTTTGTAGTTTAATTTACTACAGTGAAAAACTGCAAACCACCCAAGTCCACCAATAAGGAATTCGTTGGGTAAACTGTAGTCCATCCATACAGTGAAGTACTAGGCAGATGGTAAAACAAATGAGGTACAGCCATATGTACCATTGGGAGAGAGAGCCACACATACACAAATAACTTCAGAGAAGTATAGGGTTTCCTTTTTTTTTTTTTTCCTGTTCTCTACCTTGTTTGTTTTTCCCCCGTTGTATTAAGAAATAATTGACATACATCACTGTATAAGTTTAACTTGCACAGCATGACGCTTTGAGTTACATATTGTGAAATGATTAACATCTATCGTCTCATAGATACAATAAAAAGACAATTTTTAAATGTATAAATAGTATGAGATGAAGATTTAGTACCTCCACCTCTCCTCCCTCATCCTCTCCCAAAAATTTTATCATACTTTTAATTATACCAATAATTAGTGTTTGTATTATTATAACAATGTAAAAATTGTTAACTGCAGGACCTATTGGAATACTGTGATTACATGTCCTTTCTTCTTTTAAAACTGAGGTGTAATTGACCTATAACACTATGTTACAGGTGCACAACATAGATTCGATATAGATTTGATATTTCTATACATCACGAAACAATCATCACAGAGGGTTTCCATTTTTATATAAATGATTAAGGACAGCAACCACAGTGCAGGTCTCTGGCCAGTGGGTTCAGTTCTTGGGCTCCTAAACTGAACTGAAAATCTTGAACTACAAGTGAAATAATTTGGGAATCTCAATTCAGTTTCTGAACTCATCCTCTGTCCTTTCTCTTCCCTAGCATCAAAGAACTAAAAGTAATTCAAACACAAATGTAAGACTCCATAGCTAATTGTCATCGTACACAATTACTACTCTTAAAAGGTGACGCTCCCAGGTTTAGAAAAGACATTTGTCAAAGGAGAAGCACTGAAGACTGGTTTTTGACTGCAGTAATCACTTGGCTGGGTTCACCTTCTCTTGTTGGTATATTCAAATTGCAGAACTTGAAACTGTGTATCTGGAATTTGTGTATCCAAGACTGCAGTGACACCTGCCCACAACAGCAGCCCTAGAGGATGTCTGCCTTAAAATCTAAGCAAGCGGTGAGGTTCTTAAAGTATCCAGGCTGCATACAGCAGAGATTTCAGAATCGCAGAAGAGAGCACTACTGGGTTTTTAATTCTGGGCTTTCTCAAATGTTGAAAGCCAGGGTTTTGTTTTGTTTTGTTTTGAAACTATAGTTGATTTATGAAAGCCAGGTTTGATTCTTCTTTGTAATGGCAGAGATGCCCCAAACAAAGGCAATTCCGGTGGGAAATCAGTATTCCGTGGCATGTCATAGGAAACTTACTCCCTTTTAACTTTACTGAGAGTATTTCAAATAGATTAGATTATGACTGTGATAGCTATTTTTTAACATCTTTATTGCAGTATAATTGCTTTACAATGGTGTGTTAATTTCTGCTTTATAACAAAGTGAATCAGTTATACATATACATATATCCCCATATCTCTTCCCTCTTGCGTCTCCCTCCCTCCCACCCTCCCTATCCCACCCCTCTAGGTGGTCACAAAGCACCGAGCTGATCTCCCTGTGCTATGCGGCTGCTTCCCACTAGCTATCTATTTTACGTTTGTAGTGTATATGTCCATGCCACTCTCTCACTTTGTCCCAGCTTACCCTTCCCCCTCCCCGTGTCCTCAAGTCCATTCTCTAGTAGAGAATGGACTTTATTCTGCGTCTTTATTCCCGTCTTGCCCCTAGGTTCTTCATGACTTTTTTTTTTTAGATTCCATATATATGTGTTAGCATATGGTATTTGTTTTTCTCTTTCTGACTTACTTCACTCTGTATGACAGACTCTAGGTCCGTCCACCTCACTACAAATAACTCAATTTCCCTTCTTTTTATGGCTGAGTAATATTCCATTGTATATATGTGCCACATCTTCTTTATCCTTTTATTATGTCAGTGATTCCCCCCTCCTCCTCCTCGAGAAGCGTACACTCCCTGCCCCCATGAGGTTGGGTTTGGCCATGTGTTTGGCTTTGGCTGGTGGAAAGTGAACACACGTCAGGAGCAGCAGCTTTAAATGTGTTTGCGTGGTTTGGCTCAGCCCCTTGCACTTCTGCACTCTGTCATGCAAAGAAGTTGCTCTAAGGAAGATGCTAGTCCAGAATGAGGCAACACTGGAGCCCACTTGAACCCAAACTGCAGCCAGGTGCCCAGCCCAGCAGTCCCATGAGCAAGAAATACAAGTTCGTTGTTCAAAGTCTTGGGGGTTGTAATTCAGCGTTATTGAAGTAAAACTTGACTAATATATGGAAAAGCCTTGAATCCATTGCTCATCTTTGCCAAATCTTGTCATTGAACTTATATTTGTTTCCAATTCTCTTTTGTCTTATGAAATCAACCATTTCAGAAACATTTGAGGGAGGGTCTTCTTGGTACCCTTCAGCAATCCCATCCATTCCCAAAGGTAACCGCTATCATATGGTTAGTGTTTACCCTACTCATGTTTGTTTTAAACATATGCTATACATTTGTGTATCTATAAACATGGTGTATTGTTCTGTAGGTTGCAAAATTTTATATTAAAACCCATCTGTACGTATCCTCTGGGATTCACTTCCCCCAACACCATATTCCAGGTTTACGTATGTTATACATCAGCCCTAGTCCATTCACTTGAACTATTCTAACACTGTCTGTATTTACAATTTATCTATTCTCTGCCGGTGGACATTTTAGTTCTCACATATGAACAGTGTTGTAAAGAACATTCTTGTACGCATCTTTGAGTAACTTGCTTTCCTTTAAGACCCACTTCTTTTTCTCAGTGGACTTAGTGGACTAGGAGTGCATGGCTGACTGAAATTCCACACATGCCATCTGCCAAGCCAGGTTAGCCAAGAGATGCTAGTGCCTCTGCTCCAGACTCTTGCTGGAGCTGCTGCCCAGGAGGAACGCATGGAAACCAGTGCCCATGGCCTTGGGCAACTCTGATTTCCACCACCGGCTTCTGGCTGTGGGACCAGTGCCCTGAGGTTTGCTGGGAACATCTCAACGCACTTTCTACTGCTCTTTCCACATCTCACTCACCAATATGGTTCTTCACACTTCATCTTTTTGATCATTAAATAATTTTAAGTTCCTGGTCAGGACTGAAATGTTGGCAAGAGACTTAGAAACAGAGGAGTGAGTGAATGAAGACTCTGTTAATCGGCCTCTTTCTTCCTCACACAGCAATTTTTCTAACAGATGCAATTACATTTGAGAGCTGCAGAGAACGGAATCTTATGTTTTATTTCTTTATTCATCATTTTACATGGGATTCACTGTAAAAAGGAAATTGCCTTTGCAGTTCAGTTCTTCAGGCTGCAGTGCTCTGAGCTTCAGTTTTTACACCAGCTGCCGCCGCCGCCTTGTAACTGGTGGATAAGAACCAGCCAGGGAGGGAGGCTAAGAAATCAGGCAGAGTTCATTTAAATTCAATATATTTTTTATTCTTTGTAAATACAATGAGTACAACCTTTTAACTTCACAAATCAGTTAATTCACTTTATACAAGGAAAGTTTTACTCATCCTATAATAGTCCAAGTGCTGAATATTTTTCCTCAGTGCTAGTACCTAATAAATCAAAATGTGAAAAGTACAGCAGCTATTTTTAAATGTTTGTTCCTACATTTCCATAAGTAGAGATTCATACCAAAGGAGCAGCTTATAGTGTAGGACGAAGTGTGTGTGTGCACGTGCAGGCATTCAAAGCTTTACTAGAAACCGGTTTTCTGAAAGGCATTGAAGAGTCTCAGGCTGTTAGCATTGGATCAAGAAGCCCTTTAGCATCCATCTCCTTGAAGTTCCTTCTGGTCTCATGTCTCTGTTCATTTACTGTCTGGTGTGACTCGCTGAAACACGAGTTTGGACCCCCATTGCCTTTGGTTTCAGCACTATGTTAATGGGACAGCAGTCTGCCTCACTCCATCATTCATCTCCACTTTATTTGGTTTTGCTGTTTTTATTCATCCTCCCTCGACTTGTGTTCTTTTAGTAAAGCTCTTCTATTTTTAGATGTTATCCAACCTGAAGTCCTGGTGAGAATCTCATTTTCGTCCACCAATTCCTTTGACAAGGTTGCCTGGCCTATGGTATTAAGAAGAAGAAGGAGGGGGAGGGGGAGAAGGAGAAGGGGGAAGGGGAGGAGGAGGAAGAGGAAGAAAGAAAGAAGAGAGAGAAAAAGCAAATCTCACAGCATAAGCTACCTTTCACTTATTAACTCAGTTCTGAAGGCCACTTTATGAAGTAGTACAATAGAAGGGAAACTTTTGATAAAACTTTCGATTTAAAACCTAACCATTATTTTTGAAATAAATTCTTCAACATAAGATAGTTCTGAAGGCTGCTGTATGATGTTATACACAGAACTATATTTGGTTACCCAACTTTATACGCTAAAAGGGGAAAAAAATGTTCTACTTATGTTTCAGCTGTTGATAGATCAGCCTGATCTTCCAGGTAAGAGGCAGAATGGCCTGGCCTGTGGCAACCCCGAATTCGGTCCCCTCCCAGGGCATGGTAGCAGTGAGTCCTCTCTGCTCAGGCGGTCCTCTTACACCCCCTTTCCTTCCAGGCCACCCCACCCTGGGTGAGGCATCAGGTCAGAGCTACTGGAATTGTTTTTTGTCAACTGACATTTTTTCCTGAAGGCTACACATTCCCAGGTTTATGCTTCCTGAAGGGTTTGTTAGTTGAGGCTTGTTCTCCATGGGTAGAAGTTCATCAGATACTGTCCCATCCTGAAAAGTAGGGACTTGGAGAGCTTAGATATCACTGGATTTGTACATATCTGAAAGCAGTCTTGTAATTGGCACATTGCCGATGGTTTTTTTGAAAAACACTTCCTCTATGGTTGATGGACTAATAGAACGTAAAGCTGGCAAAAGTAACAGGAGTTTTCCAAAGCGACAGGGTTGAGTGGGATATCTGGAATAGGAGAAGCCATGAAAGCAAGGTAAGATCCATCACTAACAGGCTTAATATCTCATCCTCGAACACACACCATCTTCAGCTTAGTTTCCTGATTCAGTCTCTTTAATAACATACTACAGAGTCCTAGCCAGGCACTACTGTCCCTGTTTTGCAGGTGGAATAATCGAGGCATGGAGAACATAATGACGCTGCCAAAAGCACACGGTGACTGTCTCCTCGTTAGCACAGGGGTTGCAGTTTTTTTGGAGAAAAAATAATTTTAAGAAACATGGTACTAAGTTTAGACCAAATAATAAACTTAAGGTTGCCAGTGTAGAAACCAACCAATGGTACTGATGACAAAACTAGTGACCACATCCACATTTTCTGATTCTCAAGACTCCTTCATGAGGCTATTTCCCTCAAATAAAATGGATTCCTTTTCTAAGCAATTCTCTAAATTATTATTCAGGCACTATACTTAGTCACTCTCAGGAATAATTCCCTCCTTATTACACTGCAAATTAAAGACTAAGTTCTGTTGGCTGGCAGTGCCACCCAAATTTCATGTCAATGAAATTGGCATATAATTAAAGATGTGAGAAATTGCTGAACAATTTCCTCTCTTGATGTCCAATTTACATCTGTGCTCAGATGTGCAAGTTCAATTTTCTCCTGCCTTTAGACGCCTATAAGCCACCTCCTCACTGCTGCCCTGATGCGTCTTCAGTCAATAGCTTGGAATCAGGTGTCAATACAGTCCACCAGGAGGTCTCCCTCCACTGACACAAACCACCCAAAAGACTGACCTCTGGAGACACTTATCTGTGACTCAGCCAGGTTCAATCCATGGCCACAGGTGCTAGAAACGGACATATATCAATTCCTACACAGGAGTTAGGTAGCTGAACATTGAGTTTAACTGCCCAATAACCCCACCGTGCAGAGTCCAGGGGAACAACTTTCATGCTTGTCTCTTAGCTTTGGGCACAGGAGAGTCCCTCTCTTCAACCTGATATGAGGCTGATAATTCATTCTGGGCCTCTGAGGATCTCATTTGGCTCTTTCACTGCCCAGCTTCATGACCACCAATGGACAGGGACCACCAGACCACCTTTAATAATGTGGTACAGACACGGTGGAGCTTCTCTACATTTAAAAAAATACAAAAAAAACCCCCCCAAAAAACATAAATCCCACCGCTTACTCTACTTGCCAAAAACATCTACGTTTCCTGGAAAGTAATCCCAAGACCCACGTCTCCCTTTCACCTTGGCCACTTACTCTCTTCAACAGCTCTGTTTCCCTTCTCAGGCAGGCAGAGGAGAGAAGCCCCCTGCAGTGGGTGGGAAGCAGTGGCTGCCTAGATAAGCCCCCACCATGTCTGCAGCATCCACCCAACATGCTGAAGTTTCCCACAGTGAGAAAACACTGTGGGAAATAATTACTTTCAGAAAGGACGTATTTTGGTGACTCCATAGACGATTAACTCTTGATTTTCTGTGAGTATATTATCCACTCACCTACACACCCACTTCTTTTTTTTTTTGCAATACGCAGGCCTCTCACTGTTGTGGCCTCTCCTGTTGGGGAGCACAGGCTCCGGACGTGCAGGCTCAGCAGCCATGGCTCATGAGCCTAGCCGCTCCGTGGTATGTGGGATCCTCCCGGACCGGGGCATGAACCTGTGTCCCCAGCATTGGCAAGCGGACTCTCAACCACTGCACCACCAGGGAAGCCCCTCACCCACTTCTTTTATTCTCTAGTTAGGAAGGGGCTGGTTAGTCAGTCAACACAAATTAAGTGTTTATTATATGTGGAGTACTCTACTACACAGAAACAATAACCATGTGTATGTGTGTGTGAGAGACAGAGAGAGAAGGAAAGAGAGGGGCTCTCTGACTGCTCAAAATTATTTTGTAGAGTATCTATGCCCTTGACTTCACCCATCAGCATACATAACTGGAAGTTTTCTTTCCAGGTGTAAGTGTTCTGTGTCTGTCACGGATTCAGGTATTTGATTGTCAGTTATATAGTTTATTATATATAACTAAATTGTTTATTATTATATATAGTTATATATAGTTGTTACACGTAGTTATATACAGTTTGTTTGAAATGCCAATTTCTAGCCCTCTCCTTATGTCCTAGATAATTAGAGAAATCACTTACCAGGCTGTAACGATTAGCTCAGTTTGCAGCTTTAACAATTAATGCACAATTAGCTCAGTTTGCCACATTAACTTCTCAATTTCAGATTTTATTTTTCTAGACAGGAAAGTGCTAGAGGAGAATGTTCGCTGATTTGAAGGAGCTAAGCAGTAAGGTATAGTCAGTTTTGTCGCATATATGACTCTAGATATTAATATTAAATTCTAGCTGTAGCTGATATCATGAAATGAAAGGCTCATGTCAAAGCAGATGTGTTCCTTCCATGAATAATTTCCTTGTTTTGAGGGTGACAGAGAAGTAGTATACTTGTCATTTCTCTAAAATAGACTTCTGTTAATTTGTGGTTTAACTCTCTCAGGTCGTCCTAGAAGCAGCTCCTGAAATGTCAGGCTCTCTCAGACTCTCCTTACTCCCTCTCTGGCACCTTCCATGGCACCTCTACCAGCCCCTCTTCTGCCTCCTGTTGGTCCCCTTCTCTCCTGCTGGAATCCAAGAACTAGCTCACAGGTCTTCTCCATCCATCAGACTTTGCAGATTTTTTTCTCACTCCCTCCAACGAGAATTTATCTCTCTCACTCCCCACTTTGCTTTTTCTCTGAGCTGGAGTAACACTTCTGCCTACTTCCTGTAATGATAATGGGTAGTATCTTGTCCTTTCTCGTGTTCCACAGTGCTCACCAGCCACCCTGCACAAAGCGAGTACTCAGCAAAGGCTTGATTGAATCAATACCTAGTATCATATTCTCCTGGTGTGATGTTCTTTATACCTTAAAGACTCTAAATGTCAGAGGTCAGTTATGATATACAATTTAGTTTTTAGTGGGGAAAAAGTGCCCAAATTATGTACTGTTCCATTTTATAATTCTGAACAAAGTTAAGTGTTTACTATATACATTCTGAAAGTTAATGTGGATTTTAAATTTAAAACCACGGAACTTTAATTTTGAAAAACATACACAGGCTCTATCACTTATCACAGTTTCAGTGATATTCCATGGACAGGGAACAATTTGTTGTTGTTAAACTCACATTTTACAAGTTTACTTGTTCGTATACTCCCCCTACTTTTAGGGAAAATCATAATATGCTGGGTTGTAAGGCACACAGTAAGCACTCAATAGATATTGGTTGCTATTGGCTATTGAAGATCTACTGGGAAGCCTAAAGCTTTCAGGAACAGGAATTCCGAAAAGCTACATTCAATGAGTCTGGGACAGGGAACAGTTTTACTCATTAGTATTCAAAAGAGGATTTGTAAAAGAAATAAGGAGATCCCTGCAGAAGTGGTATCATCCCAAAAGAATACAGGTGACTTGGGGTTTCTTTGACCCCTTCAGTAATGGAAGCATTAACTGCCTCTACCCATTTGATTTAGTTTCTCCCAGCATAGTGTCTATGGGTGATGTTGAGATGATAGAGACTGGTTTCCATGGGCTTCTCTTCAAGATCAATCTAGAGAATAAGTAAGAAGAGCAACTCTATTCTAACCTTAGATCTACTGCAGCCCTAACTTAGGAAGCTAGCAAGGTTTCACTGCTCTTTAAAAGCCTTGCTTTTTTCATCTGAAAATAGAATCAGAAAGTCTGTAGACCTCGTGGTGGATTTGCCCATTTGGTGGGACAGGAGGAGCACTGCTGGAACCCCAGTGACTGAGAGTTTCTACAAATAGCCAAGAACAGCCTCTGTCAGTGGGCTTTGCTTGGCCAGAAGTAACATGATGGGTGCTATGACTCAAAATAGGTCAACAGATACCAATCACCAAAGCCAGACAGCAGTCATGATGGGGTTAAAGATGACCTCTTTAGAAAGTTCTCTGGTCCTTCTATTTGGGATTGGCATCCAAAGAAAGGTGCTTGCCTTTTTTAAAGGATCATGTGACCACTCTAATATATCAACTAACATAACACTTTAGCCTTCATTTTTCACCTTTCTCATATCTGGGCCCATTCACCTCAATGTGTTGAGCTATACTGATGGATCAACTTGTTTATCCAGGAAAGGTGTAAGGTGTCTGGCAGTGCTTTCAGTTTTGTAGTCTAATTTGATTTGCTCCTCTCACCTACCCTTCCGAAATACGTGAGGACATAGATTCTAATTAAATTAACTGGCTTGGCAACAGGATAATTAGTCACAATGTTTGAACTGGCTTTTTGCTGTCTGCTCACACATTCACAATGGAAGCAATTTTCTTAAGTACACGTTCAAGGCAAACAAGGGTCACCTGGTATGGATGTAGCTGTTGAGAGTTAGCTGAGCCTCATCTTGAAGAGCTGCGATGGCGGCAGCATTCCGGAAACTTCTCAGTTCAGAACCACTGTGTGTAGGAACTAGAAATGAAGACCAGGAAATTGTGATAGGCAGCAGAGGAAATGCAGATGGGGAAAGCACTCTCTGGAAGTGGATGGCCAGCAGAAGAACATGCAGGTTCCATGGCTATTGAAAATGGAGTCAGACTAAGAGTATCAGCTCTCTTGAAAACCATCACCTCTTTTTTGGACTTGGAGGTGGCTGAATTAGTGAGATGGCAAAACTGGGGAAGGAGAAGAGACAACAGTTTGTGTCTGCTTACCAGCTTTGAAAGTGACGATGCATTTTAGACAGGCAAATTCAGTAGCATCTAACCGGAGTTGTCTAAACCGAGCCACCACCTCTTGTAAAGCCTGTATTTCAGATATGATCTTGTTCAGCTTCTGGGAATCTGTGTTGTCACCATTCATGCCTAGAATAAAAATATGCAATAAATGCTCTAACATGAAGGCATTTTCATGATTTAATATTGATTTTTGACAAAATCCTGCATATCAATATCTATTCAATTGTCACTCTAAGATATCTGATTCCATGTAAACTGGCTATATTGTATGAAAGTTAATATAAAATCTTCTCTTGGATGATAACAAACACAGTAATTTGCATTTAAATAACAATGCAAGCAGTCATGAATACAACAAAACAACATTATTTGCATTTAAATATAGATTTATAAATGACAGGTATACTCTATTGTTCAGCAGGAATTTGTTATTCTTTACATGTTGTTCTTTTTTCAGTAATGTATTTTTATGGTAATTTCTACAACAAAGTCATTAAATTGTGCAATTCTTACCAGATACAGCCAGTAGAGTGTTAGCATCAACCGGAATGGCCCATTGTGCTATTCCTAGAACAAACAGTTCTCTCCAAGCATCTTCCAAAAGCATCAGCTGTCATACAATAGATGTATAATATAATATAGTGTGTAATTTATAAATTTATAAACAATTTCAATATGTAAATTTCCATCATTTTAAGAAGTGTTTTAAATGCTTGTCCTGATAGTTTTTCCTCTGAATAGTCTAGCTTTCCCTTATTGTCTCATATTTTCCTTTATTAAAAGGTGTCTATACTTAAGCACATGCATTTGAGAGTCAGCCATTCCAATTCCCCAAATTTTGCTTCCCTTGGAAAAGGGTTTACCCTTCTTGTTCTTGCATCCATTCGTTCCTGACCACCTAGAAACTTCTCAGGAGACCCAGGCTCTATGAAATGTCACCAGCAGCACAGCAGGCAGATTCCCTCATAGAAAATGTTGATATTATCGGGGTTGAGGATTCCAGACTAAGCATGCAGATGTGGGCCTCCATCTTCCTGGAGGGTTGAGCGGGCTGGGCTGGGAGAGCGATCACTAATTCCCAAGAGGCATGCAGGGAAATCAGGGTGTAATTATGTTAATCGGGTTTTGCTGAGTTTACCTCATCTCACTGCCTGATTTTTCTGAGACTCATAAGTGGACAGCATCAAGGTGCTTGTCATTTTCATTCTATTAAAATGTGCTACTGAATATTTAAAATGAAAATCTGTCTCCTTTTCGAAATTAATATACTGGATTCCACTTCACTGCAGTTTTCTTGTTGTTAAAGGGTTTCTGCTGAAGGGCTAAGTGGCAGACAGTAAGTAAATTTTGTTTGGATTAAAGAGTCTACAAATACTTGTTTTGAGAAAAAAGCCAACTTACACACACACACACACACAGCAAATGGTCAGAGTCAACCAGTAAAGCTGGTCAAAGATAGAAACTAACCAACTTGAAAAATTTGTTTTTGAAAAATCTCTCAAAAACCAGTCAGTTCTGGATGTGAGAGGATTTGCTTTTGAGAGCTAAGGGCTGAATTGTGAAGGCTTGTAACCAAAATCACAATTAGACCAAAAGGTTTAATTTTCAAAGTGCTTTATTTTCAGTTTTATTGCATTAAATACAGAAAATAATACTTTAAAAATGCAAGGTAAACAATGTCTAATTCTGACCATGTCTGAAAGTCCAGGCCATGAAAAAAAGAACATGCCATGCTAGAAGATTAAATGTTTTGAGCACATTGACAGGGCTCTCTGTAGGAAATGTACTTCATATTAAGGGGCACTATTATGCTTTAATTAGGTATAAGATAAATTAAAGAAACAAATCCTTTGCTTTTAGAGCTACTTATTAGCCTTTTAGGAAATTTGTCATTAATTTCCATGAATGTGCTGGTGACAGCCAATTTTTGTGAATACTTCATTTTATTTCTTTCCCTTAAGGGCAGAAAAATTCTGGCAGAGGCCATTTCTGATATTCCTAACAACAAAACTTCTGAGTTTCTCAGTACAATGCAATTTTAAAGGCACATACTTTGTTTTCTCCCTCTTAATGTCATTTACAACCACAGGATTATGCACCAGACCTATTTGTTTACAAAAACTCTAAAAGCACTTAAAGAATCAGGGGAGGTGTGCAATGCACTCTTTAATCCTTCATGCTGATCAATCAGTGGCCAAAACTATGAGCATCACAATGGAAAATATAAAGCTGCAAATATAAAATAATGAGACTAGTTCCCAAAATCTTACAAGGGAATACTCTCATCACGTTCTATGTCTCTCAGTTCTAGTGTTCTTAAGAAAATATTGTTTTATTAACAATTTTTAAAATCATTAAGATTTTAAAAATTTGTGATTAAATTTGATGTTTCAATTAAACTAAAAAAAGATAATGGTCTTGTATATTTGTGTTTTTTTGGATTATATCCAACTTTCCTGAAATAACATAATTACATTTCTTAGTAAGGATTCCATAGCTAGCTATTTTGAACCCATAGCAAGAAGCTAAGAAAAATCATTTCCTACTGCTGTTAAGAACGGATGCCTGGCCTTGGTGATTTATCCAGGTAACTTCTAGTTTCATAAGACTGACTACTGTTGCTTCTTTCCCAACCCCCTTCCCCCAAAAGCTCAGTGCCCTCTTGGTCATACCTGGTCTTGCAAAGAGAGCGTGGAGAAAGCTGGCACACTCTTAGCCCACTTGATGCTCATAAATAGAAGCCTGGCAGCTGATTCACACACTGACTCTGTGGCCACTTCATAGAGATACATTGGGGTCCCATTCACTTCATGGGGGTACTGCGTGGGGAAGAAAGAGAAACACCAGGGAGTAAGGAAGCTGCAGCTTTGCAAGAAGAGCCAAATTTTAAATTTTCTAATTAGACCAGTGAAGGAGATAGGAATATCTATAGAGTTTGGGGAATAATAATTGATGGAAGAGGCTCATTTCCACTCTTTGGCGGCCTGTTCCTTCAAGAGGGGCATCTGGCTTTTCTATCCCCTGCAGCAAATTTTCCTCAGGATGAGCCACGTGCCAAGCCTGACTCCCAATTTAGACAAGAGCTTCTTGCATTTGAGTAAATAAAAATAGATGTGGAAAAAGTATAAATGAATAGGCATCCCAAACACAAATATGCATATGAGTATTTTTAGAAAGGATTAGTATATTATGGAAATATTTCAATTAGACATCTTAATCATTTATAGAGCATTCCCATTCATAACTGACGACATATTCATAACACTACTTTCCCAAGCTTATTATACACATCAAGGATAAGAAAGCAATATTAAATATTGTGTGTGTGTGTGTGTGTGTGTGCCCAGGTGTTTGGCTTCCCTGCAGTGTGGGGCTGCAGCTGGCCCTCCTCTTGGGGAGAGAGATCTGGAGCCCTTCTCGGCCTGGAGTGGGGTCTCTGGGTAGGTAACCAACTGGGAGCCTGGAAGGCAGTCCCTAGGTGGCAGCCTTCTGAGGTGGTTCTGGCTGTGTCCCTGCTAGTAGAGGCTCAATTCTTGTGTAAATTCATGCGGCTCAGAAGAGAGTACGGGGAGTGGGAAATGAAGCCAGCTTCTTCAAACTTTCCTAACAAGGTGAGCTCCACATTCCTCTCTTGCATTAGGGACCCACGGCTTTGCCCAAGAGATTAGATCCCTGCAGTTGCAATTCAGGGGCTCTTCTGCCAGCTGCAGCCAACTTCTTTCTTCTAAAAACAAACTCTGCTCTTCTGTCCTCCAGGAACACCTAGGCTGCCCTCTTAGTTCAGCCAGGGCTTTGCACTAGGTGTTTTCTAAAGATACAGGTTCCTGGGCACCACCTCAAATTTGCTGAAAGGGGGATGGGCCTAGGCGGCCACGTTTGTAGTCAGCTTAGAGAGTGACTTTACTGCACACTAGAATTTGAGCACCGCTAGCTCAACAGGGGAGAGAGGGAGGTCTAGACCTCCCCGCAGAGCTCGGCGAAGCACCGAGCACCCCGTGAGGTCTCTCTCTCTCCATCTTTTGCCTGAGCCATGCCAGCTGAGAAAGAATGGGCGCGCCCCTCTCCGCCCTCCACTCGGAAAGGTCTCGGGCCCAGCAAGGTCACTGACCTTGGGCGTGGGCTGAGCCAGGCTCACGAGGGACTGCCGCTCAGGGGTGGCGGACACGGCGGCCAGTTCCAGGCCGTGGGGCTCCAGCTGCGTAACCGCGGTGAAGAATGCCGGCGCGGGTAGTGCTGCGGAGGGGAAGTGCGCGGCCGCCCCGTTCTCTTCCTTGTGTCCACGGAAGTATAGGGCCACCTGCTTGCGGATGGTGGACGTCCGAGGCCCCCGCTCATGCTGCACGGCTACAGAGACAGACAGACCGGCGCACGCCCGAGATCAGAGACTCGGTGACACTTAGACGCTGCCGCGCTCTCGGGCCAAAAGCTGCGTCTGGACAGGCAAGGGCACCCGGGAGGTGAAGAGAAGGAGGGAGAAGGAATGTGAGGGTGGAGGGCGCTCTGAGACCGTTTAACCCTTACACTGTTTGCACAAGGAAGCTGAAGCCGAGAAGAGCAGCCCGGCCCAAAGTGTCACACTAATACCCGAGCCTCAGGCAAGACTAGGTGTGTTCTCTGTCGGTTGAGGGCTCCTCCGTACCCAGGGAAGGTAGCAGGGAAACCAGAGACCCTCTGGGCAGGATTAGCTAGGTCTCGACCGCAATCGAGGGTAGAAGGAGCATTGCGCACAGCCAGGCACAGCGTCTCTGCACACACTTTTCCCAATCCGCTCGACGACCACTCCCCCCACCCCCCGCCACCTCCATCCCCGCCCCACTTGGAGATGCCTGTTTGGCCTCCGAGGACCCCAGGAGAAAAGGACCCGAGCCCGGGTCCGCTGGGGAATGGGACGAGGGAAAGCCCTCTCAGAGTGTGCTGGAGGAAGGCAGGGGAGATGTGACAATTACCACCAACAGTTTAAACAAACAGATTAATTCAGGGCAATCTTCCGCTCGACGAGCTTGACAACTTGTCAATACACAAGTTCAACAGGTTGGACGCTCCCTCCTGCTTCCTGTGCCGCGGAGGAAGGAACTCTCCCCAGTGGGCGCTGTACCTCGTGGAGATGCCACCCTGCCCAGGCCTCCGTCCGGGCAAAGCCCACTCCGCACCCAGTCCTGAGGCCCCATCCCTCCCTCCCAGCCAAGACCCCTGCCACGTCCCGGCCTGGGGCGCCCTCGCAAGGCCACCTCCGGGCACGAGCTTGGATTGCACTCTAAGCCCAAGAAGCATCCTGACGACCTAGTTCTTGCTGCGCGCCTTTAAGAGCCTTCTGGGAGCTGGGTGTCCGAGGCACCCACTGGCGTCACTCTGCCCCTCCAGCCCCTTTCTTTAGAACTAAGAGAAGGCCCTGAAAAAGCTCAGATCGCCACAACGGCTGTCCTGATTTTGTAATCTTGGTGACTCTACAAACAAGGGGTGGACATTTCGCGTGTTCGTGTCTCTGCCCTTCCTCCTTCAACCCGTCTCCTAGTCCCCAAGATATCCTCTCCAGGAGACTACACAGACAGCAAGACCCTGCAGGAGGCTAACAGGCTTAAGTCTGGCCGCAAAAGGGCTGCAAGGAGGGGTGAGAAGAGGAATCAGGATGGGAGGCCGGGAATGTCACACGTGGGTCCCCAGCAGAGTGGGGGCTCCAGGAACGCTGGATTCGTGGGGATGGTTGTGAGGCGCAAGTGTCCCACGTGGGCATGGGTCTTGCCCTGGGGAGTTCAGTGGGGTGAGGGTGGGGCTCATGCAGGGAGATGACTAAAGCCGGAGGCCAATTCCCAGCACCTGGAAAGAAATGCTCAGGAGATGATTTACATGCATAGGAGTGCCATTATTTTCTGTACACATAATTTACTTACTATTCAACCAACATAAGGATAAAAAGATGTACTAAGAATAAATAGATTACCATCTTTGTTCATGTTGACTTCCAAACACTTCTTCAGCCGACACGCCCTGCACTGGTTTCTGTGTGTCTTGTCCACCGGGCAGCCTCCCTGGAACAGAGCGCAGGCGGTCAGCGGCCCCCAGGACCTTTAGACTGGGGACGCAAAGCCGGCGCCGTGTCGGGGAAAAGGCGTGGAGGCGGGTACGGACCCCGCAACAGACCCTGGAGCTGCAAGCCTGGGTCCGCGAAACGCGAGGGCCTTGGGCACCAGCAGGGCCAGGAAGAGAAAGGGCTGGGATTCCCGGGGCTACTTCAAAAAGACCAGCCCCTGACCCTATGAAAGCGGACAAGAAGGAAAGTCCTTCTCAAATCAGGTGAAGGGTCAGAGCTCCTGGTTTGCCCGGACTACGCTGCGTGGGGAGGAGCTCCCGAGGGGAACTTCCGCCAGGCGCAGAGGGGTTGGAGCGGGGCGAGACTTTTCAGGACCGAAGACAGCGACCTGCCCTGGAGGAGGAGGCCTTAGAGCTCTGCAAGGAGCAGGCTTGCCTGCCAGGACCCCTGCCACGTCCCCCTCCCACCGACTATTCTTTCCACTTTCAGGTCTTGAGTCTATCTCCTTCTGTCAATTTCTGGGTGAGCCCATTTATCTCTCAGATAAATATTTCCCATTATTCTACACTCTCCTGTTTCCTTTCTTGCCTTTGTACTCGAAGCCATGCTTCTGACCAGCATGTTGAGAGTTGTCTTAAAGACTAGCCTTAGCCCAGATTCATAGAAACACAGCCATTTCTGGAAGGTGAGACAGAAGCCAGAGTGGTTAGGAGGGCAAGGCTTACAGATGTGAGAGTGGGAAGGGAAGAGCCCAAGGCCTGGACAAATTCTAGAAATGCCCACCATGTAAATATGACCAGGAAGATAATGTGATGAACTGTCTGACAAAATGATAACATAGACTGAGAATATTAGCACGATAACTGAAAAAAAAAGAGGTAATTGTGCCTTAGAAATACTTATCTGAGATGCATGAGAAAATAAATGTCTTATCCAATGCAATTTTCTGGAAAAATATTGGCCATTAAAAGAGGAAAACAGAGAAAATTTCTAATGGAATTCACTCAATGTTAGGTGTTATTACTGAGAGAACATATACATAGATTATGTCATAAAGAGTCATGTCTACATGTGTATTTTATACACAGTAAATACATAAGAAGTTTGGTGCTCTGTTTATACTACTTGCTACTTTTACATTTACAGTGGGAAGAAAGAGAATAAAATAAATGTATTTTTATTTTGTTTCATAATCTCAAAATTCATATACTCTGAATTTGGAGTTAGCATATTTTCTGAAATATCCCTTAGGAAAAAATTATACACTCAAACACACAGTTTTATGAGATCACACCCCTCTGACGTTGATTTATTTAAAATAAAGGTAGAGCAGAAGTTCATAATAACTTCTAAACATCCTCGTTACTGTTAATAATAAACTAGAATGTTGTTTACCTAAGCTTAGAATAGAGGAGAGAAAGGAAATAAATTTTTTTCCTAACTGAATTCTTCAGGTCATCTTTGCTGGCCAGTGTAATAGCTCAATGTAAAGAGGTTTAAATAACTTATTATTAAATGCAATCATATGCCTATCCTCAAATGTTATCCACCTAGTATTCTGATAAACATACTAATGCATAACAGAAGTCTTCATTAGTTCTTAAGAGTGTCTTCAAATCAGATCAAATGTATGTAAATATCTGGAGCCTGAGAGAAAGATGCGCACCTCAGCTAGGTCCATTTATTCTCTGTGTAAGAAGAGGACCACCATGCCTGATGAGTCTATCAATACTCCTTTACAAGCACTTGGACTGACATCAATATGTTTGAATTGATAGCCAACCCCTTTGAAAATATTAAGCATAACATCTGAGGTTTTTATTCCCCAGTTCTGTGCATTGCATAAAAGTAAAAGATAACTTAAGTAGAGGCCTGCTCAAGTCTGATGACCCACAGTAATCCCATATTCTTGTGGAGCTACCGGGATACAGTCCTGTGTGTATATAATGTGATGTGTCCATATGGTGAAGCAAGAAACTGATACAGAGCTATGGACCCAATTAAACAGGTAATAGGGCTGGAGAGTTCAAAATAACTTATCCAAATGCAGCATCTTCTTGTTCTTGTTTTTGTTGAAAATCCAAATCTATCAGAAATTGGTATGAGCAGACATAGGTTCAGAAAAAGATACACAATTCACTAGCACCAGACAATATATGTGTATGTATATATGTGTATCATATATATTACTTAGTGAAAACGTTTTAACATTTTGGTTACCAAAGGATGTTTTCTGATTACTGCACTCTCCAGGATCTTCTTGGGAGAGGAGATCGTCACTCTGTATTTAGGGTCTGTGTGCCTGGCTAAGGAGAAGGCCAAGTGTGGGACCAAAAGGCTGATCTCCTAGGTTGAAATAAACCTACTACTGAGCTGGAAACTGAGTCAGGGGGAGGGGTCTGCTCACTCTTTCTGGAAGCTCTGGCTCACACTCAAGCCATGCCCCTACTCCTCTGTCTCCTTGACACAGTTCTGCCTGCTCAAGATCAAAACAGAACCAACCAGAGAAGCAGAGAAAGTGAAGATATGGGGACCATGGAGAGGCTCCCAGTTTCCTTCCTTGGGCACCTTCTCTTCTTGCTCACTCCGCCCTTTTCTGACAAGGCCCAACTAAAGTCACATGGGTGCTGAAGCCCCACTGCCCACTACCAAGCAGCCCTGCTTCTCTGAAGTTGAAGGCACAGCCCCTCATACAGCACATCCTCTCTGTTCCAACTGGCCAACACTCACTTCGCTGACTGAAATGCCCTGTGCCTTTCACTTCTGCCCGGACAGACCCGGGTCAGAGCACTGAACTTAGGTGCTGCTAGGAATGGAACTGGGGTGGCAGTGACATAAAATAGCCCTTTTACCTGCCTGCACTTGTGGTTTAGATTCTAAAGTTCCTTAGATCCTCTGGGCTGGCTTTATAGTCACTGGGTGTGGGCCTTACCCAGTGTCAAAATCTGTCAGAGGATTTTAAAAGGGGGGGGATTGATAGGGGGTGTAAGGAGACACTGGGACTTCAGCTTTCCTCCTTCAAACTCAGCTCTCTTCCCTTGCCTCTTTCTGCCTTTCCCAAGCAAAAGGGCCACTGAGAGTTGAGGCAGGAAGGAGGGGAGAGGAAAGGAGAGGTCAGGGCCTGGTCTCTCTCCTCAGCAGCTTGGAAACTCAGAGGAGGCCTTGGCACAAACAAAGGAAGGGGAAGCGGCAGAGGGGAGCCGGGCAGCGAAGCCCTGCTAAGGTACCTGGTTTCCAGATTTGCAGACATACGTCCTATTCCTTCGGATACTTCGTTTGAAAAACCCCGAGCAGCCGTCGCAGGCGTAGACCCCATAGTGTTTCCCCGAACTGCGGTCGCCACACACTTTACAGGGGATATCTAAAATACGGCCTGAAATCGCAGGAAAGACAGGGAAGGGGGGATGGGGTGAGAGAGGAGGGCAGAGAAGAAGGAGGAAAGGGGAGAGGGAGAGAGAGATGCTAAGCAATCTGACCTCTGAAGGGATTAGCACCGAAGCTGCGGTAAAAGCAAATAATGAAGTGATTTTATAGCCAAACTTTTTTTCCTTGAGCAAGTGTCAGTTTCCTACAATGAGCATTATTCATGCACCGCTACATGTATTTGGGTCTCCTCTAATCGCCGAAACCCATTTTGGAATAAAAGATTACAGCAGGCCAGGGCGGCAGCACGGCCGCCGCTGCCTTTCTGCTCCGCGGAAAGTTTGGCCGCCTCCCTCTCCTGCTCTTGCATTTAACAGAGAAAGTTGTTAGTGAGCGCGCGAGGAGACAAACTTGAAATGTAAAAGGGAAAAGAAGAAAAACAAACACGGCTGGAACCAGGGATGGCAGCTGGAAGGCAATCGAGTTTTCTCTGAGCTGCCGGGCGGTTGTTATTATTAGGATTATTATTGTAATGCTAATACTAGGATTATTAATGATAATAAGGGTAGTGGTAATTGCCCAACTTTCACTTTACCTATTTAAAATAATGCTTGATGGATCGCTTTTGAGAAATAATTTCTTTTAGGAAAAAAATTTTTTTCTCCCCAAAGTAACCAGCACCGAGGTAGGCAAGCAGGAGGAGAATGTTGTAAGTATGTCGATTCCCTGGCAGGTTAGGGTGGGACGGCACCCCTCCACCCCGACTCCCCACCGTCTTCCTCCTTAAAGCCCTACCTTTTCACACTAGATCCTGTGGGGGTCCCTTGCTTTCTGTTTTTCCACCGCTGTCTGAGGTTGATTCTTTCAAAGATCTGACTGGTTTTCCTAAACTGCCCCCACCCACCGTGGCCTCAACTGTCGCCTGACTTAAGAGAAATCGCCTTGGAATCCCCTCTAGCCTGGGATGGCCGCGGACCCTAGAGGAATGTTAGGGAGAGGGTAAAATTCGAAAAGTTATAAGGGAGGGAACTATTTTTCTATAAGGTTCAAGGGTCCAACAAGCCTGAAGTGGTTCATAAGAACTTTGAAATCCTTCCTCGTGCAAAAAAAAGGGAGTATTAAATAAAGGGTTAACTTAATTAATACTTTGATAATGATGATGATGATATTTAACAATACTAGTTAATAATTAACTTCTTTATATTTAATGTTCCCTTTGCTACCGGCCCGAAGGCCTCCAGTCTGGGCCCGGGCAGCCTCCGGCTTGGCCTCTGTGAAGCTGGCACCTGGTTCCCGGAGCGCTCAGGTTAGGGAGCACGATTAGGCTGGGGTGATGGGAGGCAAGGTGAGGACGACTGGGCCAGGGGAGTAGGGGAGGCGAGGGCGCCGCTTAGGAAGGGCCCGAGGCCTCAGGGTGGAAACTCGCCGGTGGATTCCGAGGCGTCCGGCGGGCGCGCACCCCTGACCGCGGCCGTCGAGGAGCAGCAGGGGGTGGGGGCGGGGAGAACGCGGGCGGCAGGGTTGGGGAGGGGGCTTTGGTAACCACCAGGCTCGGCCCGGGCAATTACAACCCCGCCGTAGCACCTGCCTATAGAGCCACCAGTGACCCGTCAAAAAAAGTAGCATGGGAATTCGGATGGCGACAAAGGCCGGCGGGGGAGGCGCGCGGCGCGGCGACCACCGCCTCGGCGCCCCCTCTCCCGCAGGGTGGGAGGAGAGGTTGTGCTGGGGGAAGGAGGGGGTTGTAGAGAGCCAGGGTAGGCGACATCGGGTTTTGTCCCTCACCCCCTCGGACCTGTCACTGCGCCCAAGGGAACTCAACGGCCGCGCAGCAGCCGCCCTCGCTCTGGAAAGCAGTAAACTTGGTTTCCATATTTTGCAACCATTCTCCTCTGCATAACGCTCTGGCTGAGCTGGGGTCCGTGTTTGGGGTCCAGCCATCCTGTCGTCCCAGCTGTCCTCCTCTTCCCGGTGGCAGTTTTGATGATGCCAAGATGAGCTAGTGGGAGGAGCAGTGGTGGGGGTTCTCTTTCCCGCCCCCCATCCAGACGGGAGGCCAGGGACATGCATCTCTGGAGAACCCCGACGGGGTGGAGGGAGGACCAGTTAGGGGCGGGCGACAGTACTCGGGCTCCAGGGGCGGGGCTCCTAGACCAACGGCCCCCCGGGGCCGCCAGGGCGGCAGGTCGGCCCTGCCCCAGCGCAAACCTCCGAGCCAAGGCTCCCGGGGCAGATTAGAGACAGGCGTACCCACCTGGGGCGGGGCACAGAGGGGAGGACGCGAAAATTCCGGGGCAGAGCGGGTGTGCGCCTCAGACTCCGCCACCCAGCCACGTTAAGGTGACTTGGGTCACGAGACAAGCTGGTTGACCCCGTTGCAAAGCTCCCCTCATTTAGCAAGTCGAGCGAGCTCCGACGTGAGGCAGGCGGGAGTTTCCTGAGGCTGGAAAACCGTTCTTAACTTCCCTCGCCAGGGGGTCCCCTCGGGGCTTTTTGTGTATCATAATTGCCTAAAGATATATGGCAGCTTCGATTACTGTAATTACCATCAGAGGCTGTTGAAAGAAGTTAGTCTGGGCTGCAGGGGTGACTGGCCGGGGTCTTGTTACCACCCAGGCGGGTCTCCCGGGTGACATCGCTCTGCTCTCCAGCTGTGCGAATCCGAGCAAGGCGGGAGTTGCAGACCTCGCGGCCGGGCTCAGCCCTGACCTCGCCCGCTGCGCGCCGACCCCCTCGCTGCTCGGGGCCCGAGGGCCGCAGGCCTGGGCCCCGCTGCCGCCACCAGTCTGGAGAAGGCCTGGATGGCGCGGCGCCGCGGGCGGTGTCTGCTGTTCTGCGGGCCTGAGAAACCCCTGCGGAGGCGTCCGGACCTGCGTCGGGCTCGAGGCTTAGGAGGCCCAACTCAGGCTCTTGGGAAGCTGGAAAGCTCCAAAGTTAACCCAGTGTCATTCTGCCTTTTTTCCTAAAAGTCTGAACGGTCCGCCTGCGTCCTAGTCCATCTACAGCACGCGGGCGCGGTCCCCAGCGAACCCAGTTCGTGCCCGCCCCTTCCCTCACCTCCGAGGTCTCACTTTTCAAGGCTCCTCAACCCCGGCGACTGCGCACCCCAAGTGGGCGAGGGGTCTGAGGCTCCTTACTTCCAGGGAAGGAGGCGAGGACCTGTCACAGGGCAAGCAAGCACCGAGGCCTGCCGAGGCCTGCCGGCTTCAGTTTTTGCGGTGGAGGCTCGGAATGCACCAGGAAGGCTTTCCTTCTGCGCCTCCTGGGAAGGACGCACACACGCCACAACATGGGCCACAAAAAATATGCGAGCTCGCCTGCTTTCCCAGAGATTCGAACAGCGAGGGCCAGGTAGGCCCGAGGTTAACTGGAAAACTCCAGTCCTCCGCCAGGGTCGGCTCTGATTCGGGCGGCAGCTAAGATTCTTTCTCTCCTCCCTCCGCCTTAGTTCCAAACATTTCTCCTTTTTTCTTCTTGTTCACATTCACTTTAATTTTTAAAATGGCAGCACCCAAAACCAAAACAAACGGACAAAGTAAAAACACAACCCACTTCTTGAGAGGGAGGGGAGGAATTGCATCCCACTCAAGTGGGACTTCATTATCAGTCCTCAGAAGTATCTCGGACTCTCCCAACTTTCAAAGGCTCGGGACAATGAGCGGGAGTGAGGGGAGGGGGTGTTTGAGGAAAGCACAAGCGCCAAAAATGCTATAAGCGAAAACGACAAGGGCGGCGGGAGCACTCCGGGATGTGGGGACTTCGGCAGCGACCACCCCCAGCCTTGGACCCTGGAAACCGCAGCCCCGGAAGGCGGGAACTGAAATGCCCCATGGAGACCCTGGCATTGCGGCCATGCCGGCCCAGCGCCGGCTCTGGCCTGCACATTCTCAGGGTCCGCAGGCAAGGTGCACGCAAAAGCCCTCGCACATACACTCAGCCCTGCACTCCGGCGTCTAGGGGCGGTTAGAGATCAGCCACGACTTGGCGTTCCAAGGGAGAGCCTCCAGCTAAGCAGGGTTAAGGAAGGAGAGGAGCGCGCGGAGGGGAACAGGCCGCACTCTCCTGCCTCTGCCGAGCTCCCGCTCGAAAACTCCTTGGGATTAGGGATTTGGTCCTCTCTTTGCTAGAGCGGTTCGCCATACTTTAAATTCCCCAGTTATGACCTACGCGGATTTAGGATTAAGGAAAATGTGACTTTTAAATTGTTTCTGCTTCCCAATTTGCAGGATTATTTGAAATAGCTAGAAAAGGGGTGCAAAGCATTCCATTCAAAATCCGCTTTGCGCAAAGTTGCTTTTGCGCTCTGGAGCTCGGAGTTTTGAGCGAGCGTGTTATTGTGCTGCAGCCTGGGGCTGCGGCCTAGTTCCCGCCCCCGCCGCCTCCTCCCCCTCTTCCCCGCACCTGGCGGCTAAGTGGAGGCAACTCGCGGGACTGCTGGGCGGCCTGGGTCGCAACCTTCCCACCATACCAGAGAAAGGGGAGAATCAAGCAATCCAGAGGTAACGAAATTGTTCCTCCCTCACCACGAAAGGCACTGACTCATGGTCTACAAGGAGCTGGGCCAAAGCGCACACACCGCTGGAGTCCCTCTCCCAGGCTCGGAGTCTCGAAGATCGGAGCAGGACCTCCCCGGCTACCCCGCCCGCCCGTCCGTCCCAGCCTGCGCGCCTGAGCCCCGCGGCGGCCCGATAGGTACCCACTTGTTGATCCGGCCGGCTTGCTCATGCTGGCGGTCCCGGGGCGGAGCGGTTGGTGGGCGCTGCCCGAGTCCCGGCCGGCAACGCCCGCTTCGCCGCCGGGCGCCGCCGCTCTCCAGCCGCCTTCCAGCCTGGGAGGCTCCGGGGCCGGACAGGTGGGTTTCGGTTGCGCGCTGCGCTGCTCTCTGGGCGCTCAGAATTCGTTCCACAGTGGAAAATTAAGCATCCTTAAGTTTCTTCCCGCCTCTTGCAAAACCGCAGCTGCTGGGAATGTTGCTTGGTATGGACACAGGCATGTACAGACAAATGGAGAGACGGACAGGCAAATCGAGGGAGAAGGAAGGACAGGCAAGAGAAGGGTATTGAAGAACAGAGATGGAGACACGAAAATGGTCTTTCTACGGAGCAGAAAGGGCAAAATCCCTCTCTTTCCCCATTCCTGTCTCTCAGTCTTCAGTTCCTCTCTCTACATTAGGCAAGCAGAGTGTGGGCAGATCTCTACAGACCGCTGCTCTTTTACGGAAAGAAGGGAAACACACAACCGCAGTCTCAGGCAGATGGGCTCCGCGCTGCCCAAATTCGAGCGCGGAGTGGGAAAAACTAGATTGCTGGGAAGTCTTCCGAGGGAACAGGAGGCCAGCTCCCGGTTTCCGGGGAGAGCCGAGCACGCAGCGGCAAAGGGTTCCCGAAGTTCATTACCCCGTGACTTTGTGCCTGTCGCTGCGGACTGGGTCCCCTGTAATATCTCCAGAGGCGCTCTGACAGGCAGCCACGGGGAGGGGAATAGGGCGTCCCTGGCCCACTTAGCTTTTCCCCCAACTCCTGGCGGGGTCTGACGTCAGCCATGTGCGGGGAGGGGATGGAAAGAGGGAGGGGGTTAAATGCTAATGATATTAATGAACCTCCAAGCGGCTCCCAAAGAAAATGCAGGCGCTCTCGGAGCTGAGGAGTTAAGAGTGTGAATATGGGAGTGTGGCTCTGTGCGTGCGAGATGGTGAGGACGGTGCTGCTCTCGTAATAAAAATGAATTATTATATTTCATGGCAAGGGGGAAGAGGAGGGGAGCTGGAGCTTTCTCAGAACGCTTTCCCCCTTCTCTCTAGAGCGCCAGACAGATTCGTGGAAGAACTGGGTGGCTGTGTGTTTGTGTGTGATTGTGCGCGCCGGATATGGCCATGTGAGTTGGTTCATTCTTGGTCTCGTGCCCCTTCTGTTGGGTAAAACTTGGATCTGGTCCAAGGTGAGTAATTATTCATTTTGCAACTATCTACGGAACGTTATAGGCGAGGATACCGTGTGCGTATTTGGGGCCTAGGATGGGGTTTGCCGGAGGCTCCGCGTCCCTGTGGCCTTCGCGCTGTCCACTTGGGCACCAGCCGCCGGGAGGGTGCCGCCGGCTTACCGAAGTAAAGCCCATCCGGAACAGGGCGAAGCTATTTCGCCTCCATTATTTCTGCACTGGAGCGGGTGGAGGGTAGAGCTTTCCCTCCCGCTGCCCGTCCCCAGCGGGCTTCGCTTGCCCCCCACCGCCCCAATTCAGGGTCCAGGGATTCTGGAGAGCTTCCTCCCCCGCCTTAGCCCCCTACTCCTCCCGCCCGCCTTTCCCGCGATTCCTGTGCTCTCTCCAGCCCTGGATCCTGTACCGCGCTGGGAGAGCGCACGCCTAGACAGCGGTGATCCCCGATCTCTAAGAGATTAATTCTTACTAAAGCTCTCCCAGCAGCTTGAACTTGTCGAACAAGAGCTTGCCAGCCTCACCTCCTGGCGTGGGCTTGGCCAAAGGTCAAGGGTCACACCTCTTGCTCTCCCGCCCTCCACTCAAGCTCTGGGGGAGGTGAACAGATACTAGCACTCCGCAATTCTACCCGCCCGCTCCCGGTCCCACTTTCTCCAGACTCGGTGTCAACCGGGGCTTTCGATCAGAGTATGTGTGTGCAAGTGAGTGCTTGCGTCCCCCGGACCCTCGGAGGGCGCCGCAGTTCCTCGGCCCCGGAGGTTCAGGGGCGCAGGCTGTGCGCTCCTGCTGGCGGCCGCAGCACGTGACCGCAACTTTCCGCAGCGGCCTGGGCTGGGCCTGGAGCCCCCGCCCGCGCACGCCACGCACCAGAGCCCGCGTCCTTGCTAGTGCCGCGCAGCGACCAGGACTCGGGCCTGGGGACACTCGGAAAGAGCAAGAAAGGGGACAACTACCTCCCAAGTTATCCCCTCCTCGGTTTTTCGAAGTGGGACGAGATCAGGGAAATGTGGAACAAAGCCACAAACCTGAGGGGATTTTTAGGAGACAGGACAATAAATCAACATTGTTGACAACGAAGTTGGGCAGACTTGTGCTCAGCTAGCCCTGCCCGAGACGTGTGCAAACTCGAACTCCGCACCTAGAAAAGTATATGACTTCCCAAAAGCATTTGAGAAATACGGTTACTGTGCCATTTTGGAGCCTGGGGCTCCGGCTTCCGCCAGAGAGACACTTGCCACTCCCCCCACCACTACCACCACCACCACCGCCACGTGGATGCAAAGGGGGCGCTTGGTTCAGGCCGAAGAAATTTAGAGTCCAAATAATTTAAGATGAAGGTCAAAGATGAAGGCCGGCATGGAAGACTAGGCCCGGGTCTGTCTCCAGGGGAGAAGTTTAGGAGTCTGTGGCTAGGAGACCTGGAAGCCGCTGTGCGGGTGCCGGGGCTTGGAGGTAGGAGGACTATGGTTCTAGAGGGTCCAAACCACCGGTTTCCCTAATCCAGACACTCTCGCCCTACTGACTCAGTTGTAGGCACCAAAACTTGTGGAAAATACTCCCGAGGTTTACCAAACTGTCTCAAAGTCAAAATGGGAATATCCCTTCTTACTCCCGCCACCAGTCTTGAATCAAGCAGGGTGGTAAGAATTCCACTGAATAGAACACACACACACACACACACACACACACACACACACACACACACACACACACACACACACACACACACACACACACACACACACACACCATCCAGCCCTGGCAAAAGACACAACATGCGCATACACACCCACAGCATGTTCTGCCCTCCTGGCTGTAATTATGCGCGCGCTTTGCATAACTCACAATGCAGTTCTGAAATCATCATGATGACTTTCTGGCATGATTGGTTCGGTGGCAACGGCAGCTACAAGATCCAGGGTAAGTGGGAGGGGCTAGGGCCCAGCTGCCCACCAGGTCCAGAAGGAGCCTGGCACCAGTGTCTGCTGGCTTCTACTCACTGGAAGCTGCTGCAGGACACAGGGACCTCGGATCTAAGGTGTAAGAAACTTGGGACTCTTGTGGTTGCAGCTCAGAGAAAAAAGACTGCAAGGTAGGGACTGTTACTTTTCATCTTCCTATCCATAGGCTGGAGCACGCTGCCTGATTCATAATAGTAGGTGCTGCATAAACATTGGGCAAATGAATGAAGGTGAATGTAGCCTGCAGATTTCCCAAGAAGTCACTGGAGGCACAGCAAGGCTAATCACTGGAAGCCAGGAGGTGGGGCTTCAGGCTCTGTCCCAACTAGCTGTGTAAATTTGGGCAAGTGACTAGACCTCTGTGGGCTCCAGATAATTATCTGTAAAATGATTAAGTCCTGTTCAACCTTAACTTTCAAAGATTTTTCCTGTGAGTCAACAAAGAGAAGTGATTGATAAGGGGCAAATGCCATGTATCTCAGAAATACCTTTTAACAGAGACAAGATATTAAGTTCAAGGATGAGTTTATAAAGTTGGCTTGGAAAGGGCGTGACCACACCCCAGAGGTTCTCAAGCCTTTCTGACCAGGTCCAAACATAGCCTCTAGCATCGTCTTTATCCTCTTGTGAGTATGGAGTTCTCAACCAAAACCAAAGCAAAAAACACAGGGAAGACATCTTTTATCACAGGATGTTTACATTTTGGTCAAGGAGATAAGAAATAAGACCTTCAGAAGGATGATGGAATCTAGGGGTCTCTGTCCATCCAGCAATCCACCCCATTCATCAAACACTGAGCACCCACTATGTGCCAGAGATTAATGACATGACCCCTTTCTCAAGGAGTCTACAGGGAGAGCAGACTCATAAAAGGTGATAAGTGCTTTGGACTGGACTGAAACACAGGACATTCTGGAAAAATATACAAGGGACCCTAAACCAGTGTGGAGTTGGGAAGGCTGTCAATGCCCTTGGAAAACTGGTTATATGTTAGGGGAGTCTACTGCCTCTGAAAACTGTTTTCTAGTATAGCTCACTCTCTTGCTAATTCTCCTTCTCATCCATCTAAAAAGGGAAGTAGAAAAACAGAAAGAGACTCACAGACATAGAAAACAAACTTATGGTTGCTAAAGGGGAAAGGAAGGGGAGGGATAAATTAGGAATTTGGGATTAATGGATACACACCACTATATATAAAATAGATAATCAACAAGGACCTACTGTATAGCACAGGGAGCTATATTCAATATCTTGCAATAACCTATAACGGAAAAGAATCTGAAAAAGATTATATATAGCTGAATCACTTTGCTGTACACCTGAAACATTGTAAATCAACTATACTTAATTTTATAAATGTTTTAGAACACAAAAAAAGGCAGCAAGTAGAGTCCTGTAAATCAGATTGCATGAGAGAGGCAGGGGTGCAGGACACCCCTCTAGCATCAGATTATTTGGGTCTGACCTCTAGATCTCCATTCACTTAGCTTCCCTAAAGAACAGTGCCATTTTCTCCATTAACTGCCCCCTCCAATATTCTAAATTAAAACAGTACAGGAGAAAGGAAAAGCTTTCCCATCAGCAAGCAAAGCTAAAGTTGGTGTGGAACAGAGACTCCCCTCCCCAACCAGTGATCAACCCCCTCTCAGAAGCTATCCTATCTCTAGAGATTCATTCCTTTAAGATTCCCCTCACCTCAAGGACAAGCAGGGTTGAGAAATACCCAGACCCAGAAAATGTCTGGCAAAACCTACCAGTTAAGGTTGCCTGAGGTTTGATGTTCAGATTCCAAAAGACCCTGACACAAGTTTTGTTTGTTTACATGAAGGAGAAAGTTGATTTTCATTTGCTTCCAGGTCATAATTCAACCTATACTTGCTTGTTGCTTCCCCAGTGGATGGGGAGTGAGAGAGAAGGTGGGTCATAGAGCAGAGTGTCCAGCTCAAAGTAGGTGCTCAGTGAGGGCTCACTAAGTGAATGCAAGAAACAGTCTCACCAGGCTTGCTCCCAAGTCTGCTGTGGATGTGGTTTGGCTCCTATCTAACTCTTCTCATAAAGAAACATTGAGGACAATCCAGAAAAGAGGCCCAGGTGCTCTAGAACTGAACTGGTGCTGAGTTGTGGAGTTTTTCCTTGACATTTTCTAGAACTCTGTGAGCTAAGAGTTGTCTGTTACTCCTTACTAACAGCACCCCTGCCTCTCTCATACAATCTAGTATTGGTGCTAACAGCAGCAACAATAAGAAAAGGCCACGTGTGATGGGCTCCTTTTTTTCTTCTTCTTAACAAATAACAAATTGTGTCTCTGCATTTATTCACACACTCTCTTAGGGCCATATCAGCAGAAGAAATTCAGGTCTAGGGGCAGGCTGGGGATTAGAAGCTTACGGAGTCTCACTACACTTTTATATTCATCTTGCCCCAGGAACAATCAAATAGAAACATCTTTCTCCCATCTTTTACTTTATTTCCTACATACAATATTTTAATTGTTTATATCCTGCCTTGTTGCAGGAAGAATTTATTATGGCTCTCATGTCAAATTGCTTTAAGTTAAGACCTGGGCTCCCTCCCTATAAGATGACTCACCTGAAGTGTATTTAAAACAGAAACAACCAGAGATGGTACCAGGAGCAAAGGAACAAGAAAATAGTGTCCCCCAGAAAGATAGGTCAGCAGAGACAAAGCTGCCTGTTTCTTATTTCCTAATGGCAAGAGTAAAAAGTTTAGAGGAGACATAAGGGATACTCAGCTCTCCAACTAGACAGGGAGCTCCGTGAAGCAGACTGATTCATCTTGGGTTGCCAGCCCCTAGCACTCTGGCACATAGCAGTGCTTGATACATGTGGAATGTATGAGTGACCCTGCCTGATGGTACTCACAAGGAAAGCTGAGGCTTGAGGTGGAGGACTTGCCTTTGCTCTGCCCCAGCAACGGGGAGGACAGGGAGTAGGCACAGGTCCTCTAGGCCCCCAAACCTTGGGAAGAGGTCAGTTTTGGTTTTCTAAAACAAAAGAATGACTAGAGAAACAAGAAAGCAGACTACATCCAGGGAAGGATTGGCCACCAAGCCTCCTTCAACCTCTTAATTTCCTGTGAACTGCACAGTCCAACTTGGCTCCCATTTAGCCCAGAATTATACAGCACACAAACCAGAAAGGACCTTAGAGATCAGTACTCATCTAATTTCATCATTTTACAGATAAGGAAACTGAGACCCTTAGAGACAAAGCTTGTCCTAGGTCACTCATCTAGAGACAAAGGCCAACCCCAGAACCCAGATCTCTTCATGCTGAGTCTAATGCTCTTTGAAATATTAATTCCACTGCATTGAGCTACCTCCCATTTCCCAGAAGGGCTTCTAGAAGCTCCAATTAAGGCAATTTCATTCACAAGTGAAGTAATCAGAATTAAGAAAAGTGTTTTGTGCCTCTTGAAGCAATAGTTCAGTATTTCTGGAACTTCAGACTCTTCCACTTCACAGATTTTTCTTCACATTCTCCCTCTGCAAGTACTTAAAATTTGCTGTGTCCAAATGGATAGAAGATGTGTGAGGTCTCTTTCTGTCTTGTAGAGGGGATGATGTAGGCTACAAGAGGAATCACTTAGAGACACTAATTGTAGATGCTGAGAAAAAGGTCAATAATTAGATTGAACAATTAATCACAGAATTTGATCAGTGTGGATTGCCAATCTGGGCCTTTCAGATTTTAAAAACATCTCTCTATTCCCTCCATGGCAGGTTTAGAACCTGCTTTATCCAGATTACTGTTTCAACACTAGTAGAAACAATTGTTATGTAAAACGGGATAGCCCAGTTTAAATGTGGCTAACGTATTGGAGAATAAACTACAATTCTATTCTTTATTCAGTCAATAAGTATATCAGGACCACATATTCGATCTCTGCCAATGCAGTGAAAAGCATCATACATTCTAGTATGCTTTGTTTCTAAATGATCTAGTTCACACAGTACTCTGTTGTCCGCCTATTCTAGTAAGTAATTTCAGAATTCACATCACTTACAAAGATGCCAAGTGGCTATTTAGGGAAGTCTGATTCAAAAAAAAAAAAAAAAACCTCCAAAACAAAACAAACCTCCCCCTCTCTTCTCCCTCCCCCAAACCCCACGTGTTTTGTGCAAGACGGAGTCAACCAGTGGGATTCACAGGAGGTCCCCAAGTCAAATGCTGCAGCTGCGTTTTAAAAAAGGGTTGGATAAACTACAGCCGTTAATAACATCTGTATCTATGCAAGCTAAGATGATGATAGGGGTAATCAGATCTCATGCTTCAGGGCATAAGATGATTGCCTGCTGGGAGAAGGAGGATTTAGGCTTTCAGGTATAGCAGTGCACAGCTCAGGAGGTAGGTTGTAGACATTTCTCCAAGTCTCTAAAATTTCAGGTGTAACTGACATGATTTTGGAATAGATGAAACATTTGAAATCCAGTGTTTCTTTCAGATCAGGACATTGAATAGATATTTGAAATGCCCACATGTACCACATATAACATATATGTATCTCTCTATAGATAAGATACAAATATTTAGATGCCTTTTTTGAAGGCTGATGTTTTGACCATCTTAGTGCAAAGCAGAAGCTTAACAAATGCTAAACAACAATGAAAACAGTGGCGGTAACTCAACTTTAGTCCATGCATTTATGATTAGCTAAAATAATGTATAATTACCCAAGCACTCATAATAGCACATATTTGGATCCCTAAATATATGTTTTCCAGTTGCATTAGCTAAATAATGATTGGAGTTGCATGTTTGGAGTGTACAAGGAATGTATTCATTTTAATGTCCTGATCACTAAAGTAATTTTTAAAACTTAATATTTGTCTGGAAGTGAGAAAGGAATTGCACAAAATAATGTTAACTTCTCTTTCAATTTCTTTAATATTTTCAAACCCTAGGAGGGTGGGAACTTTAGGACAGTTATACAATTTAATCACTTTTGAAAACACTGCAAGTGTTGAGTAGGGTTAAAGAGCTCTACTTATTTAGACATGTAAACCCATGCTGCAGGACTTACAGAATCAGACAGTGGTCCACATTTTGAGACATGTAGAATCTTTTGAAGGCGCTGATTTCTAACTAGAGTCTTTTTGTCATGAAATACATTCTTGCTACTGGCTTTGTCACTATTACTAAACCATTCACTTCTGTTCCACACGGAGGGACTGTTCTGAAGGATATGGTTGTTAAATGCAATTTTTAAAATGATGCACATAAACAGTTTAAAAGCGGGGTGTGTGGAAATCCTGCAGCTGTTTGGCTGCAGACAGGCATGGGAAATCAGTCAGAAGCCCAAAGCATCATAGTTAATAACCATTATTCTGTTGTCTGGGATGTTTGTTTAAATACTATTGACACTGTGTATGTATTGTCATCTTCTCTAAATTGTAGCTCTTAACCACCGAAATCTTGTTAAAGACCACCTAGGGTTTCCTCTGTATGATGCTGAAGTGTGTATTCACCTGATGGATAAACAAAAAAACAAGATTTTTTTGTTTTAACTTTTCTCTCATGTGCAACTAGCAGGAAATTTTCTGGACTAAAGAAAGAGACTGAGTGAGTACAGTAGAAATAGAAGCTGTGGAGTCCCAACCTTTGTATTTCTCCTCTAGTGATAGAAAATGAACAAACCCATCAACTGATTAATACAATTCAGTTCTGCTTAAAATTCACAGATCTGTTTGGTATGAGACTGTATTTTAAAAGACATACTTGCCATTAAGTGTGAAGAAATCAGTAACTATTCTTTTCATCAACAGCATATTGGGATTTTTCCCCCCCATTTAGATTTTGCTTATTTAAGTGAGGTCATCTGGGGGAAGAGCGGCTCTGGTGGGTGGGAAAAAAAAAATCTAACAGCCCGACTCCCAAATTGAAAGCTACAGATCACGGGCCATTCAGTACAAAGCGTTTTATATCTTGACTTATGAGGAGACAATAGCCGGTCTTACAAAGACCCCACCTGTGATTTAGCACGGTTGACATCTTTGTTAAGGAGGAGCCGGAGGGCAGAAGAGAAACAAACACGTGCACCATCGGGAATTTGTTACCAAGACCCACCTTCAAGAATGTTTCACGTCGTCCCTGAGGTCTTGCTAGGGTTTTTTTGTTTGTTTGTTTTTTTCCTTACAGTTTTCTAAAAAGGAGGTGGGAGGAGAGAGAGGAAATGAACGTTGTCCACGCTAATTGACCCAAAGCGCTGGACTTAACGTCTTGCAAGCGACAAACTGTTCCATTTTACAGACGGATAAATGGAGATCAGGTCTACGAAGTGTCTGGCTCAGCAGGTGCCGGGGATCGGGGATCCCCGAGGGGCTTCGGGCTGCCGGGCTAGGGGCGCGGAGGGCGGCGCGGCCGCGGGTGGGACGCCGAGTGTCGGCCCCAACCTTCAGGCCGGTGGCTTTTTGCTTCCTTCCCGAAGGTCGCTTCTGACAAATCTATCTATTTGGGGCAAATTGTCAGTGAGAAACTTCCGCTCGAACTGCCGTGGACAAAACCGGCTGTTTGAAAAGGGTAAATCCCGCGGCCCGGCGAGGCCGAACAATGGGCCGCTGGTGCTGCTGCGGCGGGGGCGGCCGGGCGGGCCGCACAAAGGGCGGATTAATTGGGGCCGCGGCTGAGCGATTCGCGCTAGCTCCACTCAGCCCGCACCGCGGGGCGCCCCATTGACTGGGTCCCGAGCCCCACTTTTCACAAACTCCAAACAAAAGTCAATTTCTTTTTTATAAGGCGGCGGAGGGGGCTGCGGCCAAGATTCTCCTCTTGCTCCTTTGCCTCCTTGCTGCAGAGGGTGGGGTTGTAGTGGGGGGAGACTGGAAGGAGAGGGGCGTGGGGGAGCCCGGGAGTGGGAGGGGAGCGGGTGTGGCTGCCGCATCCCTGTCCCCCCCTCCGCTGCCACCTCCTGGCTGCACCCACCTTCCAGGCAGGACCCTAGATCCCTGCCTGAGGCCTAGCAGCTTCAGAAAAACGTGGACGGGGTGATGGCAAGGACCGTGGTGAGGCCTGGGGGCACCAGGTTGGGGGAAGTACTGGCAGGTGATTTAGGAGGAAGGGAAAGAGACGTACCCTTGGTATTCTAAGACCTTGGGAGGTGCGACCGTTCATCAGATATTTACTGAACAACTACTATGGTTCTGATAGGAGGGAGACTAAAACGAGTTTGCCCTCAATTTACACACAATTTGGGAAGGCTGACTCCTAAATCAATAAGCAGGTGGGGGAGAAGGGGTGCCAGGATGGGGGCCCCAAAGGAGGGCGTCACCATCCCTCTGTAAAGTTATGAGGTGGACTTGCCCATGTAACATATGGGACAAGATATCTAATTACTTTGCAGATACATGGTAGTGTTAGACATGACAGTAATTTTAATAAACCAAATTGTAGGATTAATATTGTCACTGGTCTGAAAAGCACATATGGAGGGACCAGGAGTTCATCTCTTGTTTCTCTCCTTTCAAAATAGGAGAATGAGTGCAGAAATCTCTTTAAGTGACACTGTTGTAAGCTGGATTGGCAGTGGTTGCATACAAGACAACCCAGTCCATGTGGTTAGTGCAAAGGCCACATTCTTCTTAGAGGACCGGCTTCCCAAGTGTATCAACAGGGAGGAGGGACTACGTGCTAGTGTAAGGGAAGCCATTTGTTGGGTGGAGGGCTGGCATGTGCCAACAGATGCTATCCCAATGTTTTTATTTCATGGGGGATGCTTCTGCTCTTGGACCTGTAGGCACTTGTGTGCTCTGAAGCTGGCTAACTGAAGTCTTCAATAGCTAGGCTTTAGTATAGAGACCCTCCAAAGGCATCAGGTCAGGGTATTGGCACAGTGAGAGGGGAGGCACAGTGAGAGAGGAGCTCTGATGGCACGTACCGAATCTGTGGCAGGCTCAATAAGAGGGGTGAGGAAAACCTTTGAGGACAGGCTGAAACATGGCTGGAGACAGAAAGTCCTAGACATTGACAACACAAAACAATAGCAGCAGACAGATCTGCTGGCAGAATCCAACCTGGGCTCCTTTTCAACCCCAGTTTAAAACTGTAGATTTAAAATTATCTTCTCTGGGCCAGACTGTGATTCCTTCTAGATTTCTCTTGAATGAAAGTCAAAGGCAAATATTTATCTAAAGATGTCACAACTTTGAATTTCAATAATAACTTATCTGCTGATCTCTGGTGGAAATCTAGAACAGCTGTTACTCCACTGTGTATTTTGAATTTCCAGAAGATAAATTTGGGAATCAACATTTTTTTCCCCATCAATTCTCAGTATGTCTTCCTTTAGTTTATTGATGCCTTTGCAAATTCAAATCAAATAAATGACAGGACCTTTTGCTTATTATTATGAAAGTTCTTAAAACCTACCAAAAAATATAGTATTTGACCTTTATTGGCAAGTATGACTATGCTGAGTGTGTTCATGTCAGCAAAAGTTGAGTGAGGGTGTAAAGACTGAGATGTCACATTATTAGGAAGAAAAAAGAAAATAGAAGTATGAGTCAGAGTGATAAAACTTCGACATTGAAGGAATCATTTAACAGCAATGTATAGGTTTAGACAGAATTGATGACAGGATCTACTGTCTGTTAATAGAAAGCTTATGACCACAGCTTCTAAGAGTACCCAGCACGGTTGCTTATCATTTCTGTTTTACAGATGAAGGTCTTCTGAGAGGGGAACACTAGGTAATTTTAATAAGGTCAACCCCTGAAAGGGGTAACGTACTGGCATCAGGCCTTTCCATCACTCACTCTGGTTAGCTTTCAAGGCCTTAAATTATTCTCTTGAATTATTCTGGAGTCACTTGATGCAAATATCATTAGAAGAAAGAAGCTCCTGGAGACCTGATTATAATTAAACTCTGTTTTTTTCTCTTACACTTGCTGGCTGAGCAAACACTGCTGGAAAGGGAGGATGGTGATCTTGGTACCCCCAGGCTTAGGTTGCCAGAAAAGTAAAGAAATCTGACTTCTGATAATGGTAGAGCAGGTGCAAGTACAGCTCCAGATCTAGAAAACGGTATTCATAAGCCAAAAAGAAGGAGCACTTGATCCAGGGATGGACTAGATTTAAATCAATAAGAGAATGAAGCCAAGATCTCAGAAATAACATATCTAACATTTGAGTGTGATTGTATCATACATATAAAATACTATATGAATACATCTGTATGATTTAAAGAATAAAATAAAATGACTGCTCTATCCCAGCAGCTACAGTAAAAAAAATAGAATCTCAGTAGTGTCCGCAAGGAGACTCCTTTGTGCCCTCTTGGATTGCATCTCTCCTCCCTACCAACACACCAGAAACAATCACCACCCTGAATTGTGTTTTACTCATTTGCTTGCTTCATAATTTTACTACTTATGTATGTATCCCTAAATAATATAGCGTATATATATTATATAATATATAATATAACATAGTTGTCAGTGATTTTTCTCCCACCACTGTGTTTAACGTTGGTATTAAATTAATTGTGGTACACTCACACAATGTGGTTTCTTCATTCTCATTGTTGTATAGTAATCCACTGTGTGAGCAGGCTACAAGTGATTGCTCCTCACTACCAGGAGTGGACATTTGGGTTCTTCCCTTCCCTTTCTCTCTCTGTCTCTCAGACTATCTCTTGTGCATGCCTCCTGTACACATATGCTAGAATTTCCCTATTGCAAGGTTGTAATGGTGTTCTCCTAAATCATTTTCCAAAACTTTTATAGTTTCGCCTCTCCACATCTAAGTCTTTAATCCAACTGGAATGAGTTTTTGTGTATGGGGTAAGGTAGGGATCCAATTTAGTTTAGGTTTTTTTTTTCACAGTTGTTTAATAAATTTTCTTGGTACCATTGATTGAACCTTTTCTCTGTTTATCTCTAGTGCCTACTATATTATAAAAGCAAGTCTCTATATATGCCTTGATTTATTTCCAGGTTCCCTATCATATTCCTTTGGCCCCTTTGTCTAGCCCTTTGCCAGCATCCCATTGTCTTACTTACTATGGCTTATATGCTAAGTCTTGATAACTGGGAGGGCAATTCTTCTTACCTTGTACTTTTTCTTAGGAATACTTGGCTATATTTGGCTCTCTGTTCTTCCATTTTAATTTCAGAATTAGTTTGTCAAGTTCCACAAAAAAATATTTCTGGGATTTTCATCAGAATTGGATTTAATCAATATGGGGAGAATTGACACCTTCATGTGTTGAAGCTTACTACTAACAACTTGGTATTTATTTATTTATTTAAGTCTTCTTTAATGTTTTTTTCAATAAGATATAATTTTTCTGTGTAAATGATGTACACAATTTTTGTTAGATTTATACCTAGATTTATTATATTTTTGCTATATAATGGCATTCTTTTACAATTATATTTTCTTTTTTTTTTTTTTTTTTTCTTTTTGCGGTATGTGGGCCTCTCACTGTTGTGGCCTCTCCCGTTGTGGAGCACAGGCTCCGGATGCGCAGGCCCAGCGGCCATGGCTCACGGGCCCAGCCGCTCCGCGGCATATGGGATCCTCCCAGACCGGGGCACGAACCCGTATCCCCTGCATCGGCAGGCGGACTCTTAACCACTGCGCCACCAGGGAGGCCCACAATTATATTTTCTTATTGATAGTTTTGCTGTATGAAAGTGTATACTGATTCAAAACCTCTCTTATTAATTCTAATAATTTTTACCTATAGTTTCCTTTGAGTTTTCTATGTGGCCAATAATATTATGTGTAAATATGACAGTTTTTTTATCTTTCTTTTTTAATCCCTAAACCTTTAACTTATTTTCCACTTCTGTCATACTTATACAGGTTAGGACTTTGAATACAATATTGAATAGCAGTGGTAATGGCAGTAACTTTGCATTTTCTCTGATGCTAAAAGGAAGTATATGATTGTGGGTGCATATGAGTGTAGACTTGACATATTTTCTTCTCTTTTTTTTTGGCCTTACCACACAGCAAGTGAGATCTTAGTTCTCCAATCAGGAAATGGAGTCTTAACCACTGGACCACCAGGGAAGTCCCTTGACATATCTTCTTGGTGAATTAGGTAGGAACTGTTTTCATATCTAGTAATGCTTTGGCCATAGTCTATTTTCTCTGATATTAATTTTGCCACACTAGCTTTCTTCTGTTAATATTTGGTTTTCCATCCTTTGACTTTCAACCTTTCTATAACTTTATGTTTTAAGAATCTCTTGTAAACCGGTTTATAATTGTTTTCTTTTAAAAATTCATTTTGATAATCCTCAACATTTAACTGGACATTTATATTCGTACATTTACATTATTATAAATACTGATATATGTACTTGGATTTATTACTGCCATCTTTTTGGTGCTTTATATTTCTATTCTTTGCTCCTTCTTTTTTGCTTATTTTGCACTGAGAGTTTTTTGTTTGGAAGTTATATTCTTTGTGTGTCTATTCTTTTAGGGGTTGCCTCGCTGTTTTAATGTTTTCACTTAACAAGGTTAATCAACATCTTTCCTCCTCCGAAACAATATGAGGACCTTAGAAATCTTTTCAACATATCCTTTTCTAGTTCTGGAATCCAGTTCTAGCTTAATCCTTTCCCCCCCCACAGATTAGATATTATTGTTAATACAATCAAATTTATTGAGATCTACCCACATATTTACCTACATCTTTTCTGATTATTTCCTTCTTTCTGAAGTACATCCTTTATACTTTTCTTTGGTGAGGGTCTGCCAAATATTAAAAAGTCTCTCAATTTTTGGTTGACTGAAAGTATATTTTACACTCATCCTCGGAAGATATTTCACTGGGGATATAATGCTTGATTCATAGTTATTTTCTCTCAGCACACTGATATGACTCTACTGTCTTTGTGTGTGTGTGCGTGCACTCCTGTTGTTGCTTTTTTTAAAAAAAGATTTATTTATTTATTTATTTATGGCTGCATCAGGTCTTGTTGCGGCACATGAGACCTTCGTTGAGGCATGCAGGATCTTTTGTTGCGGCGTGCAGGCTTCTCTCTAGTTATGGCATGCGGGTTTTTCTCTTCTCTAGTTGTGGCACACAGGCTCCAGGGCGTGTGGGCTCTGTAGTTGTGGCACATGGGTTCCAGAGCATGTGGCTCTGTAGTTTGTGGCATTCAGGCTGTCTAGTTGAGGCGCGCGAGCTCAGTAGTTGTGGCACACAGGGTTAGTTGCCCCATGGCATGTGGGATCTTAGTTCCCTGACCAGCAATCGAACCCATGTCCCCTGCATTAGAAGGCAGATTCTTTACCACTGGACCACCAGGGAAGTCCCAGCTCCTGTTGTTTTTTGTTGAAAAGTCAGTATTAGGTCTAAGGCTGCACATTTACAGATGCTCTGTCTTTCCTGTCTACTTTTAAAGTTTTCCCTCCCTTTTGGAGTTCTACATTTTTACAATCATAGTTCTATATGTAGATTTCTTTTATTTATCATGCTTGGGATTCACTTGGCTTCCTGAATCTGAGCACTGTGGTCTTTAACAATACTGGAAAATCCTCCTCTATTATTATCACTTTATCTCTTTGGAAAGTGCTTTCTCCCTCCTCTATTAGTTCCTTCATGAACTCTGATTAGGAGTTATAAAACTCTTAACATCTCTTTTATGTTTTTTGTCTCTTTGTCTTCTGGATTGTATTTTGGAAAATGTTTAAATATACTTTCTAGTTCACTGATTATCTTTTTCATTGGGTCTAAACAGCTGTTTAAGCCCCTCTCCTCCATTTAAAAAATTATTTTATGTTTCATTTCCTGAAGTACTGTTTGGTTCCCTATCAGATCTGCTTGGATATCCCTTACAGTCTCCCGTTCCTTGCTAATATTTTCAAGCTCCCCTTTTATTAATCATATAAAATTGGTATTTGGTCACTAATGTCAATATTTGATGTCTTTGCAAGACCACTTTTGATGTCTGCTGCTTGCTTCTTCTGGTCTTCACTTCATGGTACCATGTTTCTTCCTAGGTTTTATGACATTTTTCTTCTGTGGTCGTCTCATTTGTCTTGGCACTTTATCTCTGGGGACTCTTAAAGGCCAAAGTTGGAAATGAATTTGTGCAGGGAAGATCTGCACTTGCTCTTTCTGGTTGAGTTACTTGGTTGTACTACCATTGGGATCCTTTTATATTGAAATACTCTATTTTATGGTTTAAAATTTGGGGGAGCCACATATGTGGTATGAATTCAGGTAGAAAGCTCTCCTGTGATGGACCTAGTTGTGCTTCCAAATTCTTAGGGAAGTTTTTTTCTTTCTTTCTGTCCTCCCAGCATCAACATTAAGATAGGCAAATGTCCTTGAAATAGCACCCCTCTTTGGGACAGGGTTTATTTTTTTTAATTTGTCCTTACACTGAGGATGTAGCCCTTTGTGTTTTCAGCTTTATGTAAGGATTCTCCTAGCAGGTTCCCCACCTTGGGCAATCCCTGAGCTTCATCTCAGAGTTGAGATTCAGGGTCTCCAGAGTCTGACAGAAACTTTCAGGGTGAAAGCTGGCTTTGGAACTTGCTTAATTACCAGGGTTTCTGCTTTCACTTACTTTTGGGGATCTGAAAAATCCCTCCCTTTTGTGCAAGCTCAGTGATATATTTAAAAAGACATTTAAAAAATATTTTATGAAGAGTTTTAGCTATCTTAGCTGAGATTGTCATTCAGGGTATCTGTATCAGGGTGCTCCAAAGAAAGAGATATTATATTACAATATAAATTATGTATCTGTATCTATAGAGAGACTCTTAAGTATTGGCCCATGAGATTGTGGGGGCTGGCAAATCCAAAATCCACAGGGCTGACTGATAGGCTGGATTTTCCAGCAAGAGTTGATGTTACAGTTTTGAGTCCAAAGGCAGGTCTGGATGCAGAATTCCTTCATCTTCAGGGCACCTGTCTTTTCTCTTAAGGCCTTCAACTGAGTGGATGAGGCTCACCTACATCACGGAGAGTAATCTGCTTTATTTAAAAATCTACTTTCACCACACTGCTATGAAATACCTTCATAGCAATACCTAGACTAGTGTTTGACCAAACACTGGGCACCATAGCCTAGCCAAGTTGACACGTAAAACTAACCTTTGCAGCATCTAACCCACCCAAGTGCTGGAAACAGAAGCCAGTGCTATAATTTCTGGTGATGAAATGATAGCCACAATCATGGAGCACACAATACAGTAATGCCATTCTTGGAGGCTTCAATGAAAATAGGTCTAAGGAGACACTGAGCATTCTCTTAGGAGGCTGATGGACTATTCTGTTTTCACAGTCTAGTGCTTACTATAGGCCTATAGTGCTGTATGTTGTGGGAAATGTGTTCTGCATACAAAATTACAGGAAAAGGAAGACACACTTAATTGCCTTAAGTTCTAGGCCATAATGATGCAAGCTATCCTGGAAAGCTATATTATTGATATTTACTCAAACTTGCCAAAATTCAATATGTATTTTATACTAAAAATATAAAGCAAGCTAGACTGAGGAGAGTAACTATTACATTGCAGGGGGATCAGAATAATGGTCATACCCATTTTAGACTCTAAAGGGTGTTTTCAGGTGATTAAAAACATACTTTTTCTTTTTTAAAAAAGATATTCATGATTTCTTAGAAACCTAGAAAGAGATGACCATAGAAATGCAAAAATACACAAATTACCTAGCTATCCACAAAGAGAATGTTGACATTTTCTTCACAGTGAATATCAGTAGGCTCACTTACAATGCTTTTCAGGTTTGGAAAAGTTTTTTTTATTGTTGTTGTTCTATTTGAGGATTTTGGGGAATGTCTCTAGCAGAAGTAGGTATGGGGGACTAGTGTCAGCAGTCAATAGGAAAGGAGGCAAGAGACTCCTGTGCCCTCCATGTTCCTCTTTCTTGATCTTCCTCTCTTTTTTCCTTCTCCCTGTCACTAAAACTCAAGCCATGCCTCAGCATGAAGCATTATTGCTTAAAACAGAACAGTGAAAGTCTAAACAAGGAATTTCAAAATATATGCCTAGTCAAAAGACTGGAAGAAAATATGAATAGTAGTTGTCTGGATGGTGGAATTATCGATTATTTTCTTCTTTATATTCTTCTGCATAAACACAAACAACGTTTTACTCAGAACATAATTTATCTTTAAATTCATTGTACAGAGCAAGAACCTAAAATATCTTGAGGAATTTTTATTTTAAACACAAATGGGTTTTCCTTATGCACAGTATATAAGACTAAGCTTTTCCACTGTATAAAACTGTATTCAAATAAGATATTACAGTGTCAAAAAATTTGTTTTCATGCTAGCAGAATTAAAACTCCCCAAATGGTAACACATTAAGATCATTTGATACATTTGTATGGAAAGTATTAATATTTTAGATTAATTCTTCCAGAATTTATGAATTTTTAATTAGCAGATTAAAAAATCTGCTTTGCTAAAACTAAAATATTTTTCCAGCTTCTAATTTAAGCTGGCATTTTGTTTGTGAAATATACAGCTTGAAAAGCTGCAGTCTCTAACATTTGTTACCTCTTTCAAATCCCTATAGTTTATATACAGGTTAATAATAGTTAGAGCTCTTAGAATTCCAAATCAGAAGGGAAGTTCATTTGTAAAAGCTGTGATTCTTTGAACTGCATAATCATGGGGAGGCCAGAAAGATCCGTTTAGGCAGAGGCTCAAGGTAGTTCCTTCTGGGGAGTAATCACATAAAATAGGAAATGTGTAAATCTGTGAACACAGATACATTCATAATTTTCTCTGCAGAGGGTAAGTACTGACTGAGCTAGAGAGAAATTACTATTAGTGGTAAGACCTCCTAGTACTTAACTGGATTTTCTTGAAAAGGAAAAAAGAATATTAAAAGGTTAGGTAATAAAAAAAAAAGTTCTGCATTCCATTGTTCTTCTTTGGAGGGTTATAAGGATGGTGCTCAGTGACCTCTCTGAAATGTCACAAAGAGCAGTGGCATCTGGATTAGGAGAGAAATTAACATGCAGAAGAGACTTCAAAGGCCCTTACACAGATCCAAAAGATTCTTTAATGTATATGTATACATAGATTGCATGTATACTGAATTAAGTTATACAAAATATCTCTAGATAAATATATGGCCTCCTTGTTTGGGGATGGATATAAAAAGTGATGCTGGACCACCTGTAGTTCTTAATGTTAAACCTATCTTTTGTTTAGAGAAGCAAATTCAGAATCAAGACTTTAGAATTTCAGAATCAAGGCTTTGTTACTTTGGTGAGTAACATTAATATACTACTAAAGATTGATGTGTTCAAAGAGATGGGAAGGACAGTGGAGAGGAATAAAATGAAGGCGCAAAATAGGAAGAGAGAAGAGAAAGGAAGAGAGGAGTCAGAAAGGGGGAATTGAATGAGGGGATTAAATTGGGGGGAATGAGGAATAATCCATCTCCACAGGGCCCCTCTGTCCATGGACTTTTAAAACAGAGAAGCCCGTCCATAAACAAGATGTAACCTTTCAGCAGAGAAAACTTCCAACTTACTTGATAGGAAGTTTCTTCACACTGGGCGGAAATCTTCCCCCTTGTGGGTGGGTCTTGCTAGTAATGAGAATAAAGGAAAAGGAAATGATACTAGGAATGGTGTGCAAGGGTGAGGCTGTCATCCATTATTTCTGGCCCAGTTTGATGACAGCTAACTCTATTACTGCCTGGCATAAGAAGACTTTCTTATTCTTTGCTACTATCTGTTCTCTTTTTTGTGGGGTGAGGTGAGGGGTAGTTAAGGGTTGGTGTGAACACATAGAATTGATTCTGACAGAGATTTTCTAATCTCTCCAGCAAATCACTTACTTGCTCATCTCTTCCCCACTTTTCCCTGGCCATTGTATTTTTCTCACAAGAGCAAACAAGATTAATGAAGCATATTTATCTAATGGAAACTTGTGAACATATAAATGATCAAAATCTGGATTGAAACCTGGAAGAATGCACTTAAAAATCATGCACTTTCCATTTTCCCTATGCTTGTCCTTTCTCATAATATTTGATGTCCCAGCTAGGGAAATGTTTTGCTGCTTGTCCATTGTTCGTCCATGTGTTGTATGATGGAGGGGGCTGGCGTGTTGTAGCACCAGGAAAAAGAGCACCTTGTCCTGGACTTCCCTTTCAAAATCCCATTAACAAGTTATGTGATGCAAGATAAATCACTTACCTAAGCTTTTCCCTGTGTGAGATGGGAGGACCAAAGTTTCGCCTCCAGCACACCCCTACCTACCCCCAAACAATGGTTGACTCAATCTGTATCCTATGAGTATATGTTAAACTTCAAGTAAAGTGAAAAATATTTCACTCAAATAAGGTGCACGTTAAAAATTGATAAGTGGGGAGGGTGGGGGATGAGGGAGACAATTTAAAAACTTATAACAGAGGCTGAAAGCTGACCTAAAGTTAACTTAAGGAGTTTGGTATTTTAAGCTTAATGGAGTATATGAAAAAATAGTAGAGGGCTTCCCTGGTGGCACAGTGGTTGAGAGTCCGCCTGCCGATACAGGGGACACGGGTTCGTGCCCTGGTCCGGGAAGATACCACATGCCGCGGAGCAGCTGGGCCCGTGAGCCATGGCTGCTGAGCCTGCGCGTCCAGAGCCTGTGCTCCACAACGGGAGAGGCCACAACAGTGAGAGGCACACACATACCGCAAAAAAACAAAACAAAACAAATAGTAGAAGTTTAGAAAAATGTTTCAGACTAGATCATTTATAGAAATTCAAATCTATTATATTTTTGTAGATTTTTTTCATGTACTTGTAGACTGTTATAAAATCCTATGCATCCTGAATCTGAATTTCCAATTATTTTTGCTTCAGAATCTGAAAATTGCTAATCCCTTCTTCAACTTTATAAGAGCAAATATATATTTAAACAGTAATCACTCAAGAATTGCTCATGCCAGGTGGTAAGATATTTCTACGCCTTGTGATGAGTGGGCATAAGGTCCCCAAATACAGTAATAGTAATAATACTTAAAACAATAATAAAACAATACAGCAATGACTACCTCTTGTTGACTCTTATTACGTCCCAGGAACTTTGCAAAGTTTAAATGAGCTCCCTTAACTCATTTAATCCTCACATTCATCCTATAAGGTTGTTAACTGCTCTAGCCCCATTTTGCAGATGAGTAAACAGAGGCCTATTTTAGGAACTAAGCCCCGAATTGTTCAGAAGAAAATGCACCAAGATCCATTCACTCACATAATCTGTAATGTGTGTAGTCCAGCTGGACGTGCTGGCACCAAGACACAGGCAGGGACACTGCTTTCATGAAGTTTACAGTCTTCTGGGGGATAGAATTTTCACTCATTTCTGCTTAAATGACTGCAAAAATGCAGCTCTAATTAGATAGTCTTTCTTTTTAACAAATTGGTCATATGTATTTTTGAAACTTTCTGTTTCTATGGATTTGCCAATTCTGGACATGTCATATAAGTGAAATCATACACTACGTGGCCTTCTGTGTCTGTCTTCTTTCACTTAGCATAATGTTTTCAAGATTCATCTTGTTGTAGCATGCATCAATACGTTATTTCTTTTTATTACCAAATAATATTCTATGTATGAACATGCCACATTTTATTAACCATTCATTAGTTGATAGACATTTGTGTAGTTTCTCCAGTTTGGCTATTATGAATAATGCTGCTGTGAACATTCCTGTATACTTTTTGTGAGGATGTTATGTTTTCAGTTCTCTTGAACATATATCTAGGAGTAGAATTGCTGGGTTATATGGTAACTCTATGTTTAACTTCTGGGGGGAACTGCCAAACTGTTTTCCTAAGTGGCTGCATTATTTTATATTTTCATCAGCAATGCACATCATCACTAACACTTGTTATTGCCCATCTTTTTGATTATAGCCATCCTAGTGGGTGTGAAGCGGTATCTCATTGTGGTGTTAATTTGCATTTCCCTTATGACGAAAGATGTTGAGGAGGCATTTCTTTTCTTTTCTTTTTTAAATTTTATTTATTTTTGGCTGTGTTGGGTCTTTGTTGCTGCACGCAGGCTTTCTCTAGTTGCGGCGAGTGGGGGCTACTCTTCGTTGCGGTGCGCAGGCTTCTTATTGCAGTGGCTTCTCTTGTTGCACAGCACTGGCTCTAGGGCATGCAGGGTTCAGTAGTTGCAGCACACAGGCTCAGTAGTTGTGGCACTCAGGCCCTAGAGCACGTGGGCTCAGTAGTTGTGGCTCATGGGCTTAGTTGCTCCACAGCATGTGGGGTCTTCCCAGACCAGGGATCGAACCTGTGTCCCCTGCATTGGCAGGCAGATTCTTAACCACTGCGCCACCAGGGAAGTCCCCATTATTCTGTTTTCATTAAGAAACATTTAAATATTTCAAAGAGAGAGTGACTGTGTACCTTCCATTTTAGGGTTCTTTTAATCTAGGCAGACTGAAAAGTCTAAAATAAGCTATTTAGTATATGGAAATGAATAGGACGCTTTTATGACTAGGCTACCCTTGAATTGTGCAGAGCTATGCACAGAGCAGACTGGAAAATAGCAACCCTTCTCTTTTAAAAAATTTTAAATTATGTATTTATTTTTTGAATAGGTAATATATTCACACAGTACAAATTCAAAAGATATAAAAGTTATAGAGAAGTCTCCCTCCCACAGCTGTTCCTCAGCCACTCAGGTCTCTTCTCCCAAGATAACTGCCACCAGAAGAAAATGTTTATGAATATTCAAGCCATGCCTTTCACTAAAATGGTAGCATACTTTACACCACTGTTTTGCTCCATATTGTTGTTGCTGTTTGTTTTTTACCTAATGGGCTATTTTGAAGACCATTCCAAAATGGCATATAATGAGCATCCTCATCTATTTTTTATGGCTCTGTAATATTCCACTCAATGGATGTACTGTATTTCTATAACCAGTCCCCTATTAATGGACATTTAGATAGCTTTCAATCTATTATGAACAGTGCTGCAAAGAATAACTTTATACATATGTCATTTTGTGCAAGTATACCTCTAGGGAAACTTCCTAAAGAGGAATTGCTGCATCAAAGAATGTTTATGTTTTTGTAATTTTTATAAATAATGCCAAATGTTCTTTTGTTAAAGGAACAAAGCGAAGAATACAAATATGAACAGTATAAAAATTTGGGGATACATAGAAGAAAGAATGGAAAGATATGATTAAAATATTGACAGTATTTAAAGTCTTTATACTTTTCTACAATTAGCTCTGGGTCTGTTTGTAATCAGGAAACAATACTAAAGTCACAGTACTGTTGTCCTTGGGCTAGGAAACTCATTCCCTTTCAGCAAAGCCCTCCTTTAAAGGAGCCTTCATCTCAGTTCCATTTTAGGCTGAGCAGCTACTCTTCCCTCAGTGTCTCCTCTGGCCACAGATGCCAAGGAACTGGGGCAGAAACTACAACACATCTGCATAGTCTGTCAAATCTACCAGAATGAAACTTCCAACAGGAATACGTCTTACATTTTAAAAAATTGTTCTGTCTTATCAATTTCACTGATCGCAGTGGGGTTTCACTAACTTTCTGGCTTTTCCACCATGGTGGTTTCTGTTTTTCACTAAGACCATTAAAATATTTCTGAACCCCCAAAGGCCACTCTATCCAGACAAAGACCTGCTCACTTGCTAATAGTCTTTGGGTCCCCTTGGCATCTCACACCCAGCATGGGCAAGGGCACTAAATTCGAAGCATTTCCTCCAGGAGGTGACTCAGATATCTGAGCTCAGCCCAGTGCTGCACTCACTCTGCCTAAAGGCTGATAGCTGCTGCAGTTGCAATGTTCTCTCTAAACTCCCGCTCCTTTTGTTGACTTGTAGAGGCTTACATTCCAAAAAAAAGGTAATTTGCAAGTGCTGCTGAATTTAGATGCATTTTGCTAATTTGTTTTTATTATGCATAGAAATATTGGTATAAAAGGTGTTTCAATTATTTTCTAAGGGAGGGACCTATGCATTCTCTGCAGTCACAAAGCTTTTAAATGGAGTTATTTTTCTCAGCCTATAATTGTTCTCCCTTTTAAGTATCCCAGCAGAAAAAGTAAGTTTACTGCTCCTCGCACAATGGGCCTCTTCACTTTTTAGGTTTGGGAGACCTGGGTGACCTACGAAAGTTAATTAGAAGGTTAACAAAGGCGAAGACAGAGTCGAATCCATCGCCTCTCCCTCAGCCAAAGATGTCATCCATTAATTAGGGAAATCGTTAAGGTGGCCTTTATAGAATCCATAGAAAATCTGCTGTTGGCGGTCGACAGTTTTGATCAGATTTTCCTCTCCCCAATAATGCTATCCTTAATAGTACGAAAAGCAGAGGGCTGGGGTGGGAGAGGGGAGAGGAGGGGGTGGGAAGGATGTGTTTCAGCAACAGTACAGTTAACCAGCCGCTGATTGTGACGGCTTTGATTCTCAGGCTGCCCCGCATACTTGCTCCATGATGTAATCCTTATTGAACCTGGAAGCCGAGGGAGCGCGAGGGAGGCGGGAGAAGCCGCTGCTCCCGCCTCGCAGCCACAGGAGGCTCTGGGAGTTAGGAGCTCTCCCCCGGGGTGGGCTGCGCAGCCAGACGCTCTGCCCGCAGCGCCGGCTCTGCTTCGGCACTGCGGCTCCAGCCGCCTAGAGGACGAGGGCGGCGCGGGCTGGTCGCGGCTGTTCGGTCCTGGCTGGTGGGTGCCCGCACTTTTTTGGTTGAGGAGGAAGATTTCTCCCTGTCTCTCTCCCCTCCTGTTCTCTGCAACCAAAACACCAGCTCAACTAAAGAAAAACTTGTCTGAGTAGATCTTTGCCATCTTGAGAACCACAAGGGGAATAGAAAGCCTGGTGGTTGCATAGTCGCGACCTCTCTGCCATCCCGTTTCTTGTCTCCTCTCATACTTATTTGAACCTAAAATTTGTAACTTAGACAGTAGAGCCTTCAGGGTTTCCGTTCTGGTATTATGTATTTAAAATGGTGTTAATTCTGAACAAGAAATGCCTTTATTTTTTAATGTGGAACTTTTTTTTTACACCACTTAAACCATTTTTAAGTGTACAGTTCAGTGGCATTAAGTACATTCACATTGTTGTGCAACTATCACCACTATCCATCTTCCCAAACCGAAACTGTCTACACTGTGAGACTTATTTTTGAAACTACCTTACAGGGTTGGTTCCATGGTTTTCCAAGCTATCAGTAAACTCCTAAGGAATTAGTATCTTTTAAGGTGTTAGTAGTTTTTGCATAGTTCTCCTTCAGTGGCAAAAGCGGGAACAATACAATGTGGCCCTTGTTCACCACGCAAAACATTTCTATGTACCTTTGCCTCTCGCTGGATTGATATTGAGCAAATACTGTACTAAACCTTACCCAGAAAGTACACTGCCATTTTGGTTTGCCTTATGACCCCACGGCAGAGAGGGTAAGAGTTGCTCAGAGAAGAGGGAAGTGTCACTCTCAGTTCTTAACATCACCGTGGAAAGAACCAGAACTATATTCTATACATACAAAGTTACCCAGGCCCTTGTCTCTTCCTCAGCAAGGTGGAGAGGAGTTCCTTTCCTCTGTCATCCTCCTAGCTCCTCCCTCCTCCCCACCCGACAGGAGGCCAAACTCCATGGCTCAGACCAGGGCCTAGAACCCGCAGCTTCGAACCAGGCCCTGCTAGCAGCCCCTTTAGTCATCCTTCCTTTCCTGGCTGAGGGCACAGCCTTGGGGAAAAAGAGGGAGGGTGAGTGCCCCCAGCTTTCCAGAAGAAAAAGTAGTAACTATCAAAAAATCAGCTAAATGATTAAAAAGGCATGGAATCAAAAATACATAAATTATGAAACACAAGCCGTAGCTCTATATGTCACCAACACAAAAGTTTAAAATAAGACCCCACCATTCCCTATCCAAAGGATCTCTATTTCCCCCCAAAGCTTTGTACCTTTGATTTGTTTTATCGTTACGTGTCTTTAGCATCTGTGTTGTTATTGCTTTATATTTCTTTGCTGTTATAGCTAGCAGTGTATAAAGGACCCTCAACTAATTGAATTAAGAGACTCTTAGTGATTAGTTGGTGGTGGCTCTGGGCTGAGCCACACAAAGTGCTCCCATATGTGGCTTCTCTGCTCCACCAAGTTTCCTTGCTGAGGTACTTCATCTGGCCAGCTTGACTGCATATTAGAGTCACCAGAGGAGTTTTGAAAATTTCTAAGATGCACCTCAGACCAATTACTTAAGGATTTCTGAGGGTGGGACTACAGAATGGTATGTTTTTAAAGTTCCTCAGGGGATTCCAATGTGTACTTATATACCTAAGGTGATTTATGGGGTTGAGAACTGTGATGGTTAATTTTATGTATCAACTTGAATGGGCCAAGGGATGCCCAGACATTTTGTCAAACATTATTCTGGATGTGTCTGTGAGGGTGTTTTGGAATGAAGTGAACATTTGAATCAGTAGACTGAGTAAAGCAGGTTGGCCTCCCTAATGTGGGTGGGGCTCGTCCATCAGTTGAAGACCTGAATAGAACAAAAAGGCTGAGTAAGAGGGAACTCCTCCTGCTTGACTGCCTTTGAGCCAGGATATCAGTTTTTTCCTGCCTTTGCACTTGAAATCAAACATTGGTTCTCCTTGGATCTTTTTTTTTAAAATAGATTTATTTATTTATTTATTTATTTATTTTTTTTTGGCTGCGTTGGGTTTTGTTGCTGCCTGCGGGCTTTCTCTAGTTGCAGCGAGCAGGGGCTGCTCTTCGTTGCAGTGCGTGGGCTTCTTATTGCTGTGGCTTCTCTTGTTGCAGAGCACGGGCTCTAGGCGCACGGGCTTCAGTAGTTGTGGCTCGCAGGCTCAGTAGTTGTGGCTCGGGGGCTCTTGAGCACAGGCTCAGTAGTTGTGGCTCACGGGCTTAGTTGCTCCGCAGCATGTGGGATCTTCCCGGACCAGGGCTCAAACCCGTGTCCCCTGCATTGGCAGGCAGATTCTTAACCACTGCGCCACCAGGGAAGCCCTCTCCTTGGATCTTGAGCCCACCAGTCTTTGGACTAGAACTACAGTTGACTCTTGAACAATGCCAGGGTTGGGGAAATGACCCTCAATACAGTAAAAAACCCAAGCATAACTTTACAGTCAGCCCTCTATCTGCAGTTCTGCATCTGCAAATTCAACCAAACTTGGATGGTGTAGTATTAGTGAAAAAAATCTGCATATAAGTGGACCTGTAAAGTTCAAATTGATGTTGTTCAAGGGTCAACTGTACATCACTGGCTCTCCTAGTTCTCAGGCCTTTGAACTGGGACTGCAACTACACCATTAACTCTCCTGGGTCCAGCTTGCTGACTGCAGATCTTGGGGCTTGTCAACCTCCATAATTGTGTGAGCCAATTCCCTATAACAAATCTCTTTCTATATAGATATACATCCTATTGGTTCTGATTCTCCAGAGAACCCTGACAAATACAGATTTTGGTACCATGAAGTGGGGTGCTGCTGTAACAAATACCTAAAAACGTGGAAGCAGCTTTGGAACTGGAAAATAGGTGGAGGCTGGAGGAATTTTGAGGTGCATGCTAGAAAAAGTCTATATTGCCATTAAGGGACTGGTGGTAGGAATATGGATGTTAAAGGTGATTCTGGTGAGACCTCAGAAAGAAAAAAGGAGAGCTGGAGAGAAATCCTCCATCTTCTTAGAGAACACTGAAATGATCACTAGCAGAATGTTTGTAGAAATGTGAATGTTAAAGACTATTCTGGTGAGATCTCAAGTAAAAATGAGGAATAGGTTATTGGAAACTGGAGGAAAGGTGATCTTTATTATATAGTGGCTAAGAAATTGGCTGAACTGTATTTTGTGCTAGAACAAACTTGCCAGCAATGAAATTGGGCACTTAGCAAAGGAGACTTCTAAGCAAAGTACTGAAGGTGTGGCTTTAGTCTTCCTTACTGCTTTTAATAAAATACAAGAGGAGAGAGATGAGTTGAAGAAGGAAGCAAAAAGGAACTGGAACTTAAAGACTGGAAAATTCTCACCTATCCACACTGCAAAAACTGAGGAGGATTTTCTGAGAACACTAAGGGTGTGGGTGGCTGAACAACCCTTTAATAAGGAGATTAAGTGTGAACCATGGATCTAATCAGCCATCTCAGCAGAAGCCAGAAATAGAGATTATACCACCAGAAACACTGCCAGCTTCAAGAAAATGGGACGGAATGAAGGAAGGATGCTAACATGGGTTATCCTTCAAGGAAAGAGAATGACCTGAAGGTGATTCAGAGGGCTGCCTAACACAGGCCCAGGGGGCAAGGCTGTTTCCTCCCTGGTTTCAGAGGGTGGGGCTCTTGAAGAAAGCCATGGTGGGGGCCCTTAGCAGTGGCCCTGGAGGGCAGTGCATCAAACCAAAGAGGATTATTCCCAAGCCTTTAAGATCTAATGGAATTTGCCTTGCTAGGTTTTAGACTTGCTTGGGACCCGTCATACTTTCCTTCTTTCCTGTCTCTTCCTTTTGGAATAAGAATGTCTGTTCTATGCCTGCCTCACTTTGAAATCATACAACTTGTCTGGTTTCACAGGTTTACATCTGGAGAGGAATTTTGCCTTAGGATGCATCTCACCCATATCTGATTTAGATGCTATTTAGACAAGATTCTGGACTTTACACTTTAGAGTTGATGCTGGAATAAGTTAAAACTTTGGGGGTTGCTGGGATGGAGTACATGTATTTGCATGGGAAAAGGACATGAATTTTGGGGGGCCTGGGGTGGAATGTTATGGACTGAATGTGCCCTCCAATTTATATGTTGAAGTCCTAACCCCCCAATGTGACTATATTTGGAGATAGGGCTTATTGGGGGGTGATAAGGGTTTAATGAGGCCATAAGGGTGGGGCCCTAATCAATAGGGCTGGCACCCTTATAAGAAGAGGAAGAGACACTGGAGCCCCCTCTTCCTCATGTGAGGACAGAGAGAAGGTAGCCATCTGTAAGCTAGGAAGAGAGTTGTCACCAGAAACCAGATTGACCAGCACCTTGATCTTGGGCTTCCCAGCTTCCAGAACTATGAGAAAATAAATTTCTGTTGTTCAAGCTACACAATCTATAGTATTTTGTTATGGCAGCCTGAGTAGACTAATATAAGAACCATATAAAGGAGATACCAATCACTGACCCCACCCATATCCCCTTCTAAAATAATCTACCCTGACCTGCCCCCTGGGGTACATGCTCCTGTGTCCTCAGCTTATTGGCCAGGGTGAGCACCTGACCCAGGAGATGGGCCCCTGAAACATTTCAGGCATAAACCCCACAGATTAGAGTTTCATTTAAGTTCATAAGATCTTCTTTTGAATTGTTAATTCTCTAGGGATAACTCATGTTAGGGTGACTTAACTTAATACCTTAATACCTACCTGAAAAGCTTGTTTTAACAGTAATTTTGAAACTTGAGGCACTTTCCAAAAAGGACAGGCTTAAAAGGGTAGCAGTTAGGATCTTTCGGAAGCAAAGGTCAGAATGGGAGTGTGGGACACCTATGGGGGAAGTGGCTAAGAAGTAGGTGAGGGTGGGGAGATTGAAGGACACAAGAGAAACGTGCTTTGCATTGCAGTTTTCCCTGGGACTTCTGATCATACAGATTCTTCACCCTTCCCCTCCACTTAATCCTGAAGGTGGCCTTTGTCATAATTGTCCTAATCAAAGCAAATTTAATTGAAAGGATTAAAGACCCATTCAAACTTATTTATGTATTAGGGGAGGGTGGATGGATACAGTGGAAGTATAGCTGGACTTCTTGGGAAACTACAGCTATTTCCTCCTCCCTCCCCAACCCCTGCTCCCTCCCACCAGGCCCTGTGGCTTCTTTTGTTAGTTCACCTGGGCAGGTCTACCCAGCCTATCTGTACAATAGCTCTCTAAGCCACCTCAAGGTGGGATGGGCCTGGCAGGGGTTGCAAGTCATCAAGCATCTATTGAGGAAATTCATGCTGAAAATTTCTGTTCAGATTGTTAGAAATGTCCAAAAATACCTTATTTTTTCTATTTTAAATCCTAAATAATTAGATTTAAATTTGGACTAATGGGCATACTGAGGAGTGAAGTATTCTGACTCATTTTCTGATAAAACCTTTGTGTTAATCCCAAAATGCTTTTATTAAAAACAACTCCACTCTTAAGTGTTTCTAAAATGTTTACTTTACTCCCTTTTTAAGACAGTGACAGTATTGCTCTCTCTTGGTGACATGTGAATCTTAAGTTTTTTTTTTTTTTTTTTTTTTTTTTTTTGCGGTACGCGGGCCTCTCACTGTTGTGGTCTCTCCCGTTGTGGAGCACAGGCTCCGGACGCACAGGCTCAGCGGCCATGGCACACGGGCCTAGCCACTCCACGGCATGTGGGATCTTCCCGGACTGGGGCACGAACCCGTGTCCCCTGCATCGGCAGGCGGACTCTCAACCACTGCGCCACCAGGGAAGCCCTGAATCTTAAGTTTTAATAGCATTTCCCATGGAAGAGATCCCAGGGAGAAGTGGAAACAGTACTGGGCTCAGGGAGTTGGAACACTTCCTTTATCCCAGCTGTATCATAAGAGGAACCTCAAGCATGTCACTGAGCCTATCTGAGCCCTGCTTTCCTCATATGAGAAAGAGGAAATGAAGGTGTAATACCTGTTTTTTTCTTTTTATCTTGGTGGTAATCACTTTAAATTTATATGTGAAATTAATTTAAAAATTGAAAGCTTAAGTTATTAGCTCAGTCCCTGGTATATAGGACTTGCTCTATAAATGTTTGTTGAATGACTTCTATGGTACAAATGGTCTCCATATACAAGGATAGGAAATTGGGCTGAATCTGGGCAAATTCTAGATCATATTCTGAAAAATTGAGGTTAGTGTTTTTTTTTTTTTTTTGGATACCAAATTCCTCATAGGAGCTGGTTCTGTTAGCTTCTTTTTTTACAAAGTGAGATGAAGGAAAACAAACATGTAAATTGAGGGTCCATTCATTGAATACAGGTTTAACTGAGTTGCTACTGTACAAGAAAGTCATTAATAGTGTATTCTTTTTTTTTTTTTTAGCTTATTCAACAAATACTTACCAAGGGCACTGGGACACGTTGTTGAACAGAAACAGACATGATCCTTGTCCTCATGGAGCTGACAGTCTGGTACTTGAAACACCCTCACCCATCAAAAAGGCACTAATGATATACTCCACCTCCCCTGACCTGTTTTCTCAGTTTCTGCAAAAGTCCCTTTTGACCAGGGCCTAGAATGAGTTGGGGGAAGCAGAACAAACCCCAAGGTCCAGCAGTTCAGAAGAGAGCTGGGGCCTGAACATAAATCCCACATAACAATTTTTAGATCATTGTCCTTGGCTGAGGTGGGGGAGAAGTTTTTTTTTCACCAAGGCTGGAACACGCTCAGTGACTGTATATGTAACAGTACCCAAATGCCATGTCTTGGCTTTATTCCAGTCTGACAATAGCTAACACTTTTTGAGAGTCTATCCAGGGTCAGGCACTGTGCTGGACACTTTCCATGTTTTGTCTTTAATCTTCACACCAACCTTGCAAGATAGATACTTTCCTCATCCTCAGTTTGCTTATGAGGAGACTGCAGCTGTAGAGGACACAGCCAAGGTCACAATAGATGGTTACAACAGAATTAAACCTGTTCTATCCTACTTGAATACATACCCTCTTCCTGCCAAACCACGCAGGGTCTTCACTATTTTCTAAACAGAACAGTGGGAACCCTGCGCTTCTATCCCTTGCCACAATGGGGGGAAAATACACATCTTTCAACATAATAAATGATAGTGATAACAACAGCTAATATTAATTGAGCAATTACTATGTGCCAGATACTATTCTAATCTAGTTATATGTATGAATTCATTTAATCCTCATAAACCTATGAAGCGGTTACTCTTTTTATTTAACATTATTTATCTATTATTTTATAGATGAGGAATTGAGACACAGAGAGATTAAGCAATTTGTCCAAGGTGACTCAGCTGGTATATGGCACAAGCAGAGTTTAGACCCAAGTTGCCTTGGTCCAGAGCTTAAAATTTGTCATTTCATCCAAAAGAAATGCATTATTTTCAGTGTCTGTCATAGTTTTCTTAGTTGCTGAAATAAAGATCACTAGCACAGGAGGGACCCTTCTGTTCTCACCCCCCATCCCCATGAGCAGAAGACCCAATTCCATTCATAGTTTGATGGAACATTTCCCTCTATCATTGTGCAGTGTGCAACCTATACAATCAAATGCAACATCTCTGAATTCCATCCACCATGGAATGGCATATGACAAAAAAATGTACCACGTATTCTAAATCTGTACTTACTAATTTAGTCTTTTCCCCCAATGCATAACATTTCCCAGAGACATGAGAGTTCTCTCAAAGAGTTAACAGCACTCCTCGAGAGGAGGAATTGGAGAAACCCAGAGCATTTTCTTCAGCAGCTCAGGCAAGTGACTAAAAAGTCAAAAATTAATTTGTTAAGATATCAGGTTTTGGATCTTCACTCTCACTGACTGGCTATTTGGGTAAATTGGGCAGTGGCATCACTGATTGGGCAGCAACCTCAGTGGCCCAGCTAGGGGCAAGGAAGAGCCAGAAGGCAGCAGAAAAGCGATGGGGCATCGGGCTGCTGGATTCTAACTTCAGTCCACTAAAAACACTCTCCCTCTTTCTGTATCACAGCAACACACATGAGAGATTTCTGAAGCAGGCTGATGCCCTCAGACATAAACCTAGTTTGTGGCTATGAACCATTAAGGATGCTTGATAACTACTAATTAAATGAATTAGGAGCACAATATATAATTACTAATGTTCTACTTTCCCCGTCTTTGCTGCACCACAGGAAAAAGTTTCCACGGCAATTGGTTTGTATAAGCAAAGACCAAAATTAAATTAAGAGGTCACATACCAGTAGCAAAGACAAAACCAGGGAAACATTTTCTAATCAGAAACTGCAAAGAAATTGGGGCTTTTATATAATAGAGAAATTAGGATTTGGATAGTGGTATTCTTTCAACCAACTTCTCACAAATATTTCCTGGGACAGGCCCAAGGATTGAATCCTCATTTAGCCTATTCTTTTTTCAGATATAATTGAATTCACTTGTTTCGGTTTCTGCCTCCCCACCTTCCATCCAGGGGTAAGGGGCAGCGCTACTCTGCTCTCATGCGGCACAGGCGCAGTCATAAACCATGTTTGGACGTCTCTTCTCCAGGTATCGGAGGCTCTTAGTCCTTTCTCCCACAGCTCCTATCTTCTCCTACCCCAGGGAAATTCCTCTATACACTCCCCTCCCCGGTGATGCTCAGTAACCTGCCCCCTCCACTGCCTTGCACTTCCCAGCCCCAAAAGTTATCCTATGAAAATGAACAACTCCATCAGCTGGGGAGGAGATCATCTGAAAAATATCCTCTGAGAGGAATCTGGTGCAGGAAAATACAAATAAAGGTCTAGAATCTGACTGAAATCACTTACGGTTGTGAGAGCCGACTCTAAGCTGAAGCAACATGCATTCCTTGTGGCTGAGGGATGCATGCATCAGTAGAAGGAGGAAAGATAGCCTTTGTTGTTGTTTGGGGCCCATGGGAGAGGATTTAGCAGCACACACATCAGGTTGGAGTGAAAAGTCTCTAAAGACATACTCGTTCCCACAGCAGGCCTCTGGTTTGGCATCTACTTAGCCCCCAGACTTGAAAGCCATCTCCACGGGGAGGGGGAGGACGTGACTAGTCAAACGATTCCCATCACCCGCCTGGATGCCCCCTCATGCTCCTGGAGTTCTCCCTGGCAGGTTGGCTGGCTGACTTTGCTTCAGAGTTTTACGATATTAGCTTCTACTCCTGCTCCTTGACATTAAAAAAATGTTCAAATGAAGGCACAACAGGGAAAGGTAAGAAGCCCATGTCTCTCTCCTCTCTGCTCTTGAAAGGAAGTTAAGAAGTAGTTTTTAAAAAGAAATTTGATTTGGATATAGAAACTTAAACAAAAAATTCCCTTTCCTCTTTGAGGATTCTTTTCCATGCCTGTCAGAGGCTAAGGTGCTTTTGGAACATGAACACACACGCGCGCGCGCACGCACGCACACACACACACACACACACACGCAAGCATGCTCATTCCAGCCACCGCAGTCTCTGCTCTCTTACTCACATTTCATCCCCAAGGACGTGCAGGCCTCCAGGAAAAGAACCACAGTCACTGGGCAGTAGAGTTTGGTGAGCAGCCAGGGGGCTGGTGGGCCCCGTCTGTTCCTGCCATGAGTGGTTCTTTAGCCTGGTTTAGCAGGAATCAGAGTCTGTGTGATTTCTGCATGATGTCCCAGCATCTAGTTGTCCTGTCTCCAAGTGCAGCCTTCTACGTGCAACAAGGGAATGTGGGCTTCTTTGAAACAGGCTTCTTAGAGCAAGAGCAGAGGGGGCCAAGTGTGAAGGGTGTCAGCAGCGGTGACACGCCCTGGGGGAAGATGTGGGACCAGCTGGGCTCTGAGCCAACAGCAAGAGAAGGGAAGGCTGCTGTGAGTCAGAGGAGTTCTTCCAGGATCCTGATTGCTCCTGGACCATCTTTTGTCATTTTAAAGTAGTGCCTTCACCACTGGTCTTACCTTGGCCCCGGAGGAGTGCACTAATTTTCATTCATTAACATATTACTTTGCAATCAAGTCATTCTCATACAAATGGTGCTTAGTCCTCATAATCCATGAATTAAGTGGCACTGGCCCCATTTTATTAATGAAGAAACCAAGGCTTCATAGTGGTTTAAGTCATGTGTTCCCCAAGGTAAGGCTGTTAGTACTGGCAAAGACAAGAAGTCTCCTTCTTTGTCCTGATTCTAAATTCTTTCCCTTACACACCTTTAGTCAATAGATAAGTGTGTACTGTATCCCTAGCACGGAACTAATGTCAATTAGGTTAAGAATTCAAAGACATTGTGACTTGGTTCCTGCCAGCCTGGCACTTACAACCTGGTTAGCCAGAATTAAGAGATAAGGGGGCTTCCCTCGTGGCGCAGTGGTTGAGAGTCCGCCTGCCGATGCAGGGGACACGGGTTCGTGCCCCGATCCCGGAAGATCCCACATGCCGCGGAGCGGCTGGGCCCGCGAGCCATGGCCGCGGAGCCTGTGTGTCCGGAGCCTGTGCTCCGCAACGGGAGAGGCCACAGCAGTGAGAGGCCCGCATACAGCAAAAAAAAAAAAAAAAAAAAAAAGAGATAAGGAAGGTCTGGATGGTATGCATTTAATGAGTTACTGGTTCATTTATGCACTAACCAAATGGTTTTTGAGCATTATGTACCAGACACTGGGACAGTAGTAAAGGGACACAAAGATGAAAAGGACCCAGTCTCTATTCTCAAGAAGTTCAGTCTAGACAAGGGACTTTCACTGCTCAGAGCTGTTCAATGGCTTCCCATTGCTTCCAAGGTAAAATCCCAATCCTTGACGTGGCCCACAAGGCTGTTAGGAGATCTGACCTTTGCTCCTCTCTCCAGCCTCACTCTGCTCCAGCTACACTGGGCTTCATCAAGTTCCTCAGTCAGGCTAAACCTCCTTCCTTCCCTTGGGAGTCTTTGCACCCTGGGATGGCTTCACAGAACTATGTTTTGAGCAGGGTCCTGAAGAATAGATAGGAGATTTCCAGGCAGAAAGTGATGGGGGTGGTGGTGGGGGATTCCAGTTAGAGGAATTTGAGTGGGGAGGGGACTTAGTGAATAAGAGTAGCTGGGGAAAGTTTCATAGAAAAGGCAAATGTTCTTTGTATGTAACTGATATTCAATAACTACCTGTTGAACAGAGTTGGGTTGAGAAGGCTAGGGATGGGCAGAGTGTGGCAGGATGGGAGAGTAGGAGAGTGAGAGCAGGACCAAATAAGCAAAGCCTTAGAGCTGGGATTACCTGAGCACAATGTGGGGCAGAGGCACCATCTAAGAGGCAGGTTGGGGAGGTGGGGCGGTGAGGTGTGGGAGTGTAGGTGCTTGGTGGGATGCGATGGGAGATCTGAACTCCAGTCACAGCTCAGCTACTTGCTTTGTGACCTTGGACAAGTCACTTCTCTTTTCTTGGCCACAGAACTTGTGAGGAAGATAGAGTGAGTAGGTAATCTCTAAACATCTTCTTTCCAGGTGAAATGTGCTCTTTAACGTTAGGGTGGTGACAGAGAGTTGCAGAAGCCAGGAAAGATCCAAGACACTGTAAAAGCAAAGGACATCTCAGAAGGATATAGAGAGCCCAGGCAGAGTGCTGGCATCAGAGACCTTTACAGCATGCAGGGCTGTGAAGGACTAGAGGCTGGAGTGGAAGCCAGGGCTGAGTGACCTGCTAGGGGAAGCTGCAGCCTGTGACTCATTGATGTCCCAAGAGAACCAGAACAATGGAATTTTCTAAGGCAACCTGACTGTTCCTTACTCTTACCCTGATCTGATGTCCAGTGTCGGGGGGACCAAGCTCGCCATCAGGGGAGAAGGCTGCTGTGGCCAGTAAAACTGAGGGCCAGGTTCAAAGAGTAGGAAGGAGGGGAAAGAACTAAAGGGTTTTTTCGGACAGTCCAAATGAAAGGACAAGCTCCCCACCCAGGTTTTTTTCTCTAGTGACCCCCATTCTACGCCATAGATGTCACTTGTTTCTCTCTCTCTCTTTTCTTTTTTGGTACTTTTGCAGAGGGGGAGCAAGGCCAGGGAGGTGGGAAGAGACTTTTTTTCACAGGAGTCCTCAGAATTACAGTTCACAAACTATTCAGTAAACTGACCGGCCTCACCCTCCCCTTCAACGGCCTAATCTAAGGGGTGGATCTATGTGTTTTGTTGCTTGTCAGAAACAATCGCTGCGCGGCCCATTACATTTACAGCACGTCGCCCTTTAATTGGTGTAACACGCTGAGGCCTGAAAGGAGGAGAGGCCCACAAAAGCGCCCGTGAATGAGCCTTGACTCACACAAAAACACTCTGCAGAAGTTCAGAGCTGGCCACTAACAAGGAGGTAGGGAGTTAGTTTGAAAAGGGGGTGAAGTTCAGAAATGTGTCACCTTGAGGAGCCTCCCATCAAAGCAATGGTCGCATTGACAAGCTGCAAAGAAAAAAAGTTAAACCTTCAGGGCTATGGACTTGCCTGCTGGATTTATTCTTTTTAAACTTGAGAAGGTGGGGGGGGGGTCAGGAGAGGGGAGAGTCTTTCTTTTCCTTCTCTTCCCTACCCTTGTCTCTCTGCTCCCCTTATTTACTTAAGAGAACCCTGAAGAAGTCGGTGTGAAAAAACATACCTCCCACCCCCCTGCTAAGATATGCTATTAAAAAATAAATGTATAAAAAGTCAGGATGAATGCGGCAGCCTTAGGCTGCTGCAGCTGATCTCAACCTCTGTGGGAATAGTGTTTTGTCTCTGCCCTCTTGTTTCCCCCCTCCCCCCATTTTCTAAGGCCACTCTCCGCATCCTGGGGCAGGGAACACTGCGGCCTGGGCCTGGGTGCGTGCAGGCCTGAAGACTGCGCACCAAGATTCTGTGAGGGTGAGGGCATGCATTCGGGTTCCTCGGTGGCAGAAGGGACTGGTGTGAGCCATATCAATGTAAAGGGGAGCAGAGATCCGCACTGGTGCGGGTCCAGCTGAGCTGGGTACTGATGTCGGGCGTCCTGCCCCCGCCCAGGGTAGGGAGGGGACCCATCTTTCCCTCCTCCTGCCTGTAACATCTGGGTAAGATCCTACCCAGACCGAGTGGATTTCCACGCTTAGGATCCAGTTTGCAAAATAATGCGTCCCTAAAAGAACTAGCGTGCACAGGTCCAGGGTGGAGGTGGGGGGTAAAGTCGCACCTTCTGTTCCTCTGCCCTCCACGGTCACCTGCTCCATCCCTCTAGCACACCTTCCTCGTTCCAGATGCCCGGAATTTACCCGGTGGGGGTGGTGGGGTGGATCTCTCTTGGCACCCACCCCTGCACCCTGCCCCTCGCTTTCCTCGGGAGCTCCCGGCTGCACAAGTGCCGGAGTGGACGACCCTTCATCCAGTTCCTGGGTGCGCAGAGGCACCCTCCTCCGCTCGCCTCTTCCCGCCTTTGTCTGGCGACTGGACCCCGGCCCTTCGCGCTGCTCCTGTGAACCGACTGCCCCATGCGAAGGCGGGGGCGCTTTTCACTGCAGCGCCACAGCTCCCTCCAGATTTGTAATCCGCCAAAAAGCCGCTGATTGCTGCAATCGTTACTTTTCATTAAAAAAACTTAGAAGCAATTTGGGAGAACCCTTCTCAATGAATACATTTACCCCCGAACGGTCTTTATTCTCCGCCTCCACTTGATGAGTTTCTCTGGCACGAATCCGTTCTTACAGGCACAGAATGGGCAATCCCTTGATCCCCGTCAATTGTCATCCCGAGTCGGGGCCACTTTGACCGCCAATAGTGGGGAAGTCAGAGCTAATCCTCAGAAGGAATCACGGGAAAAGAAAAGCAACAATAACCAAGTCAAGCGTAAAAAATGAAAGAGAAATCTCTATTATCACACACTACATTTCCCAGCTATGTACTGAAAAAATCAGCTCGCTTGTCATTCGAGTCAGACACCCACACAAGAATATGGGGTCGTGGTGGGTTGGAAGACTCACACGACGTAAGGAGCGATATTTGAGAGCGAAAGGCCTCTCTTCTGCCTCTGCCAAATCCCTCTCATATCCGCCATAACCATTAAATACAGACTGACTTTATTCTGTATGGGGAGGCCCAGGGCTGGGTGGCGAGGGAGCCCCCGGCTGTGCATGGATACAAAACGGTCGGTGGAGAGAGGGATGCGGGGGGCAGAGGGCTGATGCTAAAGAAACGCGCCCTCTCGGGCACCTCCTGTTCGGGCCGCTGGGCCTCTCCTGCCTGGGTCCCGCTGCCTCCTGGGGCGCCCCCTCAACCCTCTGACCACGGTCCCTGAAGCCCCGCGGGTGCGCAGCCTCGGAGGCTGGGTCCTAGAGCAGATGCGTGCGTGCACGGGGTCCGTGGGCCACCGGCTCCGGCAGCCTCCAGTCTCCCGAGGGGAAGCTGCGGCCCATAGCGCTGTGGGCTGGGGGTGGGGTGTGAGAGGCCCGGGAACCGCAGGAGCAGACACAGAGAGACCTGTGAGAGTGTGCAAACACAGCCACTTTCCACGCTGACACCTACAATTATCTGACATAGGCCTTGATTCCTTTATGCCGCAGCCAAGTGAGGGGCAAAGTTAGTTCTAAAGAGGCCAAAGAAAAGCGGGACGCGGGGTGGGATTCCTGGCGCTGCTACGGCGTCTCCGAGAGGGGTAACCCAGCAGCTGCGCGCCTCTTTCTCTGTTCCTTTCGGGAAGGAACTTCCAGGGCTGGGACTGCTCCCTTGCTCACAGACGAGGGGGTCAACGGCCAGCACCGGGTTTGGAGGACCTGAATCCCAAATACCTCGGGCAGAGAGAGGGCCGGGCCGGGGTGTGAACGCACAGTCCAGCGGCCTTTCCGCGTCCACTTATGTTACAGAGCCGGTCTAAGGTGCCTTTTGGCTACTTTCATTTTCCCCGGGTGGGTCGAGGGGACCTCCCGTGACCGAGAGGTTAAGCTGCTTCTCCTGGTTGCTCACGGGCAGTTAGGAAGGTCCAAGTGTGGGATGTAGGTGTTTTCTCGCCACCTTCTCCCTCAAGCCTTAGAGGCACGGCCCGCGCGCGGCTCCTGTTCCTGGCAACTCCCCCACCCCCACCCCGCGCCTGGGCTCCCAACCTGTGAAGCCTGTTGCGCTTATGCCTCTGGGGAACCTCTCCAGGCTGTCACTCCCTGCTCCGCACCACATACACATCACACACTACATGTGTACACATGACACACTGTATACCGTTTACGCCTATGTTATCACATATGTACACAAATGCAGGGAAAAAAACGTTCAGGCAGCAAAAAGCTTACGAAACATAATCACATTTACACAAGACCTGGACTCACCCGCATACACGTAATCACACAGACATGCACACATTCCTGCATACCCAGGCACACATCAAACTTGCACCACTCTTGAAGTCCAAAAGCACGTGCCCTTGGGCAGCCACGTACTGGCTCCGTCAGAAATGCCAGATCAGGCATCCGGGACTAGAGGGAACAATCCGGGGAGGGTCATGGACTTTGGTCCTGAGACCCGGGCCTCCTTTGGGGATCCTCACCCCAGCAGGTGCCCCCAGCTTCTCGCGGGGCCTGTGAGGCGCTAACACCCTTCACCTCACAGGCACTGCACTGGAACTGGGGCCTCTCCAGGCAGCCACACCGATCAGGCCAGAGCCTGCGGCGAACACTGGACAGCGGGACTCACTCCAGCACCAGACATATGCCCATGAGCCTCCTTAAGGGAGTGGCCGAGCTGGCCCCCGGTGGCCTGGCCGGCCGTGGGGCTGGGTAGTGGGATGGACAGGGAAGGAGGGGATCAGACATGACTGACCCGCACCCACCCAGGTCAGGCATCCCCCCCCCACCCCGGGGAGGATGGCGTAGGAGGTGGGGGCAGGTAGTGATAATCTCCATCTGTAAAGCCAGCGAGAGCGAGAGAGCCTTCTGCCCAGCCCCCGATTTACATAAACGTGGATCCCTGCTTCGGCGGAGATCTGGAAAGGGTGCTTGCAGAGAGGGCGACATTCTACAATCCTAATTAGTGATTTTTGTCCCCTTGTTACTGGGCTCAGCATCTCATGCAAATGAACTCTTCATTTCAGCCACATTACCCCAGCTCCAGAATTAACTGACTCTTATCTTTAATGATATGCCACTGAAGTTCTCCGAGCCGGCTAGCTTTTTATCTTGATTACTCTAATCAATAAGAAATGATAGAGTAGAATTATAAACTCTATTGGCTTTTAAATGTTGCCGACAAGCCCTCTAGATGCCATTCCCGTTCATTGTTATTTATTAAAATGATCCTCAGCCTAACAGCGGATGCAAATAGAAAGGCGAACAAGAATTAGCCTTGGGAGGAGTCCCAGTCGTTTCTGACACCTTCGCCCCCTATTCCCCAGGAAGAGTCATCGCTGTTTGGGCTTGAGAAAATGGAAACATATTAAAAAAAAAACTCTAAAAGAAAATTGTTCTTTTGGAGGCGCAAAAGAAACAAACAAACAAACAAAACCAAATTAAGAAACACCAGATTTGCCGCTTCATCCAGATAGTTTTAAATTAGAAGCTTTGAAAAAGGTACTTTGAGACACAGAGCCTCATGCTCTGGGAATGAATCAAATCTGTTATCTTTCTCCCTCCCCCCACTCCCTACTTACTGACCCCGCCCACAGACTTTTGCATAGCAATATCTATAAACTTATGTATATGTAAGTATGTATGACTTCAGACAGAACTGGGGAAATGCAATTTCCCCCACTTAGTTCTCTTGGGAGAAAAATGGGGCTTGCATCTCTTCCTGTCTGCAGACGATACCTTTAACTCCAGCTAGATGGCAGGTGGTGGTTGGCCAAGGTGTCAAAAGCACCTTGAATAGGAAGTTTTTGGGTTCCTAGATGTCCAGCATCAGGTGGGCTGAGGCATCTCTCCTGCCTCAAGCAGCCCATTGCCCACACCCCTCTAAGGTCCAGGACCCCACGACTCTCCCGGTTGCACCTCCGTCACAGGCCCAATTTGCACAGCACTCTTCTACTCATTGAGAGTGAAAAAAAATGTTTATGTTATGTGAGAAACATCCCTCTTCACCCTCGACCCGCGTATTAACCCTCCCCTCACTCCCAAACCTCCGCTCTAAGTTTGGTCCTGGGTGGGATGTCCTAGGAGGACAAGGGGCTGCTAAGAACACCAGCCGTCATCACTCATCAGATCATGTACAAATTTACTAGCTTTCGTTTACATCCCCCCAAACCCATGAAGAGCCTATTCTGCACCAGTTACTTTGTCAGGAGCGGGATTCAGGTTCTGAGGCACAGGGAACCTTCGCCTAACTCGCGTGACCCTCCTCCCCCTCCGTGCTTTGGCTGGGTTCTCAAGATCGGTGTCATCCAAAGCTCCAAAAACACTCGAGCAGTAGGCACACACACTAACACACACGCACCACAAACTCGGCCTGCCCCTGCCCAGCAACGCCGCAGGGCGCAGCACCGCTGTCCCGACGCGTTTACGCACAGCCCTACTCGCCCGCCGCAGGGAGACCGGTCCCCAAGTAGCTGCGCGGCCCCTCCAGCCCCCGTAGCTGCGAATTCTGTCCTCTCCCCTACCCCATTCCCCGCACAGCCCCAGGCGCTGCGCTGCACCGCGCCCTGGCCCGGCCAGCAGGGGAAACTGCACGCTCAGTCTCGCAAAGGCGCATCCGGCCATTGAGCTGGGAACCAGCAACCAGCAACTGCGGACGCTCAGCGAGGGGCGGCGCGCGGGAAGCGAAAGGGGCTGGAACACAAACTCAGGTCCTCCAAGGCCACGGTCGATCTGTGCAAGAAGCTGGAAATCCGCCGGCAGGCTAAGCCTTTTTTTTTTTTTTTCTTTTAATGACACGTGGGAGGGGGGAGGGCTGAATGTATCAAAATCATGTAAAATTTCTGTTCTTAGCAACATCCTTGTTATTAGGGATGATGACTAAACCGCCAGGATTATTCTGGACTGTAAGTTATCAAGAGCCCACTAATTTCACATTAAAGCCCATTGACTGCAACGGCGTGATTGAAGGGTTTTTAACAATTAACATAATCAGAAAATGAGCTGAGATAATTTTTATTCAACTCATTACTTTTTAATCATGTATTTCTTTTAATTAATATCTTCTCCGTGAACATAACACAAAGCGGAGCCCCAATGCTGGCCCAAGCCAGCCTGCGGGACTGAATTTGACACAACCAAACATTTCACCAGCCGCATTCATTGTATCTCTATTGTGGTATTCGTGAAACAGAAAAATCTTGTCCAAAAGTCACCATGTTGTTTTGAAACACAATTTAAAGAGGGGGAGGGGGACTTGGAGCGCACAAGCCATACGCTTTCAAAATTCGATTTGACTTGTACATTTGGGCGCCGCTCTTGGTTTGCAGCCAGAGGGATACAAACGAGAAGGAAGAAACAGGAGGAAGAACAAGAAGCGCTTTTGGAGATGAATGTCCCATAGTGGGTTCGAAGAGAAATGGGCTTTGGCCGCTCATGCTTGCTACCCAGGCCAGCTGAGGGAAGCTTTGAAGGCACAGAGCTTGGAAGCAGCGCGCCTGCCTTTGGCCTCGCCTAGTTTCCGCCGGCTGCCTGGGCCTGGGCCTGGCCCTGGCTGTCAGGGCTGAGGTGTTCAGCCTGGGCTCCCCCACCCTACTCCACCTCCTGGGCTCGGACCCACGGGGTTAAATCCCTCTGCTCCTCAGGCCAAAAGGAAAGTGGGCAGAACCTGAGAGCCTTTTCGGTTAGGATATTGGACCGCCCAGGTATCTGCACTGCAGTCTTGGTGTCTTGACGCCACTGGTCCCCAAGGCTTCCTGGTAATCCCAACCCAGAAGACTTTATCTAACTCAAATGCCTCAAAGGGGGCAGAGAACCGGCATTTTGGTGGCAGATTGGACTCCAGCCTCCCACCTTGGCAGGCTCCCTCCTTATTTGGGTAACTCCAGCACAGGGGCACACCTTGCCTGTGGCCTGACCACCGAGTCTCCAACATCTCCAAAAAAAGGGCTGTTTCTGGACTAATATCTCCTGCCCTGTGGGAGCTGCGTCAGCCTCAGAAACAAGAAACAAAGCCGACCCCTGGTGGAAGAAAATAAAAGTTAAGAATATAAGGAAGGCTTGGGAGAGCCTCTTGCCCAAACATCTGTACATGGGAGAGGGAGGGAGGAAAGGAAGGAAAAGAGAGTGGGAAAGGATAAATAAGGAAAAAGAAAATTGGAAGAGGCAGAAAACAGGAGAGATCACATGGCAGCAGGTGGAATTCAGGTGGAGAGAACTGGGAAGAATGAGCCAGAGAGAAAATCCTTTTGTGTCCTTGGGTCAAGTATGCATCCTCAATGCTTGTGGCCTGACTAGTCTCACCCATCAGGCAAGGAACACTGGTTTCTTCTCTCTCTCTCCAGTGGAGATCTGGAAGTTCTACGGTTACAGAGGGCAGATGGAGGTCTCTGTTGGACACTGGCAGCCACTGCCTGCCTGTCTCAGAGAGCATTCAGGTCCCAGAATCTTCCTCCTCTTTACTCTAAACAAAGTTCTGCCTCCCACTATCCTAACCTCTCAGTCTCAGCTAAGTGATAGTAACTAAGGCAAAAATCCAACCTATCCAAGGGGGATAATAGCTTAGAATGCAAGCCCCATTCCTCTCTGGTATTTCTTTATCACTGAATTTTAATGAGGAACATCTAGGGCACAAGGTTTGTGCCCAAGGGATGGTGGTATTTCAGGCACTAGAGCAAACCAGTGAAGGGAGAATCAGTGTACCAAAGCCTCTGCAATGTCCAGGGCCAGTTAGAAGAAAGAAAAGGTGACATCAAAGATAAAGATCCCACCGAGGAGCAAGTCATTGTTTACTTGGAGTGAACACTTCAGGTTGATTAAGGAAGTGCAAAGGGTTGCATCTGTGTTCTTGAGTTCTTTTAAAATAAAGCCTTTCTGGATTCTGCTATCAAGATGTGCCTCTGTGTTGCTTCCTCCTCATCTTTCTACTTCATTTTCCATGCTCTTCTATGTGTCCTGATATTATAAGGGATTTCTTTCACACACCCTATCACTCCTGCATCTATGACATCTCAGAATCATTTTCCTCTCGAAAATCCATCCTGCCTCCCTATCATCCATTTACCCAGAACTTTGCCTTGGGTGAATTCCCAGGAAATATTTGTTGAATTTTTGACTATCTTCTGAGATTCAGAGTTTGGGCTTATAAACCAGACCTAGGAGCAGGGTGGTTCTGGACTGGCCTTTCTTTTTCTTTTTTTAATTAATTAATTTATTTATTTATTTTTGGCTGCATTGGGTCTTCGTTGCTGACCGTGGGCTTTCTCTAGTTGCGGCGAGCGGGGGTCACTCTTCATTGTGGTGCGCGGGCTTCTCACTGCGGTGGCTTCTCTTGTTGTGGAGCGTGGGCTCTAGGCTCGCGGGCTTCAGTAGTTGTGGCACGCGGGCTTCAGTAGTCGTGGCTCGCAGGCTCTAGAGTGCAGGCTCAGTAGTTGTGGTTCATGGGCTTAGTTGCTCCGTGGCATGTGGGATCTTCCCAGACCAGGGCTTGAACCCGTGTCCCCTGCATTGGCAGGTGGATTCTGAACCACTGCGTCACCAGGGAAGCCCCTGGGCTGGCCTTTCTGGAATCTGGTGTGAACCACAACCACTCTTTGGCAACTGAGAAAAACCCTTGCTGAGCGGTGTGATGAAGATGCTGCCAAAGGCTGTTTTGAGTGTATAATAGGAAGAAAAACCTACATGGTATGCCTATGACTCTCCAATGCAAGTGCTAAACATGGGGGAGAGGGAGATGGGGGGGGCAGGCAGACACACAGAGAGCACAGTTGTCCTGAAATCTGCTTTGAGAAAAGCAGGTCAGGAGGATCAGTTTGGTCCCCTGGACAGAGGGCAAATTGCCTCTCTTGACAAAAATTAATGAAATAGTTGTAGCACATATTTGCCAAAGAAACAGGCTGAGGGAAATATTAATAAGAGGTGAGTACATGTTCTCATGAGAGCATGTCAGTGACAGCATATGCTTCTTTTGCAGTTTATCCACTTTACCTCCCTGGTAGAGCCATCACTGCCTTGAGCCTTGACCCAAATCTGACCCAAACGATGACTCAGGCTTGAGATAAGGGATGTCAAGTCAACAAAGAGAGCCCTGACAAATGAATCATAATTCCTGTGGCCACCTTGGAGCAAGAGGTAGAGTCGTGGTGACCTCACTTTGGAAGAGGGCACCCTCCTCAGACCACCCCATCTCTTCGTTAAGGCTTTCATGAATTCTTGTCAGATGCATCCTGTCCATTAGAGCCTATGACACACTCAGCACATCCTAGTATTGGAGCTACCGTTCTGAAAACAGCCAGAATGTCTCACGGCTGCTCTGGCTAACTTCAAAGATGATTTATTTTTTTTTCCTACTTGGACTGAGTCTAAACAGTATGAAGCAAAGAGAAGAATGTACAATTATTAAAGCACTTTAAGTTTTGAGACAGCCAAACTGCACAATTCAGGTCAGAATATACACTTAAAGACTGAATTATTTGAATTGTGTAGTCCACTCTCTGTCACCAGATGATCATACGATTTTGTTCTACTTTGCTCTCTGTAGATACAAGCTTGCTCTTTAGAAGAAGCTTCTTGGGCATTCTCAGGGTATGTGAGAAGAACTTAGTACCTTGAATGGTTTGTTGGGACGCCATCATCCCTTTGGTGAAAACTGAAAATCTACTTATACTATGTCTATATTTAAAAAACCCACAAATTAATATTCAGTGGAAAATAGCAAACTTGAATAAAATGTCACATATAGCATGTCACACTTTTTTTCATAGCTTTTATTGTGAAAATTTTCCACTATAGACAAAAGTAGAGTACAGTAATTCCCCATGAATCCATCACCCAACTCCAATAAGCATCACACTTGTCTTCTTGTTTTCTATTTCCCTCTTGGTTTGGCTAGGGTAGTTTGAAGTGAATGCCAGATATTAAATGTCATTCTACCCTTAAATATTTCATTATATAACTTAAAAAATGACATATCATAGTCACAATGGCTATATCACACCTAATGAAAAATAATAATTCTCTAGTATCATATAATATCTAGTCCATATTAAAATTTCTCTAATCATCTATAAGAAATTTTTTTATAGTCAGTTTATTTGAATCAGGATCCAAAGAAGGTACACTTGTCTTTGATTGTACAGCTCTTAAATCTTTTAAAAATGTTTTTTGGTTTGTGTTATGGCTTTTGAGTCTTTTGAAATCTTTTACTATAGTCTCTCCTTTCTCCTGTGCTTTCTTTTCACATGACATTGACTTTTTTTTAAGAAACCAGGTCAGTTGTCCTGAGGAACGTTCCACATTCGGAACTTGCCTGCTTGCTTCCTCATGGTATCATTTAGCAGAAATTTCATATGTCAATGAAGTAGAGGTTTAACTTGATTTTCTTTCTTCTGCATTTCCTGAAAACTAGAAATAAGATCTAAAAATTTGAATAAATTCAGGTTCTTTTTTTTCTTCCATTTTCGGAGCAAGAATACATTAGAGGTTAATTTCATATTGCACAGAATCAGGAGGCCCACAGTGTCTTGTTCTGGTTTGAGTGAAGCTCAGGTTGATCAACAGGTTCAGGTGATGTCATTCCCTCATTATAAAGTTCCCATCACCCTCTGACTTTGAATCAGGCATTTCATTAGGGGAAGTACATCATCCTTTTCAAAGCATATTTTCAAGTAAATTATTTCTTTTTACCAGTGATACATATCATTTTCCTTATTGTACAGAGGAGTAACAGAGAAGTCACTTTGGGGGCCACACAGTGACTTTGGGGCACACACATAACCAAAATTCAAATCTTCTGATTCCTGACTCCAAATCCTTTTGTATGGCAAGAAACATGACAGACAATAATGCTTCCTGGTGTCCTGCCATTTGGAATCAAAGGAGTATTTAAAAACTGGACTCATAGATTCAGTGTTTTGACTTAAAAATCTTAATTGAGAATTAATCAGTTTGGATCACTCTGGTCTGGATTACCAGATACAAGAAACTTGATTTGCGAACAACAAATGCTGGAGAGGGTGTGGAGAAAAGGGAACCCTCTTGCACTGTTGGTGGGAATGTAAATTGACACAGCCACTATGGAGAACAGTATGGAGGTTCCTTAAAAAACTAAAAATAGAATTACCATATGATCCAGCAATCTCACTACTGGGCATATACCCAGAGAAAACCGTAATTCAAAAAGACACATGCGGGCTTCCCTGGTGGCGCAGTGGCTAACAATCCACCTGCCAAGGCAGGGGACACGGGTTCGAGCCCTGGTCTGGGAAAATCCCACATGCCGCGGAGCAACTAAGCCCGTGCACCACAACTGCTGAGCCTGAGCTCTAGAGCCCGCGAGCCATAACTCCTGAGCCTGTGTGCCACAACTACTGAAGCCTGCACACCTAGAGCCCGTGCTCCGCAACAAGAGAAGCCACCACAGTGAGAAGCCCACGCACTGCAACGAAGAGTAGCCCCTGCTTGCCGCAGCTAGAGAAAGCCCATGTGCAGCACTGAAGACCCAACGCAGCCAAAAAAAAAGACACATGCACCCCAATGTTCACTGAAGCACTATTTACAATAGCCAGGTCATGGAAGCAACCGAAATGCCCATTGACAGATGAATGGATAAAGAAGATGTGGTACATAGATACAATGGAATATTACTCAGCCATAAAACAGAATGAAACTGGGTCATTTGTTGAGACGTGGATGGATCTAGAGAGTGTTATACAGAGTGAAGTAAGGCAGAAAGAGTAAAACACATATCGTATATTAATGCATATATGTGGAACCTAGAAAAATGGTACAGATGAACCGGTTTGCAGGGCAGAAATTGAGACACAGATGTAGAGACCAAACATAAGGACACCAAGGGGGGAAAGCCACAGGGGGGTGGGGGTGTGATGAATTGGGTGATTGGGATTGACATGCGTACACTGATGTGTATAAAGCTGATGACTAATAAGAACCTGCTGTATAAAAAAATAAATAAAATTAAATTAAAAAATTAAAAAATATATAAAGGCTCAAAAAAAAAAGAGAAAGATGGGGAGTTCTGGTTCAGATACTTTTCTAAAGGAAATGGAAATTGTTTTTTGCTCTTAAATTTGAAACAGTTTTAATCCAAACCCATTGGCCATGAAAGGCATAATTGATAATAATAAGCCATATTATCTATTGGACAGAAACAAGCATATACTGAATTGTGTTGGAAATCTCTACTTTAGGATAGAATTTTTGCCTGTTTTAACTAATCCTTAGCATATTAAAATAAAATTCCCCTTGAGAAACAAAGAAACAAAAAAGAAATACTGCCATTTGCAGCAATGTGGATGGACCTAGAGGATATTATGCTTAGTGGAATAAGTCAGACAGATAAAGACAAATACTGTATGATATCACTTATATGTGGAATCAAAAAATAATAATAAAAATGAATGTATATGCAAAACAGAATCAGACTCACAGATATGGAAAACAAACTTGTAGTTACCAAAGGGGAGAGGGATGAGAGGAGGGACAAATTAGGGGTATGGGATTAACAGATACAAAGTATATAAAATAGATAAGGAACAAGGATATACCCATATACTATGGGTATGGCATAAGGAATTATACCCATTACCAGGTAATATCCTATAATGGAGTATAACCTGTAAAAATACTGAATCACTATGCTGTACACCTGAAACTAACATAATATTGTAAATCAACTATTCTTCAATTAAAAAAAATAAGCCAGGGTACCATGAGTCAGAAAGCAGTCTAGACACCAGGAGGTTTCCACTGTAGAAGGATTTCTAGTTACCTCTGTCCAAAAATGTCTGCTGCATATGATTTCTGAATGCTTGAAAATTCCTTTAGCAGTGGGAAAAATCTATAATAATGTTAAAATTCAAAAACTTACATTTTAAAAAAATATAAAGAGCCTCAAGTAAAATAATGTCATTCTTATTTAATTTAAATAAAGTTCAGATTCTTCACCCTAGGGACCAAAAGTGGGCAATCAGTCCTTTTGTTTCCCAGTAGCACAGCAGAGATCTGGTTAGAACATTAAAAAAAGATTTTACTCAAGGCTAAATAGCAAAAGGGATGATAAAAGGGAAATGAACACAGTTTTTGAGACACAGATTGCATCCATGATTAAGGATTCATACCATTAATCAGAAAACCCAGGGAAAAAAATCCTTTGGTTATCCTCCCTCCACCTGGTAGATGGCATTTTGACCTCCATCAGCCAAGCATGCACTTAGTTTAGGAATCTAAATTGAGAGAGGCTGTCTCCCTCCCTGTATTCTGACCAGACTTCTAGTTTCCTGTCTGAACTTTCCAAACTCACTCACATGACTGACCCTCCAAAATGACCTCCCTCTTCAGGTGAGAGGTGTGTTCATAAGATTGAGATCTGACCCTGACCCTTGCAAGCCCCAGCAGAATATCCTTCACATCAGAATACAAGACATCAGCCCTACAGCTCTAACATTTATACACAACTGAGGAACAGAGAATCATGGCTGGTGGGGGCAGGGGGGTTCAGTGGAAAGGTACTGTCCATACAAGGGCCAATATTAGCTCCTCTGACTGGAGAAGGACTGTTTGAAGGAGAAGTGAGGGGAAACTACAAAACGTGGAAATGAGCAGAAGGGTAACTATAGGGTCAAAAAATATAACTCATGTTTTCCAAACAGGTAGTAAGGAGTGCATCTGTATTTCTTTGTGGGAACTCCAGGCCCTTTGCTTCTGAGACCCCCTGGGAGTCTCACATGTTGTCCCTAGAACTCGTCCTGTGGCCATCCTGGGACACTGCCCCTTTTCCTCTGATGCACTCTGGCAATGTGTCCTATTGCATCCCGCTGAAGTCCCAATACGGGGCACCACTCACCACTGCACCAGCCTGGCTGTGCAAGTCCCCGGATGCCACCATTAGGGCACACTCCTGGCTCTTCTCCTGCCATAGACAAGTCCCAGATCCTTTCTGGGGAGTCACTAATATTGATGTTTCTGGAGACTCATGATCTCAGCTTTTCACAGACAGCATAATTTTAAAAACAAAACTACGTCTTTTAGTTCTTGCTGGTTTAGTTCTTTCAGCCCCTTTGCTCAGAAGAGGATTCTAAGGGGCTGAACTTGGGAAGCGAGTCCATGCCAGACTTACTATGCTCAAAATCACTTCTCTCCTCTACCCCTCCCTTTGTCCTTGAACCAAATGTCAAGTCCCTGACCCTGGGAATCCATTATTTCTCAGCAAGCCCTTGGGTTTCTCAAGATCCAGACTCTGGCAGGCTGCCTCCCCTCCTCCGCCTCCAACATGCTCAGATGTGTGTATCCCAGAGCCCATCTCTGTTAGGCTTATGTTGGGACCTCTGTTATATATGTTTTGTCTGCCTTACTACTTTTCTGCTACCAGGTAGGTCTCTAGACAAAGTTAAAACAAAGCATGAAAAATGTAGGGTCATACAAGTAAAAATACATAAAAAAACAAGAAAAGAAAAAAGAAAAGGTGAAATAGTATGAAAATAATCATCAACACTGTGTGTAAGTAGGGGGAAGGGATAAATTGGGAGTATGGGATTAACAGATGCATACTACCATATACAAAATAGGCAAAAACAAGGACTTACTGTATAGCACAGGAAACTATATTCAATATCTTATAATAACCTATAATGGAAAAAATAGAATACAGATACATATATATATATATGTATAACTGAATCACTTTGCTGTACACCTGAAACTAACTCAATATTGTAAATCAACTATACTTGAATTAAAAAAAAAAAAGACCACCACTTTTGTCTTGGAGGGATTGTTTCTTTTCCATGGGATGCAATCCAGTGGAACTATAACTCAAGGATCTTGCTCTCCCCCAGGCCAAGGTCAGGGATGAGACCAAATTTTCATGATTTGATGATCTCTCCATGGAAGCTGAATTCTTAAGCAGAGTGGAAACAACAACAAAAAACAATCCCCCCCCCAAAAAAGCTGTGTGTAACAGCAGTGATTTATAATGTTTAAAAAATATCACTGCATTTAAAAATTACAGAACCAATAGAACATTATAGTTTGAAATTGCTTTGACTTTATAGTATATTATGTTGACTTTAAGTAAAGGAGATTACCCTCAATAATGTAGGTGGGCCTTATCCAGTCAATGAAGGCCTTATGAGCAAAAACAGATTTCTAGTCAAGGAATTCTGCCTCAAACTGCTGCCTGAGTTTCCAGCCTGCCTACCTGACCTACAGACTTCAGACTCCTCAGCCCCCACAACTGCTTGAGCCAGTTCCTTTATTTATTCCGTAAATGAATCACTTCATATTTACAATATGTATCTTATTGGTTCTGTTTCTCTAGAGAACCCTGATACAACTTGCTTTACAGATCAGAATAATTTTGAACATTATATATGGTACATGTTCCAAATTAAACTAGATTCAGTGATCCATTGCTTGTTTAGTAGCATATTGTTTAGCCTCTACATGTTTGTGTCTTTTGCAGGTTTTTTTTTTTTTTAATAGTTGATTTCTAGTCTCACAACAGCGTTGTGGTCGCAAAGGATGCTTGATATGGTTTCAATTTTTCTTAAATTTACCAAGGCTTGTTTTGTGACCCAGCGTGTGATCTATCCTGGAAAATGTTCCATGTGCACTTGAAAAGAATGTGTATTCTGCTACTTTCAGATGGAATGTTCTGCATATATCTATTAATTCCATCTGGTCTTGTGTGTCATTTAAGGCCACTGTTTCCTTACTGATTTTTCTGTCTGAATGATCTGTCCATTGATATAAGCAGGGTGTTAAAGTCCCCCACTACTATTGTGTTACTGTCAGTTTCTCTCTTTATGTCTGTTAATACGTACTTTATGTATTAGGTGCTCCTATGTTGGGTGCATCTATATGTACAATTGTTTATCTTCTTGGATTAATCATCCCTTGATCATTATATAATGTTCTCCTTTGTCTCTTGTAACAGTCTTTGAAGTCTATTTTGTCTGATATAAGTATTGCTACCCAAATTTTCCTTTGATTTCCATTTGCATGGAATACCTCTTTCCATCCCCTCACTTTCAGTCTGTGTGTGTCTTTAGATCTAAAGTGAGTCTCTTGTAAGCAGCGTATATACGGGTCTTGTTTTTGTATCCATTCAGCCTTTTGATTGGAGCATTTAGTCAGTTTACATTTACAGTAATTATTGATATGTATGTTCTAATTGCCATTTTGTTAATTGTTTGGGGGTTGTTTTGTAGGTATTTTTTGTTCCTTTCTTCTTCTTTCCTTCTCTTCTTTTGTGATTTGATGACTGTCTTTAGTGCTATGTTCAGATACCTTTTTCTTTTTCATGTGTGTATCTATTATTTGGTTTGTGGTTTGTGGTGACCATGAAGTGTATATATATATATATATATATATATATATGATTGTTTTAAGTTGCTGATCTCTTACTTTCAAATGCATTTTAGCAGCCCTTCATTTGTGCTCTCCTCCCCTCATGATTAATGTTTTTGATATTATATTTTACATCTAATTGTTTTGTGTATCCCTTACTGCTTATTGTGGATATAGATGACTTTACTACCTTTGTCTTTTTATTTTTAATATATATATTTATTTATTTTTAAATTTATTTTTGGCTGCATTGGGTCTTCATTGCTGCACATGGGCTTTCTCTAGGTGCGGCGAGCAGGGGCTACTCTTCGTTGTGGTGTGCGGGCTTCTCATTGCGGTGGCTTCTCTTGCTGCAGAGCACAGGCTCTAGGCACGCGGGCTTCAGTAGTTGTGGCTCGCAGGCTCTAGAGCGCAGGCTCAGTAGTTGTGGTGCACGGGCATTGTTGCTCCATGGCATGTGGGATCTTCCCAGACCAGGGCTCAAACCCGTGTCCCCTGCATTGGCAGGCGGATTCTTAACCACTGCGCCACCAATGAAGCTCACTACCTTTGTCTTTTAACCTTCCTACTAGCTTTGCGTGTGGATGAATTCTGACCTTTACTATATGTTTGCCTTTACCAATGAAATTTTTCACTTTGTAATTTTCATGTTGCTAGTTGTGGCCTTTTCTTTTTCACTTAGAGAACTTCCTTTAACATTTCTTATAAAGCTGGTTTGGTGTTCCTGAACTCTTTTAGCTTTTGCCTGTCTGTAAAACTTTTGATCTCTCCATCAGGTCTGAACAAGAGCCTTGCTGGGTAGAGTATTCTTGGTTGTAGGTTTTCCCTTTCATCACTTTAAATATATTGTGTCACTCCTTTCTGGCCTGTAGAATTTCTGCTGAAAAGTCAGCTGACAGCATTATGGGAGTTCCCTTGTATGTTATTTGTTGCTTTTCCCTTGCTGCTTTTAATATTCTCTCTTTATCTTTAATTTTTGTCATTTTAACTACAATGTGTCTTGGTGTGTTCCTCTTTGGGTTAATCCTGTACGGGACTCTCTGTGCCTCCTGGACTTGGATGTCTGTTTTCTTTCCCATGTTAGGGAAGTTTTCAGTTATTATGTCTTCGAGTATGTACTCAGCCCATTTCTCTCTTCTCCTTCTGGGACTCCTGTAATGTGAATATTAGTGTGCTTGATGTTGTCCCAGAGGTCTCTTAAACCATCATTTCTTTTTTTTTTTTTTCTTTCTGTTCAGGACCAGTGATTTCCACTAGTCTGTCTTCCAGCTTGCTGATCCATTCCTCTCTATCATTTAGTATACTGTTGATTCCTTCTAGTGGATTTTTCATTCAGTTATTGTATTCTTCTTCTGTTTGGTTTTTCTTTATATGTTCTCTTTGTTTAAAACATCTAACTTCTGGCTGTGTGTATCCATTCTTCTCCCCAGTTCTTTGTTCGTCTTTACGATCACTACCCTGAACTCCTTCTCAGGTAGACTGCCCATCTCTACTTCACTTAGTTCTTCTTCTGGGGTTTTATCTTGTTCCTTTGTCTGGAACACATTCCTCTGTCACCTCATTTTGCCCAGGTTGCTGTTTTTATTTTTATGTATCTAGTTAGTTATGTTTCCTGACCTTGGAGAACTGCCTTTTGAAGGAGGCATCCTATATGTCCCAGCAGCACACTCCCCTCTCATCACCCAAGCTATATACTCTAAGGGTTCACCCTATGAGGGCTGCATGGGCCTTCTGTTGTGGCAGGCTGACTATGTTGGTCATCTGGTAGGCTTGGTTGGCCCCTGGTCTGGTTGTTGCCAGACACTGCCTTTTTACAGAGGCTTCCAGCCATTGGTAGGTGGGGCTGGCTCACAAAGCAGCTGACTGCTGAACCCTAGGGGCTCCAGGGCTTATGCTGGCTCACTGGTGGGCAGAGTCAGGGTCCAGAAAACTCTGGACCACCCACCCTTGGTGGGTGAAGCCAGGTCCTGGGGTTAGTGCTGGCCTATTGGCAGGCAGAGCTGGGTCCTGGAGTCCGGCTGCAGGACCCAGGAGTCCCAGAGCTGGCATCAGATTGCTGATTGGAGGGGTGAGGGGGAGGGGTGTGTGGCCCCTGACATGGCTCGGTACAGGGTCTGGGGTGTCCCAAAGCTTGTGTTGGCCTGCTAGTGGGCAGGGACAGGGACCAGCTGGTCCCAGGGCAAGGTGTGGCCTACTGATGGGCAGGCTGTGGGATTGTGGTTTTCTTGAGACTGGTGTCTGCCCCCTGGTGGATGAGGCTGGTCTAAAGTCTAGAGCAGGCTCCCTGGAGGGGAGAGCCAGGGCCCAAGGGATTCTGGGATTGTTGGGTGGGCCTGTGTCCTGGGCCCTATGGTGGGCAGGGTGGTGACCAAAAGTAGTTGAGGACTCAGGAAGCATCTAAGCTAGCCTGTCTGCTGATCAGTGGAGCTGTGTCCCCACCCAGTTAGTTGATTGGCTTGAGGTGTCCCAGCACTAGTGCCTATAGGCTATTGGGTGGGGCCAGGTCTTGGCTCTAATGAACTAGAAGGAGGATTCCACAATGGCACTGGCCAGCATCAGTGTCCACATGGTAGATGGAGCTCCCTAAAATGTCCGCTGCCAGTGTCTACATTCCCAGGGTGAGCTGCAGTTGCTTCCTGACTCTCCAGAAGACTCTCCAAGATCAGCAGGTGGGTCTGACCCAGGCTCCTCTCAAATTATTGCTTCTGCTCTGGGTTGCTGAGTGTGTGAGATTTTGTGCGTGCCCTTTAAGAGTGAAGTCTCTATTTCCCTCGGCCCTCTGGGACTTCCGAAAGTAAGCCCCACTGGCCTTCAAAGCCAAAGGCTCTAGGGGCTTGTTTTCCTGGTGCAAGACCCCCATGCTTGGGAGCCCAATGTGGGGCTCAGACCTCTCACTCATTTGGGAGAATTTGCAATGTAATTATTCTTCAGTTTGTCAGTCACCCACCCAGGAGTATTGGACTTGACTATACTGTGAGTCCGGCCCTCCTACCTATCTTTTTGTGGTTCCTTCTTTATGTCTTTAGTTGTAGAAGATCTTTTTTGGTAGGTTTCAGTGTTTTTCACTCATGGTTGTTCTGTGGATAGTTGTGATTTTTGGTGTGCCTGTGAGAGGAGGTGAGCTCAGGGTCTTTCTACTCTGCCATCCTCTCTTCTTCATCTTTTTTTTATTTTATTTTATTTTTTTCTTTTTGCGGTATGCGGGCCTCTCACTGTTGTGGCCTCTCCCGTTGCGGAGCACAGGCTCCGGATGCGCAGGCCCAGCGGCCATGGCTCACGGGCCCAGCCGCTCCGCGGCATATGGGATCCTCCCAGACCGGGGCACGAACCCATATCCCCTGCATCGGCAGGCGGACTCTCAACCACTGCGCCACCAGGGAGGCCCTCTTCTTCATCTTTTAAAAAAATCCCTGAATAATATGCCACCATATAGATATACCACAATTTGTTTATCCATTCACTTTTGGTTGCTTCAAATATTTTGGCAATTATGAATAATACTAATAACATTGGTTGAAACACTGATATAGTGGTATAAAAACCTATACAAATTTGGAATAGGTTGGATAAAGATAATTATATAAAATAATGTAGAATAAGGAGGTATCACCAAAAAATTAAGAGGGAAGGTTTACTCAATAAATGTAATACAGATAACTAGTTGACAATTTGAAAACAGCAAACTGTTTAGGACTTCCTTTTACATACTTGGCCTACTTAACAGTTCTCTCACTGTCCATAAACTGTTTCATAAAAGGATTCCTTCATTCACCAAAATAAAAGATAAATGGAGGGTAGTGAGTAGTAGTATTGATCCCTTTCCCAGAAGGAGCTGCTGTTTTGTGGACAGTGTGGTACTCAAGTAGACAGGACCTGACCAGTATGTTGCTACTGTAGACTAGGTAGGTCCATCAATAAGTAGGGGTGCAGCACAAGTCAATTCTGTAACTTCCTGATGCATCTATAGCAGTCCCTACAGTAGTAACATGTAGGACCAAAGAAACTGTTATTTTCTTGTTTCAGTTAGGAGAGTTTAAGCTACGTTTTAGTAACAACCTCAAATCTTAGTGGTTTATAAGAACAAAGGTTTATTTATTGCCCATGCTACATAGCCATTACAGTGAGGCTGGAGGCTTCTGTTCCTTGCTTTCCCACTCTGGGACTCAGGCTAATGCTTTCTTCTCCAATACTGCCAGTTGCCACAGCCAATAGAAGGAGGGCTTTGAAAGGTCTTGTATTAACAATCAAATGCTCTAGCCCAGAAGAGATCTGCTCAAAATTCATTAGCCAGAACTAGTCACATGGCTCTATCCAACCACACGTTTACTAAGCCCACCCATGCCTTGAAAAGAAAGGAGGGGAACTATATTTGTGGTGGGTGGTAGTTTTAAGAATTTAGTACCAGGAAAGCTTCGTCCTCTATAAAGGATAATTATGTTTTTCCTTTTCTGATAATGAGAATTTTATAACTACCAATAATAAAGCTACTTAGGTGCCAGGAATTCTACATATATATTTTTTACTCCTTAGGATAATTGTATGGTTTCTACCAGAAGGGAAGACTGTGGCTTCATGAGGTTATTTAGGTAACCTCAGGTTGATAGACTGAGGTTGACAGACTATGTTTTGGGCCAAATTTCACAGTAGGTCATTTGCTAGCTCCTATGATTAGCACACTTGCTTCTTCCTTTCTTTTCCAGCTTTTAAAAAACTCTTGTATTAATCTTAGGCTTGTGTATATATATTTTTGTGTTATCCCAAATATTCTTAAGTACCAGGGAAAATTATTTATAGCAAGCGTTACAAAAGTATCAATATATGTATATATATATTATTTTTTGGCTGCGTCAGGTCGTTGAGGCATGTGGTACCTTTTATTGCAGTGCGCAGTCTCTTCGTTGTGGCACTCAGGCTTCTCTCTATTTGTGGCACACAGGCTTTTCTCTAGTTGTGGTGCTCGGGCTTCTCTCTAGTTGTGGTGTGTGGGTTTCCTCTCTCTAGTTGTGGCGTGTGGGCTCCAGAGCACATGGGCTCTCTCGTTGAGGCACACAGGCTCAGCACTTGTGGCGTGTGGGCTTAGTTGCCCCGTGGCATATGGGATCTTAGTCCCCCAACCAGGGATGGAACCCGTGTCCCCCACATTGAAAGATGGATTCTCTACCATTGGACCACCAGGGAAGTCCCCAAAGTACTAATATCTCATATAAATAACTCACACAAATTGGAAAGGAAACATTAAAACTTCAAAAAATAATTGGGAAAAATTATGAACAGATATTCCTGAAAAAAAAAAGAGAAGGAAATCTGGTTTTATAGAAAGCAAAACATGTTCAAATGTAGTAGTTAATAACAAAAAATAATAAAAAAACCACTTATATTAAAAATTTTTTTTAATTATCCAATTTTGGCAAGGTTTTGGTGTAACTGGGCTACTCATGTATTATAGGAAGCAGTATAAACTAACACAGTTATTTGGGATATAACTGGAACCCACATTAAGATTCATAAAAATGATCACTTTCTTTGACTCAACAATTATGAATATTAATCCCAAGGAAAAATTTAAAAATAGGAAAATATTAAATATGTAAAAATGTTTATTACAGTATTAATTTCACAAATAAAAACTGAAAGTAATATGGTGTGGTTATGTTATGAAATGTCTACTCAATGAAATATGCTGTCATTGAAAATTATAAGTATGAAGACAATCTAGACATGAAGAAATATATATGCTAGATATGTTGCATGATTACAAACATGAAAAATGTATATATATCATGACAAAAGAATATACAAAGAACAGTGAGAATGGCTGCTCTATGATGTTGAATAATTACTAGCCACTTTTTCCCCATTTCCAATATTCATTTAATACCTTTATATGATTTTCACAGTAATTATAACTTGAAACAATATTAAATATACTTCATTGACATGGCCTCTACAATTTACTAACTCTAAGGAATATGCTTTCATTCAGTAAGACACATAGGAAAGTAAGGAAGACAGTAATCTTAAGGGCATAGGTAGCTTTCATGGAGAAACAGTAACAAACCAGGACTCATGAAGATGGGAACATAGGTCCAGAACTGAGAATTTATATACAAGGACACTGGATCTGGGTGGGTTTGCCTACACTGGATCCTGCCTAGGTGGGACTTACATCATGGAATAGCAGAGGAGAATTCATGCTCTTTCCTCATCATTAACTTTCAAGAAGAAGGGAAGAAGAGTTAGGTCAAATGTCCTTAGTTCTTAGAAGAATTTAGAATTCTTCTAAAATTTACCAATCAAATAAGTCTCTTTACTTGCTCTGCACTGAAGTAAGTAAAGGGATGGACAGAGGCCAGGAGTATTACACTAATTGGGCTCTTTTAACATGGAAAAAATTTGGGGAGTGGAGAACATATTTGAAAATAAGAAAAACTAAAAATAAATGGAGTAAGCACTCAACTCCAGAAGCTACAAAAAAAATCCATAGAAAGTAGAATAAAAGAAAAAATAAAGATAAAATCAGAAATTAAAATGAAAACAGAAAAATAAGAGACGATTAATAAAACCAAAAGCAGTTTGTTTGAAAAGACCAATAAAATAGGCATACCTTTCATCAGGTAATCAAGAAAACAAGAGAATGGCATTAAGTGAACAATATTAGAAATTTTAAAGGCAACATAACTACGGAAGTTGTAAATATTTTTAAAATCAGGAACATTTTATTAATTTTGCCAGTATGTCTGAAAACAGACATAGTACTCAATTTTCTAGAAAAATAAAAATCACCAACACTCATTGAAGAAGAAACAGAAAAACTTAATAGAGCAATAACTGTTAAGAAAATTTTATTGGCATAAAAAAACTCTTACTCCTCTAAAAGGTACAAGGCTGTTTTAAAATGTACCCAGGATTTGTCTTAATCAGGTAGTAAGACATTAAGACACAAAAATTACTGTCATGAAGGAAGAAGTTTTTATACTTTCAGATCCCTAAAAATAGAAGGTACAGCATGCCAAGCAGGGAGGCCACAGAGGAAAGCACCAGGGATGATCAAGAGGCAGAAGAAGCAAGGGGGAAAGCATGCCCAGATCCTTTATTGTGGTTTTTGGTGGGAAGCAATGGGTGAGGCATGGCAGGCAAACTGAGCACATTTAGAATTGGATAGTTTGAATAATTTTGGCAGGCTCTGTGCTATAAAGGGGTAGTCCCTAGTTGTCTAGCACCTGGCCCTAGGGTGATTTACCACAGGGGGATAGAAGTCCCAGACTGCAGCACTCTGATAAAAGGAGGAAGTTATAGACTCAGGATTGGTTGGTTTGCACAACAAAGGTATGTTCAAAGGCAAATTATCTGTTATCTCTAGGAATAGCTAGTCCAGGAAGGAGCAGTCCCTCCTCAAGTACATAAGGCCCCAAGATGTCAAGGCATCATAGAATACCAAAAATAAAAAACATGATTAATATACAGGTATAGGTGAATTTTACCAATCCTTGAAGAAAGAAAAATTCTATCTTTGCAAACTGTCCTAGAGAATAGGAAAGAGGGAAAGCTACCAAACTCACTTTATGAAGCTGGAATAACCTTGACACACAAAGCAGAGTAGAAGAAAATAAAACTTTAAGTAATCTCATGAACACATATGCAAAATATTAAATAAATCATTAGAAAATTGAATATAGCATTGTATTAAAAAGATCAGATAAGATTTATAATAAGAATGCAAAAATGATAACTTTAGGAAACTATTAATTTAATTCACATATTAACATATTAAGTATAAATACTGTATGATTATCTCAAAAGATACATTTAAAAGCATTTGATAAAATGCAGTCCCCATTCATGATTTTAAAAAACTTCTCAGTAAAATATTAATAGAAGAGGATTTCCCTAACCTGATTATTTGGTATCCACTAAAAACATACACAAACAGTATGCTGAGTGGTTAAACTTCAGAAACATTGCCTTTTAAAGTTAGGAACATGAGGGACTTCCCTGGTGGTGCAGTGGATAGGACTCTGTGCTCCTAATGCAGGGGGCCCGGGTTCGATCCCTGGTCGGGGAACTAGATCTCACGTGTATGCCATAACTAAGAGTTCGCATACCACAACTAAGAGTTCGCATACCACAACTAAGAAGCCCATGTGCTGCAACTAAGGAGCTGGCAAACCACAACTGAGGAGCCCTGGAGCCACAACTAAGGAGCCTGCTTGCTGCAACTAAGGAGCCCGTGAGCCACAACTAAGACCCCACACAACCAAATAAATAAATAAATATTTGAAAAAAAAAGTTAGGAACATGATAGTACTCAATACTATCATTCCTATTATTCAGTGTTGTACTGGAGATCCTTGCAAATCCACTGAGATTTTTTAAAAAAGAATAAGAGTTTTAAGATCCAAAATATATGCTTTACATTTCTTAGTTACGAGCAATAGATGCTGCTGACTCTGGCTGATTAAGCAGAAAGAGTTTGTTACAAGAATATTTGGCAGCTCACAGAATCATTGGGAGAGTTGAAAAACCAGGCTTAAGGCTGAATTTCCAGAAGTGCCCATAACACACTGTAGAAATAGTCTGACGAGGAATCCTTTGCTGCCACCATTGAGCCCTGTTACTGTTAGATCACTGTCACTTCTGCTCCTGCAACTTGACTGCAACTGCTACCCCTGCTAATACTGATGCCAGCTCTGCTCTATCACTACTGTTACTTCACTGCTGTCACCACTACAGTATCATTAAATGCCTGCTCCTCAGCTGCAAGGAAGGCTGGGAGGGAAGTCTGGAATATTTTAAGCTCCTACAGAGGAAGAAGTCTTAGTCTTACAACCAGACTCATAAAGCAGGAAATTTCCTTAAACATAGAAAAGAGTTCAGATGCTGGATGGCTAAAACAAATGACAAATGTCCACCCAGAAAGAAAAAGTAAAAATTGTTGTTATTTGAAGATGCTACAATAATCTACATGGAAAATCTAAGGTATTTTATAGGCAATCTTGTAAAATTCACGAAGTTTATAACATAAAAATCAATGGCATTGCTATAAATCAGCAATAAAAAATTAAAAACCTAATAGGAAAAACGGATACTATTTACTATAGTAAACATACTATAAGGTACCTGGACCTAAATCTAACAAAAGATGTATACATTTTTTAAGAAGAAAACTATAGCATATTATGAAGGATATAAGGAAAGCTTGTTAAAAATGGAGACACATACTAGGTTCTTGTTTGGGAAGACTCAATTTCAGCATATGTCAATTTCCAAAAATTTGATGTCTAAATTTAACATAATTCCAATAAAAATCCCACCTGGATTTTTATGCAACTTGAGAAATTGATTAAAATGCAAATGGAAGAGTAAATATCAAAAAATATCCCCCCAAATTCTGAAAAAAACGAACAAGGAGGTGGGACTTTTTTTTTTTTAAAATTTATTTTTTGGCTGCGTTGGGTCTTTGTTGCTGCGCGCGGGCTTTCTCTAGTTGCGGCGAGCGGGGGCTACTCTTCGTTGCAGTGCGTGGGTGTCTCATTGTGGTGGCCTCTCTTTGTTTTGGAGCATGGGCTCTAGGCGCGCGGGCTCAGTAGTTGTGGCTCACGGGCTCTAGAGCGCAGGCTCAGCAGCTGTGGCGCACGGGCTTAGCTGCTCTGCAGCATGTAGGATCTTCCCAGACCAGGGCTTGAACCTGCATCCCCTGCCCGAGCAGGTGGATTCTTAACCACTGCGCCACCAGGGAAGCCTGGGACTTACTCCTTAAAATACTTAGTAATTATAAAGTTTTAGCAATTAAAATAGTTTGGTACTGGTTCAAGAGTGTTCAAAGAGATCAGCTGAGTGAAACAGAAACTCCAGAAATAGACTCGTGCCTTTAAAAGATATTTATCTATAACAAGTGATATTTAAATCAGGGGTGAAAGGATGGATGAGTTAATAAATAAGATTGGAACAACTCACTTTCCATACAGAAATTAAGATCCCTACTTCACACAAAACACAAAAGCAAATTTCAAATAGATTAAAGAAAGCTCCAAGTGTAGAAAACCAAAACTTTTAAACTGCTTGAAGAAAATATAGGCAATATCTTTAGAATCTTGGGTCACAGAAAATGTCTTAAACTAAAAACAAAAACAATAAATCATAAAGGCAAGGAACTAAAATTTGGTACATTAAAATTTTTTTTGTATGACAGAAGACATATAATCAAAGTGTAATAAAAAGCACGAGTAACTCAATAGGAAGATGGCCATAGTATATGAACAGAGAATGAAGAGACTAGGCAATCCAAATGATTTATCAACATGTGAAAAGATGCTCAACCTTATCGGTTATTAGGAAAAAACAAGTAAAATAATAATGAGATTTCATGTATTATTACTAACTAAGGATTGGCATGCAAGTTGAGTAAAGATAAATCTCTTAAACTACTGGCATAAGTATAAACAGGTATAATGACTTTAGGAGAACAATTTGGAAGTAGGCAATAATATTTAAATAACTTCTAGGTTTTTAGAAACTCTTGCTTATGTACTCAAAGAGACACATGCAAAGATACTCATTGTCACTTCATTAGTAACACCAAAAAAGAAAAAAAAAAGGAAACAAATGTCCATTAATAGGAAAATGAACGAGTAGAATTTTCAGTAAAATGTGGTAATCCATAGATTGAATATTGAATAGTGGTTAAAAGGAACTAAACAGATCTAAATAGATCAATATGAATAGATGTCAAAAATATTGAGATGAAAAAAGCAAGATGCATAATAATTCACACATTATGAAACCATTTTTGTAAATTGAAAACATATGTAACATTGTACATATTTATATATATAAAATGTTCATTGATAGATATTTATACAAAAGTATATAATAATTAGCTGGAAAGATACACACTAGCTAGCCCCTAAGATAGCCCCCAATGAATCCTGCCTCCTACACTTCATGCTCTGTTATAATTTCCTCCCCTTGAGTTTGGCCTGGGCTTAGTGACTTGCTTGTAATGAAAAGACTGATGGGAGGTCACTTCCAAGATGAGGTATAAAAAACTGTGACTTCTCCTTTGTTGGCTCTGGCTCTTCTAGCTTTGACGAAGCAAGTTTCATATTGTGAAACTTTGCTGCTCTTTGTGGCAAAGAACTGAGGACAGCCACTAGCCAAGAGGCAGGAAGGAATTGAAGCCCTCACTACAACAGTCCTCAAGGAACTGAATCCTGCCAACAACCACTCAGTGAATTTGGAGGTGGATTCTGCCCCAGTTGAACCTGGAGATGACTGCAGCTCCAGGTGACACTTTGACTGAGGCCTTGTGAAAGATCCTGAGCCTGAGGATCCAGCTAAACCACACGGATTCCTGACACACAGAAACTGTGAGATAATACATGGTGTTGTTTTAAGTCACCAACTTTCGGAGTAATTTGTTATGCAGTAATAGATACTAATACTCACACCAAATTATAAGGGTTACAGCCTGGACTGGGGAGGAAGGAGTAGGAGGGAATGGGATTAGAGGAAAAATAAAGGAGAATTTAAAAAATTACTTTTACAAAAATGACTTTAAACAAACACTACAAAATGTTATTTGTTAAAATCTGGGTAGTAGATACATGGGTGTTTGGTACATTATTGTGTTTTTCTGTATTTTCTTTATATCTCAAAAAAGAATAAATGGCCAATCCCAGACTATCAAAAAACCTAGGGCAGGGCTTCCCTGGTGGCGCAGTGGTTGAGAGTCCGCCTGCCGATGCAGGGGACACGGGTTTGTGCCCCGGTCTGGGAAGATCCCACATGCCGTGGAGCTGCTGGGCCCGTGAGCCATGGCCACTGAGCCTGCGCGTCCAGAGCCTGTGCTCTGAAACGGGAGAGGCCACAACAGTGAGAGGCCCGTGCACCGCCAAAAAACAAAAACAAAAACAAAAAACAAAAAACAAAAACCTAGGGCTGAGATGCTATCTTCCAGCTCTCTGGATATCAGAAATATACCTTTTGTTTTCAACTTCAGTTCCACAAAGTTGTTGGAGCCTCTCTTGGTGTATTTTTTAAGTTATTGCTTCATTTATTCTCTATAGGGCTGTTTGTAGGAGATAATGGAAAAGAGAGTGAGCTCATTTAAATTCTAAATTCAAAATCACCAGATTTCAGGAATGATGACTCTATAGACAGGAGGAATTAAAAATGGAAGGGGCATTGATTTATTTTTGAAAATTATTTCATGCTACATTGAAAATTCAAATTACCCAAGCACATGCCAAAGAGGTGTAATGAGATAAATGTAATTATCCTACAATTCAGACAAAACTCCTGTTCCGTGAGAAAGCAGCATTGGGCTACTTACATTTTTCGTCCTTTCTTCTTCTGACCTTAAGATAAACCAACTTTAAAAATGTTTATTTCACAAGGATATATTAAATGGTATATGATAAAGTAGCAACTAAATTAATGGATGTGTCATTTTCATTACACTTGCTACCTACTCACTGCTCCTCATGCATTCTGGTGGTTTACTATAACTAATCATATATATTTAAATCATATGGGACTATAAAAAAGATATTATTTGTGATAATTTAATAATCATGCAACTTCAAATGTTAGGCTTTACTTTTAAGGATCATTTCCACATTTCATTCCTTTTCTTTGGATTAGCCAGCCATTTTATGAGGGCCATCTTGTGTTCTTCTTGTAGAAAATCCAGTATATCAGTGTTTCTTTCAATTCATAATGAATGGTACAATTAAGATTTAATTAGAAGCACACTAGTACAGGAATTGAAAGCTACTCTGAACCTGTAAATGAAACGTTACACTTTTAAATTGTTCACATGTTGCAACCCAGCCTCTCTAAAAAGCTGCCATATGTAAACTTAATTTGAGATGGAGCTTTTTAAAATAACATGATTGCTTGTTACACTGAGCCTCTTTCTTGTCATGTGCTCACCAAAAAAGCTCATTTTATCTAAAGAAAGACTCACAGATGCTTCAAGGAAGAAAAGGGGAATTTTCACTACATTTGTTTTAAAAAGAACATCCTGTACAAGTATTTAAGGGTGAGGAGAAGACTTTACACTCACTAATGCATGTCCTACCTACTTCTCCTCCCTGCTTTTCATAGCTTTACAAAGAAGCACATTTGGGAAGTGATTTGTCCATCATATATGAATCAATTCTGAATAAATATGTAGCTTTATATTTATTTTTTGTAGCTTTATATTTAAAACAATGCTTTAGAAAACTAATATTTCCTGTTAGAATTTGTGTCTTCAATACTGCTTTAAATCCCATTAACTTCTTTTCAAACTTAGATGTATCATTTCTAAGACTGAAGTAGAGGGTACATTTAAAGATGATGTTGCAATTATGGGTTTTCTCATTTTAATTGGGATTAATTAATTTTCTGAAAGGTAGAATGGAATAGCCACTTAGTGTAGAGGTTTGAGTCTTGGTGAGGTGAGGGAGATGAGTTCAAGGCTGCTGAAAATACCCTACTGACATGTTTTGGCTATAGGAAGAGGAATGGCTTTGTTCCAAAGTGGATTTCGGGCAATTATATGTACAACTGCCTAGGGCTTAAAGGGCTACAAGTAGAGAATTAGTGTCTTAGAAATTTTTCCTATCCATTTTATTGTTAAATCTGGGTCCAGAGGACCTAACCATGGGATGAAGCAGAGAAATAACCAAGTGCTTATGATCATTATGGAGATGAGGACTTGCAGGAAATCCTAAACATCCAAGGTCTTGATATTCACAAGATGATCTAGAATTCATGTTCTAAAGGGAGAGCATTTCTGGAAACAACTTATTACCCACAGGTCTCTGTCATTAAGGCATGGTAGTATCCTAATCAATATATCTTCTAATAATGGGGTAGATGATATTTTAATATCTTTTAAGAGGAAAGTAGAAGGATTTTCCAGAGATCATTATTTTAGAGAGCTGGCTAATTATCTCATGTTTATAGATCTCCAGGAAAGATGACTTTAGTAATCCTGAGCTTTAAATTTCTCTTTCTACAGTCTTTACAATATAAACAGAATAACAGCAGCCATATATACATTTATTAAAATCACATTTCTCCCAGGACGGAATTCATTTACCCAGAATTTATTTAACCAATCACTGTATATGTATATATCAATATTGATATCTGTATCTATGCATTAAACCAGAGCTTAAGATCAGCATGGAAAAACAGACTTGCTGCCCCAACTTGATATAATTCCATTCTAAAACAGAGAAATTTGATGTTTTAGGTAGCTTTGGGTCAGGTAAGTATATGATTTCCTTTCGACTTTATGAAATAGTGCAAATAGCTTATGTATCTTCAGTTCTTCCCTTACGGACTCCTAGATGTCTAGGGCTCTCAGGCTGGAACCCACTGATTTACAGGACGAAAACAACTGAGTCACTGCTTCTCCATTATGGTCATTTCAGACACTATGATAATTGAGTTGAATCTCTGCAAAACTGACCTGGATAATTAACATACATTTGAATTTGAAGATGGCTCAAAATCCAGGAATAAATTTGTTACAGTCAATTAAAGCTCTTTGTGTGGGCCTCCCTGGTGGCGCAAGTGGTTGAGAGTCCGCCTGCCGATGCAGGGGATACGGGTTCGTGCCCCGGTCTGGGAGGATCCCATGTGCCGCGGAGGGGCTGGGCCCGTGAGCCATGGCCGCTGAGCCTGCGCGTCCGGAGCCTGTGCTCCGCAACGGGGGAGGCCACAGCAGTGAGAGGCCCGCATACCGCAAAAAAAAAAAAAAAAAAAAAAAAAAAAAAAAAAAAAAAAGCTCTTTGTGTAAGAATCGTTCAAATAATGAGCTATATTTTTAAAAAACATACTTATGGTATATATTGAAGTGACCCCCAAAAGCCCAATTGCCTCAAAATTCCTCCTTTTACCCAACATACCTTAATACCATCCACTTCCTTTTCCACAGCATGGACTCCAGTAGGCTACTGTTTAAGATCAATTTTCCATGAGGAGGGCCTTGCAGTAGATACCTATTAAGTGTGCCATCCAGCCTCCCTTCTCTGCAAACTTCTCCCTTTCCCTTTCATCTACAGGATAGCCTCCAAGCAGCCATGGGTATAAATTATGAACCCTAATTTTTGTCCTGGCTACAGTTTGGGCTGAACAGAGATTCATCCTTGGAAAACTTCAAATTGGGAGTAAAAGATCTGGTCTTTGCCTAGGTTGAAATCTTTAATGCATGAGATATAAAAAATGGAGTTTGTTCAGCCATATTTTCTACCATGAAGACTGGGTAAAGAGATACATAAAGTGGGCAAGGACAGAGAGAGTGTCTGGTGCATAGTTTCAGTCCCATCCTGAGACATGGCCTTGGTTTGATCCTTATATTTTCCGCTTTTTGCTTGAGTTAACTTGAGTTGGGTTTTGTTTCTTGAAATCTAAAGAGATCCAACAGACAGACTGTCTTGATGGAAGCCTACTGTCAAGTCCCACAGTCACATTATTGCCTCTATCAGATCAGCCAGTAGTTAATCTCAAATACACAGAGAATTTCTGTCTCTGAAGATCTAGGAATACAAGCCAGGTACCCAGGAGAGTCAAAATGATATCTTAGTTCACATCTGACATGTCCAAGATTGATTGATTGATTTGCTGTAAAACCAAGTAATTATTTTAAATAGTTGCCATACCCTTTAAAATGTTAGCAGACTAACAAAAGGGAAAACAGATAGGCAACTATCTCCTCCATGGTACTCAGAAAAGCAGAACGGTTGTTTTTGTGTGGGTAATTTATTTCTCTAATTTTGGAGAGAAAAAAAAATGACGCAGTCCACAGTTTTATTATTCAAATACAGAAAGCATAGTTTTCCATTCTTCATACAAAGCTGAGGTGGACGCAGCTGGAAATAACTGAATAATTAAAATGTCAATCAGAACAGGGGAGATTAAGTGACTTTACTTGAATAGAGCAATTGGGCAGAATTAGAATTGGAAGGAAAATAAAATAGTTTACAAAAGAGGGAAAGCAAACAATTTAACATTGGCCGGGTCTTCAAGTAAGGGATGACAACAAGTGGTACTTGCTCCAAATACTGTCATAGGTAAACTGAAAAACATCTATTTCTCTGAGACATGGACATTCATACATTTTACCTTGTTTGTAACATTTGCTTCCTCCTGCTTCTGTTGCCATGTACACAGTGAATATGACTTAACTTTCAAAGAATACTTAAATTTTGATATTTAAAAAGGCATACTGTATAGAAATAGCACCTTATTTATTTCTCTAGTATCTATGTATCCCAGGAAATTTAATAATGGATAACAAACAATAAATAATAAAACATACTTTGAAACTGCCAATAGATACATAAAATCTATAGTATGTGGTTATTAATAAGAATTGAATAATTAACAAGATTTTTAAAATAGTGCAATCACCTTTCTATTTATAATTAGGTATCTGTATTAGTCAGGGTTCTCCAGAGAAATGGAACCAACAGGAGATATAATATAGATACAGATATAGATATATAGATATACATGGGGAGGAGGGAGGGATATTTATTATGAGAAACTGCCTCACATGATTATGGAGGCTGAGAAGTCCTAAGATCTGTAGTGGGTATAGTTATTGATGTATAGTTACAGTCTGTGTCTGAAGGCCTGAGAACCAGGAGAGCCGATGGTGTAACTCCCAATCTGAAAGCTGGCAGGCTCAAGACCCAAGAAGAGCTAATGTTGCAGTTAAAGTCCAAAGGCAGGGAAAAAAGTCAAGGTCCTAGCTCAAAGCAGTGAGGCAGGAGGAGTTTCCTCATACTCAACCCTTTTGTTCTCTTTAGGTCTCTGCTTGATTGGATAAGCCTACCCACATTAGGGAGAGCAGTCTGCTTTACTCACTGTGCTCATTCAAATGTTGGCTTACCCAAAAACACCATCACAGACACAACCTGAATAATGTTTGACTAAATGCTGGACACCCCATGGCCCAGTCAAATTGACACATAAAATTAACCATCACAAATCCACCCCTTGTAAACTTGGCACCCATGTGCATCTCCTTAAAACAAGCTTAATCTCTAAATAAAGACAATAACAAGGTCATAATTCTACCTACCATGATACAACTATCCTGCATATGGCCAGAAACACACTAACCACTTCCACAGAAGAGTAGGTAATGTCCTGGAATGGTGTTTACTCTTTTCCTTGATATCCCATAACTTAAATTCTATGATGTAAAATTAACGATACTTAAATACTATGACATAAAGCCAATATATCTTATTTTATATGATAAAGGAATAAGAGAGGGAAGAAAACAAAAACAAAGATATTTGAGATACGCACACACATACTCATAACAAAATAAGGAAGAGTACTCATGACAATTACATCCTCATTTCTATAACTAGTTATGTGGTCATAGCTGGTATTTATAACTACCTTCTTCCACTACCAATTTTGTATTCCTTTTGTCTTCAGCACTTCAGCTGATCATGGTTCTTTACCTGGTGGAGTGACCCAAATCTTCATTCCTGAAGGGTCTGGGTCATCAGTAGTCCTTCCTGGATTGGGCTGTTGTAATTTTCCATTGGCCTTAATCACAGGGCATGGTGATACTAAGGGATCTCCTATATTCCAGACATACTCTTCCTTACCTCCATTGTGAAGCAGCAGTCCAAGGCCCCCTTGGTAGTCAGGATCAGTCACCCCAGCCAACACAGACATTTCCTTCTTTGCTTACTGATTACAAAGCATGAGGAGCCCAGTGTGGTCAGGCAGCAGTTTTAACTTCCAGTTCAATGGAATCATTGTGTCTCCTGGTGGAAGCATTCCACCTTTTGGAACTAAGACCTCTAAGCTAGCAAAACATAAGGTCACATGGACAGGAAGCAAAAATTTTGCTACTAAGTCACTAGGGGTGATAGTGAGTGGTGACACTCCCCATTTCTACCCCTTGAGCCCTGGACCTGTGAATCCTAGCAATGGGAGAAATGGCATCATGTATTAGGTATCTAATTAACAACCAGATTTTCCTGTTGTATTAGGACATGGATTCGGCGATCAGAATTTGGTCACTGATAATGTACAAATACTGAACACACATATTAATGTGTATCTCTATTCATTTCTTTATTGAGCAGATATTTATTTAAAATATATTGAGGGGCTTCCCTGGTGGCACAGTGGTTGAGAGTCTGCCTGCCAATGCAGGGGACACGGGTTCATGCCCCGGTCTGGGAAGATCCCATATGCTGCGGAGCGGCTGGGCCCGTGAGCCATGGCCGCTGGGCCTGCGCGTACGGAGCCTGTGCTCCCCAACGGGAGAGGCCACAACAGTGAGAGGCCTGCATACCGCAAAAAAAAATAATAATAATAAATAAATAAAATATATTGATACAAACATGAAGTCCTAATAAGATTCATCTGTTAGAAATATACATTTACAATCAGATAGCCTGTCAGGTAAATGTAATTAAACTTCACTGTTTTAAAAATATCTTCTGGGCTTCCCTGGTGGCACAGTGGTTGAGAGTCCGCCTGCCGATGCAGGGGACACCGGTTCGTGCCCTGGTCCGGAAAGATCCCACATGCCACGGAGTGGCTGGGCCCATGAGCCATGGCCGCTGAGCCTGTGCGTCCGGAGCCTGTGCTCCGCAACGGGAGAGGCCACAACAGTGAGAGGCCCGCGTACCGCAAAAAAAAAAAAAAAAAAAAAAAATCTTCTAACACAGAAGCTATAAAATACTCTATTTAGGAGTAGGAGATTTGGAAATGAGATTGGCCACCAGAGTGAGTACGTGAAGCTCTCTGCTAAGTGTCATGAATGAACAACATGATTTATGTGTTCAGGTCATTTTAGTCAGGCATGCAAAGTTTATGGACATTAGGAGTTAACTTATTGCTTTTTGCATATTAAAGAATTAGGAAAATAGAAGTATAAGTTTCCACTGATATATTAATGGAAAAAGCATTTAAAGCAGATGTGTATTTGCATTACATAAGTTCAGTGTAGCAAATGTACTGAGTACCTATTAAGGCCAGGTACTTCTGAGTATACAAATATAAACAGGACACAGTTCACATTCTCCATGAGGTTATCACCTCATGGGAGTGGGGGGTGGTGAATAAGAGACACATTCTAGTTACTTTAAGGAAGAGTGAGGTAAAACAGAGGAAACTGCCATTTAAGATAGCAAGTTGAATGCATGATTAGATCTGCTTCTTCCTGAAATCTCACCAGAATGACAGTAAAAGGATTTTTTTTTTTTAAAGACACACAAGGACATAGACAACAGGAGGGAAGAAAACAAAATAAGAATATTGGAAGCTGGAAAGCAGATGGACTAATGATAACTGACTTAGCAGAACCAAGAAAATTGAATCCTAAGCCTGCAGTGGGAGGGAAAAAAAAAAACAAGTGAATTACATTATAGAACTCTCAAATAACCCAGGCAGTGGGGGTCCTCAGGTATCTCTGAAAACGTAGGTGGAGGAGCTAAAAAGAAGATGCTATTTGGAAGTTTGTTTACAATACCCTCCCTACAACTCTGTCTCACTCTGATGCCATCAGAATAGCCCTCAAGTTCTGATCTCTGGAGAAAGTGAAACAGAGGAAGTCTGGACCAAGAGGCACAAGCATATTTGAGGGCAGGAGTGTTTTACTAAAAATAGGGCAATTAAATAAAGGTTTACTAACAGAATGCAAAGACTGACAGTCTTTTTCCACTGCTAGGATCTCAGAATGCTGGCAGCCAGATAGCATATTGGCAAGTCTTTTCTGAAGAGCGTGATCTGCACAAGAGAAAAGATCTAAAATATTTATGTTTTCAGTTCTTTGTTTTGGGTGACCATTCTGTGCATTGTAAGATGTTTAGTAGTCCTGGTCTCTACACACTAGATACTAGCAACACCCCTCTCCCTGTTGTAACAACCAAAAATGTCTCTAAACACTGCCAATGTCCCCAGTGGAGGAGGATAAATTGTCCCCAGTTGATAACCACTGGCCTATAGTGATCCCTACAGTCAAAAAGCCCTTTCCAAGAGCCTCCATTCAGCTTTGTAGTGCCTCTCTCTTAAATATAAGCAGAAAGAGCCAAAGTTCACCAGAAATCCAAGGAAAAATGAAGAAAAAAGCAGCTTGGAGGAACCAGGCTATGAGGAAGAAGAAAACTTTAAAGAGAGCATAGCATATAGCATCTATAAAAAAAGAACTACTGGAAATTAAAAATGTAGCAGCAGAAATGAAAACTTAGAAGAAGCACTGGAAAACAAAGGTAATGAAATCTCCAGAAAGTAGGGTAAAAAGATACAGAAATGGAAAAATAGGAGACGACATAGAAGATGAGAAAATTAAAGTAACAGCCTAGGGGGACTATATTAGGAAGCAGCTTAAGTTGTTATAACAAAGAGACTCCAATATATAGTGGCTTAAATAGCAAAGAAGTTTATTTCTCTGTAGCCTAGGGTAGGTAAATGGCTCTGCTTTATGACCAGCTGGCTCTGTCATGCCAAACATGTTACATCCATATCCATCCCTGTAGCCAGGGCTGCTGTTTCAGTTGTTAACATTCCCTAACTAGCAGGAAGGAGGTCAATAAAAGTCAAAACTTAAAGATATGACTCATAAGGTACATGTATCACTTCTGTTCACATCTAGCTGCAAGGGAGGCTGGGGGATGATCAGTCCTGCCTATGCTGTCAAAACTCAGGAGAGAGTTTAAAAGGAAGAAGAGGATGAATATTGAAGGAAGTTGAGCAATTTCCTCGATAAAGTCTAACATCCAAATAAAAGGAGATCCAAAGAAAGAGAAAGAGAAAATAGTGGGGAGAAAATCAGCAAATAAATATATATTAAGATGACTAGGTTTTCCTGGGGTAAAAAGCAATCCCTAAATCTTAGTAGCTTATAAAAACAAAGGTTTATTTCTCATTCAAGTTGCACGTCCATCACAAGTCAGTCAGCTGGGAGTTCTGTTCCGTGCTTTCTCACTTAGGCCAACAGAATTTCCATCATTTAGAAAAGTGTTAGTCATTGTGATGGCGGGTGGGTGGGACCCCTGGTGAATCATACACTCATCTCTAAAGCTTCCACCTGTCATTCTTGTTCACATTCTACTGGCCAAATTAAGTCAAATGGCTAACCTAACTTCAAGTCAGGGCAAACTTCAAGGGCACAGCAAAATGCAATCCTATTATGGGCACAGGAGAAACACTGGAAATATTTAGTAAAAAATATTAATGACTACCACAGCTCACCTAAATAACTGGTTCACTCTCCTTCCTGCAAGCAAAATATACTCATTCCCCCTCCAAGGGAAACAGCTCCGAAGTCCCATGCTGTCATTGTATAAAGCTCAAAGTCTAGACTCTTTGTTTAAGTCTAGACTCACTTCTTTGGGTGACATGTGGTAGTCTCTATAGCAGGTTCAAATGTGGCTCTTCTGGGTCCAGAGACCTACAAACTAAAAAGCTAACTTATCTGGCCTCATATACCAATACATGGTGGTAGAACAGGATCAGTATAAGCTTATAAATAGGAAGAATGGAGACATAGAGCAGACAGTAGGCCACTGCAAAAATGTAATAAAACAGTGGTTTCCAAACTATTTTTTTCCCCTAGTAGAACTTAAAAAAAAAAAATCTTATGTGGAATTCCAACATGTAAAGTAGATCAAAGTAAACTGCTCTGCTTGGGGATAGGAATACTGCCTGATCTCCACCTACCCTCGACCTAGGGCTACTCTTGAGGAAACTCCATGAAATCTTTAGAGGTCATGAAGCATAGTAGAAATGAAGTCATCAAAGGATACCCAGGTTTTGTTAGGGCAAAGAGGAAGAGAAAATATTGAGGGAAAGGGAGATTATGGACGATAGACTGTGACTTCCAAATGACCCAGTGGAATGATTTGGGAAGGTGGGAAGCCATGGGAAACTGGGTCAGGTGAGGAGATGTATAAGGTGGTATGTGCTCTCTCTTTTCATCGTACTGGATTAAGCAATGCCCCAACAATTTTAAGCTCAGCCTTTATGCTGCTCTATGCTTTCACCTGAACAGCTGACCATTGCTGAAGAGAACACATAATTAGGCCGACTGGTCAAACCTTAAAATTGTGTCCACAAATCTCAAATAGGCATTCAATATTGGCTGGCAATCTTGTCACACTTACCTAATATGTTCACTTTCTCACTATCTAAAACAATTATTTCACCTTCTTTTCAAGCCTTGAGCTTCTTATACTCCACCCTCTCCAAATGAAATCATCTTTCAATAAATATTTATTGAGCATCTATTAAGTGCCAAGCACTGTTCTAAGTACTAGAGATAGAGCAGTGGAACAACAACAACAAAAATCCAGTGGAAGGAGATAGAAAATAAACAAATATATAGAACTTTGTATAGTATTAAGGGCTATGGAGAAGAATAAAGCCAGTTGGGGGAAAAAGCATGTTGTTGGGAGTGGCAGATCATGTAGATTCTTCTAGGACATAGTAAAGACTTTGCCTTTAACTTTGAGTGAGATGTATAGCCACTGGTGTGGTCAGAGCATAAGGGATGATATAACCCAACTGAGGCTTTGAAAGGATCACTTTGCCTGAATGGTTGAGTAGACCACAGGGGAGAAAGACTGTTAGCAGGGAGACTGGTTATTGGCCTTGATCTCTGAGCTCTTCTGATCATCTTTTTTTTTTTTTTTTTTTTTTTTTCTTTTTGCGGTATGCGGGCCTCTCACTGTTGTGGCCTCTCCCGTTGCGGAGCACAGGCTCCGGACGCGCAGGCCCAGCGGCCATGGCTCACGGGCCCAGCCGCTCCGCGGCATATGGGATCCTCCCAGATCGGGGCACGAACCCGTATCCCCTGCATCGGCAGGCGGACTCTCAACCACTGCGCCACCAGGGAGGCCCTTCTGATCATCTTTGACTACCTTCTTGCCTTATATCCTTAGTTTTCCTCCATTCTACATATTTTGAAGGAAAGAACTGTCAAAATACAATTTTCAAAAAGATAAAAACATGACTCTCATACAAATATAGAATAAAAATGTGTCAAGTATTTATTAGCTCATTAATGTTTCTCAAACTGAATAAAGGCACTGAAAAACAGAAAGAATATTGCTAGGTTAGATGCAAAATGTGCTAATGTCCCTTAGGGTAATCAAACCATAATCTTTGGGGTTATCTTTCCTAGCAGAGAGAAATCTACACATTAACATGTAACTTCATAGTGCCTGAGCTCTAATTAAATAGTAAAGAGCCAAACACAGGTTCATTCTCCTAGACTTGAAAATTAAGTAATACTTGCTTGCCCCAGTGTACTGACTCTTTTGCTTTACTTCTAAATTTGGGGTAAATTTTCTTTAAAAATTTCCATGAAGACAAATTTTTTAAAAGTCTCATAGATAGTCTTGATTCACATTTTTAACTTACTAGAGGAATCTGGGATGGTACTAAGGTCAATTTCTCTTCTTCTCTGGGTTTCTTGCCTTTTTTCTTTAAGCTCTGTCATTTGCTGTTGCACTAATGTATGTAAGAGATGCAAAGTACCTGCATTTAGGCAGTGGCGTTCCTTTGGTTATTAGGTTTACACTCAGAACGAGACCTTTTCTTGATCCTATTCTGATATTCCAGGGCTATTATGTATATCATCTATGAAAATAATCTTCTTCAACAATCATTAATTAATCAGTGTCTCAATCTCTGGTTGACTTACTTTACCTCCAGGGATTCAACCACCACAATGATTCCCAATTCTAAATCTCTAACCTAGGCCACTCTACTATATACCAGATCTGTAATTTAAAATGCTCCCTGGGTATCTCTATCAGAAGCATCCTAAACTGACAATTCCAGTTGAATTCATTGTTTCTATTCCAGTCCAAATGTATTCCACTCTTCCAATATTTCTACTCTATTCCTGTCCATGGCACCACCATTTACCCAGTTATCTAAACTTGTAAACTTCGAGTCATCACTGGTTCACATGCCCATATCTACATAACCATCAATTCTCGTTCTTCTCTATCATAACTATCTCTTTAATCTAATCCCTCTTCTCTCCCACTTCCACCTCAGCCTCCTTTAGGCTTTTAATGTAGTTACTTTAATTAGGCTTTAGTCTTAGTACCGTAAAAAAAAAAAAAAATCTCCACTGCTGTGAGTGTTCTCTTCCTAAAATGCCTGCATGATTATATCATTGTCCTGCTTAAATCTTTTAATAGTTCCCCATTGCCTACAGGATAAAACTTAAGCTTTTTAGCATAGAAAGTACCAAGTGGGCAGATTGCTTTTAGGACCATCCCTATAATCTCCATCAGTAACCCTAATAAACATAAGCTCTAAGTAAAAATAGTGTGCTTGCCATGCAGATTCTGCTTTAAGACAAGCTCTCCAGTCTTTCCTTCTATCTAGACTGCTGCCACTCACTCCTCTGATAGAGACATTCTAGAGTTGCCACTGGGTGAATTCCTATTCATTCTATAAAACCTCACTCGAAAATCACCTCCTCTTTGAAAAGGTTTCTGACTCTTCTCCAAACCCCTAGGCACAGTTATTTCAATATTTAATGCTCCTAAAACACCTCCACATTACCGCCTTTAATATTTAACTTTATTGTACACAATTTGATTTTATGTCCTATTCTTTGTGAGCACAATGGTGTTCTAGTGATCTTTGTTTATTCTAGTGCATACCACAATAAATTACTGTTTCTTTGTTTTGCTTTGTTTTTTGTGTCACATGTTCTAAGGTAAGTGAGATAAAAAGCAATTTAATGTAATTCTTAAACTTGTAGGAAGGAATTTTTATTTGGGTTTATTTTAAATCTATGGTTCTTAATCTTTTGGATCACAGACCCCTATTAAAAACTATGATGAGGGCTTCCCTGGTGGCGCAGTGCTTAAGAGTCCGCCTGCCGATGCAGGGGACACGGGTTCGTGCCCCGGTCCGGGAGGATCCGACATGCCACGGAGCGGCTAGGCCCGTGAGCCATGGCCACTGAGCCTGCGGGTCCGGAGCCTGTGCTCCGCAACGGGAGAGGCCACAACAGTGAGAGGCCCGCGTACCGCAAAAAAAAAACCTATGATGAAAATTATGTCATTCTTCTCAGAAAGATATACATACGTACAATATTCTATGAAAAAGTTGTGTAGGATTCACAAATGCCCTGAATTCACTGATAGCTGACAAGTTAAGAAACTATCTTTTCATTTCTATTAATTTTTGAGTAAGAATAATATTCACATGGAACAAAAATTTAAAAGTAATAAAGTTTACAATGAACAGTCTCTCTTCTAGCCCTGTTCCCATACTACTCAATTCAATTCCTCTTCTATCAAAGTGACCACACTTAGTGTATCCTTCTGGAGACAGTCTATGCATATGTATGCATGAGCATTAAAAATTCTTTTTCTTGGCACTTTCCTTTTTTCCATTTAATTTATGTTGGCAATTGTTCCACATTGGGTACATAAGATGTCAAATGCCCAGAATTCTATTGCATTGCTGTACCCTAAATTTTTTACAATGTATTTTAAATTCTTTTTTTTTTTTTTTTTTTCTTTTTTGCGGTATGTGGGCCTCTCACTGTTGTGGCCTCTCCCGTTGCGGAGCACAGGCTCCGGATGCGCAGGCCCAGCGGCCATGGCTCACGGGCCCAGCCGCTCCGCGGCATATGGGATCCTCCCAGACCGGGGCACGAACCCGTATCCCCTGCATCGGCAGGCGGACTCTTAACCACTTGCGCCACCAGGGAGGCCCTGTATTTTAAATTTTGAAACAATTTCAAGCTTACAAAAAAGTTGGAAGCACAGTACAAATCATTTCTTTCCAGAACCAACTGAAAGTTGCTGAATCAAAAGGACAATGAGATATCACCTCACGCTGGTCAGAATGGCTACCATCAAAAAATCTAAAAATGATAAATGCTGGAGAGGGTGTGGAGAAAAGAGAACCCTCTTACACTGTTGGTGGGAATGTAAATTGGTGCAGCCACTATGGAAAAAAGTATGGAGGTTCCTTAAAAAACTAAAAATAGAGCTACCATATGATCCAGCAATCCCACTCCTGGGCATATATCCAGAAAAGATGAAAAACTCTAATTTGAAAAGGTACATGCACCCCAGTGTTCACAGCAGCACTATTTACAATAGCCAAGACATGGAAGCAACCTAAGCGTCCACTGACAGATGAATGGCTAAAGAAGATGTGGTACATATATACAATGGAATACTACTCAGCCATAAAAAGAATGAAATATTGCCATTTGCAGCAACATGGATGTACCTAGAGAACATCATACTAAGTGAGGTAAGTCAGACAAAGACAAATATTATATGATATCACTTACATGTGGAATCTAAAAAAATAATACAAATGAATGTATATACAATGCATAAACAGACTCACAGACAGAAAACAAACTTATGGTTACCAAAGGGGAAAGGGAGGGGGAGAAGGATAAATTAGGAGTATGGGATTAATAGATACACACTACTGTATAATAGATAAGCAACTGTATAATAGATAAGCAACAAGGATTTACTGTCTAACACAGGGAATAATATTCAATATCTTGTAATAACCTATAATGGAAAATAATCTGAAAAAAAAAATATGACTGAATCACTTTGCTGTACATCTGAAACTAACACAATATTGTAAATCAACTATACCTCAAAAAAAAAGTAAGTTGCTGACCTGATGTCCTATCACCCCTGAATGCTTTCCTGTGTATTTTATATTTACAAATAAAACTCTTGCATAACCACAATACAATTATAAAAATCAGAAAATTAACATTATACATTACTACCTTCTAATTCTCAGATCCCATTCAAATTTCGCTAGTTGTCTGAATAATGTCCTTTGCGTCAGGTGCAATTCCTCAATCTTTTCTTGACTCTTGTAGACATAACACTATAGATTATAAGCTAGATATTTTGCAGAATGAAACAACTTGATTTATCTGATGTTTTCTCATGATTAGAATCAGTTTATGCATCTTTGGTAGGAATATAATAGAATTGGTGCTATGTTCTTCTAACTGCATTCTATCAGGTGGCATACAATTTCTATTTGTCCCATTATGATGACATTCATGTTGATCATTTGATTAATGTGGGATCTGACAGACTTCTCCACTATAAATTTACTCATTTTTTCCATTTATAATTAAAACATTTTTTTAGCAGATGACTTTGAAAATATGTAAATATTTTAATCCCCATGAAACATTCAGCTTATTCATTTATTTAAATATATCACTATAGGTTCATGCTTTCCTGTTTTATTCTATGGTTTACGACCCATTAACCAACATTATTTATTTTGATGCTCAAATTGTTCCAGATTTGGCCAGTGGGAGCCTAGTTAAGCTGGCTTCTGTGTATTCTTGACACGTCCCCATCATTCTTTCAGCACTTCCTTACTTTCTGGTACAAAAAGATGATCCAGGCTAAACTTCTGCTTTTCCTACCCCAGTGGTAGAATTGGCTATTTCTCTAAGGATTCTTGGTTCCTTTTAGTGGAGAATGACATTTAGAAGCCACAATCTAGTTCTATATGTATTTGCAGCCACTAATAATACATACATTGCTAATTCTAATCCAACACTACAGAGTTCATTCTACTTTTCTCCCTTTTCATATTTGTAACTCCCTTCTTGGACAATGAGAAACCAGACTCCCATTATCCTTAATATATTTACCTATTTGGTCAATCCTTCTGAAGATAAGCAAACTCCCAGTCACTGCTGTACCCTCCCTTACAGGGAAACCCTTCTTACCCAACTCAGGATCCAATACCCTGCATCAGGATCCCCCCACCCCCACCCCGGTCATGTCTTCCTCTTCTTCCCTGTGCTCTGACACCCCTCTCTGGGCCTCTGACACCCCCACCCCACCAAGCATGGATGCCAACCTTACGCTACTTGATCTAACAGCTTTAGGATGGAATTGCTCCAGGAAGGGAAGTTTGAAATTGAGTGGTTTGTCCAGGATTTTCCAGGTTTTTGCATTGGATGCAGGTTTGTGCTGCACTCCAGGAACTCCTTCAGTCCTAAGGAAACCTGGACATTAGCCACCCCAGTAAAATAAGTTTTCTTAATTTTCTCAAATGTCATCCTATAACTTTTAGGTCTTTCTACATGTTAGAATTACCATTCTTTAGGAGTTCTTTAGGAACCATTATGAGTAAATTATTAAACCTCCGTGGAAAGTAATATAGCACAATCAACAACATCACAAATGCACATACTCTCTGACCCAGCAAGTCTACTGGTAGGAATTTATCTTAAACATATACCAACCTTGTATGGATATGATTATTACCTGCAATATTGTTTGCAATAGTAAAAGAATAAAGAGGCATGTTAAAGAAATTATGGGCCTTTTCTCCCTTCCCATTAGGAACACGAAACAATAATCAAACAGACTGGCTAAAAAAGTAACTCTACCAACTCCCAGAAACATAAATTAGCACCATAAGATGAATAGGAATTAGTACAGTAGCTCTGCAATTTACAAGGCAAAAACGAAAGCGGGATGACACAAAACAGCCAGGAAATAATTTTTCTACCAAATTTGTTAGCAGATACTTGTCAGAAAACCGTTTTCCAGGTCATTAGCTAAATTCTTTTTACAGCCCAGTAGTGGTATCAGGACGCTTTTCAGAGTGTCCCCAAAGATTGCCCTGGGCTTGTCAGAAACTGGATAGGAGTTTGAAATTGAGCGCTTTGGCAAGGATTTTCCAGGTTTTTGCACTGGGATACAGGCTTGGGCTGCACCCCAGGAACCCCTTCAGTCGCAAGGAAACCTGGACATTAGCCACCCAAGGACCAGGCTACACAGTGAGCGAACTTAGACCTGCGCTGTCCGACACAGCACCGCTCGCCAGATAGGGCTATTTACATTCACATTAAATACAGTTAAAAATTCAGTTCCCCGGTGGCAGTAGCCACATTACGAGTGTTCCACAGCCGCAAGTGGCTAGTGGCTACTGTATGAGCGCAGATACAGAATTCCATCACCTCAGGAAGTCTATCGGACAGCGCTGATACAGCTGAGTTTAAAAAAAAAAAAAAAAGCTTGTAAGCCGCTAGGCTCCACTATCAAAAATAATCAACACACGTCATTACTCTTTCCAAATATTTTGAGGGGGTAAATTATGCTAAGAAATACCAAGTAAAAAAACCTGCCAAGGCACGTGCCAGCAGGCTTTCTCGGGGAACTCACTCGTAATTCCCACGGCGGAGGCCGTCCGTCTTTCTGTGGCACATAACTCCTCAGACTTCTGGAACTCGGCGAACTGCTAAAGAGGTGGGCAACCGAGGGCAAGACTCCCGAAATTTAACTGCTCAAAGCGGCCGACTCCTGTATTCATAGGGCAGGCGAGCCTCAGCTCGGGCCTCCACAGCTGACGCCGCCCGGGTCTCGCACGCCCCTTGATCAGGCGCTTGGCACAGGCTGGGAACGCGAAACCGCCCCTCTGTGCGCGCTCCCGCACGCGCTCCGGCCCGCGGCGCGAGAGGCTCTCTGCAGCCAATGGGGCGGGGCGCCGCGCGCCGGAGGCGGGGCCGTGACGCGCGCTCCTCGTGACCCTGCTCGCGGCCTGCGCCCAAGGAAGCCGGAAGCGGCAGCTGTCCGTAGCACCGACTAGGGGCGGAGAGGTGGAGGTCTGCGCCTTGGGGTTCGTGAACCCCGCGATGGACCCGGACCGGACAGTCGCGCGGCGGAGGTCATCGTTGCTGCTGCTGCGGCTGCTGCTGGTGGCGCTGCTGTGGTCGGGGCTGGCTCTGGGCACCTTCTCCTTGGGCAGCAGTCCCCACCGGGTCCTCCACGACCTCCTGTCGGAGGAGCAGTTGCTGAAGGTGGAGGACTTGTCCCTGGCTCTACTGCAGGGCGGAAGGATGGGGCCACTGTCACTACCCCCAGACTTGCCGGATCTGGATCCCGAGTGCCGGGAGCTGCTGTTGGACTTCGCCAACAGTAGCGCAGAGCTGACCGGGTGTCTGGTGCGCGGCGCCCGGCCGGTGCGCCTCTGTCAGACCTGCTATCCCCTCTTCCAACAGGTCGCCAGCAAGATGGACAACATCAGCCGAGCCGTGGGGGTGGGTAGAAGGCACACCCGGGACCTCTGGCGTGGATTGTTGGAAAGGGAGGAGGATGGAATGATGGTTAACTCGGGGTGGGGGGGGCGGTGCTCAGTTTCCCCTTTTGTGAGAAAAGGAGGTTGGATTGGGACTGTGGAGTTAGGGGCATCAGAAAAGTGGGTGGCATTATGGGGCTTGGGGTTTGGATTTTTGCTTCCATGGCTGCTGTTGGGCATCTTTGGGTACATATTTGCAGATAGGTATGACTAGTTTTCTTGGGGCTTCTGCACTCCAACTCTACCTTTTGTCACCTCTTTCCCCCCAGTCTGCCACAGCTTCTTCCCATCTCCACCTGGAGTTCCCAGGAAGGACTTTCCTGAAACCCCAGGTGGAGTGGGGAAACTATAGTGTGCTGGTGGTAAGGAGCTTGAGCTTTGTAGCCAGGCATTTTCAGATCCACCACTTTCTAGCAGTTTGACCTTGGATTAATTATCTTGGAGTTTCCTCCTCTATAGAGTGGAGAAAAACCGCTGCCAGGTGTGACTGTTAAAAAAAATAAAAAGAGATAATGCATGAGAGTTCATTTTAGTCATTAATACAGTCTGGAGCCATTCTGCCAGGAGACCAGTTCTTCTCTGCTTATTAAAGGTGAACTCTGGGCAAGTTATATTCTCTGTAACTGTTGTCTCATCTGTAAGATGGGGGTGAGAGGAACTCTTAGAAAACTATTACTACACATAGTAACAGTTCTCAGTAAATGGGAACTAAAATTTTACAAAATGGTAAATCTGCCCTCCACTCTTGGTACTCTTCGAGCTCTTCTGGTCATGTGGTTGGTGCTGTGAGGGTCTTAATTGAAAGAAAGAGAAAGAAAGAAAGGAAGGGAGGGAGGAAGGAAGGCAGGCAGCCACAGAGACATGTCCTTGTTCCTAAGTACCTTATAGGATCTCGAGTAGGAAAGGATTAGAGTGTCAGGGCTGGTGGGAGTCATGAGGTATGGGCTGGATATGCCTTGTAGAGGAAAAACAGGAGAAATGACTTTGCGATTATGGAGTGGAAAGTTCCTCTTGTACTGGGAAAAAAAGTCTCATGAAAATGTGGTTGGAATTATTTCATAAATCATAGTTGATTTGACAAAATATAAACATATATAGTTGCATCCTACTTTGTCAGCCTGATATTACTTGACATAAATATGTATTTTTTACAAAAATAGGGAATTTATTTGCATTAAATAAATTCTGTGGCCAGTCTCTGTAAAGAGCTACTTTTCAAGGTACTTTAAGTAAATGTAGACCTACATGCAGTATTTTTCAGGCATACTTCTACTGGGTATAGCAAGGGATATATATATATATATGTGTGTGTGTGTGTGTGTGTGTGTGTATGTATATATATATACACACATATATATATATATATAGTATATCTCACCATGATTTTAAAGTAAAACACCAAAGACTTGTCCCTGTCAACTACAGCAGGATATGATATGGCATCATATTCTGTTTTAAGCAATTAGGTGCATTGTCCTGTGGCCAGAATGACCGTGAGTCCTGAAGCAAAGCTTGGATCTTTTGAGGCAGCAAACACATTGCTCATTTGTGTAGTTTCTGTGGAATTAAGAAGAGGTTAAAAAATTACCCCAAACTCTGGTGGCACAGTGATATGGGCATCTGTGGGCCAATTATGGGCCTATTTGTATATGAATTTCCACATGAATTCCCTACTGCCTACAGGAGTCTTCCCAGTGTGGAGACGGCAGAAACTTGCTTCCTCTGCTTTGTGTCTGATTCTACCAGTGACCTGTGCACCCAGCTCACCTCACTGTTATGTGAAGGAACGGGGTAAAGAGACAAAAAGAGGCAGAAGCCCCTTTCCCCAATCCATATTTCCTCTCCAACTCATCCTAGATCTTGCCTCCCCCCCACCCCCTTTCCTCAGTAGAGCTGGATGTGGTAGCTCAAAAGCATGATTTCTGCAGTTGTGAGGTACTTCGTGGATTTTATAGGCCTTTTCACATTGGCCTGGGAATTGAACCGGTATGTGTAATAATGAACCTATGGAAAATTATGTCTGAGTTTCTCAGGAGTGAACTTAAAGGAATCAGTTGTCCTTTGTGTGTGTGTGGCAGGAAATTGTTTCTGGAGAGTAATGTATTTTCTTTGACTCACATAGACTCAGTCTTTCATTTAAATCAGCTTAATTAGCAAGCACATGCTATTCTTAAATATTGGGCTGGTTAAAGGGTATTTGAAGGAAAAGAAGGGTAAAGTCCAGGCCTTAAACTATCAGTGTACTTGGGGAAATAAAAATCTATACTGAGAAAAAGAAAAAGGGAAAAAATCATCAACGTGAATGTTATAAATTGTACAATAGGATTTTAGAACAAAAGAGTGAAGGAGATGCTGAATTAAAGGAGGGAACAGGGCTTCCCTGGTGGCGCAATGGTTGAGAGTCCGCCTGCCGATGCAGGGGACACGGGTTCATGCCCCGGTCCAGGAGGATCCCACATGCCGCGGAGTGGCTGGGCCCGTGAGCCATGGCCGCTGAGCCTGCGCGTCCGGAGCCTGTGCTCCGCAACGGGAGAGGCCACAACAGTGAGAGGCTCATGTACTGCAAAAAAAAAAAAAAAAAAAAAAAAAGAGGGAACAGAGCAAGGTGGGGTTAATCAGAGAATACCTACAAGCGGAATTATGAACAAGACGTTCTTTCTCACCTCTTTAGGGTGAATCCATGTCCATGGATTGATTGAGAGAGGAAGGGAGTATAACAAGGAGAAAGATAATCAAAGGTAGAAATTAGCAAGCTATTTCTGTGGTACAGCAAGCTGATTCGTTTAACTGCAATAGAGTTATCTGATGAGAATTCTATTTTCTAGTCACTTCCTCTTGGAATTACTGGGTCAAGGACTCCATATAGTTTTATTATCTTAAGGTAAAGAATACAGTGATTTGTGAAACCTGAATAGTAGAATTGACGGATTCCCTCTTATTTAGAGTCATACTTTCTTCTTTAATTTAAACTGAATAGAGATGTAGTTTCATTGAGCTGTTCAGCATCACCAGAGTGGTTGCCAGGATGCTTTGGCCCCCCAGATTCTGAATTGCTAATCTTCATCTTATTATACTTGGTTTGTTTAAAATTTATATAAGCAGATATATATATATATATATATAACCTGTGATTGGAGGTATGTATCTGGAAGTATTCAACATAGTTTTAGTGTAGATTAATAAATTGTTAGGAATATAGGGAGAAAATTGGAACATAGCATAACGTAATCTATGTCTTTCATTGGAGATCAGAAAATGTAGTGCTTCTTATTCACTAAAAAAAAAAATTATTGAGTACCTATTATGTGCAGGGTAGTGGTAGTAACTAGGGATATAGCTGTGAATGAGCAGAGCTTGTAGTCTGGTAGGGGAAACAGCCATTAAACATATTGTTATAAAAGTAATTATTTAATTCAGGTGTGATAAGTGTTGCAAAGAGAAAATTCCCAGATGCCACCAAAGCATATAACAAGAATGCTGATCTTGAGCATTCAAGATCAGCTGGGAGTAGATAGAAGTGGTCAGTGATTAAAGCTGACACCTAAAATTTGAGAAGGTCGGGGAGGAGAGAGAATGTATACATGTTACGAAGTAGCAGGTGTGAAGACTCTGAATGGGAGTCTGGTGTGTTTGAGGACTAGAAAGAACTCAAAGCACTGTGAGCCAGGAGGAGACTAGTGATCTGAGCCTGAGGAAGTGGGCAGGTGCCAGGTCATATTACCTGTAGGGTATTACTAAGGGTTTTAGTCTTTGATTTTAAAGCAGTGTGATATTACTGAAGGGTTCAATTCTGTGAATGATATGATCCGATTTGTACTTTAAAAGGTCATTATGGCTACATGAGAGAAAATGGAGGGGACAGGGACTGGGGAGGGTAGGGGAAGAGTATGTGTGGGGAAGTGAATTAAGAGACTCTTGCAGTGATGTGAGAGATGGTGGTGGCTAGGCTACATGGGGGCCATTGTGATGGGGAGAAATGGATAGATTTCGGAGATATTTAGGAGGTAGAACTGACAAAACTTGGTGGTTAATTGAATATGGAATGTGAAGGAAAGGAACGATGATTTCCAGGGTTTTAATAAGAGCAGCTTAGTGAATAGGGTTGCTATTTACTAAGATGGAGGGAGGAACCTGTTTGGTGGGGGAAGATCATGAACTTGATATTGAACTTGTTGATTCTGAGGTGTTTGTGAGACATCTAGGTGGAGATATTGCATATGTGGTTGGATATGTATGTCTAGAGATGTGGATTGGGGATAATAGGTTTGGGAGTAGTCAGCTTAAAAGTAGTGTTTGAAACCATTGCATGATGAGTTTGAGTAAGAAGTGAGAATACATAAGAAATGCTGGGTTGAAGATTTGGTTAGAGGATAAAATATTGAAAGAGACCAAGAAAGAAGAGTCGGAGAAATTAAGAAAAATCAGGAGAATGTGCTGTCCTATAAATCAGAGAGAAGGGGAGGGGTGGTTATTTGTGTCAAATGCAGCTGATAGGACCAGAAGTGGATCTGTCAACACTGGCATTCTTGGTACCATAAGAGCCATTTTGAGGGAGCACTTGGGGGTGAGAGTAAGACGAAAGTAGATTAAATAATGAATGGAAGATGAGGAAGTGGGAATAGTGATCCTGCACAACTCAAAGTTTGGCCATAAGGAAGATATAAGAAAGAGAGGTCACTAAAGAGGAATTGAGACTCAGGGATTTTCTTTTAATTTCTTTCTGTTCCTTTGTCCCTCCAGCCCTCTGTCTCTACTTCCCTTCTTCCTTTCTTAAGATGGGAGAGACCTGAACATGTTTAAATGCTGATAGGAAGAATCCTATAGAGAGAGTGAAGATATAGGAAACAGTGGGAAAGTAAACAAGGTCAGTTTTCCTGAGAAGGCAGAGTAGTTGAGATCTAAGGCATCCACAGAAAGAGAGAGAGAGAGAGAGATGAGCCTTTGACGGGGCAGGCACGTTCTGCATTCTAACAGGAGGGTAGAAGGAGAGGTTGGGTGTAGAGGGGTAGGCAGATCAGAGTTTCAGCTTGATGGTCTCTGTTTTCACTGTCAACCAGGAGGCTAGATCTTCACTTGAGAGTAAAGGGTGAGAGGGATATCAGAGTTTCAAGGGAGAGTGGAGAAGATTGCAATAGTGGTGTTAAACAGGGGAGAATGAGCAGACAGGCAAGTGAGTAGTACAGTTTGGGATTATGGATTTATTGTGGAAATAATCTGGTGGGTTGTTTGCATTTTGCCAAATAGGCATGATGAAAGTGGATTGTTGGATTCATTGTGGTTAGGTTTCTGCTAAGTGGTTGTGACAGATTTGAGTATTAAAAGTTCTAAATATAAGCCAAAGGCCAATGTTTTTTGTCATGTGCTAGGTGTTGGGAATACAAAGATATAAGACAAAGTTTCCATCCTAAAGGAACTTTTGTCCAGATAAGGAACCTAGACATATATAGGTGGATATCATGCTTTAAGAAACTGAGCCTCGGGCTTTCCTGGTGGCGCACTGGTTGAGAGTCCGCCTGCCGATGCAGGGGACACGGGTTCGTGCCCCAGTTCGGGAAGATCCCACATGCCACGGAGCGGCTGGGACCGTGAGCCATGGCCACTGAGCCTGTGCGTCCGGAGCCTGTGCTCTGCAACAGGAGAGGCCACAACAGTGAGAGGCCCGCATACCACAAAAAAAAAAAAAAGAAAAGAAAAAAAAGAAACTGAGCCTCAGAGTGATTAAGTAACTTACCCAAGGCCATGCAGTGAAAGAGGCTGGGTTTGAATCCAAAAGGATACTACTGCCTATTTCATAGAGTTGTTACAAGGATTAAGTGAGTTATACATTTAGAGCTTTTAGAACCATTAGGTATTCAAAAGTACATCATCATTGTTGGGATTATTCATCGCCAACTTTCCATTCTCACTGTTGCTACTGTCTTCTCAGTATACATGAACTATGGAAATAGTCTATTTAGTCTCCTGCTTCGCCCTACATATTGTGACATAGACCTATGCTCTCCAAACTCTGCTTTTCATGCCATCTTCCTCAAAAATCTTAAAAAGTTTCCCACTGTGTGACTCTCATAACCCTCAAGACCCTGCATTACCTTGCCCTGACTTCTCCCTCTACTGCCTCTACTTTCATAGAGGTACCTTCCACTGGCCTCCTGAATACTCCCTGAATACTACATAACCATTCCTACTTTCACCCCTTGATCATTTTATTTACCCCATTTTAAAACCTTCTTCCCTTTCTTAGTATAGGGCTTAGTTCAAATCCTGCTTCCTCCATGAACTCTCCATATTTCTCCCAACTACTCTGATGTCTTCCTCAACTGAACTATTCCGCACATTGACCACTCATACAGCTTATTCTGTATTGATTTTTATATTTATTTATTTATTTATTTATATTTTTAATTTTTTCTTTATACAGCAGGTTCTTATTAGTCATCAGTTTTATACACATCAGTGTATACATGTCAATCCCAATCACCCAATTCATCACACCACACGCACCCCCCCTGCAGCTTTCCTCCCTTGGTGACCATACGTTTGTTCTCTACATCTGTGTCTCAATTTCTGCCCTGCAAACCGGTTCATCTGTACCATTTTTCTAGGTTCCACATATATGCGTTAATATACGATATTTGTTTTTCTCTTTCTGACTTACTTCACTCTGTATGACACTCTCCAGATCCATCCACGTCTCAACAAATGACCCAATTTCATTCCTTTTTATGGCTGAGTAATATTCCATTGTATCTATGTACCACATCTTCTTTATCCATTCATCTGTCAATGGGCATTTCGGTTGCTTCCATGACCTGGCTATTGTAAATAGTGCTGCAGTGAACACTGGGGTACAAGTGTCTTTTTTTTTTTTTTTTTTTTGCGGTACGCGGGCCTCTCACTGCTGTGGCCTCTCCCGTTGCAGAGCACAGGCTCCGGACACGCAGGCTCAGTGGCCATGGCTCACGGGCCCAGCCGCTCCGCAGCATGTGGGATCTTCCCGGACCGGGGCACAAACCCGTGTCCCCTGCATCAGCAGGTGGACTCTCAACCACTGCACCACCAGGGAAGCCCACAAGTGTCTTTTTGAATTGTGGTTTTCTCTGGGTATATGCCCAGTAGTGGGATTGCTGGATCATATGGTAATTCTATTTTAGTTTTTTAAGGAACCTCCATACTGTTCTCCATAGTGGCTGTATCAGTTTACATTCCCATCAACAGTGAAGAGGGTTCCCTTTTCTCCACACCCTCGCCAGCATTTGTTGTTTGTAGATTTTCTCATGATGCCCATTCTAACTGGTGTGAGGTGATACCTCATTGTAGTTTTGATTTGCATTTCTCTAATAATTAGTGATGTTGAGCAGCTTTTCATGTGCTTCTTGGCCATCTGTATGTCTTCTTTGGAGAAATGTCTATTTAGGTCTTCTGCCCATTTTTGGATTGGGTTGTTTGTTTTTTTAATATTGAGCTGCATGAGCTGTTTATATATTTTGGAGATTAATCCTTTTTCCATTGATTCGTTTGCAAATATTTTCTCCCATTCTGAGGGTTGTCTTTTTCTCTTGTTTATACCTTTGCTGTGCAAAAGCTTTGAAGTTTCATTAGGTCCCATTTGTTTATTTTTGTTTTTATTTCCACTACTCTAGAAGATGGATCAAAAAAGATCTTGCTGTGATTTATGTCAAACAGTGTTCTTCCTATGTTTTCCTCTAAGAGTTTTGTAGTGTCCAGTCTTACATTTAGGTCTCAAATCCATTTTGAGTTTATTTTTGTGTATGGTGTTAGGGAGTGTTCTAATTTCATTCTTTTACATGTAGCTGTCCAGTTTTCCCAGCACCGCTTATTGAAGATACAGTTATCTCCGTTGTATATCCTTGCCTCCTTTGTCATAGATTTGTTGACCATAGGTGTGTGGGTTTACCTCTGGGCGTTCTATCTTGTTCCATTGATCTATGTTTCTGTTTTTGTGCCAGTACCATATTGTCTTGATTACTGTAGGTTTGTAGTATAGTCTGAAATCAGAAAGTCTGATTCCTCCACCTCTGTTTTTTCCCCTCAAGACTGCTTTGGCTATCTGGGTCTATTGTGTCTCCATACAGATTTGAAGATTTTTTGTCCTAGTTCCATAAAAAATGCCATTGGTAATTTGATAGGGATTGCATTGAATCTGTAGATTGCTTTGGGTAGTATAGTCATTTTTATAATATTGATTCTTCCAATCCAAGAACATGGTATATCTCTCCATCTGTTGGTATCATCTTTAATTTCTTTCAAAAGTGTCTTATAGTTTTCTGCATTCAGGTCTTTTGTCTCCCTAGGTAGGTTTATTCTTAGGTATTTTATTCTTTTTGTTGCAATGGTAAATGGGAGTGTTTCCTTAATTTCTCTTTCAGATTTTTCATCATTAGTGTATAGGAATGCAAGAGATTTCTGTGCATTAATTTTGTATCCTGCAACTTTACCAAAATCATTGATCAGCTCTAGTAGTTTTCTGGTGGCATCTTTAGGATTCTCTATGTATAGTATCATGTCATCTGCAAACAGTGACAGTTTTATGTCTTCTTTTTCAATTTGTATTCCTTTTATTGCTTTTTCTTCTCTGATTGCTGAGGCTAGGACTTCCAAAACTATGTTGAATAATAGTGGTGAGAGTGGACATCCTTGTCTTGTTCCTGATCTTAAAGGAAGTGCTTTCAGTTTTTCACCATTGAGAATGATGTTTGCTGTGGGTTTGTCATATATGGCCTTTATTATGTTGAGGTAGGTTCCCTCTATGCCCACTTTCTGGAGAGTTTTCATTATAAATGGGTGTTGAATTTTGTCAAAAGCTTTTTCTGCATCTATTGAGATGATCATATGGTTTTTATTCTTCAATTTGTTAATCTGGTGTATCACATTGATTGATTTGTGTATATTGAAGAATCCTTGCATCCCTGGGATAAATCCCACTTGATCATGATGTATGATCCTTTTAATGTGTTGTTGGATTCTGTTTGCTAGTATTTTGTTGAGGATTTTTGCATCTATATTCATCAGTGATATTGGTCTGTAATTTTCTTTTTTTTGTGGTATCTTTGTCTGGTTTTGGTATCAGGGTGATGGTGGCTTCATAGAATAAGTTTGGGAGTGTTCCTTCCTCTGCAATTTTTTGGAAGAGTTTGAGAAGGATGTGTGTTAGCTCTTCTCTAAATGTTTGATAGAATTCACCTGTGAAGCCATCTGGTCCTGGACTTTTGTTTGTTGGAAGATTCTTAATCACAGTTTCAATTTCATTACTTGTGATGGGTCTGTTCATATTTTCTATTTCTTCCTGGTTCAGTCTTGGAAGATTATACCTTTCTAAGAATTTGTCCATTTCTTCCAGGTTGTCTATTTTATTGGCATAGAGTTGCTTGTAGTAGTCTCTTAGGATGCTTTGTATTTCTGCGGTGTCTGTTGTAACTTCTCCCTTTTCATTTCTAATTTTATTGATTTGAGTCCTCTCCCTCTTTTTGTTGATGAGTCTGGCTAATGGTTTATCAATTTTGTTTATCTTCACGAAGAACCAGCTTTTAGTTTTATTGATCTTTGCTATTGTTTTCTTTGTTTCTATTTCAGTTATTTCTGCTCTGATCTTTATGATTTCTTTCCTTCTGCTAACTTTGGGTTTTGTTTGTACTTCTTTCTCTAGTTCCTTTAGGTTTAAGGTTAGATTATTTATTTGAGATTTTTGTTGTTTCTTGAGGTAGGCTTGTATAGCTATAAAGTTCCCTCTTAGAACTGCTTTTGCTGTATCCCATAGGTTTTGGGTTGTCGTGTTTTTATTGTCATTTGTCTCTAGGTATTTTTTTATTTCCTCTTTGATTTCTTCAGTAATCTCTTGGTTTTAGTAATGTAGTGTTTAGCCTCCATGTGTTTGTGTTTTTTATGTATTTTCCCCTGTAATTCATTTCTAATCTCATAGCATTGTGGTCAGAAAAGATGCTTGATATGATTTCAATTTTCTTAAATTTACTGAGGCTTACTTTGTGACCCAAGATGTGATCTATCCTGGAGAATGTTCCGTGCACACTTAAGAAGACAGTGTAATCTGCCGATTTTGGATGGAATGTCCTATAAATATCAATTAAATCTATCTGGTCTATTGTGTCATTTAAAGCTTCTGTTTCCTTATTTATTTTCATTTTGGAGGATCTGTCCATTGGTGTAAGTGAGGTGTTAAAGTCCCCCACGATTATTGTGTTACTGTCGATTTCCTCTTTTACATCTGTTAGCAGTTGCCTTATGTATTGAGGTGCTCCTGTGTTGGGTGCATATATATTTTAATTGTTATATCTTCTTCTTGGATTGATCCCTTGATCATTATGTAGTATCCTTCCTTGTTTCTTGTAACATTCTTTATTTTAAAGTCTATTTTATCTGATATGAGTATTGCTACTCCAGCTTTCTTTTGATTTCCATTTGCATGGAATATCTTTTTCCATCCCATCACTTTCAGTCTGTATGTGTCCCTAGGTCTGAAGTGGGTCTCTTGTAGACAGCATATATATGGGTCTTGTTTTTGTATCCATTCAGCAAGCCTGTGTCTTTTGGTTGGAGCGTTTAATCCATTCACGTTTAAGGTAAGTATCGATATGTATGTTCCTCTGACCATTTTCTTAATTGTTTTGGGTTTGTTTTTGTAGGTCCTTTTCTTCTCTTGTGTTTCCCACTTAGAGATGTTCCTTTAGCATTTGTTGTAGAGCTGGTTTGGTGGTGCTGAATTCTCTTAGCTTTTGCTTGTCTGTAAAGCTTTTGATTTCTCCATCAAATCTGAATGAGATCCTTGCCAGGTAGAATAATCTTGGCTGTAGGTTCTTCCCTTTCATCACTTTAAGTATATCATGCCACTTTCTGGCTTGTAGAGTTTCTGCTGAGAAATCAGCTGTTAACCTTATGGGAGTTCCCTTGTATGTTATTTGTCATTTTTCCCTTACTGCCTTCCGTAATTTTTCTTTGTCTTTAATTTTTGCCAGTTTGATTAGTATGTGTCTAGGCGTGTTTCTCCTTGGTTTATCCTATATGGGACTTGCTGTGCTTCCTGGACTTGGATGGCTATTTCATTTCCCATATTAGGGAAGTTTTCGACTATAATCTCTTCAAATATTTTCTCAGGTCCTTTCTTTCTCTCTTCTCCTTCTGGGACCACTATAATGTGAATGTTGTTGCATTTAATGTTGTCCCCGAGGTCTCTTAGGCTGTCTTCATTTCTTTTTATTCTTTTTTCTTTATTCTGTTCCGTGGCAGTGAATTCCACCATTCTGTCTTCCAGGTCACTTATCCGTTCTTCTGCCTCAGTTATTCTGCTATTGATTCCTTCTAGTGTAGTTTTCATTTCAGTTATTGTATTGTTCATCTCTGTTTGTTTGTTCTTTAATTCTTCTAGGTCTTTGTTAAACATTTCTTGCATCTTCTCGATCTTTGCCTCCATTGTTTTTCCGAGGTCCTGGATCATCTTCACTATCATTATTCTGAATTCTTTTTCTGGAAGGTTGCCTATCTCCACTTCATTTAGTTATTTTTCTGGGGTTTTATCTTGTTCCTTCATCTGGTACATAGCCCTCTTCCTTTTCATCTTGTCTGTCTTTCTGTGAATGTGGGTTTTGTTCCACAAGCTGTGGTTTTTGTTCCACAGGATTGTATTTCTTCTTGCTTCTGCTCTCTGCCCTCTGGTGGATGAGGCTATCTAAGAGGCTTGTGCAGGTTTCCTGATGGGAGGGACTGGTGGTGGGTAGAGCTGGGTGTTGCTCTGGTGGGCAGAGCTCAGTAAAACTTTAATCCACTTGACTGCTGATGGATGGGGCTGGGTTCCCTCCCTCTTGGTTATTTGACCTGAGGCAACCCAACACTGGAGCCTACCTGGGCTCTTTGGTGGGGCTAATGGTAGACTCTGGGAGGGCTCACGCCAAGGAGTACTTCCCAGAACTTCTGCTGCCAGTGTCCTTGTCCCCATGGTGAGCCACAGCCATCCCCTGCCTCTGCAGGAGACCCTCCAACACTACCAGGTAGGTCTGGTTCTGTCTCCCCTGGGTTCACTGCTCCTTCCCCTGGGTCCCGATGCGCATACTACTTTGTGTGTGCCCTCCAAGAGTGGAGTCTCCGTTTCCCCCAGTCCTGTCGAAGTCCTGCAATCAGATTCCCCCAGTCCTGTCGAAGTCCTGCAATCAGATCCCACTAGTCTTCAAAGTCTGATTCTCTAGGAATTCCTCCTCCCGTTGCCGGACCCACAGGTTGGGAAGCCTGACGTGAGGCTCAGAACCTTCACTTCAGTGGGTGAACTTCTGTGGTATAAGTATTTGCCAGTCTGTGAGTCACTCACCCACCAGTTAATGGGTTTTGATTTTATTGTGATTGCGCCTCTCCTACCATCTTATTGTGGCTTCTCCTTTGTCTTTGGATGTGGGGTATCTTTTTTGGTGAGTTCCAGTGTCTTCCTGTCGATGATTGTCCAGCAGCTAGTTGTGATTCTGGTGTTCTCACAAGAGGGAGTGAGAGCACGTCCTTCTACTCCGCCATCTTGGTTCAGGCCCCTAGTTTCTATCTGTATTGATTTTTAAAATATCCAATCATCCACTTACAAGACTCTACTTAAGTAACTGGTTATACTTAGCCAGCTACACCCACTCAGAGCACTTCTTGTTGGCAACAGGTAGCTAGGTGAAATAGCATATATCAGTTACTTACTAGGTGCCAGACATTGTGCTAAGTGATTAATGTATGGTATTTCATTTAATACTGTACCTGTAGGACTCATGATCATGAAACTGAGCCTCAGAGAGTTTACCTCAGCTGTCCAAGATTACCAGCTAGTAATCCAGGTTTTTCTGACTCTTTAGGCCGTGCTCTACTTTAATCTGGTGGGTAAATTATCACAAAACATTGTTTGATCTTTTATGAAATCTTCTTCTATAGCTGATATTGCTCTGAAAGCAATTCCAAGAAAAGGGCTTTTTTTTTTTTTTTTTTTTTTTTTTGCGGTACGCAGGCCTCTCACTGTTGTGGCCTCTCCCGTTGGGGAGCACGGGCTCCGGACGCGCAGGCCCAGCAGCCATGGCTCACGGGCCCAGCCGCTCCGCGGCATGTGGGATCTTCCCGGACGGGGGCACGAACCTGTGTCCCCTGCATCGGCAGGCAGACTCTCAACCACTGCACCACCAGGGAAGCCTGAAAAGGGCTTTTTAAAATGTTTTATTCAATTTACTATTTTAAAGGCAAGCATTCATTTGGCTGCATGTTTTAATGAGACAACAAAACTAAGCCACAGAAAGGGTAATCATCCCAAAATGATCTTGAGATATTTTGAAACAAGAATTCTGCTGTTAAGCCCTCCTTCCCTCTTTTCTTATCCCACATGGCTGATCAGTTCTTTTCTAGAGTTAACATATTCTCTCTTTTATTACTAATGACACTTTTTAATTCCTTATCTGTATGTCTCTGAGGAGGTTCTGAAGACCCAGTGTTGATGGCATTCCTTTATACTCTTTGTATACTCAGAACTCCAAGATTCTTATAGTGCCTGGTAAATAGTAGGAGTTAAATAACTTTGAAAGAATGAAGAGTCAGCAGGACTTAGTTCCTTGCTTGGGGCAAAAAGGAAAGGAAATAGATAAGGATCCAATAATTTAGGAACTTGAATGTATTGTTTGCATAGTGTGAGTTTCATTATTAAAACGATCTGTGGAAAGCATGTTCTTCTATCTGGGTACAAACTATTTCTGTACAAACTAGATGTATCACATTTTCTTGTGGATTTTAAGATTTTGAGCCAAAAAATGCCAAGAAGATGAAACAATGTTTTGTGATCATTTATCCATCAGGTTTTTAAAAATGTGTAAATAATACATGTTCATTGTAGAAAAATTTAGACAGTATAAAAGAGGCAAAAAAGAAAATGAAAATCGCTCTATTTCCATTATTCAGAGATAACTACTGCTACATTTTGGTGAATAGCTTTCCAGAATCTTTTCCTGTGCATAAGGAGTAAGAAATATTACATGTGGGCCTAAGCAGTTGAGATTGTACCATAGAAGCAAGTACTTATTTATTTAAGAAGCAAAGGTTTTCTTCCCTTGCAAGTGAACCTGGTACCAATAAATGTTAGCTGCTGTTGTTTTATTACAGTTGTTATTAATGACATCATTATTTGATTATAGCAAAAAAAAATTAAATGCTTATAATAAATATTTGAATTATTTTTATAAGGTTTTTTGCCTCAACTTGTTGTTTGGGAAGTCTGAAAATATTCAGATTGTATTTTTCTTTTTTTTTCTTTTGTCGTTATAGAATTCCTCAGAGAGTCATAGTTGTGCCAGAAGTCTCTTAATGGCAGATAGAATGCAAATAGTTGTGATTCTGTCTGAGTTTTTCAATTCCACATGGCAGAAGGCAAATTGTGCAAGTAAGTAATTCTTTCATTTTCATGTTGCTGTCATGGTTCAACAGTATAGATGTCATTTTATTTGAACTCTGAAAATTTTGAATATTTTTTATTACTAAGTTTAAATGAACTGTGATTAGCATCACGGTTTATTAGTGAGAAATGCTTGGGCAAATACTGAAAGGCAGAAAAGTGTAGCAGTTAACAGTGAGCTTTGCAGTCAGACAGATCTGGATTTTATTCTAAGCTCTGCCATTTATTAGCCCTAACCTACTACTGTCAGACCTTGGGCATGTAATTTTACCTCTTGGAGCTTCAGTTTCCTCATCCGTAAATTGGTGGTAATAATGGAACCTACTTTATATGATTGTTTTGAGGAGTAAATGAAATAGACTGTGTAAAGCACTTAGCTTAGTATCTGGCATATAGTTAATGTTCAAGGAATGTTAGCTGCTTAATATAATAGTAATTATGATGTTTATAATAATATGTCATCTGGTGATAGGGGAAAGTGATAACGTCTATTTTACCAGTTTTGCAGGCTTGTATGTATTTGTATAATGAAATGAGATCTATTTTCAAGCATTCTTTGGGAAAATTAAAATCACTATTTCAATTCATAAGTGTTTTGAATACCAACTATGTATTAGGAAATTCTTATTTTCTATTCCTTATAATTTTTGAGGAAGAAAGTTATAGTTACAATATAACCTAAAGCAGACAAATAACTGCTATAATAAAGTTTTATAGAGTCTTGGGGAAGCTGAAAATAAATCAGATTGGAGAGAATTTGAAATACTTCCTGGAGGAGGTACCTTTTGATCCTACACTTTTGTGGCTGGGCATGATTTCAATAAGTAGAGATGAGAGGAAGGACATTGCAGATAGGGAGGCATCGTGAACAGGGGCACAGAGGTATAAAAGAGTAGTAGATGTTACAGGATGCTGGAAGCACAATGGGAGGTAAACTTGGAAAGGGAAGGTAAGACCTTGACCTATATAGTAGTTTATCACTTATGCCAACATTTTTCATACTGCTTAGAACACCAGCATAGTATTAAGAAATGGTTATATACTATAGTATCTTGGGAATTTACAATACACATAGAATATTAAAGGCAGTGAGAAGGACTATAGGTTAAAAAAAACTTTTAAACCCCATTTAACCTAGCACTTTCTGCGCTTTTTTTTTTTTTTAACTACAAAGACCCTTTTTTTTTCTTTTTTTTTTTTTTGTGGAACCCCATTGGAAGAGAGAGACCAGTGAGGAAATTCTTACAATGGTTTAGGCAAGAAGCAAAGAAAACATTAAGTAGGGCGTGGGCTGTGGAAATAGAAAGGATAGAGTGAATTAAAAATCTGTGTACCTGTAAGTCATTAAGGAACTTAAGTTTTAAAGGACTTTGTCTTTTTGTTTAGTTCATATGAAGAAAAACTAAATGGGAAAAAGACTCCCTGCTAAGTTTCTTTCCCTTTGTAGTATACCATGGATATTGAATATTATCTCTTTTAATTTTGTCTCTATTAATTCAAATTTTCTGGTAATTTGAACAGAGGCTTGGCTGACAGCTAACTTTTTTTTTTAAAGCAAATCTTTACTTTTTTGGAGTAAAACTTTTTAGTATAAATATGATTGAACGGAGTTTGCTTAACTTATATGGAAGAGCTGTTTTTAAGTATTCTTAAGCCCTTCAGAAAAATCCACTGATATAGGAAAAAATATGTTAATTGCAAATAATTTAAAATCAGTTAATTAGAATAAGTGGGGTATGTGTTGGGATTCACTTCTTTCGACTGATGTTACTTAATTTACATACTTGAGAGGTAAAGCATCTTTTCTTTAAAAGGTATTTTGTAATGAATTTACTAATTTAAAATAGGTTTCTTCTCTGGCTATTTAAAAAAAAAAGGAAGGAAAACATTTTGCTGTATATTTACTCAGTATGGTAGATATAAAACTCTTTAGAATAAATTCTTAGGGTACTTCTGTTTTTCTGTGAGGCATCCTATCTTGAAAATATTCCTTGATTGAACTTCTTCTGAAGAAAAAATGAAATGTTTACTTCCTAATTAAAATTAATTTGGCCAAAATATATGACCAAGCAAGGTGTAGAGAAATATGACATCTTTTGGAGAATTAGATAGCTGAGTGGGCAGGAAAGACAGGAAGACTTAGTTTTCATTCTGCTTACATTTGTACCCTTTGGATTGTATACCATAGCATTTAATACCTATTCAAAAATACATAAAAATTTTTAAAACTTGACGGACTGTCCAAATCTGCAATGATTATTCATATGTTAGATGTAATCAGAGAGATTGGCTATTTTCTTTTTCCAGATTATGCATTTTAAAAAGTTATCTTCCATTCATGGTTTCACATTTTAAAATTTATCATAATTTATATTCTGTATTTTATATGGAAATAAAATAGTTTTATAAATTTGTGCTCCTCAGCTGTTTTCCCTTGGGTATTCATTCTAAAGTAATCATCTAGGACTTCCCTGGTGGTCCAGTGGTTAAGACTTTGCCTTCCAATGCAGGGGATGTGGATTCGATCCCTGGTTGAGGAGCTAAGATTCCACATGCCCCGAAGCCAAAAAACCAAAACATAAAACAGAAACAATATTGTAACAAATTCAATAAAGACTTCAAAAAAAATGGTCCACAACAAAAAAAATCTTAAAAAAAATAATAAAATAAAATAAGATAATCACCTTACCTAGAAATGAATAATCTTTACCAAATTACCTGGAAACACTTCTAATTATGTTCTCTGCAAATCTCTGTAATAAAGATAACATGAACATTTTCTGAAAATTTTTAAAAATTGTTCAAAAAACTTTGCAATTTTTACCAAAATTTAATAAAGCATTCTTACTTGAGCAACATAGTCTGTTACAAAGCAGTGAGAAAAGAAATTTGAAGGAAGGAGAAAATAAGCTAAAGAAGGTGAATAGCAAGTCAGCAATTAAATTAAATAATATTTCTCAATGTCATGGCCCTTGGTTCATTTGAACTTCACAATAAGCCAAGCCCTGTGAGGTAGAATGGGGGCTCAGAAAGTGTAAACGAACTGCAGATTAAGAGCCTAGAACTAAAATCGGAGGGCTTTAAGATTGTTCATCTGAATAGACAGTGTTCGTGAGTTAAGGCCTAATTTTGTTTTTAAAGTGCTATTTGACAAATTCATTGCACAGTCTCCATTTTAAGAAATATTAGCCCTACACTTTAGCCCTACAAAGTTTAATATCTATGCTATATACATGTTTGATATCATGGAAAACCTAGTCTTTTACTAAAAATATAAATGTAAAATACTCTTTTTTTTTCTAAAGACCTATCAGTACTACATAAAATTAAAACTAGATAATGTGAAAAAAAAGTTTTTGATAGGGTTGCACATTTTCTAATGTTAATGCTCAGCAATGATCAGGAATCAGGCATCAGGTTCTGAGACAATCGCGTCTCTAGCAACCAGATCTATTAAACCACTGATTTCATGGGATCCTCACTCTTTTATTTTCTTGATAAATGATGCTAAAGGCTTCTCTTTTCCTTTTACTTAAAAGATAATCCATTTGTTACCTATCCAATCACTGTTTTTTTTTAATCTTTGGCCTTTAGAAATAGGTAAAAGAATGAATACAAAGGGTATTTACTCTTTTAATAAAATGGAAGAAAGCAATCATATCACACTATAATTTTAAATGAATTTATGCCTGATCAGAAGTTTGCCTAGGATGTTGTCATTTTGTATTGTAGGAGACGAAAATGTGCCATCCCAAAATATGCCTCTTTGGCATAAGGATTATTTTGAGCTGATTATTTTGAGAAACCGCAGACACAGGAGAAGCTCTGAAAACAGAGTAGAAATAACCATTTTGTATGAGAAATTTATATTTATTAAGGAAATCTCCACTTGTAAGGGTGTCTCCCTCTCTGTACCAGGAAGAAAAGGATGACTTTAAACCACTAGAGAATCTTGTAGATGGAGAAGGCAGGGATATAATCTGCATAACCTTATGCTTGTTTACCTCACTTTTCCTGGTCATTTCCCGATAACTGACCTCCCCCACACCCATCTTTCTTTGCTTTTACCTGAAGATGATATTCAAGTCTGACTTCTAAGCCACCCCTTTGAGTTACTTAATTTCCCTTTGTATCTTCTGTGTATATGCGAGATATACAAGTTAACAAACTTCTGTTTGTTTTTCTCCTATTGATCTGTCTTTTGTTACAGGGGACCCAGCTGAGAACTTGCAAGGGTAGAGGGAAAATTATGTTTCCTCCCCTACCTTATATACATGAAAACACAATATAAATATTCCCCCCCAAATCTAGATTATTTGCTTTTTTATTTAAACATAAAAAAAGACTGGTCGTGCTTGCTTCGGCAGCACATATACTAAAATTGGAACAATACAGAGAAGATTAGCAGGGCCCCTGTGCAAGGATGACACGCAAAGTCGTGAAGCGTTCCATATTTTTAGCAATTATACTCCAAGAAAGATGTTAAAAAAATAAAAAATAAAAAAAATAGATACAGGGCTTCCCTGGTGGCGCAGTGGTTGAGAGTCCGCCTGCCGATGCAGGGGACACGGGTTCGTGCCCCGATCCCGGAGGATCCCACATGCCGCGGAGCGGCTGGGCCCGCGGGCCATGGCCGCGGAGCCTGTGTGTCCGGAGCCTGTGCTCCGCAACGGGAGAGGCCACAGCAGTGAGAGGCCCGCGTACAGCAAAAAAAAAAAAAAAAAAAAAAAAAAATAGATACAGAAAAAAAAAGACTGGTCAGTTTTCTCAGAACTTATGTAAAACTGTTAAATACAATCTATGAACCCTTTTGTCTCAGTTAACTTTTTGTGGTGATCTAGTTATTAAATTTGCAAATACAGAGCTGATAAGTGATGCCAGCAATAGAACTCTTTAATGGTAAATAATCTGGAGTCTATTCAGTCTGGCACCTAAAAGATAAAATGGGAAGGAAAAGAATTACAAAGGAAGAACAAAAACTACTGAGGTGTTTTTAAAATTTGTTTTTAATTGAGACTTAAACCAATATGTGATCCATTTTATAAGAATATATATTTTGATATAAAATGACTATTCCTTTTTCATCCTCTGTGCTAGAAAATGCAAAACTATAATTATATAAAAATATTTTAAAGTTAATTTAAGGGGCTATTAAAATTTTTTTAAATAATATTATTAAAAATATAAACATGTAAAACTATAAAAGCTAAAATATTGTTTAAAAGAATACTTTTAAAAGTAATACATTGCCCAAAAAAGTCACCTTTCTACTTGATCTAGCTGTGGGTTGGCACCTAGTCTTTGCCATTATTACTTGATGCAAGGAAGGCTAGACACTCAGTGAAAGAGAGTGCCATCCTAATACAACATTGTTAATCAAGTATACTCCAATATAAAAAAAAAAGAGAGAGTGCCATCCTAATACAACATTGTTAATCAAGTATACTCCAATATAAAAAAAAAAGAGAGAGTGCCATCCGTTACCACTACCATCTATTTTATCTATAGAATTTCTGTGTCTTTGAATGATATTAGTCTTCATTAGAAATGAGTTTTTGGAAACTGATAGAAACTCAAAAGGAGTGTACACGACTCTTCCAATTCATATTACAGATAACATGGAAATTAATTCTTGTGGAGAGTGACTGTTAAGAAGTAAAGAACATATATCAAGGATTTCTCCTCTTCACAATTTTAAAGCTGTTATCAGAAGTGTATTGTTAATGCATATATGTGGAACCTAGAAAAATGGTACAGATGAACGGGTTTACAGGGCAGAAATAGAGACACAGATGCAGAGAACAAATGTATGGACACCATGCGGGGAGAAGTGGCGGGGCGGGTGGTGGTGGTGTGATGAATTGGGAGATTGGGATTGACATATATACACTAATATGTATAAAATGGATAACTAATAAGAACCTGCTGTGTAAAAAAATAAATTTTAAAAAGTCTATGTGTTTAAAAAAAAAGTGTATTGTTGACATAGGGATAGCATGGTTATTGAGATGCTTCTTGGTTATCTTATGCATATGACAGGTGAATAATCAGTAGAGTGACCAGATTTGATGAGACCATGAATTGCTTTATGGTAAAGTGTTTTGGTACTTTGTTTTTGATTTTTTTCTTTTTTCAACTTAATTGAGATATAATTGACATATAACATTGTTTAAGTTTAAGGTGTACAGTGTGTTGATTTGATACACTTATATATTGCAGAATGATTACCACCTTAGTGTTAGGTAACACCTCCGTCATGTCACATAATTACCATTTTGTCTGTGTGTGTGTGGTGAGATCATTTAAGATTTATTCTCTTAGCAACTTTCAAGTATAGAATACAGTATTGCTAACTAAAATCACCATACTGTACATTTGATCCCCAGAACTTATCTTACAGCTGGAGATTTGTGCCCTTTGACCAACATCTCCCCATTTTTCCCACCCCCCAGCCTTTGTCAATCACCATTCTGCTCTCTGTTTCTAGGAGTTCAGCTCATAGTTGACTGTGTATACAGGAATTTATTTCTGGACTCTCCATTCTGTTTGATTGGTCTCCTTTCCTCTGATAGGAGAAAATCTTTCCTAGTTGATGAAACTCCTGGAGAAGGGATTTATGACCACTGATTTTCTTTTGGAAGCTCTGTCTTCAAGCAGATAAGGGGAATTCACAGAAAGCTTCTCTCTGCCTTGGCTATTTTCCAAGTGCCATCAGCTCAGAATAATCCTTATGGCAAATATTCTGCCACCCTTCACTTTTTATGTCTTGATTTTTAAAAAATCAATAATAAAACTTGATAGTTGAGCAGAAGATCAATTAATCAGAACCCATCTTTCCCATATTTTATCTAAATGGTAACATACTAAGCATTGGACTCACTTATTTATATCTTGTAACTTAAAATGTCCTAGTTTTCATACTTATTAAACTTAATTATGTTGTTTAAGTACAAAGTTCCCATAATTTAATACTATGTTTTCTGAAGCTTGCCCTATTTTTCAGAAATTGATAATTGTCTCTGTTGTTCTCTATAGAACTAGTTTTGAAAAACAGCAGAGATCCTTATACAAACTCCTAATAGATGCCAAATACTTTATCTAAAGATGCATACATAATTCCTGTTATGATATTTAGTGGGTTTCTATGTAAGGTCTTAACTTGAATCCTTAACACCTTTAAGAATGCCTCTTGAGCTGATGCTTGAGCCCTCACTGAGAAAGAAGCTATGCTAATCTGTCCTTGATGAGGCTGCATTGATTATCTGAGATGAGGAAAATTCATAATGACCCCTTCACTTAGTGCTTATAGGAAGCTTTATTGCTACTAATATTTCTTAACTTACTAATTTCTAAAATATATAGCTTCTCACTGCTTATAACCTTATGCTCCCAATTCCTACAAAAGGATAAAAGAGGAATTTTACTGGAGTTCCTTTGTTTTAAATCAGAAAGTCAGGGCTTTTTAATAATGAAGACATTTTAAATCTCATTTTATAAGTGAACTCCTTTGTGCTTTACAATATCACTGTCTAATGATCATTGAAAAAATTTTGATGGTACTGCATTAACACAGTAATAAGATGGCCAGTCTATATTAGCTTTTAGTTTAATTTTCAAATTATTTCAAGTGAAGAGGAATGACTGTTAGTAAAATAAAAGAGATTAAGTTCTTTGGCGTTCAGAGAAGCTTCCTTTTATAAATTACTTTTTAATTTATTTTTCATTCTATAAATTACTTTTTTATAAAGAAATTATTTCAGTTACATACTTTGTATAGAAGTATGAATCACTCATATTCATGCTTTATACTGCTTTTGTAAGACAATACAGGGACACACACACACCCATATTGTGCATGTCAGTTGCCATGACGTGGCTCATTATACACAGATGTACAGTTGTTATGGATGAAATTGTATTCCCTCTACTTCCCTCCAAAATGTCAACTACAAAAACTGAAAACTTCAGTCTCGTTAGCACAATATAATAATATTATGCATATTTGTAACTGTTTGTTTTTATTTATATATACTCTACCTCATGTAAAAAGATTCAAGGCTACTTTGTGATGATGTTAAACCAGGATTAAGAGAGACTTATGTTATTTTTCTTTTTAAGAATTTAGTGTGTGAACTTTTTGAAAGCCAACAGAGTAACATTTTTAAATAGTAAAGGAAAATGGTATAATTAAGATAATACTTAATCAAGAGCCTGGAAAGTATATTTTGTATTTCAATGCCTTACTAACTTGATGTATGATCCTCAGTATATCACTTTATTTCTCTAGCTGTTTCCTAATTTGTGAAGTGATCCCTCAGATTTTTAAATGATAAGGTGAACAGTCAGAACAGGACTTACATGCTGGAGAAGATAAAGCTGCAGAGAATGTAGAGTGTGTGAGTTCAGAGAGGGAAAGACTCTTGGAATAGGTTCATCAGCAGGGCCCCAGGTATGCCAGGTGCAGGCCAAGTCCTACACTAGGGGCCCATGTAAGGGGGTGAGTGGGGCTGGATTCCAGCTCAGCTTCTGGAGGTAGGAGCACTTTTTTGTAAATAATCTACCGGGAGGGAATGTCTTTTTCCAGTTTGCACAAAGGAGTCTTTATGTGCTAGTTGCTGCCCTGTTTACCAGTTTTAGGCTTCATCTCAGTTGCCAGCACTGATCAGTTGGTAGCGACTGCCTGAATCCCTGCATGGTGTAAGAAATCTATGGGTGGTGGAGGGAGGAGCAGTGGCATGTACTTATTGATTCCCAGTATTGAACTTTAATTGTTTAGAGTGTAGATATTTTATATTTGCAGTGTTTGAAAGTGCAGGCTCAGGAATCAGACTGAGTAGAAATTCCAGGTTTTTACTTACCAGGTTTATGACCTTGGGTAACTTCTTAATTCCTCTCTGCCTTTGTTCCTTATTTAGAAAATGGAGATGATAGTTCTTGCCTCATAGGATTGTTGTAAGAATTGAATAAATGTGTTTAAAGTACAAGCATGGTGCTTGGAACATGGCAACTACTCAGTTAACATTAGCTTTCATTGTAGTGATTGTTGTTCATAATAGTGCATGCATCGTATAGTGTGTCATATCCTAATGTCTACTCTAAGGGAGGGAAAAAATCTTTTTCCTCTATCCATTTTAGGTTCTCTGGCTGGAACTCTCTAATTAGACTGGCCAAAGACGGAGTAACAAGAGAAAACAAACAGAAGTTTATTAACAAGTGCATTGCACATGTACACACGGGAGCACCCAGTGATGAGTAACCCAAATGGATGGTTAGAATTTGGGTTTATATACCATCTTAGGATAATCAGAGGAGAAAGGGTTTTGGTCTTCTGGACGAAGGAGGCAAGTTATGGGAAAGTGACCAGGAAAAGTACGGTTTAGTAAGGTTTGTTATATAGATTTAAGTTAGAACCATCTCCATTGGTAAGAGTTAGTTGTTAAGAGTCCTCCCTTTTCTTTTTCTTGAGAGAGAGAGACATCTTTACAAATGGAAATTTCCTTTACAAGTGTAAATTTTATCTACAAAATAAAAACTTGTGCCCTGTTTTTAGAGTTTTTCCTGAATCTGTTCGTTCTTAAAGGCCTTTATTTTTTTAAATTTATTTATTTTTGGCTGCATTGGGTCTTCGTTGGTGTGCGCGGGCTTTCTCTAGTTGCGGCGCGCGGGGGCTACTCTTCTTTGCGGTGCGCGGGCTTCTCCCTGCAGTGGCTTCTCTTGTAGTGGAGAATGGGCTCTAGGCGCGCAGGCTTCAGTAGTTGTGGCACGCGGGCTCAGTAGTTGTGGCTAATGGGCTCTAAAGCGCAGACTCAGTAGCTGTGGCACACGGGCTTAGTTGCTCTGCAGCATGTGGGATCTTTCCCAACCAGGGCTCGAACCCACGTCCCCTGCATTGGCAGGCAGATTCTTAACCACTGTGCCACCAGGGAAGTCCTTAAAGGCCTTTAGCTCAGAATAATCCATATGCCAAAGAGGCATATTTTGAGTTGGCATATTCTGGTACTCTTCACTACCTATTCAGTGTATCTCTTATCCATTGATTTCTTTCTGTTTGCATTGCCATCTTTCTCCTGGATAATTGCAACAGCCTTCTATCCTGTCTCTCCCCTCCCAGTTGAAAGATCATAATAGATGGCCCTGAGTGTGTATAATATACAGCTCTCAGTTAAATTTAAGAAGAACAAGAGTATGGTTGAGTACTAGAGAATAGAAAGTATTTGAACATCCCTTGTGGAGTAATTGGTAGGGCATCTACAAGGATTGTTTTGTGGCCCTGAAACTAGTTTGAATTGAGTCCCCTCATTATAACTTTAGAATTTTCTATAATAGTGTTCTACAACCACAATTGGGAGTAGAGGAAGTTAATGAAGGTTTTAAATATTTGTGAGTATGTGGAATGTAAAAAGGGCAAGGATTCTAGGAAAGTGAGATTGAAATGGTTGACCATGAGTTCCAGGATATGATGCCAGGCACTTGAACCTAGATCCCAGAGGGTAAGCTGAGAGCACAGGGAGAGGTAAAAGCAAACTGAGGATAAAGAATAAGTTCATCCAAGAAGGGAGAATAGATTTAAAAATTGTGCTATGTTCATACATAGAAATAGAAAACAATTCAAAGGAATGAACTTGAGCTAATGCTAAGTGAGAGTAGCAAGTTGCAGAGGAATATCATTTATGTAAGATTTTTAGAAAGACATAAAACAAGTATATTTATTTCCAGATTTTACTTGAAGTCCCTTTATCAGTATTTTATGCAAAATTCTCACCAGCTTGTTTCTCTGGTCTCCCAACTCACAATAGATTAGAAAGAGCAGATTTTAAAAGATTAACCTCTTAGATGCAATAACTGACCCACTAGTGAAGATGGAAGAGACCCAGAACTACTAAATTTAACACAGAAAACAATCAAACAGCATATGAATTTAGCTAAAATTAATGCAGGATAAATAGACTTATGCCTAAACAGCACTAAGAGTACTCCTATTAAAGTGGCATTTGATAACTGATATTCATGATTAAGACTTTGCACCATCAAAAATCAATTTCAGTTTTACTTGGTATATGGTTTTTACAAAGAGAGAAAAGTATGTGACTTTTAATATTTTCATTAAAATGGTCATGATGTAAAAAAAATCTTTTGGAAACTAAAAGGGGTAAGCTTCATGTATTTGGAAAATTCTCTTAATGTGGAACACTTCATGCTTGTTTGAATAAATGATTACGATAGTGTGAAACAGAAGATAACAGCTTGAGAGATAAATGACTATATATAATTGTTGCTTGAGATATATTAATCTACTTTTTGGTTTCTTGACAGATTGTTTAACGAACAAAAGTGAAGAATTATCAAATAGCACAGTATACTTCCTGAATCTGTTTAATTACACCTTGACCTGCTTTGAGAATAACCTTCAGGTATTTTATATATGACACTTGAAATTAAAATGCTGTCTTGTCCAAGTGAATAATAAATAATTCCAATTTTTATAGCATTAATTGTTGATATTTATCTACATACACAATGTAGAGGTAGACCTGGATTTCTGCTAAATTCTTCTATTACTAGCCCTTAGGCAAATCATCAAAACTTCAGTTTTTTAATTTGTAGGATGGGAATAGTAAGATCTACCCTGCCTACCTTCCAGTATTTCGTAGTCAGGATCCAATGAGTTAATGAGTATGAACATAATAACTGAGGCATGTGATTGTTTAATTAAAACACACTGTTGTTCTATCAGACAATAATTTTTCTTGACTTTGTTTATGCAATAATGTATTTTGCAATTCAGTTTGATTCTGTCTATAAAAAGCTTATTCTTTGCCTCAATATTTGCTTAAATATACTTTACCTACTTTAAAAGGTGCTGTTTAATAAGGTAACTTTGAGTTTTGAATTATAATATAAAAGGTAGCCTTTAAGAAACCTACCTTATTGGGTTTTGTTTTCTCCACCTCTGACCCTTGAATGTTAGTACTGAAACGTTCCTGGTAGTGGTGAGGGGTGAAATTGGAATTCTGGTAAAATCCTAGTTTTGAAACTTGCTTTTTAACAAGTAGGTAATCCCCACAAATAGATAGAAATATATTTAGGATATAGGTATGTATGACTTTCTCTTTAATAAATGTGATAACATAGAACATGAATTTCCCTGAGTATAATAAAAACTATTAGATGAACATTTCCCAAAATATGTTCTGCAAAATTTTAATAGATAGCCCATAAAAATGGTTTAGTGTTCTTAATAAGGATAAGAAATGCTTTAATACAGGACTGCAGAACTTTAGTGGACTAATGTACATTATATAGAACTTCAAATGGTAACTTTGTATACAGCATTTACCAAGACTATTTGACTAGGAACTCTGGTTTTAGAGACCAAAGACACTAGTTCTGATGAATGTACTTTAGGGAAATTAGCATTTTTCCTGGGACGTTAGTTGCAAATATTTTTTCCTCATTTGTTTGTCTTTTTATCATGCTTCTCTTTTTGATATGAAGAAAATTTTAATTTTTATGTTGTTAGATTTACCAAAATTCATTTAATGGCTTGTGGATTTTGTGTCACACTAGAAGGCCTTTTCCCACATTGAGATTATTTTTAAAATTTCTCCTGTGATTGATTTAGGACTTTCATGGGTTTTTTTGGTCCATTTAAGCATCATTTATCTGTTTGAAATTTATTTTGGTGTAAGATGTAAGGCTTAGCACCAACCTTTTTTTCCTGATGGCTTCTTGACTTTCAAAACATGATTTACTAAATAAATCCATGAAATGAATTTTAGAACCAAGTTCAAAATAATCAATCATTTTGATATTTTATTAGAATTGCATTACATTTTAGAGTCATCATTTGGGAAAAATTGACCTGTTATGATATTAAGCTTTCCTATCTAGGAGTACAGTATATATTCACTATTTTTTATTTCAGTAAAATAGAATATAAAATTTACCACATTACAACTTTTAAGTGTACAGTTCAGTGGCATTAAGTACACTCACATTGTTGTACAACTCTACCACCATCCATCTCCAGAATGTTTCATCGTCTCAAACTGAAACCCTGTACACATTAAGTAATAACTCCCCATTTCCTCCTTCTCTAGCCCCTGGCAACCACCATTATTCTTTATTTTTTAATGTTCTCTAGCACAGTTTTATTTATTTATTTAAATTTCATATAGGTTTATACATTTCTTAAGTTTATTTCAAGGTATTACATAGTGTTTGGTGCCCTTATGAATGATACCTTTTCTTCCCCCACTACAGATTTTAACTGCCTATTTTTAAATGGTGTTTTTTTTTTTTGGAATAATTTTAGACTTACAGAAAAGTTGCAAAGTGAATACAGAGAATTCTTGTATATCCCTGACCTAGTTTCCCCTAATGTTCACCTTATGTTACCAAGGTACATTAGTCAAAAATAAGAAATGAACATTGGTATATAACTATTAACTAAATGCCAGACTTCATTCTGATTTCACCCGTTTTTCTACTAATGTCCTTTTCTGTTTCAGGATTCATTCCAGGATAATGCATTGCATTTAGTAATTGGTTACTCCTTAAAATTTCTATCATATATATAGCTACATTTCCTTTCTATTTCCAGATGCTGTACTTGTGAGTCCTTTTTTCCCTTGAATTTTCTTTAGGCTTGTTGAAGATACATTTATATTTATTGTTCTTTTTGAAAACCCACCTTTGGCTTTATTTATCAGTTTCTGTTTTATTTTTCTTAATGTGTTAAGATATCCTTTTGCATTTATTAATTCCTCCTATATTCTTCTGGTTTTGTCATTTTTCTATTTCCTTAAATTGAATGGTTTTTAAAAATTAATTAACTAATTAGTTAGTTTGTTTGTTTATTATCAGGGGAGAGGTATGAGCTGGAGCTGTAGATTTGAGAGTCATCAGGTACAGATGGTATCAAGCCTGGAGACTTGGATGTGAGTGAATGTAGATAGAGATGATGAAGAGGCCCCAAGGACTGAGTTCTGGGCAATGCCAATGTTTTATAGGGTGTGTGGGTGGGGGTGTGTGTGTGTGTGTGGGTGGGTGGGTGTGTGTGTGTGTGTGTGTGAAAGTGGAGGGGAACCAGCTAAAGAGATAGGTGGTAGCAGTGAAATTAATGGTATTGGCTGTGGCAGTGCCTTCTGGCTCAGTGATGAGGCAGAGATGTGGGTTTAGGTTCCAGAACAGCTCCACCTTATGTAGTATGTGTTTGCAGGTGGCTTCTCTGGGAACCTAGACTGTCTGGGTGGCTGTCGAGACTGCTTTTTGTGGGTGGTCCCACAGGCAGGGTGAGGCTATTATTCCAGCCCCTCGCATCTCCAGAGGACAGTAGGTGGTTGCAGGGGATAGAGGGTCACAAGAGACTGTGGTTCCGGCTAGTTTCTCTGGGAGTGGTGTGACAGCTGTCATACAACCTTCCTGTGATGAAATGTGCATGTCATGCCTCTATAATTAACAGTGCTATCAAGGGCCTGGGTTTACTCTTGAGTTCTTGAGTCTCTTCAGAAAAGAAATCAGGAATGGCACATGCTGATGTCATCATTTTCCCAGAATCCTACTTCCTCATTTGCTTTAAACGTTGCAGGGCTTTTGTTGTTCGACTATGCCACCATTTAGTCAGTCAGTCCCTGTATCAGTGGAGATTTTTGTTTGGTTCAGTATTTTACTATCACAAATATGGACAGTCTTTTGCAGGTATTTGTATCTTTATCTGTCTGGTAGATTCCTAGAAGTGAAATTGCAATGCCAAATGATATGTACCTTTTAAGTTTTAATATAAATGACTAAATTATACTCCCCCATCAAGGTACTGTGCTCCATTTTTGATCAAACACATTTAGCTGAATGTACAATTGTTCTGTGAAAAACAGGCAATGGGCTATTTCTTGTGGCAGAACTAAAGAGAGTCTGAGTTTATTTGTCAAGTAGATAGTAAGGGTAATGTTGTAGGGGCTACATCAGCTTAATTCCTTTAATTTTTCCTTTTCTCTTTCATTCTGATAGTTAATATTATTTCTCCAGGCTATAAGGTAAAGAATAAAGGGAATAGAAAACAAAAGTGTGAATTGACTGTTTAGCAAACTTGTTCTTGAAATACAAGTGTCAGTCCCAGAAGTGGAAAAGATTGAGATTCACTAACATAATGTCTTATATCCAGTACCTGAGGTTATATTTTAGGTTATACGATTCATTGGTATTAGTCCCTTTTTGTTGACTTGAAAGGCCTGGATTAAAAGCCTTGGGGTAAGAGGGCTGGGGGAGGGATGTAGTTTGGGTGCCTTTTCCTAACTCATTATAAAGTCTTCTCTGTCTCAATAAGGCAGACTTCAGGGTTCAAGTCATCACAGGCAAGGGTATACTTTATTTATTTGGTGAGTGTAGGATAGATAAGGGCAGATGTATAAATGACAAGATAACTTAGTAAGTTTTTGGTATTTAGGTATCAATAATTTGGTATATGAGCTAGTGTTGCCCTCAGTTAACAGTGGCTAGTGCAGTGGTTTTCAAAATTCAGGGGTGACTAGAAAGTACCAAATATTTTGCTGTGTGCTACATACCAGTCTCTATTCCTTGGGACCTGTAATACAGGTAAGGGTATCCCTATTTTATAGATAAAACCAAGGCTCAGAGTGGTTTAGCAACCTGCCCCACATCACAGCTCAGCACTTTAACATACTCTATTATTTCCTCCAGGAGGACAAATAAGTTTAAAAAATGTAATGTTCATTGTGTGTATTATATGTGCCTTTGACATTTTAGGGGAGCACACACAGTCTTCTTCAGTTAAGAAATTATTCGGAAGTATGCAAAAACTGTCGTGACGCATACAAAACTCTGAGTAGTCTGTACAGTGAAATGCAAAAAATGAATGAACTTGAAAATAAGGATGAATCTGGAACACACTTATGCATTGATGTGGAAGATGCAGTAAGTACTTTGCTCCTGATACAACGCGTGTTTTGCAGTGTTGTTGAATGTGCCTTCAGCATTATTACTGGAATTTGCATATGGTGTCTTCAACCAGAAATAACTAGTTGCTAAGTAGTAAAGTTTTAGAATATCCTGATGTGTCAGACTAAAATGGAAATTAATCAGATACTTCATAAGTAAGTTGATAATTTGGTATATTTGACTTATTTTTATTAAAGTATAGTTGATTTACAATATTATATTAGTTTCAGGTATTCAACATAGTGATTTACTATTTTTATAGATTATACTCCACTTATACATTTTGTTTTTTAAGTTTGATAATGTGTGTCATTTTCAGAGGTGTGGGTATACTGTTAAATGTTTTCATTTCACTTTCTTGTGCACTTGTTGCTAATTCAAGAAGTCTCTAGGTTTTGCTACAATATGTTTCTGAAGCCATTCCTCAGTTACCTCCTATCCCATTGCTTTATTTCTTTATATCTATTACCATCTGAAAAGTTTTGTTTACTTATTTGTAGTCTTTCTCCCCTTACTAATATATAAGCCATATGAGGACAAGGACGTCATTGTCCATTTTTGTTCACTGTTCAGTATCTAGAACAACGCCTAGCAAATAGTGGGCCCTTAGTAACATGTATTGATTGAATGAATAGTCCACAAAAACTCTTTTTCCTCCGTTGAATATCCTGCCTTTACATGGGACACCACTAGATGGCAATCATGCCTTTTTATGGGAATACGATGCCTGACTATTGAGGCATTAGAGGAAACTGAAAATTTATTGTTAAAAAGAGAACTTGTGGTCAAAATTGGTAAACTTAATGTTTGAGAATGATGAGTGTGAATTATAGCAGCTCAGAGTGAACATAGTGGATCTGTAATATTCAGAATGGTAAAAAGCACTTAAAATGGATACACCATGGGGATTTTTGTTTGTTACTGCCCTGTTACTAATGTTTAGAGTAGTACCTGGCTTCTAGTAGGTTCCCAATAAATAATAAACATCTTTTTAAAGAATAATAGTCTCTTTCTTTTTTTTTAAATAAAGAAGAAAAATGAATATTGGTTCTATGACACAATTTGGATTACACAGGAAATCAACATGACCAACCTATTTTAGAACATCCATCTTGCAATAAGCAAAAATTACAACAGACGTATAGTGCACCATTTGTAAACCATATCTCAATTAAACAAAATCCAGGAAAGAACAGTTTTAAACGCTAAATTTGGTAGTTTCCTTACATCATTTAGCCTGTTTGACAGAAATCATGAGCTCAATGAAAGTGAGGTACTGCAGCCCCTAAGTGTATCTAGGGGCTAAATAAGATATTAATATTGTTTAATAAAGTTTCTATGACACATTAGATATTATGTACTTAAAAAATTATTTGCTGTGAGTATGAATCTTTCATAATATCTTAGATAAGTTATTAAGCATTTCATAGATATCATCTCTTGAAGAGAAGCCCTATAAAGTTGATATTTTTTTTTTTTTTTTTTTTTTTTTATTTATTTTTTTTATTTTATTTTTTTTGCTGTACGCGGGCCTCTCACTGCTGTGGCCTCTCCCGTTGCGGAGCACAGGCTCCGGACACACAGGCTCCGCGGCCATGGCTCGCGGGCCCAGCCGCTCCACGGCATGTGGGATCTTCCGGGATCGGGGCACGAACCCTAGTCCCCTGCATCGGCAGGCGGACTCTCAACCACTGCGCCACCAGGGAAGCCCCTAAAGTTGATATTTTTATCTCCATTCTAAAAATATTGCAACAAGCTCAGTGAGATTACATAGGTAACATATGAAAGAAAATATTTTGTTTGTTTGTTTGTTTGTTTTGCGGTACGTGGGCCTCTCACTGTTGTGGCCTCTCCCGTTGCGGAGCATAGGCTTCGGACGCGCAGGCTCAGCGGCCACGGCTCACGGGCCCAGCCGCTCCGCGGTATGTGGGATCCTCCCTGACCGGGGCGCGAACCCATGTCCCCTGCATCGGCAGGCAGACTCTCAACCACTGCGCCACCAGGGAAGCCCTGTTTGTTTGTTTTGTGAGACTTCCCCTCCCCCCCAGTTTTACTGAGGTGTACTTGACAAAATTATAATATATTTAAAGTGTACAGTGTGATGATTTGATATAAATACATATTGCAAAAGGATTCCCACAGTCTAATTATTGACATTCATCACCTCACATAGTTATCCTTTTAAATCTTTTTTAATGAATGAAGCACAGTATATTTCTATTGATACAAGTTCTGTTTGAAGTCTGTGAAAAGCTGACATTCTTTAGACAGTATTATGAATTTACAATATGAAATTTCTGTATGGATATAAATTTATACAATGACTAATCATGAACCAGCTTATTTTCCTGACAGAAGAAATTGTCCTCAACTATTAATAGATTTTTTTAGGGATGTGTATTTAGTCTAAATTTGGGGTTCTTGTTATTGACAAAATAATTTTATGAAGTTGAAGACAAATTAAATATAAAATAGAGTAACATTATTTGTTATTGTTTCAGATGAATATTACTCGAAAACTTTGGAGTCGAACTTTCAACTGTTCAGTCCCTTGCAGTGACACAGTGCCTGTAATTGCTGTTTCTGTGTTCATTCTCTTTCTACCTGTTGTCTTCTACCTTAGTAGTTTTCTTCACTCAGAGCAAAAGAAACGCAAACTCATTCTACGTAAGTTTCTTTTTATTGTTGTTTATTTACTTAGACTAAAAACCTGTATTTAAAAAAATCTAAGCCTGTTTTAGAAATAATATATACTTTGAGAACTCAAACTATATTAGCCTAAAACAGCTCTCTTCAAATTTTACAACTGTGCTCACTAACAGAAGAGATGTGTAAGTTAAGTGACTTTATAATCAAACTTTAACATACAGTATCTTTCAGAAGCTTTAATTGAGAAAGCTAGATTCCCTGGAATAAGGTTGACAACAACAAAGGAATAGCGACAAAGGCTTTGCAGACCTGAAATGGCCATAATAGGGAGATAAATAGTAGAGAGCTCTTAGGCCCATTGGCAGAACCACCCATGACAGAACCACCAAACAAGTAGCAGGCAGGGAGAAACTGTAGCTTACACACAGACGATTTGCTTATGAACAAGTTGGAGTTGTAGTTGCAAGAAAGTTACTTGACATATAGCATGTGCTCAGTATGTGGTCATTCCTTTCCTTTCTCCCCATCAAATAGGGCAGAGCAGAAAAAAACAATAACTGGAAGGTCCCAACTAGCCAAAGAAAAGTGACCTCCAAATCTCATAGGTTTCTTGTTTATTATCAGAATGAAAGTATGGGCTTATCCCTTAGTAATTTTAGTTTTTTTATAAAAGAATGTTTTCTGGAGAAAAAAAGTCAGGCTTTTTTTCTCTCAAATATTATTCCTAGTCTAGGAACCTATGATATAAAAATTCTTTCCCCTGTACATTTCTTTCTGGCATTTCTTCATGATTTATCTAACTTCACTTCTAATATATCTAACTTAAAAAAAAAACCAGATTGCTTGTAGATCAGTTTACATTGAATTTGTAATGTCACCTCAAAAAGCTAGCTACTAGAGGAGAGAATCTTTATCATGGGTGTATTTAGTAAAGTATTTTGAAGATTGCCAGCATTCTGTAAATATGTAATAACTCGGGCCTAAAAGTGCTTCTTTAGGGTAATAACAAAACATTGCAGGGACCTCACCATTGAGAAAATTTATTTTTCAGGGCTTGGTGTACTTTTAAAGTTTAGCATCTTATTTGCTTTGCAAATCTATTTAACTCTACAGAAGATATATAGTACTTCTGATCAGTGTTTTTGTTTGATTGTTTTCACAGTAAAAGTCATTACCATCCATCTGCTTGTATAAGCCACAAATCTTTTTGTCATTTAATTTCTTTTAATATCTTTCAATTTCTTAACTTTTTCTTTTCTTTTCTTTCCCCATTCCCTTATTCCCTCCCCTACCCCTTTTCAATTCATCAGCAAGTACTGCCAGCTCTATTTCCAAAAATATATCTTAACTTATCTTTTCTCTGTCCCCACTGGTAATACCTTAGCCCAGGCCATCACCGTCTCTTACCAGCACTAAGGCAGGGTAAGGCAGCACTAAGGCACCTTCACTGGTATCCCTACTTCTACTTCTTGACCCACTACAATCCATTGTCCGTATAGTGGCTAGAGTAAATTTTTAAACACAAATTTTACCACGTGCTCCTCTCGCATTTGAGACCCTTCCCGTGTACCCATCGCACCTAGAATAAAATACAGACTTATTCCAAGGTCTGCTCTCCAAGCTGCATGTGACTTGGTCCCCATCTGCCTTCCTAAACTCCTGTGTCTACCCCTCTCCTTTCTCATGATGCTGTATGTAGGCAGTCTGGCCTTCTTTCTGCTCCTCTCAAACACCAAGCTCATTCACACTGCCCTCTTTCAGAGGTTCTTGTATTTTTCCCTCCCTGCTTTCCTTGACTGGCTCCTTGTCATCCAGGTCTTAGGTCAAAGGTTACTGACACAAAGATAACTTTTATGACCCCCCCAACCTAAGAATACACCCTTTTTAAAATTCTTCTGTATCATCTTTCTTTAATAGCATTTAATCACTATTTAGTCTATTTAAATTAACTTTTCCACTTATTTTCTACCTCATTTGTTTGTCTACCCTGACTCAACTGTAAGTTCCATCAGAAAAAGGATTTTGTTTATGTTGCTCACCACTATATCACCAGCATCTAGAAAGTACCTGGCCCATGGTAGATACTCAAAAATATTTGTTGAATGAAAGAACATTGTACTTAATGTTAGCAACTCCTAGAGTGAGTTCCTTAAAATACTAGTCCTGTGAAATTCCTTTTCATGAGCTTCGTAATGTACCTGAATATAAATTAAGGCTTCTGAGATTACATCCCCCAAACTTGACAATAGGACCTTTGCATAATACCTATTAATGTTTCATAAAAGCATTGTTTACAAATTAAATGATGAACTTAAGGAAATGCTAGTGTAAGCAAATAGTTCTTGTGCTGATACCTCATGGAAATCTTAACTTACTTTTCTTTATGCTACCATTTTATATGCTTCCATTCATCAAGTCCTATGGTAGGAATTAGGGATTTAAAAAGAAACAAAGCACAATAGATGCCCTCAAAGAACATACCGACCATAATCCAATCATTACAACAAATGTAGTAGAAGTGCATACAGTGTGGTTGGACCACTGAGGCATGGAAGACAAACTCTGCATTTGGGGTGTTGGAATTCACCATTAGAAGATCCCTGGAGTAGAATTCTGGAGGATGTAGGGATTTATCAGATAGAGAAATAAGGAAGCAAGGAAGTTGTAGTCATATGTACTCACTGGTATTGCTACCTGGTTAGTTTAATGAATTTGGTAATTAGAAACTAGATTACTTTTAATAGTTTTAAACAACATTAAAAAAAAAACCCTTTTGATTAGTTTGCTTCCCAAATCCACTGAAGGCTTAAGAAGTAGACTTTTATTTTAGGCTGTTTTTTAGTTTAAGTTGCTTTTTAAGTTTAGGCTGAAGCAATACACTGGTCCAGGAAGCCATGTTGTCATCTTCTACTTAGAGTTGTCAGGGGAGACCCTGATAGAAACTAGAACAGTGGTTCTCATCCTTGGCCACATATCAGAATTGTCTGCCGAGCTTTCAAAACACAAAAACAAAAATTAAATGTCTGAATCCCATTGCAGACTTTCTAAATCATAACCTCTAGTCTAGTGTTGAGAACCTCTGAAGTAGAGAGATTCCTAGTTATCCAATGTAAGATACTTTCACTATGGCATGGTTGTTTTTAGTTTCTGGAACATGAGAAACATTCATGTTTAACTAAAGAACAAAACATATTACCAAGCCAAATAGCCATGATTTTCTTTATTAACTCTAATGACTCAGTCCCTTTAGCATCATGATCAAAACTGATTGTACATATTTTATTAGCTGCCATATATGTTTGTGCACATGTATGTAATATCCAACTCACTTTTCTTTGTAAGCCATTTGAATGTTTTATTTTTAAACATTACAGAGTTCTTTCACTGAATTCTTTTAAGAGAAATTTAGATTTGGATTTCTGGATTAGACTTTCAAACATATAATTTTATTATTATACTTTACAGCACTTCCATTTTTAAAGTAGAGTACTTTCATTTTTATTACATATTTAAGACTGTATTGTTCAGGATGATATAAATTATGTCTGTTTTATTTGGCGCTGCTTCTAACAAAATCATGTGCAGCTTCTAGCAAAGTTATATCTTTTGAGGTTGGTAGAAAAAAATAGATTTAGGTTTAATTCTTATAAGATTGAATCTATTCAGATTCAAACATAGAATTAATAGATGAATACTATAGTTTACATAAAATAATGAATAATTATGTTTAGAGAATTAAATTTAAGTTAAAATATAATACTTTTGATTTATTTAGCCAAACGTCTCAAGTCCAGTACCAGCTTTGCAAACATTCAAGAAAATTCACACTGAAACCTACAGAATGGAGAATTGACATCATATCCCATGGATGAATGATGGAAGACATAGCTTGGCCCAAAAGAAGATAAACCGTGATTTGACAAGTCAAGTTCTTAAGAAATGCAAGGACTTCAGATTTATTTTTAAATAAGAATTTTCAATTTTTCTTTCCTGTTCCACCCCCTTTTTAAGGGTTTGGGTATTTTTAATTTACAGGCATAGCAATGTTGTCTATTTTAAAGTGTATTTGTTATAATAACAAAAGATGCAAGAACAATCTTGTTTTATTTTGTAGGCATATTGTTACTATTTGAGACTTCCAGTATCTCCTTAGTTAACATAGTATCTCTAGTAGCAAAGTTTTTGAGAACTAACATTTAAAAATTAATCAGTTATAGCAAAGACTTTGAAAAATATTTACTTGCCGAAAAGTAGCAAGTCCAAAGATTAATTTAAGTTTCTCACCATTGCAGTATTATTGTCACATATATTTAATATGTCATATATTACAAATAATATGTAATTCAATCTCTAGTTTCCTTAAAGTCATTTTTGAAACCACTAGTTATAAACCTCCCCCAAAATTTTTAGAAATGGAAAGGCACATTACATTTATCTTTGTAAAAAGATTTATGGTAACTGGTTTCTTACTTGACTTTTATAAATAGTGTTTTACACCTTATTTTTGCCTTTATTTCATAAGTAATTTGAAATCACTGGACTGCTTTATTATATTCAGGGCAAGATGGATTCTTTTTATACCAGGGATTTGCATTGTGAATTATATTATTTGGCAATTTATAATTTATTACCACTTTAAATCAAATGTAACATTGTCACAATGTATTTAAATTATGATTTTTTAATAGGGATTTTCTCTTGGGATATATGGGGAGTTTTGGAGGGGAAAAAAAGGAGGAGTAAAAAAAGCTTAAGATTCAGAAAATAGACAGGGACCTGAGGGGATGCTTACTATAAGAGTATTGAATGGCTCGTACTGGGGGGCATGAGTCAGAAAGAGAATCTGATACAGAAAGTAGTAGTTCAGTTAAGATGATGCATATTTGTTTTCTAAATTATTTAAATCAGATAAAAGTGATATATGATTGAAATGAAGTCAGATAGTTCACACTCGAAAACAAATTCCTTTTTGGAATGTTTATATCAACCTTTCAAAAAAAGCTTCATTTCAGAATTGTTCACATTTTTTTCCCTCAGGTTTTTAGCATTAGGTGTTTCACTTGTTAATTCCTTCTAGCTGTCTTGGTGGAAATAGGCTTTCTTTTCTTTCTTTCCTTCTTTCTTTCTTTAATATAAAGCCTACTTTATATAGAAAAACAGTTTGCTTAATTGGTACAAGAATCTGAATCCTTTTATACACTGTAAAATGCTCTTATAGAGAGACAAGAAAGTGTTTTTATTTTTTTTAATGTTTACCATATATGCAGAGTGAAAGAGAAGCCTCATCCTTGGATATGCAACATATCCAAAAGCTGTTACAGTTTTTCTAGTCTGCCGTGATCCATTTAAAATGTGCTGGGGTTTATTCTGCTGTTACTGTTCATGCTGCTGATGCTAATAGCACTATCTTGATTTGAAGCATATGGTTGAGGGCCATTGAAACAATCTTTCATTAATGCAGATAAAATCAGTTTACATGTACAAAGTTACAAAATGGCATATTTGATTCTGTAAGAAGTGACTCTTTGAGCACCTTTTAATATCATGTATTTCTAAAAACCATTGCTTTTGGATATGGTTGCTAATAAGCACTTTACAAAAGAAAAGGCAGCCTTTAATATTTTTCTGGTTGAGTCATTGCTCTTTAGAAGTAGCATCAGCAATAGATTTCAAAAATAAGCATTAAGCACTACAGTAAAGTGTATAAATATTTCATTTGTAAGATTGTATTGAAAAGTTCTTTGCATAGTTCTGAATTCTTAGATTCACAGCATATGTGTGTGCACCGGAACATCTTTAGTTTTTTGGCACTTTGAAATAAACAAAGTAGCTTAAGGAAATTAAAGTGCTATATTTTATTTTTATTATTTATTTATTTATTGGCTGCATTGGGTCTTCGTTGCTGCACGCAGGCTTTCTCTAGTTGCGGCGAGTGGAGCCTACTCTTCGTTGAGGTGCGCAGGCTTCTCATTGCGGTGGCTTCTCTTTGTTTCAGAGCATGGGCTCTAGGCACGTGGGCTTCAGTTGTTGTGGCACGTGGGCTCTAGAGTGCAGGCTCAGTAGTTGTGGCGCATGGGCTTAGTTGCTCTGCGGCATGTGGGATCTTCCTGGACCAGGGCTCGAACCCGTGTCCCCTGCATTGGCAGGTGGATTCTTAACCACTGCACCACCAGGGAAGTCCATATGCTGTATTCTTACAATAAAATAAGCTACAGAAAAGAAATGTTATTAAGAAAATCATAAGGAAGAAAAATATGTTTACAGTACTGTACTGTATTTATCGATACTATAAGTTTATGTCATCTGTTTACAAGATGAATTGTCTGTCAGTACCTACATCAATATTGTCTTATATGATGCAAAATACTGTAGATGTTATATGTATTACTAACACTAGACATCAAAAATGAAGAGATAACATGAAAAAGAAATTCAGTTTATTTACAGGTATAATAATTCATGCATTGATAATGAAGAAGCAGCTATATGATTGTTTTATGGTAGCCTAGGATAATCAATACAATTGCTTCATGATAGCCTAGCCTGCTCACTAATGAATGAATTGTTATAAAATTTTTATGGCATGCATAAAATTTTTATGGTATGCATTATTGCAGTCATATTCATGATACAGTATTGGAAACGTAATTATGTATTTTTAAAAAACACTTCCCTGTGATGATAGGCTGATACACAGTTTCTCCAATTATGAAAGAGAGAGGCATACTGTACAGTTATGTAATTCTTTGAAAGCAAAGTTATAAAACAGTAAGAAAACTAATATCATTAATGTTATGTTAAATATCACTCACCTTGTGCCTATGTAGGGATAGGCCGTCCACTTCAATACAAGTCTTCCACATGATGTTCTAACATATATTTTTGTATATATGTTGAAAAAAAATCTGTGTATGAGTAGACATGCACATTTCAAAGACATGTTATTCAAGGGTCAACTGTACTTTAAAGAAATCACTATTGCCTTCTGGCTTGCAAATTTTCTGATGACAGGCCTGCTGTGATTCTTATATTTGTTCTTCTCTATGTAACATTTTTATTTTCTGACTGCCTTCAAGATTTCCTCTTAACTTTCAATTTTCAACAGTTTTACTATGATGTGTCTTGGTATGTTTATCTTTGTATTTATTCTGCTTGGGATTCTCTGAGCCTCTTGGATTTTTTGGTTGTATATCATTAATTTTGGAAAATTCTCATCCATTATACCATCAAATATTCTTCTGTCCTGTTCTCTCTCTCTCTTCTCCTTCTGGGACTCCAATTAGATTTATGTTAGACCATTGATATTGTCCCACAGCTCTGTTGGATGCACTCTTCTGTTTTATTCACTCTCTTTTTCTTTTATGTTTCAGTGTGCATCATTTCTATCGACCTACTTCAGGTTCACTGATTCTTTCTTGTGCTTTGTCCAGTCTACTAATAAGCCTGTCAAAATGATTCTTCATCTCTTGATGTATTTTTATTCCCAGGGTTTCCATTTAATTCTTTTTTATAGTTTCTATCTCTCTGCTGAAATCCTCTGTTTTTGTATGCTGTCCACTCATTCCACTAGATCCCTTAGCATTTTAATCACAGTTATTTTAAATTCCTGTTGGATAGTGTCAATATCTAGGTCATCTCTGGATTTAGTTCTGTTAACTACTTTATCTCTTGACAGTGGATCATTGTCATTTTTTTCTCTTGCTTTTTAATGTGTCTTATAATTTTTGATTGAATGTCAGACATTGCATGTAAAAGAACAGTAGAAACTGAGGTAAATAGTATTTATACCTACAGTGGGCACACCTCTCCTTCTCTTGGGCCATTAGTGTGAGGGTACCAAGTAACTCTCAGTAGTAGTTGATCTGGGCTTGGGTTTTATTGTTGATATTGTAACCTTGAATATACCACAGCTTTAAAATTCATCCAGTGGTGAACTGCTGCTACTTTGTGTTTAGTGAGTGGCCTAGAATGCCAGGGAGTTTCTCTCAGTGTCCCTGCTTCACCCTCTTGCTTTCAGCAGACTGCACAACTGTACTACAAGTGGAATCTCTACAAGTCCTGCCCCTCCCTTAGCTCTAGGGATCTGTTGCTTGTTTCTTTGAGCAAGTTTTGTGGTTGGGGCAGGCAGTGTTTTCCCCCCTAGCCTCAGTCTTATGCAGGCCCTGGGCTCTTGAGCTTTATAGGTGCACCTCCTTCTCCTCATGGCAGTCAGACTCTGCATTGTAATGGGGGTGGGGGACGGTTCTTAAATGAGAGTAAGTTTCCTGTCCCTCTCTCACTGGCAGCAGACCTAATGCTTTGCATTAGAGCAGGATCCTGGTCACAGGTGGGTTTCCTACCCCCTTCCAGCATCTGATGCTTTTTCCTTCAACTCCTTCTCTACCACAGCCTTTTCCTGGAACCAGGGAACAGGAAGGTTTTGTACCACTCCACTAGTGGCAAATGGCTCTTTCTTTGTATAAAAGAACATGGGTTTCATGCCTTTACCCCAGTGGCAGATGGTTGTATCTGCATGCCTGTGTCACCAAAGGGTGGCTCTTTCAGTTTTCCTGATCTGCCCCCCATTTTTCTTATGAACACCCAGTGGAGGCCTATGGAAAAGAGCTGGCAAGTGAGGGCAGACCCTTCTTGTATCTGTGGCTCCTGGAGATTCTAAGCTGCCACACTGGCCCATACTTTGTCTTTCAGCATTTGTTAAAATTTCGGGTTTTCTCCTCTTACTGTTTTGGCGGCTACTCTTCCTCTGTACTCTGCCCAAAGAAACCTAGTTTGTAGGAGCAGAGCTTCTTGTGTTTCTAGATCCTAAGTGGGACTGGAACTCATTGATTGCTTCTTTGTTGTCAAGTTTTTTCTTGACAGCAAATTGCTGTGCCATTTGTTTAATGGGTAAAGAGATGAAACAAAAGAAGCAGGGTTGATAATGATGGAAAACATAAATAGGAACTAAATCCCAAACCAAAAAATATAGTAGCTGAAATTAACTCGGTGGAAGGGTTTTATAACCAATAAGACATGGTTGAAGAGATGATTAAGAATAAATTAGAAGAGTATCTCCAGAAGGAAACCTGGAGAGAAAAAAGTTTGTAAATACAAACGGGGGTGGGGTGGGTAAGAGATATAGGGGATATCGTGAGAAGATGTAATATAAGTGTATTTAGAGTCCCTGAAGCAAAGGAGAGAGAAAAATGGAACAGAAACAATTTTTGAAAAGATAATAGCTGAGAATATTCCCAAACTGGTGAAAAACATTGTCACAGTTTAAGAAGCGCAAAAAGGATTTAAAACAAACCCAGAAACCTAGTCACATTCATAGTAAATGAAAACCAAGGAGAAAATCATACATACATACAGTTAGAGAAAAAAGACATTACCTTCATGAGAGCAATAATTAAAATTATTGTTAGTTTCTCAAGAGAAATAATGAAAGCGGGAAGGTAAACGGAGTATTTTCAAAGTGCTGAAAGAAAGTAACTGACAATCTAGAATTCTATGCCCAGCAAAAATGTGTTCTTCAAAATTGAAAGGGGAATAAGGCATATCTGGGCATAAAGTCTGAGAGAATTATCACAAACAAGGCCTGCATTAAAGGGAATACTAAAGATCGTTCTTCAGGCAGAAATAAAATGAACTTAGGTGGAAACCCAAAGACACAGAAGGATAAAATAGATAAATAAATCTGAATAATTATTGACTGTATACAACAATAATGCCCTGTGGGATTAACATATATATAATGAAAACACATAACAATGGCATAAAAATCAAAAGAGGATTCTTGGAGTTAAAATGTTTTAAGGTCGTTGTATTATGTGGAAAGAAGGTTATTTCTTTAGGCTGTTTCTGGAAGTAAAATTGATTGTCAAGTGGGTACTGGTAAAGAACTTTTTTGTTTTTAAATTGGATTGAAGGTGCATTCTGACTCAGATCCAATTCCACTCCTTTCATGACATCTTTTATGATTTTCTTCTGCTTTTGACTCTTCATATTTAAGGAAGCAGCTTGTCATAAAGGAAAAAAATGAGGCCTTTAGAATTAGACCTGGGTTTAAACTCCTGCTTTTTCCCTTCCTTGGACAGGCAATTTACTTCCCCTTCCTTGGACAAATAGGAGGTAACAAGATTATTGTGCAAATTATTATTTTTTTTTTATTTTATTTAATTTAAAAAAAATTTTTTTTGGTGGTACGCGGGCCTCTCACTGCTGTGGCCTCTCCCATTGCGGAGCACAGGCTCCAGACGCGCAGGCTCAGCAGCCATGGCTCATGGGCCTAGCCGCTCCGCAGCATGTGGGATCTTCCCAGACCGGGGCATGAACCCATGTCCCCTGCATCGGCAGGCGGACTCTCAACCACTGCGCCACCAGGGAAGCCCTATTGTGCAAATTAAATGAGATTAGGTATATGAAGAGCCTACAGTGCAGTGCCCAGTATCTAGTACTTCATACTGCTCAATTGCACTATGCAATTTGGCACTTGATTAGACACCCTCTCACATTGTTTCCTAGGTTCCTTATGTTTGGGATTATTATCCCGCCTCTCCTGACTAGATTGTAATTCTTTCCAGTTCAGGGACTATATCTCTTTTTCCTCTTGTACCTGTAGTTCAGTGAAGGGTTTTTGGAGTCAGGGTAACACTTGTTTGAAGAAAGCACATGTAAACAAGATAAAATACATTCCTGAACTACACACTGTTTTGTAGCAGGTCCACACAGAAAGATGTTTGAGACCTTGAAGAAAAGTCCTTCAGCTGCCCTTGAAAAGCATAAATGGTGAAAACATAACTATTTAATGAAAAGAGAGAAGTGCTATCTTACCATTCAGGAACCCTCCAGTTTAAGCACTGAAGATTCCAGGCTAGAGCCAGTATCGAGTGTCATGGATTGCTGCCCTTAAAAGTAGCATCTTAAGTTGCATATAATACCTTTTCTGGGCAAGAGTCCCATCTGCTTAATCTCTGCTAAATGAGTGTATATTAGATCTGACTCTTGAAAAATACCAAGTTAAATCGGACAGTTAAAATAAAATCAACATGATAACCATAACTGGTTTAATTTATCTTTCAGTAATCCCACACATTACCTACTTATTTGCTGTAATGAACATGCCATTCAGCTAAAATAAGATTAACTGCTTAAACTGCAGCATTACAGGCAGAGAACGTTAATGCCACTTTGTGTTTCATTGTAAGGTTCAGCAGTTAAGCAATATGGTGTTGTCATTTCTTCCTTTGTAATCAAGATGGTTTCACTTAGGATTCGTGCTCCCCAGCCGATTCTCCTGATGGAACATTTGAAGCAGTACATTTATATGTCTAGGTTATAGCCTGGCAGCAATAACAATCTTCAGAATCAAACCTGTTGGCCTCATCAGCACTCAAATTACACTGCTCTTTGTGAAGCCCCCCTCTGCTCTAATGGTGATGAAAATCTCGCCTGCCATGCAGACTGTGGAAGGGAAGTTGGAAGGGGACTTGACTATGCATCTGGAAAATAGCACTGTGACTCAGGTGGAATCAGAGTCCAGAAAATTAACCCAAGTTTTCCCCAAGTGAATGCACATTTGTCTGTTCTCTGCATCAAGGTCAAATCCCACTTCAATGGATCTTTCTAGACTGTTTGAGCCCCACTCATCTCTTATCTTTGGACTCTAATTGCAATTATAGTTCTCCCTACATTACTTAAGACTGATTATTTAGTGATTTATGTGATTCATATCATTGTTCTATATATGGGCTAAGACTATCTCTTCAGTTAGACTGCAAGGTCTCAGAAGTCAGGGACTAACATCTATATGGTCCTGAACCCAAAAGAAGGGCCCAGTAATTGCTCCTTGACTGAAGGAAATAACCTCTGTGTGATGTGACCCATTATGACTCTGCCTGGATAGTCTGGAGAGGGGACCATTAGCCTCAGCTGAGCCTGCAAGGAGCCCCATCCTCATCATGCCTTCTCTTCTGTGGAGCATATTCCATTTTTGTGGTTCGTCAAAGAGAGTCAGTACGGTGACCAACAGATTTTTCCATCCATTCACTGATTTATTCATTCAATAAAGATTTATTAAGCACCTGCTGTGTGCTAAGTCTTACTTGTCAGCACTCTAAGAACTGAGAAACTCCTTGCTGGCTATTTTGGCTGAAATGGGGAAAACGGTTTAAAAGAGCTAGAAGAAAACTCCTTTCTTCTCAGACACTACCCTTCCACCCCAACTTTTTTTTTTTTTTTTTTCCGGTACATGGGCCTCTCACTGTTGTGGCCTCTCCCGTTGTGGAGCACAGGCTCCGGATGCGCAGGCTCAGTGGCCATGGCTCATGGGCCTAGCCGCTCCACGGCATGTGGGATCTTCCCGGATCGGGGCACAAACCCGTGTCCCCTGCATCGGAAGGAGGACTCTCAACCACTGCACCACCAGGGAAGCCCAACAACCCCAACTTTTGAGCAGGAGCACACTTCTGTAGAGCTTTCTTTTCCCGTGTTTATTCATCACTTCTTCCCATTCTCATCTCTCCTCCTCCTTAAATTGCTGTGATGGATAGGAGTGCTCCTCTCCTGCCTCCCTGGCTGTGACAATAGCAGGCAATTGAATTTTCCTGTGTGAAACTAGTTTGCTCAGGTCTCTGCTGGGCAGGCTGCGCTTGCTATGTTGGATGAGTTCCAGCATGCTCCTTTGTATAGGATCTAATATGGATCAGGATTTCTCAGTGGGCAGGAAAAGGGTGGGGAGGGAAGAAGGCAATTAGGTGGGTTCTGCCCTCTCTGCCCAGGGCGTCTGATGAATTCCTTAATGAATTATAAACAAGGAGCTCAGTCTTGGATATACCTCTACCCCCAGTCTAATAATTGTTGACCAAGTTTTGACCCTTCCAGGGAAAAGCCAGAGCCTCAATTGCCTGGGATGATCTGAGGCTGGTTTGGGGGTATTGGAACAGCTGCCTTCTGAGCTAGACCTCTTGGGAAACCTGAGGTCATGCTCTTGACAGCAGTGAATCCAATAGTGATGCACCCTACTCCCTTGCGTCCTTCATTTTCCTGCTAGAAATAAGAATATACTAGAAGGATCGGCTATTAGAGCCAAGATGGACCTTAATCATCTCTATTCCAGGCCTCCTTATTTTTCAGGTGTAGAAATTACAACTAGTCAAAGTGGTTCACCCAAGCAGATAGAGCCGTAATGGCAGAGCCAGGGCTGTGACCCAGGTCCCCTGACTCCCAGGCTAGAGCTCTGATACTCGGTGTCATCTCTCACTATTCCCTTCTCCATCACTCTGTTCCCATACCTCCTTTTACTGCCTCTCTATCTATTCCTTCTCTCTTGACTGACTCATTGTTTTTCTTCTTACAATTTCAAAAGCAAAAACTACCAGTGTAAGAAGGAAGACAGCAAAAATGAGCAAAACTGACTTCCTCAACATTCTCCTATAACACTTTTGATTTGTCCATAGTATGCTAACGAATATTTCTTAGATACCAACCTGCTTAAGCATTCATCTCGCTGAATTTACTGTGGACTCATAGAAGTTTATTAAGTGTATCTCTAATAGAGCATGTTGTTTAACTTTTTTTTAATTTTTTTGGTTCAGACTTGTACAAGTGACAGAAATCCACTCAGACTAGCTTAAGCGTTAAAGGAGATTTATTGGATTACCTAACTGGGAAGTCCAGAAATTGATCTAGCTTCGGGTTTGACTGGACTGAGGAACTGCAGGGAGGTTGCCACCTGTGCCCTCTACCCATTTGTCTATATTGTCTTCATTCTTTCCTACTGCAGACAGGTGTTCTTCATGTAGTGAAAAAAAACATGGCTGCCGGCAGTCCTCATTGACATACTTCCAAAAAGCAAGACCCCTTCTCCTCCAGCTCCAACCTGGTCTCAGAAAAGGGCTCTAATTGGCCCAGTCTGGGGCACATGCCCTTCCCTGGACCAATCACTGTGCCCAGGAGAATGAGGTGCTATGATTGGCTGGGCCATCTCTGGTTGGGGAGCTATGGTCCTGCATGTCGCGTGGCAGGCTGTCTCCACGTCTCAGATACGAAATGTATTCTGCAATTCCAGTTACAGTCAATGCTATATTTATCCAGATTTGTGCTCTGACTGCTTGGTATGTTTGGGCAGTGGCAACAGTCTAAGACAAAGTCTACTGATTGCTCATGTTTGGAAACCAGGCTCTGAGCAGAGTTCAAGGTGGGGCAGAATGACACAGTACAACTTTCTGTGTTGTTTTTGTTGTTTTTTCTGGCCTCACCACAGCAGCATGCAGGATCTTATTTCCTCAACCAGGAATCAAACCCGTGGCCCCTGCAGTCGAAGCGTGGAGTCTTAACCACTGGACCACCAGGGAAATCCCTCTGGTTTTCTTTTAGTTTCACACCATACCTCTTCTGAGAAGCTGAAAACCACTATAAAATGCCCTCTTCTACTGTCAAGATGGCACCGTTTTTTTAAAAAAAATCTCCTTGCCTTCTTTTCCTATTGACTGTGGTGAGGAAGGAGAGCGGTAGAGAGGAAGACGTCTTTAACAGAGGTTGCTTGTTGCCCCCAGTGGTTGCTCTTCATTTCTTCCATAGCTACAGAAGTTTGCACTGGACGCCTGACTTCTCAGGATAAAGATGACATTTCCCAGCCTCCCTGAAGTGGGCGAGAGGAGCGGCATCCAACTGAGGTTAGTGGCCCACGGGCTCACAGCAGGAGTGTTGAATGGCAACTTCTAGGACGCTTGTTTTAAGAGAGAACTGGTGTAGGTGAGTTCCCATGTTCCTCCTTTACTCTCACACTACTACTACGCTTCACTTCTGATGCCAGGTGTGTGGGGTTTGACACATCGAGCAACTCTCTGGCACCGGCTGGGTGTCCTACAATCTAACTCCACTCTGACATGACCTGGAGATAGCCTCAGATCCCACCCCCCCTTCAGATGTCAATCACAAGTTTCAGCTTGTCACCTATACTTCTAATTGGGGTTCCCATGACTTTCTCCTTGTGAATGGCTCAAAGAACTCAGGGAAACACAGTTACCAGTTTATTATATAATTAAGGATATGATAGAGGATACAGATGAACAGCCAGATGAAGAGGAGAGGTCCAGAAGGGTCCTGAGTGCAGGAGCTTCTGTCTCTGTGGAGTTGGGGTATGTCACCCTCCCCACATGTGGATGTGTTTACCAACCTGGAAATTCTCCAAACCCCCGATACTTTGGGGATTTGTATGAAGGCTTTGTATGATCAATTATTAACTCAATCATCAGCCCCTTTCCAGACCTTCCCAGAGGATAGGGGTGGGATTGAAGTTCCAAGCTTCTAATCATGGATTGGTCTTTCTGGTTACCAGCTCCCATCCTGAAGCTATTCAAGAGCCCACCAAGAGTTGCCTCATTAGAATAACAAAATTCCTATCATCCAAAATTCCAAGGGCTTTAGGAGCTCTGTGTCAGGAACTGGGGTCAAAGGCCAAATATCAGAACAAAAGATGCTCCTAGTGCCCTTATCACTTAGGAAATTACAAAGGTTTTAAGATCTCTGTGCCTGGACCTGGGAGGCAGTGACCAATATATATTTTCTATTATTTCACAAGGCCCTTTATCTTTCTCCCCTTTCTCCATCCTGCTGCTTAGAAAGTGGCTGTGATGGCTGGAGCTCCATCTTGAAAGAAAAGGACAAGGGCCATGCATAGCAGAGTAACAAGCCTGAGTCCTTGACACCATGGAGCACCCTACCAACTCAGGCCTGCCCACTCAGATTTTATGTGAAGGAGGAATAAACTTCCATGTTGCTTAAGCTACTTTTTTTTTTTTTTTTTTTTTTTTGCAGTGCGCGGGCCTCTCACCTTTGTGGCCTCTCCCGCTGCGGAGCACAGGCTCCGGACGCACAGGCCCAGCGGCCATGGCTCACGGGCCCAGCCACTCCGTGGCATGTGGGATCCTCCCAGACCGGGGCATGAACCCGTGTCCCCTGCATCGACAGGCGGACTCTCAACCACTGCGCCACCAGGGAAGCCCTTAAGCTACTATTATCTTGAGATTTTGGTCATTCACAATTAAACCAATACCAATTGATTTAGTATATTTCAGGTGGAAAAGATGAGCAGGGGAATTCTATTTTGTACTAAAGGACAAGGGAAAGTGTCATATCACCCAGGAAGGGCTGAGTGTGTGATAGCCTGGAGTGAAAAGCGTGAAAAGCTGGGCAGTCGTTTTGGGGGGTTGGTAGGAACAATGCTACTTCCTAAAAGTAACCAAGGCCAAGGCTTTTGAACTCCCTTCTTTCTCTGCTATTGGTCCTTAACCTTAAACCAGTGCAAATCCCTTGAGCATTCAATGTCCATATTGGTAAACTAATAATAATGTTTTATAATGTGTTTGGCTTTTAGTTTCACAAGTAAGAAACACTGAACAATTAATAGAGAGAAATTGCAGTATCACAGTTTGAAAATTGAAATATACTTAAATAGTAATAAGAAAGAAGCACTCCAACTTATCGACAGTCTTCTCTTTTTTTTTTTTTTTTTGCGGTACGCGGGCCTCTCACTGTTGTGGCCTCTCTCGTTGCGGAGCACAGGCTCCGGACGTGCAGGCTCAGTGGCCATGGCTCACGGGCCCAGCTGCTCCGCGGCATGTGGGATCTTCCCAGACCGGGGCATGAACCCATATCCCCTGCAACGGCAGGCGGACTCCCAACCACTGCACCACTAGGGAAGCCCAGACAGTCTTCTCTTTTAAGCGCTGTGCTAGGCTAAGTAATTTATAAACATTATCTCATTTAATCCTAACAACAATTTTATGTGCTAAATGAATTAAATACTGTTTTTAGCTCCATTTTCTGGATGAGATACCTAGAGATACTTAACTGACACTTGGAGAGAAGGATTAAGCATACCTAGAATCACACAGTTAATAACAGATCTGCATGACCCCAACACCCATACTTCTAAGCAATACTCTGAAGTTGTGAAGAAATATATTCTACAAAATCGAGATCTCTTTTAACAATTTCATGTTAAAATGAGCGTCAGTTGGTGTAACAGCCAGGTTCCCACAGGAAACAGAATTTATCCCAACAGGTAAGACTGTTAGTGCAATGGGGAGACTGTAATAAAGGGACTGCCTCCAGAGGTGTGGGCGGGGTTAAGGAAATGAACGAAGGATTTTGAGGCACCCAGAGTCTGGCACCAGCAGGAAGTCATTCATTCCCCTAGGGCTGAAGGGGAAGAAAAAGTGGTCTTGGAGCCTGGTGAGAGCTGGAGCTCCCTGAGGGGAGCCATAGGTGTGGAACATCACAGCTATCAACAGAGACGCAGCTACTAAGGTGGGAGGGCAAAGAATAAAGCCTGACCGCTCTCTCCTCTTGCCCTCTCATCAGAAGGGGTCAGTCTCCTTGGGCACAGAGCAGGGCTGGGAAGGTTGGAGAATGGGTCAGGAAGGCAAGCAGAGGAATTACAGCCAGCACCGTCCATCTCTGAGCTACAACAGCTCTGTAATCCAGCCATCATTCAGACTTTTCTAGAAAACAGACTCTTTGGGCAATTCTTTGAGGGAAAAATCCCACAGGACTGAGAGCAGCTCTCAGAGCTCAGGATCCACTCCCTTTCTTACCCTGCTTTGCAAGGATAACCCTGCTGCAGGGAATCTTCAGGGCAGCATAGGCAGTTCAGCCCTGCAATCCCAGGGTTCTCTTTTCCTCCATGTAGCCTCTCCAGCCATCCTTTAGGACAGTCTCAGCCTTTAGTGCTGTATTCCTTCATGCCACAGGAGGAGAGGCAGCTGTCAGAGTAAAGAAGTGAGTAGATGATGGTCAGACAAAAAGCTGCTTCAATGATTAAGACATATTTTTTACTTGGGCCCAGTCTAGTCATTTATTTTTGGAAAATCCATGGAGATTATATCCACAGGAACCAAAAATTAGTTTCCAACTGCAGTAGACACCTCTTAAATGGTAAGCAATGATGGGCCAAGGCCCGTACCACTATCAGTTGTGTTTACTTCATATTATTTATGAATTTTTTGTTAAAAGGAAGTAAGAGCGGTGCAGGGAATCTGTGAGAAAATATTTGGTGGGAAATGAAGGATAAATAAATTGATAATCTATTGTCTTTTGACTTCTGAAAAAGGAAAAATTCTAAACTCTGTAGCTTCTCCTCAGAGGATATTTTACACCCATTAACTATGAAACAAAATTGGTATTGCGAAGAAAAGGAAAAGGTAAATTCTGACCACTTAAGCCTCTGGGAAGCATGAGTGAGAAAGTGACGCTGCCAGACTACCGTACAATCTTGTTTCAATGAGAAAAAGTCTGAAAAAACTTCAGCAGCCCACACAGTCCAAATCAAGTCTTTTATAAGCAGATGTTGCCACCTTTGGGGCCACTAGAAAATCAAATCAAATCCTTGGGCAAATTATAAAATTGTACCCTTAGGAATTACAGAAATAATGAGTCATTCTACTTTTCAAATACTTGGTAATAAAACCACATTACATCTCTGTTTTTATGGTTGTTTTATTTTTAAAGTTTTTTTTTTTTTTTTTTTTTTTTTTTTTTTTTGCGGTATGCGGGCCTCTCACTGTTGTGGCCTCCCCCGTTGCGGAGCACAGGCTCCGGACGCGCAGGCTCAGCGGCCATGGCTCACGGGCCCAGCCGCTCCGCGGCATATGGGATCCTCCCAGACCGGGGCACGAACCCGTATCCCCTGCATCGGCAGGCGGACTCTCAACCACTTGCGCCACCAGGGAGGCCCTTAAAGTATTTTTTAAAGTTATATTTTGGTAGATCATTTTTCTAACTTTGTGTTCTTTCACAAAGCCGTTTTGTCATATTTTTCTGTTTGTCATGATCACTAAACGGCTATTATATTTATATAAAGTAATAATACCAGTTCTGGCTTCAATAGGCAAAAAAACAAAATTTAGGAGAAAAGAATATTTCTTTCTTACTGAAAAATATATACTTCTGGTCTTTACATTTTCATTTGGGCTTTTCCATGCCACAAAAAAAGAAAATGAAGCCCTCTGAAAAGTGTTGACATAGATGGGGGATTTCTTTTAGCAAAGAGTACTTAAGAGGAAGGTGGAATTACTCACTAAGTCAATATTTTCCCCCCAAAAAAGGCTCTGCAGAATTGTAGTCTTCAGAGATGCCTCTCTCTCTCTCTCTCTCTCTCTCTCTCTCTCTCTCTCTCTCTCTCAGACTCATAATGTACATTAACATATTAAAAGCTCTGAGAATTACTGCAAGAAAGTAATCTGCTTAACATTTGTTTTACTCACCATTATTTCCTTCAACAAAACCCTATAATTCCCCATTGAAATTATTAAGAAAAGACAAAAATATATACTTTGGGGAATGTGGCCTTGAACTGAAGTTCCCCTAACTACAGTATAACTCACTGGAAAGATTTTTGTTGTCAAATTGTTTTGAAATTTTTAAGCCATACCAGGAAGAGTCTGATTTCAATGAACCAAATCGAATCTTTAAGTAGAACTGGCCTTTAGGTCACATGCCCAAGCACCAGCAAGAATGACATCCAAGACCCTTGCTTTGTCCTTTGCCCTATTCACACCTGAGTTCCTGAGAAGTTCCTGATGTCCTCTGCCTGAACTTTCCCCTTATCTCTTATTTTTGGCCTCATAAAAATTCCCTAGGGAGGGCTTGGGGAGACAAAAACCAAAACACATTTGATAATCCTTTGGTCTTGGCTCCCTTCCTCTGCTCTGATTCACATTTACCCCTTAAATTCTATCTGTCTCCTTCCGGACACTCCAGAAATAATCCAACCATATTCAGCTTATTCTAAAGCCCTGGTGCTGGATTGTGTCCACTCACTCAGTCTTTGAAGGGATATTTCTGGCCCCCTAAGGCGAGGCAGGCAGTATGCCAGGCCCTGGGGCTCCTGCAGTGACCCAGACAGACATGGGCCTGAGCTCACAGAGTTCTTGATCTAATGAGAATGCCAATGTCAGGAATCAGGCAGGCCCTAGGTAAGAAAACCAGGGATTACTAACTATTAAAGAGCAGGGAGACTGGAATTTAGTTATAGTAGGCAATTATATTTTATTTAAAATTTAAAATTGTATATCCTTTTCAATAAGTGGTTTTTGTTTCTTTGGCTGTTTTAATTTTATATGAAAAGCAAAGTTGGCTATAAACACATGATGATTTCCCTCTAGATTAACCAATCTTATGGATAATATAAGGATAACCAAGTTTACTTGGTGGCTGCATATTCTAATTTCAGTAAAAGAAGTAGAGACCAGTTAAAATCTTCTTCAGGACTGGTGTTGTAACTCAAAACTTTTAAATGCTAAGTGAATGGTAGGTGTTCACATATGTAGAGACAAAAATTTTTTATGAAGAACATTTTTAGGTACAAATTCTTTTGAACTGATGGTTGTGATTTTTTTAAAGGTGCTCCTCAGGATGGGTTTGGAAGGAACTGCTGGGCTTGGATATTTGGAGAGGAGTGAGGTTTCTGGGAATCGGATCAGAAAACCTGGCTTCAGGCAGACAATGGTCTCTTTCTCTTCCTTGCTCTCTGTGAATATGAAATTCTACCTATCCCAACTTCTCCTTTTCCACACACAGAGACTGGCAGCTTTTTGGAAGCTTCAGCTGTTCCCTCCCTCAAGGGTGGTGGGCTTAGGGGCCGGAAGTGAGGTGCTGCTTTTGCGGGGGGGGTGGCGGAATGGTGGTCACTTCCACAAGCCATTTCGTGTGAGACAGATTTTATACAGGCTTTTAGGTCAAGACATAGTCAGGAGCAACTCAGGGAAAATTCTCCACCAAACCTCAGGTTCCTAGCACCAGAATAAAATCTTTTTTTTTTTTTTTTAAAGGAGGGTGTGTGTCTAGACTAGAGGAGGTAGAGGAGGAAGTACTCACCTCCATAAAATATGGTCATTATGCCCCAAGTACCCTTACCCATAGGCAGAGCAGGTAATCCTTGGTTCAAAAATGACAGCCCATGAATAAGTTCTGGGATGTAATGTACAGCACAGTGACTATAGATAATAGTACTGTATTGCATATTTGACACTTGCTAAGAAAGTAGATCTCAAAAGTGCTCATCAGGGCTTCCCTGGTGGCATAGTGGTTGAGAGTCCGCCTGCCGATGTAGGGGACACGGGTTCGTGCCCTGGTCCGGGAGGATCCCACATGCCGTGGAATGGCTGGGCCCCTGAGCCATGGCCGCTGAGCCTGCGCATCCGTAGCCTGTGCTCCGCAACGGGAGAGGCCACAACAGTGAGAGGCCCGCGTACTGAAAAAAAACAAAAAAACAAAAAACTTAGAGTAGAAGTTTATTATTAGAGCTCTGATTTGTTTCTCCAGTTCACTAGTTAGCTGCCCAGTAGTTCTTAAGTTCAAAACTCTGATAATGTCCTTCTAATCATACTCTATTGAGCCACGGGGACTCTTAGCCCTAGACAAATGCAAGAGGCTTAGAACTCTCTCACAAGCCTTACTTGTTTCTTTACTTTCTTTTCATGGATTTTGTTGACTACTTCCCGGATGTTTGAAAGGTATCTATTCAATGTCTCTTTATTCAGGTGCACCATTAAAAATTCAAGTTGAAACAAAAAATATCAAATAGATTATCCTTAATAAAAATATTCCTAGGGAGGGCTGCTCCCAATTCATTAGGATCTGTGGCTCGTGGGGTAGACAAAGACTGACTTAATAATGTTTATAGTATACTGGGGTTTATAGAGATCCAGACCGCCCTCTTGGTAGCCTGCAGAGGAGCCAGTGTACACAAATGGAAAGCATCCTCCAAACAGTCTATGAGAGAATCATGCAGTCAACCCAAACCCCTCACTTTGTTTAGCCTGCATTGTCCTCATGCACTGACCCCACCTGCTTCGCCCAAGCACATTGCTGACCACTCTCCCCTTGTTCACCATGCTCCAGCCCAGCTGTTTTCTATTGTGTTCCTCAAATTCCAGCTGCTGTTCCAGAATTCCAGGCCCTGCCCCTGTCCTCACCTGATATCTTGACCTAGAACGCTTTTCCTTCCTAGGACTGGCTCCTCATCCCAAGGGAAGCCTTTCTGAGGCACTGTACCTGAAGCAGGAACCACCTCTATCCACTCAGTCTCCAGGCCATGATCCTATTTATTTCCCTCATAGACCTGCCGTAATTTGAAATTGAGTTAATTTTTTACCGTTTGTCCTCCTCTCCCCTCCCCGCAGAAAGTAAGTTCTGTAAGAATTTTCTTGTCTTGTTCACCGTACATAGCCCCAGCATCTCTACCTGGCACAGTGTAGATGCTTGGTAAGTATTTGTTGAATATACGAAGTAACAAAACAAGCTGGAGGATAGTAGATTATGTTCAACTAGCGATGAGCTGTGCAATTATGATGTCAACTGGATTGCGAATTGCCTGCCGGGAATGAAGTCTCCAAGAATATCGCTGTGGACGGGAAAACACAGACTCATCAGCCCAAGGCAATTTCTTTCTTTCTTTTTTTTTTTTTTTGGCATTCTTCTATCCAGCCTCATTTATTTATTTTATTAATTTTTATTGGAGTATAGTTGCTTTACAATGTTGTGTTAGTTTCTGCCGTACAGCAAAGTGAATCAGCTATATGTATACATATATCTCCTCTTTTTTGGATTTCCTTCCCATTTAGGTCACCACAGATCACTGAGTAGAGTTCCCTGGGCTATACAGCAGGTTCTCCTTAGTTAGCTATTTATGTATAGTAGTGTGTATATGTCAATCCCAATCCGCCAATTCATCCTGCCCCCCACCCCTAAGGCAATTTCTTCTAATTGGAATTTTCCTAAAACTAGGCTGCATTCTAACAGTCCCTTGTAATGTTTCCCAAGACATATCAGTCTGAATTCCTCAATAAGAGAATATCCAAGCAGTATTGGGAGGTTCTAGAGACACAGAGATGAGAAAGCCTCCATCCCTTTCCTGAGAGATCTTATACTCTAAGGGGGTAAAGACATAAGGGGCTTTGTCTTTTGTAAATTGCCCAGACCACAGAATTTTCATTAGTACATGAAGCAGTCTCAGGAGTGTTGTTCTACAATATGAGATTTTGAAATAGTTCCTGAATCCTTCACCTTTCAAAGCCTAGGATCCTTTGGACTCTACAAAAGTGCCCAGTGTTTCAAAACAAATAATGATTTTTTGGAAAAAAAAATGCTACCCATTACTGAGCTCCTGTTATGTGCTAGACCCTACCCTGGGCATTTTTTACATTGTTTTTCTCCCAAGGTAGTTCCAATTATATTAAACTCATTTTTACATATGATGAGACCGAGACTCAGGAAAATTCAGTAACTGGTTCGAGGTTACACAACTAGTAAGTGAAAGCCATGAATCAGATCCCAGTGTTTCTAGTGCCAGAGCCCATGTTCCTTGCACTATACCACAGGCTCTTGTTTCAAACATTCCAGGACCCAGTTCCTCCATTTTTCACCTACAGTGGATCTCTTCCTAACTTCCCTTCTCTATACGTGTTAGAGAACATCTTATACACACCAGGTAAAAGCCCTGTAGATCCAGGCAGTCTTCCTTAAAAAGAGGGTGCAGTCCAATGGCACACTGTACTAATGGAACCATTGAATAAGGCTGCAGGAGCTCTAAGGATATGTAGAAGACACGGGGCAAAAATAACACTGAACTATCAATTACAGATGTGACTGATACAAGACCCTTAATCGGCTCAGCTTCTGTTCCCACTTTGGTAACTGCAGAGCCCTTCTGGGTAACAGCATTTATCCCCTAGGTCCATTCAGGTTTCTCTCATGTCTTGTCTTAGCATAGGTATTTTCAGTTCCTAATGGTCACCTAAATAGTATTCATTGATGAAAAGCAGATGTGTCTTCCAAGGGGTGTGACTTCCCCAACGATTGGCAACAGCGAGTGCTGTTTTCCCACTGGAGCCAAACTCTTCCTCCATCTCAGGGAAGCAGTTCCATTCCTCCTAGCCCCTGCGGATATGGTTTTTATTTTTTTCTTTCAGATGTTACTACTTGAAAATTGCGGTTTTATTCCAGCTCATTAAGTCTTATAAATATTATGATTTGACATGTCACATCCCCCAGTCAATTTCACCTTCGTAAACTCTGGGTTGTTTGGACAATTGCAGAAATTAGACAGGGAGGGCATAGTTGGCAGGAATGAAGACAATCACCCCCTCCCTTCCTGCACACACTATCCAGCCCATGGCAAGGCACTGCTGGAAAAGTAGACTATGAGGGAGAGAAAACCCTTTAAAAGTAATTATTACTCTGCTGAGGAAATAACATTGACTTTCCTTCAAACCACTTCTTTGGAGTATCAGGCAAATATCAAATATCTTTCAACCTCTTGAGTTTGAAATGGTTTTGTAGGTACATGTGACAATTGACTTCGAAACAAAGGCTTTTGGAACTAGCTACTCTCCTCTCTAAATATGTTTCATAAGAAGGCATATGCCTATGGGAGGAGTGGGATGAGGAGCTAGGGAACTAATAGAAAATAAAAAGAGGGGGCATGGGGGAAGGGCAGGAGAGAGGAAGAGTCAGAAACAAAGGACACATAGGGTTTAAGTGTTGTGCTTCCTTTTCCTTTTCATTAGCTCAAATGATGGGGCTACCCGTGGATTTCAGATCCACTTAAGCTCTTCTTAGGGCCTGAGGCACAGGCCGGCTCTCAGAGGAGAGCTTGGCAGTAACAGAGGCAGAAGTCAGACAGAAAGGCTCTGACATGTGAGCTGTCGGGTGATGTCAACAACAGCTGACCTATCATAAGACCTTAGGAAGTAAACCAATGGGAATCTTGTTTCAGAGCATCCAGTGCCGGCTAGCTCCCCGCTAGGTGCTTGGAAACAGATTGACTAGCATAATGGAGTGATTTTGTAATCTGTCATAATACCATAAGCCACAAATCCACAGACTTTGACCCCTCACAGGTATAATAAGCTCCTTTGAATAAAGCTGCACATGTTCTCCCTATGGGGAGTGTGGGAGGGGGCCTTTCCCCTAATTACATATCCAAAGCAGATGTTTTGCCTGAGAACAAAGCATTATATTCATTAGCAGCAATCTTATAAACCAGGTTCTTTTTACTAGCGAGTTAACTAATTGACAGTTAAGAATTTGTATTAATAATATACTGCAGCCAGGCATTGCTTAATCTGACAGTTTTTTAAAAAATGTAGGCAAGCTCTGCAAGCCAGCGTGACTGCCAGCCTTTATGTAGGAATCCTGCTTATCCAGGATCTTCAAATCCCAGGTCGAAGTCCAGGAGTCAGCAGAGTTACTCGCTTGGATGAGTTTTCTTGTTGTTCCCTTTGTGACACATCTGAACAAGGAGGTGATTTTGTCCCTGTTTTCTTAAAATCTTATTGGCATGATTCACTTGTTCTCCAAATTATCCAGATAGTGAATTATCCTGACTCTTCCTTTCTGCTTTTCTGTGTCCCACACTCTCTTTTCAAAAATTTTATTTTACAGTATAGAAAGAACTATTTCTCAAGTCATTAGCAACTCCATCAAAAGTTGTGTAAGTGGGCTTCCCTGGTGGTGCAGTGGTTGAGAGTCCGCCTGCCGATGCAGGGGACACGGGTTCGTGCCCTGGTCCGGGAGGATCCCACATGCTGCGGAGCGGCTAGGCCCGTAGGCCATGGCTGCTGAGCCTGCGCGTCCGGAGCCTGTGCTCCACAGCAGGAGAGGCCACAACAGTGAGAGGCCCGCGTGCCTCAAAAAAAAAAAAAAAAAAAAAAAAAGTTGTGTAAGTGTTGGTAGAGATGGTGAAATTGAAAATCTATCATCTCACTGCCCTTTCCAGTCTTTGCCTTCAAAATTCTACCCATTTTTTTGAGACCCAGCTTAAAGACTTCCTCTTGCACAACATCTCTAACTTCCTCACTCATGAAAATCAAATATTTCCCTCTTCCACTTTCCCAGCATTTGCACCAAACCTCTCTTGTGCCCATGACTCACCTGATTGTAACCCCCTTGGGACAGAATCTGTCCTATCTATGCCCTCATTCTCCCTCCCAAGATCCCTTGCCTATAGTTAATACTTACGAAATATCTGCTAGGTCACATTGAAATTACTCTTTATTGTAGCTCTAATCTCAGTCAGTCTGTAAACACACATTTGATCTCTGTTTTTTAATAACTATGTCTAGAATCTAGTCCTCTGTGGCAGGACCTTTAATACCTCTTGTCCATCTCCCCGCTTAAGTCTCAGCCTCCTTGAGAGGGATCTTTCTAAGACACAAATATGGTCACAAGACTCCTCTGCTTAAAATCCTTCCACAGTTCTTCATTTATTTATTCATTCATTCATTCCCCAGATATTTACAGAGCATGAGCTGTGTGCCTTGCATTGTGTTGGGAGCTGGGAATTCAGCAGTGAACCAAACACTCCAAAATCCTGCACTTGTGGAACTGATATCTATGGGGGAAACAAACAATACATAAACAAGTAAGTATATAGTATGTCAGATGGTGATAAGTACTACAGGGAAAAGAAAACAAGTGAGGGGGATCTGGAGCGAGTGAAGGGAAGGCCAGTGCTATCCTGGCTTGATCAGGTAAGGCTTCTGGGCGAAAGCCACTGAAGAGGGACTAGGGGAAGTGAGGGAGTGAACCAAGTGGAAACCGGGGCAAGGAAAGCTCCCCAGGTAGAGGGAACACAGAGGAAGGAAGGCACTGCGGTGGAGAGGAGCACACCAGTGTGCTTGGAATGGGAGGCAGAGGTCGGGAGAGATCACGCTGGATTTTCGGGGCATTGTGAGGACTTTGGATTTTACTTTGAGTGAGATGAGGAGCTTTGAATGATTCTCAGCAGAGGAGGGTTTTGATGTAACCTCAGCTTTGAAAAGATGACTCTGGCTATCCTATGTTGAGTAGAAAGCTGGGAGGGCTGCATAAGGACGGAAGTAGGGGAACCTGCTCAGAGGCTATTGCCACAGTTCAACACAGATGACAGTCAGCTGGGCCTGGTGGGTCATACAGCCGGTGAAAAGTGGCTGCACTCGCTGTCTTGTAGAGGTAGAGCCAACAGGAGGACTTGCTATTAGAATGGATGTAAGGGGGCGGGGGGAAGAGAGAGAGAGGGAGGGGCCTATGGGCTTTCCATCGCAGGCTTCTATTTGGCCCGCCTTCCGGTGCTGTCAGCTCCCTCTCGCTTTCTATATTCTTTACTCTGTTCACACCCATCTCTTCCAGGTCCCACACTCACATTCTTTCACATGCCTGGGTCTTTGCTGATAATAACCCTTCCTACTGGGTGCCAAAATGTGGTCATTTGTTCACCAAGCAAACTCCTCTTCCTCCTTCAAGAGTTCTGAACTGAAACATCCTCTGTGAGGTCTGCTTTCTTTTTTTTTTCTTTTTGCCGTATGTGGGCCTCTCGCTGCTGTGGCCTCTCCCGTTGCGGAGCACAGGCTCTGGACGCGCAGTCCCAGCGGCCATGGCCCATGGGCCCAGCCGCTCCGCGGCACGTGGGATCCTCCCAGACCGGGGCACGAACCCATGTCCCCTGCATCGGCAGGCGGACTCTCAACCACTGTGCCACCAGGGAAGCCCAGGTCTGCTTTCTTTTACACACACACACGCACACACACACACACCTGAGCAGGTGCATCCACAACCACCTCTCTTTCCTATAGACTTTTACAAATGCCTCTCCTGCACAAAGCTCACTTATTTCTTCATGTTTCAGGCTTTTGGGGCCTCCTGGAGAAAGTGTGCTCCCTGAGGGTGGGACTCTATCTTCTTTATCACTCTCGCCCTCCCACAATAAGTGGAACATAGTGGAGCTTTGTTAAGTGTTTATGGAATCAGTGAATGAATGAGAGTCATGGAGGGATGTGCCTCTTCCTCTAAATCTCTCTTCCTCCTCTCCTTTCCCTGCAGAAAAAAGTTTTGTTTTTTCCCCCCTCTCTGTAACCACATAAGCACTCATGCTACCTGGCAGGGCATGTGACAAAAGGACTTGATTGGATAAACACTGACTTAGCTTGGAAACTCAGGAATAAAATTTTATTTGCATCTTAAATATGTTTAAAAATATCAAATGAATTTAAGACTGCTTTAACTATCCACCAAATCAGGCTGTGTTGTAAGGAATAACAGCCTCCAATTTCACTCCCAGCAAAGCTTTCTTAGAGGTCATGGAATAGAAAGGCTCATGGACCAAATTAAATTTCTCAAATAACATTATTTATTGAATCTATTTAAAACACAGAATGGGAAACAGGGGGACATAGATGGGGTGGTGGTGGTTAACATCCTTAGAATGAGGGCAAGCAGCATGGAAGGAAGATCAGTCTTCTCTCTCTGCTTGTGTTGTAGTTAGAAGGACCAGAGTTGAGTTTGGACAAGGTAGGGGGTTCAGTAGAAAGAACGCACCTAGAGCTACCCCATGCTTGCTTTATTGGAAAGACACAGGGCAAGTACACCCGCACAGAGTCAAAGCGTGCCAATTAGTTTACTAAAGCTATGAGTTTCAGCTGCATTTCTGGGGAAGAGCACACATGGGGCCATAAAGGATGATACAGAGATCACTGAAAGCTTACTGATTTAGGGACGACATAACTACCAGCCTAGAGGTAGCATAATCCATAACATATGACATGTCTTTCTATCCCTTTTTGTCTATGAGTAACACTCTTGTTAATCTTTTTTTAGCATATAACATATTTTACGAGTTACCAATTACTACCTAATACTTAGCACATCTTATGAATTCTGTTTCATAGGCTATTTGCTCACTCATGTATACTTATCAGATCCTGAGTTTTATTTCTCATAAACTACTCATTTACTTTCTATCTATGCTGAATCCTTCTTATGAGTTTTATCCACCTTATGTGTTTTTCTTTCTTCTATAATAGAATTGGATATTCTCAAATAACGCAGCAAGCACAAACACTATAGGCTGGAAAAGAGAGATTCTAAAATGCCAGTTTAAGTGTATCTGTGCCCTAATGCAATGTCTAAGGGAGATAATTACACCCAGCAATTTATGCCTCTCACCACCTGCAGTGCATCCCCATGATTGGCTTATTGAAGAACACGTTTAAAGGCAAAAGAAAGTCATAAAACCTCTGGGATAGTTAATTACATAAACCCATGCTGGCTGGTTAATAATCATAATAGTTCATTGGAAATTTTTGTTTTCACTCATCTTAGTAACTCAGAATCTTTTTATTTTCTTGCTTACTCTCAAGAAGTCCTAATCTATTTCCAAAATGGTATTGCTCAGCTGAAAGAAAGGAATTCCAGGAGCAGTTATTTATTTGTTTATTTGTTTGTTTATTTTGGATTCACTCTCATTTTTTATTGTGCAAATTGCTTTTTAAAAGTAAACTTTTTTGAGAAGTATACTTTGTATCCAATAAAACACACCCATTTTAAGTGTGCAATTCGATGGGTTTTGACAAATATTTGCACCCATATAAATACCACCACAATCAAGACATAATAGAGCATGTCCATTATTCTCCCAAATTTCTTCATTCCCTTACAGCAGTTTGACACAAAAAGGAAATCTCCGATGTGCCCATTTTTTTTTTTTTTTTTTTTTGCGGTACGCGGGCCTCTCACTGTTGTGGCCTCTCCCGTTGCGGAGCACAGGTTCCAGACGCGCAGGCCCAGCGGCCATGGCTCACGGGCTCAGCCGCTCCGCGGCATATGGGATCCTCCCGGACCGGGGCACGAACCCGTGTCCCCTGCATCGGCAGGCGGACTCTCAACCACTGCGCCACCAGGGAAGCCCGATGTGCCCATTTTTAAAGGATTTCACTTTGCTTAAAGCCCAATTCGTGCCTTTGTGGGCAAATTGAGATAACTTTGTAAAACATCATTTAGCAATTTCTTTCCAATAGGCGCTGAATGGCGCTTATCCAACACGTTGTTTTTAACTATTGGTGTCAATTAGGAGCACAGGTACTTCTGATAATTGGTGTCAGCCTTGCCTTCTGCCCCTGTCTTTTTTTTTTTCTGCCTCTATCTTGAGAAATGTTCCAACCACCTTTCCAGCATTACTTCTTCCCACTTCTGGATCCACAGCCACGGTCAGACAGTATGTGTGATTGCCCTTTACATGTACCACATTCAACATGCAACACAATACAACCTCTGTGCACTTGCTCATGTGACGTTCCAGCCCAGAAAGCCCTTCTCCAGGGACCAGCTCAACCCTGCCTCTCTGAGAAGCCTTTCACAACCCACCCAAACTGTTGATCACCTCTCCAGCATGTCCACACTATACACACTCAGCACACATAGTTAGCAACGCCAGTTTAGTGTCTTTTGTGTACCTATCTCCTCCACAACTGGATAGTAGACTCCTCAAGGGCAGGGACCTCCCTTTACCCCAGGGGTGTCCAATGCCCAATGAATAGTCACTGAATGACTGAGCCCATGAGACTTTCCCTGACAGGATATATGACATTTGAATAGGTCCCAAAACACTGCTTGACTCACAACAGATAATTGGATGTCTAGCCCATGCTCTAGCCAACAATCTCAGAGGGACACAATGGGGGTGTTGGGTCCTGCACTCTAATATAGAAGCCATTCTGCCTTAAGGAAACCTGATATATGACAATCCAAACTTACAGAGTATATAAATCATGTATATTTTTTGGAGAGCAGGAAAGGGGTTGCACAAAGGGGAAGAAAGAGGAGGAAAGAGAGAATATCCATAATGACTTTCCTTACAAATTGTTATTTTACTGTACAGACAGCAGTCATCACAGGGTTCCTGGAGTGCTTGATTCTGTCCTCCTATGTGGTTCTGTATGACTTCCCCCATCATGCATCTTCTCTCTCTCCAATTCCAAACTTCTCCTTTCTACTGGGTCTTAGCCCCCATGCCACGAACAACTCCAGTTTTCTTTAGTTAAAAAGAAAAAAAATGTATCCTACTGAGGTCCTTGATCTCCTCCAGCTGTGACTGTATCTCCCTCCTTCCCTTCTCATCCAATTTTCTGAGTCCCCTCCATTCATTGTCTTCACTTGCTGTCTGTCTTTTCACTCCTAAACCTGTTCCGGCCTGGCTTCATTCCAGACCACCTAACTGACTTTGCTCTTGCAAAGACCACTGAACTCATAACTGCCAAGGCAAATGGTCAATTTTCAGTACTATCTTTGTTTCATTCACAGAGCTGATCATTCTTTTCTCTTCCAGGTTTTCTTCCAATTCTCCCAAAGCTCTTTCTCGATCTCTTTTTTGTACACATCTCTCTTTATCTGTTATCCTCCAAAATGTCATTACTCGAGATTCTGCCCTTGACCTACTTTTCTTTTCCTTTATATTTCTCTTCCTAATTACATTTATTCCCAAGCTTGAATGGTCACCTGTACAATGATAACACTGGAATCAGTTTTTCCAGCCCAGCCCGGATCTCTTTTCCCAAGATTTAAGTTATCATCTATCAAAACTTCAATGTCAACATGCCCAGATTCTACTCATGCTATTTTAATAGCATGACTACCCCCTCAACACCCAAGTCAGAGACCTGGACATCATCCTGATTTCTTTCTCTGCTTTCTCTCTGCCCCTCATTCATTCAGGTCCCCCTCCAGGTAAACATTCTCCCCACCCACCCCAAATTTCCCCTGTAATCTGGACTGGAGTTGCATTTTACTTGGCAGAGTTTGAATCCCAAGGACAGTGAGCACAGTGACAATTGGAAGAGTTAAAATTAACCTGAAAGATTTTTGTTTCAGTCTATGAAGGATTAAATACTACAGGAATTTCCTTTTACCATAAACAGCTGGAAAACCAGACAAGTTATTTGAAACAGTTTCCTGACATTGGACAGCGGGTTATGAATTGTAATCCCTAAGAAAACGGAACGAAACAAGGAATGCTTTATCAGCACTCTAGCTCATTGTCTGGATGCAAGAAGAAGGAATCTAAACAACCTGATAATCTTGCCAAGTTGAAAGACAGAGTTTGGGGAATTTGTGGTGTACAGTACCAGAGTGGAGGGAGGTAAACAGAAAGAGAGCTCCAGAGAGCTCCAGGGGAGCCCTTTTGAGTCTTTGGCTGATCTGAACATGTGTAAGAGGAAACCCCCCAAGGCCTGGGAATAACAGCCTTGCAAAAACGGTAGGGATGATCAATGCTCAAAGCCCACACAGGGTTAGGAGTAGTTGTATTTCATCCAGTCAGAATAGAGACCTCAGATAGAGTGCTTGCTCTTGTAGAGGGGCTAAATTAACTCTACAACAATGAGTCCTATGTAGTGCAGTTCTGCTGGTAATGAATTTTTCCAGCTTTTGTCTGTCTGAAAACATTTTTTTGTGGTTTGCTCAAAGATATTTTTGCTGCATGTAGAATTCTAGGCTGACAGTTTGTTGGGTTTTTTTTTTTTCCGGTACTTTAGTGTTGTTCCATTGTTTAACTGCCAATGAAAAATCTGCTGTCATTTTAATTGTTCCTTTGTATATAATGTATATATTTTTTCCTCTCCTGCTTCTACGATTTTCTCTTTATCACTGATTTTCAGTAATTTGATTATGATATGCCTTGGAGTAGTTTTCTTTATGTTTTTCATGCTTGGGTTTTTTGTTTTTGTTTTGTTTTGCTTTTAGAGCTCCTTGGATCTGTGAGCTTGTAGTTTTCATCAAATTTTGGAAATTATTTCTCCAGATATCTTTCTGTACCCATTCCCTTTCTTTGGAGGCTTTAATTATGTGCATATTAGTCTGCTTGAAGTTGTGCCACAGATCACTGATGCTCTGTTCATTTTTTTTTTTTTCTTTTGCGGTACGCGGGCCTCTCACTGCTGTGGCCTCTCCCGCCGCGGAGCACAGGCTCCGGACACGCAGGCTCCGCGGCCATGGCTCACGGGCCCAGCCGCTCCACGGCATGCGGGATCCTCCTAGACCGGGGCACGAACCCGTGTCCCCTGCATCGGCAGGCGGACTCTCAACCACTGCGCCACCAGGGAAGCCCTCTGTTCATTTTTTAATTTCTTTTTTCTCTATATATTTCATTTTGAATATTTTCTTCAATCTCACTAATTTGTGATGTCTAATCTGCTACTAATCTCATCCAGTGTATAATTTATCTCAGGTTTAATCTCTAGATTTGGGTCTTTTAAAATACCTTCCATGTCTCTACGTAACTTTTTGAACATACGGAAAATACAGTTTTAATATTTTCTGTTAATTCTAACATTTCCTCTAGTTCTGGATTGGTTTCAATTAATCAATTTTTTTCTCATCATAATAGAGCATATTTTCTTGTTTTTTTACATACCTGGTAATCTTTGATTGGATGACCAGCATTGGAAATTTTACCTTGTTGGATGATGGGTATTTTTGAATTTTTATAAATATTCTTCAACATTGTTCTGAAATGCAGTTAAGTTACTTAGAAATCATTTGCTCTTTTGGGGCCTCGCATTTATGATATTTTAGAGTAAACTAGAGCAGTGTTTAGTCCAGGACTAATAATCATTCCCCATTATTGAGGCAAGACCTTCTGAGGACTCTACCAATGCTCCATGAATTATGAGGTTTTCTATGCTGGCTGGTGGGAACAGACATTATCCTTAGCCCTGAGCAAGTGCCAGGTAGTATTCTCTCTGATCCTGTTTGATCGTTCTTTCTTCAGCCTTGGATCATTTTTCCACATGCTTGTGCTGATAAATACTCTTTTTTTTTTTTTTTTTTGCAGTACGCGGGCCTCTCACTGTTGTGGCCTCTCCCCTTGCGGAGCACAGGCTCCGGACGCGCAGGCTCAGCGGCCATGGCTCACGGGCCTAGCCGCATGTGGGATCTTCCCGGACCGGGGCACGAACCCGTGTCCCCTGCATCGGCAGGCGGACTCTCAACCACTGCGCCACCAGGGAAGCCCTGATAAATACTCTTGAATATTTGAAGGTGATTTTCTGAAAATCTCTAGACTTCTCTCTTTGTTCAGCTCTCTCTTCTCTGGCACTCTGTCCTGTGAACTTTAGCTGCCTTTATCTCCCCAGACTCTCGGCTCCATCTCCTCAATTCACAAGTCCAACAGGATCCACAGGAGTTTGACTTTTCTATGCTGTGGCCTGGGAACCTTTCAAGGCAGAAAGCTGGGGCAATCATAGGACTCACCTCATTTGTTTCCTATCTCTCAGGGATCACTGTCCTTCATTGCCTGATGACCAATGTTTCATACATTGAATCTGGTTCATTATTGTTGTTTCAAGTGGGAGAGTAAATCCAGTCCCTGTTACTCCATCATGGCTGAAAGCTGAAGCCCTAAAGCCTCCTCCAAATTTGCCCTAAAGAATCTTAAAAGAAAACACTGACAGGATCAAACTCAAATAACTTAGCTGCACGTCAGAACAAAGTCCCAAACTCTTTAAGAATACAACAAAATCTAGTGTCCAACAATGTAAAATGCACAATGTCTGGCATCTGATAAAAATTACCAGCCATACAAAGAAGCAGGAAAATATGACCCACACCAAGGAGAAAAATCAACCAGTAGAGACAGATCCAGAAATGACAGAGGTAATGGAATTAGCAGATAAAGAGCTTAAAACATCTATTGTAAGTCATACAGGTATATTTGACAATGTAAAGGAAAACATGAGCATGATGAGGAGACATATGAAAGATACTTATTTTAAAAAGAATCAGGTGGGAATTCCCTGGCAGTCCAGTGGTTAGGACTCCATGCTTCCACTGCAGGGGGCCCAGGGTTTGATCCCTGGTGGGGGAACTAAGATCCCACAAGCCTTGCGGTGTGGCCAAAAAACAAACAAACAAACAAACAAACAAAAAACATAAAAAGAATGGGAGACTTGGATTCTAACATTGATGCTTCCACAGGTTGGCTGTATGACCCTAGAGAATGACCTCCCCTCTCTGGGCTAATGACATCCTGCTAATACTCTCTTCCTCTCAATCTCTTTCTTATCCCATAAATTCTCTATCTTAAATATCTACATGTCTCTGTCTCTATTTCCCAATCATCTCTGCCTAGACTATGCAAGTCTCCTATCCTAATCATCACCAATCCTTTTCTCCCACAATTGCTGGAGAGATTTTTCTAAGATGAAAAATGAACCATGTCTCTCTCCTGGCCTTTCACTGCCCTAAGGATAAAGTCCACAGTTCATATTGCAGACTCAAGGCTCTTCCTGGTCTGGTCCCACCCTTCTTGCTCCTTTGAGCCTTTCTAGAAACCATTCTTTCCTTTCCTTCATGGCTCCACTCCTACCCTTTCATCTTGAGGCTTCCTGCCTAGAACATTTCCCCCAGTGATTTTTCAGTCAGTTAATTTCCGATCCTTCATTAAATTGCCAGGGTAAATTCTACTTCCTCAGGGAAGGCTTCCCTGACCACCTGTATCCCTCCCCATGACTCTGTTAAGTGCTGCTCCTGCTATGCACTCTTATATATCTCTGGTTCAATGGTCACAGCACTTTTCTCACCATATTATAATTGTCTAATTGTCTCTCCCCATCCCAGCCTCTGTGCCTGTTCCCCATATTATCACAGCACCTAACCCAGTGTCTGGTTCTAAAAAGAATGAATGAATGTTTACCCTCCATAATATATTTCAGCTCTGCTCCTTCCATCCCATGCCCAGAGCCCTGCTCTAGGCCATGCGCCTGTAACCCTGCATTCCTGGAAGAACCTCAGATCAGCCTCCCGGCCTGAGAGTCTCCTTCATCTAATCCACCCTGCTCACAGCGGCAAGAACCATTGTCCTCAAGCATCGTTTTGATCATATCACTCCCCTTCTTAGAAGCCTACAATAGCTCCCATTGCCTCTTGAATTAAATTAAAACTCCTAATCATGGGTTTCAAGGGTCTCTACCAATTAGCTGCCTGCCTTCCCCCACACAGAACTGCTCTCATCTTTTCACAGGCTCTCCAGTCTGGCTTCTCCTGCTGCCCCGCAAAGCGGCTCCATGTCCACCTCCTTCCTCAGCCCGCCCCTATGGCACTCTAGCCTCCTTTCTTAGCTTTTCCCCCTCCTCTTTCTTTGTCTCAAATTATATCCCTTCCCCTACTTTAAAAATATTGCTCAATAATTATTTTCTTCGTGACAGTTTCCTAAATCAACTCCACATGGCTTTGTCCTTTCGATCACAACTTGTTTTCATGTGTGTAGAATATTGGTGCTTATATGTGTGTTGTTAGCATTCCATGCCCTGTGGCTTCTGCTGACTAATTTTTGGTACTGTCTGCCCTATTAGGGTCTGACAACTCCAAGGAGAGGGATGACATCTTTTCATCCCTTGTGACTTCTTGTTAGCCTCAGGCATGTTCTGTGCCTGAGGTCCTTGCTTACCTTTACAATAGTGACGGAGGGGAGACTGGAAAGTGGGAATTCCTAAGGAAACATGATTTCCTTCAGGCTGATAGGTGCAGCCCTGGCTGAGCAGTAGATAGTGTGAGCTCAGCATTCCTGTCATGGGGGATATCTTAGTGTGGTGGTGAGCAAGAGGGACAAAAACAAACATTTCTGAGTGCCTACTCTGTGCCAGACACTGTGCCAGGAGCTTTACATATGCTATTTCATTTCTGCCTCCCAGTAACCTGATGAATTAGGAATGATGATTCTTGATTTACAAGTACATTCAGTGTCAGAGAGGTACGTATAATCTGCGTTGTCACTGATAAAAGTCTTCCTGATCCAAAATACATGCTTCTGTTCTCATACCAAGGAAAACATGTTTCTGGGAAAGTGGACCTTCTGGTAGAGTGGTGAAGAAGGGCACCAAAATAAGGACACGTGCTCTGACAATGCTGTGTCCATACTTCATATACAATCTTGACTATTGCATTATGTTTGAAGAAGATGCTCACCAAGCCCATACCACATGGCTCTGTCATCCTGTTTGCTTGTCTTGGTCTTGTGAGACAAGACTCCTCCTACAAATGATTACATTTTAAATTTTAATTAAAGATTCCTTTAAGAATTTGATGAGAGCCATGGACTCTTTCCCCAGAAAAGATAGTAAACATATGACATTTATGTACAAATCAGGGTGTTTGCAGACACTTCCCCTCTTACTTCTAGCTACATAGGTTTATCAAGACCCCAGTCCTACATAGAGAGCTACATGTTCTCCTTATGCTTTTCCTATTTTACAGAATCCAGAACCTATTAATGGTAAAAAATTTTGAGGACTCTGTGTCAATGTCTTTTATGTACATGTTTCAAAAGATATGCTGCATAAGTCTTTAGTTGCTTAATGATGCAAAAGCTAGCTTTAAGGTGGAGACCTAAGAGAAAACCTAGAGATTGAAAAGAAGTTAGAGAAGGGGCTTTTGGGAAAGTAAAGTTCATGATCCTTCATTCTGGTTGTGCCCATATTAATCTGTGGTTCCTACTGTTGGTTTTAATCACAACATCTTAATTTCCAGATCAGCTTTCATTGTGATTGTAGAAAATATTATCATTTGTTTCAACCTAATTTTTTGAAGCACCAAACCAGAGTCTTCTCTATTTACAGGGGAAGCTCCTTTACAAACAGTAAACTCATTTTCCTGGGAAACTCTTCCCTTTGTAGTTGAGGAGAAAGGAAAAAAAATAAAAACACTGGCATCTTTTGGGGTGGCTTTTTGAGGCTGTTTGAGGCTGAAGAGTGACATCTTTCGGTGGAGAGATGGAAGGGGCTTCTTATTAGGCCACTTTTAATTGGGACATGTAGGAGACCAAGTGTCCATGGCTTCAGAGTATCTGTGAACTCCCTAAAGTTGTATGCAAAGTTTTAGGTGTAAAATGTGCATTTTTATGAAAAAATCGTCCAGGGCTTTCATCAGGTCCTCAGAGGGTTCTTTGATCATGAAAAGTTGGTCCACTGAGTTGGGCCTGTGTTTTCTTCGATTGTTTGAGGTCAGAAGATTACCTGCTGCAGAACCACTGCAGGAGGGCAGGGGGAGTGTGTTAAAAACTCAGATTCCTGGGCCCCATCTGCAATCTTCTGAATTAGAATCTCTGTGGGAATGACCTGGGACTCTGATTCTTTCACAGTTACCCAGCTGATTTGGTTAAATTTCTGAATTAGCTAGGTTTCAAATGCTTAACATCACCTGTCAGAATAAGATAAAAAATTACAATGTAGGGAAGTACTTACATTTACCTAAACAGGCCTGGCTTCAAATGCCAGCTCAGCTACTTACTAGCTATGTAACTTTGGCAAATTATGAATCTCTTTGAACCTTAGTTTCATAATCTGTAAATATGTGACTAAATAATTTATCTGTCTTGAGATAATATTGCCTAATACATAGTAAGAGTCCAAAAAATATTATTTACTCTTCATTGCTTCTCTTAAACGTTGAATATTCCCCAAACTCTCCAGGTCTATTTTTTTCAAGTGCTTTACGAGGCTTTTTTCATAAAGATATTGTCAATAAACAAAACAAAACAGATTAATCATTTTCTGCGATGATCCACATGCCATGTATAACGGGGTTCTCTTATGCCATCAAATATGCCCAAACTGTAAATTATAAACCGAAATTTTCTTTGTCTCAATAGACAAATTAGCAATATTCATATTCTGTAGGCTCTGCTATACTGCAACTCTCTCTGTGGACTCATGGTGAGTTTAGCAAATGGAAAGCATAAATACCAGAATTTACCCAACAGGAACAAAGTCTTCCATGCCTAATAGACACATTATTGAGAATGCTTGATTTAATTGAGAATCTACTTACTAGTACATCTCCAGAAGCAAAAGGAGGAAAGAAGAAATTCCTATTTTTGTAAAATCGGTTGTAAAATCCTAAGTTTGGTAAGAACACCCTCAGGAACCCTCCTCACTCCCATTCCCACGCACACACACCGGATTGTTTTGAGCAAATTCCTTCCCTCTGGTGATTTTGCAGCTCTATTCTACTACAGCTGTCTATTTTCTATCATTAGGAACTCATTTACACAAATGTTCAGTTTTATACCAAAGAACATTTACCCTGTCTCACAATGTAAGCAGAAAATCTAAAGGAAGTACAACGCCTAAATAAAAACAACAAGCTCTTCTAATTCATTTTCACATAGAGTCCCCATTTGATTAACTAAAAAAAATCTAGGAGTTTGCCCCTGGTGTCTCTTCTGTGGCTAGACATTTATTTCAATTCCTGGTGGAAGAAGACCTGTTTGTTTGGAGCATAAGAAACTGTGGCTCTATGGAGAACAGGTATTCAAGAGGTCAAATACAGTGGTCTGCCCAGCTTCAATCTATCATCTTACCATTCTTCAACCAGTTGTCAAATATCTTGAATAGGATAAACTCAGGTTTCATATTCTTTGATTGCCATCTGCTGGTAATCCTCTGTACTAAAAAATAAAAATTCCCAGGAAGATTGCAACAATCTGGTTATTGCTTGGTTTAAGTAGTTCTCGAAACCCCAAAGAGAACGGAATTTTTCATGCCCACGGTGATACCAGAGAGTCATGCCGAAGTTCCAGAGAACATATCTCTCAAAAAAATATATTTGTACGTTGTGTTGTTGTTTCCTGGGAAGATGGTTGCACAGCTACCGGGCATCACTCTACAGGGCCAGGTGCTTGTTTAAAAAACAAAAAAGACTTTATTGTTTAGAGTAATTTTAGGTTCACAGCAAAACTGAGAGATCGAGTGGAGTTTACAGAGAGTTCCTATGTGCTTCCTGCCCTCACACGCGCACAGCTTCCCCCGCTGCCAACATCTGGCACCAGAGTAGCATGTTTGTTACAATCAATGAACTTATATTGACGCATCTTTATCACCCAAAGAGATAAATAGTTTACATTCGGGTTCACTCTTTGTGTTGTAAGATCTATGGATTCTGGCAAATGTATAATGACATGTGTTCACCACTGTAGTATCATACAGAATAGTCTCACTGCCCTAAAAATCCCCTGTGCTCCATCTGTTCATCCCTCCCTAACCCCTGGCAACCACTGATTGTTTTACTGTCTCCATAGTTTTGCCTTTTCCAGAATGTCATTTAGTTGGAATCACACAGTATGTAACCTTTCCAGATTAGCTTCTTTCACTTAGTAGTATGCATCTGGGTTCCCTCTTTGTCTTTTCATGGCTTGATAGCTCATTTCCTTTTAGCATTGGATAATATTCCATTGTGTGGATGTAGCACAGTTTATTTATCCATTCATCTAGTAAATCTTGGTTGCTTCCAAGTTTTGACAATTAAGAATAAAGCTGCTCTAAATATTCGTGTTCAGGTTTTTGTGTAGATATAAGTTTTCAACTTATTTGTGTAAATACCAAGGAGTGCCATTGTTGGATGGTATGGTAAAAGTTGCTCAGTTTTAAGAGGACTAAGTGGGTAGCACTGGCTGTAGATATCTGTTAAAATCTACTTAACCTTTAGTCCCTGGACCCAGGATGGGCTTCAGGCATTCAGAAATCCCACCAAAATAATACACAAGCTATTGGGTAACGTGCATTTTCTGGGGCTATGGTTCATTGTTTTCATCAGATGCTCCAAGGTGCATCAGGAAACAGCTCCCTGGAAACTTTGAAAGGAGTGTAGCTGAGGTGCCCACACAGGAGATACGACAGGTCTATAGTGGTTCTCTTTGCCACCAGACATCCATTATTGGAGCTGGAATTAGAAAATAAGAAAACTAACATTTCTTGAGAACTTACCATGTGCCTGATACTGTTAGCTCCCACATTAAAAAGAAATAATAATAATAATGCTAAAAACAATAGCTGGGACTTATTAAGAATCCACCAAGGGCTTCCCTCGTGGCGCAGTGGTTGAGAGTCCGCCTGCTGATGCAGGGGACACGGGTTCGTGCCCCGGTCCTGGAAGATCCCACGTGCCGTGGAGCGGCTGGGCCCGTGAGCCATGGCCGCTGGGACTGCGCGTCCGGAGCCTGTGCTCCGCAACGGGAGAGGCCACAACAGTGAGAGGCCCGCGTACCGCAAAAAAAAAAAAAAAAATTAGAATCCACCAAGCTAAATAGTTTAACTTTATTACTATATCTACAATCTTACAATTATCCTATGTTTAGAAATTATTTTCATTTTGTAAAAATGACCAAGGATCAGAAATATTGCATTGCCCAGATTTATACAGCTAATTATGGGGCTGAAATTCAAATGCAGACCTGTTTAGACTCCACTCCCGAATAACAAAGACAATAAACCCAAATTCCTGCCTTTGATGACTTCTATGAGGGAAGACAGAGCTGCACACCATCTGCAGTGAGGAATGGGACGTGGCTCCCTCTGCTGAAGTGGGGGGGACCGGGGATCCCCAAACAGGAGGAGAAAATGTCTGAGCTAAGTCTTCAAGGGCAATAAAGACCTGGCTAGGCAGAGAAGATGGAGGCAGAAATGGAATTTCAAGTAAGGAAGCAGCACATTTCATGGCACAGAACACGAGAAAGAGGCTGAATATATAGTCACACTGCCTATATCACAGCAGCTCCTGACAAGAATGACATGCCAGCTCTTGGGGCAATAGGACAAAGATCAATCACCTTTGGCCTTAAAGAGAAGAAATTTCAAAAGTGAATTCAAAATAGATAAACCAGACTTCATCAAAGCTATAAACCTTTGTGTTTCAAAGGACACCATCAAAAAAGTGAAAAGACAACCCACAGAAAGGGAGAAAATATTTGTAAGTCCTATATCTAATATGGGACTTGTACCAGAGTAGACATTTTACAACTTAACAATAATAAGACAAATAACTCCATTTTAAAAAGGGCAAAAGATCTGGATCAACTTGTCTCTAAAGAGGGCATACAAATGGCCTATAAGCATATGACAAGATGATCGACATCATTAGTCATCGGGAACATGCAAATCAAAACCGCAATTAGTAGGGGGCTTCCCTGGTGGCTCAGTGGTTAAGGATCCGCCTGCCAATGCAGGGGACACGGGTTCGAGCCCTGGTCCGGGAAGATCCCACATGCCACGGAGCAACTAAGCCCATGCGCCACAACTACTGAGCCTATGCTCTAGAGCCCATGAGCCACGACTACTGAGCCCGCAGTGCTGCAACTACTGAAGCCCACGTGCCTAGAGCCCATGCTCTGCAGCAAGAGAAGCCACTGCAATGAGAAGCCTGTGCACCACAATGAAGAGTAGCCCCAGCTCGCCACAACTAGAGAAAGCCCGTGTGCAGCAATGAAGACCCAACACAGCCAAAAAAAACAAAAACAACACCCCCCCCCGCAATTAGTTATCACTTCATGCCCACTGGGATGACTAAAATTAAAAAAAAGACTATAACAAGTGTTCATGAAGATGTGAGGAAATTGTAACCCTTACACATTGCTGTGGGATTGTTACCAGTCCAAGCTTATAGTGCTTGCCACACAACAGGCCAATAAATTGAGAGACAGGGGGTTCGGACAAGGAATAGTGATCTTATTTGGAAAACCAGGAGACCAAGAGGATCGTGGACTACTGTCCCCAAAACCTATCTCACTGGAGTTAGAGTTCAGACTTCTTTTATACTAAAAAGGGAGGGGTTGTGGCTGGTTGTTGCCAACTTCTTAGTGCTGGCCAGACCCTGGGAAGGATGTGATGATCCTTTGTTCTTATAGCTATCTATATAGGTCTGCTAACAAAGTTCCTGAAAACCTCCAACAAGACAAATGTTCTCTTTTCCACAACAGTTTATCTCTGTATGAATGAAAAGTGTTATACCTTTAAAGGCCTGGGAGGAAGAGCCTTGAGTATGGGCTATTATGTATATTTCAGGCTATAATAGGAAGCATTCCTTTACGAGAAAGCCACCAAGCTTTGGGGTAGTTCCTGATCTAGTCCAGAGCTTTCAAAAGCTAATAGGCTGCTGGTGTCAGCAGAACAAGAGCACTCAAGATCACCTGATAATACTTCACCTGCCCCAATACTTAAGTCCCCAATATTTAAACAGGATGTAGTTTTTCATGATGATGGAAAGCAGCTGCAATAGGAAGAGACTGTGAAAAGTGCTTCAGTATGAAGAGGGGTTTAACTTACACAACTGATTGTACTGGTTCTAAAATTTGTCTGCCAATTGGACTCACGAGGGAGATAGGAAGGAAAATTCTGATATAATTGATATAGGGAATGACCTAGGCGTTGGAAATTCCCCAAGTGGTTCTTACATGCAGCGAAGTTTGAGGACCACTTACCTACTGTGAATACCTTCTTCTTTCAGTTAATATAATTCTAGGGTCTATATTGTATTCAAAGATAGTTTTATTTTATTTTTTAAAAATTTGTATTGGAGTATCGCTGATTTACAATGTTGTGTGAGTTTCTGCGGCATAGCAAAGTGAATCAGTTATACATATACATATATCCACTCTTTTTTAGATTCTTTTCCCATATAGGTCATCACAGAGTAATGAGTAGAGTTCCCTGTGTTATTAGTTATCTATTTTATACGTAATAGTGTGTTTTAAAACGAGGTTTCCCATACTTCTTTGGTTTTAAGACTCACCTGGAGTAATTGCTAAAAATATAACAACCATGCTTCCTCCCCAGCTAACTGTGTCAGAATCGCCAAGGGCCTGGGAGCTATAATTTTAACTAGCACCTGGGTTCTCTGCTCCTCCTCAGAGAGGAGGTTTGGAAAACACTGCCTTCAAAAACCAGTGAATCAGGAGCTCTAAAACTTGCAACAGCTTCCTGATTTTGTCATCTTCCTGTTTCTGGAAGGGCACCTGATCCTCACCCATCAGGAACAAAATGGTTATAAAAGAACAGAAAAAGGGACTCACATCATTCCACAGCTTTTATTTTTAAATTTAAAAGTTGTTTTTCATTTTTGGCTGCATCGGGTCTTCGTTGCTGTGCGCAGGCTTTCTCTCGTTGCAGCGAGCGGGGTCGAGCGGGGTCTACTCTTCGTTGAGGTGCATGGGCTTCTCATTGCAGTGGCTTCTCTTGTTGCAGAACACAGGCTCCAGGCACATGGGCTTCAGTAGTTGTGGCTCGCGGGCTCTAGAGCGCAGGCTCAGTAGTTGTGGCGCATGGGCTTAGTGGCTCCGTGGCATGTGGGATCTTCCCGGACCAGGGATCGAACATGTGTCCCCCGCACTGGCAGGCGGATTCTTAACCACTGTGCCACTAGGGAAGTCCCCATTCTACAGCTTTCTGAAGGGAACTGTTTTCTTCTAAAATGCTCAGGCGGATGGTAATCTAAAGCCTAGCACAGATCTTGGCACAGAGTCACAAATATTTGTGAAATAAATGAATGAGTGGTTAAATAACTCTGGAGAGGGCTGGAGGAAGGAATCGGCAAGCAGATGGTCTCCCTTAATTCCTGACTTTTGACCTTCTGCTCAGACACAAATTATAGTCACACACATCCAACCACTACAACATATGTTGCTTCAGTAAACTCAATATATGACGAGCAGACAAATTGGGAAGTGGTTATTCATCGTGCAAAAGGATGATTTGATATATAAAAATGATTCACCAGAACAGTGTGGTTTCCAGACTAGCAGCATCAGCATCACCTTGGAACTTGTGAGAAATGCAAATTTTCAGGCTGCACTTTACCACAGCCTGATTCAGAAACTCTGGGGGTGAGGCCCAGCATTCTGAGCTTTAATGAGCCTTCTATGTGATTCTCCTGCAACTAAAGTTTGAGAACTACTGTGCTAGAGCATTTCTTTAAATGAGAAGCTCCCCACCTGATAAAAGAATGTTCAAGAACATACTGTCAAAGGAGACCTTATCTGTATTCTATGATTGAGCTTTTCTATGCATCTTCAGAAATCTTCCAGACCGTAGTTCAGTGTTTCTTTTTTTTTTTTTTTTTTTTTGGCGTTACGCCGGCCTCGCACTGTTGTGGCCTCTCCCGTTGCGGAGCACAGGCTCCGGACTGGCAGGCTCAGTGGCCATGGCTCACGGGCCCAGCCGCTCCATGGCACCTAGCATCTTCCCGGACCAGGGCACGAACCCGTGTCCCCTGCATCGGCAGGCGGACTCTTAACCACTGCGCCACCAGGGAAGCCCCAGTGTTTCTTTAATAAAGCATTTCACACATAAGTATAGTTTATTACATGTACATTTAATATGAATAAATGTATAGTATATGATAGAAAAATATCACACCACATTGCACATGGTGAGGGTTAAGTATTCTTTTATGACACTTGTACTGAGCCATAATGTAAAATATATCTCTTGCTACAAATAATGGTCAAAAACAATTTTAAAAGCACAACTGTATATGGCACAAAGTTTGGTAGTTCTTATCCGTACGAACAGGTAATGACATGTGAATAGGCATACAGAAGGGCTAATTATAAGGATCAAATTGGTAATCCCTGCTAAGGAAGAGTTTGATTTCATAGATTGGTTGGTTGGTTGTTTTTTCCTCAGTGTCTAGGTTTTTGTGGGAGTAGAGGTAGGCACTTGGCAAATCATGAAGACGTCTATGCTAGACTACTACTATGTGTGTAATACTATGTATACCTAACAACTGTTAAAAGCAATTCATTTAGTATTTACATAATGTAGAAATAAGTGAAGATCTTCCAAATGAAAACAAACAAAGGCTATTTATTCAGACCTTGCTATAGCAAGAGATTCTGCCACCATTGCTTGGGTTTGGCAGAGACTCAAAGCCAGACAGGGGAGTGGGGAAGCTTTACGGTGAAAATAGTGAAGGCTTCAGTGTGCTTTGATGGAGAAGCTAGAGACAGGCTGACTAGGAGTTGGGTATCCTGCATGACTGATTAAGGCAGCATATTTGGCTTGTTGATCCTAATTAGCAAATGGGGGCAAAAAATTGAGAAGCTAGTCCTGATGCTCTGGGCCAATTGCTGAAGAGGTTGTGTTTTGGCTTCCTGGATTGCTTGCTGTAAGGGTTGTGCGTTAGAGTTCTATTGTCAGATTGGTTTGGCCATTGTCTCACTACCCATAAAGCAAAGCAACTACTGAACCTGGAAGGCAAGTTTATTCATGTATTTGATATTTATGGTCTCTAGCCAACCTGTCCAGTGAATCAGAGGTTAAAATGAGGGTTGAGTCTAGTCAGCCTGTAGGTCAAAGTTTCCCTTCCTTGATCTGATTATTTAACATTGGCAGGGAGGGCACACACCAAACTTTTGGTGAACTGGAAATGCTTGCTGATGCTGACACCTCCTCACTGGCTATCAGTCAGCTCTAGGATGGCTATTCTGAGTCCGTGCTAATCTGACTGAGCCATGAGAGCTTAGGACCCCACAGTGACCATAACCACTCAGCCCTCTGCAGGCCAGCAGTGAAGGGTAAATGGGTCTTGTCTCTACTGTTTTTGCAGCTTCTTGTGAATCTATAATTATTTCAAAATAGAAAGTTAAAAGAAGAAAAGGATCCCTGGCTGCTGCGTAGAGAACAGATGTGAGGCAGGAGAGAGGTGGGAAAGCAGGATTGGAAGTAGAGAGTGAACAGGATGTGAAATATAGGAGCCAGCAGAGTGAGGTAAGGTATGTCAAAGAAATCTTTTTGGGAACATAACTATTGTATTAGATGTTAAGATTTGATTGATATCAAAGAGTGGAAACTATATGCTGGGTAAAGGAGGAAGAAGAAAATAGTAGAAATCATGACCTAGTTCACCCTCTTGTTTTCTGCAGGCCCTTACTTAAACCATGCTAGTTAAAACCATTTGTTTTTTTCTCTCTATTTTTTTAAGGTATCTAAAGGAGACTGCAATGTCTCCCACTTATGGACTCCTTTAACAAAGCTCCTTAAATGGCAATATTGCTAACATGTTGCCTGTAACCTGGAAGCTGGACTTAAAAAGTATTTTCCCACTTCTGTGATTGCCATTTACAACCAGACTGGACTTCATGCTATTCTTCAAATGTTTTCTGAGCTGATTCCACCTGGATTTTTTCCTTCAATTTCTATTTAAGTTTCAAGGCCTAGCTCAATTGCCACCTCGTCCTTGAAGCCTTCTGATTCTCTCTGCCAAAAGAAAGGACTCTTTCCTATGAACCTGGAAATAATTTTATTTGTATATTCCTTACAGCATTTATCAATTCCTTCCTCTGGTTTTTGTTACTTATTGAAAAAAGTATGCCCTTCTCATTAGACTGTAGGCAAGTTTCCAGAGGTCAGAGACCCTGTCTTAAACATTCCTGTGCGCCCCACTCTTGCTAATAGTATATGTGATTTCAATGAATGTTAAATGTTGAATGACTGATTTTCTTCCTTATAATAATCTGTATATTTGAAAGTAAGGGGATGCATTCATTTTGGAGCTAGGGTGATATTTTTATGTAGCTTACAGTTACTTCTGTGTATAGTTGCTAGCACTTCCAGGAATACTTCTTCCACCTCTACCCCTGGGGCAAACTTACCGAGCATTGCAACATGAAAGAGTGATACATCTTGATTCATGATATGAATATATTCCACTAGACCTGGTACCTGAAGTATGTAGGTAATAGAGGAGAAATATTGTTTGAAACGTACAGAGTCAGAAACTACTCTGTGGAAAATTCTTCTACTCATGAGATGTTAAAATTGTAAGCAGAGAATTTGGTTGTCATTGAGCCTTGTCAAAAAGGAAAAATCTCTCTCAGTAGAAATATATTCAATATGCAGTTTATACAATTGTAAATGTTACCATATTAAAAAGAATCCTGATGGAAATCATGCAAAAATAGAATTTATTAGAATTCTTTTGTTTGTAGAACACAAACCTATAGCAATTATGATTGTTATAAATATTAGCTATTTTTTAGTAGACTTTCTTTAGAGCAGATTTAGGTTCACAGCAAAACAGAATGGAAGGTACAGAGATTTCTCATATATTTCCTACTCTCTCCCTCTTCTGGCCCCCAGAGCCTCCTCCATTTTCAACATCCCCCACTAGAGTGGTACATTTGTTACAAATGATGAACCTACCTTGACACATCATTATCACCAGAGTTCATAGTGAATATGAACTTTTGTACCTAATTTTATAATCATAATTTTATATTTTTTATTAATTAAGGCTCCCCAATTTTATAAACTTCAGGATCCACAAATATTTGTTTTTCAACAAGATGATTTATGTTTTCCCTTAAGTTCTAATCTCTATTGAGATAATTTTTTTCTCCTTACGCAAATATACAAACTTGAAATTGCCCATAGTGATCTCTCCTGTTTATTTATGGCCACTCTTCCAAATTATATTTCAATCTGGGCGGGGAATTTCATTAAGTGCTATTTTATGGCTCACTGTGAAATGTCAATCATTTTTTCTTTAAGCAGTTTAGATATGTTGGTAATGCATAAAATTAATTCATAAAGGAATAACCTAAGTTTGTTGATACATTGTTGGCAACTGGTTTTATTACAATAATTCTCAGCTTTGTAATCACAAAAGTAGGTATAGAACAAGAACAATATTGACAAGTCCAACATACTCATGAAAAGAGAGGAGCCCAAATGCAAACCTGATCCCAACACTAAAGAAAGCCACAGCCCTCAATTCCTCTTTTAACATTGTTTTCATGCTTTCAGAGTGGAGCATAATCCAGTTCCAATGTCTTCCTAACCCATACCTCCCTTCACATTCTCTCCAAGTGTAAGACTGGGGTTTCATTGGGTCATAAGGGCCTTAGGAAGCTAGGGAATGAAAGGATTGCAATGGGTTAGTACCTTTTACCTAGTCAAAGTTCCAACATGTGGGTCATGCTTTGAAATTTCAACTGGAATAATGCTGAGGAAGTTTTTTGTAAATAATAAATGTTGTACAAAGGTTACTTTGTTGATGTTACTGTTGTTATTATGATAGGCATAACTTTTCATCTCTGTAAGATCAAATAAAAAGAATTGTTCATTTTGTATCAGAAGAGATTTAGCTCTTAATGGAGAAAATCCTGGCACTGAAAAAAAGTAATAAGAGGCATAACATTACAGATGATTTGCTAGGCTTTGACAGGGAAGGTTATTGTAGGGTAGAAAGGGGGGGAAAAGACTGGAAATAATTGCATGTACCTACTTATTTATTTGGTTCTTTCCAGCCTCTTTGAGGCTAACTACAATAAGCAGAAGATTAAATCATGTTGACTATAGCTACACAAATGTATTTTGGTATGTATAAATGTTAAGTCAACACCAGCAGTTACAAGCATGACTTGCAAGGAAGGAAAGATTCACTTTAAGGAAAAAGCAAATTACTAGGAGGAACCAAAAAATAGTCAGGTTTTCTACACTTGAGGGGAAATATCTACCTAGCAATTAAAATGAAATTGATTAAAATAATCCTTTACAGACATATATAGAGAAAATACAAAAATGCCTTTTAACATGTCCTATTAGACTAAACAAAATGTGTTCGTAGCTCTGTTTCTACCATATTCACTCAGTACTATTAAATATTTCACTGAAATGATATCTTAAAAGAAACAACTGTTTAAAAAGCAATTAAAAAATCAGTCAGAAAAAATTGTGATTAATTAAAGGTATGATTCAGATTTGCTTTGGGGAATATTTGGGTGATCTGAGTTTATCTATGATGAATAGCATTAAGTTCTAAAACAGACTGTTTATACATTTTCAAATCTTTAATCTTTTAATTTGGTTAAAAAATTCATATTCTAGATAGGTATGGAGTTTAGCAAATAAATGTGATTTGTTCAAAATTTGGTTTCATGGTTCAGTTCTGTACAAACCACTCATATGCATGACCTCAAACTGCAGTGAAAAGATTACTCCTGCAGAAAAAAAGTCAGAAGGGGAATATTTTTCATGAATAATTTATATTGACACAAGGTTATAAAACTGATGTATTATCTTTATCCAAATGCAGAGTAAAATGTATAATCAGGGTAATAAAAAACAACCAGTTCAGCACTATTAAAACAAGACTTAATAACAAATTCAACATAAACAAAAGGAACTTCAGGCGGTTGAGCCAATTTTATGACAGGCTTATTTCTGAAGCAAGGCAGATTGTTTTGGGCATATCAGCCTTGGGTGATCACAGTGTTGTGCTGAGTTCATTGTCCAATCCTCTCCCCCTCACCTCTCTGTTTTATTTCTTCCCCTCTAATACAGTCTTTGAAAACTTCACACAGAAAAAAGTGAGGAGGGGAATGCAGAGCAAATGATTTTCTGAAATTTCCTTTCAAAATGGGTAGTTAGGACATTTGAGAGGGAAGAGAGAATACATGTGAATATAATCTATTATGAAGGAAGTCGTCACTGATTATGATAAATACTATTTTTGAGGACATGAAATAAAAGATGACATGTGACCAGATTTCTCTTCCAACACTGGAAGGCATATTGAAAGGAACCTAGTAAATAGACCATATAGCCTTAAAATGAGTTTTTAAAAATACAGTGTAATATTTGTTTATTGCATTGGTTTTCCAGTTTTCACCATAACTCCCTTTAATCTTCACAACGACTCTGTGAGGTGACTCTGGTGGGCCTTTCCTTTTGGTCCCCTGAGGGGAGGTGGAGATGCTGGGATAGGCTCCAGCCAGGGCTGCCGCGGGACCGTGGGGGTCATTCACGGATCAGGGCACCAGCCCCCTCGGCTCCCAGCTTAGCTGACACCAGCCTCTGGGATCTCACAGCCGGCGAGGGCAGAGGCCCCGGAGAGCGACTGCTCCCCCAGCCGTCTCTCCTCGCAGTGAGGATTCCTGCCCACACTCCGCACGCGAGGGCCGGCCGCTCTCAGGGAAATGCGAGGGTCGGCGACGAGGCGGTGGTCAGGGCACTGGCTTTGTGGCGTCAGCGTGATCTGGGTTTGAATCCCCAGACGTTTCCTTACTGTGCTTCACTTCAGGCACTCTCTTTCAGCCTCCATTTCCTCATCTGGAGAGCGGGCATGCTTTGATTCATTCCAAGGGGTTCGCCGACCATTGAATGATTTAAAGCAATAAAGCAATAAATTGCCTACTGCCTGTGTCGAAGAAAATGCTATAAATATTATTAGCTCTGGGATAGGTAGGTCACCATCTCTACCGGCTTGGGGAATCTCCATCTGCAAAATGGGCGCAATGTAGATCGCAGTCTCTTAATAGCAAACGTTGTTTTGCCAAAAAAACCCTACAGCCAAACCCCTCACCATCCCTCCCCACCGCCCTGCTCCCGCGCCCTATTCTGACGGACCAGTGTTTCCAAACTGGAGGAGCGGATCCGGAACTTAAGGAAACATTCTTATCAATCAGGGAAATTGAAAAGTGAGAGTGCAGGACAGGGTGGGTAGGGATGGGAGACAGGGGAGGCAAGGAAGCCTCGGCTCTGCTTCGAATGGGTGCGACCCCGGTCGCAGTCAGGTGAACCGCCCGCGCCCACTGCTCGACCGGGAAGCCTCGGCTGGGACCCTGTAAACCGACCCTCAGGACCCGCACCTCGAGCCTCGGAAAAGAAACTGAGGGGAGGGGGAGGGACTTTAGGGGTAGGGGCGGGGCCTTCAGGGAGGGTCTACCAGAGCTTGAGGGGCGGAGCTGAGGCTAAGAGGGCAGGGCTAAGGGCGGGAGCTCGCAGAGTTCTTCGGCTGCGCGCGCCACGTCTCTCTCTGCGAGCTGGTTGGGGAGAGGCGGGGGGCGGAGGAGGGAAAAACCGCGCGGGGAGGGAGCTATCTCTTCTCGCGAGAGCTGGGACCGCAGCGGCGGTGGCGGCAGCGGGTCCGTGAGAGTAGCGTGGGGGCGGGGAGGAGAGGCGGCGGCGGCGTAGGAGCTGCGGCGTAGGAGCTACGCCACACGCGGCCGGGGCGCTGGGACCCCGAAAGCAGAGTGGGGTCGTGGCGGCGGTGGTGAGAAGAGGGAGGCGGAGGAGGGGGTGCCATGGCGGGGCAGCAGTTCCAGTACGATGACAGCGGGAACACCTTCTTTTACTTCCTCACCTCCTTCGTGGGGCTCATCGTGATCCCGGCCACATACTACCTCTGGCCCCGAGATCAGAATGCCGGTGAGTCCCGCCGGCAGCAGCCCGTGGACCCGCGCAGGCTCCGCCGGCCCCTCCGGGCCGCGCCGCTCCCACCCGCTCCGGCCCAGCCCGCCGCGCCCGGGGTGATACCGCCCGCGCGGTCGGGCCTCGAGTCCAGGCGTCCGCCGCTGGCGGGGCCCGGGCTCGGCGGTGTTTCCCTCTGTGCCTCTCCGGGTTCCTCTACACCCCCTTCATTGTCCTCCTCGGGAGTTTCGCTTTGCACCCTGTCCCCCATTGTTCTGGACGCTCCTTGCAGCCTCGTTTTGCCTCTTTGTCTTCTCTGCCTCCGGTTTTATTGGGTATTTTTCTTTATGGAGGGAGCAGGGTGGGATAGGGAGGATGGGAATTGGGAGGTGAGAGAAGAGTTGGCCAAGGAGGAAGCCGACCGTGCAGGCTCCACTCTGAGCCCTCAGGCCACGGTCTTCTTACCCCCACAGCCCAGTTTCCCTGTTGCAGCGGTCGTTACAGATGTTTCGGGCACCGTCGGAGCTGGGTGGCAGGTATAGGACTCCAGCTGAGCTCGCCAACCGCCCCTCCCCCCGTGCCTTTCCCCCGTTGCTTTTTCATTTGTTCACTCACACTTGGGGGGGGGGGGTTGGAAGCAATGCCGTTATTCCCCTTAGGAAAAATTAGACTTTTCTCTATTTCCGTTTCTTTGGAGTTTCCTGTTGTTTATGGCGGAAAAAGTGCAAGTATGAAGGAAGGATTAAGTCTTCTAGGTAGTCCAGTTGTGAGGTAGCTGGTCCGTTTGCTTTTAGTTCTCAATCTTTTCACATTAAACGACGTCAGATTAGAACACAGAATTATTTAGATTCTTTGCAAGGCATTTTATGTTTGGGTTTTGGATTCCGTTTGTTGCACTCTACTAGGATATATGGCAGGTGATATTCTTAAAACTGATAGAACTGCCAGGCCTTAGTAGGTTGTTTGTGGTAGCGTTAACAGTAACAAGTAGCTTTTGAGTAAGAACATTTAGGGAAGGTTTTCTGTTTCACAAGAGCTATGCTAACTTGAGTAAACAGATTCTCTCAAGTTGGGTGTGGTGGGAGTCTGGGTTGTCCAGGTGGTATACTGTACTTTGGGGACACTGTTACCAGTGAAGCATGGAATCAAATCGGAACTTGTTATGCTTTAAGACTGATTTCAGTGCTTTTAGCTACTTACAGTTTCACAGGAAAACTAAATAAGCTTCAAAAATCAAATATTAAAATATCCTGTTGTGTTATTCAAAATTACTACTACAGATCCACATGCTTTATTCAAAACGCTTGAGGACAGGTATGCTACAGAGTTTTTCAAATTTTAGAAAGATAGTACCTACCCTAACAATCCTTTAAAGGTCTAAAACAGCACCAATAATCAAATTAATATCCCAACAGCAAAATATGACTACTTTTTTTTTTTTTTTTTTTTTTTTTTTGCTGTACGCGGGCCTCTCACTGCTGTGGCCTCTCCCGTTGCGGAGCACAGGCTCCGGACACACAGGCTCCGCGGCCATGGCTCGCGGGCCCAGCCGCTCCGCGGCATGTGGGATCTTCCGGGATCGGGGCACGAACCCGTGTCCCCTGCATCGGCAGGCGGACTCTCAACCACTGCGCCACCAGGGAAGCCCATGACTACTTTTTTAAGTGAGATGAATAAAGGTTATAAGTAGCCTTCTATCAGTCCAAGTCACCAAATTATGTTCCTGCAAACATCTAGGCATGTAATTTTGAATTTCAGAGTTCTTATGGCAATATTGACTTTTCAGGTGTATCTTCTATATGAAAGCATAAAAAGATTTACCCAGCAATTGTACAACATTAAAGTTGAGTTTAATCTTTATTTAGCTTTTTTTTTTTTTTTTTTTTGCTGTACGTGGGCCTCTCACTGCTGTGGCCTCTCCCGTTGCGGAGCACAGGCTCCGGACACACAGGCTCCGCGGCCATGGCTCGCGGGCCCAGCCGCTCCGCGGCATGTGGGATCTTCCGGGATCGGGGCACGAACCCGTGTCCCCTGCATCGGCAGGCGGACTCTCAACCACTGCGCCACCAGGGAAGCCCTATTTAGCTTTTTTAAAAGATGACACACTTGGGGGCTTTCAGTTTCAAGGTGACAGTTGTTTCAATGTTGCTGTTTTGGAATTGTTGGGCTCTTGAGTCCATCAGAAAGCATGGCGTCATTTCAGATTGGAAAATATAGGGTTTGACAAATAGAAATAGCTTGGTCATTGGCATATTTGACGTGTTAATTGAAGTTACTCTGTTATCCAAAACATCATTGGAATCCTTTTGCCTTGATTTTTGTGTAATCTGTTGGGCTAAGTGCGCTTATAATTAATACCCCTTTTAGTAGTTGAAGGGTCCTATTTATCTTACTCTCTTGGTTGTTTGCAAATTGGCTGAATAAGATGACAATACTTTTTCAGACCTTTATGGGCAGAAGCTCTGTGAAGTAATAATATGGAGGGTTTGGATTTCCTTAGAATAGTGGTTCTTAAACCTAACTACTCTTTAGAATCACTTGGGGGACCTTTTAAAAACACTTAGACCCATCACCAGATATTGTGATTTAATTGGTCTGGAGTGGCTGCTATGTATTGGTTTTTTAAAAGTCCCTATGTGATTGTTAATTGTAACTAGGTTTGAGTAGTGTTGCTAAGGTAGGTAGTGGTCTTTTGTTGGAGTTGTCATTTTGGAAGGTGGTGTATTTCTTTTGATATGTGCACTTTCCTGAAAACAAAAAAACCCCTAATGTCTTAGCTTTTTTATTTTACAAAGCTAAGAAGTACTTACTGTAGAATTGGGCTGTAAAGTTCTTGTAGTTGCAAGTAGAATATTTTTGTTAAAGCAACTTTAATAGGTTTATAATGATATTTGACAAGAGAAAATAACTATTTCTAATTATTAGAAATTCAGATAATCCAGAGAGGGCTTTTATTCTTTCCATAGGTTAAGGATTATAGATCCTTTGAATTGAGATAAAATATATCACTGCTTTCCTGAGATTTTGGAGGGTTTTTTTTGACTCTTTGATCTTTTTCAAAACTGCCTAGTTTTGAAACCTGGATCTGCCAATTACTGTGTTATCTTAGGCAAGTGATTTAATTTCTGTGTTTTAGTTTACTCAGTTGTGAACTAGAGACAGTAGTTATCTGTTTTATAGAATTAAATTAATAAAATAGATATATGTAAAATGTTTAGTGTCTGGCACATATTGGGGCTCTTAGCTCCTGCTGTTTTTGCTGGTTACTTAGACTTTCTGGAACAATTTGATTTGGTACACTTAGGTACTCAGATTTTTTCCCCCATTGTTTGAAAGGATTAATGAAACTTTTTTAAAAAAAGTTACATTCCTTTATTCTTCTTTGCTTGCTCCCTCTCAAATAGTGTACAAGTGATTTAGCTCTCTGACTTGGGAATGTGAGTAGGAGTTCACTTTTAGTGCTTAGTAGTAAAGTAAAAAACGCTGTATTTGAAGTTAGAAGTTTTGGTTTTAAGTTCCAGCCTAGTCCCTGTTTAGTTGTTTCTGAACTCTCATCCTCATTTTCTAGGGGTGATAATAATAACCTGCCCTACCTACCCAAGAAGTGATTATGAGAAGCAAAGAAATAAATGCATATAAACATGCTTGCTTGTAAAACTAAATGTACTGTAGAATTTTCATTTTGCAAGTATTTATAGAACATAATACTTTGTGCTAGATGCTGCTTCTAGGTGATGGATCAGATTTTTTTTTTTTTTTGCGGTATGCGGGCCTCTCACTGTTGTGGCCTCTCCCATTGCGGAGCACAGGCTCCGGACGCACAGGCTCAGCGGCCATGGCTCACGGGCCCTGCCGCTCCGCGGCATGTGGGATCTTCCCGAACCGGGGCACGAACCCTTGTCTCCTGCATCGGCAGGCGGACTCTCAACCACTGCGCCACCAGGGAAGCCCTCAGATTTTTTTTTTAAAGCTTTTTTTAATATTTATTATTTTATTTTTGGCAGCATTGGGTCTTCATTGCTGCACGTGGGCTTTCTTTAGTTGTGGCGAGCGGGGGCTACTCTTCGTTGCGGTGCGTGGGCTTCTCACTGTGGTGGCCTCTCGTTGTGGAGCACAGGCTCTAGGCACACGGGCTTCAGTAGTTGCAGCACGCAGGCTCAGTAGTTGTGGCTTGTGGGCTGTAGAGCACAGGCTCGGTAGCTGTGGCACACAGGCTTAGTTGCTCCGTGGTATGTGGGATCTTCCCGGACGAGGGATTGAACCTGTGTCCCCTGCATTGGCAGGCACATTCTCAACCACTGCGCCACGAAAGAAGGCCGATGGATCAGGTATTTAGGGGCTTATAGCTTTTTTCTTAGTAAGTTGCATATACTCAATGCAGAAAAGATCAAAGGAGCAGAACAAAAATTGCTTGTAATTCCATCACCCAAATCACCCAGAAGTGATTAAACATTTTGGTGTGTGCATCCCCTTGGGATGACTTTAGACATAGTCCCTTTTCTTATGGCGGGGAGACCCCACATCCTCCTCCAGTCTTAGACAGATAATTGTGATCCTCACCTCAGCTTTGCTGCTGTTCATTGAATGTTGACTAGCCTCAAGGATGGGTAGTGCAGAATGCACTCACTATAGCACTTTAAACTAGACTCAAGTGTTATCCCAATTTTATTAATGAGAAAATTGAGCCCTAGAGAAGGTAACCAACTTGTCTAAAGCTATATTGCTACTAGGTGGAAGATTGAGTGTTGGACCGAAATCCATCTTATGCCAAAGCTTCTCTTGTTAGCCACTACCTTATACTCTCTCCTGTAATTACTATAACACATTATAATAAGTATTAAAATGATAAGTGGAAGGTGCTGTGGGAGCACAGAGGAAGGAGAGAATAATTCTGTTTGGGGATTTGGGTGTTTAATGTAGAGGAGTTGATCTGAGATAGGTCTTAAAAGGTAAATGGGAGAAGTGCATTCCAGTTGTAGGGGAAAGCATATGCAAAAACGTGGAGATGTTCAGTAAGTGATAAAGATTTAATGTGATTGGCACTTAGGAGCAAATCAACCATTTTATACTTTATCCTATAAGTTATTGGGTAAATAATGGAGGTTTTTAAGTAGGGTAATTTACATGGTCAGTTTTGCTTTTGTGGAGCTTTGAGTGGAGAATGGTTTGGTGGGAGGTGGTGGTGTCTGAGTGGGGAAAAACTAGATGGAGAAGGAGTCCATTTCAGAGGCTTATTAGTCCTTTGAGATGTCAGCATATAGGGGAATGAGCAGGTTAGAAAGAGAATTCTAAGCTAGCATGGGCTGTTTGTGGAATATAAGTACCGTGGAGGGAATGAGAGAGTGGAGTGCAGATTTTGAATTTTCACTCATTTCTGTTTTGTTTCTCTTCCTCTTAAAAGCTGTTTGGTGATTGGTCCAATAATAACATATTAACTTTTATCAGTTTTAGGGTTGAGTGCAGGGAAAAGGATGGGGATGAACATTTTTATTTAAAATGAAATGTTGGCTTTATCTATTGATTTATCTAGATAATTTCTAATTACAGTAGAGTTATCTCAATCTCTTGTTGAGTGGATTTTTTAACAGAAAAAACTGGCTAGTTATCAGTTTTGTGTTCAAAGGAGTATATTTTATGAATGTTCATATTCCACTTAGAACATACAGTCTTCCTAAGATTTTAGATTTTGAAGGGGTATTAGAGATCTGAGAAGTTTGAGTCATTTTAAAGTAGTCATTCCCTCTGTGTTCTGTCTGGACAGAAAAGGTATCAGACGTGAGCATATACACATTTAAGTCCCACGTCATAGAGGAAACTTGGCAGTATGAATTATAGTACAACATTTAGGTTTTATAAATGCGGTGACAGACATTGGATTAGTAAATGCATTTATAAAATTGTTTTTAAAGGTCATCTTGCATTCTTGCTTGATCTTGGAGAACCTGAAAGACAAAGATAGGCTTACTTTCATATAAAATAAAATTTTCAGATGTTCATTCCCTTAATTATACTTTACAGGTCATAACAAATATATCCATATTGTACTCAGACTTCCTTTTTAAAAAAGTCCCATTACCAGACTCTGTTGATGACAAATGTTGTTACACCATCTCACCGTCACATTGTTTGTTGAAAGGCATTATTGTTCATTCTCTTAATAAGTGAAGCCAAGTCCCCCTAAACCCTGAGTTCCTCTGCCGAGTTTATGATTAACCTCTCTATTCAAAACGTTATTCCCTTTCAGTTCTGTACCTGTTCCCCTCAAGATTGAGGAGTATCAAAGGAAAGGGGGATTGAAACCAAGCAGGACCCTGCCAGGTACAAAAGCCCCTCCGTGTCCCCCATTTCTTGTTTGTAGAAAAAGACTTGAGTCTCCTAGGCCTTCCTTGAGTTCCAAAGAGTAGGCATAGGTAGTTACTAAGTAGGGAAGTGAGGGAATGCAGAAACAAAGGAAAAGCAGTTAAACAAGAAAAGTAATGACAATAGTTCAGGGATAAAACAGAGTCCTAGTTCCTCCTCAAGGGATATACAGAACTATCTGAAGGATCTCTTGGAGTTGTTCTTCAGGAACTAAGACCTGCCCCCTGCCCCAACCCTGTGGTGACTTTGGAAGGTTGATGATTGAGATTCCTGAGACACCACCTGTTACCTCACCACCAGCCAGTCAGAAGAAAGCCATGTATCCTGCAGCCCTCACCCCCAGATGCTGCCTTTAAAAACCCTTGCCTGAAAACAGTCGGGGAGTTTGGGTCTTTTGAGCATGAGCTACCCTACTCCTTGCTTGGCACCTGCAGTAAATGCTGTACTTTCCTTCACCACAACCCAGCATCAGTAAATTGGCTTTGCTGTGGCAGGTGAGCAAACCCAGACTTGGGTTTGGTAACATAAGGTGTTCCTTACATTTTGGAATTATATTTGTCAGTATGGATGAAGGAATTTTCTTGTGTAGATTCCAGATGTTTTTCACTTTAGATTTTTGCCTGTTTCATTAAATCTAGTAGTTATTGATTGAGCATTCACTGTTTGCCTGTACTAGGAGCAGCAGATGGTACAAAGATGAATGCAGTGTAAATATAGTCTTTTGATAGAGTTTATAATCTGGCTGGGGTGGGAGAATTAGGATTAGACAGATACACAAATTATTATATCCAAAACACAACGAAGAAAGTGTAAGAGAAGTGAAAGCAAGTGCTATGGAAGTTAGTTGGATAAAGTATTTGCATCTAGTTGGGGGTGGTAGTGGGTATCTAGAGGTGAGGAAAGGCTCTTTAGAGTAAGTTGATTTTGACTGGACTGTTAAAGGATGAGAAGGATTTAATGCGTGGAATGGAGGGAGGAGGTGCAAAGAAGAAATCACATGAGCAAAAGTGTAGAGCCTGGAAAGCATGAAACATGTTTAAAGTACAGATCAAACCAGTTGCAGCAGAGTTCCCAGAGTGAAAAAGTGCGAGAAAAGGCCAGAAAACTTGATTAAGTCATATAGAAAACCTTATATGTTTAGCTGAAGAGTGTATGTGTGATTTGGTTGACAGTGTGTCATTATGAACATTTTAGAACACTTTTGCAACTGTGCTATATGCAAGTTAATGTAATAACATCTCATAGGATGAGACAGTATAGAGATTGAGAAGCAGACAAGACATAATATGGGCCCAAACAATGGTGGTAGCAATAGGAAGGTAAGGGGCATACTTGAGATATTACTTGATATATTACTTTTCTTTTAAAATTTGTATTGTGGTAGTATGTATATAAAACATAAAATTTGTAGTTTTAACCATTTTAAATGTACAGTTCATTAGCATTAATTACATTCACAATGTTGTGCAACCATCATCTTTCCAAAATTTTTCATCATCCCAAATAAAACTGTGTACCTGTTGAGCAATAACTTCTCATTCTCTCTTTCCTTCAGCCCCTGGTAAACTCTAAGCTACTTTTTGTCTCTGTAAATTTGCCTGTTCTAGATATTTCATATAAGTGGAATCATACAATATTTGTCCTTTTGTGTTTAGCTTATTTCATTTAGCATAATGTTTTCTAGATTCATCCATGTTGTAGCATGTATCAGAACTTCATTCTTTTTATGGCTGAATAATATTCCATTGTACAGATATACCACATTTTTATTCACTCATCTGTTGATGAACATATGGGTTGTTTCTGTTGTCTTTTGTGAATAATGCTGCAGTGAACATTGGCATTCAAATTTCTGAGTTCTTATTTTCAGTTCTTTGGGGTATATTCCTAGGGGTGGAAATCCAGTTGTCCAAACAGTATTTGTTGAAGAGACTGTTCATTTTTCATTGAATGAACAATAGCCTTTTCAAAAATCAGTTGGCTCTAGACACGTGGGTAGTCTCTATTTTTGTGGGATAATTTATTGAGCATAGTTTACCAGTGAGGACCTCTTAATTTTAGAATACCTCAAGGCTGAGTCCTTGACTTCTTTTCCATCCACACTTATTCCTATGGTGATCTCACCTGGTCTCATGGCTTTAAATATCAGCTGTGTGACTCATAAAAACTTATATTTCCAAAACTTATATTTCCAGTCCAGAACTCTTTCCTTGAACTCCAGACTTCTGTATATGTAAGTTCCGAGTCCACATTTTCATTTGCATATCTAATAGACATCTTAATATGCAAAATACTGATGTGATTTCTGTCTCCCCTCTCCCCAACCTTCTTGACTCATAGTCTTCTCCATCTCAGTTAATCACATCTGTTTCTTCAGCTGTTCTGGCAAGAAGCCTTAGAGTTATTCTTGGTTCATCTCTTTGTCTCATATGCCACTTCCAGACTTTTAGTGTGTCCTGTTGGCTCTACCTTCAAATTATTATATCTAGTGTGACCATTTCTTATTGCTCCACCACCACCACCGTCCTGTTTTATGGCCTGGATTATCATTAGCCTTCTAACTAGTCTCATCGTTTCTACCCTTACTCCTTGCAGTCTCTTCTCAAAATAGTAGCAGTGATCCTTTTAGAACCGAAGCTGGCCCATGTCACTTCTGTTCAGAACCCTTTAAGCCTCTCCCATCTCAATCACAGTAAAAGCTAAAGTCATTAGAGTGGCCTGTGAAGTCCTTCATGAGCTTTTTGACTTCATTTCTTATACTTTCTCTCTTGTTTCTTCCATTCCAGTCATACTAGCCGCTCTGCTATTCTTAGGGCATATGGGGCACACTTCTTCTTTTGAACCTTTATAGTTGCTGCTCCCTATGCCTGGAATGCTTTTTCTCTAGTAGCCACATTACGACCTCCCCCATCTCCATCATGTCCTTGCTCAAACACCATCTTCTCAGTGTTGCCTTCTTTCAGCACCTTATTTAAAATTGTTAAGTTTTTTTCTACCATCAGAGAAGCTCTTCCCTTTTTCTGTTTTATTTCTCTTCATAACACTTATCTTCTAATATACTATATAGTTTACTTAATTTGTTTATTGCTTTCTCCTCCGCTGGAATGTATGGTGTGTGAGAGCAGGGCTTTTTGTTTTGTTTTCTGCTGTATCCTCAGTGTCCAGAAACATCCAGGCACATAGTAGGTACCCACCAATATTTATTTAATAAAGATGTTCTCTACATTCTATACAAATATTTATTTTGTGCTTGCTATATTCTTGGCACCTGGAAAGCGCAGGGCTGATTATGTATATGACAACAATGTCTGCCTTCAAGAGTTTGAGTACAGATTAGTAAAAATTGGATTTAATACTGACTGCTGAAGAATGGTGGTGCCATTCATGCCAACTGCTGAAAAGAATGTATAGTCCTACTTCCTTTTTTAGAAGAAAGCTATAAAAATGTTAAAAATTTTAAATTTAGTAATTCCACTTCTGGGACACTGTTCTAAGGATATAGTTCTGAATACTTATAGGACCAAAGAAAGATATTGTGATATTGTGTGATATACTGTGATATTGTGACTTATAAAAATATATTTTGGTCATCTGAATGACCAGATATATGGTTCTTGTATATATTTGGCCTTTGTCCACAGTTCCTGCCCACAACTTCCAAAATCCTTGGAATTTCCTAAGTGTTAAGAGTGATACAGGTGTCTTTTGTTATGTGAATGAGGTGGCTTTTGGAAGCACTGAAAAGGGACTCCGCTGGTCACCAGGAGAACCAACCATGTGATTAGGGGGTTGGAACTTTCAGTCCTACCCCTGATCTCCAGGGATGGTAGAGGGGCTAGGGATTGAGCTCAAATGCCAATGGCCAGTGATTTAATCAACCGTGCCTATATGAAGCCTCTATAAAACCCCAAAAGGATAGGGTCCGGAGAGGCTTCTGGGTTGGTGAACACATGGAGATTTTGGGAGAGAGTTGCACCCAGAGAGGGCATGGAAGCTCCTCACCCTTTCCCCAAACCTTGCTCTATGCATCTATCTGTTCCATTTAGCTTTTCCTCATTTGTAACCTTTTATAGTAAACCGGTGATATAGTAAGTGAAATGTTTCTCTGAGTTCTGTGAGCCACTTTAGCAAATTAATCAAACCAAAGGAGGAGGTGGTTGGAACCCCCCAGTCTATAACCTGGGCTTGTGACTGGCATCTAAAGTAGGGGGGCGTGGGTGTGCAGTCTTGTGGGACCGAGCCCTCAACCTGTGGAGTCTGATGCTAACTCTGGGTAGATGGTGTCAAAACTGAGTTGAATTTTCAGACACCTAGCTGGTATTCCAAGAATTACTCGTCGAAGGTGTGGGGACCTTCCCCACCCCTACGTTGGAAATTGAGTCTCAGAACACCCTATTTAAATGCCCATAATACCAAAAAATCAGGAACAATTTGTATGTTGAATTATAGGATGGTGGGTGTATTATGGTGTCAATTCATTTGGTTATTAGTAGTCATTAAATGATGTTTACATTGAGTTTCTAAACATGAGAGACATTTAGAAATTAAAAAATTAAAAATTACAGGTAATGTGATTTTAACACAAACTTTAGCTTTATGTGTTTGTGTCTGTCAGTTTGTACGCTGGTACATGATAGAGTGCTGCCCTTAAATTCGCATTTGTATGTCCTGCTTGTTCTTCTGTCTGAGAAACTGTCTCTTGGGCATCTGCTGCACTGGGGAGAAGTAGTAGATGTCATCATTACTGCAGAAGTGTTCTTGAGGGCCTTGATTGAGGCAGCCCCGCAGCCCTCTGATTGAGGGAAGCACATTGCCCCTAGAAATTAGTTGCTGGAATTTCGTTGTTCGTAGAGAAGTCTTTCCTGAGTATGTACCCTCAACCTTGCCAACTTTCCTTTCTTCCTTCCTCCTTCCCAGATGTTCTCCAAAAGAGGACTACAAAGGAAACACATTAAAATGTTATTATTGATTATTATCTGGGTGTCAGAATGGTGAATATTTTCTTCCTTCTGCTCTTATGTATATGCTGAGTTTACTGTATGAATTTGTATTAATGTCTAAAAGCTTATTCAAAGAATCTTTGGCTAGATTGGCTATGATGGAATGAGCCAATCATAGCCATAGAAGGAGGAAGACATTCTCTGTACCTCTTACGTCTGTGGGCCCTTTCAGCTCAGTGAATTGTTTTTACTTTGGGGTATGTAGTGTTTAAGGTCCCAGTGGGACATACATCCTTGTGGGTTTTTTAAAAAAATTTATTTATTTTATTTTTTATTTTTGGCTGCATCAGGTCTTTGTTGCTGTGTGCGGGCTTTCTCTAGCTGCGGTGAGCGGGGGCCACTCTTTGTTGCAGCATGCGGGCTTCTGATTGCAGTGGCTTCTCTTGTTGCAGAGCACAGGCTGTAGGTGCACAGGCTTCAGTAGTTGTGGCTCGTGGGTTCTAGAGCGCAGGCTCAGTGGTTGTGGCGCACGAGCTTAGTTGCTCTGCAGCACGTGGGATCTTCCCGGACCAGGGCTCGAACCCGTGTCCCCTGCATTGGTAGGCGGATTCTTAACCACTGCCCCACCAGGGAAGCCCCATCCTGTGTTTTAAATTGCCATTTTTTTTAAAGCTAGTATTTCTTTACTGTAACAGTATTTGAGTTTCTCTATTTCTTTTTCTCTTGTTTTGTCTTAGAAATAATTAACCTTTGACTTGGGCTGTGGATTATCACTTGGGATAAAGGTGAAAAGAAAAATAGAGTGGTAATGGTAGAGGATTGGATGAAGAGTACGGTAGTTAACAGAGTAGCTGTGTTGTCGGCTGATGAGATGGCAGGGTAGAGATGACCCTTTAGTAGGGTCTTGGGTCATGTTTGAGAGTATGCTAAGGAGACATAGCATCCTTCTCAGGGACCCACTTGCACACTATAATTCGTTTAGAATTCTCCACTATCTTGCACCTCTAGTTCAGTTTAAGAAATGTAATTTGAGGGACTTCCTTGGTGGTCCAGTGGTAAAGAATCTCCCCCTGCAATGCAGGGAACGCGGGTTTGAGATCCCTGGTCGGGGAACTAAGATCCCACATGCTGCGGGGCAACAAAGCCTGCGTGCCACAACTACTGAGCCCGTGCACCTCAACTAGAGAGCCTGTGTGCCGCAAACTATATAGCCCACGAGCTGTGGAGCCCGCGCCACAACTAGAGAAGCGAAAACCTGCACGCCACAACTAGAGAGAAGCCCACGTGCCGAAGCAAAAGATCCTGCATGCTGCAACTAAGACCCGATGCAGCCAAAATAAATAAATAAATAAAATCTGTTAAAAAAAAAAAAAAAAAGAAACGTAGCTTGAAATGAATCATTCCTGCAGTTGAGACTCCCCTTCTTTCCTTAGTATTATCTTCTGGCTTAGAGACAAATGGCTCACAAAAACCCCTGTGTCCTACAGATATGAGGGATGGTTTGCTTTTCTTCTGGATCTTGACACTTCTATAGCAAATTGAGCTAAAACAAACAAAAAAGAACTGGTCCCCTCCCCCTCAAATTTATGTGCTACATTGCCTTGTCCCACACTCTTTAATACTGAAGTCTTTGTGGCGGTTTTATTTGTAGTACTTTTTTAAAAATAAATTTTTATTGTTTTTGTTTGTTTGTTTTGGGCCACGCTGCATGGCTTCTGGGATCTTAGTTCCTCCACCAGGGATTGAACCCCGGCCACGGCAGTGAAAGCGCCGAGTCCTAACCACTGGACTGCCAGGGAATCCCTGGTCTGTAAACTTCTGTTTCAGAAATTTAGAGATGTCATCTAATCAGTTGTTTTTAGCTACTCCTTGTTCTTAAATATTTTGACTTGAATTTCTTCATATTACAGTTTCTGCTTCGGAGATATAGTCTGGTCTGGTTAAGTTAATGAGAATAGGGACATAATATATTTTAGCTGCTTTTGAGAATTGTCAAGGCAATCTAACTATTCTTTGATTAGGAAAGACAGTTAAAGTGATTATGTGCACAGGCCTATGAATTTAAACCTGGGCACAAGTCTCATCTGTATTCTTTAGTGGTTATTTGCAATTCCTTTGGTACCATCTGTAACTTTGGGCAACTTACTTAATCTCACTGAGCCTCAGGTTTTTTTGTTTTGTTTTGAAGTATAATCATCCATACATACATACGTACCCCCAGGGTGGTTGGGAGGTCTAAATGAGGTAATTAAAACATTCAACAAATATTTATTAAGCACCTACTATTTGCCAGGCATTATGTTAGGCAATGGAATATGGGAGTGAACAATATAGACAGGATCCCTTCTCTCTTGAAGCTTACATCTTAGTGTGGGGGAGACGACTGACATCTAAACAAACAAACAAACAAAATCAGATAGTGATAAATACTGTGTAGAGAAGTAGAATATTCAGAGAAAATCTTCCTGAGAAAATTTCTTCAAGCTGAGTGACAAAAGGGAGCCAGCCATTCAAAGATCTGAATTGAGTGGAAAAGCCTGTTTCAGGCTGGGGAAACAGTGTACAAAGTCTTCAAGGGAAGAAAGAGTTGGACATATTCCAGGAACAGAGAAGACCAAAGTGGCAAGAGTGTGGCAGGTGAGGAGATGAATCTGGGATAAAGTCAGAGAAGGAGCTGGGGTGCTGATAATGTGTGTAAGCCTGGTACGAAGCTTAGATTTTATTTTAGGTGCAGTTGGAAGCTATTGAAAGTTTCTAAGCAGAGAAGTTGACAAGGTCTCCTATTTCTTAATGAGGTGAAAAAAGGTTTTTGGCCAGCATGGATATATATCCTTTAAAGGATGAAGTCGTATCTACCTAAAATATTTAAAAATCATATACTATAAAATATAGTACTTAAAAATACAGTTTTATCCCCTTACATTTCAGGAAACAATTATTTTCAGACTCCTCATGTATTCAACCTCAGTGTCTTTGTGATCACCAGAGCTATTTTATGAGTCATCTAACAGTTTTTCAGAATGTATATGTTTCATCTGCGTTTGTGATATAGCACTTTTGGGCTCTGAATATGATACCATCACTGGAAATTTTATTCCAAGCCACAAGTGCAGCATTATATAACATTAGGTGTTTGATCATCCTGTAAGTATATATTTTTAATCTCCATAACTTGCTAAATTTTTCAAGTGGTCTTTACAAAGGTTGCTTACAATGACAGCTTAACACTTGTAATTGTGAGATATACCCCCAGGGATAATTATGGAATATCTGAATATTTTTGCCTTCACATGACCTCTAAGTGTGCTAAACTACTATTAATTGAGATTGTTGTGGGCTTTCTTCCTCCAGCTTTTTTTTGTTGTCTGGCTTTTTTCTTTTAAAATAATCAAGCTCCCCAACCTCCCCCTCCCTCAAGGTGTTCATAAGTACTCAAATATATAGTGATTCTCTTTGCCTGAAGCATACTTGTAGGGGAATGGAAAAAGAGAATTTGTTGCCTTATCACCTCTGTTTATTCTCCCAACCTTTCCTTTCTTCTCCGTGTCCCTGATCTTCAGGCCATATCATTCAGCTGCTTTCCATGACCCCGCTATAGCCATGTGTTTTGGTGTGTGTGTGTTTAATATCGTCTCCAGTGGGGAGGTGCTCTTGGCATCTAGTGGGTAGAGACCATAATGCTGCCAAACATACTCTAATACACAGGGCAGCTCCCCACAACTGTTACCTAGTCCAAAATGTCCATAGTGCTGAGGCTGAAAAACTGTGTTCTATGGTACTCATTTCAGTACTCTAAAGGGAAAATAAAATTGAGGTAGGTAAGCATATCGTATAGTTGTATGCTGCTGTCCAGTCAAGCACCAGCTGAATCTATTTGAACCACTTGGTTTGTATTGGTTTGCACTTACATTGCACTTATATAATCCTTAGGCATTCCTGAGGATTATGAACTTTGGTTCTGGTGGGGTGGTTCTACTCTGATCCAAACATTTTCAGCTGCTTTCTGGGTTTCCTTCTCTGTTGCCAGGGTATGCATAGGGGGTAGGTGGCAACTGAACCCAAGTTTCTGAAATCCTTCCAATATAGGTAATCTGTGATTGTGTGCACTGGGTGGTAGTGATGGTGAGTAGTGTTTAGTCAAGTGTCTTATCTATCCCAAATCCAAACAGTTCTGACCTGGCCTTGAGAATGACACACTATGGCTAACTATTCAGATTCGGGTTAAGAGCATAACAGAAGCTTTAGTTTCTCTTAGTCTGTTTTGAGATTAGGGTGACTAGGTAAGCGATAGTTTTGGATGTCTGGAGCACTGAATTCCCAGTTTTCCATTTCCAAATTATCATTTTCATGCCTTTTCTATTTTGAAGTATTCTTGGAACCAAACTGCACTATTATAGAGAAACGTGTTTTCCTGTTTTTTTTAAATAAAAGAACAAAATTGTGCCAACAATGAGTGAGCCAGTGTCATCACATTGAGGTAATATATTCTCAACTAGCTGCAGAGAGACTTTGGGTAGCTAGAAAACTGATATATAATGTCTTCTAGACTTTTTGGAATATTGAATATAACCTTTTGATTCTTGGTACTATTTTCTTGGACCCCTTAGGGATTTAGGAATACTTTTAGGGGGCCCTGAACTTTGGAAAGAAGTGTGGTACATTTTTTTCTTTTAAGTAAATTATGTTATCTCTATATCATTTCGCTTTATTAATTTTAGTAATCTATATTGCAAGGTATATTCTAAAATTTATTTCTCAGTGATTTTTATAATCCTCAAAATATCAAAATATATATTGATATATTTATTTGAACTGAAAAATGAAGTCAGAATTTTTTGGACCAAGTTTGGTTTGCCTAATTGGTTTAACAGTGAGGACTGCCTTTGTCAGTTAGGTTATGGAGCATGTTTTTTCTATAAATTGAATAACTGAAGATAATCTGCAACTTCCAAGTTTTGAAAAAATATACTTAAAGTAAAAGATAAAGCTATTTTACCTAACATTGTGCCATATTGACAGCAGTGTACTTTTTATTTTTAAAACTAAGTTTCAGTGTTTAGAGTTTCAACTCTTTGAACATATGGGATATTTACAATTTGCTTATAAATGAAAGCGTAATGGATATTTTACTCTTTTTAGTAATTTATCAATTTGTAATATTTATGTTGCCTTGATAACACACACGCACACACACACATACGGGTAAAAGTAGCAGCAGAAATTTTAACACATAAAAAACCTTATGGATGTGTTAAACTTCACTGTGGTAAAATTACTGATGTTCTTTGGTCATGCGTGCCAAATCATTTGGAAGTGAAGTGTCTTGATGTCTGCAACTTACTCTAAAAAAGGGGGAGAGGGAGGGAAAGCAGGAACTAGAGATAAAGCCAAGAGTTGCAGAATGTTAATAGTTGGTGGATTTAGGTGAAGGGTATTGTTCATTGTAATATTCTTTCAACTTTTCTGAAGGCTTGAAAATTTTCAATATAAAAATTTGGGAAAAATAGTCACAGGGAATAAAACAAATTAATTTGAAGAAGTATGTGTCAGTATTATAAGAAATGACTTACCAGGATAAAAATATATTACATTAGGATAAAATTATGTGGGGGAAGTAGAATGAAGAGCTTGTTCATAAATTTCTGTAAATGGATGATGGTGGATATGAAATTGCTATTATGATTTTTAGATTTCATTGGTACATTTAAAAGCAATGAAACTATTTTATTTTAAAATATCAACTTATGTCAGAAACAACATCTTTTGCAACTCTTCAAACTTACGATGAAATCTATTGGTTAGATTGGTCAAATTAGAACTCTACAAGAGGGTACATGATTTTAAAAAATTCTTTTAGGGCTTCCCTGGTGGCACAGTGGTTGAGAGTCTGCCTGCCGATGTAGGGGATGCAGGTTCGTGCCCCGGTCCGGGAAGATCCCACATGCCACGGAGCGGCTGGGTTCATGAGCCAGGGCCGCTGAGCCTGCGCGTCTGGAGCCTGTGCCCCTCAACGGGAGAGGCCACAACAGTGAGAGGCCGGTGTACCGCAAAAAAAAAAAATTCTTTTAAAAGCAGGCACACAGGTTTGAAGACCGGATCTGGCTAACATTCTTTCAGCTCTTCAGGTTCTAGGAATATGGTGCTAAGGGTTCACTCAGTTATACTACAGACTGACAGATCATTCTGCATGACAGGTGGATATGACTGTTTTAGCAAAGGCACTGTATAGCTTATGAAGCACAACCATAGTAACCTGCCCCCAAGCCTGGACTACTCCTGTGGACATACAAACTTCATGATTGCTGAGAGCAATCATCATATGTTGCTATTTTTTTTTAAATCACAGAATTGTTTTATGACCTTGTAATTTCCCTTTTTTATAAATGTGAATGATTTCTTTTAAAACTATATTATAAGTTAATGATATTACTTAGGTAATTTTTGCTGCCCATGAAACTAGTAATTCTATAAACTAGAAGTTGATAAATGAATTTCTTTTTATTCTAAGTGTCTTTAAAAAACTCTCAAAGTACTTTTTTTTTTCTTTTCCATTATGGTTTATTACAGGATATTAAATATAGTGCCCTGTGCTACACAATAGGACCTTGTTGTTTATTCTATATATAATAGTTTGTATCTGCTATTCCCAAAGTCCCAATCCGTCCCTCCTTGTGGAAGGACTTTACTTTTGATAGTTACTTTGACTTGAGGTCATTCGTATAGAATTTTGGAATGTGTACTATGAATATTGAGTGGTGCTGGATATCACTGTGTTACTGTGTAAACTATACCCCGTAGTACTTACTGATTATTTAAATATTCTACTAAAAGGTTAAGATACAAATTTTGGATCGGAAGAGTGAGGCATACAAGGTGCATGTACACATTGTGCAAGACTTTGGGGACTGAAAACCATGTGTACTTTCTCTTGGACAGAAACATTGGGAGAATATTATTCCTTTGAATAGATCAAGCCATCTGGTTAATAAAGAGACTTCAGCATGTTCTTATAACATGTTTCCTTGGTTTCATACTTAAAGTGGGAGACTGTGGAGGCTTAATTTAATGAAATCCAGATTTAAAAATCACCAGTGGTGTTTTCAAAAGTGTCCATAATTTAACTGTGAAAATCAGAAAATTTACATTACTACCATTTCATTTTCAGACCTATTCAAGTTTTGTCACTTGTCTCAATGATGTCCTTTATAGCAAATGATCCATTTCAGAATCACACATCATCGCATTTAGTTGACATGTTTCTTTAGTCTCCTTCAGTCTAGAACACTTCTTTAGTTAGTTTTTCCCTGACTTTAAAGATTATAGGCCAATTATTTTGTAGAATGGACCTGAATTTTGGTTGTCTAGTATTTTCTCATTATTAGTTTCAGGTTATGTATCTTAGAGAAGAATTTCACAAAACTGATTCTGTGTTCTTCTCATTGCATTCTGTTAGATGGTATATGATTGCATTTTGTCTCATTGCTGGTGATGTTCACTTATCACCTGATAAGATGTTGTCCACCAGATTTTTTGTATTAGTTTCCTATCATTGCTGTAACAAACCACAACCTTAGTGGCTTAATATTACACAAATTTATAGTTTTGGAGGCCAGACTTCCAAGGGCGGTTTTACTGGGCTAGTGATTGTGTTGGCAGGGCAGGTTCTTTCTGCAGGGTTTAGAATAGAATTCTTGCCTTTTCCAGCTTCTGGAGACAGCCTGTATTCTTTGGTTTGTGGCCTCTCCTTCCATCTTCAAAGAACATCACTCCAGCCTCTGCTCGCATTGTTACATCATCTTCTCTTTGACCCTCCTGCTTCCTTATAAGGACCCCTGTGATTATATTGGGACCACCCAGATAATACAGGATAATCTTCCCATCTCAAATCTTTAATTTAGTCACATCTGTGAAGTCCCTTTTGCCGTGTAAGGTAATATATTCACTGGTTGTGGGTTTTAGGATGTGGTAGACATCTTGACAGGGGGCAATTATTCAGCCTATCACACTTCTCCACTGTAAAATCATTCTTTCCCTTTTGTAATATTTTGTGGGAAGATACTTGGATCTCTGGTTCCCATTCGCGGAGAATGCTATTTAGAAATCAAGATCTGGGTGCTAGGTGTGCTCACTGCTATTGAGATGTCATTGTTCCTAGGTTCACTTAATAGAGTTAGGGAATGTGTATGTATGTGTATAGATCTACATCTATATTTCTATATTAAAAGATATTAATTAGTTCTTACTTATATCTTCAGTTGCACTCTAATACCACAGAGTTCATTCATGTTTTCTAATTTTTCACATATGTAACTCCCTTCTCTGACAGTGAAAAGCGGACTGCAGTTATCCTTAATATATTAACTTACTTGATAATTCTCCCTGCATATTACCAGTCTCCTTTCTGCCACCATCCCTCCCCCTACATGGATCGCTCTTCGCCACACATGTTCTTATACCTCCTGCCACATAGCTCTCTCATGTGGATTCTTTCCTGGAAGCATGGTGATAACAGGGTTGGTGGGCTTCTTATATGGCAGCTTTGGAACATTCTATTATATGCAAAGTTCTTTTACTTACCTGAGATCTCATTTAAGGACTTTGGTTTTGTAGTTTTTTAATATTGTGAAAAAATTTTTATTTAGTTTTAAGCAGCTGGACTCAGTTTAGATGATCTCAGTTTTGTTGGCAACATCCAAAGCATCATAGTCAGTAGCCAGTCGAACATATACCTTCTTCTCTCCATCAGCCCTGATCAGGGTGTTGACCTTGGCCATGTCAGTGTTGTAGAGCTTCATAGACCGTTTGATCTGGTGCTTGTTGGCTTTGACATTCATAATGAGCCCAAGTGTATTGCTGTCTTCTGTCTTCTTCATGACCAACTCCCTGCTCAAGGGAAACTTGATGATGACATAGTGGTTAAGCTTGTCTCTCTTCCAAGGATAAACAGGCTGCCTTTGGGGTGTCTTGAGCCACCCAGAAAGTGGGTAACATGCAATCTTCTTTTTTTGTGTGTGGATATGGATGCTTTTTAGCACTGCCTTCTTGGCCTTCCAAGCTTTTGTTTTTGTCTTTGGCTTTGGAGTGGCATGGGCTTCTTACTTTGCTTTCTATATAACATCTTCATGAAAAGGTAGATTTTTATTTTAAAACTTAGCGAAATTTTTTTAAACTTGGGAGAGTTATTCAAACCAAGTGATTGTGGTGAGCTTAGTAAAACAGTATATGATATGTTGGCTTTGGTTTAATTCCTTTTTAATTGAATTGCAGATTTTTCAGGGGGACTAAAATAATACCTTTTGTTATAACTCTTATATAAACCTATTTTAACTTCTTATGGGTTTGGGTGACTTTTCTCATTTAACATAATTATTTTCATATTTGAAGACTATCATTTCTGCTTGGCTTCCTTAATAAAGTGCACATTCCAACTATTTTGCACTTTTTGTTACTTTTATAGCAGAAGGGGAAGGAGGAGAGAATTTCTCAGAAATTACTGATTATATAACTAAATATTTTGGGTTCAAGTCAGTTTTTAATTTTTTCAGTTAGAAGTTAAGTCTCACATGAAAAATGATTGCCTGGTAGTCGAATAAAATTTTCCAGATAGATCATTTGTTCTAAGTGGTAGAAAATTTAGCCTATCTTGTGAATTTTTCTTAAAAGTTTAAGTAGAGAGTACTTTGATGTTCCAATATAATATTAGCATGATAATGAAGGTTAGTATGGTTTTAACTCTGGTTTTGCCTTCACTGTGGAAACCGTTGAACTATCACCTTATTTTTCTTTTTTTTGACAGAACAAAATCGATTAAAGAATATCAGAAAAGTATATGGAAGATGTATGTGGTATCGTTTACGGTTATTAAAACCTCAGCCAAATATTATTCCTACAGTAAAGTAAGTAATTGATTTCAATAAAAAACATACTTAGTGCTTACTCTTTGCTAGGTATCATATAAAATAGGGGTATAATGATGAATAAAAACATGTGTTTGTAAAGAAATTATAACCTTAGTAGGGGTAAGATGTGATTAGTAAATTTGAGAACAGTCTGAACAGAGTGGTTGAGAAGTTCAAAAGAGAGAGAGTGTACTTCTGACTTGGGGGACGAGGGGAGAAAGAAAAGTCAAATCTTGAAGGAAGATCTTGTATATCTTGTGTCAGGATTTGAATTTTGTCTTAAAGACTATGGAGGAATCTTTAAAAGGTTATCGAAAGCACGGGAGGTGACAGGGTCAAGTTTGCATTTCATGGTGATTGAACTTTTTGAGCACATACTGTGTGCCAGGTGCTGTGCTAGGATTTTACATGTTATCTCATTAGTTTTATGTTAACTTCAAGGTAGATATTTTTGCTTTTTCTCAGATGAGGAAACTGAGACTAAGAAGATGAGGTAACTTGACCAAATACCTGCAGCAAGAAGTGGTGGAGTAGGGACCTAGTTACCCTTTATTTTTGCAGGGCCATCTGCTTAAACAGGCCATTAGCATGTTTAATTAGAGTAGGTGTCTTTGGTTTTTTGAGGCTGTGGGATATGCTGGGTAGCCTGGGCTTTGGACCTTCACCCTAAGTCATCAATTTACAGGTAACAGATGAAACTGAGGGGAAGTGAAAGAGCTGCCATTATTGGAGGACTATATCCTGTGAATTACCTACATATATCTATCCAGTAGGTAGGAGGACAAGACCTAGCAGAGGATATTAGTAAAAGTGGATCCAGTTATTTTTAAAAATTGGTTTAGGGCTTCCTTGGTGGCACAGTGGTTGAGAGTCCGCCTGCCGATGCAGGGGACATGGGTTCGTGCCCCGGTCTGGGAAGATCCCACATGCCGCGGAGCGGCTAGGACCGTGAGCCATGGCCGCTGAGCCTGTGCGTGCGGAGCCTGTGCTCCGCAACGGGAGAGGCCACAGCAGTGAGAGGCCCGCGTACCGCAAAAAAAAAAAAAAAAAAAAAAAAAAAAATTGGTTTAAATGATGATGATAGTTTTCAACATATGTGCCTGGTTTAGTTCTTTTGTAGAGGGAGGGAAATCTTAGCTTTGGTGTTAGGAATTCTTCAATGGTGTGAAACTAAAAGGCACAATTAGTGTTTACAAGAGTAGTTTCATGTTCACTATGTATTCCTTGCTATTACTTCTCATTTTTTGTTTTTTTTTATAAATTTATTTATTTTGGCTGCTTTGGGTCTTCGTTGCTCGCGCGGGCTTTTCTGTAGTTGCGGCAAGCATGGGCTACTCGTTGTTGCGGTGCGTGGGCTTCTCATTCAGTGGCTTCTCTTGTTGCGGAGCACGGGCTCTAGGCACGCAGGCTTTAGTAGTTGTGGCCTGCGGGCACAGTAGTTGTGGGTCACGGGCTCTAGAGCGCAGGCTCAGTGGTTGTGGCGCATGGGCTTAGTTGCTCCGCAGCATGTGGATCTTCCGGGACCAGGGCTCGAACCCATGTCCTGTGCTTTGGCAGGTGGATTCTTAACCACTGCGCTACTAGGGAAGTCCTTGCTTCTCATTTTAAATTAAACTTTTATGAGGCAGCAAGGCAGATATTTTTGGCTTTCCAGTCTCTTCTGTTTTGGGCTTTGGTCAACACATTGTGGGTATCTGAACCTCAGTTCTCAAGAAAAAAAACCCCAACTTTGTGATGTTCTCTTTAATAATTAGTGAAGAGATTTACTTATATAGAAGTACAGATTAATGGATGTTTAAACAAGGAAGAATTAAATAATACTGGTAGAATTTTAGATAAGGTCAGGAACCATCAAAACCACTTTGCTACTTAACCTTGAAGCATTCTTTCAAAATTAAGTAGTCATTGTGTAATACTCTAATTTCTGGAAGTTGCTTAAAAGAAAAAACACAAGACCTCAACTTAATTACTGAAGCTGTATGTAGGGGAAATGTTTGTCTTTTAAGGGAAACCAAACATGTTTTTAAAAAATTGGGCACAGAGCATGATGTAATCTGTTATGTTTCTACTTTTGGTTTGGCTCTCAGGAAATTAGAGTGTGGTTTTATCGGTTGTGGTAGTTTTCATCAGCCTGGGGATTCTGTCATGAACCTCTTCTCTCTTCCCTTTATTCTTTGGCTCAGAGAGCTAGACGCTACATGAAGAGCATCTAACACAGGGTGTAGTGTGTTTTAGGTGTTTTGTTCCCTTTCTCTTCTACCCTTGTTTGCTTTAAAATTTTACTTTAGTGGTTTTCAATTTTACTTTTATCTTTGTTTTTTGAGCTTTGTAGCCTTTTGGGAAAGTTCACAAAACAAAGTGTGGAGTTACTAAGTTTGTGTGGAAATAAAATATATTTTCAAGTGTTCTTTAGCATATTGAGGGTATTAGCAAACTTTGGGTTTGAGTCAAAAGTTACTGTTAAATTATTTTCATTATTCATAAAATAAGTAGTTATTGTGTGCTGTGTATGTGTCAGGTATTATACTAGGCGCTGATATACCGTGAGTAACATACTAACAAGTAAACAAGTGATGATAATAGAGTTTAGTAAGGGTTGTAAGGGGCGGGGAGGGTATGCCATGAAAGAACAGAGGGAGGGCTCTTAACTGGCATGAGATAGAGAAGATTTCCTTGTAAGTGAGGTCCTAGTTGAAAGCTGAGACTTGGGTTAGAGTTACTAATAACAGCAAATAGCTACCATGAATTGGTTGTTTACTATCTGTGAGGCACCTTTTAGGGGCTTTACATACCTAATCTTATTTAATTCTCAGACCCACCCTAAAAGTTGGAAGTTGAATTGTAAAAGGCTAAGCAGCTTGCCAAGATCTCTTAAGTTAATAAGTGGTAAAGTTGGGATTTGACTTCAGGTAGTTTTTGCTCCAGAGCCTATGTTCTTAACTACCTCTCCCTAGATAGCCAGGTAAAAGTGGGAGTATTCCAGGTAGGCCTCCCTCTTCGTCTTTGGACATACAGATAGTATGGAAAGCAGCTTGCAGTATTATGCCCTTAATAAGGTTTAGAGCATTAATTTGGCCAGATAGAAAGAAATTTGCATCTGAGTGCCATCTCTGTTTGTTACTCTGACGTTAGTCAGAACTGAGTAAGATCCTGTCCACGTGCTCAAGGAGTTTGCAACGAGCCAGAGGAGGAAGGTCATGGTTTGTGCTTCTTTGTGACTGTAACCATGGTCTCCCCATTGATCATCTTAACAAGGGTTAAGGATTGCTTCTTGGAGGATAGATAATTTGAGTTGAGTCTTGAAGGATGAATATAGTTTGGATACGCAGCAATGGGGAATGGGAATTCTAGGTTGAAAGACCCAAGAGAGCAAAAGCATAATGGTGGGAAAAGCTTAGGGAACTGTGGGATATGGGGATTTATTTTGTTTGAAATACTAGGGTGATAAAAGTAAGGAGGTAAGTTGGAACTGGATCCTGGAAACTCCAAATAAACACGTTTAAGTTATGTTCCTATCAAGAGAGCTTAAACACACGGAATGTTTTCTTTCTGTATTTGAAAATAGGTCACTTCAGTTTTGTTTGATTAGGTCTCCTATGATTCATTTATGTCTTTGTTTAACAGTTCCTACCTAATGTAACAAACTGTGATACAAAAGGTGTAAAAAAAATTATTCAATTTCATCATTAAAGATAACCACCATCAAGATGATTTATCTTCTATATTTTTACTTATAATAAACTTTTATTTACAAAGAATAGGATTATATTATACATACAGCTTTGAAAGCTGTTTTTCTAATTTAACAGTACAAGGTAGATAATCTTCCACAGCAAATATTTTTAGTGTCTAGATAGTATCTCTCTATGGATGTACTGTTATTTATCTGTTCAGTACTCTATTGATGGACATTTATGTGTGTGTGTTTTCAGCTATTAATTATACCTGTAACCACCCTTTTATACTTTATAAACTTAATTTTAGTTTATTTCCTTCTAAATTTCTTGAAGTGGAATAGATGATAGTTAAAAAGGTATACACTTCTTTAGGGCTTTTGATAGATAACCTTATTGCCAGATATTCCTTCAGAGTGTAGAATGTATGAGAGTTCCTTTTTACCTTAGCCTCTCCTACACTGGTAATATCAATCTTTTAAATATTTTTACTAAATAGAACATATTGAAGAGAAAAGAAATTAGTTTTTTTTCAAACTATATGTTCTTTTATATCTTTTTTTAACCTGTTTTGCACGTCTTTCTATATCTGTTAGCTAAAAATGTTCTATTTTGTGGCTATATCTTGGTTTATTTAATTAGTCTCCTATAAATGGTTTATTTAATTAGTTTCTTATAAATGGACATTAAGGTTGTTTCCAAATTTTTACTGTTATAAACAAGGCTACTTATTCATCTTTGCACAACTGACCCATTATTTTTCATAGTTTATCTTACTAAAAGTGTAATTACAAGGTCAAGAGCAATTCTTTTTTACATTAAATGGTTAACTAAATACTAAGTATTAATATATTTTGATGTAATGGAATGGGTCCAATAAATTAATGAATACATTCACTTCTTACTTAAAATTCTGCAATTAGTAACTGAGAGAATATTATATGCCAGGCACTGCTAGATTCTAGAGAATTCAAAGGTGAAAAAAGATGCTGTCCTTATTGTGTCTTACAACCCAGTGGTTATAGACTTCGAGTCAATAGCACGGTGACATGAGACTGCTTAAGATCGTTTTGTGCCTTGCCATAGTGTCTGTTAGAATCTTAAAGGAAAACCATATAGTTGTATTTATTTATACTTCACTTATCTTTTTTCTAAACAGGAAAATAGTTCTGCTTGCAGGATGGGCATTGTTATTATTCCTTACATACAAAGTTTCCAAAACAGACCGAGAATATCAAGAATACAATCCTTATGAAGTATTAAATTTGGATCCCGTAAGTAGTATTTTATATAGTCCCTTGAAAATACTCTGGGCCCACAGCCTAAAAGAAATTGAGCTGTGCCTAAAGAAATCAGACTCTGGTCAGTTAAAAAAGGTACCTAATCCATTATTATTCTAATGCATATATATTTTTTAAGCCACAGATGTTTATTGCCATCCTATTAAGGGTTGGTTTGTAATTGCTAAAATGTAAAAATATCTGAAGATGAGATGAGAAGTTAGTATATTTTTAAAAGACATTTCTAAGGTTGGTTTAATGCAAAGTTAGAAGCAGGAGGTTTATTTATGTTAGTTGGATGGGACCCTGTGTTAGTTGACACTAAGGCAGTGTGTTGGTGTCTTTGTCATAGAAATTCAGGTTAATCTTGAGTGTACCTGTTAGCTGACTTTCTTTTTTTTTTTTTTTTTTTTTTTCTTTTTGCTGTCTGCGGGCCTCTCACTGTTGTGGCCTCTCCCGTTGCGGAGCACAGGCTCCGGATGCGCAGGCCCAGCGGCCATGGCTCACGGGCCCAGCCGCTCCGCGGCATATGGGATCCTCCCAGACCGGGGCACGAACCCGCATCCCCTGCATCGGCAGGCGGACTCTTAACCACTGCGCCACCAGGGAGGCCCTGACTTTCTTGATTGAACTTGAGTGATGGGTCCCAGTAGAAAATTGGTCTTTTAAGTTAATCAGTGGAAAGTTAGAACTGAAATGAATGCTAGAGATCATCTAGCCTTTTTTCTCATGGAGAAAATGAGGCCTGGAAAATTTGTGTTTTGTCTGGGATCCCATAACTTCTTAGTAACCAAGGTGAATCTAGTGCCCTTTCCATTTTTTCCCCCATACTACTTTTTTTTTTTTACTTCTAGTCTCTCCTCAGTAGATGGCTTGATCCAGAGATTCATATGATACACAGTAAGGAGTGTGTTAATCTTCTAGTTTTCTGCTTTGTAGAAGAAAATTTTGCATATCATCTGAGTTTTCTTATTGTGATGATCATGGTCATCAAGAGAGATTTTTTAAGATTAAAAGGTTTGGGGGCAATTTAATGCCATAAAAAATCAATGTGAAAAATTTATTCACAGAAATTGAATCTAATTAGGAAACAACTAAGGTAAGCTTATTAAGTATTTACTTAATATTAAAATATTGGCAAGCAGGTGAAACCAGAAATTCTTCAGATTTTTTTCTTAGAAAGGAAGTTAACCTTTGATTTGAGCTTTTTTCAGCCAGACTTAATTTACTGTGATCATTCTTTGATATTTAAATGTCACTATCATTTTATTTTATTTAAATGGCATTATATAGTATCAGTCTCAAATCGTCGGTGCCTAGGGTACTGCGTGGCACATACTAGGTGCTCAGTAAAAGAAAATATATTGGACAAAATGAATATTTTTATTTAAAAAATAATGTGGGTGAAATTTATAGGACAAGGTATATATAGGATGAAAACTTCATTTTCTGTTTCTGAAAATATTGAGTAGTTCAATATTTTAAGTTCAAAGTGGGATGGATTATGTTTTTACAGCATTGTGCTTATTTTTACTAAAACGAAGCCTTTTCTTTTAGGGGGCAACAGTAGCAGAAATTAAGAAACAGTATCGTTTGCTGTCACTTAAGTATCATCCAGATAAAGGAGGTGATGAAGTTATGTTCATGAGGATAGCAAAAGCTTATGCAGCGTAAGTATTATAGGACCTGTTACACATTTTTAGGAGTGGTAAAGATAGTTTTCTATTTGAATAAAGTAGTAATAAAATAGTTGTCATACACTTTTATTAAGCGCCTCATATGTTGAGTCTGTCATTTATGGAACTACCTGGCAACCTTGAAGTGTTAATTAGCCAAACCTTAATTTTAAGTAACTTACAGTAGTGCTTTTGCCATGTAAGTTGGTTAAATTAAGTAATAAGTGATGTGTTAATTGAGCTATTTTCAAAGCATCCTGATTAGAAGAGATATACTTGCACCTTGTTTTCATTTCTAGGCTTTTTGTTAGGCTAGATCTATTTCTTTTATTTTGGCTTGTAGCTTGTCTCATTTAAACTGTAAACTAAAGATGAGTTTAATTTTGGGGAAACAAGATAGAGTATATAAAATTTGGAGTAATTCCTTGAGTATTAATATTACAAGAGTTAAAAAGTTAGCTGGACTCTTCAGGAATCAGATATATCCCACACAGCTCTTATGTTGAATTAAAGAGTAAAATACAGACAATATGTTATCTGTTTTTTGAGGACTCGGTGATGTATATAATTTTGTAAGCTAACTTAAAAAATATAAGTAAATAATAGGATATGCAGATATAATAGCAGGCTGTGAAAGTGGAATGTGAATGACAAAAGTTTGGGAAATATCTTGCGCATTTTTGTGCTTAATAAAAGTATATTGACCGTGTCTCCTCTCTGCCTAGCCCGCCCCCCCTTTGTGGATTGCTTGTTATCTATGTGAATATGATTCTGTAATAAAGCAGTACTTTCAGGAGCTTCTGAAGTGTACACTACATTTTCTTTTCCTCGCAGCAGACGTCCTCCAGATTGCTGTCTTTCAGTTGGTGTCTCCTTTTCGCCTTTTTTCAGTGTGTCTCCTTTAAGCATTTACCCTTGTTGCACAAGTATTGCAGTGCCTTAGTTGCTGTCTTCAGGTAATTTAAGAACTGAAGATTTCCAGAGGAAGTCAGATAGCCTTGGTTTCCCTGTATAATTGTCCACCCCACCCAGAGCTTTAGCTATTGTTTCTTTCAACTTTCTGTCTCCTAATCAGATTCTTTTCCCCAAAATAATTAGTAGTTTTAATTTTAGTGCTTTTGGTACAGTTATTTCCACCCCCCCCCCCCCGAGTTTTCAGGTATTGTAACACTTTCAAGTTCATGATTTTGTTCTCAGGTTACTGGAAATCTGACTCTATGATGTATGGTCACTATTCTAAGAAGTACAGAAGAATAATATATGGCCTTTGGTTTTAACTCAGTTACATGTTCAAGATGTAGAATGTTTTGTATGTAAAATGTCTTAAATAGTTGATGGTCTATCAGACAAATGAAGAATTAAAATGATTATGGGACCCGGAACTTTGAGTTATTGTAACTTGTACAAGTATAACTAGATTAGTTAAAAGGGTGCATTTTACTGAATATAGGTTCTGAGTGATTGAAGCTGCAATCTTATGTATAACTCTACCAGCCTAAGTTATGTAATTCAAGCAACTTGTAGAATGCAGTTATAAAAAACTCATCATCTACAAAGTTTTTCAGAATTTGCCTTGGTTATTCAGGCTGGTTTCTCTTCCCTTATTCACTCATTATAATAAACAAGCTGGGTCATTCCTATTTCTTCAGACCAGATTGTAACTTAAAGGAAAGGAGGTATGGTTATTTTTGAGGAGTTAGACCAACTATTGATATCTGATTCATTCTTCTGGATATAGTTGGGATTTTGCTTTTGGGTGTAAAATCTATGTTTAAACTACTTTATAACAAGTGGGCAGCATGATTTACATCCTTAAAGATATTTTGATTTTTAAAAAGTATGTTTTCATGTGTTCTTACAATGAATATGTAACTTAGCTCTACATAGCCAACTCAGGCCCCTCACATATAATTTAGTGAAAGCATTCTCTGGGTTAGGATTTATAAACTGAGGTCCCTGAAACTGTATACAGAACTTATGTGTGTTTGTAAATGTGCATTTTTTTCCAGGGCAGGAGGGGCATAGGTTTCATTAGATTCCTAATAGGATCTATGATATAACCTCCCTCCCCCAAAGTCAAGGGGTATAATCATGTTTAGGAAGCTTTATACTCACTGAATTTAAAAAAATTATGTTAGCACCATTGGTATTGTTTAAGCTTGTTATATATAAATTATACTGAAATCACATAGCTTTTAAGTACCTTAAGTGTTAGGAATGGATACTGAAGCACTAATAAGTAGCCAAAAATCAGTTGCTTTCTTACACTGACTTTTTAAAAAATGGATAATTCCTTTGAGTATACAGGATGGTTACACAACAGTTGTACAAATGGTTTAATGAAAGAGTTAATGGAATTTTAATCAGGTGTGTATGCAGGTTGAAAAATCAAGTGCTTCTCTGATGAGAGCTGTGCTTTATTTTGTAAAACCTAAGGGCATTGTATAGAGAACAGAACAGTTTATGGTGCTGCCATCATTAGAAAGTCAGGAGGGGACAGAGATAATTATTTTGGGGAAAAGACTGATTAGGAGACAGAAAATTGAAAGAAACAATAGCTAAAGCTCTGGGTGGGGTGGACAATTGTACAGGGGAACAAAGGCAAAAGTTTTTGAAAAACATTCCTCCCTTAGCAGAAAGGAATCTTAGCACCACTGCTTATTAACTTGCAGTCTCTCTAATAATGCCTTTCATTGGCTCCTGTATTTTACTGCAGCCTTAGGTCAAACAGTGTAAGTGGAGTTATAGTTGAATAAGGACTAAAGACATCAAGGTTCTTGTTTTCATAAATGACCAAATCGATAAGTTTAAAAATATTTTCAAATCATTGAAAAATTTTGCAATTTTATGAAGGTTCTTCTGCATTCTCTCTCTCAATTGGAGCTTTGTTGAATAGAAAATTCATTGTATCTTAAGTGCATATGTTCTGGGAAATAGAAATATGGCTAAAATTAGATTTGGACATAAACACACTCTTTTGCCAGTTGGTCTGCAAGAATGCCTTCCTTATTATGTTATTGGTCATTTTGTGTGTATGTGTCTGCCTTGTCTCCTTAGCAGCATTGTAAAGGTTTTGAAGGAATTGAAAATTTCTTTTCATTTTTTTTTTTTTTAACATCTATACTGGGACCTGGAATAAAACTACTCTCACCCTGTGCCTTGAGCCATTGCCTAGGTCAGGGGTTGTATTTATGTTTAGGTGTTTAAAAAATCACTGTCACTTTCGTATTGCTTGGGTTAAGCAGCTGTTGCTTTAGCAGGTATTTTCTTAGTCTTGCTGGAAGTTGGCTTAGGAGAAAATTGTGATCTTAGCACAATGCAAATGACCTTTTCCAAAGCAGTGGAATTTTATAGGTGTTATTATTTTTTTTTGAGACTGTGGTGCCAGTTTTGGAGGGATTATTATTAATCATGTATTGTTTATATTTAAAAATAGATACATATCATTATTAAAGTAATAACATGCCTATTGAAGAAATTTTGGGAAATATCTGAGCATATAAGATTTTTAAAAGTAACCTATAATCCTTCCTCCCTGCCTCCTTAGAAAATGTAGTAGCCTTTAAAGTTAAATCTTCTGGCTAGAACTGGCTAAACCTGAGAACCCATGGGCCAACTAGGAATTTGTATCTGGGCTCAATAGTTAGCATTTTCTGTTAATGCTGAATTTCTTATCTTCCTCTCCCCCTTTTTTTTCTGATTTCAGAGAGTTCTTTTCTTGATTCTCTGAAATTATCTTTAAGAAGTAAGTTGGTTAGTTAATGGAGTTTGTGTATATGAGTACTTATTTTTCAGATATGGCTTTCTAATTTTGCACCTTTGTTCCTTTTATGCTAGTTTAACTGATGAAGAGTCCCGGAAAAATTGGGAAGAGTTTGGAAATCCAGATGGGCCTCAAGGTGTGGTAAATGATGATTAAAAAATACTGGGGTTATGATATGTGTATATTATAAAAATGTTAACTAGATTGAAAAGAATGTTTTGATTTTCTTAGTTTGTGAATAGGAAAATTACAACCACAAGGAGTTAAACAAATATGTAAATTGAGTTCTCTTTAATTAATTTTTACTTTATTATTCTTTCTAGAGATTGGTTTGAAAGATAGAACTTTGATTGATTTGATGAGGAAAGTAGTCACTGTCATTATTCTTCGTTTCCAGTTAGTAGTTGATAAAAATTGGATGAAAAAAATCTGTTTTTCTTTACTGACTAAACATTTTCTCATATATTCATAGTGTTTACATAAACTTAGGACATATAAAAGCATTTAAGTGTTCTGGGAAAAAGGAATTCACATACTTAGAATTTTTTTTTCTTCTGGAAAAATTTAAAATTTCAAATATAAACCATGTCCATCAACTTTTGTGTAATGGAAACACATAATAAAATAATCTTAAAGCTTTTTTGGAGGGGGTGGGGAGACGGAATTTGGGGATATAAAGAAATAAAACTGGAAACGGAGACTCTTCAAAAATATTCTTCCTATTTTAGCCACAAGCTTTGGAATTGCCCTGCCAGCTTGGATAGTTGACCAGAAAAATTCAATTTTGGTGAGTACATTTAAATAAGACACTATAATGTGTTCGATATATCTTGGTAATATAAAGAGAGCTTTACAAAGAAAATGCTGTATGCTGTTTTCAATTTAACTGTGTATTGTGAAAACTGTTTTTGCATAATGGAGAAAAGAATCGTTTCCTATTATTAGGTTGTTGGTTTGGGGCAGTATGTTCTAGTGTAGGGTTCCCCCCCACACTGTTTAAGGAATTCCTTACAGTTGTGGTGATTTCTTGTGGAGGTGGTTTCAGATTGGGTCCTACCCTTGGTTTAGGGAACCACTGTTTTTTTATGGTATCTACATTTATCTTAAGTAGCGCTCAAAATTTAAGTTATCTTTTATTCCACATTTACCCAGGCTAAATTAATTTTAACGTGTGCTAACATAATGATATATATTACATATGGTACTTCAGGAGACAGCAGGATATCAGACTTCAGTCCGTAACAGAGGCTGAAACTCTGAAAACGTCAGGAATTATCCTAACCTATTGTTCAGGAATTCCCTACTTCTCCTTTCTTGAAAATAATTATCTAGGAGCTATCTTTTTTTTTTTTTTTTTTTTGCTGTACGCAGGCCTCTCACTGTTGTGGCCTCTCCTGTTGTGGGGCACAGGCTCCGGACGCGCAGGCTCAGCGGCCATGGCTCACGGGCCCAGCCGCTCCGCGGCATGTGGGATCCTCCCAGACCAGGGCACGAGCCCCTGTCCCCTGCATCGGCAGGCGGACTCTCAACCACTGCGCCACCAGGGAAGCCCCTAGGAGCTATCTTTGAAGCAATAAAAAAATCCATGTTTTGTTTTGAAAATGGCTATTTAGTGTTATTTTATGGCTATTTATTTACATGTTATTTTCCAGGGTATATAGTTGCTGTATATAAGCATGTTTATTATGCTTAGGGTTATTCAGGGAATACTAGAGAAGAGAAAAGATAGTTAGCTACCAGATTTGAGATCAAGCAGTAGGACAGAAATCTAAGACCAATAGATAGAAATTACATGCAAACAGAACATTATGTGTTCTGTTTGATATTTAGGCAAAGAAACCAGCTTCTACCATTTATTTCCAAGGCACTAACTACTTGCCAAGGTGTGGATATATAATACAGTTGACCCTTGGACAACAGGGGCTTGAACTGTGTGGGTCCACTTAATACGTGGATTTTTTTGATAAATACGGACTACAGTACTGCACAATCCATGGTTGGTTGAATCTGCGGATGCAGAACCACAGGTAATGGGGGCCAACTCTGAAGTTAGAGGTGGATTTTCCACTGCAAGGAGGTTGGGGAGCCAAGCCCCACATTGTTCAAGGGTCAGCTGAAGTTGGCCCTCCCTTTCGGCATGTTTTGCATCCATGGATAAAGAGGCCCTACTCTTTTATCACCACTTTATATAAAGGACTTGAGCATCCCTGAATTTTGCTATCCTTGGGGGCCTTAAAACCAGTTCCCCACGGATACCGAGGGTTGACTATATATGCTGCAGGTTCCCTATCTGCAAAAGGAAAATAATAATGGTACCTTCCTCTTAGAGTTTGAACATGAGGATTAAATAAAGTACTGCATGAGGAGTGCTTTTAATAGTGCCTCCCCCATGTAAGCCTCAAAGTAAGTGTTCATGGATGTTGTCATAATTTACCTGATGAAGGCCATAATTTTTTCTTTCCTTTTCAATTCAAGGTTTTACTTGTCTATGGATTGGCATTCATGGTTATCCTTCCAGTTGTTGTGGTAAGTTCCAACTCTTTTTATTAACATTTTTTAGGGGACGGAATCGGTGCATGCTTTGGAGTCTCCTTATAAGATTGTAATTTGTATTAGAATATAATCCATTAATCCTCGAATTTTAAGAATCTTATATTCAGTTATACTTTAAAGGTCTTCTAAAGGTGACATATCTTTATATGTTAAAATGAATCTCCTCCTGATCCAAAAATTACACATAAATGAGATAGTACAGATGTATTTAGAATTTAAAATGAAAATCTTCCATTACCACCTCCCCCAACTCCATTTCTCTGTCAGAGATAATCACTGCTAAGTTTGCTTCCTTGTCAGGTATTTTTCTATGCATTATGTATATATACACGTGCACATTTTTTTTTAAATGTGATCTTACTATATGTATTGTTCTGTGACTTTTTTGCTTCATATAGGGGTACAACATGTAGAACAACCTCATTTTTAAAAACAGTTGCATAGTACCTCAATACGGAGGTACCATAAAGTTTATGATTTTATTGTTTATTACTCTTATGACTGGTGGTGTTCTTACTGATCTTACGGTTCCAACGGGTCCCATAGTGAGGCTAACAATTAACCTGTCTTGCCTTCTTCATAGGATTGTTGTGTGAGAATCCACTTCTGTGGAATAATGTGAATGAAAGTAGTATATCAACTATAAAATTGCTCCTATGCTTATTTGTCAAATATTTATTGAAGACATGCTATGTGTGAGGAACCAGCTTGTTGCTTATAGCAGTGGGTTGTTTCATTCCTATTTTGTCTTTAAACAATTTCTAGCTGAAACTTAAATGTTTTAATCATATATATGTAATGAGGTAGGTTGGTGTTTAGGCCTCAGGCAGCATAAATATTTACCAAATCATTTGAAATATGTAACAAAGGCATTTGTTCTAAAGAGTAGGTCTTTTTATTGGTTTATGAACATTTAGAAAATTTGACCATTCTGCATCAAAGTTAACATCGTAGTTTTTATGCTTTATTTCTGGTTTAATTTTGTGCTTTAGGGCTCTTGGTGGTATCGCTCAATACGCTATAGTGGAGACCAGATTCTAATACGCACAACACAGATTTATACATACTTTGTTTATAAAACCCGAAATATGGATATGAAACGTAAGTAAATTTAAGTAACTGTGATATTAGATTATTTTCTGAGTCATTTATGTAAAATTGATATATATTCAACTGGAGAAATTCCATTTAATAGTTTTAGGGATATTCAGTTCATTATAGCTAAAGTTGGAGGAAAATGCTAACACCTTTTATCATATGTCTTAATCTGTAGTTCTGTTATTCCCATTTTACTCAGCTATATGTATATATCAATACATATTTTTTTCCCTCCAGAAATTTTATGGTAAAACTTCTTGTGGGCTAATTTTGTAATAATACCAGCTAACATTTCTTGAGTATTTGTCATTGCCGGGCATTGCTAGCCACTATGCATATATTAACTCATTTAATCTTTGTATGCCCCCATAAATAAGTGCTGTTTTTAAGCACATTTTATAGATGAAGAAACTGAGCCCAAGGGTACACAGTAAGTGACAGAGCTAGGATGGAACTCAGGTAATGTGGTTCCCAAGCCCTAAACCAGTACATATATACTGTGTTAATCGTGTAAAGTATGTAGAGGTCTTGGGTGTGTTAAAAGAAAACTGCCAGAATATTTCATTCCCAGAGTCTTATTTCAAAATTCATTATGAAAAAAAAAAAGTACCATCCTAAATAACTTTCTTTGATCCCATAAAGCTAGCATTATAAATTTTATCCCTGGAATATATAGTGTTGCCTTTCAGAATCACTGCTCTGTGGAAATCATACACATTTCCCTTCCCTTCCTTTAAGAAAAAAAAAAAAAAAAAAGAAAAGTAAGTTTTAAATTGTGCCTCACTGGAGGATGCATTTTTGTTCCAAAACCTGAGTGGACTTTTTCGTATTTCATATTTGCCAATTTTACCACCTTTCTTGGTAGTGAGAAAGAGATTCCTCAGGATCATATGACTGTGTGAGCTGATCTTGTGTTTCTGAAGAATGAACTGATCTTATATTTCTGAAGAATGAGCAGATCTTTTATTTCTGAGGAATGAGTGAATGTTACCTTCCCTTATGTACATGTATGACTCTTGCTTACACTGGATCGAAATATTAATATATAAACATTCTCCCTTATGAAACTGTTTCATGCTTGTAACCTGTTTTAATGTGTTTTTTGGATCAGTGATCTTGATTTCTATTTCATTTCTGAGGATGGTACTTGGCCTTTCACAATTAATTCTATCAGAAAAGCTTTGTTTAGCTGGTGGGTTTGGTTATATATCCTTGGTTTTAGCATTGGCACCATTTATATAGCTGTCTTAGTTGTTTTCATTCAAACATTTGAGGGTAGTAATAGTAATAGCTCACACACATTACTATGCTGACTGTGTGTCAGGCACATATGAAGAAACTGAGGCCCACAGAGAGGTGAAGAATATTGTTCTAGGTCATTCAGCTACACACTTAACCTCTGTACCGTCCTGCTTTTTGTGAGGATGTTGCATGTATTTTCTGCTGTAAGGTAAGATTGATGACTATAGTGCCAGTCATTAAAGACCTTGTATAGGCCAACGAGAGTAACGCTAATATATGTGACCTCACATCATGTGTATTTCAAGGAACACTTCCTACAAAACCCTCCAGGGTTCCATAATAAAAATTTCTGCAAATTACAGTATATTTTAGTTTACTCCAGGCTCTGAGGAGTCATGAAGTGAAGAAACCTGAAACTCTTTTTAACTCTTATTTCTCAGCTTTATTTAGCCATGGAGTCCCCGCCCCCCCCCCTTTTTTTTTTTTGCGGTACGCAGGCCTCTCAGTGTTGTGGCCTCTCCCATTGCGGAGCACAGGCTCCAGACGCGCAGGCTCAGCGGCCATGGCTCACGGTCCCAGTCGCTCCGCGGCATGTGGGATCTTCCCAGACCAGGGCACGAACCCGTGTCCCCTGCATCGGCAGGCAGATGCTCAACCACTGTGCCACCAGGGAAGTCCCCCCCCCTTTTTTTTTTTACAAAGCAGTTAGTAACATCACATAGAATACTTCCTGCTATAAATTTCTGTGGAACACATGCTTAGGTCTAGAAACAGATGCTATTTGTAGTGATTTTAATGCACCTAGTTGCTTCTGGGCCCTTAATTTGATATGTATTTCTATTTACTTGTGATAGGTAATATTGCACACATTTTAAAAAGTGAGACATTTCTTTTGTTCTGAGAGAGATTAATGCTTACTGATAGTGGAGTTCAGATGATTTTAGCATTGTATGTGATTGGAAAACTGCCTCACCCTAGGATTAATCAAGTATCATGGGAGGCAGATTAATGGGTGAGCAAATTTATTTTTCTTCATATTTCTTTTGTTTTCTTAGGTCTTATCATGGTCTTGGCTGGAGCCTCTGAATTTGATCCTCAGTATAACAAGGATGCCACAAGCAGACCAACAGATAATATTCTAATACCTCAGGTTAGGCCTGTCTCCCAAATTCCTTGATAAACATTTAAATATATAAAGTTAATGCTTTTTTAAGTATACATTTTAAAATAATTATTTTATTTACTCTAGCTAATCAGAGAAATTGGCAGCATTAATTTAAAGAAGAATGAGCCGCCACTTACCTGCCCATATAGCCTGAAGGCCAGAGTTCTTTTACTGTCTCATCTTGCTAGAATGAAAATTCCTGAGACCCTTGAAGAAGGTATTTGTGATTCTAATATCTGTAGGGTTTTAGTGGTACAGAAGAGGTGGATTTAATTAGACCTCGTGGTGCAGTGTTTTTTTTGTCACTGTTCTTTTTTGCTCAATCAGATAATTACTCAAGGACCTTTTAAAAACAAATCTATAAGCTACATACATAATTACTTCACAAATTCTTTGAAGGTATTAGTAAGTCAGATGTTTTGGCAAATGTTAAAATGTTGTATTTCAAGGTGAGAGAATACTCTCTATGAAAAATGTTAAGTCAGTTGCAGGTTATACAATAATTCCCGGTGACTTTTAAAAAAGGATTTTGTAAGCCTTTTGGGGCAAGAAAAAAAATGGATTTTGACAACAGATGTGTCAGTCACCGCCACCAGTACCACCATCATACTCCAGCAGTAGTTACCAATGAAATGTCTGTTTAATCTTTATTTAAAGCTTCATGAGTACTTGAAGCCATCTATTCTACTTAAAAGAAAAGCAGTGGATTGGGACAGTGGTGTTTCCAGGGATGTCATGAATTTGAGTGTCATCTCTTTTCACTTGCATTATTTCAATTGGAAGTTTTAAAAGAAAGTTATTATCCTTAGGGAATTTTCTTTCTGAATGAACCACCACCCCTCCCCCCCCACTTTAAGCCGATAATGCAATCAAATGCCTTTGAAAACAAGGTCAGTTGATGCTCAGTGATTAATGATAGGATAGGCTGCTTATGATGGAATCAAGGAGTGCTATTTAGGCATTGTTTATTGAAGTTGCAAGTTAACTAGTAATTCTGTTCCTAATGTTCTGTACAGATATGAAACCATCTCAATTTTTACCAATTATCTAAGAAACAGGGAACAGATTTTTTTTTAGGTTGAGTACCAACCCCAATGGATGATCTTAATGGTTAACTATTATATGCAGTATAAATGAAAGTGTCTGTCTCCCTCCTCCTCCTCTCTCCATTTAGTTGACATTTATTCTCAGTCTTAGTCTTTGGACTTAACCATAATTATACTTATAAGGATTTAGGTACACAAGAAGAAGAATTTTGAAGTTCTTAAATTAGTAAGATTATAATTAAATTTAAGATCAAGGCTATTTCCAAGAAAAAAGGTAGGGAGTAATTTATAAAGCCCAAGACCACAATATTAAAAGTTTGCCTTTGAAACATCTAATTTGAGGTAGGGTTTTCTGATTGATTTTTGACATAGTGCTGCCGACGAGGAACTATTGTGTTCAACCTGTAATATTCTGAGGTCATGTGAAAAATTTGTGTGACAGCTTAAATTTAGCATTCGTCTTGGATTACAGGTGATAAAGATGTTTTAATCATAAAAGAAGAATGATTTGTTTCAGGTGTTTTATTGTTTTGCAGATCAGCAATTTATGCTGAAAAAATGCCCTGCCCTACTTCAAGAAATGGTTAATGTAATCTGCCAACTAATAATAATGGCCCGGAGCCGTGAAGGTGAGGAGGAAGCATAATTATGTTGTACTTTTTCTTGCAAGCACATACAGATGACACTTCATAGTTTTAAGATTTTTGGGTGCTTAGTATAATTCTGTCTGTGAGATGAATCAGTTTTTCCAGTTTTGTTCATGGTTTTTCTTATTTCTTTCCTGTATTTTTCATATGTAAAGTATGGTGACTTATGTTTTTTGAATTTAATTTTTCATTGTTTTATTGTTATTTATTGTTATTTATTGTTTGCAAAGATTTAAAATACCCTTTTCCTTCCTCTTAGTAGTTTTAGAATTAGGTTAACAATGAGTTTGAAGTAATTCTTTAAGTGATGTGATGATGATTCATCTGACATGTAGTGTTTTTTACATAATGGAAAAAAGAACGAGAGAGTTTATTTATGGTCAGTAATGGAAAGAGAGACCCTTAAAAAAGAGATACTGGTTGTGTTTTGTTGTTATGGATGATGTCAGTTTTTGGCATGACATCAGTATGTGCATTTGACCAAGTTTGTGTATTTTCTGTGTCTTACCCAGTAACTTTTAAAGGAAATTCGACACTGTGATCATAAAATTTGAGATGTTAAGGATGTTCACATGAATTTGTTTTTGTGATGAATTGTGTACTCCTGAACATATAAAAAGTCCAGACCTGTGTTTGCTTTTCTTCTGTTCTTTCTAAGAAAGGGAGTTTCGTGCTCCAACTTTGGCATCCCTGGAAAACTGCATGAAGCTTTCCCAGATGGCTGTGCAAGGCCTTCAGCAGTTTAAGTCTCCCCTTCTGCAGCTCCCTCACATTGAAGAAGACAATCTTAGAAGGGTTTCTAATCATAAAAAGGTAATTTGCTACTTTAAAATTAGTTTTAAGCAGTTTGTCCTGTCACTTAAAGGTAACATGAATGAAAATTTTTCTAGAAATGGTTACTATGAACTTAGATTTACAATGTTTTAAACTCTAAAACTATCCCTCAAGTGATTCTGTTAATACTTTCTTGATTAGGTAGCTGTTATAATATTTTACTACTGTAGTGGTTTACTTTGGGGGTCAGTGCATTTTAGCAGTCAACACTTTCTTTGTTCTTTATGTTGCCAAAAATAAACGTACTAAGTAAAAATGCACTGTATACGTTCCATTTATTTCATTCGTGGCTTAAAGTTCGGGTAATAGTTTATTGGTTGAGTCTGAGCAAAAAAAATGAAGCATTCAAAAAATAAGTAGATCAAATACAGATAATTCTTATTTAGAAAATACAATCTGTATATAGATTATGATAATAAATCTTAAGATATTTCAGAAATGTAATATAAATGAAAACTTGAGGAAATATAAGAAAAAGTGGAATGAAATTGTAATTTTGGTAGGAGATTTTAAACATTACTTTGTATATATTGATATTAGACAAAGTAGGCAGAAGATAGACATTGGATTTGATAGTGTTAAGGTAGAACTAATAAATATATATTAGAAATTTGCATCAGAGTTCTCTCCTTTCGAGTAAGTGTGTTACTCTTATAAATTTGATCACATTTTAAGTCATAATTGTAAACTTGAGAATTCAAAAGCAGGCATTTCACATGCCTCATGAGCTAATCCCTATCGGTGAAAGTAAAAATTAATAACTGGCACCAAATACTCAGAAATTAAAAAACCCTCTCCTGAGTATCCATTTAGCCAGGCTGGGCTTTACTGCAATAACAGATAGCTGTATTTAGAAAATAACAAAAATGAGAGTATTGCATAGTAAAACTTAAGGGTGCATGCAGCTGTTACATGGACATAAATTCATACTCTTCAAGGTTTTTATCATTAAAATTAAAAATAAAGGTCTGCAAACTGAACAAATCATATGACAGTCATTCTTGCTTGGGTCAAGAGTTTATATGAATGTTATTATTTTTTTCCTCTAACTTTATTTTTTTCTAATTAAAAAAAGTAGCTGTGTATTAACTTTGTAATAAAAAAAATTCTTAAATTTAAATTTCCTTGGAGAAAAAGGCCGTGAAATGCAGTGAAGTTGTATTTTCTGCTTTGAAATGTATATAATCTTAACATTTTTCTAAAAGTCTTTGGATTTTGTTTTGGTAAACATGCTAATAATTTTCCTTTTATGTAAAGTTATATGACTTCGGGATTTATTTTCTTTCTCTCTCTTTTTAAATTTAGTACAAAATTAAGACTATCCAGGATTTGGTGAGTTTAAAAGAATCAGATCGTCACAATCTATTGCACTTCCTTGAAGATGAAAAGTATGAAGAGGTTATGGCTGTCCTTGGGAGTTTCCCATTTGTGACCATGGACATAAAATCACAGGGTAAGTGGGAGGTTTCCCATTGCTTCCCTTTTGATAGATTGGCTTTTGTTTATTTGGCTCAAGGTCCTCAAAACACTTTATTTAATAACTTTTAATTAGACGTTGCAGAACTGTAGTTTACCTGTCAGATTTGCTGTGATGGAAGATGTTGTATACTTATTAGTTTTGAGAACCCTACTTTTATTATCCTCCTAATGGGCTTAGGTTTGAGGATGCTTCTGTTCTGTAGTTCAGCTTTCAAGAAGATCTTAACTTTTCAAAGAATGAAAGAGATTTCTAGATGTAATGAAGGATATTTGAAATATATCTGTTGTTAGTATAAGATACCTGCTTAGTTCTAAAATTAACTTTTAAAAAACCTAACTTGTTTATATTAATTAAATCTTGAAAATCACCATGCTCTGTGCCACACTTATGTGTTTTTCTTGACTTACTTCTGTCTTTGTCTGCTTGGAGTAAAAAAAAATAGAGATTATTTTTCTACCTACATAATTGTCCTGTGAGTTCCCATTTTAGAGCTGAATATAGTATCTTAGAATGGTGACAGAATTAGAGATTATTCTGCTCCATTCCTTCATTGTGACATTGTTCTGAGCTTTGACATTTACTAAGTTACCATTGTGAAAACATTCTTGGGGGACCAAGAATACAAGGATGTGTTAGGAATTGTTTCTGTTTTTAAAGGGCTTGTAGTTAAGTTTATTTTATTATTAGACTTTTGGGGATGTATGTGGCAAATGTGGTTTTAAAAAATTAAACAATTGCAAAAAACATTGCAAAAAATGTTTTTAAAGTGTTTTTCAATATAAACAATATTTTCAAGTTCTTGCCTTAAAATATCTTTACTGTTGCTCAGAATACTAGTTTTAATTATTTTATTCTTACAGGCACACATTTGTTCATATAGGTAAGATCTTGTGAGTATAAAGTTTGTACAATTTAAGAGTGACAGAATCCTATTTTTATATCACTGTGAGAGAAAGCTGTTGTAGTCCTAACATACTCTGTTTTAAAAGACTTGGGTTTGAAACTTAGCAGTGTCGATATAGCCATTTTGTGACCTTGGGCATTTTACTTTATTTCTGAACCTCAGTATCTTCTTTAAAGAAATAATAATAATGCTTCATAGAGCTGATTTAAGGATTAAATGAGTACATTGTTGAAGGCATCTACTAGAGAGCTTTTTACAGAGTAGATAGTCAATAAATTATTTTTTATTTAGTAGGTTTAAAACTCTGTGTGTTTGAAATACTGAAATACCAGGTTGATTTGAATAAGTTAGGTTTTGCTGTTTGCCTTTACATAGAGCTTGATGTTTATTTATTTATTTTTATTTTATCTTATAGTATTGGATGATGAAGATAGCAACAACATCACAGTAGGATCCTTAGTTACAGTGTTGGTTAAATTGACAAGGCAAACAATGGCAGTAAGTAGTCTGTATTTTTATGCTTTAAGAGTTATGTGTTAATATGGGGAGGGGGAAGGGTAAGCTGTGACCAAGCAAGAGAGAGGCATGGACATATATACACTACCAAACATAAGGTAGATAGCTAGTGGGAAGCAGCCACATAGCACAGGGAGATCAGCTCAGTGCTTTGTGACCGCCTGGAGGGGTGGGATAGGGAGGGTGGGAGGGAGGGAGACGCAAGAGGGAAGGGATATGGGAACATATGTATATGTATAACTGATTCACTTTGTTATAAAGCAAAAACTAACACACCATTGTGAAGCAATTATACTCCAATAAAGTTGTAAAAAAAAAAAAGTTATGTGTTAAGGCTTTTATATTCTCTCACTCTAAGTTATACATTCTCAAAGTCAAAACTGTTGTAGATTTGCAAATGTTAATTTTGCAGGTTCTGTTAGTTGTTTTGTAATTTTAAATTAATTTTTATAGTTTTCACATTAGTTTTTCACACACACACACAAAGTTGAAAAATACATTAATTCTTCCTGTGATGATTTGTTAATTCCCTATAAAACATTATAATTACAAGGTAGTGTGGGTATCATTCTTAAACTGTAAAGTGTTATACAGAGATTAATTATTGATTATTGTTGAGAATTTCATTACCTACTTTTTTTTGAATTTTTGAATTTTATTTTTTTTACAGCAGGTGCTTATTAGTTATCTGTTTTATGCATATTAGTGTATATATGTGAATCCCGATCTCCCAATTCATCCCACCACCACCAGCACGTCCCCCGCCACTTTCCCCGCCTTGGTGTCCATACGTTTGTTCTCTACATCTGTGTCTCTATTTCTGCCCTGCAAACCAGTTCAACTGTACTATTTTTCTAGGTTCCACATATATGCGTTAATATACGATATTTGTTTTTCTCTTTCTGACTTACTTCACCCTGTATGACATTCTCTAGATCCATCCACGTCTCAACAAATGACCCAATTTCGTTCCTTTTTATGGCTGAGTAATATTCCATTGTATATATGTCCCACATCTTCTTTATCCATTTGTCTGTTGATGCGCATTTAGGTTGCTTCCATGTAGCTATGTAAATAGTGCTGCAATGAACATTGGGGTGGATGTGTCTTTTTCAATTATGGTTTTCTCTGGGTATATGTCCAGTAGTGGGATTGCTGGGTCATATGGTGATTCTATTTTTAGTTTTTTAAGGAACCTTCATACTGTTCTCCATAGTGGCTGTATCAATTTACACTCCCACCAAGAGTGCAAGAGGGTACCCTTTTCTCCACACCCTCTCCAGCATTTGTTGTTTGTAGATTTTCTGATAATGCCCATTCTTACTGGTGTGAGGTGATACCTCACTGTAGTTTTGATTTGCATTTCTCTAATGATGTTGAGCATCTTTTAATGTGCTTCTTGGCCATCTGTATGTCTTCTTTGGAGAAATGTCTATTTAGGTCTTCTGCCCATTTTTGATTGGGTTGTTTGTTTTTTAATATTGAGCTGCATGAGCTGTTTATATATTTTGGAGATTAATCCTTTGTCCATTGATTCATTTCAAATATTTTCTCCCATTCTGAGGGTTATCTTTTCGTCTTGTTTGTAGCTTTGCTTTGCAAAAGCTTTTAAGTTTCATTAGGTCCCATTTGTTTATTTTTGTTTTTATTTCCATTACTCTAGGAGGTGGGTCAAAAAAGATCTTGCTGTGATTTATGTCAAAGAGTGTTCTTCCTATGTTTTCCTTTAAGAGTTTTATAGTGTCCGGTCTTATATTTAGGTCTCAAATCGATTTTGAGTTTATTTTTGTGTATGGTGTTAGGGAGTGTTCTAATTTCATTCTTTTACATGTAGCTGTCCAGTTTTCCCAGCACCACTTATTGAAGAGACTGTCTTTTCTCCATTGTATATCCTTGCCTCCTTTGTCATAGATTAGTTGACTATAGGTGCGTGGGTTTATCTCTGGGCTTTCTATCCTGTTCGATTGATATATATTTCTGTTTTTGTGCCAGTACCATATTGTCTTGATTACTGTAGCTTTGTAGTACAGTCTGAAGTCAGGGAGTCTGATTCCTCCAGCTCCGTTTTTTTCCCTCAAGACTGCTCTGGCTATTTGGGCTCTTTTGTGTCTGCATACAAATTTTAAGATTTTTTGTTCTAGTTCTGTAAAAAATGCCACTGGTAATTTAATAGGGATTACATTGAATCTATAGATTGCTTTGGGTAGTATAGTCATTTTCACAATATTGATTCTTCCAATCCAAGTACATGGTATCTCTCTCCATCTGATTTTGTCATCTTTGATTTCTTTCATCAGTGTCTTATAGTTTTCTGAGTACAGGTACAGGTCTTTTGTCTCCCTAGGTAGGTTTATTCCTAGGTATTTTATTCTTTTTGTTACAGTGGTGAATGGGATTGTTTCCTTAATTTCTCTTTCTGATCTTTTGTTGTTAGTGTATAGGAATGCAAGAGATTTCTGTGCATTAATTTTGTATCCTGCAACTTTACCAAATTCATTGATTAGCTCTAGCAGTTTTCTGGTGGCATCTTTAGGGTTCTCTATGTATAGTATCATGTCATCTGCAAATAATGACAGTTTTACTTCTTCTTTTCCAATTTGTATTTCTTTTTCTTCTCTGATTGCCGTGGCTAGGACTTCCAAAACTATGTTGAATAATAGTGGCGAGAGTGGACATCCTTGTCTCGTTCCTGATCTTAGAGGAAATGCTTTCAGTTTTTCACCATTGAGAATGATGTTTGCTGTGGGTTTGTCGTATATGGTCTTTATTATGTTGAGGTAGGTTCCCTCTCTGACCACTTTCTGGAGAGTTTTTATCATAAATGGGTGTTGAATTTTGTCAAAAGCTTTTTCTGCATCTATTGAGATGATCATATGGTTTTTATTCTTCAGTTTGTTAATATGATGTATCACATTGATTGATTTGCATATATTGAAGAATCCTTGCATCCCTGGGATAAATCCCACTTGATCATGGTGTATGATCCTTTTAATGTGTTGTTGGATTCTGTTTGCCAGTATTTTGTTGAGGATTTTTGCATCTATATTCATCACTCATACTGGTCTGTAATTTTCTTTTTTTGTAATATCTTTGTCTGGTGTCGGTATCAGAGTGATGGTGGCCCAATAGAATGAGTTTGGGAGTGTTCCTTCCTCTGCAATTTTTTGGAAGAGTTTGAGAAGGATGGGTGTTTAGCTCTTTAAATGTTTGATAGAATTCACCTGTGAAGCCATCTGGTCCTGGACTTTTGTTTGTTGGAAGACTTTTAATCACATTTTCAATTTCATTACTTGTGATTGGTCTGTTCATATTTTCTGTTTATTCCTGGTTCAGTCTTGGGAGATTATACCTTTCTAAGAATTTGTCCATTTCTTCCAGGTTGTCCATTTTATTGGCATAGAGTTGCTTGTAGTAGTCTTAGGATGCTTTGTATTTCTGTGGTGTCCGTTGTAACTTCTCCTTTTTCATTTGTAATTTTACTGATTTGAGTCCTCTCCCTCTTTTTCTTGATAAGTCTGGCTAAAGGTTTATTGGTTTTGTTTATGTTTTCAAAGAACCAGCTTTTAGTTTTATTGATCTTTGCTATTGTTTTCTTTGTTTCTATTTCAGTTATTTCTGCTCTGATCTTTATGATTTCTTTCCTTCTACTAACTTTGGGTTTTGTTTGTTCTTCTTTCTCTAGTTCCTTTAGGTGTAAGAGATTGTTTATTTGAGATTTTTCTTGTTTCTTGAGGTAGGCTTGTATTGCTAGAAACTTCCCTCTTAGAACTGCTTTTGCTGCGTCCCATAGGTTTTGGATCATCGTGTTTTCACTGTCATTTGTCTCTAGGTATTTTTTGATTTTCTCTTTGATTTCTTCAGTGATCTCTTGGTTATTTAGTAACGTATTGTTTAACCTCCACGTGTTTGTGTTTTTTATGTTTTTTTCCCTGTTATGGATTTCTAATCTCAAAGCATTGTGGTCAGAAAAGATGCTTGATATGATTTCAATTTTCTTAAATTTACTGAGGCTTGATTTGTGACCCAAGATGTGATCTATCCTGGAGAATGTTCCATGCGCACATGAGAAGAAAGTGTAATCTGCTGTTTTTGGATGGAATGTCCTATAAATATCAATTAAACCTATCTGGTCTATTGTGTCATTTAAAGCTTGTGTTTCCTTATTAATTTTCTGTTTGGATGATCTGTCCATTGGTATAAGTGAGGTGTTAAAGTCCCCCACTGTTACTGTGTTACTGTCGATTTCCTCTTTTATAGCTGTTAGCAGTTGCCTTATGTATTGAGGTGCTCCTATGTTGGGTGCATATATAATTATAATTGTTCTGTCTTCTTGGATTGATCCCTTGATCACTATGTAGTGTCCTTCCTTATCTCTCGTAACATTCTTTACTTTAAAGTTTATTTTATCTGATATGAGTATTGCTACTCCAGCTTTCTTTTGATTTCCATTTTCATATCTTTTTCCATCCCCTCAGTTTCAGTCTGTATGTGTCCCTAGGTCTGAAGTGGGTCTCTTGTAGACAGCACATATATGAGTCCTGTTTTTGTATCCATTCAGCGAGCCTATGTCTTTTGGTTGGAGCATTTAATCCATTCACGTTTAAGGTAATTATCGATGTGTATGTTCCTCTGACCATTTTCTTAATTGTTTTAGGTTTGTTTTTGTGGGTCCTTTTCTTCTCTTGTGTTTCCCACTTAGAGAAGTTCCTTTAACATTTGTTGTAGAGCTGGTTTGGTGGTGCTGAATTCTCTTAGCTTTTGCTTGTCTGTAAAGCTTTTGATTTCTCTGTCGAATCTGAATGAGGTCCTTGCTGGGTAGAGTCATCTTGGTTGTAAGTTCTTCCCATTTATCACTTTAAATATATCATGGCACTCCCTTCTGGCTTGTAGAGTTTCTGCTGAGAAATCAGCTGTTAACCTTATGGGAGTTCCCTTGTATGTTATTTATCATTTTTCCCTTGTTGCTTTCAGTAATTTTTCTTTGTCTTTCATTTTTGTCAATTTGATTACTTTGTGTCTCAGCGTGTTTCTCCTTGGGTTCATCCTGCCTGAGACTCTCTGTGCTTCCTGGACTTGGGTGGCTATTTCCTTTCCCATGTTAGGGAAGTTTTCAACTATAATCTCTTCGGATATTTTCTCGAGTCCTTTCTCTCTCTCTTCTCCTTCTGGGACCCCTGTAATGTGAATGTTGTCACATTTAATGTTGTCCCAGAGGTCTCTTAGGCTGTCTTCATTCCTTTTCACTCTTTTTTCTTTATTCTGTTCCGTGGCAGTGAATTCCACCATTCTGTCTTCCAGGTCACTTATCCGTTCTTCTGCCTCAGTTATTCTGCTATTAATTCCTTCTAGTGTATTTTTCATTTCAGTTATTGTATTGTTCATCTCTGTTTGTTTGTTCTTTAATTCTTCGAGGTGTTTATTCTTTAACTCTTCTAGATCTTTGTTAAACATTTCTTGCATCTGCTCAATCTTTGCCTCCATTCTTTGTCCGAGGTCCTGGATCGTCTTCACTATCATTATTCTGAATTCTTTTTCTGTAAGGTTGCCTGTCTCCACTTTATTTAGTTGTTTTTCTGGGGTTTAATCTTGTTCCTTCATGTGGTACAAAGTCCTCTGCCTTTTCATTTTGTCTGTCTTACTGTGAATGTGGTTTTCCTTCCACAAGCTGCAGAATTGTAGTTCTTCTTGCTTCCGCTGTCTGCCCTCTACCTGCTTCTTTTTAGTCAATTCTTGAGAATTTACCCCCTTTTATTTTTATTTTTAAAAGTACAGTAAAATTAGCTTTTTTCCCCCTAATTATGTGAAAAATTCATGCTCTGTGGGGGAGAAAATTTAGGCAATGCAGAAAAGTATAGGAAGAAATTAAAATCACCTAAAATTCTACCTCTCTGAGATCATCAGGTTTTTTTTTGTTTTTTGGGGTTTATTTTGCGGTACGTGGGCCTCTCACTGTTGTGGCCTCTCCTGTTGTGGAGCACAGGCTCCGGATGCGCAGGCCCAGCAGCCCATGGCTCACGGGCCCAGCCGCTCCACGGTATGTGGGATCCTCCCGGACTGGGGCACGAGCCCGTGTCCCCTGCATCGGCAGGCAGACTCTCAACCACTGCGCCACCAGGGAAGCCCTGAGATCATCAGTTTTGATGGTCATCCCTTTAGCTAGCCTAAAGCATGAATACCCACAGAGTTAAATGATATTTTTATCATGGATCCCTTATCTCACCCCTGCTCCCTCAGGAAACCTCCTTGTCATACCCAGATGACCAGAATTCAGTCTTGTGTAAATCTTTTTGTATCTTTCTCCATGCTCATGTTTACTATCTGGACCTTTTCAGTGCCTATATGTACATGCATGTATATGTATACTTGTGCTTTTCTCATTCTTTTTCATTAAATCCAGTCATAATGTATATGTTTCCTGCATCTTGTTTTTCTCAGTTTCTGTTACATATTTATATTACCTCCCAAGCCAAGTATAACTCCCGTGTTTCAACTGTAGTCGTAACTCATTTTTAATAGACTGTAGTATTTAAGCTCAGTTTTATTCAGCCAGTGGTAGATTTTAGCCTATTCTACCCTGAGATCTATTGACATCTGTAGGAAACCTATGCTATGTTTAAAACCCATGTCTAAAACCTCTGGTAGGAAAAGCATATTTTGTAGTAGGACATATCAAATCAAAGATACTGATTTTATGGTAGCAAGTGGTAAGGAAGCATTTGTATCATGGACTCTGGATGAGAGGTGCCTCCTGGGAGAAGAGGAAGCTCTAAGCCAGTGGCCCGGATTGGGTTTAGAATCTAGATTTACACTGCCCACAGGCTTTGAAATTCCCAGCCTGAGAAATGAGCACAAAATTGGCCTTGGGCTGTTGACACTTCTCAGGTAATTAGTAAAAGAAAAAGAAAAAGTGCCCTGGAGTAAGGGAAAGAATCAAGTATTTATCTTTCAGTTCTTGCATCAGTTGTATCTCAGAATAATTAAGCATTAGAACCCAACTAATAAGTGAAGAAATGAAGTAGAGATGATAGAATTAGGCTAGAGGCTGGCAGACTTTTTCTATAAAGGTCCAGTTATTAAATAATATGTTCAGCACATCCCTGGTGGCGCAGTGGTTAAGAATCCACCTGGTAATGCAGGGGAAATGGGTTCGAGCCCTGGTTCAGGAAGATCCCACATGCCGCGAAGCAAATAAACCCGTGAGCCACAACTACTGAGCCTGCACTCTAGAGCCCACGAGCCACAACTACTGAAGCCCGTGCGCCTAGAGCCCATGGTCCACAACAAAAGAAGCCATAGCAATGAGAAGCCCACACACCAAAACAAAGAGTAGCCCCCACCCACCGCATCTAGAGAAAGCCTGCGCTCAGCAACGAAGACCCAATGCAGCCAAAAAGAAATTAATTAATTAATTTAAAAAATATTGATATGTCCAGTTTTTACAGGCCATACAGTCTCTGTAGCAACTGCTGAACTCACAAATGGGCATAGTTGTGTTCTAATAAAACTTTGTTTAAAAAGCAGACAGTGAGCCATAGTTTGCTGACCGATGCATTAGGCCAACAGTTTGAGCCCAACAGTTATTGTTTTCACTTGTTAGTTTTAATAATTCTAGGGAGTTTATGAAACACAACCCACATCACTTGTCATCTTCTAGTATAGATTCTTGCTAAATTCTTACTGGATTTCAAATCCTAAATTTATAGCTTCTGCACTGATTCTAAATGGATTATTTGGTGGGTGGGTATGTCTTTAGGATATGTAGATTTGGTGTTCCACTTCTTAGTTATATCTAAGTTATATCAGTTATATCAGCAATATCACTTACAATCATAAATAAACTAATATTGGTCTCATGAAGTTTCAATGTTAGAGAATAATGTAATATATTCAAATTCTCATAACTTTAGAATAGTCATGTCTGATTACTATTAGAATAAAAGTAAAAATTTAAATTATGAAATATGACTGACTTATGAGTTTACATATTTTAAGGCATTGCATTTATAAATTTAAGTAGAATGTACTTCTCAAAATATATTCAAGACAGATGTGAGATGTTTCAGAAGGTAACTTTTAAAGCGTCATTTAGGGCTTCCCTGGTGGCGCAGTGGTTGAGAGTCCGCCTGCCGATGCAGGGGACACGGGTTCACGGGTTTGTGCCCCAGTCTGGGAAGATCCCACATGCCACGGAGCGGCTGGGCCCGTGAGCCATGGCCGCTGAGCCTGCGTATCCGGAGCCTGTGCTCCGCAACAGGAGAGGCCACAACACTGAGAGGCCCGCGTACCGCAAAAAAAAAAAAAAAAAAAAGTCATTTAGTGATTGCTAAATTTGCACACATACATCATTTAGTAATCGCTTCAAGTCTCCTGTCTATCCATGGTTTTGTCCCCACCCCCTGCAATTGTCAGCAGTTAAAAAACTTACTGATAATATATGTTGAAAGATTGCTTTATTGGAAAGATAAATATAGGTTGACAGGCTTTATATTTTTCTTCTCGCTACCTGTAGGAAGTATTTGAAAAGGAGCAGTCCATCTGTGCTGCAGAGGAACAGCCAGCAGAAGATGGGGTAAAAACTTCAGTTTTCCTATCTATCTTTCATGGTGAAAGAACTGTTTTGTTTAGTTCTCTGATTTATATTGCTGTGGGAGAGTAATTCACTTTACTACAACATTTATTAGTTTAGCCATTTCCATCTAAAACTTACTATGACTTCCAAATGAAACTAGTGCTACAACTTCTGAGTGTGCATGTGTGTTGTGATTTACAGCAGGGTGATACTAACAAGAACAGAACAAAAGGAGGATGGCAACAGAAGAGTAAAGGACCCAAGAAAACTGCTAAGTCAAAAAAAAAGAAACCTTTAAAAAAAAAACCTACACCTGTGCCCTTATCACAACCAAAGCAACAGAAACAAAAGCAGGCTAATGGAGTCGTTGGGAGTGTAAGTTTATTATCTTATGTAAAGATTATTGCTATTATCATCTTTATTGAGGTCTAACATACACTAAAATGTTCAAATCTTACATGTACATCTCCTGAAGTTTTACAATTGTGTGTACCCATGATACCCAGATCAAGATATAAAACCTTACCAGCACCCTAAAAGGCTCTCTTGTACCCTTCTCAGTCAGTGACCCCTCCATCCACCCCCACGGCCTTCCCCACTATTCTGACTGTTAGGACCATAGATTAGTTTTGCCTGTTCTTAAAATTCCTGTAAGTGGAATTGTTTGGCTGCTTTCGTTCAGCGTAGTGTCTTTGACATTCATCTGTACAGTGTGTAGCAGCAGCTGTGTGTGTGTGAGAGAGAGAGAGAGAGATTCCATTATATGAATATACCACAATTTATCTGTTCTGTGATTGGTGGACATTATGGGTTTTTCTAGTTTTTGCCTATTCTGAATAAAGATGTTCTGCTTTTGTACATGTCATTTTGTGGACATTCATTTTTCTTGGGTATGTATCTAGCAGTGGAATTACTGGGTCATAAAATAGGTGTATGTTTAACTTGTTGAAAGAGCCCATTTTCTAAAGTTGTACCATTTTTTGGTCCTACCAACAAAATACGAGTCCCGTTCCACCCTCACCAATACTTGGTTTTACCATTCTTTTTTATTTTAGCCACTGTGATGGATCATGGTGGTATCTCTCTCTCTCTGTGTGTGTGTGTGTGTGTGTGTGTATGTGTTTTTCCTGTATGTGGTTTTATTTACCTGATGACTAATGATATTGAGCACCTTTTCATGTACATACTGGCCATTTGGATATCCTCTTTTATTTTGGGGTTGTTTTTCTTCTTATGGATTTGTAGGATTCCTTTATGTATTCTGGATATGAGTCCCTTTTAGCTCTGTTAATGGAGCTTTTGATGGTTCTTAATTTTAATAAAGTCTGTTTCATCAGTCTTTATGGTTAGTGCTTTTGTGTCCTGTTAGAGACATCTTTGCCTATCCCAAGGACACAAGGAATGGAAGATATTTTTGTTTTCTCCTAGGAGTATTATTATTTTACTTGTTAAATTTAGCTCTGTGTTATATCTTAGATTTTTGTGAATAATGTGAAATTGGGATTATGGACCACTTATTTTAGCACCATTTATTGGAAAGATCATTCTTTCCTCTCTGAATTGCAATAGTGATTTGTTGTAAAAAAAAAATTGCCGTTAAGTGTATATGCGCAAATCTGTTTATGGACTTTCTAGTCCATTCCATTGATTATTTGTCTCTTCTTGTGCCAGTACCACACTGTCTTAATTATTGTGGCTTTATTTTAAGTATTAAAATATGGTCATGTAAGTCCTCGAACTCTTATTTTACTTCTTCAAAATTGTCTTGACTATTTTAGGTCCTTTGCATTTCCAGCTAAAATTTTAGAATAAGCTTGAGAATTTCCACCCAAAAAAAGCTGCTGGAATTTAGATTGGTATTGTGTTTACTCTGTGGTTCAGTATGGGAAGAATTCACAGGTTAACAGTATTGACTCTTTTTATTCATAATTATGCTTTATCTTTATTAACTGGCTCTTCCTTAATTTTTCTCAGCAGTGTTCTGTGATTTCCATTGGCAGAGGATATGACACATCTTTCATTAGATTTAATCCTGTGTGTTTGATCCTTTCTAGTGCTATTGCAAATAACATTAAAAAATTTCATTCTTCAGTGTTTATTGCTGGTGTATAGAAGTGTAGTTGCCTTCTAAATATTTACCTTATATCAAGGATTCTTGATGAATTGACAGTAATTCTAACTATTTGTAGATATTTAAAGAAAAAGATTTTCTACATACACAATCATGCCATCTGGGAATAAAGACAGCTTTACTTTAATCTTTATGTGGCTTCTTCCTTTCTGCCTTACTGTACTGGCTAGAACTTTCAGTGTAATGTTGATTAGAAGTAGAAGTGAAGATGGCAGTCACCCTTTTCTTATTGTTGATCTCATGGAGAAAGCAAACATTATTTCACCACTAAGTATGACGTTAGGTATAGGGTTTTTGTAGATATTCTTTATCAGGTTAAGGAGGTGTTCCCTCTATTCCCAGTTTGCTTTTTTATCATCAGATGATTGTATGATTTTTCTCCTTTCTGTTAATGTGACTAAATTATACTGATGAATTAAAAAATTTTAAACTATCCTTGTATTCCTGGAACAAATCTCATTTGCTCATAACATAGTATTTTTTAAATATTTATCTGGATTTAGTACTATTTTGTTTAGGATTCCTGCATATATTTTTATGAGAGAATATTGGTTTGTCATTCTTCTTTCTTGTAATATTCTTGTGAGGTTTTGGATCACGTTTATGCTGGCCTCATTAAACAAGTTAGGGATTATTCTCTCTTTCCTTTTCCTGGAAGGGTGTATAAGATTAGGTTGTTTCTTATTTGGAAGAATTACCTAGAGAAGCCATATGGGCTTGGAGTTTGAAAAGGGATTTAATTGTAGAGTCCATTCATTTAACATATTCCACTTTTTTTCTTATATCAGTTTTAGTAAATTGTGTTTTTCAAGGACTTTGTCCATTTCCTCTAAGTTGTCAAATTTATTGACAAAGTTATTCATAATATCCTTATTTTTAATGTCTTTTGGATCTGTAGTTATGTCTCATTTATTCCTAATATTGGTAATCTGTATTGTCTCTTTTTTTCTTCGATCAGTCTTGCCTAATAAAATTTATCAATTTTATTAATCTTTTTAAAGAACCAATGTTTGGTTTTGTTTGGGTTTCCCTTTTGCATATCTGCTTTCTCTTTAATTGATTTCTGATCTGTATTATTCACTCCTACTTTCTTTGCATTTAATTTGCTATTCTTTTTCTTGCTTCTTGAAATGGACTAGTAAGTATTTTGTCTGGGACAGTGACTTTCCTTAACTGCATTATACTCCTTATTGAAGATGATATTAAATTCCCAACACAGTACTATAAACTTCTCATTTCTCCTTCTCAAATAAAATATATTGTATAATTGGTGTTTATGAAAGATGAGCCATCTTAGCCATTGTGGTAGTATATTTTGCAAATAGAAATAAAATATTTTTGTTTTACAAACTATGAAGACTGAATAAAATAACTGACAAAAAGACAAATAAGCCAAATGTTAAAAGTCTTCAATCTGACTCCCACATATTTATACATAAAAATGTTTATAATTCTCTAAAATTCTGCATGAATAGTGAAATTACAATCTTGAGCCAGTTTAATTATTATGACAGTAAATTAGTTTCAGGGACTCAGAATGGTATAGTCATTGAGATATTCAGAGCTTTTGTGGTTGCTTTTTCCTTTTAGGAAGCTGCAGTAAAGGAAGATGAAGAAGAAGTTTCTGACAAAGGCAGTGACTCTGAGGAAGAAGAAACCAATAGAGACTCTCAAAGTGAAAAAGATGATGGTAGTGACAGAGACTCTGATAGAGAGCAAGATGAAAAACAAAACAAGGATGATGAAGCAGTAAGACTAATAAATTTAAATAATTGGAATTATACCTCTGATGATAGTTTTGGTTTCTGTTGTTTTTCCTTTGCTTGCTTACTTTTTTTGCTTGTCTTAAGCAATACCAGTATATTTTATAATCTTATATTACTTTTACAGAATGTTTTTGAGGGATGGTAGTTGTAATTATAAAGAAAAATTATTTCTAACAAGATTGGAAATCCTAATTTTCTTAAATCTTAAATTGTTAGATGGGGTAGGACCTGGGTCTGAGGTGAAGTCAGTTTGTTCTCTTAAAGCAATTTTCTGTGTTATCTGGAAATATGAGTAAGGAAAGGTGGATTATGAAATAGGTAGCAGTTACTTGGAAGAGGATCTCAAAAGTTCCAGGAAATGTTTAGGGTGAAGAAACATTACTGTGGGCTGTAACGTCAAGAAGTTGGTTAAGGTAAAAGCTAACATTTACGGAATACCACCCGTTTCAAGAGGTATATAAGACATTAAGGAAAGGGCTATCACTAAGGAATTAAGATTGTGAGGGTAAAGGGAATAGAAAAAAAATCTCATGGCATGGCATTAAGTTGCACATGACTTATGAGAAAGCTGTAGAAAAGAATATTTGGTGGACAAATAACGGTCCTTAGAGGCTCACTGTAAATTAACTGTAACCTGATCAGCCATTTTCTTTGTTTGTGGTGTTCTTGACTGGACCATTGATCTAAAAGTAACCCTTATGGTTTAGGAATTTAAAAGAGATTCCCTGAATAGCCTCTGAAGCAGAAGCAGAGACCAAAAAAAGGAAAGGAAAAGGGCAAAGGATAAAGGTATACAGAAATAATGTACTTGCCCTTGGGAATGGTGGGAGAAAAATAAGGATAACTGTTTTTAGCGGTTGCTGGCCCCTGAGTGTTTTTGTACTTTGAGAATTAAGTTGATTGCCAGGAAATTAAAACCTATCAAAGAAGTTATTCCCCCACCCTTGTTTTGAGAAAGAGTTGACATATTTCTTTCTGACTGTATTAGGGTTAGTAGAGGTGACTAGGTTAGTAGGGTTTTGATAAACTAGTTTCTTCAGATAACCAGAAAATTCATTCAGTTGACAAATAATTATACAACTAACAAATAATTACTCATTATCTGTCACACTGCAAGCACTGTGTTAGATGATAGGAATGCAAAGCCAAATGTGCAACAGTTTCTGCCCTTGAATGATAGTAGCCTGATGGAGAAGGCAGACTTGTAAGTAAGCATTATAGTACCCAAGAGACTGTGCACGTTGTGCAAGGGGCAGTAATGGCACAAAGGAAGGAGCGATCCACTCAGCTCTGGGGTAGAGGACGATCTGTGGGACTCAGGAACCCATCCTTTAGGCTTCAGCTGCTCCTGAAAGAATAATGAGTAGGAATTTAATAGGTAGAGAAAAAAGAAAACAGAAATCTAAACAGGGTTTAGGAGGAGTGAAATAGCTGGTGAGGTCAGAGAAGGCTAGGTGGTTGGAAATGACTAGAAGAAAAAGTGCAGGGAGGAAAAGGAAAACAGTGACAGGAGACAGGTCCAGGTCAGGTCATGATGGGCTGTGTAATTCATACCAGGCGGGTTAGAGTTGATTTATGAAAAGAAGCATTGTAAGCCTGGGGCAGGGAAATGATCAGATCTGTGGGACTGAACTCAGTAATAGTTAGCATTGTCAGGAATAACATCTGGAAGAAGACGGACACCCCTGAAAATGATTGAAAACATGCTTGATTTCAAAGATTTAATTTTCACTTTACAGGAGTGGCAAGAATTACAACAAAGTATACAGCGAAAGGAGCGAGCTCTACTGGAGACCAAATCAAAGATAACACATCCTGTTTATAGTCTTTACTTTCCTGAGGTGAGTTATACACAGCCTACTGTTTTCCTTATTCTATTCAGATATTTCTTAGTTGCTTTTTATCTCTTTGTAGTGTGTATTGGCTCAAATGTGCTGAATGTGGTCTATTCTTGATAGGCCACATTTTTGAAGCCTGTATTTCAACATAAATCATTTTTAGTGAATGTGTTGTTTAAAAGGAGGGTTGCTAACTTTTTAAGTACTTCTGTCTTTTCTGCACCCAGATAACTGAGAGTTGTGCTTAATGATGATTTTTCATTAGCAGTTCAGGCAGTCTCCTAGTTGGACAAATGCATATTTTGCCTATGACTATATGGCCGTTGTGAATCTCACACTTCTGTCATGTTTTAAATAGGATGAAAATATTCTTAAGTTTTCCCCATGGGTTTTCTCTGAGGGTTCTCTACTGGCCACCTGTAGCCACTAGACTTGCTCCGATAATTGCCCTGGTCCATGGGAAGAGGCAAGCCCATGGCTGAGGGACCCACTAAGTTCAGTAGGAGCCAAGCCCCAAGCTCAGGACAGATCATTGCAGTGCTGTTTGTTTCCTTGTGCTTGTTTACTTTGTGACTGTAGCCTGTTCAACTTTTGATCTCTTTTATACGCTATGTTGTTTGTCTTTCACATGAATTTGGGATCTGCTTGATGTATTGCATTTGTGGATGATTTTGTCTGTGGCTAGAGATCAAGGACTGGTTGCCTCTTAGTTTAGCAAAGCTGTTCCGTAGACTGTCTTGCAGCTTTGCCACAGAACCTTGTGCTTACCACTCATGTTTGGCAGGTGATTTCATGTATAAATCTACTTTCTGCTCTAGAACATCAATCTCTAGTTGCTGGGGGCTGCTGAAGGCAAATTCCTAAGTGATTTGGCTCTCCTAATAATAAGTGAGTGGCTCTGCACAGACTTTTGTTTTGAGTTGGAGAGAAGTCAGCCCAGGATTTCATCTTACTGTGTGCACTGATCTTCTGGCATGTCCTGAGCTATAGCCCATCTGTTAGGGGCATTTTGCCCATTGCAGCGTAGTCTGCCAACACCAAAGCTCCTGAAATCAAGCGAATAAATTCCACTCATTGATTGGTTTTAAAAGTACCATGGGCGCTTCCCTGGTGGCGCAGTGGTTGAGAGTCCGCCTGCTGATGCAGGGGACACAGGTTCGTGCCCCAGTCCGGGAAGATCCTACATGCCGCAGAGCGGCTGGGCCTGTGAGCCATGGCCGCTGAGCCTGTGTGTCCGGAGCCTGTGCTCCGCAACGGGAGAGGCCCGCGTACCGCAAAAGAAAAAAAAAAAATCATGTGCAGTAAAAGGTATAAACAGGCTCTTAGAATCTGAGATGCTCTCTTATGAGTAATGTATTTTAATATATTAATTTCTGATATTGTTTCCCAAGTCCATTCCACTCCTACTTTCTGGCTTTTGCTTATTACTGGGTAGCATTACTAAGATTATTTGCTAAATGATATTGTAATAGTTCATACTGTTTTCTTTTTTAGCTTATCTTTTGTCATTTACAATTAATCAGGGGTTTTTAATACAGAGGTTCATCAATAGCGTTTAAGGGGCCATTTGAAACACCAAAATTACATACAAAAGTGTTGTGGAGAGCGGATCTACAAATGGTTAAGAACAATTTATTCATTCAGTAAATATTTATTGACATCTGTTTTGTACCAGGCACTGAGTCTGTGCTGGGGATACGCAACAATTAAAACAAGGAAAATACAGTCGGCCCTCTGCATCTGTGGGTTTTGCATCCGTGGATTTGACCAACTGTGGATTGAAAATGTTAGGGGGGTACATTCCAGAAAGTTCCAAAAGGCAAAACTTGAATTTGCTGGATACTGGCATAGCATTTACACTGTATTAGATATTTTAAGTAATCTAGAGATGAAACAAATCATATGCAAATACGACACCAGTTTATATAAAGGATGTGAGCATTCATGGATTTTGGTGTCCACATTGTGGGTGTGGGGGGGCATGTCTGGAACCAGTCCCCCTTAGGTACCAAGGGATAACCATACCACTAAAATGAGACAAGGCAAAATTGTATTTCTCTAACTCTTTTTGGTTATTTATACTCTTTTTTTCTTTGCAGGAAAAACAAGAATGGTGGTGGCTTTATATCGCAGATAGGAAGGAACAGACATTAATATCTATGCCATATCATGTGTGCACACTAAAAGATATGGAAGAGGTAATTATCCAACAACATTATTTAAATATAGAAAACAGTATAGAAATCAATTTATCGTATTTGGCTTATTACATTTTATTTAAGACACATTTTATAACTGTTCTCTGACATCTTTTGGAGGGAGCTCATTGGAAATTTATGAAGTACTGAACTATAACCTGGTAGTCTTCTAAAACCTTGTTCTCAACTTATTTTGGGGAGTTTTCACTGTTACTGTCTAAGAACACATGCCTTACCTTATCTCCAGAATTTAATTATGTTTTACAAAAATTTATGATTTTTATCCTCTTTGGGTTAGTGCTCAGATATATATACCTTTTGTCTTAAAAAACAAATATAAGAACTGGTGATTCGTTTTTTAGAGTGAAATTTTTTGTTACATTGCTTAGTCCACTGTCAGTGACATCACTAATATAGCTTTGTGATGAACATATTTTGCCCTTGGATTTTCTTGATTTTTTTATGTTATTTTTCTAGGAAGAAGGTTCTGTCTACCTGGACTTGGTGGACAAGAGCAAAGCTTTGAATTTCAAGATCTATGATGATGATTTTTAATCCAAAAAGTTTTTTCCCACCTTTCTAACCAAGTAGTACATGTATGAAGTAGTTTCTTGTTTATCTGACACTTAGAGTTGGTACCAACTTAAGGGTATTTTTGGACAGAGTAATTTTTACATTTTTTTAAATTTAAATTTTACCTATTTTTGAATGGATAATACGTTCACCTAGTTAATATTTCAGAAGATATACAAAAGTGCACACACTGAAACATCTTGTATCCCTGTCTCTCAGTCACCCATTCCACTTCCTGGAGACCATCAGTGTTATCAAAACTTTATCTATTCTTCATGTGGTATTGTATATAAATTACAAGCAAATATGTAGGTGTATTCTCTCCAGTTTCGCACTAAAGGTAGCATATACCATGTTCTGCACCTTACCTTTTTCTCTTAGTGACATAACTTGGAATTTGCACCAAGTTATGGTGCAAATTAATTTCTGTATTAATTTTTGTTAATACAGAAAAAGCTTCCTCATTTGTTTTTATAGCTGCATGATATTCTTTTGTGTGGGAGTTAATTTATTCAGCACTCAGCTGTTTGGTGGACTTACAAGATGTTTCTTTTGCTGCAATGAATAACCTCATGTCATTTTGCACATGTGCAAACATATCTATAGGATAAATTCATAGAGGTAGAATTAATGAATCAGAGGCTCTGCACATTTGTAATTTTGATAGATATTGCTAAATGTTTATTTCTCCATAGGGAGAATGAATGTTCAAGTGTGTCCATTGCCTCTCAGTGTGTGAGACATATAAAAACGTGGCATGCACATTATGCCCCCATAGACCCTTCATCTATGAGTTTTGACCTCTTTCTTTTTTATTTTTTCATGCCATTGACATTTTTAAAATTTTTGTTTGTTTGTTTGTTTGTTTGTTTATGGCTGCGTTGGGTCTTTGTTGCTGCGTACAGGCTTTCTCTAGTTGCGGAGGGGGGGCCACTCCTCGCTGCGATGCGCAGGCCTCTCATTGCGGTGGCCTCTTTTGTTGTGGAGCACAGGCTCCAGGTGCGCGGGCCTCAGCAGCTGTGGCACGTGGTCTCAGTAGTTGTGGCCCATGGGCTCCAGAGCGCAGGCCCAGCAGCTGTGGCACACGGGCCCAGCTGCTCCATGGCATCTGGGATCTTCCCGGACCAGGGCTCATACCCGTGCCCCCTGCATTGGCAGGCAGACTCCCAACCACTGCGCCACCAGGGAAGTCCCAGCTATTGACATTTTTGAAGAGTCCAGGCAAGGTATTTTATAGAATATCCCTTAATCTGAATTTGTCTTATTGGTTACTCACACTTACATTCTTCTCAAATATTTTTGGCAAAAATACTCATAGATGATGTAATAATCTTCTTAGTACATCACATCAGGGGCACATTATATTAGTTTGCCTGATATTGGTAATATATTATGGTTGATCATTTAGTTAAGGCTTGTCTCTGTTTTAAAAAGTATGTCTTCCTCCAATCTGTGAGGTGATACTTGGACACTATGTGAATACCCTGTTCTCCAATAGTCTTTAACCCACTCATTTTAGCATATGTTGATGATTCCTGCCTGAATCAATTTTTACTATGCTGGCTGTATTCAGTGTAGTTTTAATTTTATATTTCTCTTAAGAGGGAAACTGTACATCTTTCAGTGTGTTTGAATCATATTTCTTTGTGTGTCTGTTTGTGACCATTGTTCATTTTTGTTGGGTTATTGGTCTTTTAAATTGGTTTTGGGACTTTATTTTTGTTTAAATATTATGAAATCAGCCCTTTGTGATGTGTGTTACAGATATTTCTCCCCAGTTTGTTTTACTATTGTGGCTGTTTTTATCAAGCAAAAAATAGAAATATTTACTCATTTGTTTATCCATTGGTTTATTTGGGTGTTTGATGGTATGATTTAGTAGTCTTTTTCTTTTATGATTTGTAGGTTTGATGTTACAGTTAGAGGGGCCAAACTTTGAGATTAATTTTTAAAAAAATCTCCCATGATGTTTTCTAGCTTGTTTGTTTTAATGGCAAATTTTAATATATAATCTTGCCAACAAAATCTGGATTTTGGAAAGTGGAGGCAGACTACCAGAACATCTAAATGTCATCATAAAAATGTATTCTTCCTCTGTCCAAGTGGAATAGAAACTTCTAAGAGTTCGTAAATTTTTGTATTTCAAGTTGATTAGTATATGATAGGAAATAACGTATCTTTTTGACCTTGTAAGGCATTGGACATCTGTAAAGAAAAAACATATTTCTCCCATGTGTTTCTCCTTTACTCTAACACTACTGCCGCACTCTCAACACTTCTGATACCAGTTTGTGGGCTTTTCCCCACACCAAGCAATTCGCTGTGACACCAGCTGAGTGTCCTGTTGTTTAACTCAGTGCCGACACTGTCTACCTGGATATCTACCTCAGGTTAAGGGTTCAGTCCCACAAGACTGCTGTTCCCTCACTCCTCATCTTTAGATGCTAGTCACAAGTCCCAGGTTGTCACCTATACTTCTGACCAACTGGCTGTAAATTGTGGTTCGCATGATCCCCCTCCTTGGGTTCAATAATTTGCTAGAATGGCTCACAGAATTCAGGGAAACATATTTACCAGTTTATTATGAAAATAATATGATAAAGGATATAGATGAATATCCAGATGGAAGAAATACCTAGGGCAGGGTATGTGGGAAGGGGCATGGAGCTTCCATGCTCTTTCTGAGCAATCCACTCTCCCAGCACTTGCACACGTTCACCAACTTGGAAGCTCCCTGAACCCCTACTTCGGGGATTTTTATGGAGGCCTTATCACAAAGGCATAATTGATCATTAACTCAGTTTTCAGCCCTTCTCTGGAGACTGGGGGCATGGGACTAAAAGTTCTAAGCCTCTAATCATGGTTTGGGCTTTCTGGTGACCAGTCCTCATCTAGGAGCCCACCAAGAGCCACCTCATTAGAAGAGAACTCATTCTTACCCAGGAAATTCCAAGGGATTTATAAGCTCAGTGTCAGGAACCAGAGTCAAAGACCAAATATTAGAACAAAAGATGCTTCTTGTGCTCTTATCACTTAGGAAATTACAGGGGTTTGAAGAGCTCTGTGCCTGGAACTGAGGGCAGAGACCAATATATATATATTCTATTATCTCACAGCATTTGTCGTAGAAATAAGAAAATTGGGCAAGAACTATTTCCTCTCTGGTGAAGTCTATTTTAGTCCATTTCATTTATTTTACTTTTATACCCAACTTCATTTCTTCAAGTTGTCAAGATGTGATGGTCAACATAGAACTTGGTTGCTTTAAATATGCTTTCTTGAATTGTGGAGATAGAAATTAACCCCATCAATTCTGCCTCTTTTTGTTTTCTTTTTGTATAGTATATATATGACATAAACATCATATATGTATATATTTGTTGTTGTTAGAACTTTTGTAACATTTATTAGGACCTCCTGTGTCATCTGAGTAAACCCTAGCTATTAAATACTCTGGTCTAAATATTTTAGGAGTGAGCTGTTGTTTCTTCCGCTCCTCAAAATACAGATTTTAAGTGCTGATTTTATATTCTAGGTAGAACTGAAGTTTCCTGCACCAGGAAAGCCTGGAAATTATCAGTATACAGTGTTTCTAAGATCAGACTCCTATATGGGTTTGGATCAGATTAAACCATTGAAGGTAAGAATAATGACTATGCAGTACATATGGTTGTCTATTTGAATAAGTGCTTAATATACTGGGGAAGCTTTTCTAGTTTTGAAATGTAGAATAATAGAAAAAGAGGTCATCTCATACTTTTAGGTAATATACTTGATGGACTACTCTTTCAATAATAAACTTAAGTTGTATTAGAGTATAATGATTTAGAACCTTGAGTATAACTTACGTGATACATTTTAATGTGCTGTAATATGCTGTAACTTTACAGGGCCTCACCACATGGATTCTGTTTTCTTTAAAAAGCACACGTGTTTTCCCACAGATTCCACTGTAGTGTTTATTGATTTCCAAAACTAATTTGTTTTTGATCATTTTAGAGTATACATTTGTGTATCATTTGAAGCACACTCCCATCAGTGTTTACCATTTCACTTGAGCTTTTTATAAGAGGCATGCTATTGCATTAGGGAGATTGTGCTGAAGAAGTATTGTTGCACTGTATACTGGAGACCTAAGAGAAGGGAGCCAGCAAAGACATACCTTTTTTTTCCCCCACGAGAATACTGTATTTCTTTCCATTGGCTGTAGAATGTTACTTCATGAGTCTGGAGGCTGAAAATACCTCTTTGGAAGTCACACTTGAGTTTTTCTTCATCAGCAGAAGACTTATTAAGACATTACTCAGTGTTCTCGCTCAAGAATCACAGTTATTCATCTTTCATGCCACAGAATAAATAGTATAAGCTCCTAAAATCAAACTATCAAACTACATTAGAAATTTAACTATACTTACATGTTAGTAGATTCACCTTTTTATTTCTGGGATGAATATCTGTTCTAAGTATGTTAAATTCAGAGTTAACAGCATAAAATCTATTTCTTTATAATTGCTGCAGTCAAAGAAAACCTTTTCTTTACCAGGTATTTCTCCCATTATTCCTCCCCAAGTTTCTGAAGTCTACATTTAATTCTTTTTTATAGTTGGAAGTTCATGAGGCTAAGCCTGTGCCAGAAAATCACCCACAGTGGGATACAGCAATAGAGGGGGATGAAGACCAGGAGGACAGCGAGGGCTTTGAAGATAGCTTTGAGGAAGAGGAAGAAGAGGAGGAAGATGATGACTAAGCAGTACTATGAATGGACCACAATATTTGCACATATTTGCAGATTTTTGCTGTTTTGGAAGTGTGTAATAAACCAGAAACAGTGCAGAACTGATGTTGAAGGAGGTGTTAGTTCTTTACTAGAAATGGGTGCATAATATAACTAGGCAGTGGTGGTGCCTTGGTACAGTCTGAAAAATGCTTAAGGCTTGTGAAAGCCTTTCAAGTATGGGATGGTGCATTTATTTCATCTGCAAATGATAATAAACCCTTTGTTATAACTGTCCAGAAGTGTGGGCTATGTATTATCTGATCATTTATGGTCCCAGTGAAAGTAAAGGTACATGAAAAACAATCTACAAATGAGCGACTTTTCTTTGTTTAGCTTTAGTTTTAACAAACGTTGAAGTATGATAAACACCACAAATGTTTTAAGTAACATCTGCTCAAGTTTTAATCTCTTGGTAAGCTCTGTTCATTTATTGACATTTTGCAGTGATACAAGAGTATTTATAACAACTCCATTCATAGCTTTAAACATTTTATTTTTGCCTATCTTGGTCGTAAGTTGGCATTCTGTCACATTCCACATAATATAGAGGGCTACATTTTGGGATTTTCCTTTTTTTAATTGCCCAGAGTTATCAGATTATAAAAATGGCTTTTAATGGCTTAAAACATTTTTAAGCCTCTATTTTAGCAGATCAATACAGGATCTAATTCTTTTTATAAGCTATAGATCTAAAAATGATTGTGGGACCATATGTTCTCTGATATTGGTGACTTATGTTATTAAACCTTTTTTAAAAGGTTCATTATAAAAGCTGAAATACATTCTTAGCTTTTAATCTACCTGACTCTATCAGAAGCCTTTTAAGGAAAAATATAACATGCAAACGAGGCATTTTTTTGTATTCATTTTGGATTCCTGTCAATAAAATAGAAGTTTGACTCATTTTACGTTTGTAATGGTGTGTCTTTTTACTCCCAGAAAGGGATATGATAGGATAACTCATTCTTTTATTTTTCAACTAAAAATTTAATAATAATGTACATGACTGCTGAAGTGATTGCTATTTCTGTATACTATAGAAAAACCCATGATTGGGAGGAATTTTCCCCTCACACTCTCACACAGTACGACCTGGAAGGGAGTGCGTGTAAAGAGCAGAAATGTGTACATGCTGAGTTATTGAGGTATTACTAGATACAGAGGAAGCATAAGTCTCTATTATAGGACTGATTGTAATAATCCTCTCCTATCAAAATCTCCACAGACCAAAGTACTCTTGGAATACTAATTTGTGACCTTGTTTACTTAGAAGGTTGCACTTTCCATGCAGAATTACCACTGGTATTTTGTTACTGCAGTAGTTGGAAATAAAAATTGAAACTTAACCAAAAACATGAATGGGGGTTTTTTTGGTTCTAAATTTAGGATGTAATATTTCCTATAATATGGTCAAAGCAATTTTTTCACTGGAACCTCCATCATCTATTTTTCTTTTAAAGGTGTTAGTGAGACCCTTCCTTGAGAAGCAGAAGCGCCACTGAGGATTTGTTTCATTTTATAAGTAGGGGGTGGGTTTAATTTTCGAGTCAGGTTTTGCTGGGAAGCTGCTGGCCACCTAAGTGAGGTGGAAGGGAGTGAGCCAGCCTGTAGCATCCAGTGAAAGGAGAGGTTAGAGAAAACGCAGGTGGCATGAAGGAAAGGAAAGTGAGCAAATGAAACAATGTGTAGTCTGTGCAATCCTGGTTTTCTTGAAAGACAGTTTTCAAGAAAAGTATTTCTATTCTAGTGGCTATTTTGTCTTAAGGAGGCTTTGTAAGTTATTCAAACAACTGGCTTCTTTCTGATTTTAAGGCTAGAGGATGATTTTACAACCCACTAACTCACCACAGTGCTTAAAAAAACAGCATCACCTCATTAGGAGACCCTACTAGCCTATTTTCCTTTGCCATTTGTGTGATACATGTGTACTTCCTAACCAAATAATACATTTTCTTCTAATGAGCTCTTTCCATATTGCAATAGGGAAAGAATTGAGCCTTCATTTTATAGTTCTCATCTTTCCAGCAAGTCTCTGAATTCTACATCCCTTCTTTCTTTCTCTATTATTGAGATTTAATAACTAATTTACCCTGGTTTGCATTTAATCAAATGGAAACTTTCACTGAGTGCAGTTTCAGTTTTGTTCCCATCAAGAAACGCTGACGTTTTGTCAACAGAATAGATGAATATATAGACGAAAACATTCAGTGTGCGTATACAAAGTGGAACTGGTTATTTATGAAATTAAGCTACTTGTATAATATTTTTCTCTTTAAATTGGTGAAGTACCTATTAAAACAAAAGGTACTCGTCCAGAGGAGACCACAATTGAAAGTCTTTCAGTTGTAAATTTTTTTTTTTTTTTTTTTTTAGCGGTTTGCGGGCCTCTCACTGTTGTGGCCTCTCCCGCTGCGGAGCGCAGGCTCCGGATGCACAGGCTCAGCGGCCATGGCTCACGGGCCCAGCCACTCCGCGGCACGCGGGATCCTCCCAGACCGGGGCACGAACCCGTGTCCCCTGCATCGGCAGGCGGACTCCCAAACACTGCGCCACCAGGGAAGCCCTCAGTTGTAAATTTTTGTGTTATGAAACTTGATTGAGGCCCCACGTGCCTATCTCAATCTCGAAGTAAGGTGTTCATGTCCTTTAAAATTAAAAAAAATTTTTTTTGTGAACATTTTTTAAAAATTGAGTACATTGAATAAGGTTTTCTGTGTAGAACATCACTGTATTCTATTTCTCCCAGCTTGCACTGAGGGGTGCAGAAGGATGATGAGCCTGTCTGGCTGCAGGGCTTCACCGCGAGGTGGAAGCTCAGGCCCTGGGTGGAAACAGAGCGGGTGGACACCAATGGACTGATGTGGAAAAAGGGAGCAAGGGTGTTGAGGAATGTAATGAGGTTCTCTGAGCATATTATTCTCGACCATAACATTTATCCAGTTATTCACTTCAGCCAATCAAAACCAGATGCTGGAGTGGTCTTTAGCAACAATTGTTATTTCAAATGTAATTCAGCAAGCACTTCGCATATTTTTTGAGGGGTTGTTCATCATTCATCTCATATTTACTGAGTTTCAGTGTGGCTGGGTCTGTGATTGGACACCAGGGCTGTAAAAATCAAAGAATTTGCGTTCTTAATGACTCATAGGTATTAGGGCAGGCAGATGTGTGGCAGTCTGTTTTAATCCATTTGCATTGGCTAATGACCATTGTTTGGAATGCCTTTTTTTGTTTGTCTTTCCACTGTAGGCAGAGGAGTTTTTTTAGGTGCTAGCTACTTGTTGGCTTAAAAAAAGAAAAAGGCAAACCTTCATCCTTTATTATTAAGTGTTTCTTTAAAGAATTTTCCTCCCCAAATATTCTTATTCAACTCCATGAAATCCCCTATTTAATCTGCCTTATGGTAACTGAAACAGCTATCAGTGAACCATAATGTGACATTTTACCTACCAGCTGTGCAGTGATTAGCCCAAATATGTCTTAAAAAGTTAGCATCAAGCATCTTCACACATTTAAACTTGATGCTAGAGCTATTTTGCAAAATGAAAAAAAAAGCTGTGATCTTGTACATTTTTCTGTAACTTGAGCTAAAAATTCAAGTCTAGCAATCATTGGCCTGCTTTAGGGCTGTGGTTTCAGGTGGGGGCTTGTACATCCCAGGAATATGCAGGTTATCAGTCCACTGGGAAAATGTTAAAGCAGTTGTTTGTATTTAATCTCAGCCTTTTAAATTTCTATTTTTGTGTGTTTTATAATGTACATAATATATTGTACAATTGTACACTTCTATACTTTGTAAATAAATAATACATTTATTGGTGCATTATACATTCTTTTCTGATTTCAATGCATGATCAAAATATTTGGATATGCTGCTTTGAAGTGTTGTTATACTGCCATTTAAGCAAAAATGAAGGTTTGGACCTTTGGCACTCACCATTTGAGTTCACAAAACGATGCTACTCTGCTGGAGTTGAAGGGTTGGCATTCACTGTGTAGCAAAGTGATTTTTTTGAGGTGGAACAGAGTAGGTTTGGTGATGGGGTTAATAGATGAGGGGAGGGTTCTAAGCAGCTGTTGTCCATGGAAGGAAAGTGGGACAGGTGAGGGCAGAAGTGCTAGGTGTGGCTTCCAGGGACTTCCAGCAAAGTCTACAGCTCTGTTAGTGGTCCCTGCAGTCAGTGGCTGCTACAAATTACAGGTGAGCATGAGAAGGACTGTCCACTCTTTTCGGCACTAGATGGTCCAGCATTAACCTGCCAGGCTGGGTTACTGGACACCTGAAGTGTACACTTTAAAATCTGGATAATTATGAGCAGATTCCATAAAGAACTTTAAAACTATTTCCCTGTAGTTTCTAGCCTGGTTCCGGTAGAGGGCGATAGGGCTATAATTTTCTTTAGCAAAGAATGGTTTAGTTTGTGACACAAAGAACCAAAATTAAAGACATGGCTGTATAATTTATTTCTATCGCCACCTTCTAGGCTTACCTCCTTCCCTTTAATGTTTTGTATTCCTGTCTAACCCTAGCCTTTATTACATGTGTCCTTTAACATATTAAATTTACTTCTCGGTTTTCTGGCTAGAAACATTAAGCCCCTTCGCAACAAACTCCCGAAGACAATCCACGTTTATTAATACAAATGTATTAGATTGCTTGAGAGAGGTGGTAAGTCAGGACAAAAAAACCCTCTTATCTACAAAATTAATTTTTGGATGGTAGGTGTCAAAAACTATCGAAGGGTCTGAGATTTTTACTCTGTGTGCAAGCTAACAACCTGCCACAGTGCCATGGATGCTGGCAGAAGACAGGAGACTCCCAAGTCAGAGGCACTGGAGGCTGCGTGAGCTTCCTGTTCCCCATCTACTCCTCTGTCTCCCAAGTTCCACGGGGCTGATTGGAGTAGCTCAGGTGGAGGCTGCACATGCTGAGGAATTTCGAGCTCAGGAAACCTACTCTTTGAGTATGCAAGCAGGGCTTCCCTGGTGGCGCAGTGGTTGAGAGTCCGCCTGCCGATACAAGGCACACGGGTTCGTGCCCCAGTCCGGGAAGATCCCACATGCCGTGGAGCGGCTGGGCCCGTGAGCCATGGCCGCTGAGCCTGCGCGTCCGGAGCCTGTGCTCCGCAGCGGGAGAGGCCACAACAGTGAGAGGCCCGCATACCGCAAAAAAAAAAAAAAAAAAAAAAAAAAAAGAGTATGAAGCAAAGCTGCCCAAGAGGGAGATACTCTTTCTTCCAAGGCTGTTTCCTATGCACTCATAAAAAGATAGTCTGGAACAAAAGCAGTGTGCCTCTGCTCACAAGGTTTGCAGAAACATGAGATATTCATAGAAAATTGTCTCTCAAAAGTTGGAATTCAAAATATATAGTAACTTCTATTTACAAAGAGGTATAGAGTACTTATTTTCAAAGAGAATGAGTTCTGGGCTTCCCTGGTGGCGCAGTGGTTGAGAGTCCGCCTGCCGATGCAGGGGACGAGGGTTCATGCCCCGGTCCGGGAAGATCCCACATGCCGCGGAACGGCTGGGCCCGTGAGCCATGGGCGCTGAGCCTGAGCCTCCGGAGCCTGTGCTCTGCAACGGGAGAGGCCACAACAGTGAGAGGCCCGCGTACCGCAAAACAAACAAACAAACAAACAAAAAAAGAGAATGAGTTCTATTTAGTGACCGTTAGGACCAGTGAGGCCATGTTCCTTGAGAATAATGTGCATTTAAACCTCTTGCAAATGTTTTATTGTCAAAGATAGTTTTATGTTACAACTGAAGACCGTTCACTTAACATGTGCACCAACTAAAAAAAATACAGAATTTTCCAAATTGAATCCAGAGCAGTGTGATAGTGCAAACAGGGTGTCTAAAAATGAGCACTATAGCTGTTATATATTATAACCATAAAAGATTTTGATAATTGCCTCTGTACCTTTGCCCAAAACCTCAACCCAAAACGTGTCCTGCCCCCCTGCCCCACAAATCCCATTTTTCCCAACAAACTGAACATGTGCCTCCAAGTGAGTGGATCCTTGTAGAACAGCTGCCATTCCTTTAGTGGGGTCCTTTTTCCTAAGATGCTATCCAAGTCCAGGGAGTGTTTGGAGTGTCTTTGGTTGAAATAATTGAGGAACCTCTGAAATATTCTTCTGAACAGTTGTGCTGGCATTTGAACATCCTTTGAGAGAATATTTATTATTTTTTTTACTGTGAAAAGTCATTTAGAGATGATGAATTGGGAGGGTAGTCAAATTCGCTGATATTTCGATGAAAATTAAGCATGTGACTAAAATTCAATGGGTGCCTTTTTAAAAATCATGATTTTTATTTAAAGTGCATCTGAGGACTCCCAAGGAGACATTCAGTAATATTACTGGGATAACTCTAGCCTCCCTCATTTATATGAATTACTCTGCATCTATATCTTTGTAAAAATTAGTCTACTTGCTTTATAATCACATCCAAAGTTTCTCCAGCTTTTTATAATTTCTTGATTCTCTGCCATATTCCTGGGACTCCTGTTGCTGGCTGTGCTGTACATCAACTTTCCAAAATTTTCCAGAGCCTCCTCTTCTTGATGTGACAACACATATATGAGAGAGAGAAGGGGGAGCACCGGAAGAGGTGCCCCAAGTTGAAGGGAAGCAGGGCATCTCTTCCAAATGTCTCGGAGTTGCTGTTTTCCCCACAACCAACTCCTGGTTCCGCACTCTGCAGTTGCTCTTTCTCCACCGTCCTGAGATCTTGCTCCAGCTACCCTACCCCATTCACAAAATGCTGATCCGGGCCCATTATCATGCAAATTATGAGGATTACTGTGATTTTCCGAATAGTGCTTTTGAGAATTGGAGATGAAACTAGTGTTATGACTCACAGTATTATTTCTTTATACACTGAACCTCCACATCTTTCAAGTCTGCTGACTTGATGACAGGGTATCCCTCCGAGCGTCAGGAATGACACATTAGGGGCAGCACACTTCAGACGATTTTAGGTTTGCTAATACTAAAACTGAGTTGTGAGTAGAACTGTGACTGTTTCAGTGTGTTGAATAATTTTTAGAGCGAGAAAAAAAAATCTTTTAAAAAAAGCCTTCCTCCATCTCCCTCTGTATGATTCGTAAAATTTTCTTTGCATTTAGTGCTAGGTACTTATAATCTGATTGAACCGAGGACCTGTCCCCCAGTCTCTCCACAGCCTAATATAAGCAGAGAGAATGTAGGTATGGGGACAAAATCCATGGAGTTTAGTCTTGGTGCCACCTCCATGGGGTGGCCTTACCGTGGGGAGTTCATGACAGCGTGTATGCAAGTGCTGAGAACCTGGGAGGCCCCTTCTCAGCAGCTCTGGTTTGAAGTAGATCACACTTCCAGCTGCGCCCACAGAGGGCCAGGCATTGACGTGAGGGAGAGACATGGAAACAAAGACTCCGATAAGAGAAGTGACTTGTCACAGTTGGTGACGGAGCTGGAGCTGGGACCCAGGCACCTTCCCCCACCGGGGCTGCACTGTACAACCCACGTGTCTTTACTTGCACCACTGCTTCCGACAGCAGGGCTACCCCGGAAGACCATCACTGACGGGTTCCTCATGGGCTCCAGGTGCAGGGACCTGAGGCCGAGGGGAGGGGCGGAGGACAAAGCTTACAGTAGACTGTGCTTGGGATACAAAGAAAACAGAAAAGAACAAAAGCAAATAAAGACCCCTGCTGTACATTCTAAAAGAGGAGAAAAAGAATGAACAATAAACATAATCAGTAATTTAAATAGTATAATTGAAGGTGATAAGAGTGATGGAAAAAAGAAAGTAGAGAAAAACAAGGCAGGCAGATGGAGGACAGGTTTCACTTTTTGTGGTCAAGACGGGTCTCATCTCAAGTTGACATTTGGGCCAAGGCTTGCAGGAGTGAAGAAGTTAGCCGTGCAGATATTTGGGGAAAGAGTGTTCCAGACCGAGGGCAAAACTGACACACAAGGGCTTCCCTGGTGGCGCAGTGGTTGAGAGTCCGCCTGCCGATGCAGGGGACGCAGGTTCGTGCCCCGGTCCGGGAGGATCCCGCATGCCGCGGAGCGGCTGGGCCCGTGAGACGTGGCCGCTGAGCCTGCGCGTCCGGAGCCTGTGCTCCACAACGGGAGAGACCACAACAGTGAGAGGCCCGCGTACCGCAAAAAACAAACAAACAAACAAACAAAAAAACCTGACACACGGGCTGTAAGACAGGAGTGGCTGGCAAGTGCGGGGAACATCAAAGAGGCCATCAAAGTGGCTGGATCGGCTGGAGCAGAGTGAGCGAGGGGAGAGCAGCAAGAGATGAGCTCAGAGAGATATCGAAGGTCAAGGTCGCAGAAGGCAGGGCCTTTTAGGTAGTTTAAGGACTTCAGCTTCTACTCTGAGTGAAGGGGGAGCCACTGCTGGGTTTTGAGCAGAGGAGTGACAGGGTTTTGATCCTTTTATGTCTTAAAAGAATACTTCTGGCTATTATGTTAAAAAAAAAAAAAGAGTAAGGAGAGAGGGGTTGAAGTAGGAAGACCAATTAGAAGGTTACTGCAGAATTCTCCCTGGAATTTTTACATGTGTTATAAGGCAATGGATGCTATACAGGCATACCTCAGAGATGTTGCAGGCTCTGTTCCAGACCAGTGCAATAAAGTGAATATCGCAATGAAGTGAGCCATAAGATTTTTTTGGTTTCCCAGGGCATATAAAAGTTATGTTTGCACTATACTGTAGTCTATTACATGTGCAATAGCATTATGTCTAAAAAACCATACATATCTTAATTTAAAAATACTTTATTGCTAAAAAGCAGATCATCACCTGAGCCTTCAGCAAGTCATAATCTTTTTGCAATAGTAACATCAAAGATCACTGTCACAGATCACGGTAACAAATATCATAGGGAAAAAGTTTGAAATATTGTAAGAAATGCCAAAGAGGGACACAAAGACATGTGAGCAAATTCTGTGGGGAAAATGGCTTTGATAGACTTTCTTGACACAGAGTTGCCACAAACCTTCAATTTGTGGGAAAAAAAAAATCTGTGAAGCACGATAAAACGAGGTATGCCTGTATAGCTATCCCTTTGTACGCATGGAGGCCTCAATGGGGCAGCAGCCATGGAGGTGGGGTGCAGTGTTTGGATTTGGGATGTGCATATCTTGAAGGTAAATCCAGCAGGATTTCCTAATGAAGTGAATGTGCTGTTATGAGGGAAAGAGAGGAGTAAAGATCCTTCTACGGTTTTTGCCTGAGTAACTAGAAGGATGGAGTTGCTGTCAGCAGAGAAGATCAAGGCCTAGACGTGGAACAGATCTGGGGGAAAAGATTAGAAGTTCTGTGTTGGATATGTTCGTTTGAGATTCTTCAAATGAAAAGTTAGGTGGGCAGCTGAGTGTGTATGTCTGGAGCTTAAGAACAAGGTCCACCTCAAAATAGAAATTTGGGTTGAAATGGCATTTACTCACTGAATGAGATCAACAAAGAAATAAGTGAGAGACGTCTGGGCCCTGAGGAAGTGTAACACTACCAGGCTGGAGTGAGGAGGAGATGGCGGAGGAGACAGAGAAGGAGCACACCGTGTGCTGGGAGGAAAACCAAGAGTGTGGGGTTCCCGCAGACGCTGTCAAGGAGAAGGAGGTATCATCACTGGTGTCAACTGCACTGAGAAGACAAGAAAGGTGAGAACTGAGAATTGACCCCTGGATTAACCAGGAGGAAATGTTGCTGATCTTCATAAGAGCCATTTCAGTGGAACAACTGGAGACAAAAACCCCACTCCAAGCAGCTTTGAAATTCAGAACGGGAATTATGACAGTGTGATATTGGGACAAGAGCAGACAAGGAGGCCAATGATACAGAATGGGAATCCAGAAACAGCCCCACACGTGTGGATAGACTCATGCACTTGATATATGTGACAAGTTGGTACTGCAGAGCAGTGGGGGAAAGGAAGGCATTTTCAAAATATGATGCTGGGACAATAGGATATCCATTTGGGAAAAAAGAAAACAAAGATACATGGCTTCTGTCTCATGCTTTATACAACAATTAACTCCAGGTGGCATATAAGTCTAAAACTGAAAGGCAAAACAATAAAAGCTTTTGGAATATAGGAGAATATATTCATGACCTTAGGGTAGGATACAAAGAACATGTCTAAAAAGGAAAAAAAATTGAGAAGCTGAATTACATCCAAATGAAGGACTTCTGTCCAAAGACACAATAAAGAAATGAAGAAAGCAAGCCCCCGAGTGAGAGAAGATATTTGCCATACATGCACTTAACAAAGGAGTTGTATCCATACTAAACAAAAAGCACCAAAAAATTGGTAAGAAAAAAAAAAAGGCAGACACCTCAACAGGAAAATGGGCAATAGGCTTAAAAAGACACTTTGTGTCACAGATTGGGTTCTTCAGAAGCAGACCCTGAGAAGGAGTTTGTGGTGCAAGATGTTTATTAAGAATCAAGATGCTTATTGTGTACAAAAGGGGGAGGAAGCAGGATCGGGCACAGAAAAGAGATGAACTTCGATGTAGGCCCAGCAAAGTCCAGGCTAACTTGGAGGAGGGTGCTCATTAATGTGTCCTGTGTCCCGTGTCAGGCTGGTACGGCTGTACCTTTTATAGTCTGCCTTGCTCAGTCAGAGAATGGGCTCCCCAGGAAGAGCGTGACCTTGGACAAGGTGGTTCTCTACAGTTGAGGCTGACCCTGAAAGAGCCACTGGCTGGAGGCTGTCTGGGGACCACTCCGCTGCTGGGCAGCAAGTCCTTCCTGGAAGGAGGAGCTGAGTGCCATGTCTCCACATCTACTACAGTTCACAAAACACTATATCCCAAGGTCCTAACACATACATAAAAAAACCTATTCAAGCTCTTTATCCATCAGGGAAATGCAAATGAAAGCCACAATGAGATATCAGTACATGCTGATATCTGAATGGCAGAATTTGAAGAGATTGACAATACCAAGTGGTATTGAGGACATGCAGCAACTGGAAATCACATCTACTCCTGGTAGGGTTGTAACTTTGTAGATCACTTCCTAAAACAGTTTGCCATTAGTAACTAAACTTGACCTTATATGTAGGCAGTGACCTAGCAATTACACTTCTAGGTATTTATCCAGCAGAAATGCATGCACATATACACCAATAGACATGTACAAGAATGTTCATAACAGCCCCAAAATTAAAGTAATCCAAATATTGGTTGATTATAGAAAGGATAAAGTTTTCTATGTTTATACAAAGGTTGTGGTGGGGAGCCGCCAAGATAGTCCCCAGTGATCCCTAACTCTTGGTGCTCATGTCCTTGGGTGGTCCCTTCCCACACTGGACCAGGATGGTCTGTGTGATCAATAGCAAACAGCAGCAGTGACAATGTGTCACTTCTGAGATTAGGTTATAAAAAACATTGCAGCTTCCATCTTGGGAGCGCCTTCACTCACATTTTTTCTCTTGGACTATTTGCTCTGGGGAATCTATGTCATGAGCAGACCTATGGAGAGGCCCAAGTCTTGTCAACAGCCCTGTGAGTGAATTTGGAAGTGGATCTTCCAGCCCTAGTTAAGTCTTCAGAGATTATAGCCTTAGGCAACAGCTTGACTGCAACTACTCAAAGACACCCAAAGCCAGAACACCCAGCTAAGCCACAAATGATCCCTGACTCTCAGGACATAGGTAATATAATTAATATTAGTTTTAACCTGCTAAATCTTGGGATAATTTGTTACACAGCAATAGATAACTAATGCAATGGGATTCTATAAAGTAATGAAAATAAATGAAATGCAGTTACATTTGTCAACATGGGTGAATTTTGCCAACATGATATTGCATGAAAGAAGCCAGCCACAGAAGACATTTTTTTTTATCCTATTATTTAAAGTTCTAGAAACAGGTAAAACTAAAGTACAGTGTTGAGGGATGCATGCCTAGAAGGTAAAGCAATAAAATAAATCAAGGAAGTGATGATCATAAAAGTTAGGATGGTGGCTACCTTTGGGGGCAGATGGGCAGGAAGTTGAAGAAAGCATAAGGAAGACTTCTGTGCTCTTGCTAACATGCTATTTTTCTTGACCTGGATGGTGGTAACAAGGGTATTTGTTTTGGATAAATCATTAAGCTGTATGGTTCTGTTTTTACCCTCCACTCCCCCTTTTTTTGGTATATGTGTTGTATTTCACAATAAAAAAGGCAAACAAAGAGAACGGGAGGAAAGATTTGGAGACAGAGAGCACACACAACTCTTAAGAGGGATGTTGTTACAAAGATGACCAAAGAAAGAGAGTAGCAGCTAGAAGAGAAATGAAATCAAGATTTTTTTAAAAAAAAAAAAGATGAGAGCAATAACAGTATGTTTTATGCAGAAGGAAATCATCTACTGGAGAGGAAAAACTTATAAGGCAAGAGAGGGGTATTGCTGGAGCCAAGTTCTGGAGTAGGTGAGAGGGATGGGTCTGGGCTGAGCAGGGTGCCAGCCAGATATAGATATGTCTATATCTATGTATGAGAGAGAGAGGGAGAGAAAGAAGTGTTTTAAGGAATTGGCTCACACGATTGTAGAGGCTGGGCTGGTCCAGAATCTCCAGAGTGAGCTGCTGGCAGGCTGGGAGACAGGGAAGAGTTGATGCAGTCTTGAGTCCAAAGGCAGTCTGGAGGCAGAATTCCCTGCTTCCTTGGGGGAAGTGAATCTTTTTCCTTTTGAGGCCTTCAACTGATTGGATGAGACCTGCTCACATTGTGGAGGATAATCTACTTAAAGTCTACTGATTGAAATGTTAATCTCGTTTAAAAAAATACCTTCGCAGCAACATCCAGTGTTTGACCAAAATATCAGAGTACCTTGGCCAAGCCAAGCGGACACATAAAAAAAAACACCCACCATGAAGACCTTGACAGTGTTTGTCAGTTAACTTGCATTGGGTGGAGAAGGAGGGCGAGAGACAGTCATTTGGCTGTAAGGACATCTCTTGCCCTTGGTTTTCACTTGGAACATCTGTCTCTTGATTTTCCTGTCTGCCTAGAGAACGTCTGTACAGCATTGTGAGAAGGGGAGAGGATGGCGTCATTGCGTGAGTAAGGTAAAACAAGACACAAGACCTTCATCTTTTTGTTTTGCGTTTGCAGCAAGAGATACTACTAATTTTGACTGAGCAAGATGTCTACTTGTATTTTTCTTACAGTTTGGCAAGTCTTGTAGTTAAAAAGATGGATTCCCTATCACACTTACTCAAGGTGGTCTAAGTGATGGGGCCAGCAGAGCATTAAGCTACCTAATACCTGCGGAAAACGAGGGGAAGACAAGGGCAAAGATGCTCTCAGGAGCAGTGCGATTGTCCCTAGGAGATAAACTACCAGGAGCTCAGGTCTTCCCTTGTCTCTGAAGACCCTGAAATAGGTGTCTTCGGTGGAAACGGTTACTTTCTTCTGCCCTGCCCCACGAAGGACTAGTTTCTCCAGGACTCTCGACCTCCAGTGCAGGTGCTCCGTGCAGGTGTCGGGATTCAGGCGGGAACGGACTCAGCGAGTGAGCGGCGTGTCCAGCTGCCGCCGCCAGGGGGCGCGAAGCGGCCGAGGAGGCCGGGAGCAGGCCGTCGGGAGCCGGGACATCCGGGGCGCCTTCCTGTGAGCCCGCGGCGCGAGGCCCTGTGGCCGGAGCCACGCCCGAGCTACGGGCGACCCGGAGTCCCGACTATGTCCCCTTTGCCCACTCCCAGGACCGAGCTGCTTCTCCTCGGACCCCTGGAGGCCAAAGGGAGTCACTGCCGCTTTCGTTGTTCGTCTCTCAGGTGGATAGACCTGGCGCACCGTCCTCGGGGCGGGGGCTTCCCCACTGTCCCCAGGATTCAGCCCCGAAACAACACCCTGGGGGCCGACAGCTACCCACGGTCATTGCCTCGGAGGGGTAACCCCGTGAACTTCAGGGCCTCTCGCTAGAGCAGGGAGGAAATACAGCCACCCCCCTGGATAAATATAATCCTCATTAGGACTCACCGCCACACCTTCCATCGGAGCTGTCAGGGGCCTGGCTTTGGGGCCAGGAACAGGGTTGCCAGATTTAGCACACACACAAAGGATGCCCAGGTAAATTTGAATTTCAGGTAGACAACAGATTATTTTTTAGTATTTAAGTGTGTTTAATGCAATATTTGTTATATACTTATACTAAAATGTATATTAAATATATTTTTATATTATATAGTTAGGAAAACACTTATACTAAATATATATTATATAATATATATATATAAATCTATTTATTAATAAATATGCATATATGTGTAAGGTATATACATTTGGTATACTAAATGTACGTGTGTGTATGTGTGTGTGTTCCTTGTTTATCTGAGATTCGAATTTGACTGAGTGTCCTGTATTTTTTCTGGCAACTCTAGCCAGGAATGAATTTATGTGGAGGGAGGAACGGAAAGGTGTGGGCGAATGAAAGAATGCGTGAAGCTCTCATCGTGAGAGAGATTCATTTCTGTTTTGTCTTTTGAAGGTCTTCTTATCTATATATTTTAAATTCCATTTATAAAAACCTGGCTGGGTTTAAAAAAAATCCAATCTCTGCTTTGTTTCAGTTAAATTCAAGTACAACCTTGTCTGTGACTTTTTTCACAAGCCATCAGCGTTCTTAACAGATTTTAAGAAGAAGCAATCAATCATTTAGATCATGAAATTCAGCTAAAGCTGCTGCTCTCTATGTCTATGGAAACTTCTTTTCGAGAAGCTTAATATTTTTACATTAATTTATTTTAATAGACAAATCTGTATTTTGCTATTTTGGCAGAGAGGTTTACTTTTTTTTTAGAAGTTTATTTATTTATTTTTGGCTGCGTTGGGTCTTCGTTGCTGCGCGTGGGCTTCCTCTAGTTGCAGCGAGTGGGGGCTACTCTTCATTGTGGTGTGCGGGCTTCTCATTGCGGTGGCTTCTCTTGTTGTGGAGCACGGGCTCTAGGTGCACAGGCTTCAGTAGTTGTGTTGTGGCACGCAGGCTTCAGTAGTTGTGGCTCGCGGACTCTAGAGCGCAGGCTCAGTAGTTGTGGCTCATGGGCTTAGTTGCTCTGTGGCATGTGGGATCTTCCCAGACCAGGGCTCGAACCCGTGTCCCCTGCATTGACAGGTGGATTCTTAGAGAGGTTTACTTTCTGACTGAAGACCATGCTGAATAGGAACTGTTGGGTAGGGCAGAAATATGGAAGTCATGATACCACCTGTGCACCACCCTGAACAAAGCCTGGTGGGAGCCTTCTGGGGACCTCGCTTCTGGATAACCATTTTACACCCAATGTCCTATGGGACACCACACACACAGTCTATGTGTCCATTACATTTAGATTTTGGGTCAAAGGACTCAATCCCCTATGAGGGACCAGAACCCTTATAATATTCCTAATAACACTGCTTGGCCCTTGTTGAGCTTGTTTCCTTCACTCCACTGTTGAATCCCATCCAAAATAGGACTGACTCAGATGTAGATATGCTCCCCCTTGCTCCTGACCTGCTTAGTCTTGGGGGAGAGAAAGCCAAGTGTGTTAGTTTCCTAGGGTTGCTATAACAAAGTACCACAAACTGGGTGGCTTAAACAACAGAAATGTATTGTCTCCGTTCTGGAGGCTAGATTTTCAAAATCAAGCTGTCAGCAGGGTTGGTTCCTTCTGAAGGCTGTGAGGAAAGGATCATTCCAGGATCTGTCTTTGGCTTGTAGATGGCATCTTTCCCCTGTGTCTCTTCACATTGTCTTCTCCCAATGCATGTCTGTCTCTGTGTCCAAAGTTCTCCTTTTTATAAGGACACCAGTCATATTGGACTAGAGCACACCCTAACGACCTCACTTTACCCTGATCCCCTCCGTAAAGACCCTGTCTCAATTAAGATCATGTTCTGAGGAACTGGGGGTTAGGATTTCACCATATTTTGTGAGGGATACAATTCAACCCATAACACCAAGGAAACCCTGATAAATGAAAGTGCAATACATTGGTGCCTGAGAGATGACTCTTTTGGCGGGGGGGAGGGGTCCCATCAGCACCTTGACAGACAGGGGGTTGGCTGCCAGGCTGGAGCTTTGGTCAGGAAGCTCCTAGAACCCAGTAAGTGCTGGCTTCCAGGGAGAGAACATTGTTCCTGTCAGACACTTAAACTTGGTCTGAGACATCAGCTGAGCTCCTGGCAGGAGAGGCGCTTTCCTCTCCACAGTGAACCTTTCCATGGTGGAGAGGCTTGCCTCAGGGAGCGGTCCTTGTCTTCCCCAGGGCAGAGGCCCACTTGTCTCCTCTCACTGCAGGTGGGAAGAGGACCCTGAGCAGAGCATCCTCCATGGATTTGTCCAACATGTGTGGCACCCAAGTTCACCGAGGAGCTGTGAATTGGTCCAGGAAAGAAAAACAGGCATTCGGAGGATTTGAGGTAAAAATTTAATAACGTGTAGTACATTTTCATAGCAATCTGGGTCTCATAAAACCCAGCTTCCCCAGACTGTATCCTCTTACTCTGATGATAAAACTCTAATGCAACTCCATGTTCTGTCACACACAATTGAGATCTGAGGATTCAAAATAATGCCTTGCCTAATTCTTTCTAGGTGAATATAGTCACTGCAGAGTTTCGAACTCAGACTTTGGTCTCCCTTTTGTTCCATAAGATTGTAATATTCTAATTAGTAACAGGAAATCATGCAAAGGAGAGAATCCCAGTTCCTCCACTGGTTTATGGAGACAAAAAGAATCCAGTCAACTATTCTGTAATTTCCAGAGAACCATCACCTTTCTAGTAGCTGCTAAGTCCAGTGTGAAAACAGGCTAATAGCACATGCAATTTCCCACCATTACTTGTCTCCCTGGGAGACTCTCCAGGCTCCAGCAATGCTAACTTAGTAGTCAGGGCCATCACAACCTGCTGCTTTAGGACAGATTTTTTCACAACTCATCCCCCCCAGGCATAATTCCAAATGGTCCTTTTTGCCAAAATGAGATCCTTTGTCTCACTATGTTGGGGATATGAATTTTTAATCTCCCTAAAATATAATGTATTGGAGGCACAAAATTTGGCATCTGAGCAAATGGGATGGAGAATTGACCTCAGGGAGGGAGTCCCCTTGCTGTGACGGCCATCGCCATTTGGGGCTCTGGAGGTAGTTGTTTGGAAAATGAATTGGATTCTGTCCTTAAAAATAAAGTTATTTGGCAAAGTGAGGAAGCCTCGGTCCAGCTGAGAGCCCAGGAGCAGTTGGGGGCTTAACACCCTGCACACCTTTAAGACTTGTGGCTGCTAATTAGTACCTACTAATCATTTAAATAATCAGTTTCTTGATCCACTGTGAGCACATTAATAATTTTTCTCAATACATTTGAGGTAAAAAGAGATTGTGGGGGGCTTCCCTGGTGGCGCAGTGGTTGAGAGTCCGCCTGCCAATGCAGGGGACACGGGTTCATGCCCCAGTCCAGGAAGATCCCACATGCCACGGAGCGGCTGGGCCTGTGAGCCATGGCCGCTGATCCTGCGCGTCCGGAGCCTGTGCTCCGCAACGGGAGAGGCCACAACAGTAAGAGGCCCGTGTACCGCAAAAAAAAAAAAATAGAGTAATCCTTTGTTTGGTCAGGATTGAGGGGCCATCACCAGCAGCATAGGGGTGGGGAGGGGGTCTGGTCTTCTTGTTCTTAGTCCCCTCTCACTTCCACGTTTGGAGATTCCTGAAGCCTCCAGTTTCAGAGGCTTTCATGGTGTGAAGTGTGTGCATCCTGGTACCCCCGACTTCAGAATAAAGGTTCAGATATCGTGGGTCCACCAGGTCAGATCCCTCTCGTCCATCAGCCCATTTGCTTTGCAGCTTCTACAATTTTGTTGCTTTTATCCCCCTTTTCTCCTGTTTCTCAAGTGTGTTTGTGCCGTTTAGATTCCCTTTTCCTTATTATAGCTATTTATGTATTCATTCATTCATTCATTCCGGGCACTATTCTAACAGCTTGACATTATATCTATTCTAACTCATTTCATCCTCACAACAGTAGTACTATGCCCATTTTACAGACAAGAGAAATTAAATAAAGCACAGAGCAGTTGAGTTTCTTCACCCAAGGTCACAGATAGGGTCAAGCCAGAATACTTGCTCTGAGCCACTGAGCTTCACATAAAACTTGTATGTTTCTTGTTAAATTTTCTTTTCATTTTAGTTTTTGCTATTCCCATCTCCTTTAGTGTTCGTATGAATATAACTCCCACAAACCAGGAGAAGATGGGCATCCCTCACTGGAGAGTCCCCCAAACTCTCTGGGTTTTGTATTAGTCCAGAGGTTGTTCCTGGTCTCCATCACTGGAAGGTCAGTAAAGGACCCTTTCCCAGATGGTGCTGCCACATGTCCTGTTGCTGCCAAAAGCAGGTAGCCTCTGAGTCCCTACAGCATCCCTTGAGCCCTAAGCTGTAGGAACTCCTTCAGTTTCCACCTGGCCATTTTCCCGAGGCTTGCCTGCAGCCCCTACATTGTTCAAGAGGACGGAACCGACCCTCCCATCGATTCCCTTCAGTCAGGGCCTGGCTTTTATCTCTCATCTCACAAAACACACACATGCAGGTTAGGGGTGAACTGTGCAGCTAGATTAAGGTACTCTTCTCAAAGTGTGAGTCATTCAGTCTTGAATAGCTCATCTGGAGAGCACCAATTCCAGTCAAGGATCTCCAGAATATCCCTCCCCTTTACTTAAGAGTGCAGTATAGCTGAATATACACCCAACTTACATGGCTGTAGCCCCTTTGTCAGCTGGCTGCCTTTCTGTCCCTTAAATTCCTGATTTTCACATCCCAGGGAAGTCCAGAGTTCTCCTCATATGGCTTAGCCGTTAACTACTTCCCCAGGCTTAACAGTTTTTGAATCCCTTTGGTATTCGTCCCTGGCTTCTCATGTGTTCAACATCTTCACCAAAACAGAGCAAAACTCAGCGTCTTCACCAATTTCTACAAGAACTTCAACCACATCAAGCACTTCACAATTTCTGTGGTCTTTCCTGAAGATCATGTCTGAGAGTGCTGTAGGAGTGAGGGTCACATGCGCAGCGCACAGCATCCTGCCATCTCTTTATCCCCCAACCCATCAAGCTCTTCTCTCCTCCCAGATCTCCCCCTCCCTACCTTCTACTAATCAGTCACTTCTTGCTGGTTATGGTCCCTTAGCACCCATTCCTTTTCCTTTTGGCCAAGAGCACTGCAATTATTCAGGTATCCAGCCCTCCCCAGGCAGCTCCTGTGCCTGGGGCAAAACAGAATCCACCTCCCACCCCCTCCAAAGGTGGGCTTAAGCCAATCAGCATATATTAGTGGCTGTCATTGGTTCAGGTATGGGGCATGGCCCAATTGCAGCCAATGAGATGAGAGAGATGTTGGCAGGTTGCTCTAGGAAAGAAGCTTCCTAGCTCCTCTGTGGAAGGTACCTGGAGAAGCTCTCCTTTGTGTTGAATGTGAATGGGGAAGTACATGGCCTGGAAGCAAGTGGCAGCCATATTGTGACCATGTGGGAAGCCAGGCATAGGATGATTCAGACCAGGTGTTTTGTCGTATCATTGAGTTGGGTCAGCCTCACTGAAAGCTCACTGGACTCCCTGCCAGTGAATGCTCTGAGTTATTTTTTACTGTCAATGCAACCTTACTTCTCTCTTCCTTCCTCTTGGCCCCAGACTCCGTTTTCTGGGTTCAGCTTCTAACCAAGTGGGCTTATTAAAATTGTGGCCCATACTAAAGTTGGTTATCCTTGCAGGGAATTCATCAACCGGTTGCTTTTTATTCACCCACCAGCTACTTTTTAATCTAAAGACAGTGAAAAATTTCAGACTGCATCATCTGCATTCAAGTTCTGTTTCAAGGACAATGGTTGTGTTCTTGCCTTCTGGTAACTAAAGGGCCCATCTTGGAGATCTTCCCTCAAATAAAGGGAGATGGAGCTTCAGGTAATCAATGACTTTATTCTAGAAACTGCAACTGCAACTGCAGGCAACCCCCAACAGGCTATTCTCTAAATGACATTTTTAAAATGTAGAGTTTCTTTTAGCTGAGCCCCCTGGTCCTTCCTACTTAACACAGACACACACACCCCTTTCTGTAGAAATTGGGTCCAGAAGAAGTAACTTATCAGCTAAATTGCATATACTCCTTTTTAAAAAATTGAAGTATAGTTGATTTACAATGTTGTGTTAGTTTCAGGTGTACAGCACAGTGATTCAATGATTCAGTTATATGTGTGTGTATATGTATGTGTATATATATATATATCAATTCTTTTTCAGATTCTTTTCCCTTATAGTTTATTACAAAATATTGAATATAGTTCCCTGTGCTATATAGTAGGTCCTTGTTGTTTATCTATTTCATATATAGTAGTGTGTATGTGTTAATCCCAAACTCCTAATTTATCCCTCCTCCTGTCCTTTCTCCTTTGGTAACCATAAGTTTGTATTCCATGTCTGTGGGTCTGTTTCTGTTTTGTAAATAAGTTCATTTGTATCTTTTTTTTTTAGATTCTACATATAAGCCATATCATGTGATATTTGCCTTTGTCTGGCTTACTTCACTTAGTATGATAATTTCTATGTCCATCCATGTTGCTGCAAATGGCATTATTTCATTCTTTTTTATGGCTGAGTAATATTCCATTGTGTGTTTTTTGTGTGTGTGTGTGTGTGTGTGTGTATACCCGACATCTTCTTTACCCATTCATCTGTCAATGGATATTTAGGTTGCTTCCACGTCTTGGCTATTGTAAATAGTGCTGCAATGAATATTGGGGTGTGTATGTCTTTTCCAATTATAGTTTTCTCTGGATATATGCCTAGGAGTGGGATTGCAGGATCAAATGGCTACTCTATTTTTAGTTTTTTAAAGAAGCTCCATACTGTTTTCCATAGTGGCTGTACCAATTTACATTCTCACCAACAGTGTAGGAGGGTTCCTTTTTCTCCATATCCTCTTCAGCATTTATTATTTGTAGTTTTTTGATGGTGGTCATTCTGACTGGAGTGAGGTGATACCTCATTGTAGTTTGGGTTTGGATTTCTCTAATAATTAGCAATGTTGAACATTTTTTCGTGTGCCTATTGGCCATCTGTATGTCTTCTTTGGAGAAATGTCTATTTAGGTCTTCTGCCCATTTTTTGATTGGGTTGTTTTTTTTTTGATATTGAGCTGTATGAGCTGCTTGTATATTTTGGAAATTAATCCCTTGTCAGATGCATCCGTTGCAAATATTTTCTCCCATTCTGCAGGTTGTCTTTTTGTTTTGTTTATGGTTTCTTTTGCTGTGCAAAAGGTTTTAAGTTTAATTAGGTCCCATTTGTTTATTTTTGTTTTTATCTCTGTTACTCTAGGAGATGGATCCGAAAAGATATTGCTGTGATTTATGTCAAAGAGTGTTCTGCCTATGTTTTCCTCCAGGAGTTTTATAGTATCCAGTCTTACATTTGGGTCTTTAATCCATTTTGAGTTTATTTTTGTATATTGTGTTAGGGAATGTTCTAATTTCATTCTTTCACATGTAGCTATTCAGTTTTCCCAGCACCACTTATTGAAGAGACTGTCTTTTCTCCATTGTATAGCCTTGCCTCCCTTGCTGTAGATTGATTGACCATAGGTGTGTGGGTTTATTTCTGGGCTTTCTATCCTGTTCCATTGATCTATGTGTCTTTTTTTGTGCCAGTACCATACTGTTTTGATTACTGTAGATTTGAATATAGTCTGAAGTCAGGGAACCTGTTTCTTCCAGCTTCGTTTTTCTTTCTCAAGATTGCTTTGGCTATTCAGGTTAAAAAAGAGTAAATTGCATATACTCTACTTTATTTGAAGCCTCTTTTTCTGTCTCTTTGGAGTATACATACAGGTATGGCTGAGGCTCACTTTCTCTAATTCTAGGAGTTTCTCAGCATTCCAACATTGATCGCTCATATTTAACTTGGGGAAAATATTTTAGGAGCTTAAAGGAAACCTATCAAATAGCCAAAAGTATTTGGAGATCACCTTTATGAATGCTGAATAAAAATTCATCAGTTTCAAACAAACATGGCTCAAAGCAGAAGTGATCCCAAGGAGATAGCATTTTTAGAGCATAAAGGTAGAGGGAGATAGGAAATGGAAGTCATCCTTTCAGTTTTAACAGATTAGGATTTTTTTTTTTCTGATGGCAGATATCCAAAGTCAGTCACTTTTTGGGGGGGGGGAAAAGGAATCAGGTCTAAAGCCTATACTAATATTGATTAAGATTAGGTCACCTTTTTAACCACTAGTTTCTTTTATTCATTAAGCAATAATTATTTGTTGATTTCCTACTACAGACCAGACACATGTTGGGGATTCAGTGGAGAACAAGACTGGTTCCTTGGCAGCTTGGAATCTACAGACTAGTTACCAAAGAAAAGTCCCAGCTATTGTCTCCTGCAGCTCTCCTGGCTGTCAGCACATGCCCTCACTGACTAACCCTGTTACCAGACACTGCACCTGGGATGAGGGTCACTGGACTTGCTACCACCAAAACTGCCAGACCCTGAGACAAATATTTCCACTAAGTCAATCCTTGAATATCAGCCAGGGCCACAGGCCCAGAGCCACAAATACAGTAGGCCCCATCTGAAAGGAACTAAGTTTTAGGCCCAAGAGAATTTTAATGAGTCATTTTTTCCTTGGATGGGAGTGATTTTCACTTCATTCGATCACCTTCTCCCCTCACCAACTCGTTTATCTTTAGAATATGGCTTTACTAAAGCAAGACTGAGTATCATCAGGTGTGAAAGGACCCCACAGACCGTGGGAGCCCTTGGGTGTAGAAGGATAGGGAGTCTGTCCCTGATTTTGTGTTAGTTGTGCTGGATACGCTGCATGGGCTCAAAGATATTAGGTGATGGTGAAGCCCAGAGTGGAGGATAACAGGATAACTTGAGAGAGTTGGGGAGCAGTCTTCAAGCTTGAAGCACTGGCTAAGGCCATGGCTGAATGTAGTTTAAAACCACCAGGCACAGGATTTATTTTTATTTCATTGATGTAAAAGAAATTTGAGGTTTAAGATTTATGAGAATTAAAAGCAAATATGTTTGCAGATGTAATAAGGAAAAATTGTCACTAATCAATTAATTCACATTAACTTTTTATTACCACATAAAGTAGGTGTTCCTTTATAGAAAATATAAAAAAGAGAGATTAAGAAGATAAAAATTACTCATAATCCTGTCACCAAGGGATCATCACTATTACCATAGCTCCAGTATTTTTCAAATCTTTTTCTTTCTTTTCAAAATAAGATTCTATTCTGCATATTCTTTTTTTTTTTTTTTTTTTTTGTGGTATGTTGGCCTCTCCCGTTGCAGAGCACAGGCTCCGGACACGCAGGCTCAGCGGCCATGGCCCACGGGCCCAGCCGCTCCGCAGCATGTGGCATCCTCCCGGACTGGGGCACGAACCCGTGTCCCCTGCATCGGCAGGCGGACTCTCAACCACTGCGCCACCAGGGAAGCCCTGCATATTCTTTTGTAACTTGCATTTTTTGGCAACTATATATTGAGAACATTTTTTCATGTCATGGCTTTCTATGACATCCTTTTGGTTGTTTGGTGGTTACATTGTATATTCTATAGTATGGACACATGATACATTAGCTTAAATAATCTCTTTTTATTGGACATTGAGATTGTTCCCCGTTTAACTTCACTACAAAGAACAGTTTTGCTTCTAATTTTGAAAGATTCCTGCTTGTGTAGTTTAAACAAAGATCTGGCCCTGTGGAAGGTAGGGCTTTGGGTTGAAGACGTGGCAGTTTGGAGGAACTAGGAGATCTGGCTCTACTAACTGTTTACCTCTCGTCTGACTAATCAGGTTAACCATCTGCCGCCTCGATTTCCCCTCTGGCAAAACGGGATCATAAGCCTCATACCTTCCATAACCCTGAAACTTCTCAAATTTTCAGGAACATTCAGGGAAAAGTCTGTGTTGAATGATGTGGAAGCAGTGTCATGGGGCTTCTTGACTGTGGGAAACTGGTCTCCTTTTGCTACTTCAGGAATGGGATCTTGGCCTTTAAAACTTCCCTATTCTTTCTCTATGCTCTCTCCCCTCTACCTCCATCCCAAATTGACAGTCCAAAGCACGAGTTTATCAGATCTTATTCTAATGAAAGAGAGGGTGCTATTTTCCCCCTTAGTAGTCATGGCCATAGCCACAACCATAACTGAGTTCTCCTCCAGCCCAAAGCATTTGCCTGTTCCAGCCCAGCAGATAAAGCAATTCATTGGACTGTAGAATGTCAGGACCATAAGAGACCACAAAGGTGATCTAGTCTCCTACTCCCATCCCCATGTTATAGAAGGAGAGTGTAATAACATTCGACCAATGTTTTTGGGTTAATGGCAGAGCTGGAACAAGGGGCAGTGCCAGGAGGCCATGTGGCCAAATGACTAAGTACTGTGTCTTTGGGGACAAAATGCCTGGGTCAGTCCTGTATGCAACACTTCTGAGCTGCATACTTTAAGTAAGTATTTAAATTTAAATAAGTTGCCCAAGCAACTTATTTAAAGTCCTCAAGTCTCAGTTTCATTTTCTGTAAAATGGGGATGGTACTCATAATACTTATTTCATAGGGTTGTTGTAAATGAGATAACATATGAAAAGGGCTGGTACATGATATTTCCCCAGTAAATGTTGGCTATTATTATGATGACAAGGGTTGTTTTTCCCATAGCACTGACTCCTTTGTCCAGGACACAGCCCTCTCCAACTGATTCTTGTGTTGGAACCAGAACTCTTTACCAGCAGCTGACATAGGGATTACTCTTCAGAGAGAGGCTACTCTAAGCAGGTTTGCATTTGGGATGCCCTCAAATTAACCTGTTCCCTCTGGCTGCCTCTTGCTAACCACCAACCCAGTAGCATTTGTGTAGAAAGAGTGAAACGTGCTGCCTGTGGTCTGAGACAGAAATGTAACCACAGTACCAAAGAAAATTAACAACGTGGCATAGCCTAAGCATCCTGATCCTAGCCCAGGGAAGTATAAAACCTGGAGATACATTAGCTCGGAAGGGCCCCTTGTCTTCTCAACAGAGCCCTTAGCTTGTATGCAGCCATCCCACCAAATTTCCTTTCTCTTTTTGGAATTAAAAACACTGAGGAGGGCTTCCCTAGTGGCGCAGTGGTTGAGAGTCTGCCTGCCAATTCAGGGGACACGGGTTCGTGCCCCGGTCTGGGAAGATCCCACATGTTGTGGAGCGGCTGGGCCCATGAGCCATGGCCGCTGAGCCTGTGCGTCCGGAGCCTGTGCTGTGCAACGGGAGAGGCCACAACAGTGAGAGGCACACGTACTGCAAAAAAAAAAAAAAAAAATTGAGGATTTTTAAAAACATGAACTTAATTACTTAAGACCCACAGTCATGGTTGTATAAAGAAAGAAATCCCAGTAAAATTACCTATCTATCTATCTATCTATCTATCTATCTATCTATCATCTATCTGTCTATCCATCAAGCATCTATCTACTTTTTAAAAGCAAGCGAGGTTTAGTTAATTTCCATTTTAAGCCTCATTGTGCAATTGACCTGTGATGCCAGTGCCTGCATCCCAGACACACTTGACTTAAGGATGGATCTTGTGCACCCCAAGGACCAGAATCACAAATTCTCTAGAGCTGGGTAGGAAAACTGAAAACTCCTTTATTTCAGGCAGATCTTGACAAGCCTTTTTCTTCTTTTGCAGAAATTGGGAAATATTCTAGATTATCTAGGAAATTTTTATTTGATTTATCTGAAGAAATATTTTAAAGCAAAGACTGGTCTAGCATCTCAGGCCAAGGTGCTTCACTGAGTGTAGTGTAGGATTGTGTTCAAGGCCATGGGCATAAATACTACCACTGTGGCTGCAGCAGAAATGCTGGCCAAATTGAACTCATCCATTGGGTCCTGTTTTCTTTCCTCCTCCTCTTCCTCTCCCTCCCTCCTCTTCCTCCTCCTCCTTTAATGAAATGAACTTATATTAAATGAGCAAAATGAAAAACTACCAAACTTGCCTTTTCCCACACAAAACAAAACAACAAAATTAGATGATTAAGTAGTGAATTTACTTCTTGTTCAATAAGTACAATGCTTTGACTTCAAAAAAATTTAATTTTTTTCTATGTTTATAATTTGAGGAGAGAGATTTCTTATTTCTTTCTTTTGTGATTCTGTATATATATTTGGAAAAAGCTCAAATTGTAATTTCATTTTTTTCATTCTCAGTAACTGTCCAAGTTGTGGCCTAAACCTTAATTATCCCTGGTTGATGTTTAGTCCTGGCTAAATTTGCTTGTTGTTCACCCCCAGGAATAAGCCTGCAGGTGGTCACATATTAAACAGATGTTTCATCTTGTAGGAAATACTTGGGAATAAAGTGCCAGAATGGGGTGAATGAAATGGGCAATTGGGAGCCTTGCTCCACTTTACAAAAAAAAGAAGAAAAAGTCCCTTTACCACTATAAATTGATTTGCCACAGAGAAAACAATAGGGCATGGAGGATGAATAGTGGCCCTTATCCCATGTGAGGACCATTCTACCTCATGCAGGACCCGACCATGTTTATGAGTGTAAACCATGTTTACGCTTCTGCACTTACACACAGATCTGGAGCCCAAGTCAGTGCCCCGTTTAAAAGAACTAACCATATGTGTTGTATGCAGCTGTAGAGTCAGTACGTATGAGCATGGTGTGCTTACCTGTATAGGCACACTCCTCCGGCAAACACACAGTCTCTCCTGAACAACGAGGTCATTAGAATAATTCTTTTTATTTTATTTGTTCAAAGTCAAGCATTCACTCCTTCAGATCACCAGTATCTTATAAGCCCGGTGCTGGCACACTGCTGCAGGACTGGGACAAAGAGATGATGTTACAGTCTGGTTTCTATGGCAACAGAGGAGGGGTAATGAAAACCGAAATGTTGGAAACACCCATTCTGACAATTGTGTCATAATTCAGGTTATTACAGGACGTAACTACCAAAGAAGCAGAAGTGTCATTACCTTGCAGCTCATGTCAGCAAAAAGCTACACTGCACATTTCTCTTAGTTGGGCTGCTAAGAGGAAGGAAACACAAAACACACACACACACACACACACACACTCGCACGCCTCGTTTTCTGCATGTAAAATGTGTGTGTTCTTTAAAAGCCAGTGGTTGGCTGGTTTTCTGGACATGATGTGGTTGAAGCTGTCATCGTAATGGAAATTCATTGCTGTAGCTATGGTAAATCGAGTTTTCTGCCTGTGCTGAATGCATTAGTCTAATGAGATGTTTGCAGCCGGAGAGCGGGGCAGCTGGAGACTAACTGTGAGCTACTAAACACACGGGTGGAAGATTAGCTTTTGCAATACTCGGTTTGCATGTACTGAAAGTCATCTGTCTTCTGAGTCAACATTCCCGACCTGGTAAAGAACCTGATCAGGGCTCTGGTGAACGAGCTGTAGGTAAGGGAGATGCACAATCGGAGGGTGTGCCGTTGACATGGGATCCTTCTCTTTTCACTATAAGCATAACAGATTACCTGTTTCAGTTCTTCTGGATTGCATGCCTACATTTACGGCAATGCACGAGTGTCCTGCACTAAAACCGCTGAGGCAGGCAGGTAAACTTTAGTTCCTCCGACTCAAAATACAGTGTTTGATTTCTTGACCAGATCTCAGAGGGGAAGACATAGTATAGAATTATATAGTTTATCAATTTGGGGTACATATACTACTCTTTCACTCTGCATTTGAATATGTAGAAAGTTATTTTTATTCCCAAATGTGCACTCAAATAATTGGTTAGTTTTTTTTTTTTGGCATGATGATTTCACTTTGCTTTGTTCTGTTTTTTTAATTTAAAAACTTGTAGTATGTCTTGGGATAAAAATATTTACCTAAAATTTAATTTTTATAATCAGTATGTTGTGAACATGTAAGAGTGGTTTTTAAAATTGGATTTTGTTTTTTATATCTCAGATGGAATATTTTTTTTGTCTTTGTACTAGTTTCTCCTAATTTACCAGGATAGATGAGAATACTATTTACTGCTAGTTGCTGGTGTTGGTTAGTTTTGGGGAAAAAAAACCAGGTGACTATGGAGTGTCAGGAGCAGTTTTCCCAAGTTTAAATACAGAGTCACCTCCTTCCCAGGTAGGGCTTTGTGTGACTTGAATCCAGGGGCGTGATTGCTTGCTGCGCAGGATAGGACAGTGGATGAGGGTGAGGTGCGGGCTGCAGGTAATCATCAGATTGATGGTTGAGGTGCTCAAAAGTTCCTTCTGTTACCTGTAACAGTGAAGGAGAGGAGGCGCTGGATTCTGTGATGATACTCAAGAGGATCCGACAATCAGTAGCTTTCTGAGAAAGTGGCTTTTTGGTTGGTCTCAGAAATTGCGGTATTTGAGAAAGTAATCCAGGCACTTCAGAATCCAGATGTTTGTTGTATACTCTGTTTTTCTTCCTTTTCAACCAGAGGAACCATTTTTGAAGAGTGAGAAACATAGTTGCTTTTTTTCCCTCGAGACTTTAAAATATATATATATATAAGATAGGATATTTGGAGTGAAAGCATAAAAATAACTATGAAGGAATTTATAGTGTGGAAAAGTAAACTACCTAGGGGTGCAATATTCATGTGCAGCATTTTTTTGTGTGTTGCTTGGTAGAAGTAGCCCGAAAAAATGAAGCGGGTATTTGAGCAACAGTGCTTGGTGCAGATTACCTAGAAAAGCAGTAGTGAATTGTCTAGACTCAAATAAAATGTGAATGTAGAGCCTTCAGTTTTAGGGAAATTGTCTGGTGGCTTCACAATCTACCTTTCAAACATACTTGTGACAGATATTTTTAAAAATATGAATGTGTTTTCTTTATCTTTGTGTGTGTGGAGAGGCTGTGTAATATTTTGGTAAATAATTTATGTCTGCTTGATTTGTGGAATTATAAGAAAAGTGAAAATTCCACAAGCACCCAGTTCTTTTATGTTTAACGTGTTTAAATTTCTTCCCTATGCCACTAAAATGACTTCTATTTTTGCTGCCAGGACCCACCCCCACAAAACCACGACAACAGCAAGAATAAAACAACCTGAGAAGTAAATGAACAATAATAGAAAGAAAACAATAAGAGATACAAGAGTAAATTGCTTTGGGTCATTTATCTGCTTTTGGTAGTGTGTTTTTGAGGCAAGTGAAACCAGCAGCAGTTTCACTTTCTAGTTCTTGGCTTCTGTGGGCTGGGATCGCAGGGGCTCCTCCAACAGCAGGTAAGACAAGCAGACCAGCTGCTAGAACACAAGCCAGCCCCAGGTACTGTCTCTGCTGTAAAACTTTTATATTGAAGCTTTGAAAGAATAATGACTTTTAAAATGTGAAATAACATTTACTTATTATAAAATTCAAGCGATGCCCCAGAGTACAAAGATAGAATTAAAAAAATTTTTTAAAACTTTAAATGATGTGAAAAATCACAAGCAAAAACCTCTCATATTGTGGCGGCTTTTATGTATTTTTTAATCTAAATTTTGGATCTTAAATATTTAAACAAGTTTAAGGAAACATTGCTGAAGTGCCCTTAAATCAAAACAAGGAATGCTCAGAGAGAAATAATCTTTACGCACACGTGGGAAGTTATAGTTTAGAGTGTTTTGGAGGTCTGCAGTTCGGCGTGGCTGGCTGACACATCACACACATTCACTCGCTCCTGAAGACACTTTAGAGCGAACATGGGGTCCTGGCAGGCAGAGGTGGGGTGGAGCTCAGAAGTGGCTCCCTGGGGCCCCGGGCAGGGCTCCTCGGGACGAGGTTCCTCCCAAGTCTGCACCCCTGGAAGTCTCAGCGTCACACTGACGCCAGGTGACTGGGCGTGCTTACCCCGATCAACACGTCCTGGAGAGAGCAGGAGGCGACACTGCCTGGGAGCTTCACAGCCCAAGCACCTCCAGTTTCATTCAGTGAGGCTTTTCTTCCACGGAGCCTCTGCTTTTATTTGCAGGTGGTGTGGGAGAGAAGGGAAAAGAGATGAGGAAAGACTCTTTTCCCATCAAATTAACAAAGGGCATAAAATTAGGTCTCACATTTTGGAAATGAAGTTTGTGAAAGCAGTCCCTTTTGGTGTGAGCACATGTGATTCTTAATTTTGGTGGACAAATCTGACTTTTCTAGGAGAGAGCTTTGTTTAAGTGTCTTCTGGACATCTTACTTCTTAATCCTGCAATCTCTCAAAAGGCTAGTTTGAGATTTACATGTTTTTAATGTTTTTGTTGCCTTCAAAGGCAGACAGGTGAGGAGAGGTGAGGGGGATAAAAAACAGCCCCTGGGAGAAAAATCAAATGGTTTTATACTATATAATGTAACAGAAGCCACCACTGTGTCTAGTAAATTACTCTAAATTTTAATTGAGTCACAAAAGCCACACCATAAGCTTTAAAAATTACCCCTTTATCAATAAGGTGATAATTAACTTTCTCTGGAATTCGCAATTCTCTCAGCCCCGGGCAGTCTGCAGCCTAGTAAGTTCTCTGGAATCTTGCCAATTTTTAACAATTGGTCTTTTGGCAAACCTACTGGACTTTAATTCAAACATCTATTGCGACATTTCCCAGTGTGCTTCGAAGACCATTAGGATCACTCAAACTGTAAAATATCTGAGGTTGAAAGAGTGGCTCGGAGTGTTTGGATTCATTTGCATCTGTCGCTTTCTCTTCCTTCATTTTCCTTTTCTACCTTTCCCCCCAAACCCTCTGCATTTGCAAGAGGGCCACACGCTAGTCTCTGCTGTAAATCTCTGCTAGAATCTCTGCTGTAAATCACTATGGCGAATCGTGCATTCGTTGGTCCGTTCAAACCAAGTTCGAGTGTTTGGCTGCGAGCCCACAAGGTTCTAAGTGTTTTTCATTGTTGCGCTCATCTCGGCTTCAGTTCTGGCAAGGGTTTGTTCCTTAATACGTCTTCAGACTCTCACCCTGGGGTGGTCAGATGCTGAGATTCAGACTGAGGCTCAAAGAAGAGGAGCTGCAGGCCATTTTAGACGTGCTCAGGGCTGTTTGAAATTTGGCTTATTCTGACCTATGTGTATAAATGTCTGAGGAGGTACAGGAGTTCTGGGCACTTCAGAGCAGCCTGCTCCACAACAAAACCCCCGTGCCCCACTCTCCAGTGCTGTTGGTCACTTGTGGGTGGCATTCAGGGGCAGCCTGAGGAGGGACGCTACTATTTGGGCACAGCAGCTGGAAGGCAAGTGGCGATGTGTGCAAATCACTCCTTCCAGGAGTCAGACCTCTCTCTCCACCCTCTGGGTTCTTCAAATGTCAGCGTTGGTGAGCTGTTGCTTCTCTCAGCTAATAGACATGGAGACAAAACTTCCTGCTGGGTTAAACTGGCAGTTCGGACACAGTCAAGAACATCCCTGCCTTCAGGAGCGGGGGACGAAGACGAACAGCCAGCAGGATTTCCGCATTCTGGAATAAATCAGCATTTTTCAATCTGAAGAGGCACTTTGCCACCACTGAGGAGATAAAACACCTCTTGCTTCTTGAAGTGATTACTTCGTGGACTCTCACTGCCTCTTGCAGTGATTATTTTAGGACAGAAAGGAGTTTATTACCCAGTGGCAATTCTCACTTTGCATTAGGCCATTCCACTGAGTCTATGTGACACCTGGAGTAACAGGAGTATATTCCGAGATCCACGTTGCGGGCTTCCCTGGGGTTGCTGTTGTTACTGTTTGACCAGTTGTGATTTAGAGAGAATCTGGTGGCACCAAACTGTATAAACTCCTCTTTACTCTCCCGCAAACTCAGACACGTTCTCCCTAAATTTTTATTTGTGGGGAGGCAGGTGTGCACTCTTTTTCATCAGCTTCATTTATTGATCACATAAATGGAACTTGGTCCCAGTGTTACTGCTTTTTAGGAAGGATTGCACACTCCTTTGAGCACTTTGGGGTGGCCTTACTGTCTCCAGAGGGCATTCAGTGCAGAAGCAGAGGAGTGGAGTTGGCTGTTGTGAGAAAATTAATGTGCCAGGGAAAAATAGTGTCAACGCTGTGCTTTGAAAGGTGGTGACGTTGTCTGGTTAGCCCTGTGATGGTGACTCAACTTTCGTGAGCTGAATATTTGGTAACAAAAGACTTTGCCCTTTTTGTCTCTCTGTGCTGACCATTCTAGAGCAAAAGCCCAGTTCTTTCAAAACACACACATAGGGCTGAAATTCATTCTAAAGAAATATACAGCCTTTTATGAAGACGGTCCCTAAACTTGGGAGCAAATGCTGATCTGGGCAGAGCAAAGAATTACTCTGGTTAGGTCCTAGTCCAGCCCAGGGAAAATGGCACTGAACAAAGATAAAACCCAGAGGAGAGAGCCTATTCCATCCCTCTTCCAATGAGGACTTGGGCATCACCCTCCCTCCTATATCCCCTGGTGCAGTTCAGAAAGGATTCAGCAATAGCCAACAGGAGCACAAGGCTGTCAGCTCACAGAGCTTTATGGGTTGTTTGTCTTCTTTTGGAGGGAGAGATTTTCTATGTTCCCTTTCGCATTTGTCCACAAGTCATCCTGGGACATCATCATTCTAATGAGAAAACCAGGGTGGAACGCCAAGGAGTGTGTTTTCCTCTGGTGTCCGGAGGCAGGCCCTGAGCGCTCTCACCAGACTGATGTTAACCCTTAACAGCGGCCATGTGTGAGGATCTGCCTTGGATTCAGTCTTTGAGCAGGCCTGGAACTGGCCTCAGGATTTGAATCCTGTTTTGACAGGGCCTTGGTAAAAGAAAAAAAGAAGAATTGAGGAGAAAAACCCAAGGTGAAAACCAACTTCGGGGCATTCACACTTTTTGTTTTGGAGCCAGGATTTGGAGGTTGTGTTACTTAATTCCTTTGGGCCTCGCCATGTCTAAACTATTACAAGCCAACAGGAATCATTCTCATTCTTTGTGGCCCTCCAGAAAAGAGGCTGACCTCTTTCCTTCACAACCTCTAGGATTCAGTGCTCTCGCTATTGGGAAATTATGATGATGCCAAGGCTTAATCAAACAATTAGCTCTTAAGATATGCTATTTATCCTAAAGTGAATAACTCAGAAACATTGGGGGAGGCATTGGGTTTATTGATCAGGAAGGAACTCCACTGTGGGAATAGAGTTGTGTCACTTTTCAGTCCTGAGAAACCTGTGGTCACTGGTTTGATTCATACTGTTGCCCTTGTTGCTTGTGCTAGGGGACTGTGCCATGAAATTTGGGAGTCAACCCAATAGCCATCAGTGCATTCCCACTTCTATTGAGAATTCCCCCTTACAGATGCCAAAAGATACTCAAGCATGTTTGATTTATCACTTTAAGACCTCATTTGCAAAGATGCTTCAAGTGGAAAGCTGTAGAAAGCTTTAAATTTTGGTGCACAAATTAAGCATAGAAACAATGAGAAGAAAAAACAACAACAACAACTGGCTCTAACGCCTGAAATCACCACCTACAGTGTGAAAATATAGCCCTTGTACTGAGTGTTTGTAATGTAATTAATACTAAGTATTTAGCACAGTACAAATGTGTATTGTATTAATGAAAGCAGGTGAATATAAACTGTCTCCAGGGAACTGAAGTCAGAAACTGAAGTTGGGATGCAATGGTGTGTGACGATGTGTGGTGGTATAATTGACTGGTCCTTTCTTTCTATTGCCCTCCTTTTAGTAAGAAGTCTTGTGGCATGAACCTAGTAAAGAATAAAGGACCTAAAATTTCTCTGATAGCAGTGTAAAGAAAAAGCACATTCAGAAATGTTTGTCTTTTACACACGTTTCCCTGGAAGCAGCCCAAATCTGCTAGTGTCAGGTGTGGAGAAATTGAGTTCTTATTAGTTGGCTTGAGACCAGAGTAGTGTGGAATAAATGGGAAGTATAATCATTTAAAAAATCTATTTCTGTTAGGCCACTGCTTTTATGACTATATTTGGCATTTTCATGCCTGAGGAAAAAATATTTACATGGGACCAAAGACTTAGCCAGTCTTTGTAGATTTCTAACAGTGGACAGTTACATGGCTTCCTGGGCAAAATTAAGCAGTCCCAGGCTGCCCTTTGGTTGAGATTTCATGTATTCTGCTTGTGTACTTGGTAGACTGATTATCAGTTTCCAGGGGGTTTTGTTTTTCATCCCTGAGAATACGGATTTGGGACAGGATAAGAAGAATTTACACTGGGACCATGGATCCACTTAAGTCCCAGACCATTTTCTAGCCAGGTCACCCCTCTGTGGAAGCTGGAAGGTTAAAGTAATAACCTAAATAATGAGCTTAAGGGAAAAACATCTGACATTTGAAGGGAAGAGTTAAAAGTAAAAACCTCTACTCTGAGAAGTGATCTCTAAGTGATTCCCAGATTCTTTAACTGAATGGGTTTTGAAGGCCTCCCTCCCAGGGCAGCCTCAGTCTCTCCCCTAGTGTCTGCAAAGGATGCAGCCTACATCCTCAAGGGGCTGCCCCTTTCCACTGTTGGAAGCTCCAATTGTTAGCAAGGGAATCTCTCCCCCAGAAGTTCCCTCGGCTTCTTCCTCCAGTAAGTTTTTCCTACCGTGAGGGTGTTCTTTTGTCCTCAGAGCTGCACATAATAAATCTGAATGGAGCAGCATGGATTTTGAGTGGCTACCAGTGTGACCCAGTTCAAGTATCGTGGCAACTCTGGGTCGTCCTGAACCTCCCCTCCTCCCAGGGATGGTAGTCCTGTTAGCCCCCACTGCTGAGGCCCAGTGCCTTGAATATGCCAAGTGCTCAATAAATATTTGTTGAATGAATGAATGAATGAGTAAATGAATAATGTCGGCATGGGTGGAGGCAGCATAGTGTTGTGGAAAGGGCATGCACACTCTTTGGTGTTACCCCTACTTTACTAGATCATAGGATATAATATTTCAGAAGTTGGGAAGATTACTTGGGATAATGTATATAAAGTTCAAAGGAGACAGTATATAGAAAAGAGCATTATAAACTGTAAAGTGCTGTATGAACAGTAATGTTACCAACGAGGGTTCTTAGCCTCCTTAATCAATGGAAATGGATCAGAGGCTAGACAAGAAATTCAGGTAAGGCTTTATTGGGGCCCCTGGTGCAGCAGGAGGGAGCGAGGACAAGTAAGTTTCCCTTGCTCACTTGCTGGCTTCCTGAGGGCAAGCCAGCTGGTTCCTTATATGGGGTGAGGGTAAGGGGTGTGTCCAGGGGTCAGGCTGGAGGGGTAGCTTAGGTGGTTTGCCCACCCCTTTGGTGGTGTTGTGTGCAGGGGGCATGCGCAGTACCCTGCTTTTGCTCCCAACACCTTCCTTTTGCTCCTGGCTCTTCAGAAGTGGCAGTTGGGTTTTTGGCCTTTTGGTCCATGATTTGCCCCAACTGCACATGCACACAGCTATTTTTAGTCCCTTATAGTTTCTTCGTATTTTGTTGCTTCAGGAGACATTTGTCCGGGTGCAAGCACTGCAGCAACGGGTCCCAGGTCCCAGGTCCCAGCCTATCTCAGTAATAAATTCATGTTTCCATTTATTGAGCACTGTATGCTCAGGGGTGCTGAGGGAAGCACTAAACATGCTTTATCTCATTTGTTGGATTTTATCCACATAGGAAGTCAATATGGGAGGGGCTATTTTTATCTCCATTACACAGATAAGGAAACTGAGGCTTAACTTGTCACATGGCCATGTGAAGTCTCCTGAGTCTTGCCTTAATTTTGAAAAGCTGTTGAAGCATCCATGTCTTTTCACCTGTGAGGGCTGAAGAGAAAGAGCTCTTTCATGCCTCAATGCCAGCTGCTCCTGCTTGGCCTGGCTGGGCTGCTCCTAGGTCCAGCAGGTTCCAGAAGGGAAATGATTCCTTGGTGTTTCCACTTGGAAACGCATTTTTGATCCACACAAACTTCTTTTTTTTTTTTTTTTTTTGCGGTACACGGGCCTCTCACTGTTGTAGCCTCTCCCATTGCGGAGCACAGGCTCCGGACGCGCAGGCTCAGCGGCCATGGCTCACGGGCCCAGCTGCTCCGCGGCATGTGGGATCTTCCCGGACTGGGGCACGAACCCGTGTCCCCTGCATCGGCAGGCGGACTCTCAACCACTGCGCCACCAGGGAAGCCCCAAACTTCTTTTAAAGCAGTGGATTCTCAGGCCTGTCACCCTCAACCCTCATTTTTATTACAAATATCTTTAATGCCCTGTTTACAGTCCTGAAGTGAATTTCCCAGATAATATAACCCACCCACAATTTAAGAAAAATCAGCATGATGTCACACCTGAGATCCAAAGAGGAACGAAGGCAGCGTAATTTGTAATTACTTCCAGTGCAGGTGCCTGGCTCTGGAGGCCAGTGACGTGATCAGGTGCTTGACATTCGCTACCTCCAGTGCAGCTAAAACAGGCGAGTGATACTGGAGACTTGAATAGCACAAGCTTCTGCTGCTGCCAGTGACATGATTTTCCAAAATGGTAAACAACTCTTGGAATTCTGAACAAAATAGAGACAGTCTTTCCTTGGTTTATGTACTACTTGAATTCTTGGAAAATATTATAGCTGAATAGAAATACATTATGTTTATACGCAAAACGAAGTTAGTTCTAGATTCAGAAAAACGAGGTCTTCACTTATGTGACTATACGGTGAGCAAGGGCTTCATTATGTGCGACAGCTGCGTGCACCCAGCGTCCCTCGTCTCTGCCCTCCAAGTACAGTAATGCTCACCCTGCCCCCTGCATTGGACCAGCGCATTTCCAAAATGCCCCTCTGCAGGGGTGTGATCACCACCGCCGAGCACCTGTGGATCAGAGCATGCCAGCTGCCATGGATTTCACTCTCTCCTCCCTCCCCAAACACCTGATTAATTATGGCTTAGAAAAGAGATGGTTCTGTTTTGCCAGCTCCCTACATGATTACTAAGCAGAGCCATCTCAAATATCATGGCAGGAATTTGGGGGTGACTTTGACATTCTGAGAAGATGCTCGCTAGCGAATTTCCTCCAAAAACTGCAGCTTTAAGCTAAGTGAGAAGGCTCTTTGTATCATGTCTCATTCTCCTTCAGAGTATGAATAGGTTTTATCATAAATACAGTATTTTAAAAATACCTTTGTAAAATCATCAGTTTTTTCTGGGTTTGCTTAAAAGCATTAACTCTTACTGACTAAAGTAAGGCTTTTTACTAGGTATCCACAGGGTAGCCCTGGAACATACCATTATTCCACTTTACAGACAACACTCCCCCACCCCCGAGAGTCAGTGAGTTTAAACTCAAGGTCACCCGGCAAGTGGTATAACTGGTGTCAAAGCTAGGTGTGTCTGACTTCAAACTGATGCCTGTGCTCCAGTGTGACCTGGCTCCTGCCTTAGTTCTTAGACGATACACTTTTATCCATGATGTGGAAATCCCATGTCTGAGGACTTTCTCCTTCTTCAGTACATAAGAACGGGATGAAGGAATAAAGATGGCACAGATTCTTTGACATTCCTACCATGGAGCTGTGGAGTCTAATTCCCTCTCTTTGACTCTGGGCTGTCCTAAATGACTTCCTTGGCTCATAGGATGTGGCGGAAGTCACGTTCCAGGACAGACAGGAGGAACCTCTGGGACTCTCCGAATGCTCACCCTTGGAGCACTGAGCCACCACATAAGAAGTGTGACTGCCCCAGGGCTACCAGGCCATGAGAAGTCAAAGCTCTGTGGAGAGGTGCTGGAGGATGAGACACCAAGGGGAGAGAGGAATAGGCATGAAACACGGAGCCACTAGACATGTGAGTGAAGATACCATCCTGGAAGTGGATCTTCCTGTCCCAGCCTCCCCAGCTGATGCCACAAGGATCAGAGACAAACTGCCCAGTGGAGCCTTTCCTGAATTCCTGACCCACAAAACGGTGAGACCTACACAATAAGCCAAAGCTTGGAGTAGTTTTAAGTGTAGCAACTGATAACTGAAGCACATAGTAATGGCATTCTCTCTGTTGTATTGTGTATTGAGTATTACTTTTGATGCCTAAGAGGAAAGGATTTTCCACTTGAAAGGAGGGTAAAATTCACTATAAAATATAGTTGATCTCCATTTGCTAGGGACTGAAATGAGAGACAGAAGTTTTGTGCCATATACAGTTACCATCAGAAGTGTGTGTTTTCAAGGGAACTATTATTTTAATAAGTGTGTATTTAATTTTACAGTTAGCTTATATATTTATATTTTTAACAAAATATTTGATTTAAACTTGTCAATATGACAAAGTTGCATTTTAAAATGCATTTATTTAAATAAACTATTTAAAGATTTAGTAGGTATTAAGTAAATATGGTACAGGAGGTGTATTATTAGGGTTCTCCAGAGAAACAGAACCAATAGTATAGATAGATAGATAGACAGACCGATTAGAGATAGAGATCTATTATAAGATGTCGGCAGGGAATTCCCTGGTGGTCCAGCGGTTAGGACTTGGTGCTTTCACTGCCGAGGGCCCGGGTTCAATCCCTGGTTGGGGAACTAAGATTCTGCAAGCCATGCGGAGTGGCCAAAAAAAAAAAAAAAAAAAAAAAAAGGAATTGGCTCCCATGATTACGGAGGCTGAGAAGTTCCACGATCTGTGGTCAGCAAGCTGGAGACCCAGGAGGGCCAATGGTGTAGTTCCAGTCTGAAAGCTGGAAGACTTGAGAACCAAGAAGAGTTGATGTTTCAGTTCAAGTCTGAGGGCAGGAATAAAATGATGTCCCAGCTCAAAGGCCACCAGGCAGGAGGAGTTCCCTCTTACTCAGCCTTTATGTTCTATTCAGGCCTTCACCTGATTCGATCAGCCCCACCCACATTAGAGAGGGCAAATCTGCTTTACTCAGTCTACAGAGTCAAATGTTAATCTCATCCAAAAACATCCTCACAGATACACTTAGAATAGAGTTTGACCAAATATCTGGTCACCCCATGGTTCAGTGAAGATGACACGTAAAATTAACCATCATAGGAGGTGTTCAGACATGACAAATATTGCGAAGGTTGTAGCTAAGGATCCAAAGTTTGCTAAGCACTCCACTGTGCCCTAGGCCATCCCTATCTCTGGTCTGAGGGTTTGGAGCTGAAATCCTTAGTGATATTGCTTAGTTCACCCATAGAGACTGTGATCCTCTGAATCCTTCCCATAGTGTCTCCTGGAAGAGTTATTCTTTGGCTTTCAGAGCAGCTTTTAGAGAATGTCCCTGTTGGTGACTCTACTTCTGGGGAGGTTGGAGCCACCCTTCAGACTTCTGGCTGCCTTCCCGGGAGTGGCCGTTCCCTGCCTCTCCCAGCTGGCTGCCATGTTTGCTGTCGGTGCCTTGAGCTGCCCACAGTTCTGCAGCTGCCGTTCGGGCTGCCTGCCAGCTCCTGCACAGGATTGTATGTCACAGCAAGCTTGGTTCTCTGGTGAGATAATGTCTGCCCCAGAAGTCGGGGTCACTGGACACCCTATCTCAATATGTAATGTGAAGCCTGGTTCAGTGGTGACAAGGAGCTCAGATGTGATGTATACGATGTGACATCATAGGAGCTATGATAGGTCCATGTCTCATGACCATGAAGGGAGCTGAACATTTTCATGTCCCCCTCTGGGCTGGGCTTGTTTGGATGATGCTATGTAGCACCATCAATTTCACTTACCCACTGTCCCCTCTCTGTGAATTTGTGTCTAAACTGTCCTTGGAAGTGGAATAAAAAGTCCTTAGGGCAGCATTTTTATCTCTTTGACCTCTTTGACTTAATGTCATCGCAGAACAGAAAATCAGTGGTGGGCACTTCAGTGGGATTGAAGAAGACACATCTTCTTCTCCAGGAGGATGCCTTTTGACTGGGGGCATTCTGGGCAGCCCTCATTTACACAAAGTGCTGCAAATCAGCAGAGGCTGTAATTGTCTTCACCCTATCTTCAATGTCTGAGAGAGGGATGAAACTTCCACTCCCTGAAGTGATGAGTTCTGGTCAGACTAGAGAAAGGAGTAGGGGTAAGTTGATTCAGAAGTAACATGAGGAAGAACAAGAAGCAAACAATACAATAAAGAAAACAAGGGGGCTTCCCTGGTGGCGCAGTGGTTGGGGGTCCGCCTGCCAATGCAGGGGACATGGGTTCGTGCCCCAGTCCAGGAAGATCCCGCATGCCGCGGAGCGGCTGGGCCCGTGAGCCATGGCCGCTGAGCTTGCGCGTCCGGAGCCTGTGCTTCGCAACGGGAGAGGCCACAACAGTGAGAGGCCCACGTACCACACACACACAAAAAGGAAAACAAGGAAGTTCACAAAAACAAGTTGTATTTATTTTGATTATATATCTGTAGGATGAAAACAGCAGTGATCTCTTTCTGGTACTAAAGAAGAAAATATTCATAGTGCCCGTGTTAGTCTGCTTGGGCTGTCATAATAAAATACCAGAAACTGAGTGGTTTAAACAACAGAAATTTATTTTCTCACAGTTCTGGAGGCTAGAAGTCCAAGATCAAGGTGTTAGTGGTTTCACTTCTCCTGAGGCCTCTTTCCTTGGCTTGTAAATGGCTACCTTTTTGCTGTGTCCTCACACAGCCTTTCCTCTGTGCGTGAGCACCCCTGGTGTCTCTCCCTCTTCTTATAAGGACATCAGTCCCATTGGATCAGGCTCCCACACTTATGACCTCATTTAATCTTAATTACCTCTTTAAAGGCCCTCTCCAAATATAATCACATTGGGGATTAAGCCTTTAACATATGAATTTTGGGGGTGTATAATTCGGTGCACAGCAGTTTTAAGATTTCAACGGACAGTTTTCATCTATTTCCTTGGAAACTATCAATGCTAAATGTGCCTCATGATGGCCTCTCATGACTTAGCAAACACCTACTTTTCTTTGAATTTTAGGTCAGTCACATATCTGTCGAACCCACTCCAGATGGCCGGGGGACCTACCTCACAAAGGTTCCAACTCTCCCCTCAGGGCAGAGGAGGTGATCTGATGTCTCCAAATTCTTTTTAAATGGCAACTGGAGTCTCCCCCTCTCTCCTCTTCCCCCAGCGGTGCAAGTTCACAAAGTTCATGAAGTTGATGGAACTCAACAAGGAGGGTTGTACTGATAGCACCTCAGAGTTTATGCTGTGGTCGCAGCTCCCACTGTGCATTCTACCTTTCCCAGGAGGACACAAGGCATCTTAGGATGTCTTAGGAGACATCCTAAGATGCTTTGTTCACCAGTTGGGTGGGGGAGTCTTGAGGATACAGATTCTATTCAAGTGAAAATTATTAATCTAAGTTTCATCCCTTTAACTAGATTTTCTTGAACTCTTCAATCTGGGAGTTCCCTCTTATTCTTGAGAGATTAACCAATTGAAAATGAATAATAATTGTTGTGACCTGAATTTTGACACTGATGTTTGGATGCATGTGCGCTGGTAACAAGCTTCGTTGCAAGGAGACTGATGCACCCTTGCTGCAGGGTCTATGACAGTAGCGGGGTTAGGATGAAGAGCTTGCATTCTTGAATCCCAGGCCAGAGCCGCTGTCAACGTTAACCTGTAAAGTTTTCCTAGAATCCCTCATTTGAGGATGGGCAATATGTGATGGTTGTGCATGAGGAAGTTTGAAAATACATTGCAATAACATATAACTCAAGCACTCTCCTCACTCATGTTTGATGGTGTGAATTGGCTTTGACTGGCCTGTCATGGATTCGGTTGGTGTCCAGGCATTGAGGGAAAGCACTGGGGTAGCCGCCTTACTTGGGGGCCAGGGGTTTTCTGGGGGCTTTTGGGGTGACTTTATTTATCTACATACCACTTGATGCCCCTGACTGAAGATTTCCGGTGACTCTTGGCCCCGATGTGGCAGGCAGTGTGAAGAGGGCTGTAGTGAGGGGAGTGAGAATGAGTGCCCCTGTGCTTGAATTCCTCAGCTGATAGTGGTAGCATCAGGATTGTTGTGTGAGCCTACAGGACAGAGGCCATGCTTGAACTGGCTAGTGCCTTATCCGCCCATGAATGGCCTCTCTGTTAGCCGCCCCTTCCCTGGACCACGAGGGCAGCAGGCCTGGCGTGGAGCTGCTCCCTGTGTTTTCCAGAGGGATCGAAGGAGATGTATGGACAGAAAGCAGGATGGGTGGTTACCTGAGGGGGTTATGCACCCACAGACTTGCTTGGCTAGCTTCCCAACTTCCAGGTTGGCATTTCAACTGTTTTCATGGACGTCTCCACCCATGTGTTCCACAGGTACCCTAAACTCAACATTTCCAAAGCTGGGCTCATTATTTGCTCCCTTCCCCACATCTTCTCCTTCTCCTTTATTCTGACTTCATGAAAGCGATCACTGCTTCCTCAGCTACCCAAGATAACAGTTTCAGAATCCCTAACTCTCCTCACCCCATGCCTTCCAACTAGAAACCAAGTTCTAATTGATGCTACTTCCAAAAGAGTTCCTGCACTTTCAGGTTCTCCCTCCACCCTCTATTGCCCTTGCTCAGGCCCTCACTGTCACCCTTCTCCTGGACCACAGGCTTCAGCCCTGCTCCTCTGCCTAGTTCCTCCTCCCGTCACTCACTTCGTGCATGGCAGCAAGGTTACCTTTGTAACACATGGATCCACTCTAGTCACTCAGCTGCTTAAACATCTCACATAGACTCCACTGCTTACATCAATAGGTGCCAAATGTTTGGACTGTGTTCTCCATCATAAATAATTCCTTGAGCGCACATTTCCAGTGTATGTATAGTCATAGATTATATACATACACTTGTATTAATGCAGTATACATATTATAAAACATATGCAAAAATAGAAATGAAAAAGGCCATATGAGCCTTTTGCCCTTTCCCATACATTCTCAAAGCTTCTGTGTTTTTTCACTTTCTCTTCCCATGTCTTCCCTCACTTCTCCATGTGATGAAATTCTATGTCTTTTAAGACATTGCTCACATATCACTCCCCTGACCCTGATTCTCCACACATATTCTCCACACAGACTTTATATATAGTATTTAGATCCTTAACCTTCTCCTGCTGCACGACTTGAGAATATTTTTCTGGTGGGCAAGGAGGAAGAAAGAAGGTATCGGGATATGCATCCCTGTTGTGGCCAAGAACAAAATTGTAATAGTAACATGTCTTTCCTTCCTTGTCAAACATCCCGAAGAGGTTTTTGTTTTTGTTTTTGTTTTCTTTTTTCCTCATCCAACTTCTCTATTACTCTGGGTAAAATACGTCTCCCACAAATGAATGCGGAAGCAGGCAGCCAGACAGACAAAGCAGGAGGGAGTAATTGAGGGAGATGTGCAAAAGTAAACTGAATTCCAAATATCAAGCAATTGGGCTGAAGTGATTTGGAACAACGTGATGGGTGATGTTTGTGTTTGTTTTCCCCTCACACTGTAATTAATTCATGGAAGTGCTGTAGGTTGTTAAGTTTTAGTAAACAGATAACAGAACCGTTCTTTGAAATAAAAACAATGGCAACAACCTAGTCATCTTACAGTTTCGTGAATGCAAGACAATTACAGATTGCGAGAACTTCTCCATCCAGTGCAGGAACACCGGCAGGGCGGCTTGTCTTTGGCGGGGAGTTGCTGTGAGCACAAATTGCAAAGTTGATGCGTGTTCAGGGAAATGGCCAAAATGGCCAAGCATTTTCCCCATCTAGCCAAGGAGAGTGCTTAACTCACTTTTCAGATATTCCAACCAGTGTCCAACAGGGAATTGTGCTAATAAATATGACAATAACATTGTAATGGGACAAGAAAGGCTGACACAGTGTTTAGTTAGTGTTCAGCCTTAGCAGGGAGCTTTGCAACCCCTGGGCAATGAAGCAGGAGCATATTGGTTGACTGTAGGCATTTTAATTAGGGGTCTTGGGAATATTTCTGTGCTGTGGCAGCTGAGTGAGACCTGGCCCCACGAAGTTTACCCAAGGTGGGCTTTCCTCCTTGCCCTCAGCAGCCATTAAAAGGTTTTACCTGAGGCAGGGGTCTGGAGGAAGGGAGGAAAATGTTTCTAAGAAGAGGAGGACTCCTGGTGGGCTGGGGTCCAACACCAATTAGCTACTCGGCTGTCAGCACCCAGAGCCCTTGTTTTAACCAAGTAGTGGCAAAGATTGACATAAATGGCTCGACCCCATGATGGGTCCCAAAGCATTTTTAAAAGGTTCTTTTGAGTCTTGCTACCTTTTCATAATTTGGCATAAATACAGTGCAAGAATACAGACATCATAAATCAAAAGCTGTTAGTGCACATGGCCCCTGAAATTTATGGGTATTAAGTAGAAAAAGCTTAGGAACATTTCACCAAATAGTTTTCCAATCCCCTAAGACTCATTTAAATTTCCCTCCTCGGACTTCCCTGGTGGCACAGTGGTAGAGAGTCCGCCTGCCATTGCAGGGGACACGGGTTCATGCCCCGGTCCGGGAAGATCCTACATGCCGCGGAGTGGCTGGGCCCGTGAGCCATGGCCACTGAGCCTGCGCGTCCGGAGCCTGTGCTCCGCAACGGGAGAGGCCACAACAGTGAGAGGCCCACGTACCGCACAAAAAAAGAAAAAAAATTTCCCTCCTCTCCCTCCCCTGTTGCTGATGTACATTCTCTGGCTGCCAGCGATTTATCAATTATCACACAGGAGCACCTGAGCCCTAAGGCAGGGGAAGCCAGTTCTTTGCCATCAGACAGGCTGGAGGATTCTTACAGGGCGGAGCTCAAGGCTTCATCCAACTACCAGCACCACATGGGCAAAGAGCCAGGAACCAAGAGAAAGATATGGCAACTGCCCTCAGGTCAGAGATTTGGCCTTGGAGGTGGCTGAATCAGAGATGAAAAGAGGCAGTGGCAGGGCTGGGATTCAAACCCTGGGCTGCTCGGACACCAAAGCTGCATCACAGAGCCTTGAGTGCCAGGCAGCAGCTGTCCTCAGAGTTTGCCCTAAGTGAGGAGAAGACATAATTGTGTGCGCGTGCGTGCACACACACAAACACACAGAATAGATAACCTCTGACCTAAGGGAGCAGGGGATTGAGGTGCAGACCTGAATGCCCCTCCAAGAGAAAGAACAAGAACTGGAGAAAGACAGGGAGGCTTCCTGGAGGAGGTGGTCCTTGAAGGGCAGGAGACCCACTTCTGGTGCTAGTGGACCTGACTTTGTCTATCTGCATGGCCAAAGTAAGTTACTCCATGTGTCTCACCCATCAGAGGGGCTCAATAATTATTGGACAAGTTCACTGATTACAAACAAACGTAACATCCCTAATTGGTTTCTACTTCTCCACTAGCAGTGAGACCCAGTAACCACCATCCAGGGCACAGCTGGGTGGGTCTGCTCCTTAGTGTTGACCTCTGGTGGGCCTGCTGCTCTATAGACATGAACACCTATATCACAGGTAGCCATGGGGAGCAAATGAGGTAAGATGGGTATAACACTTTTAGCATATTGCCTGGCCACAGGGAGTGTGCAATAAATTGAAGCTGATATGATACTGTCATTTAGCACATGGATTGTCAACTGAGCCCCTGTTCACTGCCTATTAGGACAAAAATCTCTTTTTGATTGTTTGTCCTTCTGAGTTGACAAGGGGCCCTCTAAGTTGAAAGCTGCCTGTGAGAAGTAGAGAAGGTGGTAGGCATAGGACTCTCTGTGGTATCACCTGACCCCGTGATAAATCTTATTTTGTTCAATGAGGAAAGAAAAGAAAAGGAATGTCTCCTTAGACCTTCTTCTGAGGCTGACAGAAATCTATAGATCATGAACTCATAACTGTGGCCTTCTCCACATGAATCCCTGGGTTCTCGTGCCCTCTGATCCCCTGCCAATCCTGGGTCTCCTCGGAGATAATGTCTGTCCATTTCAATGCCATTGTTCTCATTATAATTAGGAATATCATATTTCAGAACCAGGCTGATTTCTCATCAGGTCTGATTGCGAATATTATAGCTGCCATGTGCTCTTAGATCTGAGGGCCTATAAAACAGCTCACCACATATGGGAAACTTTACATCACTCATTCCTAGGCACTTAGAGGCCAGCTGTAAGAGGAGTTCCCACAAAGCGCCATGGGTCCTCGCTGTTGGACAGGGTAGGGAGTCTTGCCAAGAAAATGCCCTTGGAACCATCTGGAAGGATGACTTTGAGTGTGCCGGACAGAGAAGGGAGGTGGGAAGGGATTCCAGCAGGCTGAACAGTATGTGCAAGACAGTCTGTCTGTGGATTAGGGGGAGCATGTCCTGGGTCTGGAATGGAGAGAGGCAAGATGAGAAAGGCAGACTGAAGGTGTGAGTCTCACCATGATCCTCTAGAAACATAAAGAATTAGTCTTCCGTATGGAGGGGAAAGTGGACTTCACATGTCAATCCAGAGATAGAACTAGGGCCGGGGAGAGAAGTTTCTGGGAGGCAAGGTTGAGCTCAAGATTAGGAAGAATTTGCAATCAGTCATGTCCAGCAGTGGAGCAGGCTTGAGAATATTTTTCTGGTGGGCAAGGAGGAAGAAGGAAGTTATCAGGAAGGTATCAGCGTGCTTGCTTGCATGCCTCCCATGTGTGCCAGCAAGAGCCAGGGCATGTGAGGGCAGCAAGTACGGGGGTGTGGTTCGTCTGGCAAACATAGAAGGCATTCGTGAATGGGATGAGGGGGAGAGATGAACTTGAACCCCACCCCACTCAGATGACCGGTGCTGGTCTCACGCCTCAGACCGGGATGAGACCAGGGCCTCTTCCCAGGTAAGGGCCACATGTCCAACTCGGCTCTGGGCTGCCTCGACAACCCCAGTTTTGTCACACTTTTTCCTTTCAAGGGCTGAGAAAAAAATGGGACAACTGGATAATATCCTCTGCTAGCAGGAGAAATTTGGAGGGCTAGCCAATTCTTAAAATTAAAGGTTGTATGTGTCTGTGTGTGCACACACACATATACATAGGTATAAAATACTGTGTTTGGATTCCAATATTAGGTCTACTTGGATGCTTAAACAACATATTGCAATTTGAATCTGGCTCCCATTTTCTCTGTCTCCTCTGGACTCCCCTCTGGGTGTCCTGCATCTGTAAGGCTGAAATGAAACTTGAGAAGCAAAGCCCTGGACCCCATCTTACCTTCCCAGGGGGCCTGACCTTAAATAATGGTGGGCACTCTGCCAGGACTTAACTTTGTAGCAGGCTGTTGAGGGTTATTTACTTATTTTAAATTATTTTTTCAAGATATACAAGTTGTACACACGCATGTTCATGTTTAAAATGAAAATTAGTAAATTGGTACAGAATTCACATAGCTGTGCTCTCCACAGCAGCCAGAGCGAGTCACATTATTTCTCTGGCTTGGAAACGTCTGGTGGTTCTGCATCTCAGAGAAAGAACCAACACTCATAAGTGGCCTACGGGGTACTACAGTCTCTGGCCCCTTATTCTCTCTCTCACCTAAGCTCCCGTCCCTCCCCTCAGACAGTCTACACCCAATATCCTGGCCTCCATACTGTCCTGGAGTACACCCAAGTACATACCCACCACAGGGCTTGTAACTTGCTGTTTTCTCTGCTTGGAACCCTCTTCATTCACATATCCCCATGGCTCATTCTCCAAGTTCCCTGAGATCTCTGCTCAAGTATCCCTTGATGAGAGAGGCCTTCCCAGGCCATCAATATAAAAAAGCACCCTCATTGCCATCAGGCTTTATCCCCCTTAACCTAATTTATTCTTATAGCATTTACCATCACTTAGCTTATAACATATTTGTTTATTTGTTTGTTTATTGCCTGTCTCTCCCCATTAGAATATAAGTTCCATGAGAGCAGTGACTTTTTGTTGTTGTTCATACTATATCCTTAGAGCCCAGAACACTGGCAGATAGTAGGTGCTCAATAAACAGTTGCTGAATAAATGAATGAATTAACAAAGATCATAGTAAAAAGTAAAAATGTCTCTCTTTACCCACTTATGTGCTCACTCTCATTCCACACTTCTCAGTCCTTAGCCTTGTAATAGCATATACTTCTGGAAACTGTCTTTGCATGTGCAAGAATACCTAGAGGCTTCTACTTCCAGTTAGGATGTAAAAAAATGTGAAATATTTTTGGACATGGGAAGCAACAAGAAAAACTTAGAAAAATAAAACCTATACTTTTCAATGGGACTAGCAAAAAGTGATAGATGCAAAGAAACCTTGATGAACTATATTCCAGAGAGAAATGAGCCCCTCCTAGGTGTAGCAGAGAACTCTAGCTTCCATACCTAGGGAGTGAGCAGGTATAGGTAGATGTAGGAATGGGAAGTTTCCTCAAGGAGATGCCCTTTGAGCCATCTGGAAGGATGACTTTGAGTGCACCATGCCAGGAGGGGAGGTGGGGAAACATCAAAAACCAAAATATACTTAATGATAAATTTAACAAAATGTGTGAATGATATCTACACCAAAAACTACAAAAACATTTCTGAGAAAAACCAAAGAAGTCATAAATAAATGGAGAGGTATACTACGTGTAAGGATGGTAAGACCCCATACTGGTAAAATTTCAGTTCTTCCCAAATTCATTTATAGTTTCAATGCAATCCCATTCAAAATGCCAGTAGGTTTTTTTTTTGTACCTATGTGGAAATTCAAATGTAAGTTATGAAATAATATTGAAAAAGGAAAATGAAGTTGGAGCACTTACATTACCTGATTTTAAGACTTACTATAAAGTTATAGTAAGCAAAAGAGTTTGGCATTGGCATAAGGATAGACAAATATGTCAGTGACAAAGAATAAATAGCCCAAGAAATACACTCAAATTCATACGGTTAATTGATTTTTTTTTTTTTTTTTTGTGGTACGCGGGCCTCTCACTGTTGCGGCCTCTCCTGTTGCAGAGCACAGTCTCCGGATGTGCAGGCTCAGTGGCCATGGCCCACGGGCCCAGCCACTCCGTGGCATGTGGGATCTTCCCGGACCGGGGCACGAACCCGCATCCCCTGCATTGGCAGGCAGACTCTCAACTACTGTGCCACCAGGGAAGCCCTGGTTAATTAATTTTTGACAGAGGCACCAAAGCAATTCAATGGAGAGAGAAAAGCCTTTTCAATAAATTGTGTTGGGGATGACTTGCTAACTATGCGTGGGAATGAATGAATCCTGAACATTATCCCACACCAAACACAATAGTTAATTTGAGATGAATCATAGACCTTAAACTGTAATAAGTAAAATCACAAAGCTTCTAAATTAGAAGAAAACAGGAGAATATCTTCATGATCTTGGGGTGGGAAAACATTCCTTGGAGAGGGCACAAAAACCACTAATCAATAAGATGTTGCTATACTGGACTTCACTGAAAAAAAAGACCAACCCAAACTTCTGTTCATTAAAAGACACTATTCATCAATCAGTGTGATACACCATATTAACAAGTTGAAGGAGAAAAACCATATGATCATCTCAATAGATGCAGAGAAAGCTTTCGACAAAATTCAACACCCATTTATGATAAAAACCCTGCAGAAAGTAGGCATAGAGGGATCTTTCCTCAACATAATAAAGGCCATATATGACAAACCCACAGCCAACATTGTCCTCAATGGTGAAAAACTGAAACCATTTCCACTAAGATCAGGAACAAGACAAGGCTGCCCACTCTCACCACTCTTATTCAACCTAGTTTTGGAAGTTTTAGCCACAGCAATCAGAGAAGAAAAGGAAATAAAAGGAATCCAAATCGGAAAAGAAGAAGTAAAGCTGTCATTGTTTGCAGATGACATGATACTATACATAGAGAATCCTAAAGATGCTACCGAAAAACTACTAGAGCTAATCAATGAATTTGGTAAAGTAGCAGGTTACAAAATTAATGTACAGAAATCTCTGGCATTCCTGTACACTAATGATGAAAAATCTGAAAATGAAATCAAGAAAACACTCCCATTTACCACTGCAACAAAAAGAATAAAATATCTAGGAATAAACCTACCTAAGGAGACAAAAGACCTGTATGCAGAAAATTATAAGACACTGATGAAAGAAATTAAAGATGATACAAACAGATGGAGAGATATACCATGCTCCTGGATTGGAAGAATCAATATTGTGAAAATGACTCTACTACCCAAAGCAATCTACAGATTCAATGCAATACCTATCAAACTACCACTGGCATTTTTCACAGAACTAGAACAAAAAATTTCAAAATTTGTTTGGAAAAACAAAAGACCCCGAATAGCCAAAGCAATCTTGAGAACGAAAAAAGGAGCTGGAGGAATCAGGCTCCCTGACTTCAGACTATACTACAAAGCTACAGTAATTAAGACAGTGTGGTACTGGCATAAACACAGAAAGATAGATCAGTGGATCAGGATAGAAAGCCCAGAGATAAACCCACGCACATATGGCCAACTTATCTTTGATAAAGGAGGCAGGAATGTACAGTGGAGAAAGGACAGCCTCTTCAATAAGTGGTGCTGGGAAAACTGGACAGGGACATGTAAAAGTATGAGATTAGATCATTCCCTAACACCATACACAAAAATAAGCTCAAAATGGATTAAAGACTTAAATGTAAGGCCAGAAACTATCAAACTCTTAGAGGAAAATATAGGTAGAACACTCTATGACATAAATCACAGCAAGATCCTTTTGGACCCACCTCCTAGAGAAATGGAAATAAAAACAAAGATAAACACATGGGACCTAATGAAACTTCAAAGCTTTTGCACAGCAAAGGAAACCATAAACAAGACCAAAAGACAACCCTCAGAATGGGAGAAAATATTTGCAAATGAAGCAACTGACAAAGGATTAATCTCCAAAATTTATAAACAGCTCATGCAGCTCAATAGCAAAAAAACAAACAACCCAATCCAAAAATGGGCAGAAGACTTAAATAGGCATTTCTCCAAAGAAGATATACAGACTGCCAACAAACACATGAAAGAATGCTCAACATCATTAATCATTAGAGAAATGCAAATCAAAACTACAATGAGATATCATCTCACACCAGTCAGAATGGCCATCATCAAGAAATCTAGAAACAATAAATGCTGGAGAGGGTGTGGAGAAAAGGGAACACTCTTGCACTGCTGGTGGGAATGTGAATTGGTACAGCCACTATGGAGAACAGTATGGAGGTTCCTTAAAAAACTAAAAATAGAACTACCATATGATCCAGCAATCCCACTACTAGGCATATACCCTGAGAAAACCATAATTCAAAAAGAGACATGTACCAAAATGTTCATTGCAGCTCTGTTCACAATAGCCCGGAGCTGGAAACAACCTAAGTGTCCATCATCAGATGAATGGATAAAGAAGATGTGGCACATATATACAATGGAATATTACTCAGCCATAAAAAGAAACGAAACTGAGCTATTTGTAATGAGGTGGATAGACCTAGAGTCTGTCATACAGAGTGAAGTAAGTCAGAAAGAGAAAGACAAATACCGTATGCTAACACATATATATGGAATATAAGAAAAAAAATGTCATGAAGAACCTAGGGGTAAAACGGGAATAAAGACACAGACCTACTTGAGAATGGACTTGAGGATATGGGGAGGGGGAAGGGTAAGCTGTGACAAAGTGAAAGAGAGGCATGGACATATATACACTACCAAACGTAGGGTAGACAGATAGTGGGAAGCAGCCGCAGAGCACAGGGAGATCAGCTCGGTGCTTTGTGACTGCCTGGAGGGGAGGGATGGGGAGGGTGGGAGGGAGGGAGATGCATGAGGGAGGGGATGTGGGAACAGATGTATATGTATGACTGATTCACTTTGTTATAAAGCAGAAACTAATAAAAAAAATAGAAAAAAAAAAGACACTATTCAGAGGGTAAATAGGCAAGCCACAGACAGGGAGAGAAGTTTTGTAGTACAGATATTTGACAAGGACTTGTATCCAAAATATATAAAGAACTCCTACAGCTCAATAATTTAATAGGCAAACAACCCAATAAATATTTGGGCAAAAGACTTGAGCCGGTACGTTAAATAGAGGATACGTGAATGGCCAATACACACATAAAAAATGTGCTCAACGTCTCTACTCATCTAGGAAATACAAATTAAATTCTACACACTAGAATGGCTAAAATGAAAGACTGACAGCACTGATATTGGTGAGGATATGGATCAGCTGGGCTCTTTCACGCTGCTGGGGGAGCGAAGACGGTGCAACCATTGGAAAATTGTTGTGCAGTTCCTTATAAAGTTCAACATAAACCTACCCTGTGACCCAGAGATTCCACTCCTAGGTATTTACCTTAGAAAATGAAAACATATGTCCACAAAGGACTTGTACATGAGTGTTTCCAGCAGATCTGTTCAAATACCTTAAAAACAGAAACAATCTAAATGTCTATCAACAGGTGAATAGATTAACAGGTTGTGGTATATTCATATAACAGGATACTATTCAGCAATAAAAATAAATGAATTAATTATATGTGCAAAAATATGTTTATGAACTAAAGAAGCCAGATGCAAAAGAATACATACTGTATAATTCCATTTAAATGAAACTCAAGAACAGACAAAACTAGTCTATGGTGAGAGAAATCAGAATAGTGGTTGGCTTTGGAAGAGTAAGGTTGACTGGAAAGAGGCATAAAGGAACGTTCTGAGGTGACGAAAATGCTCTAAATTTTGACTGGGATATGAATTACATTGTTGTAGGCATTTGTCAAAACTCATTAAACTGTACCTTTAAGACCTGCGCATTTCACTGTATGTAATTGTGTATCAACTAAAACAAATATTTTTATCTGGAAAATGTAAATTTAAGTGGAAAACTTTACTTGCACAAATTAGCTTGAAGGTAAAAAAAATTATGGTTAAATTACAAGAAGGGCTATCAGATTTTCTTCATCTTCCTAGGGGATGTAGGAAGAAAAATACCTTAAATTATAGCAAAAGACTTCTATAGAAATTCATATTCTAGTTAACATACCACCACAGATGGTAAGGTAAAGACAGTATTTCCCCCAAATGAAAGGTCGATGCATACTACTTGTACTGGCCTGGATAGTGTCCCCCCCAGATTTCACATCCATCCAGAATCTTGGAATGTGATATCATTTGGAAATAGGATCTTTGTAGATGAAATTGGTTAAGGTGATGTCTAACTGGATTAGGATGGGCTGTAAATCCAATGACTAGTGTCATTACAACAAGGCCATGTGGAGGTACAGAGACACACAGAGAGGGATGAAGGCCATGTGACCATGGAGTAAAAGACTGTAGTGATGTAATTGCTGGCCAAGGAATGCTAAATATTGCTGGTGGCCACCAGAAGCCAGGAGAGAGGCAAGGGACAGACTCTCAGATTCTCCCTCAGGACCCTAAGGAGGGACTAAACCATGCTTGGCACCTTGATTTCAGACTTCTGGCTCCTGAACTGTGAGAGAGTAAATTTCTGTTGTTCTAAGCCACCAAGATTGTGGTAATTAGTTATGACAGCACTAGGAAACGAATTCACTACTCAACTAGGTTATCAAAGAACAAAGTTTAAGTATTGGAACATTTGTTTGGTACACTCAAGTAGATTTTAATCAATAAAGTAAACAAAATGTGCTCTGAAAAGTGTATATACGCCTTTTCTTGTATAAAACAAATGAGATAAGTGTACGTGCTAACATACTCTTTGGCTACTTCTTATTGTTGTTTTCTAATGGAACAATAAATCCTGGAGACATTTCCCTGTTAGCACACAGAGAGATGCCTGAATGTGCCCCTCTGGGCTGTTCTGGGGCCAGGGAATTAGTCTTTCTAAAGACTGCACCGTGTTCCAGGATATGGATTTCCCATGATTTATTTTGTCAACCCAGCTCAGTTAGATGACAGTTTATTAAATGCCTCATCCTGAGCGCTTCTATTTAAATCTGTTCAATTCAATCCAACATAGTGCAAACCAACTCAGTAAGCATCTGTGGAGAGCACCTTCCTTGTGCCAGCAACTCTGCTGTGATCACATCTTTGGTTTCATCTTAATTGACTACCTCTGCCCCTCAGGTCTCATAGCAAACAAAGATTCTTCTTGAAAATCTATTATGAAATATAATACGAGACTGATAATAAGACCAGAGTAAAAGAGTCTGATGTTTGGAATGCATACAATATTTTTCTTTTCCTATACTGACCTTCTTGTTTTAATAGGCTCTAATGTCCTTACTTAACTGGGCTTCTTAGAATTTGGGATTTGCCCCAGATAGAGAGGTGCAACTCAGCCTATAAAGAAGTGACAAAAGAGATGAAAGCAGAAAGAATGTGAGTCCACCTGAGTCACAGTGAGACAGATGCTCGCCCAGAAGCAGTGAGGAGGAAGCCAATGCCCTGTCCTGTTCAGCTCGTGTTAAGTATTTGTTTGTCCGGTATGATTCCCAGTTATTGGTTCTGTGTTTCACGTGCATGCAGGGGCTTCCTGCCCCATAGAATAAATACCCACTGGCAGTAATACATAGTATCTCACTCAGTTCTTCTTGCTGCTGATGTAAGAAAGCACATTAATTACTGCTTTCCCAGTTTTGAGTTAGACTGGGTCTTAGATTATGAGAATTCTGAGTAATCAATGTTTCTGTTAATAATTTAATTTAAATTCTTGACACAGTGTGGGAGTGGAGATGGGGATCATTGGGGGCCATTTTGGAGGCTGCCTATTATATTCTGGTTCTGACTCGTGCCACATGGAATAATCAATCTCTTCTCCAAGCTAAGGGTCCTCAGTTATTTCAACTGTTCCACAGAGGAAAGTTTCCATATGCCATTTTCCCCTCCTTTTGGATATAATATTTCCTTTAATTTTTGCCCCCAGAAACAAGTGTAAAACTCTAGATGTTCTGCAGACAATGAGGTTGTTTCCTTTGATCTGGACACTATACATAATCTATAATCTTGTGAGCTTTTTAATAAAATAGCCCACACCATAGTCTAAAAAAGACTTGTCGTTAACTAAAATTCCTAGATCTTTTTCACACAGAAAGCCTTCCTGTCAAGTCTCTCCTGTACATCTGTGAAGGAGGATTTTAAGTATTTTGTCTTTTAAAATTTCTATTTGATTGATTTGGTTTACCAGGTTAAAATTTTTTTAATCTTAATTCTGTAACCTGTAGCATTAGCTGTCCCTCCCAGACTTGTGTTATCCACTTTTATTTGATAGGCCTGCTTTCCAAATCTTCATCCACGTCATCAGGGAGAATATAACTTACACTAGAGACCTGTGGCATGCCACTAGGGACAACCTGCAGATCAGTGTTGTCATTAGTTATGCAACTTACAGCCTAGGTGGTATCTCATTAGTTACAATTCTACCCAAAAGTATTATCCTTCTACTCACATGTACTATCTTGATCCATGAAATAATCTTGGGAAATATTGCCAAATACTTTGTGGTAATCAAGACAGCCCGTGGTTATAGCATTCCTGATTTCCAACCTAATCCCTACTTCCCCACCCACCCCCTCGCCCCACCAATAAATCTAGTTAGGTTAACCCTTAAACTTTAAGGGAATTTGCTCTTAGCGAGCCAATGTTCCAATATTAGTGATGGCCACATTCTTTTATAAGAGTTTACCAATTTGTTTAAATATCAGTTCTGTAATGGCTTATTCACATCCAGAATTCAACCTGTTTCAAAAATTGGGATAAAATATGCCCCTCTGCTCTTCTAGTACTTCTCCATTTCCCACGATTTCTCAGAAATTTCCAGCAGCAGCTCTGAGACCGTATGAGTAAACTCCTGCTGCCCTGGAGAAAGGGTTTGTCTGAGTCTGGAGAGACTGAGCTCACTGAAGTGATGAACAGTTACCAATTTTTCTGTCCCGACCCAGGGCAGCCGACCTCTTGCTCACCCTGTGTTCTGCTCCCTCCAGTTTGAGATCCTTCCCCTTCCCGTACTAAACAGGAACAAATAGTCCCCGAGCCTTTTGGCAGCTCACTGTCACCTGCGAACTCTCCAGTCTATTTTAAGCAATAGGCTAATTCCATCCTTGTTATTCTTGCTGTGAAAAATAAAAGTTAACCCAATGGCACATCCCTGTATTCTTTAGTGCTTTTTGTCACTCTCAGCTCCTTCTGTGCTTTGATCTCTGTTGAGACTTCTCTGCCTGCCTCTTGCAGTAAGTTTGCAAGGTTTGTCCCAGACCAGGCAAGGCTGCCACTGCAGAAACTTTTCTGTTTGCATGCTTGTCCTGATGCCCCTTTGTATCTCCAGGGCCTGGCACACGTGCCTTGCACCTAGTAAGTGGTAAGTGTTCAATAAATATTCATATAGGTATGGATTTTCAAAAGGTAAATGTTGAAAGCTAATTAAGAATTGATTTAACTGCTGTTGCACAGCCTCAGGAGACCTCTGAGAAGGGGAGAAGGTGTAGAAAATTATCCAGGAAGCCCCTGTTTGCTGACTGCTAACCCATGGGAGAGAGACCAGGACGAGAGTCATTATTTTTTCCTTTTTTGACCTTTTCTTTCACAACCAAGCAGTAGAAGGCCACAGTTATGTTGTTCTATGCTCCCCTCCCTCCCTTTCTTTTTATGAGTCAATCAAATCCTATTTGCTGAGGATTCACTGTATGCAGGGCCCCAGCAGGTCACATAAGCCTTACCCAGCCCAGGTACAGCAGTAATAACATCCTTGACTTCTCTCAGGTTGTGTGCAAGGCTTCCAGACTTTTCGGTCAGACATTTTAAAATACAACATCTCCCACTCCACCTCCAGCCAGAAACAAAAGCCCTGGGAGATGACACCCCTTGGGTCTCAGTGACTAACATCTTGTTAACCAGGTGCTGGTGGTGAGAGGCTGTGTCTGGCACAAGGCACAGAGCCTCTCTGAGCCATCACCTGTGTAGCTTTGATAGACTCTTCATCCGTGTCATGGGGGTACGTAATAATACTTGTTTTAAAGACTTGTAGTGAGAATTTAACAAAATAATGTACGCACAGTTACCCGCTTCTGTCATCCATTTACTTATTCATCCACTGTTTGTTACCTTGTTGGTCCTGTGAGCTGGGCCCTATGTGTAACCATGTCTACCAGGGACAGCGCCTGCAGCATCAGGGGCACAGGTGTGAGGGAGACGCTGACAAGGGCTGGAGGGACTGGGAATCCCGTGCTCCATGGGTGGGGTGTCCCAAGGGAAGAAGGAGTTGCTCAGGGAAGACCCGCACATGAACTTGGCTGTTGTGCCATGGGCTGGCATGCTTGGTCTGCAGAGGCTTTGCATTTGTGGTTACCAGCCACCCCTCCTTATCTGGACTGAGTGTGTGCTGTGACTGCTTTTCCTTGTTGAGTGACCTGCGAGCGTCACCAGGCTAAGAGCCATCCTGGGAGACGGAGACTGAGAATTTGGCTGTGCTGTGCACACCACAACGTGCCATTGGGGCCCCCCTGGAAGGAGGTGTGTGTGTGTGTGTGTGTGTGTGTGTGTGTGTGTGGTCACGATGGGCTGGGACTTGAGGACACGTGATGACCTGTAGGTACTCTGCTTTCCTTCTGTCCTCCTGAGAGTCTCTGGGGAAGGGATCACTCTGGGTTCATCTTCGTGTCCCCAGTGGGCTCTGCACAGGGCCTGGTACACAGTATTGTGCCCAGAAAATATTTGTTGAATCACTCAAGGGATGACCAAGGGGATAAGAGTCCATTTCTGACCAGTGCTTCCCTTTTGAGGGCCAAGAAGTTGCTTTTTCGTCCCTAGTCTTGTAGTACCGTGAACTCTGGGGCCCCAGGCTGTTTAAGGGTGGCCACTGGGGGACACTGGTCCAAGAAGTAGTGACCAGCCCACCGTGTCCCTGGTGGGATGCTGCTGCAACTGCACTTAACAGGACAACTGGGAAGCCTTTGTGACCCTTGGTGATCAGAAGCAAATTAGGACTACACTTTGTCTTCCTTTTTTACGTTAGGAAAACAAATACGGAAACAAAGAAACAAAAAATACCACAGGGAAAAGTTTCCCAGTACTGTTTGTTCCAGCCCCTCCTTCCCTTCACCCATTCTATTGCCAGACCTGGTGATGGTTTCCATTCCTATTTAAAGACCCTGGGATTCTTCTTTGTGAAATAAGGGGAAGAGTGAACCAGTGCACAGTGACTGCACGTACAGATGGTGGATGGTGACAGTGCAAGGCACCAAGGACCCCTCCAGCCTCACAGCCTTCTAGAGAGCTCTGAGTCCCCCAGATGCCAGGATGTCCATAGCAGCTTCACTCCCATGAGGAGGGTATAATCTAGCGGGAAGACAGGACTAGTGTGATGCTCTGCAGGTGGAGATGAGGAGTGTGGCATTCTCTGGATGCATTTGGGTGTATTTCTTTAATAATAATAAGATTAGGACGGGCTCTTGTGGGCATTTTCTTATCGGATTCTCAAGGCAGCCTGGTGATGTGACCCTGGCAAGTACTGGTGTCTCTGTTTGACAGGTCAGGACACTGAAGCCCAAGCGTCACACTGCTTTTCTAGTTACTTCCCACTTCAGTTCAAAACCGTCTCTCCTGATCCTTGCTCGCTGGGCCCTGACCACCAGCTCCTCCTACTGGCCCCTCGATCAAAGAAACACGGCCCTTGTATACTGGGGAAGCAAAGCTTTCCACCCCCAAACACAGAGGACCAAAATCATTTTCAAGATAAGCATGCACGTGCTGTTGTTGTCTTTCACCTCTAACATACATCTCTCCTTGACTTGCAAAGAGGTGAGGGCATTGGTTCCTGGGTTATTTTCATATTTGTTTTCTGTTGACTGCTGTATCCTGCCTATGTGGAGCCAATGTGTATATCTTTCTTAGACAGTCCAAGGTGTGTATCTTTCTTAGACAGTGAGTTCTTCCAGGGCAAACGTTCAGTTGCTAAGTCTCATTGCAGACCACTAACAGTGTCTTGGATACTTCAGTGTTTTACAAAGAGTATCATAATGCAGATAGCATAGTTTCACATTTCTGTGCCTGAAAATTTTTGTGAAAATGTTTGTGCTGAAAAGGATGCTGTCTAAAACATCCCTGTGTGAAATCCTTGAGGAATTCACAACCCCCAGGACTGCTGAATGGATTCCCATTCCGTGAGGCATTGATTTAGAGAGTTGTGATTTGTCTTACTGTTAAAGCTTTAAGAATTTTTCTTAGCAAAGTATTTTAAAGGAATCTAGGTCTACAGTTCGGTTATATGCTAAAACATTGTCTTGAAAAGAAAGTTTGCTCTGTTGATAAAGACTGAACTAGAAACAGCCAAAACACCAAACCACCAGTGCTTTCTCAAAACTAAATGTAAAGTATAAATAGAGAACAAAACAGGAAATGGTGGTTTTCAAAAAAAGAAATAGTTGTAGTTGCCCTAAAAAGTGCCTTTCCCTACACTGTGGACTGAGTTCAGAGACCGAGTGACGGAAGGTCACTGGCTCCACCTCCCAGCAGAGACAGTGTCTTCCAGCACACGCTGCCTTACTGCTGCCTGCAACGGCTCTTTATTAATCTTTCAAAAATCTTTGGATCAGTCTGTATGTCACAGGCACTGGCCGAATAACTGTGCCCCTGAATCCGTCCAGTCACCGCGTGCTCAGTGAGTTGACTGGGTTGCCTGAGACCCCCTAAGCTTTCCCTTAGTATCAGTGTCACCTCTTTACATCCTATAGGGATGTGGAGGTGTGTCTTGAAGGGTTGGGCTTCCCTCCTGTCCCCCTGACCAGCTCCATTGCCAGCTCCTGGCATGCCACCCAGGGCTGACCCTGGGAGGCAGCTGTAGGGATCTGTGCAGAGGACCCTGGGGTGGAATCTGAGTTCTGCCCACTAATGGGTGATCTCATGCAACCTCTCTGGGTCATAGCTCCACATCTGTAAATCCAAGGACAGTAATACTTACCTTAGAGAATCATGAAAGTGAATAGAGATGAAGTAGGTGAAGGCCCGTCTTGGGATCACGTGGGGCACTGTGTCTTGCTGGGGTGGCCTTGTTGTAGGAAAGTGGCTACTGTGGGGTAGAGTCCTGAGCTTGCTGGTGGCAAGTGCCCTGGGCTGGATCCAGCTGCCTCTGTGCTGGGGAGGCGAGGGAGTCCTGGAAGAGGGGCTGGGCTGTGATCCTCCACTCATCGTTTATTCAATAAATATTTGTTAAGTCCCTAAGTTGTACTAGATGCTAAATTAGATGGGATATGTTGATCAAGATACAGCGCCTCCTTCAAGGAGCTCAGATATATTAGGAGACACAGACAAGGATGCAAATAAATGGAATGACATGTTTGTGGTGTCGTGATAGAAATTGTCAGTCACAGACACTGGGGAGATGTAGAACAGAAACATCCTATCCAGACAGAGCTGTATGGGAGGAGTCTCTAGAAAGCCACCTTCTTGAGGAAAGTGATTCCTTTTTATCTAGCCAAGGGGAAAGGCCTCACATTTCAGGGAGAAGCTGTTGGCTTTTGGGGAAAGGATAGATCTCTCTCTTGAAAAGCTGGGCAAAGATCAAGTAACGGCACTTCTCTGACTCCGACCTTAGAGGAAACTGTGAGTGAGGGCACCACCTTAGAGGCTTCTGAGGAGACTTGTTGTGATTCAACTCACTCACCTTGAGTTCTCCTTCTACCCTTCAGTCAGACTGGAAGCGGATCGGTTTCACCACTGTGTTCAAGCCCATGAAAGCCGCCTGAAATGAGCTAGGAGTAGGTAATAGGGCAAAATTCCAGGGCTGCATCAGGGGACCCCCTTCAGTTTGGATGTCCTCTCGGTTCAGTAGCAAAGGGGAGGGTGCCCAGGGCCCCTCGGGGAGTGCCAGCCTGCAAGGACCTGTGGAGGGTGAGGTGGAGAGAGGTTAGCAGGCCCCATGCTCTGACTTCCCCTTGGTTGTTCTGCGGCCCCAAGAATCTCAGCCCCACAGACCTCTTCTCTCTGAGCATCCTGGACCCTTTGGTCCTCATCCTAAGGGTACAAGCTGCCTCAGAACCGTCCTCCTGCCATATCGTGTACAAATATCTCTTCTCCCCTCCTCGGTGCTTAGCTTCTTGAAGGCTGGAGGGGAGTATGGGGACCGGCTCAGCCTTGGCACCCTGGGGATGGCACGTCTCCATGTAGGCCACCAGGCAAGGCTCAACGAAGCTGACGTGAGTCTTGGCAGAGCCCCTGTGATGCTCCCAGACCACGAGCGTGTAGGAGGCCTGTGAGGAGCTGCTAGCGGGCCGCTTGCCTCTCACCTCCCGATCTGCCCAGGGGCCATCGTGGGACAGTCTCCCACTGCCCGCTGGGCGAGGCCTTCGCCTGGCTCTCCCTGAGGGTGCAGCTGCAGCCTCCAAAACTGCTTCCTGCAGCGTGAGGGCTCCTCGGCAACAGGGTGCAGTCATGTGGCCCTTTTTGTTTCTGTGTTGTCCTGTGGGACAAGGGACACGGGGGCGTTGCTGCTCTTCTCGCTGGTGCTTCAATGTAAAGTGAGAAACCGTCTGGATTGAACGAGGGCTTGTTGTCTTCTTACTGGAGGTATCTGTCAGCTTTGTTCTTCAGGGAGTTTAGAGATAAACCCTGCACAGATTAGAGGGGGGCCGGGAGGGTTTGAGTGGTCTTTATCTCTCTGCCTGTTAGGAACAGAGCCAGGACTAGAGGCTAGCGCCCTAAATCTGGGGTCATTTCCACTAGCGCCTGATACTATGCCTTATGGCCTATGAATGCCCGTTGAAACAATTGTTGGTCCAGTCAGTCAGGTCATTGGGGTTATTAGTTGTCCTGGTCAGTACAAATGCACACAGCCATGGCACCCAATGAGCGTAGCACCCACATATCGGCTTGTGATTCGTGGTCCTTGCAGGGTCCAGAGCACCTGCCCCATCCTACCCCGTACATGCTACTGCAGATGGCCCTGGCTGATCAATGGCTGCGGATGGTAGAGCCACTCATCCATTCTTCTCTGGAGTAAGAGATTGTGGATGAGCTCATTTATTTGTTTGTTATTTTTAGTTTTGAATAGACACAAAATACAAAAGGTAGAAAACAGTATGCAGAGAAAAATCCCCATTCTCCCACCGCCAACCTCCAAGAGATGAATGCTACCATTTTTAAACCCTTCCTGAGGTGTTTTATGCATATGTAAGTGGATATATGTGTGAGTGTATGTATTTGTATGTGTCTCTTCCTCACCCACCATATGGTAGCATGCCATCCATGCTACGATGTAAACTTAAACATTGATCTTGAAAGTCAGCTGCTCTTATTTTTCTTAGCCACGATTCTGCTGACCACAGCAATGGCAGAAAGCATTCTATCTCCTCCCTCCTCCAGGTTCCTGCTCACAACCCATGGGTTTGCATGTGTGCAGAGCTCCAGGTGTGGCCACAGAGAGACAGACTCCATTCTTGGAGGTGGCAGGAAAGATGGGAACTTCCCAAAGGAGCCTTTCTTACAAAGTTCTGCCCGGTCATGGACTGACCTGCCTTTCCATGTCCGTCTGTCGGGGTCTAACTAGGAAACCTCTTTAGTATTTTTAAGGTGCTGGGCATGTAATGCAGGGAAGTGGTGGCACAGTGATGGAAGAGCCAACACAGGAGGCTGGACCATTAGCCACGGTCCCTGGAGGTGAGCCACTGTCGGCTAGAGGGGCAGAGGGACGAGGTGGTGTGGCAGGAGGCAGGCCCAGGCCACCCAGCAGAGCGTGGTACCACGTGGGCCTGCCCGGCGGGAGCTAGAGCCTCAGAGGAGAGGCAGCTCCTGGCGGAGACCCAGCAAAGCAGAGGCAGTGGGTGACAGAGCCCTGGCTTCACCCACGCCAACAGCCACCTCCAAACTCAGACCGGCACTTCCCATTGAGCAAATGCAGCCAGCAGCCAGCTGTCATGGCAAGCTTGGCAAACAGCTTTGGGGACCAGGCCCCTGGTGTAGAGAACTGCTGCGCGGTATAGGGGGCGGAGCTGAGGGAGGCTGCCCAGGACTGGCCCATGGAATCTCCCGAGGGCTGCCTTCTCTAAGGACATCACCCGAGGGGGGAGGCCTGTCAGTGTGGGGGACTGGATTTTTTAAAAAGGGGTGAACACTTGAAACAAGGAAGTGGCAGCCAGTCCCTCTGGGGTCTGGCCTCTGCTTTCCCTTGTCCTCTGAAGTTTACCTCCTGAGGAGCAGCTCTAGGCCAGATGGCGGTGCTGGAGTTAGAAGCAGCTTTCTCTTCTTCCTGTGCCAGCTGAGGGTACTGGCAGGACCCAGAAAACAGCTGATTGAGGGTACCGCCGAGCAGCTGCCCAGCCAGTAAATAATTCATACCTCTGTGGTGTGCTTGTCTCTCATTCTTTCAAATGTTCTAACATTTTTCCAAACCCTGCAGATTGGAACGGGTGTTTTCCCCACTTCGAGGCTCATAGTCTCTGCTCTTCCTTCATGTATCTTTCCTCCTTCCCCTTAAATATATGAATTTTGGCTCTCTATCACCCTGGCTGCTGCACCCTTCCTTGATGCAGGGAAGGTTGCAGAATCAGGGAGGGAGGGGCTTTTATAAATTCAGCCAGGGGTGGAGTGGATGTGACAGGCTTTAGAATCTACCCTCTCAGCCGACGGCCAGTTACAAGGAGGCGGGAAGCCCTTGCACCTACCCAGCAGCAGAGCTGGGAGTTCTGTGCAGGATTTGCCTGCATCTTGAAGTCTCCACACACTTACTATGCACATCTAGAAGCTTCATCTCTGGGGACTGAGGGGGTAAGTCTGCACGTTAGAACCCCTCTAAAGACACTGAGCAGATTCATCGCCTTCAGCGTTCTCTTGAACCCACTTTCTACCTGGTTATTATGTGGCACAACTGGGGCTTGTTCCTGGGTCAGTTGCTATTTTTCCAGAATAAGCTGGCTTATTTATAATTTCTTTGTACTCATCCATGTGTATTTAGACGTGGAAAGACAAGGGCATATCAGTATGCAATCAGTGGATAAATAAATTATATTTTATTCTATTCTCCCTTCTATTGTATTAAAACAATTACAAATAAGAGTTTGGGGCCCCTTAGCTTAGTCTCCTGAGTATCATAAAGAATTCATAGCCTTTCACAAACAGTTATTTCAATTCACTCTATTACCATTGTTATTATTATGGTTGATTCATAAATTGTTACAACTTGCTTCTTTGTCCTCTTAGCACCACCCCTGATATTCTTTAAGTCATCCTTGTCTGGTAATAATAAGATGTTCCAAGCTAATTCTGGCCTTTCTCTGTCCCCAAGATACAGAATTAGCTACCTCTCAGGAGCCTTGGTTTTTATTTCCAGTGGAAAACAGTAGCAGAGAACAGAAAGCGAGTGCCAGGAGTGAGTACACATGAGTGTTGGTTTTGGCTTCTGTGGGCCCAATTTTTGTGACAGAATTGGGGAAAAATATATATTAAGGGAATTCTTTTTCTCCATTCAACAGATTATATTGCTGTCCCTCTTCTTATGGTATGAAGCTCTCATTGACCAGCAAAGTGTTCTATTACGTTCGTATATTTCTAGCCAAAATGAAAACATATGAAAGCCGGGAGCCTCGGTGAGATGGCGGGACTCCAAGGCGACTGGTATTGCCACAGGTGCTAGGTGCACTCTGTGGGGGCAACATTGCACCAGGTGCTGTGAAGAGCATAGTGACAAATGAAGGAAACACGGCCCCGGGCCTCCAGGGGTGGGCAGAAATCACTTACGTGCTTGCAATGAGAAAACTATATAAACCATCATTTAATCAGTGCCTGCTGAAACTGGCGGCACAGGCAATAGGTGGTGAAGGAGTTGAGAGAAGGGAGAGATCCGTGTGTGGAGAAAGGAAGGACCCTGAAGCAGGAGGGCTTACGTCACCTTGGAGAGTGGTTGAATTCTAGATAGATGCCAAGGCACATCCTGATTGCTTGAAACTACCTCACATACAGACCTAAGCAGCCTGGGGAGCCATGGGTATTAGGGTACGTAGGAGGCTGCTGGCAAAAGAATGATGCTAGAGACTCTGGCTTATGGTGAATGCAACATGGTGCCCCCAGAACGAGAGAAAATAAGATTCCGGTTGTACTTTTTTTTTTTTAATTAATTTTTATTGGAGTACAGTTGCTTTACCATGTTGTGTCAGTTTCTGCTGTACAACAAAGTGAATCAGTTATATGCATACATATAGCCCCTCTTTTTTAGATTTCCTTCCCGTTTAGGTCACCACAAGAGCATTGAGTAGAGTTCCCTGTGCTGTACCGTAGATTCTCATTAGTTATCTATTTTATATATAGTAGTGTATATATGTCCATCCCAATCTCCCAATTCATCCCCCCCTCCCCTTCCCCGCATGTGTCCACGTGTCCGTCCTCTACGTCTGCCTTTCTATTCCTGCCCTGCAAATAGGTTTATCTGTACCATTTTTCTAGGTTCCACATATAAGCAATATTATACGATATTTGTTTTTCTCTTTCTGACTTACTTCACTCTGTATGACAGTCCCTACGTCTATCCACGTCTCTGCAAATGGCACTATTTTGTTCTTTTTTATGGCTGAGTAATATTTTATTCTATATATGTACCACATCTTCTTTATCCATTCCTCTGTTGATGGACACTTAGGTTGCTTCCATGTCCTGGCTATTGTAAATAGAGCTGCAATGGATGTTGTGGTCATGTATCTTTTTGAATTATGGTTTGCTCAGGGTATATGCCCAGTAGTGGGATTACTGGGTCATATGGTAATTCTATTTTTAGTTTTTTGAGGAACCTCCATACTGCTCTCCATAGTGGCTGTACCAATTTACATTCCCACCAACAGTGTAGGAGGGTTCCCTTTTCTCCACATCCTCTCTAACATTTACTGTTTGTAGATTTTTTCATGATGGCCATTCTGACTAGTGTGAGGTGATACCTCGTTGTAGTTTTCATTTGCATTTCTCTAACAGTTAGTGACGTTGAGCATCTTTTCATGTGTTTGTTGATATCTGTATGTCTTCTTTGGAGAAATGTCTATTTAGGTCTTCCACCTATTTTTTCATTGGGTTTTTTGTTTTTTTGATATTGAGCTGCATGAGCTGTTTGTATATTTTGGAGATTAATCCCTTCATTTGCAAATATTTTCTCCTATTCTGAGGGTTGTCTTCTGGTTGTACTTTTAAAATGACAGTGAGAAAGAGCATGACTGACACCAAGGTCAGAAACCCATCCCATGCAGTTAATAGAAGGAAATAATCTCGAGTCCATTAGGAGGATAGAGAGCCTTGTAACTACCTCATCTCAATGCTTTTAGAAACAACAGAAAGCCATTGGCCCTGCTTCCGGTCTGGCTGGCCCATCCCTTCTCCATGCACCACCAAACATCCCTGAACGTACCTGCTGTATCGCCAGCTCTGTGTGTTTAGCTTGCTCTGCTTGGAAAATCCTAGCTCTGATGTCACCTTTTTGTGCTTCTCCTGCATCCACTCTTTCCAACCCTTTTAAAAGAAATGATTTCTTTTCTCCTTGATGTTCTCATAGCATTTCATAGGAAACGTTTGTTATACCATCTACCTCACATATTATTATTGCCTCCTTACTTGTCTGCTTCTCCATAGTGCATATCTTAGGGAGATGTGTTTTATTTATTCTTGTCTGTAATCCAAGTGTCTGTGCACAATACTTGACACTCACTTCATATTCAACAGATATTTCTTGGATGTATTAATAAATGAAACAGTGAATGAATGAATGGATACATGAACACATGCCTCAGGATTGAATTAGGTGACTCAATGGCCCCATGGGACTGGTGTATGCTTTGAATTTGGTAATTCCTTGTTCTTTACCTTGATGAAGTACCATTAGCCAGGATCTTGATTTATGTGTATTAGATCTGCAAGGCAAGCAGGTAAACTGTCATCCCCAAATTCATAGACTAGATCTTAGTTTCTCTTGGTTTCAGCTATAATATTTCTAGCCAAGCCTTTTTTTGATAAGAAGAGGGAGACTTTGAAAACCAGCAGCAAATCACTTGATTTAATACGTTGTCAGGATTTGACAACCACTTAAAGGTTATAACTTGGAGATTCAGAGACGTGAATGTTAGGTTGTTCTAAAGACAGAACCTTTTAATGCTTACTAATGCTCTTTGCTCTAGGATGGCTTCTAATTCTGAAGTGAACTGAGGCAGTCTGTATTTACCGAAGTCCGCAACTGAAAGCAGAGAAATTCAGAGGTATCATATATACTTCAGGATTTTGACAGTTCTCAAATGATTTATATAGTTGGATGTATCAAATTATATGCCCATGGCTAGGATGTCCTTGGACAGCACTTGAGGTCTTTTGAAGGTCTTTGGAGATGAGTGGAAATCTTTGGGGGAAGGGCAGTAACCCAGCTGCCAACTGGGTGGAAGTGCCTGCAGGGAGGTGGTATCAAGGCCAGTAAACACAGTGAGCTGGTTCTCTCAGGAGCCCAGCAAAGCACCCCTGTCCACCATCTGTTTATGAACATTCTTAGCTCTGAAACAACTTTCTCTGTATTATTGGTTATAAAGTCTTTTGCCTTTTCATTACAATTTATTTGAGATGTTAAAGCAGTGGCCAGTGAAGTTCTGTGGCTTAGGAGCCAAAACCATTAGAAAACAAGAAAACGAAAGGCCATCTAAAGAAGCACACATTTCCAATAGAAACTTCCGGAGAATGAGAATTATTCACTCATTGTTTATTTTCCCTTTATACTATTTTTCTGCCCATGGTTTAAAAATTCAAATAATGCAAAATGGTACAAAGAAGAAAACAAAATCATCTTTCAATATTTTTCTGCCCAGAGCAACTACCATCAGCCTTTTTGATGATTATCTTTCTCAGACTTCTTTCTATGCCTAAACACATGCAGATTTATCTCTATCTGTATATGTAAAAGAGATATGAATAGAATCATACTATAAATGCTATTTTGCAATCTTCATAAATGCATGTATATAGGTATGTATGTATATACACACAAATGACAGAGTATTCCATTTTATGAATGTGAAATAATTTATTAAACGAAGGCTGCTTTGAGAGGGGCCTTTTGATTGCTTTCAGTGTTTTACTATCATAAACAATGTTTGAAGAATATCCTTGGCCATCTATCTTTGTGTTCTTCCCAGATTATCTTCTTAGGATAAATCCTTAGGAGTGATAGAGCTAGATTAGGAAGTGTGCACGTATAAAGCTTGTAAGTGATTTTCAAATTGTCCTCAAGAAAATTTAACCAATTTCTACTTCTACCAACAGTAAATGGGAATTTCCTCTACCCCCTTGCCAACATGGAGTATTATCAGGGTTATTCACATTTATCAATCTGATAAGTGTCAAATGATATCTCAGTTTACCTTTTGGAAGGTTACCGGTGAAGCTTAGAATCTTTTCTTGTAATAATTGATCATTTATTTCTCTCCTCTCTCTTTCCTCCCTCCCTTCCTTCCTTCCTTTTCTTTCTTCTTTTTTTTTCTTGCCTTCTCGAACGCACCCCCTGCCTTTTGTGAGTTGTCTGTGTCCTTTGCCCATTTTTCTATTGGAGTGTTAATTTTTATTTTAGTAATTTGAAGGAGTTCTTTGTATTAACCTTCTGTGGGTTCCGTATGTAGCAAATGGTTTCCTCAGAGTTTCATTTATTTTCAACCTTATTCACGATTGTACTTTTGCTGTATGAAAGCATTCGTGGTCATGTCCATCAGTCTTTCCATGTCCACTTCCTGAGTTTTCCATCATACTTAGAAAGTCCATTCCCATCCCAAGAGTATAAAAATGTTGACTTATATTGTCTCCGGCACTTCTTAACGTGTCTTTTATTTTTGTATATTTTAGCCTTAGATATCTCTAGGATTTATTTTGCTGACGTATAGTTAAAATTTTATTGATTTCTAAGTGCCAGTTGTCCACAAATTATTTATTGAGCAGTCTGCATTGATATGAAATGATCCTAAATTTCAAACAAATGGAAACTTAATATACGTTTAATTTCTGGACTAACTTTTCCATTAATCCGATCGCTTATTTCTGTACCATAATACTGCCATTGTTATAGTTTTATAACATATTTTAAGAACCAGAAGGGCAAGTCTGTCCTGCTGGCCTTTGTTTTGTCTTTCTTGTCTTAAAATCAGTTTGGCTTTTTAATGTGATTACACTTAATTTATAGAATAATTTAGGTTAAAATTATACTCTTGAAATATCCATCTGTCCAATGATAGATTAATCTTTCAATTTATTCACCTTATTTTTAAGGCATAAGTAGAATTTCAAAAACTATTATTTTCTTCATGTGACTCCTTCCACTTCTTATTAAGTCTATATGAAGAGCAGAGAAGGGTCTGAAATTTTATCCTCTGCAAGCAGACAGGTTAGCCCACCCAGGTGTTATGGATGCTGGCAGAAGAAAGGTGGCTGCTAGATCAGAGGCACAGCAGGTGGTATAACTTTCATGTTCTCATCTGCTTCTCTTGTCCAAGTTCCAATGTGGATGCTTTACATGCAGTAGCCACAGCTGAGGAACTCTAAGCTTAGGGAACCCTAATGAGAACTCAGGGTAAGTTTCCTTGAGCTAATTGATGAAGAATGAGGGGAGTAAGCCAGAGCAGGAGGAAAGAGCATTGTAGGCAAAGGCCCTGTGATGGGAGAAAATGTGGCAACGATAAATATCTGGAAAAATGGCCACCATAGTGATTCCATTATCTTCTGGCTAATGGAGCTGAGGACAGCTAGCCTGTTTATTTTTCCTATTGTAAATGATCTGTTTGTTCTGCCTAAATGCTTATAGATTTTTCCCTTTGCTGTTGAGTGTATTTTTTTTAGGATTTTGTTTGTTGTTGTTGTTCTTTTTTTTTTGCGGTACGCGGGCCTCTCACTGTTGTGGCCTCTCCCGTTGCGGAGCACAGGCTCCGGACGCGCAGGCTCAGTGGCCATAGCTCATGGGCCCAGCCGCTCCGCGTCATGTGGGATCTTCCCGGACCGGGGCACGAACCCGCGTCCCCTGCATCGCAGGCGCAGCATCGGCAGGCGGACGCCCAACCACTGCACCACCAGGGAAGCCCGTTGTTGCTCGTTCTTAAAGGAAGTTTCTTAAGACACAGAGAGGCTCTTTATGCTTGATGACAGCCTCTTAATATATCTTTGAGTATTTTACTTTGCTATTAGTTTTGACCTTTTCCTTAAATATTTGATAAATTGTGATTGTCTATCATCCATAATTTTGTTTTCCCTAAAAAATTTCGATCTCTTTTGTTTCCATTGCAGGCCAAGATTGGGACCTTTCTTTATTTTCAGTATTGATCTTTGCTATTTTTACTTTTTGTTGTTGTTGTTCATGTCTTAGTTTGGGAAAGGGAGACTTTGGGGACCCTGCAGTTTTGCCACCATCTTTTCCAAAGTGTTTGAATCTTGGGTTTTTTGTTTGTTTTTTTTACCCACAATAAATGTGTATTTATTTATAAATTTCATACATGTGCTACACTGCAAAATTATGTGTTATAAAATGTACACTTGGAACAACAGAAATTTTAAAAGATGAGATAAAGAGAAATACATAAAAAGGTTTTAATACTTTTCTCTCTAATGGACCATCTTGATCCCTTCCGTAGGCACATACATCCCACTTTCAAGACACTACCCTAGAGATAAAGGCTGTCAAATGTGGTGCCTATTTCCCCAGCCTTTTCTCAGTGCATGTACTAACATATATATCTTATTTGTTAAAAACGTTGAGGGCATGGCAGTTCTTCGATTGGCTTTCTCCATATAACACCACATGTTGGACAGCCTTCCTCTCATTACATAAATCAAGCTCATGATTACAGCTCCACAGTAACCCATAATCAGAAACAGTTCATTTCTTTAATCAGACACTTATTAGACATTTAGAATCTCCTGATAGACATTTAGAATGCTCCTAATTGTTCATAAAGACAAAGAACACAACAAGGACCACCACTGTGTGTTCACAGATTATTCATTTTTTTTAACCAAACATGTGACTAGAGCTGCATGGTTAATAGTCTGCTCACACCTAATAAGTTACTCGATTTGCCCAAGTGCCCTATGGAGTAGGCAGTATAGAGAATCCTTCTCATTCTGTGGATGGGGAAATGGAGGTTCCAAGAGACTACCTGATCTAACACAAAATAATAAGAGCCACTACGTTCTCCGTGTATCGTGCTAAGAACTTGATATAGATTATCTGATTTAATCTTCACAAAAGTCCTAGAGGATAGGTATTACTACTATCCCCATTTTAGAGATGAGGAAACTGAGGCTCTGAGAAGTCAGCAACTTACTAAAGGGCACACAGAGTAGTGGGTAGTGGAGTGAGGTCAGACTCTGCAGCCTGGATATTTTCTGCCTGCCACTCACTCATTAGGGCTAGGGTGGGGTGGGATTGGAGGCCAGCACACCTACAGCCCTCTTCGAAATAAAGTACCAGCTACAGCTGCAGTCTGGGATGGCCTTGACACTCTGCCCTAGACCCTCCCTTGGTCACATCCTCATGAGCAGGGAGAACATTATACGCAGGGTTAGTAAAAAATATTTCAGGCAACGAATTCAAAACTGAACTGTACAGCACAGGGAACTCTGCTCAATATTATGTAACAACCTAAATGGGAAAAGAATTTGAAAAAGAATAGATACATGTATATGTATAACTGAATCACTTTGCTGTACACCTGAAACTATCACAACATTGTTAATCAACTACACCCCAATATAAAAATAAAACCCAGAGGGCCTCCCTGGTGGCGCAAGTGGTTGAGAGTCCGCCTGCCGATGCAGGGGATAGGGGTTCGTGCCCCGGTCTGGGAGGATCCCATATGCCGCGGAGCGGCTGGGCCCGTGAGCCATGGCCGCTGAGCCTGCGCGTCCGGAGCCTGCGCGTCCGGAGCCTGTGCTCCGCAACGGGGGAGGCCACAACAGTGAGAGGCCCGCATACCGCAAAAAAAAAACAAAAACAAAAACAAAAAAAACCCAGAAAACCTGAAACGAAGTTAACAGAAAAATCCCCTGGTTCTTGAAACTTGTTCTCTCTCTGTTGAGTTAATCTCTGTCCCACCACCAATGTCAAAGGTTTCTGGCTTCTTCCTCCTGGGTGGGGCCAGCTTCCTCCCATAAGGGGCACCTGTCAGTGTCAGCCACGTGCTTCTCACGCATTACTCACATGGTACGTAGACATGGGCGGCCCAGTTGCCCCGCTCGTGGGGAAAGGTGAGCACCCGGCTCCCGTGTTTTGCGCTACCATCTGCAGGCCACTCCTCGGTGCCTGGGAACATGTCCAGTACACTGTCGGGTACTGGCAACTTCTGGCTGGGAAGGGGGCTCTGGCCCCGACTGCGGCCTCCAGTCCCCGGCTGGCCCCGGGCCCCCGGCCTCAGCCTCAGCCTCGGAGCCACTGCTGCCGTAACCCACCCGGAGTGCCACACTCATGGGGGACCCCCTCCACTATAGCACAGCCTGCCTGCCAGCGGTTGAACCACACCAGGAATTCCTCTGCGCAGGAAGTTGGATCTGTTATTGAAAGAATCATTTTGTAGATGCTTTCCCCCAACTCTCTAAAATTATTCCAAGAAGACATTTTGAGACTCCCCCATGGTTAAAATAGACTATTCAGTTTTTAACAGCTTTCTGTCCCATTACTTAAAATTGGATTTATTTTTGTGTTAAAATGGTATATATTTGTAACAAGGAATTGGGGAACAGCATCTTCTTGATTGATGGATGAAATACATAATCATTCAGGTATGGTGAATTGAGGAGACTGTGGGAAGATTCCCTATCTCCAAGTATCTCCCCAACTACTAACCAGTACTTAGTATTCCATTAAAAATACTTCACTGTTGTTCTATTAGCATGAAGTCCGTTGATCAGATTTAGTTATCTGGAAAGGTCCTTCATACTCCTGCGATGGATGTGCTTCTATAGAAGGGAGTGGAAAGTAGCACGAGTCCTGTTTTTTCCTCCCGCCGGGGAGAGGGAAGTAGAACAAAAGAATCCAGTTTAAAAGATGACTATTTTTCCTAGGAAATTATTTCTGGCATATTAGAAATTTGGGGATACTTAAGTGTAATTTTGAGTGATACAAATTCTTAGGATAATGTGCTCATTAGTTTGTTACTCTTCCTTTTTAAAAAAAATAATTAATTAATTAATTTATGGCTGTGTTGGGTCTTCGTTTCTGTGCGAGGGCTTTCTCTAGTTGTGGCAAGCGGGGGCCACTCTTCATCGCGGTGCGTGGGCCTCTCACTATCGCGGCCTCTCTTGTTGCGGAGCACAGGCTCCAGACGCGCAGGCTCAGTAATTGTGGCTCACAGGCCCAGTTGCTTTGCGGCATGTGGGATCTTCCCAGACCAGGGCTCGAACCCGTGTCCCCTGCATTGGCAGGCAGATTCTCAACCACTGCGCCACCAGGGAAGCCCTGTTACCCTTCCTTTACTCTTCAAAACCTGTTCAACAAGAAGAGTTTTGTGAGGGAGTGTCTCAGTTAGCAGAGTATCCCAACTCACGAGGGAAGGAGTGCTGCTAATTGAACCTTCCAGAGGACTCACATTTTCATGAGAGGAAAGAAATTCAGTGCCTTCTCTGATTGTGGATTTTCTCTTGTTGACTTTTGATCTTGATGTTATTAAATACATTGCTGACCTCCTCACTAGAGGAAAGTAGAAAGGCAGAGAAACTTGTCCTAGACTAAGAAAATTCCTGTTTCCAAAATCTGTAAAGATAAACTAATTATGAAGAAGCAGAAACTTGATCATGGTAGTTCAAAATGGGATTCAGATAAAGTTTCACATAGCAAAAACCTTACTGAATAATTTTTGTGGTTTTTCAATGTTTTTAAAAGCCTCTCTTTTGAAAATGAATATTTGGGTATTCGTTGGCACTGTGGAGCAGAGATACTAAGTCTAGAAATAGTCTAGATGTTTACATATTTGTTTATATATGGGTTTATCTGCATTGATCATAATTCCTTGACTCTAAGATGTCTTTAAATATATCACATGTCATTATTTCATATACCACTAAGAAAGAAAAAATGCTCCCTATGGAATTCTGACATGCTTACAGTGCTTTAGGGTGCATCCTGATTTCAAAGATGTTAATATGTGAGAAAATATGCATCATAGAATTGATGAGGTATAGTATTTTTCTTAAACTGACAAAAACAGAAAATTGATATCCTTAATAACTTGTCCATCTATCTGAAATATTTAACAATACAGTCAATAGGTAAATGTATGCTTTAAAAATCTATTTACTAGGTACGATATTTCTAAGAAAAATCAAGACATTGATAGAATACCATTAATATTCACAGAATTAACAAAGCGACCTTACATCTATAGAAGCTATGCCCCAGATTTCCCCTGTCATGTTTTTTTAATTTTAATTTAATTTTATTTTTATTTTTAATATTAATTTTTTTATTTTTATTTTTGGCTGTGTTGGGTCTTAGTTGCGGCATGCAGATCTTTCGTTGCAGCATGCGAAGACTTCTCTCTAGTTGTGGCACGCAGGCTCAGTAGTTGCGGTGCCCGGGCTTAGTTGCCCTGTGGCATGTGGGATCTTAGTTCCCAGACCAGGGATCAAACCAGCGTCCCCTGCATTGGAAGGCAGATTCTTAACCATTGGGCCACCAGGGGAGTCTCTTCCCTGTCATGTTTTTAAGAATTCCCACTATTTGATATTTTCATTCCTGAGTAAAGCAATCTGGTCCCTGCAGTGCTGCCCAGACCAGGGTGTAGGGATTGCTTCTATTGTCTTTTCCAACTCTTTCAGCAGCCTTTTGAGAAAGAGCCTCTCATTTCCACTATTAGGTATCACTAATGCTCAGAAATGAATTTTATCACCTAACATCACCCCTGAATTAAAGTCTAAAGTTCTGTCCCACTTGCCACTTTCCTGAACATTCCAGGAAATGTGATCCTTGAGCTCATGATACAGCTGCGTTCTCTAGGTTGAGGTTGATCAACTACCTCTTGCTGCAAGATTTAGCCAACTTTACTTGAGAAGCTTATTATAAGTATTTTTAATGCTAAGCATATTATAGTACGAGGGGGAAAGGATTTGTATGTGGTGAACAGTTACCCATAGTCCCACTATCTTTGCCATTGGCAGCATTTTCGCACATTTCCTTCTAGTTTTTCACCACATAAATTTTTGCAGAGTTGAAATAACTTTTATGTGCAATTTGTGTGATGCTTTTTCACTCAACCTCATGTTATTAAAAAGAGTATTGTTAAAGGCTTGTAGCTAGTTGACTGTTTTATTCTGTAGATATATTAACCATTCCCCTATTGCTTGTTATTGGGCTCTATCCATTTTATTTTTGCAGTTCTGAATCATGTCAAAATGAACATCTCTGTATGCAAATCTCTGTCCACATTTTGATAGGGGACATAATCAACATTAATCCAACTGATTTGTACTGTTAAATTTCTTTCATGGGAAAAAAAAGGTCATAACAATCTGTCACCCAACCAAAAGGTAGGAGTGAATGTGAGAAAATGGTTGTGTTTATTTAATACTGTTATTATTTCAGCTCAGAGTTGAACTGGGAAACTGAGACACATAGGTAAAGCTGTCTCCTTGCTGGAGACACCATCAGTTGTGCTTGTTGCTGGGAAGCTGTTGTCCTCCTCACCTAGCCAGTGTCTTCCCTACTTCACTATAGTCCCGTGGAAATTCACTATCCTTGAAATTATACCAGGAGCCCAACAGCACTTTAAAAGCTCCTAATGGTGCCTGGCTCTCTCATATTTGGTTTTCCCCTCCCTTAAGGAGTAGGTATGGCCAAAATCACCAAACCAGATCCATGTTTGCCTTGCAAACCAAACAAACACTTCTGTTTTTGTTTTGCTTTGTGTCTGGACTAATTCTTAGCACCTCTTCTGCCTGTGAGCGATTTGTCACTTCCTTCTGTAAGACTGGCACCAGCAGAAATGCAGTCTCAGAGGATCCCGGGGAGAAAGCGAGGCCGACCCCCACTTCACTCAACACCTATGAAGATGGCAGTTCATAACCTTTATTCTGCTTCAGCTGGTTCTTTACCAGCAGTGAAGATCCCAAAGAAAAGAGGGCGGAAACCCGGGTACAAGGTATGGCTCCATCATCTCCTTTCTCCAAAGTGGAACTGTGCTGGGGCATGGCGCTTGGGCAGAACTCCAGTGCAGAATGTGATGAGAGGTTGGAAACTGGGTAAAGACAGGGTGAGAAATAAGTTTCTCTCAATGAAGCATGTGACAGACGAGGCTTCATTGTTGCAACATGGCACACAATACATGCTGTCGCTGTCATGTGCATTTTTACAAGTGGAGAAAGCAAATTACACCAGATGGGGAAAGTTGTAAGGCGAGCAGATTTTAGGGTCATAGCTAAACACACATTATTAAGCCTCGCATCTCAATTAACGTTTCAGACACTGAGCTTTCCCCTGACTGTTCTTATGAGGGCGGCTCTGGAAGCCACTTTCCAGAACTCATTTGTCATTAATTTCAGTAGAAGCAGATGATGTCCCTGAGACATTTAAATTAATAATGCGAGCAAGCTAGTGTCAAAGGTCGTGAAGAGTTTTCCCTAATAGAGCCTCAATAAGGGGACTTATCATGAAAATTCAGGGTGTTAATTCGTAGTTTCCTGCTTACAAAAGGCGCTGACGTCAAGATTGGCTACAAGGAGACATATCAGGCAAAATGAAAATCCTGTTACTCTTTCAAGAATTAATGATTTGGCGAGGCTGTGGGGTGGAGAATAAATTCTCTGATGTAACTGAAATCACATAAAACAACCCAAACCCGAGGGAGAGCTTCTCCTCTAAGATGTTTTTGAAGAGTCTGCTAGCAAAGAAAGATCATTGAGTTGTTTTCCATGAGCCTTTCGGGCATTAGAAAATGAGCTTCAGAAGTTTTCCTTCGTCTATTTTTCTAGAAATAAAGAGCTTATGTTTCCATCTTGAGATCTGAATACGCAAACCAAAATGCAAATTGGCAATTAACTCCCATATATTTAGGAAAATGTATGGAAATTATTTCAGGTCAGCAGAATGACAAAGCTTCCGGAAGAATTGGTAATGAATTCAACCTCTATCCCTTTGGTTCTTCACAGTTCTTCCAACTGCTGGAAAATAGACACAATAGGTAGGGGGAAGGTGATTTAAAGTTATTTGGGGGTCACTGGTTTTAGTAAAAGAAGCTTTTACTCAGCCAGCTCTTGAAGCAAAGCCTTCTGTCACTGGTTACTTTTTTAACAAAGAGAGCTTCCTTTTTCTCATGGGCACACCGGTTTCAGAATTGTGTCTCTGAAGCTGGCCCAGGGCAGGTCTCTCTGCTCAGCTACCTATGCAGTTGCTGGGGTCTGGGAATTGCATCTGAAAGGCTGGAGCAGGGCAGCCCTTCTGTTTATAGAGCCAGGGAGTGAATCCAGGATCTAAAGAAACACACTGAAAATTTTTCTCTCCTATTTGGCCTTTCTCCTGCTCCCCTGGGAGCTGTGACCCAAGAAAGAAAATTACCGACAGACACAGCATTTCTGGGGCCAGGAAAAATGGAAATTCACTCTGTGGAATGAACCCAACTTTGCAATTTTCCTGTCTCCTGAAAAAGGCAGTTTTCAGTTCTCCTAACACTCAGAGACAGCTCAGGGCAGGAAGAAAGCTTTGGAGACAGTTAGCTGACATACGGGCCCTGCACATGGCAGGTGGATCTTATTCCCATGCCTCACAGGGTCTCTTTTCTGGGGACAACAGGCCACAGCTCTTCTTTCAGTCCACCTCCCATATATTTGAGGAAATTGTGGGAATTATTTCAGGCCAGCAGCTCCCAGATATCTCCCCAAGCCATGGGCTTTGTGTTCGAGAAAAAAGGCTCCAAACCGGGTGCCAGTCTATATGAAGTTCCGACCCGCTCCTGGTGACAGGAGAAAAACGTCTAAAGTCTTCACAAAGCTAAAATGATTCTACCTAAAGGATCATCCTTTATTCTTTTTTTTTTTTTTTTTGGCTGTGTTGGGTCTTTGTTGCTGCCCATAGGCTTTCTCTAGTTGAGGCGAGCAGGGGCTACTCTTAGCTGCGGTGCGTGGGCTTCTCATTGTGGTGGCTTCTCTTGCTGTGGAGCACAGGCTCTAGGCTCGCAGGCTTAGTAGTTGCGGGTCGTGGGCTCTAGAGCGCAGGCTCAGTAGTTGTGGCGCACAGGCTTAGTTGCTCCGCGGCATGTGGGATCTTCCCAGACCAGGGCTTGAACCCGTGTCCCCTGCATTGGAAGGCAGATTCTTAACCACTGCGCCACCAGGAAAGCCCCAGGATTGTCCTTTATTCTGAAATATGTGCTTCCTGCTATTTTGGTGTTAAAGTTTATTAAGTGTCATATATTGTGAGCGTTTGGTAATCTTAAAAAAAATGTCCTTACTTGGCAAAATAAAGTTAGCAACGTATTAAGTCTCTCCGGTTTTATTTTGACAATTTCTTAGACCCTGAAGCCCCATTTTACCAGTAATGAAATGGTTTTAATTGTGGAGATGCCAGCAAGGAAAGTGTACAGTTTGATTCCATTTACCAAATGGCCACTCATTTGGCAATTTTAACTACCTGGGACACAGCTGGGGAGCCAGAGTTGTTAAAAAAAAATCCTGAGCAAGTGAAATAAGATATTACTTGGTCTACCCTTAAAGATCTTGTATTTTATTACTAAGAAAATGCTTCCAAACCCTTCCGCAGTGTCTGTTTACCTTTATTGTAGACGCATTTCTTACAAGCTTGATTATTGCAGTTTAATAGCCTTTGATTTGAAGGGGAAGATATTTTGGGAAGAAGATTGCACACACAGCTGGATACTGAAAGTATAATTATATGATATCATGTTAATAATTTAGAACAATAAAATATACAATAATATTATCAGTTATAAAATAATAACACTATAACTTTATGTCAGCACATTATTATATTTATATTAACAATATTATCATAATAAAATGGTAAGTTTTGAGCCAGGATATTCTGAGGATGCCTGGTTGTACCAACTGTATCACAGGTTTGTGCTGGTTGACATTTGTCGCTTCTTGCCTGGTGCTGTCCCAAGCTGCTCTGTCAACCACCTCTGTGTCCCTGCACGTGTGGAAACTCTCTCTGGTCCAAGTATGGGTATAAGCCTCTCCCTTTAAGACCCAAGCACAGCTAACACAGGCTGTGATATATAACCTCTTCTCTGAGTCTTGAGAATAACATGAGCAAATTATAGGCAGAAAAGGAAGGGTTTAACTGGCATTCAGATGTGAGTGCTCCAGAGTTCATGGGTCATTCCTCCTCCCAGGGCCCATCTGGCCATGTCTCTTGGCCCCGGCCTGCAGCCGCTTTGCTGGGGCACGCTTGCTGCTGTGAGTATCATTTTGTGGCCTTGCTGCCCCCTTCTCACCCCAGTCAAAGGAAGGAAAAACCTCTTAACGTCATATTTTCTCCGAAGAGCCATACTCTGCCATAAAAACAGCTTTCTTCATTATAAAACAGAACATTTACATCTCAGTTTGAAGAATCTGCTGTTGATTTAGGTCCTCGGTTCAGAGACTCCCCAAGGTCAACAGGTAGATTTTCCTTACATTTCATGACTAAGGAGACCATGGAAGTCTTTTTAAAAAGGTAAAGAGAGAGGGTCTGCACCAGGGATAAACCCTAACTTCCATTCAGTAGACATAGCTGATTATAATGGCTCCAAATAGCGGGATTTTCAGCTTCTGTGTCTTTATGATTTAAGCAGGAAGAAAAAAGTGCCGGTTTTTTAAGATAGCCATTTGTTCCCAGTACACAATAATAATAATTAATACTAATAGCAATAATAGTCATAAGTAACACTTACTGAGCACTTCTACATTTGAGTCTCTGGGCTTAAGCACTTTATATATATATATTTCTTATAGATCCTTGATAATTTCATAGTGAGAGGAGTCAGGAAAACTGCAGGAATTAGGCATGAATTAACCATGACCCGCAGCCTGAGGCCACATACTGTCGGGCCAGCAGCCCTCGCCACCTCAGCAATCTCCTTGCATTATTGTTCAGAATAGTATTTGTGTTTCCTGGTTCAAAAAAGAGTAGATTACTTTCTTTTTTTGTTTGTTTGTTTTTTGTTTTGTTTTTTTTTCTTGCTGTTCGCAGGCCTCTCACTGTTGTGGCCTCTCCCGTTGCGGAGCACAGGCTCTGGACGCACAGGCTCAGTGGCCATGGCTCACGGGCCCAGCCGCTCCGCGGCATGTGGGATCTTCCCGGACCGGGGCACGAACCCGTGTCCCCTGCATCGGCAGGCGGACTCTCAACCACTGCGCCACCAGGGAAGCCCTAGATTACTTTCTGTTTGCTCTGTTTAACCAGCTAAGAAAAGTGTAACATGCTCTAGAAAGAATATCATCCCTGAAATATTAAAAACAAATAGTTTATATGTTCTAAAATGTTAATAATTGTATCATTCAGCATACAAATTCAGCTGCTGTAACAAAGGCCAAAGAACAGTGGCTTAAAGAAGATAGAAACTAATTTATCTCTCATGTTACTGTCTGGGAAGGCCATGTGGGGCTGATTCGATGACTCCACCGTGTGGAGGACCCAGGCTCCTCTTATATTGTTGCTCTGCTATCTTAAGACACAGTCTCTACCTCATGCTCTAAGGTGGCTCCTCCAGGTCCCGCCATCCCACTACTTCGGCCAGCAGAATGGGGACAGAGGTGGTGGAGGGCACGTTGTTCCCCTTTAAGGGTGAAACCTTCAGAGTTGTACACACCCTCACACTAGCAACTCACTGGCCGGAAGTGAGTCACTTGGCCACACTTAGCTCCACAGGAGGCAGGAAAATGTAGTGCTGAGGGACCACGCGATAAGCTGAAATCCAGGGATTCCATTAATAAATGAAGAAAGGAGCATGGATATTTGGGAAGAGCCAGCAATTTCTGCTAACTATTTAAAGGACAGTCTTCCATTAACTGGTAAATTCACTTTATAAAGAAAGTAATTTTCTAAAGAGCAACAGTAAATGCAACCTTTTGTTTTGTTTCTCCTTTCTTATTGTCATCCTTTTCCCCCCCGAAAAAGTATGTGTTCTTGGCACTGTGTAACAAGGACGTCAAGTTAACAAAAATCTCAGTTAAGAGAATGTTCAAACTTAAGTGGAAAGGGTTGTTTGTTTGTTTGTTTCAACATTTGTTTAAAGCCTCTTTCTAAAGTGTGTTTTTATTATAACTGTTGAGTTGGTTTCTGTGCTTCTTTGATTATCCAGATCTTCTATTGCCTTAAGAGTCATAGTTACGAACACTAACGGCAGCCTAATAGTATGGAAGGGAAGAATCGACATCTAACCTTTCCTGTGCCTACTTTCAAGGTCCCCCTCTTGCTGATGGTGCATATGAAGTACCACCTGTGGCCCACGAGGGAAATGACTACAAAGGCACTAGGCAGGGGCCATTCCCTTGGGCTGAACGGTGTGCAGCACCTAGGGAGGGGACGGTCTCTCCTGGGGTTTTCTGTGACCCTCCTGCCCTCAGCCCAGAGCTGGAGCAATGGTCAGGGGTGAGGCTAAGCAGTGGATCTGGGGCAGCGGTATCTGGTGAATGTTTCCTGACCAGCATGCTGAGTGTAACTCAGACATGAATGTTAGTTGGTATTTTCACTTATGTTAAGGAGTGAGAGAAATGTAAACAGTGAAGTTGTATGTTGGAATTTCACTCATTTGTCAAGGATGTGGTTGACTTCTTTTCTGAATTGGATAATAGTTTGTGAAAACAAAAAATATTTGTTTTTTCATTCTATTCGCTGTGTAATGACTACAGACAAGACACACTTTTAAGTTTAATTTGCATTTTTAATATTTTCTCCATCACTCTCTTAAGCCTATAAGTCAACAAAACAGTAAATCCAGCCCTATTTGTAGCATTTGCCAATTTCCAAGGTGTAAATATTCCCAACATGGCCAGTTTCAAGGCACCAATGTGACTTTCCTGAACGTGGAGTTGGTAAAAGATGTGCTGCAGTATCACTCTTGTACTCTATTTCCACACAGATGCAACAGTAAAAATAATTAGAAAGTGATAAGTTTTGAGTATCTATTACCTTTTTTGTTTTTTGTTTTTGTTTTGGCGGTACGCGGCCCTCTCACTGTTGTGGCCTCTCCTGTTGCGGAGCACAGCCTCCGGACGCGCAGGCTCAGCGGCCATGGCTCAGGGGCCCAGCCGCTCCGCGGCATGTGGGATCTTCCCGGACCGGGGCACGAACCCGCGTCCTCTGCATCGGCAGGCGGACTCTCAACCACTGCGCCACCAGGGAAGCCCTGCCTTTGTTCTTAATATATTTTAAAAATTAATACTCTGTAAGTGTATGCACTTTAATTTTTAATAATTGCTGTGTTTAACAAACAACTTGCAATATTCCTGAAAATTTAACAATCACCTCTTGTGAACCAATAGAAGTTGCTCCACCTCCCCACTGCTCTGAGCTCTGCTATGCACAGGATGCCTGTAAGTGTATGTTCCATATCCCCACTCTCGTCTTCAGGGCCGACCCCACGCCTGCTGATGCATAGAACTTGGCTCCCTCACCAGTTTCTGTAAGAAACTGCATCACAGCAAGCATTCCTTGAAATGTGTGGTCTCTACTAAAGATTGTTGGAGTCACAGGGCAGCGTCGACATTTATTAAATACTTCACATGGATGGATCTGTTTTTCTGCATCCCACTTTATCCAATGATGGTTATTTTTGTTTTCCTTTTTCTTCCTTCTGTCTCCTCGTACTCACGGAGTACGGGCTTCACGGCTTCATTGGTTCCTCTCTCGGCTGCCCTCTGTCAGGAGGAAATTAACCCATTCTTCTCAGCCCCACCCAGGCAGGATGGTAGCACCACCTCCGCCTCCGTGCACACTAACCCTAGGGCGGGGAACTGTCTCTCCTGGGGTTTTCTGTGACCATCCCCGCCCTCCTGCCCTCACCCCAGGGCTGGAGCAATAGTCAGGGGTGAGGCTAAGCAGTAGGTCTGGGGCAGCGGTATCTGGTGAATGTTTCCTGACCAGCATTCTGAGTGTAACTCAGATATAAATGTTAGTTGGTATTTTCACTTATGCTAAGGAGTAAGAGAAATATAAACAAAGCCAAAGGATACTGGCCCCTCCATCCCTTGCATGTTTAATCTCTCCCAAGGGAAAGGAGAAAAAGGTGTGGGTAAACCCAGAAACAGGCTGACTCCTCGGAATGGAATTAGGCCATTGGCCACAAACTTCTTGTTGTTGGAGCTGATTTGCATTTCCAACAGGCAAGTTTTTTAGACTAAAGTCTAAGGTTAAACACGGTGAGGTATTCAATTTTCCCTAACCCTGCTCCCTGAATCTCAGCAGAACCCTGAGGGAGTTTCGTGTGAAGAAAGAGTGAGCCTAAAGGAGAAGTGTGCCCCCAGGGAAAGCTATGGGCAGGGACGTGGACAAAGCTATCCTCGGATGGTGTGGGAGGGGAAGGAAGGGAGAGAAAACATGATTTTTAAAAAATAGAATCTGGTACATCAGTTTCCTAGGGCTGCTGTAACACAATACAACAAACTGGGTGGCTTAAACAGTGCAAATTCTTTAAATTTTATTTTTATTGAAATATAGTTGATTTACAAGGTTGTATTAATTTCATGTTAGATATACATATATATCACTTAATATATATACATGTTAGATATATGTATTACTTATATATGTGTATTACTGAATATGTATATTCTTTTTCAGATTCTTTTCCATTATAGGTTATTATAAGATATGGACTATAGTTCCCTGTACTATATAGTAGGTCCTTATTGTTAATCTATTTTATATATAGTGGTGTGTATCTGTTAATTCCAAACTCCTAATTTATCCCCCCCTCCTTTGGTAACTATAAGTTTATTTTCTATGTCTGTGAGTCTATTTCTGTTTTGTGAATAAGTTCATTTGTATTATTTTTTTAGATTCCACATATGAGTGATATCATATGATATTTGTCTTTGTCTGATTTACTTCACTTAGTATAATAACCTTTAGGTCCATCCATGTTGCTGCAAAAGGCATTATTTCATTCTTTTTTATGGCTGGGTAATATTCTATTGTGTACATATACCACAACTTCTTTATCTATTCATCTGTTGATGGAACAACAGAAATTTATTGTCTCACAATCCTGCAGGCTGGAAATCTGAGATCAAGATAAGCCAGGTTGGTTCCTTCTGAGGGCTGGGAGGGAGGATCTGCTGTTGCAGGCCTCTCTCCTAGCTCTGGGGGGCCTCTGGTGTTCTTTGGCTTGTGGATGGCATTCTCCCTGCGTCTTCACATTGTCTTCCCTCTGTACATGTTTGTCTGTGTGTCCAAATATCCCCTTTCTATGAGGACACAGTCATATTGGATCAGGGCCCACTCTAATGAGCTTATCTTAACTTGATCATCTGCAAAGACCCTATTTCCCAATAAGGTCACATTTACAGGTACTAGGGGTTAGGACTTCAACATCTTTTGGTGGGGAGACACATTTTAATCCATAGCATCCAGTATAATAATCTTTATCTTGTAACTAGACATTTAGTCCATTTATATTTAAAGTAATTATCGATAAATTTGGGTGTAAATCTATGTCTTATTTTCTGTATTCTATTTGTCTCACTCATTCTATGTTCCTTTTACCTGTCTTTCCTGCCTTCTTTTGGATTTTTAAGCATATAATTCTTTCTTTTCTACTTCTTGAAGTTTAAGCACTATGTTTTCTATTGTATTACTGATTGCTCTAGAAATTACAGCATGCTTACGTACTAGAGTTTTCTAAAGTTAACCTTACCTTTGCTTCTTCCTAGATCATACAAGGACCTTAGGACACTTTAACTCCATTTATCTCCCCATGTCAATATTACTGTCGTTACACATCTTAATTCTTTTTTGCTTTTTTAATCCCCCAAAACAATTATTTTTGGTTTGTACAATTATTTTCATTTAGATTCACCTGCTTATTTACCACTTAAAAAATTCTTCATTTCTTTTTGCATATCATACATTCTACCTGAAATCACTGTCCATTTCCTGCAGTACATCTTTTAGAAGTCCCTTTAATATATATCCTCTAGTGATGAATGCTCTTAGCTTTTGTTGTCTGGAAGTACTTTTATTTCATCTTCACTTTTGGAAAAAAATATATTTGCTGGGTGTAGAATTCTAGGTTGTTATTTTCCTTGCAGCACATTGAAGGTATTATTCCATTTATCTTCTGGGGCCCATTGTTGTAAAGAACTCAGCTCTCCATCTGGTTTATGTGAGTGTTCCCTGGCAGGTTTTGTATTTTTAAGCTAATTTTAAGATCTTTTTCTTTGTCTTCAGTGTTCTACAATTTCATTCTGTTGTGTCTACCTGTGGATTTCTTTTTTATTCATCTTATTTAGAGTTTGTTGGGCTTCCTGAATCTGTGGATTAGAACTTTCATCAGATCTGGAAAATTCTTAGCCATTATCTTTTCAAATATAATCTCTGTTCCATTCTTTCTGAAACTCTAATGTTAAAACTTCTCATATTCGCATTGTCTTTTAACCTTCCCTCAATAGTTTTTATCTATTTGTCTCTATGCTACTTTTTGGTGAATTTCTTCTGACATATCTTCTGGCACACTAATTCTTTCTTTAGCTATGTTTAGTATGCTGTTAAATCTGTTTATTTAGTTTTTAATTTTAGTTATTGTATAGAAGTTAAATTTGGTTCTTTTACATTTTGCTATGCTATTTTTTATAGTTTTCTGTTCTCCAGAGATATTTTCAAACTTGTTCTTTATATCTTTATACATAGTATCACACTTGCTTTTAGAATCTAAGTTTGATAATTGAAATATCTTATTTTATTTATTTATTTATTTATATTTATTTATTTATTTATTTATGGCTGCATTGGGTCTTTGTTGCTGTGCACAGGCTTTCTCTAGTTGCGGCGAGCAGAGGCTACTCTTCGTTGCTGTGCGCAGGTTTCTCATAAGAAGAAAGAAGCGGTGGTTTCTCTTACTGTGGAACACAGGCTCTAGTCGCACGCAGGCTTCAGTAGTTGTGACGCATGAGCTCAGTAGTTGTGGCGCACAGGCTTAGTTGCTCCACGGCATGTAGGATCTTCCCGGATCAGGGCTTGAACCCGTGTCCCCTGTACTGGCAGGCGGATTCTTAACCACTGTGCCACTAGAGAAGCCCCGTTTCTGGGTTTTACTGCTATGTGTTTTTATTGCCCATTCTTGCTTTGGTTCCTTGCTTCCTTGTGTGTTTGGGCTGTGTTATTCACTGACTTTGAAAAATTATTTTGGGGACTTCTTTGAGACCTTTCTCCAGAGATGATTTGTGTTTGTTTCTCCAGGCAACCTGGGAGCACTGCCAGATTGGGTAATTTTTAAACTAACTTCACAGCCTGAAGTTTTCTTGGTTGCCCAAGTTCTGTGAACTTGAGCTGCAAATCTGTGTGAGCTCTGGCTTGTGGCAATATCTTCCCAGGGATTCTGCACACCCCCTCCCCCAGTGTCAAGGCAACTTTCCTTAGAGTCAGGTATGGGTGGGGTAGGGCAGGACAAGTTTACAGCTAGCTTACCCTTACCCTGAGGTTGTAGCCCTTTGGGTGAGCCCTGATCCATGGCAATTCCGAGGTCTAGATTTCACCTATATTTGGGCCCAATTATCCTTTATATATTGTTAGCGCCTCCATACTTTTACTAATCTTACATTTTATCCATTGTTGGTAGTTGTTTTCAGTTAATCCAAATAAGATAATTTTCTATATTCCCAGAAACAAAACTCCAAAGAAATTTAGGATGCCTCATTTCTTCTAATCAACATTCAAAATATGGCACTGACACTGGTTTTATCTCACACTCTTTAATGATTTCAGAAATAGTCTAATGCAAGGTACATACACAACATTACGAGTTGGAATAGAACTTAGAAACCAACAAGCTGGGATTTCGCAGGTGGTCCAGTGGTTAAGACTCCATGCTTCCACTGCAAGGGGCACGGGTTCGATCCCTGGTCCGGGAACTAAGATCCTTTATGCTGAGTGGCAAGGCCAAAAAAAAAAAAAAAAAAATGCCAACAACCCTACCCGCATTAATGGCTTTGGAAGATGAAGCCCAGAGGCACTGAATGGGTTGCTCAGAGTCCCATATGAGTCAGGGGCAGAACCAGGATTAGAACCCCAGCCCTCTCTGAGTCCTGTGTTCTCACCACTCCCCTGCAGCTCATTGGGCAATGTGAAATCATGTCAATTCTCAGTGTTCATTTCCCAGATGAGGAAATGTGGATGCTCGACTTCTTTTTCACGTCCTCTCCCAGAAGTTCCGCATAGAATGTTTCCTGTAGTATTCTGAAATTTTACTGCTTGAGTATTAGAGGAGGAATGTTTTGAACCTTAGACACAAGCCAGTATTATGGCTTCCCCAAAGTTAACTAAATGAGCAACAAGTAAAATGCTAATGTTTTAAACTAATGTAATAAAAATATACTATCAAACAAAGTTTATGTGAATAAATCTAGAAGTTATCTTTGATTTTGCACTTTCTCTCTCTAATCACCTTAATTTCACCTCCAAAGTACACCTGAATCCAACCAATTCTTTCTGTCTTCACTACTTTCACCCTAGCTCAGCCACCTATGCCTCTTGTCTGGACCATATGATAACCTCCTCACTAGTATTCTTTTCTCTATTTTGCCTCTCCCCATCCATTCTCCATATAGCAGCCATACTTAATTTTATAAAATAAAAACTGGGTTGTGTCTTTCTCTGCTTAAAATTCTCTAATTGTTTCCATAACTCTTAGAATAAAATCCAAACTTTTTAATCTGACTGTATTTATTTACTAGGAGCGCTATAACAAAGTACTACAAACTGGGTGTCTTAAAACAACAGTTCTGGAGGCCAGAAGTCCAAAATCAAGGTGTTGGAAGGGCCATGCTCTCTCTGAAGTTTCTAGGGTAGGATCCTTCCTTGACTCTTCCTAGCTTCTAGTGGTTGCCTGCAATCCTTGGTGTTCCTTGGTTGTAGACATATCACTCCAATTTCTGCCTCCACTGTCACATGGGATTCTCCCTGTGTGTCTGTGTCTGTGTCCAAGTTTCCCTCTTCTTATAAGAACACCAGTCATTGGCATTAGGGCCCACTCTAATCCCGTATGGCCTCATCTTAACTTGATTACATCTGCAAATACCCTATTTCCAAGTCAAGTCCTATTCACAGGTACTGGGAGTTAGGACTTGAACAAGTCTTTTTTGAGAGGGATACGATTCAGTCTACAACACTGACTTAGAAAGCCCTCATGATTGGGCCCTGACCACCCAGCTAACCTCATCTTGCATCCTTCTGCCTCTTGCTCATAATTCCAGCCACTCTGGCTTCCTGGTTCTTTGAAGAAGCCAAGCTTTAGGAGGCTTACACTGACCACTCTGTCTCCTTCAAAAGTTCTTTCCTCAGCCTCCCTCTTTTTTTTTTTATAAATTTATTTATTTTATTTATTTAATTTTTTGCCTCATTGGGTCTTTGTTGCTGCGTGTAGGCTTTCTCTAGTTGTGGCGAGCGGGGGCTACTCTTCGTTGCGGTGTGTGGGCTTCTCATTGCAGTGGCTTCTCTTGTTGCAGAGCACGGGCTCTAGGTGTGCGGGCTTCAGTAGTGGTGGCATGCAGGATCAGTAGTTGTGGCTCGTGGGCTCTAGAGCGCAGGCTCAGTAGTTGTGGCACACAGGCTTAGTTGCCCCGCAGCATGTGGGATCTTCCCGCACCAGGGCTCGAACCCATGTCCCCCGCATTGGCAGGCGAATTCTTAACCACTGAGCCACCAGGGAAGCCCTCAGCCTCCCTCTTGTCATTCAGATCTTGATGTAGGTGTCACCTCCTTATCAGCCTACCCTAGTCACCTGGTCCCTTTTTATCACATCCCCATATTTTACTTCTCAGAGTAGTACTTATCACAATTTGACATTTTTGTTGTGTTTCTTATTTGTTTCCTCCACTATGATATTACCTCATCAAGAACAATGACCTTATCTCCCCCATTTACAGAGGTATCCTCAGCACCTACAACAGTTTCCTGCACACAGTAGGTGCTCAATAAATATTTGTTGAGTAAATGACTGCCTCATGGAATGATTTTTTTTCCCTTTTTAGACTTAGCTTAAATGATACAACTTGGAAAGGGCAGCTCCTGCCTAAGCAATACTTAACGTACTGGGAATATTTCTTAAAGGGGATTATGTGCAATGTGTAAGGTAGGAGGGTGGGTTTTCAAAGATTTGGGAAGATGTGATCCCAAGTGGGTAAGTGTAGAAAATGTAGATGGGTCCTAGAAGAAAGACGGGCAATTTCCCTTTCCTGCCATGGCTACATGAACAAGAAACTTGGAACTCACTTGTATTTCTAGAATTTCTAATAATAAAATTATAATACTAGCAGCAATAATGATCAGAAATACTTACTGAGTTCTCACTTTGCACTAGCCCTATGCTAAATGTTTACTTCATTCTTTTTTTTTTTTTTTTTTCATTTAAAGCTTGTGTTTCCTTATTTATTTTCATTTTGGATGACCTGTCCATTGGTGAAAGTGGGGTGTTAAAGTCCCCTACTATGATTGTGTTACTGTCGATTTCTCCTTTTATGGCTGTTAATATTTCCCTTATGTATTGAGGTGCTCCTATGTTTGGTGCATAAATATTTACAATTGTTATATCTTCTTCTTGGATTGATCCCTTGATCATTATGTAGTGTCCTTCTTTGTCTCTTCTAGTAGTCTTTATTTTAAAGTCTATTTTGTCTGATATGAGAATTGCTACTCCAGCTTTCTTTTGGTTTCCATTTGCATGGAATATCTTTTTCCATCCCCTTACTTTCAGTCTGTATGTGTCTCTAGGTCTGAAGTGGGTCTCTTGTAGACAGCATATATATGGGTCTTGTTTTTGTATCCATTCAGCCAGTCTGTGTCTTTTGGTGGGAGCATTTAGTCCATTTACATTAGGTAATTATTGATATGTATGTTCCTATTCCCATTTTCTTAATTGTTTTGGGTTCGTTATTGTAGTTCTTTTCCTTCTGTTGTGTTTCTTGCCTAGAGAAGTTCCTTTAGCATTTGTTGTAAAGCTGGTTTGGTGGTGCTGAACTCTCTCAGCTTTTGCTTGTCTGTAAAGGTTTTAATTTCTCCATCAAATCTGAATGAGATCCTTGCTGGGTAGAGTAATCTTGGTTGCAGGTTTTTCTCCTTCATCACTTTAAGTATGTCCTGCCACTCCCTTCTGGCTTGTAGAGTTTCTGCTGAGAGATCAGCTGTTATCCTGATGGGGATTCCCTTGTGTGTTATTTGTTGTTTTTGCCTTGCTGCTTTTAATATGATTTCTTTGTGTTTAATTTTTGACAGTTTGATTAATATGTGTCTTGGCGTATTTCTCCTTGGATTTATTCTGTATGGGACTCTCTGTGCCTCCTGGACTTGATTAACTATTTCCTTTCCCATATTAGGGAAGTTTTCAACTATAATCTCTTCAAATATTTTCTCAGTCCCTTTCTTTTTCTCTTCTTCTTCTGGAACCCCTATAATTCGAATGTTGGTGCGTTTAATGTTGTCCCAGAGGTCTCTGAGACTGTCCTCTGTTCTTTTCATTCTTTTTTCTTTATTTTGCTGTGCAGCAGTTATTTCCACTATTTTATCTTCCACCTCACTTATCCGTTCTTCTGCCTCAGTTATTCTGCTATTGATCCCATCTAGAGTAATTTTTATTTCATTTATTGTGTTTTTAATCGATGCTTGATTCGTCTTTAGTTCTTCTAGGTCCTTGTTAACTGTTTCTTGCATTTTGTCTATTCTATTTCCAAGATTTTGGATCATCTTTACCATCATTATTCTGAATTCTTTTTCAGATAGACTGCCTATTACCTCTTCATTTGTTAGGTCTGGTGGGTTTTTATCTTGCTCCTTCTCCTGCTGTGTGTTTTTCTGTCTTCTCATTTTGCTTATGTTACTGTGTTTGGGGTCTCCTTTTTGCAGGCTGCAGGTTCGTAGTTCCCGTTGTTTTTGGTGTCTGTCCCCAGTGGCTAAGGTTGGTTTAGTGGGTTGTGTAGGCTTCTTGGTGGAGGGGACTACTGCCTGTGTTCTGGTGGATGAGGCTGGATCTTGTCTTTCTGGTGGGCAGGTCCACGTCTGGTGGTGTGTTTTGGGGTGTTTGCGGACTTTTTATGATTTGAGGCAGCCTCTCTGCTAATGGGTGGCGTTGTGTTCCTGTCTTGCTAGTTGTTTGGCATAGGGTGTCCAGCACTGTAGCTTGCTGGTCGTTGAGTGAAGCTGGGTGCTGGTGTTGAGATGGAGATCTCTGGAAGATTTTCGCCGTTTGATATTATGTGGAGCTGGGAGGTCTCCTGTGGACCAGTGTCCTGAAGTTCGCTCTCCCACCTCAGAGGCACAGCACTGACTCCTGGCTCCTCAATTTGGGATGATTTGTTGTCTATTCATGTATTCCACAGATGCAGGGTACATGAAGTTGATTGTGGAGCTTTAATCCGCTGCTTCTGAGGCTGCTGGGAGAGGTTTCCCTTTCTCTTCTTTGTTCTCACAGCTCCTGGGTCTCAGCTTTGGATTTGGCCCCGCCTCTGCGTGTAGGTCGCCGGAGGGCGTCTGTTCTTCGCTCAGACAGGACAGGGTTAAAGGAGCAGCCTCTTCGGGGACTCTGGCTCACTCAGGCCGGGCGGGAGGGAGGGGCACGGAGTGCGGGGCGAGCCTGCAGCGGCAGAGGTCGGCGTGACGTTGCACCAGCCCGAGGCGCGCCGTGCGTTCTCCCAGGGAAGCCGCCCCTGGATCCCGGGACCCCGGCAGTGGCAGGCTGCACAGGCTCCCGGAAGGGCGGTGTGGACAGTGACCTGCGCTCGCACACAGGCTTCTTGGCGGCGGTAGCAGCAGCCCCAGCGTCCCACGCCCGTCTCTGGGCTCCGCGCTTTCAGCCGCGACTCGCGCCCGTCTCTGGAGCTCCTTTACGCGGCGCTCTTAATCCCCTCTCCTCGTGCACCGGGAAACCAAGAGGGAAGAAAAAGTCTCCTGCCTCTTCGGCAGCTCCAGAGTTTTCCCGGACTCCCTCCCGGCTAGCTGTGGCACATTAGCCCCCTTCAGGCTGAGTTCTCGCCGCCAGCCGCAGTCCTCTCCCTGCGCTCTGACGGAAGCCCGAGCCTCAGCTCCAGCGCCGCCCGCCCCGGCGGGGGAGCAGACAAGCCTCTCGGGCTGGTGAGTGCCGCTCGGCACCGCTCTTCTGTGCGGGAATCTCTCTGCTTTGCCCTACCCAGGTATGTGGGGAGTTTCTTGCCTTTTGGGAGGTCTGGGGTCTTCTGCCAGCGTTCAGTAGGTGTTCTGTAGGAGTTGTTCCACGTGTAGCTGTATTTCTGGTGTATCTGTGGGGAGGAAGGTGATCTCCGCGTCTTACTCTTCCGCCATCTTACCCGGAAGTCCTGTTTACTTCATTCTTGTCACATCCTTGTGAGAAGGTGCTGTTATCCTTACCTTACAGATGAGGAAATGTAGGCTCTGAAAGTCTAAGTAGTGAGACTTAGGACAGGGTTAGTGAGTGACTGAGCTAGGCTTTGAACCCAGACCCAAAAGCTAGTGCTCCATTGTATGTGCCTACTGCTATCCTGAACTTATTTTAGTTTTGCTTTGCTGCTTCATCCTCTGCTGATGTGCAGGCAGGCTCTACACATCTTTATAGTCCCCCTGACCACATTCTGTATCCTTCATTTACTAACCTCTTGTTGTCAATCTAACAAATACTCTTTAGTCAGTACTTCTGTTTCTCCACACTTGCATATTTCTGGATAAATACTTGAATTTTACATCAGCTGATCCCTTCTTCTTTAGTGTGCCCTGGCCACACATCTCAGTTTGCAGACAAATCCCCTCCCAACTCTTTGCAGTGATTTTCTAGCAAATGTCTTAGAGAAGGTCTTCCCCTGAAGACAGTGGGAGCAAGAAACTCTCCAGGTCCGTATTTTGGATCTGTGAATGGAAAAGAAAGATGAGCTGATCCCAGATTCCCCAGCCCCTTTGGTGGAGACTCCAGCTGGCAGGGGCCGCCTCTATGCCTCTGCTTCACCCCACCATGATGCTTTAAGAAGGCAAAGCACAGCCACTGGCAACCATACCCTGGATGAGGAGTCGCCTTACCCATTTGATCGAGGTTTTGAATTTCAGGTAAAGGTGCCAACTTTGCCAGCATCTGTACAGGGCTGTTGGCTTTGAAGGCCAAGGATTAGCTCCTGCATGTCAGAGCAAGGCATCCTGGGCAGTAAATCTTCTTCCAGTCTTATGCAGCCAAGAAAGAGGCCTCTCCTCCCTCCTTCCTCTTTATTTTACCCAGTTTATTCTGCCAGATTCTGTTTTGGATATTTTTTAAATAAAGTATACTTTAGAACAGTTTTAGGTTTAGTGAAGGGTTGCAAATCTACAGAGGATTCTCATATACCCGACACCTAGTTCCTCCTGTAGTTAACATCTTCCATTATTATGGTACATTTGTCACAGCTAGTGAACCAATAACCATACAGTATTGTTAAACAAGGTCCATATTTTATTGAAATTCATTAGTTTTCCCCTATTTTGTTCCAGAATCCATCCAGGATACCTCATTACATTTAGTCATCATGTCTCCTTAGGCTCCTCTGGGCTGTGAAAATTTCTTAGACTTTTCTTGTTTTTGTTGACATTGGCAGTTTTGAGGAGTATTGGTCAAGTATTCTATAAAACGTTCTGCAACTTGGGATTTTTGAAGTTTATCCCCTGAGTAGATGGGAGTTATGGAGTTTTGGAAAGAAGATCTCAGAGGTAAGGTGCCATTCCCATGACGTCATATCAAGGGTGCAAACTATCGACATGGTTTATCACTGTGGATGGTGATCTGGATCCCCTGGCTGAGGTGGTGTGTGACCAGTTTCTCCACTGTAAAGTTACTTTTCCCCCCATTCCCATACTGTCCTCTTTGGAAGGAAGTCACTGTGTGTGGCCCACACTTAAGGAGGAAGAGTTATACTCCACAATAAAATATTTGGAATTTTTATACATGGGAGATCTGTCGATTCTCCCCATGTATTTTTACTTAGTCAGTCACTCATTTATCTGAGTATGGAGTCATGGATATTCACTGTATACTTTGAATTATAATCCACTACTACCTTCTTTATCTGTTGCTCGTGTTGCTCCAGGTTTGGCCATTGAAAGCTCTTTCAGTTGACTCCCATGCCCCTATGACCTACCCCTCTCCCTTTTCTAGGTTACCTTACTTCTGATTCATTCTTTTTTTTTTTTTTGCGATACGCGGGCCTCTCACTGTTGTGGCCTCTCCCGTTGCGGAGCACAGGCTCCAGACGTGCAGGCTCAGCGGCCATGGCTCACAGGCCCAGCCGCTCCGCAGCATGTGGGATCTTCCCGGACCGGGCACGAACCCATGTCCCCTGCATCGCCAGGCGGACTCTCAACCACTGCGCCACCAGGGAAGCCCATGATTCATTCTTTATATTAAGCAATGAGATAGAAATTTCAGAATGCTGAGTCAAAGGATATTCCTATTGATGATTTATCCTCTTACCAAAAGGATATTTTTTAAAAGTCATATACCACCCACAGTTGCATGAGGTTCCTTCTTTGTTCAAAAGTCCCAGAAGTTGTTTTACAGGTTGAATGAATGAATGAATATGTAAGGTTTTTCCTGCAACCAGCTGACTTATTCTAATCCCTTTCATTGCTTCACCTGGGCAGGAATTATGGGCAGAGGTAACAGCCAACTATATTATTTCATTGGAGGTGGGTTCACTGGACAGATCCCCCTCTAATAAATATTAAAATAGTGAGCAAGTATTAAAGTTAGGGTCATTATGAAGTTTACCTGAACAGTAAACAGTGTCTGCTATCTAAGTCTTAGCTGCCGTCATCCTCCTTCTCATCATCATCCATCTCATCATCATCATTGTCATTTTTCTCAGGAAGGATCACACAGATCTTTGGGTAATTTACTTAAAGAACACAGGCGGGAAAATGACGACTTACTAATCCTGTTTATTTTCCCCCACCAACACTGTTATCTGTATGTTGGGCGTTGAAGGGCTTTAAGCCTGTAAAGGAGGATTTAGCCAAGGTTCTTCCAGAGCCTGTTGCCCACGGTCCTTGGAGACTGTCACCACCAGCCTCTCCATCACAAGCTGTACCTTCCTAGAGATACCACTCCTAGAGACACCACCAGGGGAACCCTTGGTGCCTGAGCTGGGAGAACAGGCAGAGTGGCCGCAGACCTCTTCACACTTGGCAGATGAGGAAACCCTGCCATAGTCATGGTGACTGAGTCTCAGGAGGTTTCCCATCTACTCTGTCCCACCACTGAAGTTTCTTTTAAATTATTTTTGTAATACTTAGTATGGTATTGCTACATGATGAGCCTTTTAATTTTTTCAAATGCTAAACTCAAATTAAGATGAACGATCTATTGTTAATTGCTGCTTCTGATTATACAGGATCTCTAGCAAGAGCCCCAGACTCTGCACACATACAGCCTTGTATAGCCAACATGCTCACTTTTGGCCTGTCTCCTTTTAAATTCATTTCAATTAATTTAAATTCATTTCTGCACATCCCACTGTGCCCTCAATGCTGCTCAGCAGCCAGATTCCGTTCCCCCCACGGCCTCCCACCCCGCTAGTTCGTTAACCCACTCTCCTCCACCCTCACACACAGCTTCCAGCATCACTGAGAAATTAGAAGCCATTGCAAAAGGCCTTCTGTAAGCTCCCACCTCCACATCCACCCAAATCCAGAGCCTCATATTCCTCCTTCCTTCCTACTGCAGTAGATGAAAAGTCCTTGTTTCTTTCTAAGGCCATAGCCCAGATCATTAAATCTCATCCTCTCTCACCTGTTCAGAGTCTCAATGCCAGCAGTTCTCCACACACTCCCCTGTATCATCAATTTTTCCCTCTCTACTGGGCTATTTCCACCAGCATTAGAACATATTTCCCCCTTCTCAAAAACAACAACAAAAAATCTTTTAAAAATTAAAAAAATAGGGCTTCCGTGGTGGCGCAGTGGTTAAGAATCCACCTGCCAATGCAGGGGACATGGCTTTGAGCCCTGGTGCAGGAAGATCCCACATGCTGCAGAGCAACTAAGCCTGTGCACCACAACTGCTGAGCCTGCGCTCTAGAGCCTGCGAGCCACAACTACTGAGCCCACCCGCCACAACTACTGAAGCCCATGTGCCTAGAGCCCGTGCTCTACAACAAGAGAAGCCACTGCAATAAGAAGCCCACACACCTCAATGAAGAGTAGCCCCCACTCACCATGACTAAAGAAAGCCCGCATGCAGCAACGAAGACCCAACGCAACCAAAAATAAAAATAAAATAAATAAAATTAAAAAAAAATTTTTTTTTAAGTAATTGTGATAAAAACCACATGGCATAAAATTTATCATTATAACCATTTCTAAGTGTACAGTACAGTAGTTTAAGTATATTCACGTCGCTGTGCATCCAACTTCCAGAACGTTTTCACCTTGCAAAACTGAAACTCCATACTCATTAAACAACGACTCTCCCTTTCCCCCTCCCTCCGTCCCTTAGCAGCCACCATTCTTCTTTCTGTTTAAGTGCATTTGACTACTCTATGTCCCTCATATAAGTGGAATCATACAGTAGTTGTCTTTTTGTACTTGGCTTATTTCACTTAGCATAATGTCCTCAAGTTTCATCCATGTCGTAGCATGTGTTAGAATTTTCTTCCTTTTTAAGGCTGAATAATATTTCCTTGTATGTATATACCACATTTTGTTTATCCATTCATCTGCTGATGGACATTTGTAGCTGCTTCCACAATGACTATTACGAATAATACTGCTATGAACATGAGTGTACAAATATCTTTTGGAGACACTGCTTTTAATTCTTTTAGAAGTGGAATTTCTGCGTAATTCTATTTTTAATTTTTTGAGGAATGCACCATTTTACATTCCCACCAATAGTGCACAAGGGTTGCAGTTTCTCCACACCCTCATCAACATGTGTTATTTTTAATTTAAATCTTATTTTTTTTATAGTAGCCATCCTAATGGGTGTGAGGTGGTATCTCATTGTGGGGCAAAAATCTTTCAGTCCTACTTTTCCTGCTGCTATGGCTAATTGGCCACTCCTTTTTAAGACAAGACTCCTTGCAAGAGTTGGCTTTACTTCCTGACCCAGTTCCTCTCTTCCCACTATTTCTTAAGCTTATTCCAATCAGGTTCTCATCCCACCTACTGCACCACAGCCTCTCTTGTTGAAAAGTTGCTACGTGGCCACTTCTGGTCCTCCGTGTCTGACCGAGCATTTGACATGGTTGGTCACTCTCTTCTCCATGAGACACTTTCTCCATCTTGTCCCCGCAGTGCCGTGCTCTCCTGCTTTTCTTTCTACCCCACTGGATAGAGTTCCTGGTTTCTTTGGCTGGTCACCCCTCTCTCTCCGACTTCTTCATGTTGGAGTCTTTCAGGGCTCAATGAATGGATCATCCTCTTCTCCACCTACCCTCAATTCTCTGATGATCTCATTCATTATCATAGCCTTAAATATCAACTCACTACTTATGATTCCAAAATTTGATCTCCGTTTAGACTTTCCCCCAGAACTCTGTAGTCCAGTATACGTATCTGCCTACTTACCATCTCTTCTTGGATCTAAGCATCTTACACCTGACATGTCCAAAATCAACCCGACCTTCCTTCGTTGTCTCCACTCTCCCCTCCTCCTTCCCCCACCTGCAAACTCCCTGGCCCAAACCCTCGGAGTCATCCTTGACTTCTTTCTTTTTATCTCACACACTACCTCCAGTGTGTCAGAAAGTCCTTCTGGTTCCACCTTCAAAATCTGTCCAGCATCTGTCCCCTTCTCTTCACCTCCACTGCTCTCACCCTGATCCAACCTACCATCGTTGTTCATCTACTCTAGATCAGTGGCCCTCTCACTTTTGCTCCTTTCATCTCTTCTCAATACAACAGTCAGAAAGATTGTTAAACATGTCAGTTTGGAGTCTGTAGTTTCTCTGCTCAGAAGAGCTCAGAGCAAACGTCAAAGAACTTACAGTGTCTTGCAAAGCCCCATGGTTTTACCACCTCTCCAACCTCACTCTTGCCTCCTTCATGTGGCACAAACACTCCAGGCATGCTCTACCTCAGGACCTTTGCAGTTGGTATTCTCATGCACTGGAATGTTTTTCCCTTAAACACTGGTATGACCTAAATGAATGAATGTAGAATGGTTGGAGAACTAGCAGTAGGAATGCTATTTCTCCAGGACTACTATTATTATTACGTCCTAAAAATCCAGGAATCAAGTTAGGATATGGATGGGGATTGCATATACATTAACAACAGAATGTACACCCTTGCTACTCAAAGTGTGGTCCATGGACCAGCAGCATCAGCATCAGCCTTTGATGGTCTCCACTGCAGGAAATAAACCCTGAGAAGCATGTCACCTTTTGGAAGAATGGCCCCTGCTGTCTCTTCTAGCAGGACCCAGTGATCTTTGTGAACAGAAAGCTCAGCAGAGTGAGCAAAGCTTCAGGATTGGTCACTGGGTGGCTGTCAGGAAAGACCTGTCCACAGGAACCTCAGGAGCACAGGGGTTCAGGCTGGGAACTGTCCCCCACCCTGCATCCTGCACTCAGGAGGCTTATAGGCTGCAATTCCTCACACCTCTGTGTGTCCCACACCCGCTGCCTGACACAGTCATTTCCTGGGTGGCTCCACTATAAGGACAGGGTGCAGAGCTGGCCTCTGGGTGTGACCCAAACTTGAATCTTGATCGTGAACTTGAATCTGAAGTTCAGCCCCCAAAGCTGCACAATAGAAAGGTGTGGAAGAATGACAGAGTAGCAGTGGTTAACTGAGCCCAGGAAGGATCCTGGGAAAGTGTAGAGAGCATCTCCAGATTTTCATTGACTCCCTGGGTTCTCTCTTGCAGCTCAAGTCTCGGGTTCTCATGACGCCTTTAGCCCTCTCGCCCCCGCGGAGCACACCGGAGCCCGACCTCAGCTCCATCCCTCAGGATGCAGCCACCATACCCAGCTTGGCAGCACCACAGGCTCTCACAGGTAGGTGAGGCGAATGAACTCCAAGGCTGGGATGGCCTGCCCGCCAGCTAAAGTTACTTTGTGAACTAGAGAGCTGCCACTGAGGTCGCTCAAATGAAGGATTCAGTGTGTCAGCTGGACAGTAGATAGGATGACCAAATTCTCTGAGAACAGGAGTTTAGTGTCTCACAGCTTGGATTATTTAAAATTGGTTTTCAATGCATCTTAGGTTCAGCTGGTTGCTGTGGGTGGGTGGAGTCTAGAAAGAGCAGTTGGCGGCCCAGACTATCTTCAGAGCCACGTTTACTTTGCACCAACAGCGAGCCTGCTCACCTTGAAGAGTTTCTATCCCTGTGTTTGTACTTCCAGATCTCCTAAGGATCCTAATGCCCCTCAATCCCACCCAGTGCCTTCCAGTCCAGTTCAGGGTGGAGCTCGGCCCAGTCTCTCTCATGGGGCATCCACCAGCCAACAGTTCCATCTTAAGAGTAACAGCAGTCGGATGGTCTCTCTCCCTCTCTCTCTCTCTCTCTCTCTCTCTCTCTCTCACCCTCCCTCTCTCTCTCTCTCTCTCTCTCTCTCTCTCTCTCTCCCTCTCCCTCTCCCTCTCTCTCTCTCTCTCTCTCTCTCTCTCTCTCTCACACACACACACACACACACACACATACACATACACATCCATAGTTCACCCTCATCACAAACCATCCGCAGCCCCATCCCACTTAAATCCCTCAGTGCTCTCCTAATGCTGTTAGGTAAAGACCAAATTTTGTAGTATGGCCAACAAGGCCCTGCTCTTAGTCTTTAGGGCCTGTCATAGGATCGTAGCATATTCTCTTTCCTTCTTCTGGAATGATCTTTCCTCTGGGGTCAATCTATTCCTCCCTTGTACCTCAGCTCAGGTACATCCCTCCAGAAAGCATTCACTGACTTTCCTGCCAAGGTTCCCAGGACGGGCTCTCCTAGCATCTCCCTAATGTTTCTTGTAGCCAAGGTCCCACATCACTTCCTGTGATTCTCTGAGTAGGTCTGTCTCCCCTTCTGGGCCCTAAGTTCTCTGAAGTCAGGGATTGTGTAGATTTTCTCTGTAGGGTCTAGCACACTGCCTGGCATGAAGGTCCCTTAGCAATTAGATTTTCCTTAGTCATGTGGGATTAGTTGAAGAAGGAAGCCTGGTAGAGTGAAAAGAGCACAGGCCATGACATCAGAAAGACGTTAGTTAAAATCCCTATTGCACCATTAATTACGCTTTCTGAGCAGCCACTAACCACTTTTAACCTCAGTTTCTTCTTTAGTAGAGGAAGTAATAATATTTAATTCTCAGGCTTATCTTGAGAATCAAACAAGATAAAGGATACACAGTGCCTGGAATATAGTAGGTGCTCAATAAAAACTAATTTTCTTCAACTTTGTTGTTACTGTTTAATCCTTCCAAAGTCCTATTGGTCTCCTCTTAAAGTCCCTCTTTAACGCTTCTCTGCACTAGTGGCCCCCAGGGTAAGATGCTCATACCTGGGCTGGGGGCAGGGGGAGACATAAGAGGAGTCATTAACATGTGGAAGAAAATATGACACCTACTATTAATATTTCTTTTTATCTCCTTTAAAATTTTCTATTTTTTGGTTACATCTTTAAAATGTATGTAATACATTAATACGGTTGAGAATGTATATAATCTATAAATAAATAAACACATGTTAGGGCATGTGGTAAAAATTTTTTTACCAATGGGGTATATTACTTTAAAAGTGTGGGGACCATTGGTTGGGCTCACCTAAATGGACTGCTGAGTGTTCATTATCCTGAGATTGTAAATAGAATCCTCTTTAGAATTTCATCGAATATGTAGTCTTTGGAGTAATTAGCAACATGTTGATTTTTTTAAATTACTGAAGGTTAACAAAAAAAATGGCAAACATTATATATAGCTTGATAGCTTCCTGGGAGGAGAAGGGAAGATTTTGTGTATGTTCCCAGCACGTAAATACACTTATATACATGGTCCACAATTGTCCATAATTGTCTACAATTCAGATTTGAGTACATCGGAGGGGACATGCCTATTTCTTCCCAACCAGGAGGCCTTTCTGAGAGCAAGCCCTGGCAACTGGAAGTGATTGACTCTATTGCCTCTTTTACTTCTTAAGTTGGGAAGAACTGGTCCCACTTTGGCCTTCGGTTTCCCAAGACCAGGGCCAAGGGGACATGGCTGAGGCACCCCCAGTGTGCACAGGAGCCACCCCTGGCCTGACGTGCTTCGATGCTGAGGGCTTTGTGGGTCTGTTTCCACAGTCTGCCTCTACATCAACAAGCAAGCCAACGCAGGGCCATACCTGGAGAGGAGGAAGGTACAGCAGCTCCCCGAGCACTTTGGGCCCGAGAGGCCGTCGGCTGTCCTGCAGCAGGCCGTGCAAGCATGCATCGACTGTGCCCACCAGCAGAAGCTGGTCTTCTCCCTGGTCAAGCAGGGCTACGGTGGTGAGATGGTGTCAGGTAAAGCCCTGGAGCAGGCTGTATGAGGAGGGCCGTGGGTGTGTCTCCAAAGAGGAAAATAGTTATAATGAGGCTTGGGGGACTGTGGCCAGGGTCTGTCCCCATCTTCTGGGCTCCAGGGTCCTTAAATGAGCCTATGTGCCAAAGGTGTCTCTTGGGGCTTGAGGAGAAGATACTTCCACATCTGGATAAGAAGACTGGACATCTGAATCCTCTCCTTTGACTTGCCTCTTTCACCTCCCACTGCCAACCCATCAATAAATCCTATTGTTCTAACTGCAGAATATATCCAGAATCCTTTCAGAATCAACTTCAAAATATATCCAGAATCCTTTCACGATTCTGGTTCTTTCAAAATCAAAGTCAGATCATGCCCCTCCTTTTCTCCAAACCCTCAATGGCTCCCATGTCACTCTGAGAAAAAACCCACATCCTTACAAGGGCCCCCAGGTCCTATGTGACCTGGTCCTGGGAACTTCCTTGATCTCCTGGTCACTTCTGTTGAGTCCCAAACTCTGCTCTGGCCACAGTGGCTTCATTCCTGTGTCCTCCAACCATGCTCCTCCTGCCTCAGGGCCTTTGCACCTGCTGTTCTCGCTTTCTGGAATGCTCTTTCCCCAACTGTCCACGTGACTTGCTCCTGGAGTTCCTTCAGATTCCTACTCAAATGCCACCTTATCAAAAAGCCCTTCCCTGACCACATTGCTAACACATCAGCCCTTGTCACTATTTATTCTCCCTTCCTCTGCTTTATTCCTTATTCATAGCACTTAACACCATGCAGGGAAGTGGGGAAAGTTCATGGTCTAAACCCCACCTCACAGGACATTTCTTTTTTTAAACAAGAGCCTTCAGGGTCAATCCCATCTCCCATTGTCACCACCCTCCTCCAGTTTCCACCCTGACCCAACAGCATCCAGAGGGAGTGGAAACTGTCACCACAAGTCTGAGGCAGAATTGGGAGCTCTGCCCCCTTCAAATGTTTCCCCGCAGAGGCTCTGTCTGTCTCACCCGAGGCTCCCCACACGCACAGTGGTTGTTACCACCCGCCCTTAAGCCCTGGAGCTCCAGGCCTTTGCAAGATGCTTTGACTCCAAGGGGACAGCCTGGTGTCTTCTCTGGCCCAGCATCATAGACACAGCCTCCATATCACCAGGGAAAAGGGATACAATTCCCCAGCCTTGGGGCAGTGCAGGTGACCCTGCTGGCTGGCTAAGATAAGGGTCGGGGAGAGGGGCCTTTAATGTGGCTGCGTCCTGAAAAACCAAAGCATAAGTGTTTTATTTAACTCCAGATTGATCCCGAGGGCTTGCAGACGGGGAGATTTTCCAACACAGCTTTACCAGCTCTGATTGATTCAGCCCTCCTTCTGGAGCTCCCTCTGAGCAGGAAGCTGGGTCTGACTTGCTGGTAATTGATTAAAATAGAACTTGGCAAGGTCTGGGTGCATGTGTCTGACCCAGGGTGACTTTTAAGAGACTTCAGCAGATGTGCGCAGAGACAGGACGAAGAAGTACTGCACCAAGAGAGGCCAGGAGGAGAGTCCTGCTGTCAGGCCTCTGAGAGCTCCTTGGCTGTTCTTCTTCTGGGTTCTCTTTGAGAGCCAGGTTCTTGATCCTGGCCTGCCCTCTGAGGTTGAAGCCCTTGTCCTTTTCCTTGCTAAACAGCAGGGCTCAAGACGCAGACCCAGTGCTAAGAGAAAGCTCCTCCTGTACCGTGTGTCCCCACTCTTGAGCGAATCCTGTCTGAGTTCTTTGCGGCCCCTGCCCCCCAAGCTGGGAGAGCTGACCCCGTTCTCCCTGCTCTCCTGCTCAGCTTTTCTGTGGCCTCAGGGGCCTCGGTGCTGGGGAGGAGGCTCTGCAGTGCCTGGCACCAATGCATGAGCGGGCAGAGCCCTGCCAAGTTTCCCTTGGCTGAGGGATTCCCAGGAAGGCCGGAGCTGAGGACTTGGTCATGGAGAATGCAGTAGCGCTGAGGGGCCTCCTCATGCCACCTCCTTAGGTTGTGAGGTGGCAAGGTGGGCGTTCATGTTTCTAATGGTGATGTGGCAGCCCAGCAAGGTGGCGCTAGCCCCCAGGTGGTTTAGGGAGGGTCACAGGGAGGAATAGTCAGACTCTCCCACTCTCCACCTAGAACCTGATCCTTAGGGCACTGCTTTCTAAACATCCCCATATGGCACAACATGTAGAAAATGGTGAACACTGGTGCTGGCACCATGGGCTACGGGAATTTAACCTGCTGTGGCTGGGCCTTGGGCCACCCCACAGGCTGAGGGGGAATAGTATCTCAGTACCCATGACCCATTCCTAGCACACCTGTTGGGACGCTCTGCCTTAGTCACACTCTCCCAGAGGGGTAGATTTTGTGATCTCACAAATTCCATGTCTGCTTCCAGGAGGTGGAATTTTCCTACTATGTGACCATCCAGGCACCTCTGGGAATGTATACACACTGATTTATGGCACAGGCCTGATGACCCAGACCTTCCTGCTGTGGGTTCAGTTTCCAGCACACCTACTCTTTCAAGGTATCGGAGGCAAGCAGCAGTGCCCGCCTAAGGGGGAATTCCCAGAGTGTTCGAGTGGCCAGGATGACCCCCTTACTGATCATCTAAGCAGCTCTTTGCTGGCTCTCCTAATCTGAGTCATCTGGAGTATTAAGGTGACAGGCAAGTGCCACTTACAGGCCTCATGAGCTGGAAAAAAACCACTCTAGGCCTTCTCCTCAGTTTCCTCATCTGTATTATGGAGTCATAACCTTTTCTCCACTGTCCTCACAGGGCAGTCAGAAGGCCTAAATGAGGTGAGAGGTGTGAAAGCTCTTGTCCAACTATAAAAAGCTACACAAGAGAAATAGATTGTTTTGATTTCTAATTTAAATGGGTGTGGAGTATTTTTGTTGTTTGTTTTTTAGCTCTGAAATCAAAACTAGCTCTGGTAGCCCTGCCCCAGCCCTTACAGTGTGCTAGCCTTTGAGAGATATAGTATAAAAATCCAGGCTGCCTTCCAGGTGCTGGTGCTGAGGGCGGAGCCCAGGTGGGAGCAGAATGTCCTGCTGGGGATCTTCTCATGTGTTCTGCACCCTGGAGCTGCTTTGCGAGCTTCATGCAGCAGCAGAGGGCTGTGAGGAGGATTACAGAAAGAAACATGCACTGGGCTGGAAGAACCAGGTGTTTCTTCTAAATTCTGGTCACCCTAGAGAAAATGAGTTTGATCTAACATCACTGTGGAGACATTATTGTCCTTTTATAGAGACTCCTCCCCTTTAGGCTAAATGAACCCTGAACACTGTGGTGCTGTGTTAAGAGTTGGAGACCTCAGTACGAACTCAGGTTTATTTGAATATACCTATATGTCTAGATCTAGACGTATCTATGTAGACCTAACTATTGATCTAGATCCACCTATCTAGAGTTGCTTAAAATAAATGAGGGTAGGGCTTCCCTTGTGGCGCAGTGGTTGAGAGTCCGCCTGCTGATGCAGGGGACGCCGGTTCGTGCCCCGGTCCAGGAGGATCCCACATGCCGCGGAGCGGCTGGGCCTGTGAGCCATGGCCGCTGGGCCTGTGCGTCCGGAGCCTGTGCTCCACAACAGGAGAAGCCACAGCAGTGAGAGGCCCGCGTACCGCAAAAAAAAAATAAATAAATAAAAAATAAATGAGGGTATGTCATAGGGACACAGGAGTCAGTCTGAAAGATCCCAAAGACAAAAATTGGAATAATTTAGCAATAAGATACATAATATAGTATTGGACAACCCACAACACAAAATAAATATATATTTTTTAAACTTGTATGTATGTATGTATTTATTTTTGGCCGCACCATGTGGCCTGTGGGATCTTAGTTCCCCAACCAGGGACCGAACCCAGGCCCTTGGCAGTGAGAGGGCTGAGTCCCAACCACTGGACCACCAGGGAATTCCCCCAGAATAAATATATTGAGTCTGCACTGATATTAATGAATAAACAAATAAATAAATGGAGGAAATGGGACAAGTCTTCCTTTATAGAAGAATTCCAAATGATATAGAGACTCTTCCCTCTCCAGGAGATAGAGCTTAATCCCTCCACGGCCCTTAACTGTGGGTAGGACCTTGTGACTTATTTCCCAGGAACAGAATACGAAGAATACAGTGGAGAAGTGTGGCACACACTGTCTTGGCCAGGAGATAAAGGTAAAGGTTAACATCCCAGTGATGAACTGTGGCTATCATGTACCACCCCCCACTGCCTCTGTGGTCTTCCTCCTCAAAAACCCATAACCCCAGTAAAATCATAAGAAAAACATCAGACAAACCAGATCGAGGGATGTTTTACAAAATACCTGACCAGTACTCTTCAAGACTGTCAAGATCATGAAAAACAAGAAAAGACTGTGAAACAGTCACAGACCTGAGGAGACCGAGTTTACACAACAGCTACACCCAATGTGGTCTCCTGAATGAGATCCTGGAACTGAAATAGGACATTAGTGAAAAAAACTGGTGAAATCCCAATACAACTTAGTGGAAAACAAAACAAAACTGAACAAACCAAAAGCTCTTCCCCAGGGCTGACGGGCTGACGGCTTTCTCCAGAGCCCCGCTCTGAGTCGCTGTCTCTGTGCTCTTCCAGTCTCCGCGTCCTTTGACGGGAAGCAGCACCTGCGGAGTCTGCCCGTGGTGAACAGCACTGGGTACGTCCTCCGCTTCCTTGCCAAGCTGTGCCGAAGCCTCCTGTGTGACGACCTCTTCAGCCACCAGCCGTTCCCCAGGGGCACCAGCGCCTCCGAGGAAGCCCCTGAGAGCCAGGAAGACAGGATGGAGTCAGGTAGGGTTTGCCCGTCTGTCTTCCTGGGCCTGCAGGTGGTTCCAGGTGTCCCCGCCCTCCCGGGGCAGGTGAGGCTGACACTAAGGGGGCTCCTGGGAGCTCTGCTGCTGGAAGCTCACGGGCTGCTCCTCTGGGCGCCCGGGGAACAGTCAAGGCTGACCAGGACCAAGTACACCCCGGCGGTCCCTGCCCAGGCTGCAGTGGGAAGAGATGGCTCCAGCTACTGAGAGCTGGCATTATAGCTTCTAGGCCTAAGTTATTAGAATTTAGACAATGAGACCACATCACATGAAATGAGTGAGTTTTTCCCTCTCTTCTAATTAAGTCTCTTGGGCATTTATTCATCATCGTTGAGTAATTGAAGGACTACTAGCCTAGGGAACAAAGAAATCCTGAAGAAACAAGGGCTAACGAATTGATTACGTTGGTCCTGTCTGGGGGCCTCAGATTCCTATCCAGGTCAGTAAAATGTGTAACAGAGTGTCTATCGTGGCAGGAATTTGACCCACCCATAAATCACATATGTCCTCCAGTGAGAGTGTTTCTCTCTCATCACAGGATAGAAAGTGACCCAGGGGCTGAACGCCTTTTGTTATCACCAGCCCCAGAATAGCTCAGCATAGGGAAGTGGCCAGTGGAAAGGGCAGCAAGGCCACATGGGCAAACTTGCCACACCGTTGTCTGCCCAGTGGGCTGCTCCTTCCTTCCCCACTTCCCCCCCCCCCACTTATGGATTTGCAAGGAGTTGAACATGAGTCCAGGTTCTAGATTCCAGGTTCCCAAGGATGAACAGGCATGTTGCCTTTTTTCTTTCTCTGGAAGCAGTGTTGTTGATACATAAAGAACACATAGACAGTGAAATGGAATCTAACCATTACGTCATTCTGCAAACACATGCTGAACCTCTTCTGTTCCAAGCACCATGTGAGACCCTGTCTTGGAATAAGGCAAATATGTATGTGAGCTTAGGAAAGTTTTTGAGGTATTGAGTGACCAGTATGAATGATGAAAAACTTACATTTGCAGGTATGTGCTCACAGACAGCCTTAGAGCATTCAACAAAAGGATACTTATAATAGGAGTGGCTATGTTTTAAGCCTAGGAGGACATCAGGGAAGGATAAAGTTAGATTCTAAGCATAGATTTTTCTCACAACCTGTCAAGAGCCTTGTCTACAATTTTACTTTAAACTTTCAGAGACCTGGGAAACAGGAAGAAATCTGGCCTTTAAAAAGAAATGTACCTAATTAAATATAGTTTGTGTGAGCAGATGCTATATACTTCTGTGTTTTTCTTGATGCCTCTATATGTGTGAGCTTGGGAAAGTCTTCTCATGTCTCTGGGCCTCAGTTTCCTGTGTGAAATGATGGGCTGAGTTGCTCATGTGTAATGTTCCGGTTCTGACAGTCTATGAATCTGGCCTCTCCTGTAAACCTTAGTTGACTCAGAAACATATTGTAAAGCTCACGTATCTTCCAGTGAATCTTGCAATGAAAATAGCAGATGATGATCTGATTTCACTTTGCACACCCCAAAGTCATGGTTACATTGAACAAGCAATGACCCATGGACATAATCATAAAGCCACATAATTCATGTCTCCCATTCTCCTTTAAATGAAAGTCTCCTGTGAGACCACTTCTTCCCTGTCCCTGGATGAAATTTAGGGCAAATCTCGTGACTTTTCTGGATCCTTTCAGATAACATTCTCTAGTAAATAATTAATATGTCCAGGTCAGTGTGATCATCAAACTTTAAATTTCACTCAAAGATGGAACTACTCCCCATTCCCAGCTCAGCCCTGCTTCAGGCCAGTTGCCTGCAGCAGTAAAGGAGGGCATGGTTGGCTTCTCCCCACCTCCTGCCCAACCCTATGTTTTTGCCCCTTCCTTATCTAGCTAATAATGATTCCCAATCCTTCCTGATCAGAGTGAGGGAAGGAGGAGAGGCAAGAGGTAGGAGGGTTTTTACTTGACTAATCCCGCTGTGAGCTGGCATCGGCCTCCCTGGTTCTGGCAGGTGTTTCAAGCTGATTCTGCATCCTGTGGGCTCTTGCATGGGTCCTTTGGTGATCCTACCATCTCTCATCTGCACGTTCCTTGACATGGACAAAGGTAACTCTTCTCTGGCTGGTCACTTACAATTCTTCCCACAGCCTCAAGGCATCCATGGGTACATCTCTAGCTTCTTTCTGCTGAGGCCCCCTTGTGCCTCCAGACAGTCCTATGGAAAGGATCTAAGACAACCTCACTTCAGATCTCTCTTCTGATGGCCTGCATCTGGTCCCTTAGAAACATCCTTTGCCCAAACAAACTCAGGGCGTGCAGGCTGATCTCAGCAGGCACCTCGCCTTTGTCCTGCCATCACAGCAGCCAGACTTTTTGGTTTCTCATGGAAATCAAGCAATAATCCATTGTGTCTCTTGAGTTCCAGGGATAGATATCAAGCTATTCACACGGCCACATTGAAGCCCTTGGATCACATGGGGCAGTTCTCTCCACAGTTCGTCTTCTATTCAACCTGCTTTTCAACCTCTACAATTTCTTTTGCAGGCTGCATGTGGGTGGTCATCTACACAGGTAAAACTGGCTTCCCACCACCTCTTTTTGCTAGATCTCCACACTTCACTCTGGTATGGGGAGACTGTTGTCTTGCAGCTTCAGCAAAACTGAAACTAAAATAGTTTCATTTTAACTTCCTGTCCCAGGAACCCCCCTTCAGCTTTCCTTAAGTGATCACTGAGGAAACCTTTGCCTTGGTTTCCTCCTTATTCTTTCTCCTTCCAAGCTCACCATGCTGACTGGAGTTCCTGTCTTTTTCCTGGGAAAAGTGTAGTGTAGCCGCCTCACTTCTTCCCTTGGCTGAGGCCGGTATTTCTGCCTGCAAGCTGGTTTCTTTCCGAGTTGGCTTGGCTTTGGAAGTAATGACTCCAGTTGTTTTCGTGAGTCCCTCCCTAGCCTGTGGCTGCTTTGAAAAAATGAATTGCTCCAGTTCTTGTGGAAATTGTTCCCCTTGCCCTGGGTGCTACAGAACCAAGCGCTGTGTGTTTCTTGTGTCTGGGGCCCCAGGGAGGGTGGGGGAAGCAGCTACGGCGCGGTAAGCTTTGAGCGGCCCCCTGGCACACATCTCTCCTACCCGTCTGCCATGGGGCCTAGGATGACACCGCTCAAGAGTTTGCCTTTAGACTAAGACATTGCCTCTTCAGGATTGCCTTGTCAAAGTTCCCTTAAAGGATAACATATCAAGTTATTATTACCTTGGATGAGGAATTAGTTTATTACCCACTTTCCCACGTTTGTGGCAAGAAAGGCAGGTGTATTTATAAGCGAAGGGATGGAGGTCTTCGTTGATTTTAGGCTTCATATCCACCCATAGGACCACGTCGTTCCTAAACAAGATCGTACATTCTTGAACTCATTTGAACCAGATCCTCCTCTGCCCCAAGGTTGTGCAGTCAAAGCTGGAGTGTTCCAGGTTTGGTGCCACACAGTTAGAGGGTTTGTCAACACTCATGAGGACATTTCCAAAAGACAGTTAATCAGACAACAAGAAAATGCAAAGCCATGACACATAAGGAACTATATAAAAAAATGGATGATTTGGGGAAGACACAATTTTCTGTTTCGGATATGACAGCAGGTCACGTGGATTTGTTCTCTGTGGCCCTGAAGATAGATTTAATTAAACCTCACGCCTTGCCACTCCAACTCTGGTCAGGAGCACTGTCATAACCTGGGAAAGGGAAAGCTCAGTGGCCCTCCCTCACTCCCACAACAGATCCCAGGTGTTTTGAAGACACTTAAAGCTGGAGAAGCCTGGTTTCAGGAATACTCTCCCACGTAGAGGACTTGGCAGCTGAATAACCAGGTGGAACTCTCAGAAGACAGCTCCCTCAGGATTCAGCTGGGGTTGACATTGTAAAGAACTTTGAAAAGTCAAAGCCATTCAGAAGTAGAAGGAGCTGCTTGGATGGAGAGATCTCCTCATTACTGGCGACAAGTGCAGATGTCCACATGTCAGGGCCATTAGGGTGAACTCTGGCAACCCAGAGGAGTAAGAGCAAGCTGTCCCCTCTGGTCCCTTCCAAGGTGACAGTCACGGCTGGAGGTGGCAGAGGAAGGCCGTGGACAGCAGGACGTGAGAGGCCCTAGAAGCCCTGGGGGGTGGGGTCCCCCAAAGGGGCAGATGAGGATACCAAGACAGAAGGGCTCACATTAGAGCAGAGAGAGGGCTTCTTCCAAATCTCTTCCTCAGACCTTTGAAATATAAACTCTGTCACCAAATGATCTTTCTCCTGCATTCAGGGAAAACCAGGTTTCAGACCCACTCAGCTGCCTGAATTCAGTCTGGAAGGTAGAGTTCTTGGCTTGAGACCAAGAATTTTAGTCATTTTCCTCCAAATCTATTAACCTTACAGCCAAATGTTCATGTTTTCAGAAGAAGAGCAGTTCTCTGGATGCTTTAGGAGAACAGAAGCAAAAACATGGATTTGATGACATTTGTGGTTCTGTCAGAAGTCCTGAGATGATCATGGGGAAATTTTACCTTATCTTTGAATGTTGGAAAAAAAACAAAGTCTCAATTATAAGTAAGCTTTAGCCAGTGCTTCTCAAACTTTAATATGCCCTAGTACCACCGGGGCATCTTGATAAAATGTGGATTCTGGCTCAGGAGGGCTGGAGTGGGGCCTGAGAGTCTGGTTTCTAACAGGCTCCCAGGTGATGTCCGTGCTGCTGCTGGTTGGGGACCACACTTTGAACGAGAAAGTGTGTGCTGACGGAGTCCTGCTCCCAGAGGTAAATTTATTTCAGGTTTTCGGTAAAATAAGTCTCTCTGTGCTAGGATGGTGCCAAACCTGTAAAAGCATTGCTGCTGAGGATGATCTGGTGCCCCGTGGAGGTGTCTGTGGGCTGGAGAAGAAGAGAGGGGCGTGAGGAGGCAGAGTAGTCAGGAAAGGTGGCACATGTGCAAATCCAGGTGAGAAAGAGGAGGTTTGCAGTGCTGGGGAAGAGAGTGAAAGAAAGGAAAGAATGCTGACAGGCAAATTTCCTGGTGTGGCCTGACCACCACCGGCAGCAGGGTCTCTGTTGCCCTCTAAGCTTCCCCAAATTCCTAGAAGACCCTAGGGATCTGTTCTCTCAGACCCTTGTTTACATACCCTCCCTGCCTTATACTGCTGGAACCTGGGTCCAGACCTCGTCTCCCTGCTAGGTAGACTTGAGGGCAGGGACCTGCAGTCCCCAGCAGAGCCTGAGATGTAACAAGTCCACAGTAAATATTTACTGTTTCGAATTCTATGCGACACAATAGAACAAACTGCTCACCAAGCGTTGGGGAGATCGTCTTTGGAAACCACAAGTGAGATAGCTGAACTCTTTTGCACGATCTAGTTTAGTGATTGGTTTCCTGCCTTTTGAAGGTTTGACATGATGGGAACAAGTTGTTTACTTTTTGTTGAGTAGCTTTTTTTGATACACAGACAGTGGGGGTGGGAGATGAGAAAGGACATTTATTCTTGAGACTGGATGTTTTCTTCCTTGGCTGGTGGTCTTGGAGCCAGGCACCAGAAAACTACTGGAGTAACAGACATGCACGGTACATTCTGCTGTGGTTGAACCTTCATACCCAGCATCTAGAAATCAAATCTGCTTCCTTGTTAAACTACAAATTTGTCTAATGTAATAGCTCTACAGAGAATGACTATCCAGAGCATATCTCTCTTTCCAAAAGGTTGTTTATTTCTAAAAGGAAATAGAGCTTATCAAGTGGCATGAGTTCCATTATACAGAAATATCCATATGATCAGTTGGCAAACATTTTCTGAGCTCCCTCTACGTGTGATACCTGCAGAGCTGAGGCTACTTGTTCAGAGCCACACAGAAAGGCAGCGGCAGGGTGGAAGCTGAGCCTAGGTCTTCTCCTCTCTGGCCCTTTGCTTTTCCTCCCAAGCCTATCGGTAGGGCCCCATTACCCAACACTTGCTGGGGTGTGTGTGTGTCCTGTTCCCTTGCTCAGAAGCCTGACCACACAAAATGGATGTTCACAAGTGGCTTGTGGTACCCCTGTGTCACCTCTTCTAGCAAAGATGTAAAAGAACAAAACAAACACAAATGCCCACTTAGCAAAATCTAGGCAGAAACTGCACTCCAGGGACATCAATTATCTTTTCTCCTTCTGGGTTAATATCTTGGCCCCAAGGAGTGTCTCATCCTTATCCTTGTGCCCTAGCTACATCGTTGCTAGATGACATCCACAGGACAGTCAGAGCCTATCATCCTGGACACCAGGAGAACTTTCTCATCCCTACAAAACCCACACAAAGTGGCCTACTCCACCGACAGTAGGTGTGGTTTGACCTGGTATTTTAAATAATATATGAAATGATGGGGGGGAAAAAAGAAATGAAGGAAGGCATGTGCAGGCCAATGATTAGAATATTGCAGAGCTATGTTCACCCTGTCATAGCCACGGGCCATGTAAACAAAATGAGCCATCTGGTTCTCAAGCCATGCATTGGAAAGGGGGTCATTTGGAAGGAGAACAAAGTATCAGTGTCAAGCTCAGTTCTTAAGAATCTTTGCAGAAAGTTTTGATGGAAAGATGAAAAGAAGAATGTCCGCAAGTTCGGCAGCAAATATAAAAGGGCTTCCTCTATTTTCGGACAGATAGGTCCAGGAGAAGCCCAGCCAGAGCTCTTACAGCATGGAATAGGGAGTGTTTGCCATTGTAGAACTCCTGATCTTAGCTCTTCCTGTGTGCCAATATGAATTCATTTAGGAAAAACTATTTATCATATTTTCAGTGATATCATTCATTGAAGTATAATATCTGTACCTATTTGAAAACATTGAGCTAAAAGGGAAAAATGTAACCACTAAGGAAAACACTGGGTTTTGTAGAATTTGAAATAGATTTTCACAATGCTCAGTAATTTATTAGATCCCTTTGCACTGTAATGATTTGCTTCTCTTTTGAATCCTGTAGATGTTGAGGAAGCACAAGGATTCAATAATTATTGATTAAATGAATGAATGAATGAATGTTCCAATTAAGTTGTTGTAACCTCCCAAGGTACTTTAAATATGGGATAAATAGGCTACTATTGAATCATGGTGACCAATTTGGTACTATTTTAATAGAAAGTATATACATTAAAATGAAACAAAAAGAAATGAAGATAACGCTCCTCTTGTCCAAGATCACAAATAAAGTCATTTTGTGGATTAAAGATGCCCACACCAAAGACTTGAGGAGCAGAATGATGATGGTGGTAAATCCCCAGTAGGCTTTCTACTGCTTGGGAGAGCTCCTTCTAGGAGGGAGTGTGGAGGAGAAAAAGAGGCTGCCAAGAAATAGGCGGTATGAACTCTTTCTTCCTACAAGGCTGGTCTCAGGAATCCTCTGAAAGACACCCCTACCCCTGCCCCATGCCTCTCTTCAAATGAAGAAATCTACTGGAAATCTTCCCCTTTGTTCCATGAAACTATCCTTCATGTGACATCCCTACCCCTACTCCATGAGACACTCTTGAACTGGGGACGATGCTGGGGACAGCTGAGTCAGGTGCGGAAGGCCCTCTGTGTTTCTGGCAGGCCTGTCCAAAGAGGCTCCTGCCTTGATGGAAGAGTAGATGTTAGGGAATGGGCAAGGTCTCTAAGGAGATCCAAGGAGATGGTGACCAAGGTCTCTGGTTTATACATCAGAACACAGAAAGCACAAGAACTGATGGAAACAAAGGATCAAGTATATGAGGTTTGGCCGTCCCCAAATCTCCAGGGCCCAGAGGAGCTGTAACTGGAGACTCTATTCTTTGGGCTGCTCCTCTGGACTAATACCCTGAGCCCCTGTGGTGGGTCCTAAGGTAATATCTGCAAGTTATCCACACCAGTATCTACTGACCGTGCCTCAGAACTAGGGTTAAATTGGCAAACCATGCCAAGAGGAATTGAAGGAGCTTTGGAAACCAGTAGCCTTCTAAGATAAACTCCATGAGCTTTCTCCTATTAGTTGGTAGTTTCTGGGTCTCAGACATAAGTAGCAAACCCTTTGATTTTGGGGGAAAAAAAATCCCATAAACTTCCTCACAGAGAATTAGGTATTCTGTAGCAGATACATCCTAGCTGCTACCGAATTAATAGTTACAACTTCCAACCTAGATATGCAGAGTCAAGAGGAATGAAACAAATTCCCCTTTCCCACCTGTATTATTTATCTATGGCTGTGTGACAAATTACCCCAAAACTTAGTGGCTTAAAATAACATTTATTATCTCACAGTTTCTGTGGCTCAGGAATTCAGGTGCAGCTTAACTTGGTCCCCTGGCTCTGGGTCTTTCACGAGGCTGCAAGCATCCCAGAGTTCAACTAGGGCAGGATCTACTTCCTAGCTCATTCGTATGGTTGTTGGCAGGATTCCATTTCCCACAAGCCATTGGTTCCTTGCCATATAGGCCTCTCCACAGAGCTTCTCACACCATGGCAGCCTGCGTCACCCACTTGAGAAATACGGGAAAGCCTTCCTAAAAATTAGGATGTCCATTTAGAACCAAAAGTTATATGGTGTTCTCTATTCCAGGGACTCCAACATTTTCCTGATTAAGGGTCACTTTAAATTTCCCCAGAGTTCTATGAAAGACCAAAAAGATGGGGGGGGGGGGTGCTATTGAGGAAACAGAACTTGACTGTGGGAGGTCCCACACTCTCACCCTCCCCCGCCTTCTGGGAATTCATTCCCTTAAGCCTTGGGGTAGAGGCTTGGCAAAGCTGCAAAGAAAAAACCACAGGGATGGTGGTTAGGGAACCTGCTCTCCTCTGGAGACTGAAAGGGCATTCACTATTCTCAAACGGCTGAGGCTGGGCAAAATTGCCTTTGGGCAAAATTTCCACAAGAGGAAATCTTAACTCTTAAAGACAAAGTCTCAGGCAAACCAGCAACATTGGAAAGGACTAAAGAAGTTCAGGTGTCAGGGGGAAAGTATAAATGTACTTAAATGGACCCAAGGGGAGCTATAAGGTAGATTCTGAGGGCTGAGCGATCTGTACTTAGAGACGAGCTTGAAGAGAAAATCTATACTGGCCAGAGGCCAAGTTAATGGAAAATTTAATTGAAGCGAACGAAAGGCTAAGCCTCATAGGTGGTGTGGCCTGGTGCCCTTTGAACCAGGAAGGCTGGGACAAGAGGCCACAGGGGGCCCTAAGGGAAAACGTGATGAGCTTATCTGAGCCAGAACAGGGGGCGGGACCGAGCCGGAGTAAAGGAAACCTGCAGACCTCCACAAGAACCGAAGTGAAAGGCGGCAGGAGGGCAGAGAGGAAATCTGCTGGTTTCGGACACGGAGGAGTCCCGCCGAGGGCCTCCCTGCCGCCCACAGCTGAGCACGCGCTGGGCGCTGGCGGCGGTGCTGGCGAGAAGCGTGCATGCGGCTGCCTGGTGGCGGAGACCCAGCCACTCAAGGTAGGAAGTGAAGCCCAGGTCCGGCTCTGAGCAGGGGAGGGGCAGCTCTACCGGGACCTGCTAGCGTCTCCTGGCCCTTCTCCCTCCTGCCCCCCTTCCTCTTTCTGCTTCTCTCCTTGCAGGTCTCTTTCCCTGCATTCCTGAACTCACTGGCTGTGCTCCTTAGGTGGTGGCACCTGGTTAAGCAGAGGGGAATAGTTATTCCACGGGTATTCACGTGGCGGTGTTATCAGGCCGACTCTGTTACTTCCTTTTCTCGTCTGGGGTTCAGGGCTAGGGATCCGTGGTGCCGCTATCTCTTTAAACAGCAGAGCCAAGGCGCTCACACACGGAGCCCTCTGGACACTGGTCCAGGGGTCTGACCTTCTTGTCAGCCTGAGCAGGGTCACGTGGCCTGCTGGGCTGGGCAGACCCGCTGGCAATCAATCCCAAGAGAGGCAATGGCTTTCAGCCTGGGGGAAGGTAGCAGAGCTGATTGCAGAAGGGGTTCACTCTGCAGTTGCTCCTTCAGCTGGGAAGTTGTGACTGATGTGAGGAAAGGGGAGTGGAGGGGGAGTGTGTGTGTGTGTGTGTGTGTGTGTGTGTATGAGCGAGAGAGAGAACTGTTTAGTGCTGGGAAGAACAGTGTCTGAGACTCTGGGATGTAGGGTTATTATTGCACGCAGAGAGATGACTTGAGAATAATTTTGCAGACGGTGGTGGTGTCGCCGTTCAGGGCTTCATTTGGTCAGAGAATCCAAGTAAAGTGCCATTTAAAATTCTTTAAATAAATTAATAGTCCAAGCTCACTTAACTGTGAGCAGTTGGCTCTTGTGTCCTACCTGAAGAGGGGCCAGCACCCCCTGAGCTAAACCTCCGGCAGCAGAGTCTGGAGTCTCATCCACGTGGGCCTCTCTTCCCTCCCTGGACGGCTGTCGCCGCTTTGGGACTTTCTGTTTCTCTCTCTGGCTCTTGGCTTTCTCCTTCCTGTCCCTCTGCCTCTTCCTGCTTCTCTCTGGAGTTTCTGCACTTTCCAGGTGCTCAGCTGACCCTCCAGAACTGCAGCAGGAAGGGCTGTGCTGGGCGTCCCCCAGGCCTCTGCAGGGCTGTGGGTGGAGGGAGGAGTCCACACACTCCTGACTCAGACCCTAGAGCTTTGTTCTCCAAACAAGGAGGCTTAGACCTGGTTCAGGTTCAGGAGCAAAGGGGTATCCTTTGAGGCTTGAGTGGGTTTGAAGTCTTCTAGAGTATTTTTTAGCCTAATAGGCTTTATACGTAGCAGCTGGGGAAACCGTAGTCCACAAGCAGATTAGCTATGATGAAAGAGGCACGTTAGCCTCTTTTGAACGTTCCTAAGACACCAAACCTTGAAAACGTGGCAGCCTTCTTTGAGTGTACCATTTGTGCCTGTGCCTTTCTATTTAAGCATGCTCTTGTGATCGTATGAAAGCAGATTAATCCTTTTTCTGGAGGAAAGATTTAATGATTTATAAGTGGCATCCTTAGTGTCTTGGATAGAGGCAGGGGGTTATAGAAGAGAAGCACATAAAATGCCTCTTGTTTACCCTGCTTTGCTGAGCTGGTGTGCACAGCGATGAAACGGCCTTAAATAGAGGCTGGGCTGGATCCTCTTGTTTAATGAGAGGTGCCAGGGTGACAAGGTACCTCATTTCAGATGAGAAGGGATTTTCTAAGAATCCAGGAAAAAAGACTGGGAACGTCTTAATCTGTCAGCCCTGTGGTTTACCACAAGTCTGTGTGCGGGAATCGGATCCACGCAGGGCACTCTCCGCAGATGATCCCAGGTCTTCTGGCCCCATCTGGTGTTCACTCACCAGTCAGCCACAAAACTGCTTGAAAAGTGTAGTTCTCTCTCCAAGGAGATTTGGTCCTTTTTTTTTTTTTTTTTTTTTACCAACTTTAAATAGTGGTTTTGGGTAACAAACAATTCACGAGCCACACTTTATTAAATTCAACTTACCTGTATGTTGGATGACTTAATGGTTTTAATAGTATAAAGGGTAGGTACCCGGAAGTCATCGTTTTAACGGAAGCAAGAGGAATTGGGGTTAGGTGTAAGGAAGACGTTTCAGGCAACGAGGTTTGTGACCTAACTGTGAGGAGATTGTAAGATCTCTTTGGGGGAAGCTTTTAAATAAGAGGCTCAGTTATGTACTTTATTTTCCGCTCCAAATACCACCCTGCCTGAAAAGAGAATTTGGGGCAAGCTCAAGGCATTCCACCGTTAATTTACCACCTTCACAATTTTTGCTATGTCTGACTAAAACCTATAGAAACGTTTACTCAAGATATTCCTTGAAATGGATTCATTTCTTTTAACCATAGCCTTTAGTCATCTTAAGCAGTGATACCTTATCAGTGAAATCATAGTTTGATGAGCTAACTATATTTTATTGCTGTGCACTAAAATATATGACTGTAATAAAATAACGTTCACCTGTTTTTGTGTCCTCCAAAAAGATACATGTTCAAGTCCTAACCGCAGGTACCTGTGAAAGGGACCTTCTTTGGAAATAGGATCTATGCAGAGGTGATCCAGTTGAGGTCACACTGGATTACAGGCACTAATCCAGCAACTGATGTCCTTATAAGAGGGAAATTTGGACCCAGACACAGACAAAAAGGGAGAATGCCATGTGACCACAGAGGCAGAGATTGGAGTGGTGTGTCTGCAGCCAAGGAACACCACGGATCATTGACTATTTCCAGAAGCAGGTAGAGGCAAAAAAGGATCTTCTAGAGCCTGCAGAGAGCATGGCCCTGACAACACCTTGATTTCAGACCTGTAGCCTCCAGAAGTGGGAGAGAATAGATTTCTGTTGTTTTAAGTCACCAAATCTGTGGTAATTTCTGCAGCCTGAGGAAACTAATACACCTAAGTACCGCCAAGAATCATCCCCTGGTGGGCCAGTGGGACACATTGTAACACTCGGGGAGATGCTGAGCCGGGTGCTCTTTGAAGGTCCTTTTCGGTCCCGTGGTTGAATGATGATGGCCTTCATTGAATCAGTCATTTTTACACTCAGGTATGATGTTAAGTGTCAGCACCCCTATTTATAAAGGTGAGGAAAAGGCTGTGTTAATCGGGTTTGAGCAGATCCATCTGGTCAATTCTGAATGGCGCCCTGATGTGTGCACCTGAACGTGCTAATCACTGCCAGGCTTCCTGGGAGCTACAGGCTGTGTAGGACCTTGGCTGGGGCCTAGCGACCTGTTTCCATGGCCATCCACCTGGCCGCCTTTGGGATCACTGTCACATCCTTTGCTGGGTAGAGGGCTATTGCTTGACGCTCTCTCAAGTAGGTTTTACTTTCTGATGAACTCATTTGGATCATAGCCCAGAAGCTGGCTTTTATTACCTTTGGTCTCACCCATGGTTGTCAGCAGTTTTTAAACGAATAAGGTCCATATTCCCTTGTTCCCCGTTTCCACATGTTGTCATAGGAGAACAATATTCCATCTGCGTCTCTATTTTCCAGCTGTAGTGCAGATTGGTGAACTATCTGCATTCTCTACCTTAGACTATCAGACTTCCATAGGCATATTTAATTTGGATTTAAAACATGTAATAAACAGAATAAATGTTTTAGATTTTTTTCATTGTTAACCAAGCATCTACATGAAGAATTTATATTTAGTTCTTTATAATCTGAATTTTAACACGTCTTCTGTGTAACAGCAGCCTTACTGCCCAAATGTCTACTTAATATTTATTGAGCGCCTTCTTTTTTTTTTTTTTTTTTTTTTTTTGTGATACGCGGGCCTCTCACCGTTGTGGCCTCTTCCATTGCGGAGCACAGGCTCCGGACGCGCAGGCTCAGCGGCCATGGCTCACGGGCCCAGCCGCTCCGTGGCATGTGGGATCTTCCCGGACCGGGGCACGAACCCGTGTCACCTGCATCGGCAGGCGGACTCTCAACTACTGCGCCACCAGGGAAGCCCTATTGAGCGCCTTCTGAATGCCAGGCACCATGCCAGACACTGGGGACACTAAAAGGATTAGTATCCCAGACTATGAAAACTTTTCAATGAAGGGAATATAATGGCAGGCTTCCTGCTCACTGGCTTGGAATGTGCTGGCCCATAGTAGGTGCTCAAAAAATGTTAGTCTTTCTCTTCCTCGCTCCATTCAAGAAGCAGCCTAGTATCTGGCTCCATAGCCAGGTCCTTCCTGCTGATGTCTTCTGACCAGGAGGGAAGATGCCATAGAGGCCATTTAGGGGAAGGTGCAGGGTTCCAGGTTCCTGAAGACATCGTTCAGCACTGCATTAGCCACACAGCACGAGGCACAGAGCATGCATGCCTACCCTTTGCTGCTCAGCTTCCCTGTGTCCAAGCAGCCAAAGCACTGTTGCACTTGACTGTACAACACTCACAGAAATGTGTTCACAGCCAAACACTGGGCCTCTGCAATGAGTTTTTAAAAGCAGCTTTATGGAGATATAATTCATACATCATACAATTCACCCATTTAAAGTGTATTATTCGGGCTTCCCTGGTGGCGCAGTGGTTGGGAGTCCGCCTGCCAATGCAGGGGACATGGGTTCGTGCCCCGGTCCGTGAGGATCCCACATGCCGCGGAGCGGCTGGGCCCGTGAGCCATGGTCGCTGAGCCTGCGCATCCGGAGCCTGTGCTCTGCAACGGGAGAGGCCACAACAGTGAGAGGCCTGCGTACCGCAAAAAAAAATAAATAAATAAAAATAAAGTGTATTATTCAATGGTCAACCCCTATTCCCCCAACCTCCAAATCCTAAGCAACCACTAATTTACTTTTGTCTCTATAGATTTGCCTATCCTGGACATTTCATACAAATGGAATCATTTAATATGTGGTCTTTTGTGGCTCAGTTTCTTTACTTAGCATAACATTTCAAGGCTCATTCACACTGTAGCACGGATCAGTACTTCATTCCTTTTTAATGCCTGAAATTATTCCATTGTATGCATATGCCATGTTTTGTTTATATATTCATCAGTTGATAGCTTTTTGAGTTATTTCCACATTTTGGCTATTGTGAATAGTGTTTCTGTAAACATTTATATATAAATTTTTATGTGGAAATTTCATTTCTCTTGGGAATATATATTATATATCTATATATAGACACGTATATATACATATATATACGTATATTTATATACATATATATATATATACACACACATATATATATACACACATATATATATACACATGCATACACACACACCTAGGAGTAGAATTGCTGGGTTGTGTGGTGAATTTATTTTAACCATTTGAAGAAGAGCCAGACTGTTTCCAAAGAGGCTGCATCATTTTACATTCCCACCAGCAGTGTGTGAGGGTTCCAATTTCTCTACAGCATCACCAACGCTTGCTATCATCTGACTTTTTGATTATAACCATCCTAGTGAGTGTGAAGTGGTACCTCATTGTGGTTTTGATTTGCATTCCCCAATAACTAATGATTTAGAACAAGTTTTCATGTGCTTATTGGCCATCTGTCTATCTTCTTTGGGAAAATGTCCATTCAAGCCCATTTTAAAATTGGGTTGTCTTTTGATTGTTGAGTTGTAAGAGTTTTTTTTTTAATATACTCTGGATATGAATTCTTTATCAGAGGTATGATTTGCAAGTAATTTCTCCCATTCTGTGGGTTATTTTTTTCACTTTCTTGATAGTGTCTTTCAAAATGCAAAAGTTTTAAATTTTGATAAATTCAATATGTCTATTTTTTCTTCTGTTGCTCATGCCTTTGGTGTCAAATCTAATAATACCTTGTCAAACCCAAGGTCATAAAGATTTACCCCTATATTTCCTTCTAAGAGTTTTATAAGTTTTTGCTCTTACATTTAGGTCTTTGATCCATTTCAAGTTAATTTTTGTGTATGGTATGAAGTAAGGGTCCAACTTCATTGTTTTGCATGCAGATATCCAGTTGTCCAAGCATCAGTTGTTGAAAAGACTATTCTTTTCCTATTGAATGATCTTGGCACCTTCACTGAAAATCAGTTGAACATGACACATAGGTTTATTTCTGGACTCTCAACTCTATTCCATTGTTCTATATGTCTCTCCTTAAGTCAATACCACACTGTCTTTGTTACCATTGCTTTGTAGTAGATTTTGAAATTGGGAAGTGTGACTACTCTACTTTGTTCTTCTTCTTCCATGGTTGTTTTGGCTATTTATGGTTCCTTGAAAATCCATATGAGTTTTAGAATCAGCTTGTCAATTTCTACAAAGAAGTCAGCTGAGATTCTGACAAGAATTGCGTTCCATCCATAGATGAATTTAGGGTGTAAGATGGTAATAATCTTAATAATATTAAGTCCTCTGATTCATAAACATGAATTTTTTTCCAATTAAGTATTTAGATCTTCTTTAATTTCTTTCAGTAATGTTCTGTAGTTTTTAGAGCATAAGTTTTATACTTCTTTTGTAAAATTTATTCCTCAGTATTTTATTCTTTTTAATACTATTATAAATTGAATTCTTTCCCCAATTTCATTTTCATATTGTTCAATGCAAATGTATAAAAGTACAACTGATATTTGCATATTAATTTTGTATCCTGTAACTTTACTGAATTCATTTATTAATTTCAATTAATAAAAGTATTTTATTGGATTCCTTAGAATTTTTTACATACAAGAGATAGTTTTACTTCTTCCTTCCCAAATTAAATGCCTTTTCTTTTTCTTACCTACTTGCCCTGGCTGGAACCTCCAATACAATGTTGAATAGAAGTAGCAAGAATAGAGACATCTTTGTGTTGTTCCTGATCTTAGGAAGAAAAGCATCCAGTCTTTCGCCATTAAGTATGTTAAGTGTAGGGTTTTTTATGGATGCCCTTTTTCAGCTTGAGGAAGTTCCCTTCTATTCCTAGTGTGTTGAGTGTTTTTCTCATGAAACAATGTTGGATTTTTTTCAAATGCTTTTTCTGCATCTATTGAGATAATCACATGATCTTTGTTTTTTATTCTATCGATATCACATATTACATTAATTGATTTTCAGATGTTAAACCAACCCTGCATTCTTGAAACAAATCCTACTTGATCATGATGTATAAGTCATTTTGTATGTTAAGGATTTGTTTTGCTAGTATATTGTGGAGAATTTTTGCATCCATATTAATGAGACATTAATCTGTAGTTTTCTTGTGATGAGTTTGTCTAGTTTTGGTATCAGGGTATTAGTGTTCTCATAGAATGAGTTGGGAAGTATTCCCTCCTTATATTAGTCTGCCTGGCTGCCATAACAGAATACCACATACTAGGTAGCTTTAACAACAGAATTTATTTTCTCACAATTCTAGAGGCTAAAAGTCGGAGATCAAGGTGTCATCAGGGTTAGTTTCTGGTGATACTTCTCTTCCTGGCTAGTGGACAGCCACTTTCTGTGTCTTCACGTTGCCTCATCTCTGTGCATGTGTGTGAAGAGGGAGAGAGCTCTCTCATGTCTCTTCCTCTTCTTGTCAGTACTTTCTTTTTAACCAGTCCTATCAGGTTGAGGTCTTACCCTTAAGACCTTACTTAACCTCTATTTCCTCCTTATGGACCCTCTCTCCAAATATAGTTGCAATGGGGGCTAGGGCTTCAACATATGAACATTTGAAGGGGACACAGTTCAGTCCATAGCACTCTTTTTTTACTTTTTGGAAGAATTTGTGAATAATTTGTTTTAATTTTTCTTTAAATACTTGTTAGAATTCACCTATGAAGCCATCCAAGCCTGGAATTTCTTTGTTTTTTGATGACTAACTTAATCTCTTTAATTGTTATAGGTCTATTTAAGTTGTCTATTTCTTTTTGTCAGTTTTGGTAGTTTGACCATTTCTTCTAAGTTACCTAATTGTCATAGAATTGTTTGTAATATTTGTAATATTTCTTAATAATCCATTTTATTTCTGTGAGATTGGTGATAATGTCATCTCTTTCATTTCTGATTCTAGCAATTTGAGTCTTCTCTCTTTTTTTCTCAGCCAATCTAGCTAAAAGTTCGCCAATTTTGTTGATCTTTTCAAAGAGCCAGTTTTTGGTTTCTTTGATTTTCTCTATTTTACTATTCTCTATTTAATTAATTTTCACTCTAATCTTTATTATTTTCTTCCTTCTGCTTGCTTTAAGTTTAGTTTGCCCTTTTCCCCCCAGTATCTTAATGAGGAAGATTAGGTTATTAATTTGAGAATGTTCTTCTTTTTTTGTTGTTTTTTCGTGGTACGCGGGCCTCTCACTGTTGTGGTCTCTCCCGTTGTGGAGCACGGGCTCCGGACGTGCAGGCTCAGCAGCCATGGCCCATGGGCCCAGCTGCTCTGCGGCATGTGGGATCCTCCTGGACCAGGGCACGAACCCGTGTCCCCTGCATCGGCAGGCGGACTCTCAACCACTGCGCCACCAGGGAAGCCCAAGAATGTTCTTCTTTTTAAATATAAGTATTTATAGTTACAAATTTTCTCTAGGCACTGCTTTAGCTGCATTCCATATGCAATGGTTTTTATTTCCAGGCAAGCTCCATATGCATCCTCATCTGTGAGAAGACCTGCTAGTTCCCATAATAAAATCAATTCTTAATCTTTCAATACCTATGTTGTGCAAGGAATCCATACATGAAGAAGACATCTGGATCTTGTGGCCCAAATGTGTTTACTCATTGCCAACATTGGAGGATCCCTTGGTTTTTGTTATTCTAATGCCTTTGGGGAATGTCTATATCTGTTTTGATCATGTGTAGTATATAGATGATTGTTGATGGGGCCAGACAGATATGATCTTGTCTGGGGTGGGAGGGACTGAAGAAAAGGAATTACTAGAATATTTTTCTTCCTCTTTCTATCCCTATAATTCCTCTGGACTTTGTTCTTCAAAACAAAACAAAGCAAAACACCCCACACCATTTGGCCACAGGTATAGCTCGCAGAGTTCAACAGGCTGCAAGAATGAGCTTTAAAAGTGTAGAAAGGCCTGATCTACTTGGGTGGGGGAGCTGATGATGAGGTTGGCAGAGTCTCCAGGTCCTCTCCTCCCCCTGCGCTTTAGATTGGTTCTTTCTCTCTCATCTGCAGGGTTTGGGGAAAACCATGGGGCCATCCAGATCAGCATTTGTGTCCCTAGTTTGTTATCTTTGGTGGAAGGTTAGTGCCCTTGTGTGTACTGGAACTAAAAGTGTGGGGAGGAAGCACCATCACACCTGTGTCAGAACTCAGGCCAATCATCAAAAAATCTACAAACAATAAATGCTGGCGAGGGTGTGGAGAAAAGGGGACCCTCCTGCACTGTTGGTGGGAATGTAAATTGATAGAGCCGCTATGGAGAACAGTATGGAGGTTCCTTAAAAAACTAAAAATAGAACTACCATATGACCCAGCAGTCCCACTACTGGGCATATACCCTGAGAAAACCATAATTCAAAAAGAGTCATGTACCACAATGTTCATTGCAGCACTATTTACAATAGCCAGGACATTGAAGCAAACTAAGTGTCCATCGACAGATGAATGGATAAAGAAGATGTGGCACATATATACAATGGAATATTACTCAGCCATAAAAAGAAATGAAATTGAGTTATTTGTAGTGAGGTGGACAGACCTAGAGTCTGTCATACAGAGTGAAGTAAGTCAGAAAGAGAAAAACAAATACCATATGCTAACACATATATATGGAATCTAAAAAAAAAAAGTTCTGATGAACCTAGGGGCAGGACAGGAATAAAGACGCAGACATAGATAATGGACATGAGGACAAGGGGAGGGGGAAGGGTAAGCTGGGATGAAGTGAGAGAGTAGCATTGACATGTACACACACACCAAATGTAAAACAGATAGCTAGTGGGAAGCAGCTGCATCACACGGGGACATCAGCTCGGTGCTTTGTGACCACCTAGAGGGGTAGGATAGGGAGGGTGGGAGGGAGATGCAAGAGGGAGGGGATATGGGGATATATGTGTACATATAGCTGATTCACTTTGTTATAAAGCAGAAAGTAACACAACACTGTAAAGCAATTATACTCCAATAAAGATGTTAAAAAAAAAAAGAACCCAGGCCAAAGTTGTTACTCCTAACTCTGGGACACTGTGACTCTGGCTTGATCTCTCCCAGGAATCATGGGCCAGGTGTGGGAGGCAGTGGTGATGGGCAAGAAAAGAGGGAGCAGGGAGATTCTGACAAGCTGGCGGAAACTCCTGGAGGAACAGAGCCATGGAGGGAGAAAGACCTTCGTTTGAATTTTATTTACACGTCATCAATAACCAAGATAATCACATTTTCCTCAGAGCATGGAGGGTCACATATCCCAATCCCTACTAAAATATGCTTCGTTGGTGAGGTGTCAATCTGCTGAGAGGTGAGCTATTTGGGATTATGCCGCGGTATCCATTCCTTCTCATCTGCCATCCCCACAGATAGTGGCACCTGTGCTGCTGGGGAAAGGTTTTCCAAGACTCAGCACCAGGTGTCTTCTTGAACTGCTCTCTGATCTCTGCTTCTCTGCCCTGCCTTCTTGCTTAGCAAAAACGGTCACCACTGAGGAGTGCCTGGTGAACCCTGCGAGCATGAACCGCTACAGCGTGGACTCCTCCTCCTCCGCCTTTAGCCACAGGGGCTCCCTGCCCATCTCCTCTTCGTTGTACTGCAAGAGGCAGAACTCTGGAGACGGCCACCTTGGGGGAGGCTCAGCCACCACAGTCGGTGGTCCCCATACCAGCCCCACGTCCTCTGGAGGCCCCTCAGCACCTGGGCTGAGGCCCCCTGGCTCCAGCCCCAAGAGAAACGGGACCTCTCTTGAAGGAAACAGATGTGGTAATGTAATGCGTGCACTGGTTTCCCCATGACCTAACCTCCTCTGCCCTTGCCCTGGGACCACCAAATGTAGGGAGACCGGGGGACTGTGGCTGTTTGAACACAGCAACACTGGGAAATTAGAAGTTTCCACAAATCCCTTCATGGATTTTTGTTGTTCTTGAGGGCAGCTGACTTCAACCTTTGACCATAAGCAAAGAAAATGGTATATTAGAGTAAGTTAGGCTGTAGGAATAAGTAGAATCCAAAATGTACAGTGGCTCAAATACAATAAAAGTTTTTTATCCAGGAGTCCAAAGTGGGTGTTCCTAGTTGGTGTGTGCACCCAACTCAGGGACCCAGGATCTGTCCATTTCATGGCTCTCCTGTCCCCTATGGCCTCCATGCCCCATGCATCTAGTGGTAGAAAGGGAAGGAACAAACGAGGAAGATGAATATGTATCCCTAGAGCCTGGAAGTGATGCCCATTGCTTCTACTCATGTTTCATTGGCAAGAGCTGGCCATTTTACCACACTTCACTCTGGGGGAATCTGAGAGGTGTAGACTAGCTCTGTGCCTGGAAAAAGAAGAACCAGAAGTTGCTAAAGACTTTTCTCTTGCACAGTGGGTGACTCTTGCAGGGTACAAATACATGGGCAGACCAGAGTTAAGTAAAATCCCCACAATGCTGGTTATTTATTTATTTATTTTTGTCCTGTAAGTTTTTTTGTTTGGGTTTGGTTTTCCATTTATTTATTTATTTAGGCTGCACCTGGTCTTAGTTGTGGCATGTGCATGAACTCTTAGTTGTGGGATCTAGTTCCCCAACCAGGGATCGAACCCGGGCCCCCTGTGTTGGGAGCCCGGAGTCTTACCCACTGGACCACTAGGGAAGGCCCCCCACAGTACTGGTTATGATGCTACTTCTGTCTCACCCATTGAAGTTAGCTTATTGGAATGCAGTGTAGGAAGGTACTGTCATTCTAGGGGTAGCTTGATGTCCATTTTGATTTATGTTATTAAATAAAATCATTTTCAGTTCAGTATTTGAGTATGAATAGAGCATAGTGGATAATCACATGGACTATGGAGCCTGATGGCCTGGGCTGGAATCCTGGATCTGCCATTTTCTGACTGTGTGACCTTTTGCAAGTCTGAACTTCTTTGTGCCTCAGTTTCCTCACCTGTGAAATTGGAATAATAATAATAGCACCTACTTCATAGGTTTGTTGGGAGGATTACATAAATTCATATGTGTATTTAGTACAAGGCCTAAGAGTTAGTAAGGGCTCAATAAATATCAGCAATCACAGATCACGTGAACACACCCCTCAACAGATCACAACCCATCAACTCTACACCTGAGAACTGCTAAAGAAAGGAGGCCAGTGGCCCAGGAGTCAGGGAGTCTTCATCTTGCCCCTCTGGTGCCTCCTGCGGGCTGGCTGTCTTCTCTGGCATTTCTGTTCTGAGCCTTGGCTCGTCCACTGGTAGCCCTGACGGCCACAGTGGTGAGCTATTGCGTATGATCTCAGATCCTCCACACACTCCCCTCAAAGAGCCTCACCATCACAGGTGAGCCTCTGTGGGCCAAGGAGGGGAGGCAGTTTTGAGGGGCAAGGCACTGTTCCCTCAGCCATGGGGGCTCTTGCCAAACGTGGATGGCCCTGCTCCCCAACATTGTCACGCAGGGCCGTCGGCCAGGCAGGTTTGAGTGGGCAGAGCCCATTTACCAAAGGGGAGAGACGTTGCATCTCATTTCTAAGAACAAGAGAAGGGAACAAAATCTGGCACAAACCCGCACCATAAAGTAAATGAGGGGCAGCGGTTATTTCCTACGTTTATCCCCAGAGTTAGTGTAATATCAAACGTATAGTAGGCGTTCAGTCAACATTCATTCTCTCTACCCCACTCCACTCCCCCCACGGAGCCCAGTGCCCTCTCATTGCCCCTGCTTGTCAAAGCCCTCATCCTGGGGTCCCTTTGCCCGTCACATGTCTCCTTCTCTCAACCTCTTCTCCTCAATGCAATTCCCAGCTGCTCGAGGTGGTGATCACAGGACACCAGGCTGATTGAATGGACTCATAAACCTAAGAGTATTGCCATTCTTTAAAAAGGAGATATTCACTCTCCTATTTAAGTTGGTGAAATCTTAGACCCTATGTCTCAAACGTAGGATTTCGAGCAGTAAGGGGAAGGCACGATTTGAATGGAGAGAACCTCTACCACTCCATCTGTCCCTGAAGAGTTGTCTGCCCCACCCCAGCCCATCTGGTGGCCCAGATGAGGGGAATCCAGGACCCTTCAAAGGGGTCTCAGGTATTTAGCTCCCTCCCCCTTTCTCTTTCTGCCTCCTCCCAACAGAGTCCTGGGACGAACTCCCATCCCAACTCCAACAGCCCCCCGTCCTTCCTTTTCATCTCTGCTTCAGCCCTTTGTTCTCCTGGAATTAGGTCCTCGTCTACTGTCTGAGTAATCTAGCCAAAGGGAAGCCCAGACCCTTGCTCAGAACAAGCTCTGAGAGAGCCCTCTCTGTCAGAGCCCTAGATGCACCCCAGGAGAGCCCCACTAGCTCAGGACTTCTGCCTCTCAGGATCTTGGGTGAGACCAGAGAAATGGAACCCACCAGTGCCTGCTGCCTTCCACTCCAAGCAAGCCACTGACTGTGGCCAGGAAGATGTAAGCAGAAGTGGAAAAAAGATTGGGTCGGCAACTGGCAGTTTCAGTCCCTGCTGATTAGAAATGTCCCTTCCATCCTGTTTCCTCCTGTGGCACTTTGTCTCCTCATCTCTAGTACTTCCTCTCTCTTGTCCCATAGTAGGAGCCAGACTCTCAGCTTCATGAGGTCTCTCACTCATATTTGAGTCCTCCGCAGCCCCATGAAAGGGGCCTGTTTGAGGCATATCCTAAATAGCTATTTATTGAGCACCTACTGTGGGCCAGACACTTTCCACACAATATTTATGACTTATTATAAGTTATATCTTATAATTTATTATTATAGCAAGTATATATTATTATTGTAGGTATTATTATATTCAATTTACATATAAAGCAATTGAAGATCAAGAGAAGGTCAGTCAAGTGTTGAGTCAGGATTTGACTTCAACTGACTCCAAAGGTGGCTTTCAAAATTATCCCAGGGATTTTCAAACCATGCAAAATGGGCTTCAAGGGGTCCCTCAGAGGTTCTAGGGCATAGGAGAGAGGGGATGGGAGCAGATAGTACCTCAACACTGCCCTCTTTAACCAGGGCCTCTTCACATTTGAAGAGTGGGGTTCTACATTTGTGTAGTTTGAACAAAGTTTGCACAGCTAAATGCATTTGGAAACCATGGAGATAAACCATGCTGAATTGAGTGGCAGTATATTAAAGTAGGAGAGAAAACCCCTGGCCTCCTTACCCATTTGTCACCTAGATGCCAGTCCAGGTGCCAGCTGCAGGCCCTCTGGAGGGCTGTTAAGTTTTCTCTCCACCCAAAGAAGTGCTCAGTATTGCTCTGAAATTGCATCCCAAGTGAAAGCAGTTGGTATTAAGAAACCATATCTCTTTAAGGGGGTTTGACCTAAGTCATAAACCTGGAAGGGACCTAGAAATGGATTCTCCCCCATGGTGCTAATCAAAATGGTTTAAAACCGCAGAAGCCAGAAAATGGCATGAGGTTGCACAGGACAGTAGGTATCGACGACATGACAAACTTCTCAGTCCTCTCTCATGTGAATACCTACCCTGGCCTCCTGTTGTCTTTTTTTTTTTTTTTTTTTTTGAAATGTGCAACTCTTTTATTTAAAAAATTATAAAATATTATTAAAGGACATAAAAATGAATAAATCAATAGTTAAATTATACCCATCAATTGACCCAGTATCATGATGGTGCTAATGCTCCCCAAATTATTGTATATATTCCATTAAATATGTTCATGTCCTATGACCCAATAATACTTCTAGGAACATAACCTATAGAAACTTCCTCAGAGACATGTGCAAGGAAATTTTTTGCAGCACTGTTTCTAATTCCTCCTGCTGTCTTGATATATCATGCCCATCGCCTCTGTCAGTGGACTCTGAAGGGATGTATTCAAAGGACACGTTTCCCTGTTTTTTGCTGATACTCAGGTGAAAACCTGAGAGCTCTCCTCTGTCTCTCATCCAAGATATAATCACTAAGAACTATAAAGAGGTTTTAGATAACAAAAGCTTCCTGACATTTGCATTAACAGGAGATGCTGTAGAATTCCCAACCACAAGTATGTCCAAGCTTCAGAATTGAAGTGACTCTGGCATTGTTATTAGCACTCATATGCTTTCCATGGGTTGGAGTTTGATTCCATAGGGTATGGTCTTGGGTGATGGATAGAGAACAATTCAGCAAGAGAAAGAAGAATGGGGACAGCGCTCGATGTGGGGGGCGGGGAATGAGTGAAGGCACGGCACGGCTTATTCATTCCAAGGAAAGAGAAGAGTTTGTGCAGGGACGCCAAGGGAAATCATGTGGGAAATTTGGGGTTCAAGTCAAGCAGACTGGGCTTTCTTTACTCTGTGGACACCAGACATGGCTGAACAGGGAAGTGAGCTGACAACCACAGAACTTAGGAAGACAAATCTATTGGCCATTATGGAATGATACATAATAAGAAGAATAGCAACTATCTTCTGATTAATTCTTACCATTTAATGCTTCACATTATCCTATTTAATCCTCACAACATGGTAGGCGTTTGACAGGTGAGGCAACTAAGACTCAAAGAGATGTTGGTCAGTCCTGGCCAGCAGATACTTATGGAGCACAATGTGCCAGGGCCTCTTCTGAGGTCCAAGGATGGAGCTGTGAGCAAGACAGACGTGGGCCCTGCTCACTGACAGCGTCCAATTCCAGAGAGAAAAAAGTTAACAAATGATTCTGAGGGGCCCCTTTTGGAGACTGATGGGCTTCCTTCCAAGATGCTTCTTGTCAGGCTCCAGCCCAAAGCCATATAGTCACTTGACTCCTACAATACTTTTGAGAAACAAGATGAAGAAACGGAGGCTCATAGAGAATAGAATGATCAGGTCCAGGAAGGGGCTCAAAACCTGGCCATTGGCTCTGCATTCACTGTGCTTTGCACACAGACACACTGATGAGGCTTCAGGTGTGTGAGAAAGTAGCTCCCTCGTGTTGCCCGGGACAGCCTGTGGTGTGAAGGGACCTTGGAGATCCTTCCCAACTCCTTATTTCACACCAAAGAAGCACAGAGACGCTTGCACAGAGGGCGGGTGGTAGGGGCTTCTGACTCCCAGCTCACTGTTCCTTCCATTCTTCCACATGACTCTATTGTTAGCTAAAAAGTTTCCTCTGAATTATGAATGAACAAAAGGAAATTATGCATGTGCTTGTGGGTCTGTGTGAGACAGAGAGCGACTCACAGGCAGCAGCACGAGTACCGGGGCTGTGAAGATATCCGGGGTTGCTTTAGGCAGATTCACAGTCAGTCTATTCCTGGTGGATGTGAGTTCAGCGCTAGAAACAGCCACCACCATCCTTCATTCTACATCCATTCACAGCTGGGTTTTACTATACACACGTCTCCTGCATTGCCCAGGGAACAGACCTGACCACGTATGAAGTTCTCGGCGCTGGAGAATGCCACCTCCCCTAAAGGCGGTTGGCAAGTGCTTTGTTCCTTTAGGAGCAAGATATTTTCACCTCTATCAAGTCTGACTGCTGTCCAGTCACATCTGCCTGGCCTGGCTGTGTCAGGCCAGACCCATCTGTCTTCCTGAGATCTTCGCAGCAGCTGGAGGGGCTAGTGTGCTTATTATCTTTGTGTGAGCACAGGCCATTGCAAAGCCTCTTCAAACCTGCTAGAAAGTTCCCTCTCTTCCTCCTAGAGCTAGTTCATGTGCTTTGGATCCTGAGCAGGTCCCGAGGTGAGACAGCTTCCCGCTGCTGTCTTGTATGACTGTGAGGCACCTCAGAGAGCCAAATGAAAATGCCCACAGCTAGTACCAGGTGCCAGGAGCGAAGCCACTTCCCCTCCACATTCATCACCTGGAGAGCCTCCCCATAAAGACAAGCCAGACCACCTTGCTCAACTCCATGGCTGTGGCTCATGGGGAAAGTATTTCCCTGGCCTTGCTCAAAGGACCTTAGGCTCCCATGGATGATGCTGTGAGTCGGTCTGGTGGTTTTCCTTCCTGTCAAACACAGGAAATTAGATTTGACCTCCGCTCTGATCACTCTAAAATCATTCTTGGCACTGAAGACTTCCCGCCTTTGTAATCAGAGCATCTATTATCACCCTGATTATCGCTGACAGTCCGATGGGGCAGGCTCCAAAGGCAAATGCGATTTCCGTGGTTCCTCTTCCCCATGTTGAGTGCAGATGTCTTTAAATGCAGTGAAATCATCTCTAATAAGCATGCGTTGGCATTCAGATGGCCCTAGGGTGTATTAACAGTTTCCCGCCAAAATGCACCGCCCCAGCCCGTGCCAAATCACCTTAGGGGACCCTTCCAGGTCCAACAAGGAAAAGGCAGGGAAAATCTCAGAGTAAATTCAATTCTCAACCAAACTATTATGTATTTAGGACAGACTTCAAATGTGATGCTGTACTTTTCTCAGCACTACTGGAGAACTGTGCACTTCTCAAGTACATTGAAAAGAGGAGGAAAAAAAGGAGCAGAAAACCACTGCACCCTGAGATTAAAGAAGGGAATGGAAGTGAAGGCTTCTCAACTTCTAATTTAGGAGTATTCTGTAGGGAAGCTGCTTCATTGTTCAGGGCCTGAAAATAGGATTAAGGATTACTCGCACAAAGCTTTTGTGTAAGTTACTTATACTGTTTCTGCGAAGTGTATTGATTCATTTTACATTCATTGAACCCATATTACAAATATATTTGCATGGAGCTGTGGAGAGTCAATGATTATAAACTCTGTAACGAGAGGATCCCATTTTTCACCAAACACTTTGCCCAGGACCTGGTACACAAGAGACACTCAGTAGATGTCCGTGGATGAACAGGGGGAAGATGAAAAAGATCATCCTCAAGAAATTAAAACTAACTGGAGGTTACAGGCAAGCACAGGCATAATGGTAATACAAGGCAGATGTGGAAAGCATCTTTAAGAAAAGAACAAACAAAGATTTGGGAGTTAAAGGTAGAGGAAGATGACATCCAGATGGCAGGACATGGAAATGCTGCCTGTGAATGGGGTCTACCTGGGCTTTGACGGCTGGTAGAGCTTCTTTGGAAAGGAGGGAAGGTAAACACCTTCTAGAGAGAGGCAAAAGCACTAGCTAAGGTGGAGACTGGAAGCTGGATGAACATTCGGTCAGAACCAGTATGCCCAGATGGGGGTGCGCAGAAGGGCAGGGAGGCGGGCAGGGAGGCGGGCAGGGAGGCAGGCAGGGTGCCTCCTTCCCTCTGTGGACCACCTGATGCAGGTCAGCCATAAGGCCAGCCCCAATCCCATTTCCATCCTCACACCTGCCCTTCCAGGTGGAGAGCATTGCCATTTTACAGCTAACGACGGGCAGCTCCAGGATTTGTCCCTAGGTTTCTCTGGCACCAAAGCTCTTCCTCTCTATCCAGGCAGGAAAGATGTTATTGAGACCAAAGAGAGCCCTTGATCTTGTGGTAGAGTACGGACTTGGTGCACGGCGAGGGCCATCCACAAGGGGGCACTAGGGAGAGTGTGAAGCCGGGACAGTTTTTGCTCTAGAAGGAATAAAGCGTGAGGTGAGGACATCTGCCAGAAAACCTTTGTAGAGGGTCAGGTAAGAAGTTCCCGGATTGGGGTAGCAGGGATGGAAGAGAGGAGACCAGTGTGAGAGGCATCCTTCTGATAGCTTCAGAGTAATTAAATGCGGGGAGCAAATAAGGGACAGGAGGTAGAGATATCACTGAGGTTTCAGAAACATGAGAGATAGGAGGGGATGCTGGTTCTAGGGAAAGAGGATGAATTCCTTTGGGACATACAAAACAAGTCACCCCCTAAATATTGCTTAAATATTAATTCACTACTCTCTCCTCCTTCATATGTCCTGCACCTTTTAATCTGCCATGTGGGAAAAGCATTTATGCAGCAATGCAACTCATGCCACAATCACTGACCAGGGACCAGCTGTGGACCAGGCACAGGATTAGGTTCCTGTTGTCAAGGAATCCCTCGTCTAGTGGGAGGTTGGAGCACGTGCTCTGACAGACCCGAGGGCTGGCGAGGTGCTCCGTGTAGGCGGTGAGTCTCCTTTCTGCACATGCGGAGCAGGGCACGGACCTCTCACAGACAGGGCTTCTGAGATTGTAGCACCAGAGACCCAGGACAAGCACAAAATGCCCCTGCATTCTGCCGCGTCCTTCTTGTCTCAGGGTGACAGCAGTGGAGGCAGAAAGGACCTGAAGTCGTTTTGGCATCACAGCACTACAGAGGTCTATTTGGAGCTTCATGGAACCTGGTTACAGCAGGCCCAGGGCCCACTGAGACAGGACTGATCGGGGGGGGGTCTTTAAAACTCTAACATGGGTCAGCATTTCAACCTGCTGGAGGAGATCCGTTTTCCAGTGCTCTATTCCCTGGGAGAGCAGAGAACCTCTGTATTGAGGGGGGAGGCTGCTGCCCTGAGGAGTGGCCTCCGGTGCTCCAGGCTCCTGCCAAGAGTAGGCACTCCTGGCCTTTCTCTGTCGCAGGAGGTCACTCAGGCCGCTGCCTTGGACTCGAGGGCCAGGTGGGGACAGGAGGCACCAGGTAGGTGCCAAGGCCCGAGGCCCGCTGTCTCATGGCCTCCCTTTCTGTGCTCTACCTTCCAGCCTCAAGCCCTTCTCCGGACAGGCAGGACACCCGGCGGCCAAGGAGCAGGAACCCCTCTACCTGGTCCGTGGAGGATGTGGTCTGGTTCGTGAAAGACGCAGACCCGCAGGCTCTGGGGCCCCACGTGGAGCTCTTCCGGAAGCATGTACGCGCAGTGGTGGGCCTGGGGGCGGTCAGGGGGCTGCGGGGGGCCTCTGCACTATGCCCGGGGGCACCACTCAAGGGAGGCCGGATGGAACCACAGGGTTCTCAGAGCGGAACAACCACCTAGTTTTGTTTGTCCCATCGGTTCCCTCACTTTGGCCTTTATCAGGAGTGCCTGTTTTCCTGCCCATCCATCCGTCTGTCTGTGCATCCGTCTGTCTGTGCATAAACAAACATTTATAGCACACCTACAATATGCCAACAAACAGTGCCTATTCCTAAGCTGCTTTGAGGATTAAATGAGAAAATGCACATAAAGTGTTCAGCACAGCGCCTGGCTCGCGGATGGCCTTTGGTTAGCAGGCCATCTACATATTTGCATAGTCAGGAGATTCTAAAGTATATAAAGATGGTAATTTTTTTTAAAGGTAAGAATTAGTACTTTACCTGCCAAGCTTACTATGTCAGTTATCGATTGTTGCTATAACCCGTTACCACAAACGTAGTAGCTTAAAACCACACAAGTTTATTATCTTACAGTTCAGTGGGTCAGGAATCTGACAGGGGTCTCACCGGGCTAAGACCAAGGTGTCGGTGGGGCTGACGTTCTCTCTGGACGCTCTGGGGAGAATTCATTTCCTTTTGCCTTTTCAGCATTGAGATCCACCCTCATTCTTGGCTCCTGCCTCGCTGTTCTCATCCTCAGAGCCAACAACATCAAGCTGAGTCCTTCCCAGGCTGCCAACTCTTTGGTTTTTTTCTTCTGATTTCTTCTTCCACTTCGAAGGGCCCTGTGATTGCACTGTCTCCTCCCTCCCCAGTAATCCAGGATACGCTTCCTATTTTAAAGGCAGCTGATTAGGAGCCTTAATTCCATCTGCAGCCTTAATTCCCCTTTGCCAGGTAACCTAACATATTCACAGGTTTCAGGGATTAGGACGTAGACATCTTGTGGGGAGGAGAGGGAGCATTCTTCTGTCTACCAGAGTTACCATTATTTTTTTCCTCCCTGTCTTTCATTTTATTTGAACTGAAGATCATAGAAATCATACACTCAGACCTGAGGAGGATCATCATCTAATCCAACACTCATATTTTATTAGGGATATATTTGACCTCAGCTAACAGTGGGGCCTTGAGAGCAAGGACTGCAGTGGGGTTATGTTTAGACAGATCTGGGTGGGAGGACTCTGGCTTCCTTCCAGCATGACAGGAGTCAGTGGAAGTCTAGGAGGTGGGGGAAAGAGAGAACATTCAGCAATGAGGCCCCTGGGAGGGCCCACAGATGAGCTCTGAGTGACACAGGGTAGGTGCTTCATCAGTGCTGGCTGAGTGGCTGGCTGGATAGAGGAATGAGAGGGGCTGCTATATCAGTCCTGTACTGTGCCTCTTCTCCCCACCTGAGCACCCAAAATCTCTACCCTTTGTCTCTACTAATCTGAAAATAGCACTATAGGTGAAGGAGGAAACCCAACCTTACTAAGTTCATGAATTCAACATGCAGTCTGGAGGGTTACCATTTTCAGAGACAAATGGGAGCAATATTGGGACCTCAGAGGATTGGCATTCCCTTAGTAATTATTTGTGCTAAACCTTAGATGAAGCAGGTGCATTATTTAGTTGTATGCCACCTAGTATTCTTGACGGCCAAAAAAACACCTGAAATACCTTATAGAGTGTTATTAGCAATTTGGTAAGCAGTGAAAGGCAAGTGAGTGTCCCACAAAAAGAAACCAGAGATTAGGATGATAGATGGAAGTCAGGGTCTTATACCGGCACCTGGAATGGAAAGGTAACTACTAGTTTCAGGGTCTAATGGGATGATACTTTGCCTTAGTCAGTCCAGGCTGCTGTAACAAAGTACCACGGACTGGCTGGCTTATGAACAACAGTGATTTATTTCTCAGTTCTGGATGCTGGAAGTCCAAGATCAGGTTGCCATCAAGGTCTACTTTTGGTGAGACTCTTCTTCCAGGTTTCGGACTGCCATCTTCCCATTGCATGAGGACACTAATCCCATTCACAAGGGCTGCACCCTCATGACCTAATTACTTCCCAAAGTCTCACCTCCAAATACCACCACCTGGAGGTTAGGATTTCAGCATATGAATTTGGGGAGGGGGTAGGGGTCTTGTTCTGCCTCACTAGAGGGCGGACTACTAATGTATTTTCGGTACCCTCACTTCAGCAGCCTGATATTCAATACTTAGTGGATGGATTAGGGTTTCTGTGAACAAGACCTTCTAAACAAGCACTTCTTGCTTGTTTAGCCCTAGATTGGATGAAGAGGTAAACATATGTGAGATATTGGGAATATGGCTGGGATTATGTTAGATTCCTTCAATCAGGAGAGAGCAGGAATATGAAAGATCCAGTGTATCAAATGACCCCAGGGAGAATATGGGAAGAGGAGCACATAGTATTTGTAGGCTTTCGTTTATTTTCTTAAGGTCTTGCCTTGGGACTAAGAGAATATGCATCTAAGTAAATCCATATTCCCTTACTTTATTCCCTGACCATACTCTAACTGTGGCCACTATTTGATTACTTTGACCACTTTCTGGGTTTTCTTTTTTCTGATTCTGTTCCACCAGGAGATTGATGGCAATGCCCTCCTGTTGCTGAAGAGTGACATGATCATGAAATACTTGGGCCTAAAGCTGGGACCTGCACTGAAACTCTGCTACCATATTGATAAACTGAAGCAAGCCAAGTTCTGAAGGTGTTTAAAAGATAGAAGCAAAATCCAGACAACAGATCTCCAGATCATCTTCTGCCTTACCAACATTTGCCACCATCACAAAGATTCTCTCCTGAAAAAGAACAGCCACAAAGACTTGGTCTTTTTATAAAACTCGTGCATCTTGACCTTTTAAAAAATTCAACATGGCCCTTTTGAAAGGTTCTTCTGTGTTAATGATTTGCCAAAAAAATTACGAAGAAGCCTGTTATTTTTAACATTTCTGGTAGGTTGGTTGCTCTTAGGGTGGGTACTGTTTTTATAATGAGAGTGTGGGGAACTGAATGCTATCACCCAAGGAGGACCCTGGAGACGTCCAAGGATGTGAGAAGAACCTTTGTCCCTGCAGGCTCTGCGGGGACGCCCACCGCAGCACTACCTGTCTTTAGCTCTGACTTGGGGACCCTATCATTGTGAGCCTTGCTTAATTCAGCTCTGGAAGCTGTCTTCTGAGGATAAATGCCTCACCTTGCACTATCTGGAAAACTTGAATTCTTTTGCTCTCTGAAAGAGAAGGGAAAAAATATCTTTTCTATTCCTAGTTATCTGAAGTACTGTGTTGCCCCACTAGAGGGCAGAGTGCTAATGTATTTTCCAGACCCTCTCTTCAGCAGCCTGATATTCAATACCCAGTGGATGGATTAGGGTTTCTGTGAACAAGACCTAGCCTACACAGACACAAGGAATTTATTCCACAATCAGCACCACAGATTGCAACTTGGGAAGAAACCGTCTTCTAGAAGGTTCTAGTTCATATCCACTCATTACTGACTGACTGAGGTGCACCAGCACCAAAGTCAAGAATTTGGAAGCACGTTCTTCCCAGATGGGGCTTTGGAGTTCCTTCCCTTCCAGAGTCATTACTGAGGTGTCGATGTATTGGCATGCCGGAGAGCTTAGTGACATTTAGCCATGGTGCTTCTTTAAAAGAGAAGAAAGATGTCTCTACTAAGCTTTGAAATGGGAGAGTGTTGATTTCTAGTTACATCGTGGGATTATATAGTTGTGTGTGTGGCTAATTTTAATAATAATAGCATGTACACAGACATGCTATTATTGGGTTTAATTGAATTTACAAATAGGTTTTCCTTTCTCACCGTGGAGTAATAGAAAAAAATTGATTTCTACCCTTTTGCAGCTGTGTCCAGGGATGGACAATGAATCCACAATTTACTAGGCAGAAGGGCAGCCTTGTCTCCATTCTTCTTTTTATCCTTTTCCTTTCTCTCTCTCCCTGTCTCTTTTTTCCTTCCTCTCTCACTGAATAGGAAACATATCTTCAAAATGAATTTGCCTTTGCCGTGGGCATGTCCTCTTCCTTAAAAGACATCCGTAGTGATGTAAGGGAGGAGATGAATACTAGCCTTTGTGATCTCTGGGAGGGGGACGATCAAGGGCCACTCAGGGCCTCCCTTGGCCCAAATGCAAATCAGAAAAGGCACACCATCCTCGGGACGCAGCGTGGACGGGCGTCTTGGCCGGTGAGTGGAGCAGGGTGGGACTGCAGCCTTCTCACCCCTCCACCAGGTGACCTTGTGCAGGACAAGACCAGGACAAACTTGAGGGCAGCCCTGGGTAGATTTGTATATTGATCCTCTATAAATCAGATCAGATCCTCTATAATTAGAACTTGGATGAGGATCATAAGAAACATTCCATGCCACGCTCTTAGACCCACTTTGATGAGTGGTATTTGAGAAAGCACATCAGAGCAAAATCCTTTTTAGACACGCAAATGGTGGCGGACTTAAAGCGTGACAGAAAAGGGATAGAGCAGAGTGTTCTAAAACTGCCCATGGAACTGAGCTTGAGTTATCAGGCTGCGGGAGAGCTGAATGTCTCTTGGTCCCGGCACCTCACAGAACTACCCTGAATCAGGCCTTGGGACAGCGTCTTCAAGATTTTGAAACAATAAATTGACTCTGTCCCTCAAAGTTTGTAAATCGTGAAGTGCTCACTGCTGATCTGGAGTTAGATAGTTGCCCTCAAAAAACCATGAGTGGGCTTCCCTGGTGGCGCAGTGGTTGAGAGCCCGCCTGCCGATGCAGGGGACGCGGGTTCGTGCCCCGGTCCGGGAAGATCCCACATGCCGCAGAGCGGCTGGGCCTGTGAGCCATGGCCGCTGAGCCTGCGCATCCGGAGCTTGTGCTCCGCAACAGGAGAGGCCACAACAGTGAGAGGCCTGCGTACCGCAAAAAAAAACAAAACAAAACAAACAAACAAACAAAAAACATGGGTAGTGTATATATTCAGAACGGCCAGTGTGATCGCAGTGAGATCCAGAAAATCCCACGACAGCCTATGTTCCTCACTCCACCATTTTTGCTCAATCCTCTGAAACTCGTGGTGCCCCTTGCATCCACATATCCCTCATATAGAGATTTTCAAAACTTTCTACCATTCTTAGGAGTGCCTCCCTCGGTACAACACGTCAACATTGGTGCCGCCGAATCAAAATCATCTGCAAACAATGTCAAGGAGATACTCGGAGTAGTTTTCAGGGGAGAGAGATTTTCCCATCTCAAGTCTAGGAGAAAACTGGGTCCATGTTCCTGTGGAACTGCTCTCACAGAGATGCTATCTCCTTTTGCATTAAACTTTAAGCAGGACAGATTGCTGAAACCATGATAGTTAAGGTCTGACTTTTTAAAAATCTCATTACTCTTGAAAGGAATGCTGCTACATCAGAGAATAACCTAAGGAGGAAATTCTTCCTTTCCTGTTTTTGCAATGAAATGCAGTTAGCCGACCAAATTATTGTTGCAATACTGCAATTAAATTAATTTTCACCCCTTTCAAAAATCTTGTCAAACCAGGCAGCTAAATAGCTTAGCAAATGTAGAACATGCCAGGCCATCTCCTCTAAACGGACCTCAGACAGAGTCACGCCTCGCGTGTCATTCTCATCTGAATGGGAGCTTATCTGGGGGCCCTTGAACTTGTACAGATGTGTTACTTGTTAGTCCATGGCAGTAGATTTCTCCAGGTTGTGGTAAACAATGATATAGTTTTGCATAATCTCAAATTAGTGTGTGTGTACATGTTCCAACCATTTCCAATTACACTTGTCTGTTAAACACTTTAAAAAAAAATCTAGAGACAGTTCTATTGCCTAAGGCATTTAAAATATTTTATGAGGCACATTATTCCCTTTGTGAGGACTTCAGGTAAAAGAAGTGCATTTCGTCTGTATGTGTGTGTGTGTGTGTTTCCTGACACTGTAGTGGGAAGAGCCTTTGAAAGTGGCTGGGAGTGTATCAGCTTTTGCATTTGTTTGGTTTCAAATGCCTTCCCAGCTTTGTAGCCCTGAGGCAGAACCCTCTCTAAGCTGTTACTGCCAAGTATCCCCTCTAACACCAGCAGGGTGCGCCCTGGAGACAACTGGGGGACAGTGCTGGGGTTCTGGGCCTGCTCAGGCCAGGTGCTAACTGGACTCACCAAGCCAGCCCAGGCTCTGCTCCGTGTGACTAAGGGGACAGGCCTCACCAGGGAGCCCAGTGGGCTGGTTTAGTGCCCACCGGAGCTATACCGCGCTTCCATCATTTCTTTTCAGCAGGGCTGCCTTGTATTTGCCTTTACAGCAGGAGAAAGGAGTGGGGAGCGCCTCAGGAAAACCAAATAGGATATTAAAATACACTGGGGAGGAATACTGCGTGAGAAGGAAACAGTAAAGAAGGGAAGACAAAAATAACTGTCCTAGGAAGACGGTAAGAGAGCACCTCTTCTAACAGGCCCAACCCTTTAAGCTACAGTAACCTATTTTTGTATCTATGTGCCGTATGGAAGATTTCTTATTTTTTTTTAATTAAAAGTATGTTTTTTATTACTTTCTGAGATTGTTTTAGGAGAATTTTGTCATAGCTCTGAAGATGATTGGAAGTGCCCAGAAGTGACCAGGGACTTGAATTTAGTCATTGTCAGAAGATCTTGAAAGATGGAGATACTCTGCTTTCTTTCTAAAGAACTAGCCAGGTTTCCATACGTGTGAGTGGGAGGTGAGTGCTATGTGACATTTGCTCTGATCCGGTGCTTTTTCAACTCTTCTCCAATGGGCTTAAGAGGAGGAGGAGGAGATGGGACTCACGGTTTTTTTCCTTAAACCTCAGATAACAAGACAGGCAATTGGGAAGGAGGAGGTGATTTCTCAGAACTGCAATATTTTGTTAAGGAGAGGGATGAACACCTGTCCGTGGGCATGGTTTATTTTTTGTTACAAACTCACTCCAAGAACTAGGTAGCTGCCCAGCTCTGCTGTGGTCTTGCCACGTGCCATGTTCCCCGTGGCATGAGATGACCGTGCTGAGAAGCCTAGCGGTGAACCCAGCAGATGGTCCGCCGTCTAGAGGTACAAACAGTCCTGTTCCCATCTTGTGATGTTACCCCAGTGGCTCCTTTCACAGGACTCCCGGCCGTGCTGCCCCGGGAAGAGGGCTGGGAGCCTCAGCTTCCAGGGTGCGCTTCCCTCCAACCATTATCCTAATCAAAGACGATTCCTTCATGGACAATTGGAAGCTGGATTTTTGGAAATCTAGCATTTACTTGAAAGAGAATCGTTCTTATTTATTGCCACCAGTTAAATATTATGGAAACATGTCTGCTAACAATTTGCTTTGTGTAATTTGTTCTAATGCTAATAAGCAACAGCTGGGACACTTCCTGTGGTAAATTCCTCTGTGGTTACAGTGGTATCATCACACATGGACTTCACCAAATCGCTGTACTTGAGAAGAACGCTCACTCTGGCTCTCCTAGGCTGCAGGAAATTCCCCTAACTTAGAAGCAGTTCTGGGCAAAAGCGTATTTTTAGAGGAGGTTTTGCTTTTCTTTGCTCCCTGCTTTTCTAAACAGGGCCCCAGACCTGTGCTCTTAAAATCCTACACAGAGAGCCTGGGGTTCTCCTCACACTCAGCATTGAGCTTGGTTTCCTCCAGAGGAAAAACAGCAAGCAGAGCTAATGAATGACCCTTTCCTCCAGGTCAGCGTGCGGTACGCATAGTTGATATGGGGCACAAGAAGGGTGGAGATGCGTCCGAGAGCCAAGAGCTGCTCAGCAGTTGGTTAAGTAATGATAGCTGACAGTGTGGGCATCTTTCCGTCCAAAGGGTCTAAATATACCATTCGGACTTGCTCTGGGCTGCCAGCCCACCATTCTCTGCTCTGTAGCTCGACCACATGACCTGAGCCTTCGAGTTGGTTCCATGTATTAGATGCTTGTTGTAAAGGCCAACACAAACGTCTTCTATTGATCGGATCCTACTTTGGAACACAACCAAAACCTTGCTTCTCCAAACAGCTCACTATGAAACAGCAGACCCACACTGGGTGTCATTTTACAGTAAGCATATGTGACCGGAGGCTACCTCCATCATAAATGTAGCATCCTCAAACCTTAGGCAGGCTCCGCCTCTCCATCCAGTGCTGGAACGCCTTCCCCACAGCCTGACCGCTTCTCATTAGGGGGAGTTTACTCCCATAGGAAGTGGCTTATTTCTCTGTTGGACAGCTCTGGTTGTGAAAATGTTATTTCTCAGGGAGACACAGATGTCTGTGAATCAGACACAGACGTTTGAGATGAAGCCAACTTTGCAATCTTTCTCTTTTTTAACAGAGCTTGTCCATGCAGTAACAACACCTATAATACAAATTGACACTGGCGAATAGATCCCAGCTCCGCTACATTAGCATAGAGGAGCAGACACTGAGTATCAATGTGGGACTCAGATAGGTCATAGCCATCAGATTCATCAGCCCTGTCATGAAAAACTATCGAAATTCCTGTGGTCTCACACACACAAAAAAAGGGTGTCCTGGGAGAATCTTTAGTGTAGTTGTAAATCTGGCTGTGGTCACATAAGCATGTGAGTTACAAAAGTTTGCATGAATGAATCTATAAGTCCATGCACCTCATTAACTGGAAAAGGCGCTACGAGACGTGGAAGCCCTATCTCTTAATTGTACTCACTGGTGATATAATAAACTAAGGGAGCTTTAGTTTAGACAAAAACAAGTTATAATTGATGATAGAAAAGTAAACATGGTCTATTGTGAATTTATGCAAGAGGTATACAGTTTATGACACCAAGCCCACATGGATTTCATGCTTGTGTGTGCACACCCCAGTGAGTGTGTATTTGTGAGTTGGTGCAATAAGAGGTGGGAATTGGGGAAGGTTAGAGAAGGGATTGCAAAGGGAGCTTTTGCTTTCTCAAGCACCCTTATTCAGAAGAGCTATCTAGCAATGATTTAAAAATCAGATCCCAAAGTACACATAACATGTAGCTTATGTAGTTTGCTTAGATAAAATTCTGGATTATGGAGCAGATTCTCTATGAAAATAAGTAGCTACAATTATATCTAGCACCTTGCACAGCGGCACCTGCCATATATTGTAAAAGGCACCTCATGAATATTCATTCACTGAATGAACAAATGCTTGACTAGTTTCCGTATTTTATTCAAAAAGCCACTAGTTTCTTTTTGTACCCCATATCTTTACTGAAAGAAGTGCCGAAGGGACAGGCCAAAAGAAGAGATAAGGCATTTCGTTTCCTCTGATTCCCCAAACGCTCAAGGAGGTCAACCCCGCAGTCACTGACTTGCATTTCTCTCCTCTTTTTGTCTTAGCCTCATGTTCTACTGCAAGCATCAGAGAATAACAATAGATTCCTTACAGCTTTACTTCTAAGACATCTTTTCCTTTTCCTACTCAATGCTCGGTGCCTCTCAGCATGAGTAGGGTCTCAGTGGGCTGGTTAACTGTTCAAGGACAGCAAGCATCTCCCGGAGGAAGAGAGCACCTTCCCTGAGCCCTGCACTCCCAGTACCTAGCTTGGAGAGGGCAGGTCAGTGGAGCTGGGTCTTTCCCGCAAGCCACTCTGTCGTCATGCTGATGGTAGCCCGCCTGGGAGGGCGCAGCCCACAGGACGTGTGTAGAAGAAAAGCTTCCCCTGTCCTTTTCACTCTTTACCCATCTCCACCCTTGAGAGCAGATTTGGAGAGATCAGGGGCTTCTCTTTTCTCCCCAGAAGGTACATAGGAGCATTGAGAATAGAATTATTTGACTGATTTTTTTTTTTTCACAACCACACCAAAGCTTAGAGTGTTTCACCTTCAAAGACATCACCTCAAAAGCCTGAGCACATGTTCCAAGGATGTTGTCATTGTTCAGAATATTTCCGCTGCATCTCTTTTGGGGTCATTGTTAGATGCTAGAACCCATTCTTTTCAAAGTGGAAAGCCCATCGTCGTCACTCGAGGGTGGATTTTTTTTTTCTTTTTGGAGTCAAAGGCACTGGGGTCATGTCTGGTGAGAATACAGGTAAACCACTTGAGATGTAAAGCAATGTTTCTCCATACTCAGTAGTTAGTCTTTTCCTTGTGCGTTTCCTTACTGGGTACAGATGGTTTGAGCAATAACAGCCACAGCTCATGTGTTAACTTGACTGTATTAGGCAGGTGTCAGTATAAGGAGCTGCAGTGCAGAGACTGATCTGAAGGTCAGCGTCCCTTGGATGAACATTCCACGGGTTCATTTTAAAGCTCACTTACAGTTCGTTGCTGTATCTTTAGTCATTGTAAGCTGAGGATATTGTGAGTGTACCTAGAACTCTAGAATAGCAGAGGAATTGGGAGGAAGAAGCCTTAAGGGACACCTGGACAGCTCACCTCCAGGGTAAAGTCTTTTCCACACCGTCTCCCGCTGGCTGCACACCACACGGGCAGCAGATTGTGGTGCAATACAAAGAAACAAGCTCTCCGAGTTATTACTGGCTCCCCCGCACCCCCATTCCTCATCTGGAAAAGGAGAGGCATTCAGATGACCTTCAGAGGCATGTACAGCTCAGTTACTTTCAGCAAAGGCCGGTGGGACTGCTGGCCCCTCGGTCTTCTGTTTTATGATTTCCAGCTTCTGCCTCTCCTGTCTGGCCTCGTCTAGATGTTTTCTCATCCTCTTCTCTCGTTGGCCCATAGCGCCTCCTCAGAGCCACAGACGCATCACTTTGCTCTCCTTTCTCATTCTTTTTTACTTTCCATTTAATTCTTTCTTCCTGTCTCCATGTTTCTTTTGTCTCCTCTTTTCTGTTTTTCTCCATTCCACTACCTCCAATGCCTTGTGGGAAGGAGAGGAGGTGGAGGGAGAAATAAAGAATTAACAGGTAGCCTCTTCCCTCCCTGGCCGGGCTGTCCTGACCCTCGCCTGCTCCCACTGTCCCATCGTCACCCGCCTACAGCATTCCTCGGCTCTGTTGTGCTTCCGGCCCGAACTCCACTTGTTCATTCCATTCCTCAAGGTCCTGCCCTCTCAGCCTGTCCTTGATTTCAGAAACAAGAGTCCTGTCCCTTTTGATTGCTTCATTCTGCGACTCGCCCTGATGTCTCACTCATAGGCCTCATCAGCCTTCCTCAAGCATAGGCCCCAGTGCCCATCCCACCAGGTGTCCCTCCTCTTTCGGCCTCGAAGGTCAAGAGCCCAGTGACCTGGAGCTGATGTGACATACCTCTTCAGAAGCATGAGTTGTTTCTGCCAGCCATGCAGGCTCTTGCAATCTGCATGGAGTCACTCTGCCCTCCAGTAGCTATTCTGATCGGTGCACAGTTGTTGTTTTTTTCTTTGTAAAGTGATTTTATTAATTTCAATTCTTGTTTAAATTGGTGTATAGTTGATTTACAATGTTGTGTTAGTTTCAGGTGTACAGCAAAACAAGTCAGTTATACATATACATATATCCACTCTTTTTTAGATTCTATTCCCATATAGGTCATTACAAAGTATTGAGTAGAGTTCCCTGTGCTGTACAGTTGGTTCTTATTAGTTATCTATTTTATATGTAGTAGTGTGTCCATAGTTCTTCATAGAACATGTAGCTTTGTCCAGGCCCGCTGAGCACTGACTGTGCCTCTCAGTGACCAAAGCCAGACCAGTGTCTCAGTTTAAATGAGGAGGGCCAGCTGGGATCAAAGATAAGACACAATGACCTACATCAGAAGCACTTCTGGGGTGAGGGTTTGTTTTCAGACATTTATAAGTCTGCTGAGACGTGTGCAATATTAAGTGGCTTGTGTCTGGGTAGGGGAAGATGATGACATATTTCCCAAACGAAAATGTGATTTAGAGGAGGGAGAAAGGCAGCAAAATTCTGGAACGGGAATGCTCTGTTCCTGGCCTTTATCCAGCCCCATCACGTGCCCTCGAGGTCTTTCTAGAAGTCAAACTTGTTTCCTCCACAGAAACTGAAAGTGTTTCTGCCCAAGTGTGAGAGAGTTTGGAGAACTTGGATTTCTTTCATTCTCCACTGTGTTCTAAGCCACAATACTTAATTTGCTGTCGTCTTCCAGCTATATCCTTGATCACATCAGGATTAAAAGAACGAGCTTGTCTCATCTCATCCTCCAGAAATTTTGAAATAGCAGTTGTTTTATATAGCATATATTTTCATTTATAGTTATTGATTAATTAGACTGTTTCTCTCCTGTAGATAAGTAGAAGTAATTTTATTAATATAAAGATTTTATACTATAAGTACATTTGTAGATAAATTTACTTTTTATTCCATACACACACGAAAACTAAATAGATGAAATAAAATCTTTTCATCATAATTGTATTCTGTTGAGCTTTTTTTCTTCACATTAACAGTGAAAACTTTTTGCTAAGTGCCACTGTAACATCATGAAGTGTCATGAGGCCAAAAGGTTTGTGTTTTACTAACGATGCTAGGCTGTGATTATGACGAGGCTCCACTAAATAATGAGGAATTCTGAGTAAGTGGAAATCCATGCGTGCTAAGCTCTCAAGGTTGAATGATGATGATTGAAATGTTGTGCCTTTTGCTTGATAAGTTGAGGGGTTTATTTTCAGATTCTTTCTTTCAACTCAGCCTTAGTTAATCTCATGTTTCCACCTCTTTATTCTACATCTTGCTCCCAGTATGCCCACGCGGGAGACTCTGCTGTCTTTCCACCTGGGAGACGGGCAGCTGCGTGCTTTCCCTGGTTAAATTCTGTCTTTAACGAAGGTACAAATACGTCATCCCCTCATCTCGGTAAGAGAGAAATAGGGTTGACTACGTCCCTTTTCTCTACCTAGATGGTCTCCCCTCCCTTCTAATTAAAGACTGTAAAAGGGTGCATGTGCACACATATTCATGCATGTGCTTATGATTAGGTTTGGGGATTTGAAACAAAGGTCATCCAGCAAAAGTTTTTGCATCATTTGCTTGTGCCGAGGCATGTGTGCAAGGAGGGCCTGGTGTGTGTGCTGCAGATACGGTAATTACTTGAAAAACCATTGTGCTTTCACTCTTTATGGACAGAAGGTAATTCTGGAACATTACTTCAACTCCCTGCTTTATTTAGAAGTGCTCAAGGAATGTGGAGCTTCGATTAGGAAACGTGTAGTTTTGGGGTCTGACTTTTTTATGTTTTAAATACTAATGGATCTAATCTTGCAGACCAGAAATCAGTGAATAGAACTCATTGTATGGGGAACAGCATTTACACTGGAGAGAAAGAGCAGTAAATTCTGTCACCTGGGGAAAGAGGACGCTCCTTAACTTTTGCTCTTTGCCGGCATGATGCAATCAGTGTTTCCTGATGTTAGGACAATCCTCTCACCTCGAAGTGTTCCTATGTAATTGTGTCACATAATGGGAAATTGTAACAGGCAATCTGGTTCTGTAATTCAGTTTGCAAAGCATGCAAACATAAGATAACTAGGTTAAATGCAAATAGGCATTACACTAAGGTACAAAAACAGGTGGGGAGAAAAGATGCTGTGTCCATAACTTAGAAACGACATGAATTTCATTCCTCATGTGCCTCAAAGTGTAGCACTTATTAAAGTTATTTATCCTCTAGTTTAATTTCATCACATACCATTCATACAGATGCATTATCTGTATGTTTTTTTACTGCACATATTTATAATTTGTCTCTAATTTGTAATAAGCAGGCTCCAGCGAAGCACGTTCAGGAGTGAGGTGATGTGCTCATTTTTGACAATGTACAGTGCAAACAGACTATTAACAAATAGACCATTATATATGACACCATATCAAAATGTGCTGTAAATTTTTCAAAGCCTTTTGGTTATTGTCTGTAACTTTTTCCTTGGCGCCAATTCTTTCATTATTTAGAGGTCTGTTTTTAATGTATTCCCTTAAACAGTGACTGTTTAGTCAGACGTTACATATCTGTTACATAGTCAGATATGTACAGTTTCATTAAATAAACACTACTGGCCTTAATGATTTTAATATTTTCAGGTGCTTTTTTCCATTTTTGATGCAGTTTTCTTTTTTTTTTTTTTTTCCTAGTACAGTGTATCATGGACCTGGGACTGATTCAATAAAATTTCTCAATCCTAAGATTCCAAGACAATGCAGTGTTTTCTGTTCATGCTGTAAAAAGCATTTCTGTATTTTTATTAAAGAATGGAACTTATGAGCCTCTGTATATTTTGTCTGATCAATTTTTTAATGTTCATTATTATTTCATTAGGACTAATTCCTATAAGAAGATAACAAGGAAAAGTCGTTCAAATGAAGTCTTTTGACAGCCAAGACCCCAAAGGCCTGATTCACAGCTGCCTGGGAGGCCCCTCCCACTGGCTGCCTGCAGTCCAGCCCCTGCGGTCGCCAGCCCAGCCCCACAGTAGCTCAGGAGGGACTTGTTACAGGAGCCCAGGGGTCTCTACTGACTACACTTCGTGTCTCCTTGACCTTCCTATTCCAGCCCATGACTACACAGGAGCAGCCCCGGGGCAGGGAAGGAGCACCAGATTTGATCAGAGTCCCCAGGTAAGGGTCCACCCAGGCTCATCTTGGACTGGGATCTCCTTCCAGGTCAGTAATCAGGGACAAGAGGGCTGCCTCCTGTGACAGGAGGATTAACATAAATTGCAGTGCTTGGAAATCTCCTCAAACAATGGCCTTTGAATCTGGAATCCTTGTTCCAGGCTGTTTACTCCCATCAGTTGGTTGTAACTCTAGCTGTTTGTGGGTCAGTGACTGCTCCTGAGTTTTGTTTGTTTGTTTTTTTTAAATAGATCTTTATTAGAGTATAATTGCTTCACAATACTGTGTTAGTTTCTGTTGTACAACAAAGTGAACCAGCCATATGCATACACATGTCCCCATATCCCCTCCCTCTTGAGCCTCCCTCCCATCCTCCCTATCCCACCCCCCTAGGTCATCGCAAAGCACCGAGCCAATCTCCCTGGGCTATGCTGCTGTTTCCCACCAGCCAACTATTTTACATTCAGTAGTGTATATATGTGCATGCTACTCTTACTTTGCCCCAACTTCGCCCTCCCACCCCATGTCATCAAGTCCATTTTCTATGTCTACTTCTATATTCCTGCCCTGCAACTAGGTTCATCAGTACCATTTTTTTTTAGATTCCATATATATGTGTTAGCATACGGTATTTGTTTTTCTCTTTCTGACTTACTTCACTCTGTATGACATACTCTAGGTCTATCCACCTCACTACAAATAACGCAATTTCATTTCTTTTTATGGCTGAGTAATATTCCATTGTATATATGTGCCACATCTTCTTTATCCATTCATCTGTTGATGGACATTTAGATTGCTTTCATGTCCTGTCTATTGTAAATAGTGCTGCAGTGAACATTGTGGTACATGACTCTTTTTGAATTATGGTTTTCTCAGGGTATATGCCCAGTAGTGGGATTGCTGTGTCATATGGTAGTTCTATTTTTAGTTTCTTAAGGAACCTCCATACTGTTTTCCATAGTGGTTGTATCAATTTACATTCCCACCAACAGTGCAGGAGGGTTCCCTTTTCACCACACCCTTTCCAGCATTTACCATTTCTAGATTTTTTTGATAATGGCCATTCTGTCCTGCGTGAGGTGATACCCCATTGTAGTTTTGATTTGCATTTCTCTAATAATTAGTGATGTTGAGCATCTTTTCATGTGCCTCTTGGCCATCTGTATGTCTTCTTTGGTGAAATGTCTATTTAGGTCTTCTGCCCATTTTTTAACTGGATTGTTTGGGTTTTTTTTATATTGAGCTCCATGAGCTGTTTGTATATTTTGGAGATTAATCCTTTGTCTGTTGTTTCATTTGCAAATATTTTCTCCCATTCTGAGGGTTGTGTTTTTGTCTTGTTTATGGTTTCTTTTGCTGTACAAAAGCTTTTAATTAAGTCCCATTTGTTTATTTTTGTTTATATTTCTGTTACTATAGAAGGTGGGACAAAAAAGATCTTGCTGTGGTTTATTGCAAAGAGTGTTTTTCCTATGTTTTCCTCTAAGAGGTTTTTATAATGTCTGGTCTTACATTTAAGTCTTTAATCCATTTGGAGTTTATTTTTGTGTATGGTGTTAGGTAGCATTCTAATTTCATTCTTTTACATGTAGCTGTCCAGTTTTCCCAGCACCACTTATTGAAAGGCTGTCTTTTCTCCATTGTATGTTCTTGCCTCCTTTGTTGTAAATTAGGTGCCCATATGTGTGTGGGTTTATCTCTGGGCATTCTATCCTGTACCATTGATCTGTATTTCTGTTTTTGTGCCAGTACCATACTGTCTTGATTACCGTAGCTTTGTGGTATTGTTTGAAGTCAGGGAGCCTGATTCCTCCAACTCCGTTTTTCTTTCACAAGATTGCTTTGGCTATTCGGGGTCTTTTGTGTTTTCATACAAATTGTAAAATTTTTTGTTCTAATTCTGTGAAGAATGCCATCGGTAGTTTGATAGGGATTGCATTGAATCTGTAGATTGCTTTGGGTAGTATAGTCATATTTACAATATTGATTCTTCCAAACCAAGAACATGGTATATTTCTCCATCTGTTTATGTCATCTTTGAAATCTTTCATCAGTGTTTTATAGTTTTCTGAGTACAAGTCTTTCACCTCCTTAGGCAGGTTTATTCCTAGATATTTGATTCTTTTTGTTGCAATGGTAAATGGGACTGTTTCCTTAATTTCTCTTTCTGATTTTTCATTGTTGGTGTATAGGAATGCCAGAGATTTCTGTGCACTAATTTTATATCCTGCAACCTTACCAAATTAATTGATTAGTTCTAGTAGTTTTCTGGTGGCATCTTTAGGATTCTCTACATATAGTATCATGTCATCGGCAAACAGCGACAGTTTGACTTCTTCTTTTCCAATTTGTATTCCTTTTATTTCTTTTTCTTCTCTGACTGCTGTGGCTAGGACTTCCAAAACTATGTTGAATAAGAATGGCGAGAGTGGACATCCTTGTCTTGTTCCTGATCTTAATGGAAATGCTTTCAGTTTCTCACCATTGAGTATGATGCTTGCTGTGGGTTTGTCATATATGGCCTTTACTATGTCGAGGTAGGTTCCCTCTGTGCCCATTTTCTGGAGAGTTTTTATCATAAATCAGTGTTGAATTTCATCAAAAGCTTTTTCTGCATCTCTTGAGATTATCATATGGTTTTTATTCCTTAATTTGTTAATGTGGTGTATCACATTGATTGATTTGCATATACTGAAGAATCCTTGCATCCCTGGGGTAAATCCCAGTTGATCATGGTGTATGATCCTTTTAATGTGCTGTTGGATTCTGCTTGCTAGTATTTTGTTGAGGATTTTTGCATCTATGTTCATCAGTGATATTGGTGTGTAATTTCCTTTTTTTGTGATATCTTTTTCTGGTTTTGGTATCAGGGTGGCTGTGGCTTCGTAGAATGAATTTGGGAGTGTTTCTCCCTCTGCAATTTTTTGGAAGAGTTTGAGAAGGATGGGTGTTAGCTCTTCTCTAAATGTTTGATAGAATTCACCTGTGAAGACATCTTGTCCTGGACTTTTGTTTGTTGGAAGATTTTTTTTTTATTTATTTATTTTTTTTTTATTTATTTTTTTTTTTTTTTTTTTTTTTTTTTTTTTTTTGGTATGCGGGCCTCTCACTGTTGTGGCCTCCCCCGTTGCGGAGCACAGGCTCCGGACGCGCAGGCTCCGGACGCGCAGGCTCAGCGGCCATGGCTCACGGGCCAAGCCGCTCCGCGGCATATGGGATCCTCCCAGACCGGGGCACGAACCCGCATCCCCTGCATCGGCAGGCGGACTCTCAACCACTTGCGCCACCAGGGAGGCCCGGAAGATTTTTTTTTTAAACACTTTATTTTATTTTAATTTTTTTAATTAACAAATTTAATCAGTTATACATATACATATGTTCCCATATCCCCTCCCTTTTGCGTCTCCCTCCCGCCCTCCCTATCCCACCCCTCCAGGCGGTCACAAAGCACCGAGCTGATCTCCCTGTGCTATGCGGCTGCTTCCCACTAGCTATCACTGTTTCAATTTCATTACTTGTGATTGGTCTGTTCATATTTTCTATTTCTTCCTGGTTCAGTCTTGGAAGATTGCACCTTTCTAAGAATTTGTCCATTTCTTCCAGGTTGTCCATTTTATTGGCATAGAGTTTCTTGTAGTAGTCTCTTTTGATGCTTTGTATTTCTGTGGTGTCCTTTGTAACTTACCCTTTTTCATTTCTAATTTTATTGATATGCATCCTCTCCGTTTTTTTCTTGATGAGTCTGGCTAAGGGTTTATCAATTTTGTTTATCTTATCAAAGAACAGTCTTTCAGTTTTATTTATCTTTGCTATTGTTTACTTCTTTTCTATTCCATTTATTTCTGCTCTGATTTTTATGATCTCTATGATCTCTTTCCTTCTACTGACTTTGGGTTTTCTTTGTTCTTCTTTCTCTAGTTATTTTAAGTGTAAGGTTAGATAGTTTATTTGAGATTTTTTTTTTGTTTCTTGAGGTGAGAGTGTATTGCTATAAACTTCCCTCTTAGAACTGCTTTTGCTGCGTCCCATAGGTTTTTGGGTTGTTGTGTTTTCGTTGTCATTTGTTTATATGTATTTTTTTATTTCTTCTTTGATTTCTTCAGTGATCTCTTGGCTATTTAGTAGAGCACTGTTTAGCTTCCATGTACTGTGTTTTTTACAGTTTTTTTCCTGTAATTGATTTCCAATCTCATAGCATTGTAGTCAGATAAGATGCTTGATATGATTTCAATTTTCTTAAATTTTCCGAGACTTTATTTGTGACCCAAGGTGTGATCTATCCTGGAGAATGTTCCATGTGCACTTGAGAAGAAAGTGTATTCTGACACTTTTGGGTGGAATGTTCTACAAATATCAATTAGATCTATCTGGTCTGTTGTGTCATTTAAAGCTTGTGTTTCCTTATTTATTTTCTGTTTGGATGATCTGTCCATTGGTGAAAGTGGGGTGTTAAGTCCCCCACTATGATTGTGTTACTGTCACTTTCTTCTTTCATGGTTGTTAGCATTTGCCTTATGTATTGAGGTGCACCTATGTTGCATGCATAAATATTTATAATTGTTATATCTTCTTCTTGGATTGATCCTTTTATCATTACATAGTGTCCCTCCTTATCTTTTGTAACAGTCTTTATTTTAAAGTCTATTTTGTCTGATATGAGAATTGCTACTCCAGCTTTCTTTTGATTTCCATTTGCATGGAATATCTTTTTCCATCCCTCCACTTTCAGTCTGTATGTGTCCCTAGGTCTGAAGTGGGTCTCTTGTAGATAGCATATATATGGGTCTTGTTTTGAATCCATTCAGCCAGTCTGTGTCTTTTGGTTGGGGCATTTAATCCATTTACATTCAAGATTATTATTGATATGTATGTTCCTATTACCCTTTTCTTAATTGTTTTGGGTTTGTTTTTGTGGGTCTTTTTCTTCTCTTGTGTTTCCCGCTTAGAGAAGTTTCTTTAGCATTTCTTGTAAAGCTGGTTTGATGGTGCTGAATTCTCTTAGCTTTTGCTTGTCTGAAAAGCTTTTGACTTCTCCATTGAATCTGAATGAGATCCTTGCTGGGTAGAGTAATCTTGATTGTAGGTTTTTCTCTTTCACTCTAAGTGTATCCTGCCACTCCCTTCTGGCCTGCAGAGTTTCTGTTGAAAAAATCAGGATCACTCTAAGTGTATCCTGCCACTCCCTTCTGGCCTGCAGAGTTTCTGTTGAAAAAATCAGCTGATAGCCTTATGGGGATTCCTTTGTATGTTATTTTTTTTTTTCCCTTTCTGCTTTTAATATTTTTTCTTTGAATTTAATTTTTGTTAGTTTGATTAATATGTGTCTTGGTATGTTTTTCCTAGGGTTTATCCTGTATGGAACTCTCTGTCCTTCCTGGATTTGGGTGACTATTTCCTTTCCCATGTTAGGGAAGTTTTCAACTATAACCTCTTCAAATATTTTCTCAGGCTCTTTCTTTTTCTGGGACCCCTATAATTCAAATGTTGGTGTGTTTTGTGTTGTCCCAGAGGTCTCTGAGATTGTCTTCAATTCTTTCCATTCTTTTTTCTTTATTCTGCCCCTTGGCAGTTATTTCTACCCTTTTGTCTTACAGCTCATTTATTCATTCTTCTGCCTCGGTTATTCTGTTATTGCTTCCTTCTAGTGTATTTTTCACTTCAGTTAGTGTGTTGTTCATCTCTGTTTGTTTGTTCTTTAGTTCTTCTGGATCTTTGTTAAACATTTCTTGTATTTTCTCCATCAGTGCCTCCATTCTATTTCTGAGATTCTGGATCATCTTTATTGTCATTACTCTGAATTCTTTTTCAGGTAGATTGCCTATTTCCTGTTCATTTCTTTGGTCCTGTAGGTTTTTACCTTGTTCCTTCATCTGTGACATATTTTTTTGCCATCTCATTTCTATTTTTTATTTTTTACAAGTGGGATTGTTTTCCTGTCTTACTGGTTGTTTGGCCTGAGGCTTCCAGCACTGGAGTTTGTAGGCTATTGGGTAGAGCTGGGTCTTGGTGCTGAGATGAGGAACTTCATGAGACCTCACTCCAATGAATATTCCCTGGGGTCTGTGCTCCTGGTTTTTGATCCACCCCTCACCCTGACCTGCCACTTCCCTGCTCAGAGGCCTCCAACCCATCCCCAGTGCTTTGCAATGATCCTTGACAAGGGCAACATGGTTCTCAGTGAAACAATCCGGGTGGGGGATCATCTCATGCAAGTGTTCTCTGGGCTGGGTAAGGCCAGCAAGGAACACTTGGGGACAGCTCTTGGGGAGAGTTGTGGTGAAGACCTCCAAAGCCTTCTCTTACTATCTGCCCTTGGTTTACTTAAAACTTAATAGCCTCTGAAAATATTAACCTTACTGCTTGCCCTGACTCGAACACAACCATTTCCGAGCTCATCTCTCCCCTCTCTCTTCCAGCACAGGTCCAAACTAGGTGGCGTTTCTCACATGTCCATTAGCCCCTGAGCCTCCCCCAAGAAAACCCAGGCACCCAGGTCCTAAGGATCCCTTCCCTGAGCCTGCTCTTCTCCAATAGTTAGATGCAAGCTCCGAAAACCCAGCTTCCATTACTTCCATTACTTTTTCTCATTTTGTACCAACTATAGTATCCTAATTATAAAAGGTCCAAGTGGGGAAGAAATCCTGAAGTAAATGTTACATGTTTTCCTGCCAAATCTGAACATAGATTTGACCACCTGAACACTTGCAGACCTAGAAAAGAAGGAGGGAACACCATTATGAAGGGAGGAGTCTTGCCCTGGATTAGAGCAACTGTGTGGTGTGCAGACAGCACTGAAGGGCAGGAACAGTGCAGCAAGCATGCATGGTTTGAAGCTGACATACAGGCATGTAAACCCCTGAACGTGTGTACATACATGCACAGCCCCTGCCTCATGCCCTGTTTCTTAAGAGCCAGAAGATAGTGTCAATTAAAAAGTTAATCAATAGTCAATCTAAGAAAGAAATGGAAAATTTTATTCAAGCCAACCTGAGTATTATAACGCAGGAGACATTCTTTCAAAAAGCTCTGAGGACTGTTCCACCTGTTAGAGGTCAAAGCAGTTATAAGTTTTTGAGACAAAGGGTTATGCATCAAATGATGTATTGACAGTTTACGCAATCCAGATCCGTATGTACAAAGCATGTACATACATGGGTCACTGTGACCCCTAACGAGATTAAGAAGGAATGTTATCCCCTAAGGAAGTCTGAGTAATGCAGACACACGAAACACACTAAAGGGGAGGGAGGAGGCCCAAACCAGCAGAGAAAAATTTTGTTTAAATTTTTGTCTTGCCATACAATATGAATTTGATTTCATCAATAGATTGGACCAGAAGCCACCCCCAGCCTGAGTTTTAATCTTGACTTTCCCACTGACCTGCTGCGGGTGTTGGGCAAATGGCTTCACCTTTCCAGACCACAGTGTGTTGGACTAGCAGAGGTCTATGTTCCCCCACCCCCCTCCCGGTCACTCCAGCTGCCATGGGCCTGTGGCTTAGCCGTAGAAAGGCTGTTTGTGCCTAGACTCTCCTGTCGTGATCTTGAGAGTCCTGAGCTGGTAGGGCCCATGGGGCCCTGTAGAGAAGAGAGGAGCTTATGCAGCTGAGACCAAGATGATCACCAAACTCAGGGGTCTCTCCCTAGGGATCTACGAGGGAAAGTTATTCTTAAGAACAGAATGGGGTTGATTTTCTCAGGCAAGTTACCAGAGAAGAGAATTTCCTACATACTATGTGAATCACTGTGATTCAGGTAGTGAAAGAGATACCACTCCATTGTAGGAATGTAAAGTGCCATCACACATATTGAGCACGGACATATCTTGCCTTCTGATCTCTAAGAATTTCCATTCATTTTAGTGCTCAGTGAACTTGCACATTTTCCCATTATCCCTTTCATAAAAAATCATTTTTTTAAAGCAGAATTGCTTTTCTCCTTGAACTCTTCACCAAGGTTGATTCAATATCCATCTAGGAGTAGCTCCTAACTTATTGTTAACCTATTAGTGAAAGCAATAAAAAACTATTGAGAGGCAAGGGCTATTTAAATGAGAAATATTTCTGTAAAATCCCCCGGGATTGGGAGGTGAAGGAGAAGTGGATCTGACAGTAGCTCTGTTGCCGGTTTCAGACTAACAGGTTAGGCAATGATGTTTTCTTAGCAGCAGTTAATCAGCGAATCCCATTACTTAATGAGGTTATCATTCTTAGCAAAAGCTGCAAATTACAGTTTCTTTCTCTCCAGGCTGAAGATAACATCCTTAAAATTTTGCATCTACAAGTAGTATGTCGTTAGTGGAAACCGGGTACACAGAAGCACACTGAAAATGCCATTTGTGTGCAAATCAAGCTGATGTTTTATCCAAATATTTTACAGTCATGCTAGCCTGCCACTTCCCTTCTCCCCCACTGTTTGGTGCTGGCATGGACTGTAAATCAGGAAGAGGTAGGAAGTTGCTCCTTTGTTCATCACCAGCTGAAGGAACACACTCTCATGTCCACCGAGAGTAAATTCACAGGCTTGTAAATGCCTCGCTAAGTCAAAGCCAGTTCCAGGTCCATCTGCTCATCGGCCTTGGAGGAGACTTTCCAGTGATTTAGTGATCCAGGAGATCCACTTTCCTTCAACAAAACCACCTCCATTAACGCCCCTCAGCTCTCACTTCAAGTCTCTCGTCCAGGGCACTTAGAGTAGCTCTGAGCTCCGCCACCCTACCCTTGGCTCTTGCCGGTGTTTAAGTCCCATAGCCTCATCTGCCAAATTTCCTGTGCGTGAGTTCATACATGCTCACCCATCCCTTTCCCCGTGGGGCCTGGGAACCTCAGAGAAGGACCAGGTGATGCTAAACATGTTGGCGTCTGCTTTGACCTCCTACCAAGATGGCGTCATGTCCCCTGTGGAAGGGGAGGTGGTGTAATAGTGAGTGTGTCATGCAGCTGGTGGGAGCACTATGGCAGCCCCTCAGAGATGGAGGCAAAGGCAGCCATTCCCTCCATGCAAAATACAGGACTGGAGGTGCTGGGCCAAAGCCGTCGGGAGCCTGGAGAATAGGCAGTGGAGACCTTCTTTCAGCATCACCTCCAGAGGGGCAGGGCTGTGTCTGAGCACCACGCCAACACTCCCAGGTGTAAAACCCAGCAGACCTGCTATTCCCTCTCCACACTGCTCCACTTTCCAGTTCAGCTGTTTTGTTTTGTTTGGTTGGTTTTTTCGTTTTGGCTCAAAAAGCTCCAGAGGGGATGAATTTGAGAATTTTTCTGGTGTGTGGTGTGTGGTATGTGGTACGTGGTGTGTGTGTGTGTGTGTGTGTGTGTTGTGTGCGGTGTGTGTTTTGTGTACGCACGGAGTCTCTCTGCCTCGTTCCAGTAGTGGATGACATTTCCCCTCCCACCCTTTCTTCTCTCGCCCACCCCTTCCCACGCATCCTCTGGTCCCTAGCATTTCTTGGAGCTGCGTGAGATTTCCCCCGGGAAGGACTTTGTGTTTTCTGGCTGAATTATTCTTTATACATCTCCAGTCCAACACTTTCCCCTTTTGCTTGCACCTCTGCATCCTTCCTCCACTTGGCTCTTGAAGCCTTTTTTCTTGGCGTTTTATTTCCTCCTCAGCCTCCTCCACCCCGACCCCAGTGAGACCGTCTATGTGCTCGTCTCACAGCCTTACATTTTCCACCCGCAAACGCTCTTCCAAGGGCCTCAGTGACTTGTGAACATTCCTTCCAAACTTGTCGCCTGGAAACAGGATGGCAGACGAAAGATTTCTTCATTAAAATTAGACACTTTAAAGAGGCATCCAGTAAAAGCTCTAGAGTCCCAATGGGCCTCCGTCTGCGCGGAGTCGGTGCGGGGGCCGGGAGGGGGCCTGGACTTCAGGGAAGGCCAGGACCAAGCGCACTGGGTCTACCCGCCCCCCCCGCTTCTGACACAGACTCCCTCCCGCTCCCCGGGCAGGGAGGTTTTGAGGTTTGGGGTCGTTGCCTCACTTCCTACCCATTGCTCGTACTGTGACTGCTGCTGAAACAGCTCGTGTGTGAGATGCCTGGAGGTCCCGATGACCCGTGGTTCTCAGAGAACTGACTATGATTTATGACTTGAGAAGCTGGTCGAACCTCTGGATGTAATTCCATGCTGTGATTTCTCATCTGGGCTCCTAATGTTTGATTATGCAGCTGGGCGGCGGCCCCTCTAAGAGGCCAGTTCCCAGCCCAGCAGAGTGCGATCCAGGCCTGCAGCAAACTCCCGGGCTGGGCCTTAGGAAACTCAGGGCCTGGGAGAGCGGCTGTGGAGCTCTGGCTGCAGCAGGCGAGGTGGCCGCACCAAGCCGGTTCCTGCTCCGTGCCAGGAGGCGGGTTCAGCCCTGGGCGCTTCACGCACCACAAACATCTTGCTCATTCCTCCACCACCCTTGCTCCATGGGCACCTGAAGGGCAAGGTGAGCACATGGAGGACCCCTGTCCTCTGTGAGGCCTTTGGTTCTCCCTGAGGACCGAGGCCGGGTCGTCGAGCCTGGTGATTAGGGCCTCTGTCCCAGGCAAGGACCAGCTCTCAGGCTCAGGCCTCAGCCCAAGTGGAACCTTTTCCTTCTTTCAGGGACTTTGTGAATAAGCCTCTCAAAAGTTACCGAGACACCAAAGCACAAAAATAGATGGCGATTTTGGTTTCGGTCACCTGGCCCACCGAAGGAAGCCAAGGATAAAGCCCCTTCTCAGTAGAAGCACACTCACACACTCATGTGCACTCGCAACTCTCTTTCACACGTACACACTCACACACACAGAACTCGCAGCAGATGTGCCCCATGCTTTACTGTAGACCCTGGTTGTATGTAACTTCCAAGCGAACTCTTAGGATTGACGTTCCAGCCAGCGCACTGAATCCCGCGGCACCAGTGAGTGATCCACGTCAATCAAGTCCTTCTTGTCCGGCCTACGGTCCGCCCTCATCAGTCCAGCCTCTGCAGACTCACGGCCACGTGTGCACACATTGCTCCTGCCGGCAGACGTTCACCGGGTCCCGGACGCTGTGGTGTGTGAGCACCATCCTCCTGAAGCAGGGACTGTGTGTCCACATTTAGCTCCGCTGAGACCTGCCCCTGGCAATCAACCTGGAGACAGCAGGGACTTGGGGTGCAGGTCAGGGGGCAGATCTCGGAGTACATGGACCAGCCTTCGAGGCCTCACACGTTGTCTCCAGGCAAAGGGAAGCCGTTTTCCTCTGTTCAATGAGAGGGGCCTGCTTCTGCTGGCCTGGAGAACTAAGGAGAACTGGGGGCTGAGGATTCTCAGGCTCTTCCAATCAATGTCCCTGTCCCAAGTCTCAGGGTCCCACTCTGTCGCGTTTAGAGCCATGAATTTGCCTCAGGAGACCTAAGGCTGCACATTCAGTGTCTTTCACAGCTCTGTCTCTCTTATTATCAGATCCCGGGGCTGATTTTCAGCACAGTTTGTGCCATGGATGCAGGAGATGAGCGTTCAGGGCTGTCACAGAGGCCCCCTGGCTTTCCCAGCATGCTCTAAGTTGGAAGTAAACTGTCCCAAACATTTGTTTTTTAAATCAAGTATTACAAAGCCATCAAAAGCAGCCAGAACCTACCACTATCCTTACCATTGTAATTACCCCATTTCACCAATCAAGAGCCACAGCCCATGCATATTCCAATGGTTCCCAAACTTTGGTGCATATAAGAATCACCTGGTAAACTTTAAAAACTGCTGACACCTGGCTTCCACCTAGAGACAGTTTGATTTAATTGGTACGGGGTGGGGCCCAAGCGTGGGGTTATTTGAAAGATCCCCACATGATTTTAACGTGCAGCAGTTTGGAAACTACGGGCATATCCCAGTCCCTCGACTTGCACCCCCACCGCAGCACAGGTGAAAGCATTAGAGCCACCACTGCACGTTGGGTTGTTCCCAGTCCACTCACTACCAGACCAGGGCCTAGTGCCTTCAGACCAGTGGGCTATTCAACTCCCAAATCCCATTCTGAGGATCTGATCTCTAGGACCTCACTTGGAACTGTCTCTGCCCAGAATCTCTAGAAAACAGAGGCTGAGCAAAAGGTTATATGTTAAGACTTTATTGAGAAACAAGATTCTAGGGAAGCAGAACTGAAGATAAGAAAGAGTCAGGGGAGGAGAGGGTGCAAACATCAGGAGGTGTGTTAAACCAAGCTGGTCACGGCTCCACGAGAAACCGATTGCTCCGTCCTGCAGAGAGACCACATGACACGACCCATCCTCAGACAGTCCCTCCCAGGGGAGGAAGGGAGACGGATTACCCCTCCCGCTCCCATCTTCCGTTGGTCCTGGCGTGCCAGCTACCATTTCCAGATGTGTCTGTATGGGCACCAGTGGGTCTCATGGTATCCTGCATCTCAGAAAGTGAGAGGCAAGAGACATGCGGCATGGGGTGTGGGAGAGGCACTGTGACTATTGCTGTGGGACACACCACCCTAAAACTCAATGACTTAGAGCAACAATCATTTCATTTGCTCACAATACCATAGGTAAGCATCTTGGGTGGGGTACACTGGAATGGTTCTTCCCTTGGTCTTGCCAGGGGTTACTCTATAACCACAGGCATCTGGTGGCTCACCTGGGGCTCACCTAGGGCTGAATGGTCCTAGACGGCTACACTCAACATGTCCAGCTGCTTGCTGATGGCAGGACCTCTCTCTGTACATGGTCATTCACCCTCAAGGGGGCCGGCCTGGGCTTCCTGAGGTGGCAGGATTGTGTTCTAAGAAGGGGAGACAAGAGGCTGCAAGGTCTCTTGGGGCTGAGGCTCAGAAGTCACACAGGTCCTTCCTTCCTATTAGTCAAAGAAGCCGCGAGAGCAGCCCAGATTCAAGGAAGGGGAGATAGGCCTCTTGATGGGAAGGACAGGACAGGCACACAGCAACGGGCATGCGCACGGCAGTGGAAGGGATCATTGCAGCCCTCTTTATGAAGGGTGCACCGCGAGCATCGTGGCTTCAAGCCTGCCACCGGCCCCGGGGCCCAGGGCAATGTGGAGGCACACTGACAGAGCAGCACAAGTTGTAGTTAGAGCCACCCCAACTCCAGCCCAAATCCAAGGAGAAGGCATGGATCTGGCTGGCTAGCACCTGAATCTCTATCTTAGAGAGCACTGTGGCAATGTCTAATAAAGTTGAAGACTTGCCTACACTACAACATCAAAATTCCATTTCTAGAAATTCTCACAGGTGTTCACAAGGAAGCCAAATATATTTACAGCAGCATTTGCTTGAAATAGCAAAACATTAGAACAACCTAAAAGCCTATCAACAAGGGAATGGATAAATGAATCCTGATATATTCATTCAGTGGGATACTATATAATAACTAAAATGATACAGGTGTGTCAACACAAATAAATGCCAGAAATACAATGGTGAATGCAAAAAAAGTAGAAGGAGTATTTATATAGTTTGAGCAAATCTTTAAAAATACAGAAATGATAACTTATATTGTTTTTTTTTAATAGTGATCTTGGGGTCTTCTTTTTTATTTATTTTTGGCTGTGTTGGGTCTTCGTTTCTGTGAGAGGGCTTTCTCTAGTTGTGGCAAGCGGGGGTCACTCTTCATGGCGGTGCGCGGGCCTCTCACTATCGCGGCCTCTCTTGTTGCGGAGCACATGCTCCAGACGCGCAGGCTCAGTAGTTGTGGCTCACGGGCCCAGTCGCTCCGCCATGTGGGATCTTCCCAGACCAGGGCTTGAACCCGTGTCCCCTGCATTAGCAGGCAGATTCTCAAACACTGCGCCACCAGGGAAGTCCCCTTATATTGTTTAAGTATGCAAATGTACATAGAAAAGTAGAAAAACACGTGTGGGAGAGATACGCTCAACCTCAGGAAAGTGGTTGTCTCCAGGGCAGAGGAAAAGGATGCAGGGGTGGGGAGGATGTCAAAACACTGCCACATTTTGTTTATTAAAACAAAAGGCATCTGAAGTAAATATACAAATGAGAACTTTTGTCATATGTGGGCCTTGGGTTCATGGATTTTTGTACAATTTTTGATACATATTGTGTATTTGAAATATATCACAATAAATAAAAGCAAATATTCTTAAAAGACACCAAGAGACCTCAATTCTGGCCTGGGTCCAAGTTCTAAACTTGCCCTTTGATAGAACTAAGTCTGGAGATACACACCAAAATGTAAATGGTGCTTTTCTCTGGGTGATGGGATTTTAGATTACCTTTTTTTTTTTTTTTTTTTTTTGGTGGTACGTGGGCCTCTCACTGCTGCGGCCTCTCCCGTTGCGGAGCACAGGCTCCGGACGCGCAGGCTCAGCGGCCATGGCTCACGGGCCCAGCTGCTCCGCGGCATGTGGGATCTTCCCGGACAGGGGCACGAACCCGTGTCCCCTGCATCGGCAGGCGGACTCTCAACCACTGCGCCACCAGGGAAGCCCTAGATTACCTTTATTTCCTTAATTTTCATTGCATTTTTTAGTATTATTTATATTTTTTATTATCAGAAAAAAGTAAGACATTAAAGGAAAAAAAAAGTTGTTTTTTGGCCTTAGACAAGTCACTAAACTTTAAAGCCACATTATGCCTCACAAGAAAAAAAAAAAAAAAAAAATGGAGGGACACACTACAAAACACCTAACCAGTACTCAAAACTGTCAAGGTCATAAAAGCGAAAGAAAAGTGGGAAACTGTCATAGACCAGAGGAGACTAGGGAGACATAAGAACCAAACACAACGTGATTTCCTGTCTCAGATTCTGGGACAGAAAAAGGACACTAGTTGAAGAACTCTTGAAATCTGAATAAAGTCTGGAATTTAGCTAACATCGATGTGCCAGTGTTGGTTTCTTAGTTTTGACATGGGTACCATGGTTATGTAAGGTGTTAACAGCGGGAGAAACTGGGTGAAGGCTATACGAGAACTTTGTGTACTATCTTTGCAACTTTCTTGTAAATCTAAATTTGTTCTGAAATAAAACATTTATGCAGAAAAAACTATTTCCCTTCAAGTCAGTAAGAGTGGTAGGATGAGCTCAGAATGCTAATCAGCACTGGGAAAAAACAAAAAGAAATAAAACATATTAGGATCAAAAAGGAGAAACTAAAACTAGTATTATTTGATACGATTGTTTACACAAAAATTCAATAAAACAGGCAAACTCTTAGAACTAATAAGGCTTCAGTCAACTGTTATCAACACACACACAAACACACACACACAAATAATTAGAAAATGTAGATATTCTTAAAGATACCATTACAATAGCAATAAAAGCTATAATTTATCTCAGAATAAATCTAACATACAATGTGCAATATCTTTATAAAGAAACACAATTTTATATTGAAAGATATAAAGGAGAAATGGAATAAATGGAAGGTGCACCATATTCATGGAAGAAAAAATGTTATATCATAAAGATGTCACTTTCCAACCAATTGATGTATAACTTAGTCAAATTATCATCAAAATCCCATCAGAGTATTTCATGGGATATTTCCAGAGTAGTTCATTTCCACCAAGGGATGGTCCACAGGAAAAGCTCCACAGAACAATGACCCGTGACGACAGTCTAATCTCTTCTTTGCCACCATCCCAGGATGATGGGGTCTGGGTCTCAGTCCCCATTCACCCCAATAAGGTGATGAGCAGGGCAGTCTCGAGTCGAACCTATGACTGTGTATTTCAACATCGGCTGAGTTCTGCGTTTTTGAAAGAGGAGCAATGGAGAAAATTGGTTCCTGCTATTTCTATTGCTCAGGAACCAAAGCCTCTTCAACCCTTGGATCTGGCCAGCTAGGACATAATAAATAACCCCACCAGTGGAAAAAATGCCTTCATTTCATTCCACGAGTTTATAAATCAGTATGTTACTCAGTTATCCCCTGACTTCATCTAATATTTTTCTCCATCACTCCACCATTGGGGATAGTGTCCTGCAGGAAAAACTTACATTCTGAAATGTGCATTTCATCTTCTTCCAATATGGAAAAGCAGGCTCAGTGGAGGAAGAGGGAGCAGCCACTGCCAGCTTTCTGCTTGGAAACATGCCATGGAAAGGCATCCAGGAAGACTCGTTGGAAGGCGACTCTATCAGGCCAGATCAGGAGTTTACGGCCTGCAGCTCATGCAGGATACTCCAGTGACCCTCTAGCAGAGGAGCTGGCCCCTTCCCCTGCCAGTGTCTGTTCCTCCAGTGTGTGAAGCTCTGTGACACGGCTCAGGTCAAAAGATGAACCCCTACAACTGCACACCTGTGTACATGGGACCTCAGAGTTTGCAAACCATTTTGTCTCCTTTGATCCACAGAACAACCCTGTGACTACTGCCATATGAAAAATGAGGAATGTGGTGTTTTACAGAAGGGGAAGCAAAGCCAGACTTCAAGTTCACAGCTAGTAAGCAAAGAAGCCAGAACTCATGCTCAGATTAAAAATAAATAAAAAACTGTCCGTACTCCTCTGTCTCCACACCCCGAGCATCGGTGCTTTCTGGGCTTTCTCCCCGCAGTCCCCACCGGCCTCAACCTCTTCAAGCTGTGGTTTGGTCAAGATGCCCCGCAGTGGCCGTTTTACTCATCTGAAGGCAGAGAGGGGCCTGTGGTTAGTCCACAGGCAAGACCAAGGGAGGGGTTTTGGTAACTTAATCACCGTGCCCCTACTAATAAGAATGGCAGTTTCTCCAAACAAGGAATTTTATTTTATTTTAATTTTATTGGAGTATAGTTGCTTTACAATATCGTGTTAGTTTCTGCAGTACAGCAAACTGAATCAGCTATACATATACATATATCCCCTCTTTTTTGGATTTCCTTCCCATTTAGGTCACTACAGAGCCCTGAGTTCCCTGTGCTATATAGCAGGTTCTCATTAGTTATCTGTTTTATACACAGTATCAATAGTGTACATATGTCAGTCCCAATCTCCCAATTCATCCCACCCACCCCCTTCCCCCTTGGTATCCGTACGTGTGTTCTCTACGTCTGTATCTCTATTTCTGCATATTACTCAGCCATAAAAAGGAACAAAATTGGGTCATTTGTAGAGACATGGATGGACCTAGAGACTGTCATACAGAGTGAAGTAAGTCAGAAGGAGAAAAACAAATATCGTATATTAACGCATATATGTTAATGAGGGCTACAGTGAGGGCTTCCCTGGTGGCGCAGTGGTTGAGAGTCTGCCTGCCGATGCAGGGGACACGGGTTCATGCCCCGGTCCGGGAAGATCCCACATGCTGCGGAGCGGCTGGGCCCGTGAGCTATGGCCGCTGAGCCTGCGCATCCGGAGCCTGTGCTCCGCAACGGGAGAGGCCACAATAGTGAGAGGCCCTCATACCGAAAAAAAAAAAAAAAAAAACTAAAAATAGAACTACCATACGACCCAGCAATCCCACTCCCGGGCATATACCCTGAGAAAACCATAATTCAAAAAGAGTCATGTACCACAATGTTCATTGAAGCTCTATTTACAATAGCCAGGACGTGGAAGCAACCTAAGTGTCCATCATCGGGTGAATGGATAAAGAAGATGTGGCACATATATACAATGGAATATTACTCAGCCATAAAAAGAAAGGAAATTGAGTTATTTGTAGAGAAGTGGATGAACCTAGAGTCTGTCATACAGAGTGAAGTAAGTCAAAAGAGACAAAAAAGGAATTTTAAAGGGCAGCCGGTGACACCTTCTCTGCGTGCTGGACTGTCCTCCTAGAGCCACGCGCAGAGCCGGCACCTGGCCAGCCCACTGCTGCCACCTTGTGGCCGAGAAAAAGAGCGCCCGCCCGTTTCCCCTCGGAATCACATCAAGGAAGGAAGCTGAAAGCTAGGACCAGCCCGACCTTCTTCTGTTCTCCTGCTCCCCTGGCAAGCCCATCCTCTGAAGCCTTAGTGCCAGGGCTGCTTAGGAGCTGGTATAACCCTTGGTGGGTAGCTGCAGGGCTTCCTTGGGCCAGGGGCTGCCCAGCTCCTGCCAAACCGCGGTTGTGGTCACAGGGTCCTCTAGGTGGCACCTGCTGCCCAAGGCAGTAACCAGCACGCATGGCACTCGCCAAACAACTGACAGATGAAACAAGGATTTGCTCATAAAAATAGGCCTGAACGGGACACCTGAACACCGGGTCTGCTTGGGGCCCTGTGTCTGCTGCTGCAAACTGTGAGCATCAGAAGGCGGGCAGAGGACACTCTGCTGGAAATAGAGCTTGTGGCAGACGGCTTCTGGTGAGGCAAGTTTAGAGGCAGAAATCATCCGGGGACTTGTTCCCTTGTCAGCAAGAAAACAACTCAGATTTTCGGGAGACACTGATAAGCAATAGGAAAGGGGTGCCCTTATGACACCTGTTTGCACACCCTTCTAGTGGAGGCATCTAAATCTGGAGAGTCTATTGCTGTTTTAAGGTGTGGTGTGCAGTGATTTCAGTTCAAGGGTTTCTTTGTTTGTTTAATATTCCTAACGGTCATCATCCGTGTGGCTGTGATTTGCTTACTAAGGATTTAAGGCGGTTCTATGTCAAAGCACCGTGACGCCCCATTACACTTCGGTAGCTGAGGGTCCTGAAGCAGATCATTTGATCTCTTGCCCTCTGTTTCCCCACCTATAAAATGAAAAGATTGAACAAGTCCGTATTTCTCAAAATATGGTTTGTGAACATATATGCCTGAGAATCACTTGGTTTTATTAAAGACCCAGTCACTGCTCTGGGGTCTGGGGATCTGCATTTTAATCCATTCTTCAGGTAATTCTTATACACGAGTGTTTGAGAATCACTAAACAAGGTGACGTGGGGGTCTAAGATTTACTGAGACCTACATGCACCAGGTACTGGCAAGAGAAGTTCCTTTCCCTCAAAGAGCCCACAGTCCTGTTGGGAACAGAGATGAGTGAACAAAAGATACAGCAAATGACAACAGATGCCATGAGGAAAGAGGAGAGTGGGTGACTGCCTGGGTCATCATCCCTGAGGGCTTCATGGGGGAGGTGATGCTGGAGTTGTCTGGAAAGATGGGGTCACCGGTGCAGAGAGGGTGCTGCTGACAGAGGTCAGGAGGGGTGCCACAAGCCTCGACAGCAGCATGGGACTTTCTGCCCCGTCCTAGGACGGGAACTGTTAGAGATCCGACGCCCACCCCTAGGGTGAGGCCAGCATCTGTAAGAGGAGAGGAACATGCTAAGGATTAGCCTGACGTTTTCATTTGATCCAAAAATGGATCCAAAACTCTGGTAATCTCATCCTCTCCTTCCAAAGCAGTAGGAGGTCAGGTCCTCACTGAGGGAATGCCCAGGGCAGGGCCGGCACTGTGTGCATCATGGCACACACGTGGGAGGCCCATGGGAGCGTCCACAAAAGCAGGCCGAGGGTTCTGTGTCAGCACATTACTGTCTTAATAAAGGATATTTAAAAAACAATAATCCTTTTCCTCCTTGTTTCTCTTTTTCCTGTGCCCCTTTTCCTGTCAATTTCCTTGACTAATATTTAAAACTTTATTTTCTGTAGCTTTTGGAAGGATGTATAAAAAATCAACCCCACCTTTTTTTTTTTTTTTTTTTTGCAGTACGCGGGCCTCTCACTGTTGTGGCCTCTCGCGTTGTGGAGCACAGGTTCCGGACGCGCAGGCTCAGTGGCCATGGCTCACAGGCCCAGCCGCTCCGCAGCATGTGGGATCTTCCCGGACCGGGGCACGAACCCGTGTCCCCTGCATCAGTAGGTGGACTCTCAACCACTGCGCCACCAGGGAAGCCCCAACCCCACCTTTATTCACCTGCTGCATGGGATCCGATCCACGTTCTTAAATCTGCCCTCTACACCTCAGCATGAGTTCCGTCCAGGCCTTCGTACCCAGATGGCCAGCATCCTGGTCTCCTCAGCCTGGTGCCCTTGGGCATACCCTGAGGAGGAGCAAAGCACCTTCCCATCCATACTCTGCTAGTGCCGTGCTGGAGGCTGCCCCTATGGGCTCACGAGAGCTGATTCTCAATTTTCAGGAATTTTATGAGCCAGTTGTTAAATACAGACATTATTAAAAATTAAATTATACACATTACAATTAAGTAAGTTATGTTAAAAACAAGAGTAATTGATGCTCAAAACTTATCACTCCCCAGTTATTTTACCACCTTATACTATTATCTATGCTCTTGGGGTTATTTATACCTGTTGTATCTGAATAGTGGAAATACTGTAAAATGAGGAGCCACTGCACATGTCCTGCCAACTCTGAGTTCAATGACATCATCACACTGTTAGCTTGAAACTGATCATGGTGAAAATATTTATGCCACGGAAATCAGCATATGTTAGACAGCAGGGCTTGATATATTATTTTGCTGATGGTCTAAACTTAAGGTAATGGAAAATATTAATAGTGAGAATTAAACTCAAAAGCATGTCCTATATATATATATGACTGTTACATTGCAAATAGCACAAAAATTTGAAGGAATATTCTCTCCACATTTGAAGGCTACTATCTGATTTAGGAAAAAAGTCATTGCTGTCACTGATAAACAAGCAAAGTTCCAACCTGTCTTTGTGGCTTTGGTTTTGTCTTATTTGTTAACACACAAGAAAATATCTGAACGCTCCTTCAGCAACTGCAACCAGGTACAGGTACAAGAATTCAGCCAAAATCAACAAAAACATCCTGTGAGGATCAACTGGCTGTACGGAATTTATAACAGAGCATTGTATATTTTATTATTATGTGCAAATTGTGTGCTACACATCCTTTATGTTAGCAATATTTATAACACACATGTGTATGTATGTATATGCACACGTTATATTTTCCATAGAGTCCATGGTTGAACATTTACCAGGGCACCATTAATCTTATCTGGGTGTCACATCTGTGGAATACAACTCACATGCATCAAGGCAACAAAAGCTTTGGTTGGTTTTATCGCCGTGGTGGTCACCGGAAAGAGCACTCGACTGAGGTCCCTGAAGACCCAGGCTCTCACCTTGACACCGCCCCTCACTAGCCACCTGCCGTTGGCCAAGTTACTCAGCCTACGTCCACATCTCAGTTCCCTGAGGTGCAAAGATAGGTGCATTGAATGGTATGAACGGTGAAGTCCAGTCCAGCTCTCAACTGTTACGATTTATGACTGTGTGAGAAAGGGATGAGTCTGAAATTGCAGGGCTGCAATCCCGGAGATGTTGGTAGTACACACCTAAGGATTCCCAGCTCTGCGCTTGAGTGTACAATGTCATCTGTGATGTCACAGGTGTGTTTAAAATGTCCTCATGCTGTTTGGTTACTATACTTTCAATAAGAATGACATGAAATCCAGCCAAAGGGGAGGAGAGAAGCCTTCCCCATAAAGAATGTCTTTCTACGCCTGTCACTTTGAGATGAAATAGCATAAATCTGCCTGAGGAGATGGGAGTGAGAAAAATGTATTAAATATGCTCCTCAGGCAAAGGCCCTGCTGTCCTAACTGTCCCTCTCCCCACAGAGCACAGGTAGCTCAGGACCCAAAGGGTGATGGCCCACAAAATAGAATACTCAAATAGAGAGCACTTCATAGCTCCTACTGTGCCTTTGCAGCCTTCACGATGCTGGGCAGGAAATGGTTAAGCAGGGACCATCCTGAGCCGGGCAGCCACCAGCAGGGGAGGGCCACTGATTAATAACATGACACAGGAAGTCAGGGCTCCTTCTCTCTGCCCAATGGGGAAATCCATTTTCAATTCTGACCTCAATGAGGAAGTTACTCTTCCTGCCAAAAGGGGTGGAATACAACCTTCCGCGTCCCTGTGGCACAGCAGAACCAGAAGACAGAAGGCAGGCGGAGAGAAACGGCACTGAAGGCCGAGCAAACCCGGGAGACACAGAGCAGGGGGTCGGTGGACACACCCCCCCTTAGTAGTACAGGGATGAGACGACCCTTAACGCTCACTCACTGAAGCAGGGGGTGAGGCTGGGAAGTGAGCAAATGCTCCCAGGTGTGAAACAGGAATATCAGGAGACTCAGGAGAAGGTCAGCTGAACATAGAAGAGTCTAGACACACCAGACCACACTGTCTATAGGTGCCTGAGTGGAGAGTAAATGGAAGGCAGACCAGAAGTCCACTGGATATTTTTATTATAGTATATATATTTAAACTAATGTATGATTTTAAAAATATATAGGTCTTATCCAATTTTTCTGTCTTTATAAAATCCCCAGTTGAAGAACCCCTCTGGAAATTGTTTCCGGTTGACAGCTGGCCCAGGAGGATCCTGACCTCATGGTGAAAGTCCAGGATGTGATGCTTAGGGTGAGAAGAACCAAGTCAGCCGCTCTCTCCCCTCGCACTTAGTGCAATGAGAGCTTCTGTTTCCATCTAGGTGTACGGCGCGTTTACATGTTCACAGGCTCTGTTGCCTAAGGTCCAACCAGGAAAACAGAAAGCACCTCTGCACTTGCATTCACATGCAAGGGAATTCAATGAAGGGGACCGGCTGCACCAGTGATGGTGACGGTGAGCTGAGCAGCTGGGCAGGGGATGGCAGGGCCGCCCTGAGGCTGAGGGACAAAGGGAGGAGGTCATTACGGGAACTGCAATACTAAGGACTTTCCAGAGGGGACTGGAGGCTTGGCAGAGAGGAAGCTGCTGCCGGAGAAGCTGCCTGAGTCAGAGAGACGGGGAAGGAAATACATTCCCCCATGTTCCCATTGGCCGAACTCAGCCAGGGTCTGGTCCCCTCCCATCCAAGGCAGAGCAGGGACAGTGAAGGAACAGGCCCAGAGCTGGCACACATAGGATCACTTCTTCCTGGAAGTAACTCCACGCGTCGGTATTACAATCTCCATATCATGGATGGAGAAACCAAGCCTCAGAGGCAATGAAAACCAGCACAGCCAATAGCAGTGTAAATGGTGGAGCTGAGACAGAAGCGCAGACCTTCCATCTGCCCACCCACACTCTGTCCACTCTCCTTATTTGCTCCTGCACTGGTGTGGGGTTTAGGGCTGCCCATTGAGCCACACGGCACTTCCCAGCTACCCACGGTAGTGGTCCTTAACCTCCAGCTCTTTACTGGGTCAGGGTGCACAGTCAGGGCACCACGGGGTGCTCTGGCATGAGGGGAGACCACTGTGTGCTAGGACTGCCATGCTGGGAGGGGGACACATGGAGGGTCTTGCCCAACCTCCCTGAGCCTCCAGGAAAGGACTCTGTGTGCTCTTCAGAAGGCAGAGCAATGGGCCAGCACGTAGGCCGTGCCAGCTAATTATCTAGCCCTCCTTCTGCTCCCTGGAAGCCCAGGCCCGCCTGGACGGGTGGGCGTTCTGTGTTTCTGATGTCAGATGGCCTGGTTCCATCTCTCATTGGGGCTGGTATTTGGTTGATCCTTTGGGCTCCCATTTGGATCATAAAACACAAACATCTGCTGGGGTTCTGGTTGGCCCGTGGCAGACTTCAGAGTGGAGAGGGACGGAGAAAAGGTGAGAAAGGGGGAAGGGACTCGGGGAGGGAGGCTGAGAGCAGCCTTTCCCGAGGAGTTCATTAGCTACCGTGTGATGGAGAGACGTTATCAAGCCAGTGCCCTGATCAGCCCCGGAGGAAGGGAAAGGCAAACGAGAAGATGAATTTTCATGGAGTTTCACTGGAAAGCCTGGGGTAGAGTCTGTGCATGCTTTTCCTCCACTGCTTTGCTTCCTCCAACTGTTCCTTTTCTCACCAGTTGGCTATTATTTTCTAATGCATTTTGATAATTACTTTATCAATCAAGAAAGATAAACAAAAGCCTAAAAATGTATCCGAGGGAATGAGCTCCTAGAGCTAACCAATCTTCAGTACTATGATTTTTATGTTTGTTTGTTTGTTTGTTTTTTTAACAGACGTTCTTGGGAAACAGTTTAAGGGCTCGGTGCCTCATTCATCAGTGGTTCCGTAGAAGATATTAGCCACCCTCTTCCCCCCCGGCACTGATCCAGAGGGCCAGAGAAATTCAGTGAGTTAAGGAAATGCTACCCAAGCAAAGTAAACACCCTAAAAAGACTCACCTACAGTCTTATCCTTATTAGAATGACTCTTTGCCTTTGACTGGCTTGTTAAATCAACAGAATATTGGGTCAAGAGAGAGAGCACGTCACGAGCCACTTCTAAAAGGTAAAATGCAGGGAGTTTGTATCATTGCAACTGTTTAGGAAGAGAAAGTGTCAGTTACTCAGTGAATAAAACTCATCTTTCAGAAGCCAAAATGCTGCCTAGATGTGCCCTGTGAGGGACTGGATGTAAATCCAGTCCATCAGCCTCAAGCATGTATCACGGAGGGGCCTAGCTGGACCTGGCTTATTGAGAGCCCTAGGAGAAGCCCAGGAGCCCCGCACTGGGGCAGGGACGGGGACTCAACTTCCGCCTCCGTCCTAAATCCATGACTTAGGAATGAAAAAGTCACTGGGGGCAAAGCACCCTTGTGACCAATTGGAAAGGCTTGTGCAGCCTTCCCCATCCCACCGCACCCCCCCGTCCCGGGTGCCCTTAACTTTGTGCCCTGCCAGGAGGGGGGCTGAGTTTTCTCTCCTATCAAGAACAGCACAGGACTAACACCTTCAGTGATGATTCCTGACAATCCTTAGCAGGTACCATAGGGATATCAGACCTGAAGGAAACCATTCAATTTATAGCTGCTCACGTAAAAGCCATCAAGGAGAATCATGAAATGATTCTCCATATGGTGCCCTGAAGCTTCCAAAAACTTCCAAAAACTATACGAGAAAGGGGCTTGGAAGGAATTCTTCCCTTTTCGGAGACAAGAAGGGTCGAAGCCAAGCATCTGTGGAACCAGGGAAAGACACTCCTCCTTGACACTCAGCCCCACTGCGTCCCCAGGGGTGGCCTGGAAGATCGTCTGTGACTCGGCCCTGCACCCGGGGTCACTGACATGGGCTTGTTAGGCTTTTCCATTAACCAAGCTTATGTTTTCTAGTGTAAATGGACTCTACAGTTACATTGTGTAGAAGCTTCGGGACATGGTTTGCCAAATGGAAAAACATTTGGAGGTTGGGAAAATATCTTGCACATAAATTACTGACGGCACAGCGAATCTAAAAGAGGGATGAAATCAGAAGCCAAGGAAAAGCCGGGAAGGTGCCAAAGTAGAAAACGGAGAGACAGAGACAGGGAAAGCGATGTAATGATTTCTCCTAATGACCTGCCTTCAGACCGAAGAGGCGAGTTTCTAAGCCATGTTTGAGCCTCATAAAAGCCATGTGCCTGCATATTGGGAAATATCCTTTAAATGGCAAGATCAAGCCCCCATTTTACATCCTTTCTGAGTGGGGCTCTCCGTTGATTATGTTAAGTGCTGGCCACCGGTAAGAAACACAAAAAGGTCATTGTCCTGGACTGTGGCAAAGGCCAGTTACACACTTGTTAATTTCCTGATTTATGACACTGAGGAGATGGAACTGAGGGCAAGGCTTCCTCTGTCTCTCCCTCCCTCTGTCTCTGTCTCTCTCCGTCTTTGTTTCTCTCTCTCTCTCTCTCTCTCTCTCTCTCTCTCTCTCTCTCTTGCTGTCTCTTTTGGTGGTGCTGGTGGAAACTATTAAAACAGAGGCAGATCAGGAAGTTTGTGATAAAGAGAAGCCAGGCTCTCGTCTGACATACAATCTCTCTTGGCTTCAGTAAACTTGCTCCTTCAAGGCCTGCCATCAACAGAGTCGGGCTCACGTTTCACCACTAAATCTGAGTCAACAATCTCTAATCTGGACACTGGGTTCGGAATCCAGGCTCAGGTTGCACTTGGAAGCTGACAGCAGGGACGAGAGCAGAGAAAAATACGGCCTTTGTTTCTGGTTTGCTCGTCCCCACTGAGCTGAGCTGAGGTCATGTGTCGTTTTCTGTCATCAACAAGATAAAAGTTTGCACCTCTCTGGCCCTGAAATGGCTCTCCTGCCATTTATATTAAGGCCAAGAAGCTCTCTGCCCCAGGATTGGAGGGCCAAGTTTGTGGAGAGCTGAGATTTGGAGTCCTTTTCATCTTTCTGACATGTGATACCGTGACATAGGCAGCTCTTGCTGGGTTGCTATGCAGATATACAATTTCTGAAAAGTTACACCCGGAAAATGAAAACCTCGGGCTGGATTAGCATTTCACAAAGAACAGGGATAAAATGTGTAGCAGTTAGGCTAAAAAGCTAAAAAAAAAAAAAAAAAAAGTGAATTAAAGTTTCATGAAAACAAACTCTTTTTTTAAAGGATCAATATGTATAAAAGTATCTTATTGCATTCCTGGCCTTTGGTCCTGAGCCCTAATCCAGCTACCGTACGTGAAGGCAATACCTGAGGCAAATGGCTGAGACCGGAAGGCAGGTCTCGGTGTGGGCTGGGGGCTTGGGTGCTGAGAGCACGCAATCCAAAAGGCCCCTCCTGGGTGCTGTTGTTTTATGAAACTCTTCTTTCTCTGTCTATAATTGTTTTCATTGTTTTTATGTTGTTATCTTTCCCTTTTGTTTAAGTAAACCTAGAAAGAAGGGGGAAAGAATACCGCATAGTCTAAAGCTTGTGGCTAAATATGCTTCTGCATTGACCTTCCCTTTCTTGATCAAGGTCAGAAGGCACGCCTTCCAGAGCTCACCTCCTCCACCACCAGCCTCTTCTAAACAAATTTTTTTTTTCAATATTTCCAATACCAGGGCCTCCCTGGTGGTGCAGTGGTTGAGAGTCCGCCTGCCGATGCAGGGGACACGGGTGCGTGCCCCCGTCTGGGAAGATCCCACATGCCACGGAGCGGCTGGGCCCGTGAGCCACGGCCGCTGAGCCTGCGCGTTCGGAGCCTGTGCTCCGCAACGGGAGAGGCCACAACAGTGAGAGGCCCGCGTACCGCAAAAAATATATATATATTTCCAATACCAGAAATTATCTTAGATGGAGCATTTAAATGGAATGTGAGGTGTCTGCACGAGAAGCAGGAGAGGGGAAATGACGAGGGGTTTTCCTTGTTCTCCCCGACTAGCTGAGGCTTCCCGAGCCGGCCTTATCCACACAGCTGGGCAGGTGGTGGCCCCTCACTGCTGCTCAGAGGCTCTGGAGGGGAACCCAGAGCAGGAAATGGCGAAGGGGGTTTAGCAGACACAGAGGGTGTGGAGCAGATTTGAGGGGCTCACTTGATCCTGCCGAGCAACTCAGTCCTTCGACACCGAGCACGCTGCGTGCCAGGTGCCCGAAGGGAGTGCAAAGATGAATTAGCCCTGGTGCTTGCTCCCAGGCTGTTAGAGGAAGGCACGGCCGTGGAAGTAAGCACCCTAAAGAGCTTCGGAGTGAATCCCCTTGAGCATTCTTCTTTGTTACGTTATGAGGCCGGCAGTGTTTGCAAAGAAGAGTTCTCATTCAGGACAGGAATTGATGGGAGGTTAGGTGAGGAAGATAAGGGCAACGGACTTTTTCGATAACTCAGGAGATGGGAACCGTTGCTGTGCTCATCCACACGTCACTTCCAGGGCATGCTCCAGTCACACTCAAAGATGAGATGGCACCTGTGAAAGTGTCAGATTTGGCGTCCCTCGAGGCACTCGATTAAATGCTCTTCCATTCATGCATTCAGGCATCCACGCACCCACAAGAGGGAAGCCGAAACGTGAGCGTGCTGGTGAGGGAAGGGCTAGGTGTCCGAATGCCCAGATGCGGGAGCACGCTCTGCCCTTACTTAGCCTCTGTGTGCTCGGCTTCCTCATCTATAAAATGGGAATAATCATAGGAATCACCTCACAGCATTGTTGTGAGGCATGAATAAAATAATGCAACCAAAATGACATTTAGTGCACATTGGATAAAGGTCATTAAGATTCGCATTCCCGGGCCTCCCTGGTGGCGCAAGTGGTTGAGAGTCCGCCTGCCGATGCAGGGGATACGGGTTCGTGCCCCGGTCTGGGAGGATCCCATATGCCGCGGAGCGGCTGGGCCCGTGAGCCATGGCCGCTGAGCCTGCGCGTCCGGAGCCTGCGCGTCCGGAGCCTGTGCTCCGCAACGGGGGAGGCCACAGCAGTGAGAGGCCCGCATACCGCAAAAAAAAAAAAAGATTCGCATTCCCTCTTGGAGGGGTTCACATCTGCTGGTTTGGCCCAGCCCTGCAGGTGAGGAATGGGTGAGGAAAGAGAACGTGATTTGTTCCCAGAGAGCTGGAAACAGGCTGGAATGACATCATCAGGCACGTGTCCCATTGGCTGATTCAAGTTCATACTGAGCTGTGACCTGAGTTGACACTGGTATTTCTGCTGCTGTGGTGCCATCAAAGAGCATTGCGTATGGGGACTGAGGGTCCAGGTCTTGGCTCTCTGACTTATTAGCTGAGTGACCTGAGCAGATTGCTTAATCTTCCCGGACTGTATCTTCCTCGTCCAGAAATGAGGATCGCATGGCCTGTAGAGCACGTGGTTTAGTAAGAAGTGCCTGAGACCGTCTGTGTGACTGCCCGGTGTGGTGTCTGGCATATGGGGACTTTCATCATTTCCATCCATTCATTCGGTCAGCTAGTTGACCCTGGTTTCAGTGGCCCAGCCCCAGAGTGCCTGTGAGGCTTGGCTGTAGCCCCCTGCCCTCTGGGCAGAGGGACGGAGTCCTGTGTGGCCCTGGCAGCCCCCCTGCTGCTCTTCTTTGACACCCTTTCACCCATCCAAACTAGTGCCACAGGAGAAAGCCCAGCTTACAGCTCCCCACATCAGAATAAGGGGAAATGGAAAACAGCCCCTGGCCCACATGCCCCCTTTCTTCCTGCCCCAGGAATCTAACACAGGACCAGTTTGCCTCTCTCTCCTCTCCTCTGAGCTGTTGACACAGGCCCCCTTCCCATCTCCCTCAAACTTTCCCTACGGAATCACTGACTGTTCCTTTTCTGGTGATGTGCAAAACCAGGCGTCAAGAGAAGTACATTATTTTTTCCTCTCCAAACACAATATAAAGGTCAAAGGTGTCTCCAACTCATGGTTTAGGCACCAAGTAAATGACCCGACCGCTCCCTGAACCGCCAGGCGTCCTGGGCCCTGGTGAGATCATGCTTAGCATGACCAACGGGGAGGGTGGCCACTGGAGCCCACTGCTGGGTTCTGATTCTATTTGTGGACAGAAACCCCCTTCATCGTCGTGCCTCAGTTTTTTTCTGACTGTGAAGTGGGGATGTGGTGATACCAGCACCTCCTTCACAGGGCTGCTGTGAGAATTCAATAAGCAGCTGTGTGTAAAGCTGGGCTGTGCACAGAGGAAGCAGCTAATTCATTGTGAACCAGCTGAGGCCCCTCCTCTCATGAGAAGAGCTCCATGTACTGGTGGCAACTGTTCATTCCATCCACGGTGGAGAAGATAGAATAAGAGGTCCTTTCTGGGTGCTCAAGACTAACTTTCCATCTCTATGTGTCTCGGGGTCAAGGAATGATCTAATCTCCAAGGCTCCTCAGGGTAAAAGGTGTAACCCTCTGTGGCCTGGAGTCACCGCACAGCACAGAAGCCCCAGGGCAGCGCTGCGTCTTCTCCCCTTGTGTCACTCCTTGTTTTCAAAAGCAGTCTGAAGATGTGCTGAACCGGGGGCTGCTGCCGGCACCTCCTCCCTTGAGCACCGGAAACAAAATGAAACTGCGAACACAGCCTTCCTGTGTCTGCCACAGGACAGCTCTGGCTTCTGGGGTTCCCTGTCCTCTTCTCCCACCAGGCTGGTAGGAGAAAAGTACCTCAACTCAGCCAACATTTTCTGTTCCAAGAGTGGAGAACAGCTCTTCAAAGATGCAAAATTAGGAAGACCACGGAGCCCACCTACGAGGGGCCCGGATGATGTGGGAAGGACCCTGTGAGAAGTGGTCTCGGTCCATTTAACCAAGAGCTGTGGGAGACGAGGAGGGGAGGGAGTCGGTGTGAGTCTCGAGTGCCTTCGCCCCCCGGGCCCCAACCCTGACATTTGGCTGTGCCTTGTGGGCAGAACCGGCCGGCACCTATAGGCCTGCTTGCAGTTCAAGTTGCCCTTCCAGTGTCAAGGGAACACCTGCAAAAAGAGGGTGGCTTTGCAAAGCTGTGAATCCAGTCTCCACACGTGCACTCATATAACCTCTGGAAACCTACAGAGAGATCCTGCTGAGACCAAGAAGTGGTCCTTCTTCTCCACAGCCCCATCTTCCCATTACATGTAAGCCACTGGGGCGGGGGCTGTGAGCTGTGTTTGTTTCCGGTCTCCCCTCAGCATCACACATGGGGCCTTGTGTTCAGTGGGGCTTTGATAACCAACAGGGAATTCATTGCCTAATTTCTCAGAAAGCAGAGTGGCCTCAGCACATCCACACACCCAGTAAGATGTGGAGGGCAGTAACCATGAACACTCAACTCTCTGGCTTAGTTTCAAATGAGGGCCACTTTAGAACAAAGCTGAGTCACTGCCAGAAACTTACAGAACTGAATTACTGCCACAAAGTGACAATTCATGAAGATGTCAACAGTTTTTCTGCAGATTGGACGTGCAGCCTGGGCTCTGGCACCAACCCCCCTGGGTTTGAATCCTATTCTGCAACTCACTGGCTGCGTGGTCTCGGGCTATGACTAAACTCACTGGGCTTTCCATTCTTCACATGCAATAAAGGGGAAATATTAGGACCTTCCGTGAGTAAGTGAGGCTAATGTACATGTACTCAGCACGTGCTCGTAATTATTGACATTATTATTTCTATTTCTCTCTATACGGTTTTGATAGCCCAAGAGGATTCTGTATTTCAGGGAACACTGAGATTAAGAGAAGGAAGAGAAAGAGGAAAAGGTGTGCTGTCTGATGAGATGCCACGGAATCTTTTCTTGTTGGAACAAAGGGACCTTTTGTTTCCTGAAGGGTCAACATGTTTGCTGCACAATCTTGGACTACAGACAAAAGCAAAATCAATACCCAGGGCGATTGCGTCTATGGCCAAGTCCAGCTGAATAACACTATCAGGGACTTTGCACCAGACAACCCCAGCTGGGTGCCCGCCCCTGCGTGGCCTCGGCTGGGGCTGAGGAGTTCCCATGGAGTCATAACCATAACGCCACACCAGGAGCCTCCGAGATCCTTCAGGCCCCATGAGAGAAAGAAACCGGGTCACCAGAATCCACTCCTAGAATGGTTATATGGAGAAGATTGCTGATGGTGCCTAAGTTTTTTTTTAGATATAAATTTATTTATTTATTTATTTAGGTTTTTTCTGGCTGTGTTGGGTCTTCGTTGTGGTGCGCGGGCTTCTCGTTGCGGTGGTTTCTCTTGTTTCAGAGCACGGGCTCTAGGCACTCGGGTTTCAGTAGTTGTGGCACACGGGCTCAGTAGTTGTGGTACACAGGCTTAGTTGCTCTGCTGCATGTGGGATGGTCCCAGACCAGGGCTCGAACCTGTGTCCTCTAAACTGGCAGGCAGATTCTTAACCACTGTGCCACCAGGGAAGTCCCAGTGCCTAACTTTTTAATGAACATTTGTTTTCTGACAAGCTAAACCAACTCAGTGTGGACTCTGGACAGGTCAATTCACCTTTCTAGGCTTCAGTTTTTTTCACATGTAGAACAAGAAGATTGGGCTAGATCTTCATTGATTAGAACTAGGTATCAATGTACTTTCCATCTTAGACACTTTCTGATGTTTAATTCAGGTACCAAAGCACAACCATATTGACCCCTCTCGTTCACAGGAGCACTCCTGACCTACAGTGAGATCATGTACTAACGGGACCAGAGTCCACTGGGGAGGTTTGCTTCTGCTGCATGGTGCTTCCTGAGCCTTCGACCAGAACCCTTGGAGCTGAAAAAGATCAGGACTTGGAGAGCACTTGGGAAGGGACACCCCAGTCTACAGGCCCAAGAGCCCACTCCACACGTACTGTGTGTCGTCAACAATGGACATGGTGGGGAAGCAGACCCTCGAACAGGCCAGGTGGGCTCTTGTTTGCAGAGATGCAGGTTGGGAAGGGCCAGCATCACCCTGATAGTTCAACATCTTTTAAAACTTACTAGCTTTATTTTTTTAAAAGTTTCCCTGGGGGAAAGAAATGAACACCTTCTGTAACAAGGAAAATAACAACAATAGTCATAATAATGAGAAAAGCAAAATAAGCACATGTAAGTGCATTTTTCTTTCTTAGAGATTTATTTTTGTTTGATGAATCGGACACTGGTCAGGGAGAGAGGAGAATGCTGGGGGCCCCGCAGGGCAAGGGGCACCCAGAGGTGGGGCTTCTGCATCCTGCGTGGACAAGTTTGGTGTTAGGGTCGGTTGGTTGGTTTAATCGGTTGCTGGAAGTTTTCCTTTTGTTCACTTTTATAAATCTCTCCCCAGACTTGCGAGCTTCCCCTCCCTCCCGCCCCCTTCCCTTGCTCCCCAATTTCATTTTTAAAAAGCGAGCTCGCTCGCCAGGTGTGTCCCCAAGCTCTCACAGCTCTAATAAATAAGGAGCACCTGTAAAACAGTAGCTTGACTTGTTAAGTGACTCTGTACAAAGGAGGATATAGAAATACAGTATGTACACCGCCTCCACGGCCCCGTGGTGCTTCAAGGCCAGCGTGACCCGGTCTCGGCCTCGCCTGCCCACCACACCCCACCGCCCCGCGGCTGCTGACTCAGCGGCCTGTGGGCGGGGGCACCTGGACCCCTCCAGAGGGAACAATTGCTTTATTGGAGTTAGTAAACAGATACACTGAATCACAAGGTGATTTGATTTTTTTTTTTTTTTTTTTTTTTAGTTTTCTTCTTTTTTTTGTTTTTTTCCGTATTTTTTCTTTTTTTTTTTTTTTTTTTCTGTACTCATCAGAATGGGATACTCCACGACTGTCTCACCAACTCAGTGCCAGTACACATGCTCTAGAGGACTTCTGGACTCGCAGCTACAACTGTACAAGTGCACACAAGAAAATCTACCCTGTTATCCTCCACCCACTGATTGAGGATCGAATTGCACATTTCTCTTAACCATGACAGGAGAAAGCAAACAGTGAAACAGAATCATGGGTGAGCTTTCTCACTTTCCCTCCTGTTTTCATTGGTTTGTCCATACCATTCTAATTATCATGAAAGGGCTCTGCGTATAGAGAGATTGCTTCACTGACTTCCTGGATCACCGAAAGCCATCAGGGTTGAAATTTCATCCAAGTCTTTCGTGACGCCCAGCAAATATTCCCCCTCGGATTATTTTACACCTTGAGGGCATTTTGGTCTTCAGTTCAACACTCTTGCTCTGTTCCCAAATGGGGCGCTATTTAAGGGAATTTAAGGAGAAAGCTGAGAAGAATAAACATTTACCGAGTTCTCTTGGCATTCAGTCTCTGAAAAACCACAGTATAAACTATTCATGCTGCTTCTTACATCTGTCAGATCGAAAATTAAAAGCCATAAAAGTGTAACACTGAAAATATGGCATTAAAAAGGATAAAGGTGGCCTTTGTAAAAATAACAAGAAAAGTATATTAGCCAATAAAATATTTTAACTCTTCATTTAAAAGTGCATCCTGGGCAGGACAGAGATGAATCTGAAGCATTGGGACTCCAGGATGATCCCTCTCCGCCGTCAAAACGTGAACAGTATAGGTCCAAAACCGTACAATGCAAATCACAATTCTTCGTGTAGCAGCAAAACCACAGCAGTTTTTAAAAAGATTAAAAAACGATTTTTGTTTTCAAATCTGTATCATCTTCCAGCCTCACCCTCTGAGCCTTGAAGATGGGGCAGGGAGAATACCTACATTGGTCCTTGTGGCTTGTTGGTGTTTTGTCGTTTTTGTTTTTGTTTTTTTCTTTTAAACCAGGGGCAGAATCCCTAAGTTCCTCTGGGGAGAAGCAGAGATGGTGGCGGCAGGAAGGCTGGGCCCGCTTGGTGGGTCCAAGACGTGCTGGCTTCTCTGGGCTAGAGGCCACCAAGGGAGGGCTGCTTCCTCTGAGATGCTTAATGACAGGAAGCAGCTTTATTTGCTTGAGTTTTAGCCAGAGGGGGTGGTGAGCTGACCAGCTGGTGTCACTGGATGGCGAGACATGGTTTGCTCTGTGCCCTCTCTCCATGCAAGGTACCCTGTGAGTGAGCGTTCCTAGAAAAAGAGGAAAAGGGGTTTGTTAGAATCCACTAGACCAAACTACCCCCCACCCCCCAGGCTGGGGAGAACCCCGGGCATGAGTCAGAGCAGCACACTCTCCAGCTGTCAGGTCAGACTTACAACAAGGCCCCAGAACTGGGGCGGCGCAGCCTGATTTCCACACGACTTTCATTCACGGTTCTGCGCAGGATCAGCCCTGCCAGCTTTGTGTGAGGAAATGAAACTCGAGTCGCTTTTTGGAATACCATAATGAGCACGGAGCACCACGCCCTCACCCAAAGACTGCAGCAGCATCCTTTGCAACCCAGCAACGTTCACCCTCCACGTTACTGCACGCTTAACGGGCAGGAGGTCTTTGGAGTTGCCCAAGGGCATCCCAAAGCCAGGCAAGGTCATCGGGGGACCCTGGTGTTGCAGACCTCAAGCCTGTACCCCGTGTAACAGACCTAGTGTCTGCTGCAAAGGAGGAAGGCCATGAGATGGACTTTTTAGCATGTGAAAAATTCCTGGGACACAGAGACCACTCTTCAGAGGTTTCCTACAGGGGCGACTGAGCTGGAAGAAGTGCCCCTCTCTGTGGGTCTTGCCTGACAAAGGTGAGCCACTCACATCGCTTCATATCCAGACCAAGCATAGGACGGGGATCCCAGGGCAGAAGGTCTGAGTAGGACTGTTCCCCAGGAAAGTCGGTTTCTGCAGAATGTCCACCCCAACTTTCTCCACAGACGTTGGCCTCTGCCTCTCTTATCCTTACTGGCTTATTTCATTTGCTACAAGTCTCTTGGCTTGAAACCTCCTAAGGACACTCCATCACCCCCAGGAAGCAGCCATTCAGAAGTCATCCAACTAAACTGTGAAGTCCCTGAGGTCTGGGGCTGTGTCTGTTTTGCTCACATCCGTACATCCGGGGGCAAATGTATTCAGCTCAACACACATTTGTCAAATGAATGAGAATCAAACAGCTCTTGTCCCCCATGTCCCAAAACGGTATTTTTTTTTCCTGCCAATAAATGGGGATGTCAGATATGTGAATGGGAAAATTTGGCTAACGTGAGGTGGTGGGAGAGGACTTGTAAACATCTTTACAACTGTTGAGATTATTCCTAGGCCAGTGAACAAATCATTTCAGGTGATAGAATGTAGAAGTTGAAGGGACCCCAGAGATAATATACACAGTTTCCGCATTTTATAGACGAAGAAATGGAGGCCACAAAGAGAACTGGAGTGTTCAGAGTGTCTGTAGCGTGAATTTAGCACAAGTGTGAGGAGGTCAAAATGCCCATTGGGAGGACTAAGTCCAAGCTTGTGCTCTGAACCCTGCTATCCAAATACTGGTGTTAATGGTAACCATAATAATGATCAGCCAAAAACAAGGTTTGAAAATCTGAATGTGCATGACAGGAAATGCCTGAGTTCCCCAAATCACATTAAATCACCAGATCTGTGTGCATTTAATATGTATATTAAATAACCAAAGTGAAAATGCAAAATACCACAAATATGCAATGGGAGTGGAATTACAAGGTCATGGAAACCTTTTCATTTGGCATGGTCAGATTTGGAAATGTGGATATTTATCTCTGAATAAAGAGCTCACTTTAATTTCTTTCTTTTCTTCCTCTTCTTTCTTTCTTTCTCTCCTTCCTTCCTCTTTCTCTTTCTTTATTCCTCCCTCCCTTCCTTTCTTTCCTTCTTTCTTTCTAAGACATAATGGTGAGAAGAGGTACAGAAACAAAAACACCAAGAGCCACCAACAAATGAGAAGTCACAAAGGATTGGGAAGAGGCCTTGGAAATGGACCCAAATGGATCCTAAGACATACTGTAGCTTCTTCTGGGCAGGATTTACTTTTGTTTAGGAAGCACAGCCTGGAACTTGCTTTGGAGGGAGGGAAACCATCCCTACCTCTGGGCTTGGGACTAAGAGTGACCAAATCTTGTAGTCAGAGAGGAGCTCTGAATCCTTCTTTAAAAAAGGAAAAGGAAAAAAAAAGGTGTTTAATGGTTTCTTCCAGTGACTGAGAAACACCACCATTTTGAATTACTCACTCAAGAATGCTGCAACTGCTTTTTCAAGGGTGTAAACTGTTTCTTTAATGTAATCATGAACCCCCCAAAGAGGACTATTTCTCAAGTAAGTTTCCTTACATTGAAATCGCCTTTGGACAAAGGCCAAACATGGACAGCATCAGCCTACTTAGAGAAAATCTCAAGGCTTTCATAAGGGACTAGGAAAATGGGATTACAATGAGAGCCATTCTGGAACCTTAACTACAGCGTTTGCCATCCCAAACACTCTAATAATCATTATTATTCTCTGGTATCTATTATTGTCTGGTAAATAATATGTGTTTTCCCCCAAAGTTCTACAGGGTGCAGCTGCACCGCACTCTATTGTTTGCAGCCCCAGTCCTGCTGCTTGGAAAGCCTCCTCACGCCAAGCTTATTTCAAGAGAACGGCAAAGGGAGGATTTGTGCTGTTTCCTTCCCTCTCACCATACACTTGCCTTGCCTGGGACACCCACCCGGGCCAGATGGTGGCAGTGCAAGTCCCTCTCGGCGGATAACATTTGAGGAGGGGGTAAACTGAAGGCCCCCTCCTCTGTCCTCCTGGCTCTGGCTGGTTCAGGGCAGCCCCCATGTTGGCGACACAGGAATCAATGAAAATGAAGAACCAAGCTTGGGCATCACTTTCCTGAGAGTTATTCGTTTGCAAGGTGTGAAACCCAAAAGTGGGGAGGAAGTGACCTTGGAGTTTTAGAAAGTGATCATGGCAGGAAGTTCCAGAGCCCAAGCCCGCTCTGACTCAGCCCCTGCTAAGCAGAGGTGTCTTATAGAGCAGTCGGTCCTCTCTGTCTAAATTTCTTGATCTGAGTAAAGGGGAAATTTCTACAATATGTGAGACAGAGACGCAGGTTACAGCATGAACCCTACGTAGCCGTGTGACCTGGGACCTATTCCTTAACCTCCCCAAGCCTGGATTCTTCCTCTGTGAAATGAAGGCATGGGTGAGATTTTCTATTACATCTTCCATCTCTCATATTCTGGGATTGTAGGATCTTTGGACCAAAGCCATCATCAAGTATGGTGGTACACAGTTATCCATGTATAAGAAAGACTATTCATTTCTCTACCTTGAAGTCCCAAGTTTCAGAAAGAGTCTCCTTCTTTCTATTAATCACATACGCACACTCTCACCCCTGGCAGAGATTTTTCGAGTGTCCCTTAATGCAGGGGGTTCTGGGGAAGTAGTTCTACTTGTACCTCACAATTGGGGTTTGTCTGAAGGCAGGACAACCCAGGGCCCTGCCATGCAGAACATCACACACACACACACACACACACACACACACACACACACCATCCCGTGGACCACGTTGCACCATGTATGAAGACCAGCTCCACAGTGCGTGGCCTCCAGCAGGCATGTACGGTCAGCGTCTGCAGAACTCCAGGCCCAGCTGAGCCTTTTGGCCAGAATAATAAAGTCTCTCCCTCATGGACTCAGCTGCGCACCAAGTGCCCTGAACAAGCCTCTGGCCACCGGCAATTTCCCTTTCCATCAGGAAAGCATTGCTAAGAATGTGACTGAGTTACTTCTCCTTTATCGCATAAGCATTGTCAGAGTGACATAGAGAACAAAAATAGGCCTGAGTACGAATAACTTCTTTCAGTGTTGATACTGTCAACATACCATCATCCTCACCTTTTCTTCTTTGACCTTTACAGCCTAAGATGTAGGCAGGTTGCATTTAAAAGGAAATTGTATAATTTCCAGGCAACCACTCCCCAAAGTAAATGTGTATCCAAAGAAAATGTCTGTCTTATTCTACATCCCATCACAGTCCCTCCATGGCACAAGATTCCACCTCCACCAGGCAGCCTGCCTCCATTAATCTAATCTGTTTTCCGAACTTTTATTCTTCTTTGCTTCCTCAAATACCTCTGTCATTAGCGTAATCAAAATCCAGTAGGTCTGTCCTGTCTTACCTGTCTAGAAGGCAAGCTCTCCAGGTCCATCATATTTATTCCCCAGAGTCCAAAATCCTGTGGCATCAACCCTATAATGTACAAGAGATGCCCGCTGCCAGGCCGGCTTGCCTTTGTCCAGTTACCCCAGCCCTGCCCGTGATGCCACTCGGGCACATCAGCCCATCACTTATCACGGTTAAATACAGCTATTACGTGCTGGCTTCGGCCACGCTGTTTATCTGGGACAATAATGAGTCCCTGAGGACTGGATTGCTCTCAGGTAGCCACAGCTATTCTGGGACGCTCACAAGGGTAGAACCCCGTGGTCAATGAACAGAGCCGCCTGCACCAGCTGATAAGGCTGGGTGTGATGCCAGACAGTGGTCTCCGCATCAAGCCCATCCCGGAAAGGGCTACGGCTTGGTGAGATTTTGCCAAAAAATGGTTCCCTTTCTCCTCCATCGACCATCGCTTCATGAAGAGTTCTGAAATGGCTTTTACCAAGTTGGAAACCGTTTTCATTTACGAAGTGGATGGTGTCTCTTTTCTTATAGCTTGCTAATTGATGAAAGTAACTTAAAAACATCGCTTCTCTAGCATGATTGCTATGGGAAATAACCCATGGTGAGGAGAGGGGAGTAGGGCCAAGGGTGAGCTCCAGCACCACTGAGCTGCCCACGGCCTGGCTCTGATAAGCTAAGGCTCAAATTATTTAAAAGAAAGAAAATGAAGCCAAACATGAGGCCTTGCTTTTCTTTTTTATAATTTTCTCCTTTAGCAATATCTCTTATTTTACTCTTTAATCAATAAAAATCCCAACCATAGAAGACCCCCTACTGAGATAACTCCATCTTTAATTTTTTGTTCTACACATTTAAATTTTGCTTAGCTGGTTCTAGGAGTTAAATGGGCAGAGGGACCTGTTTATTCATATGAGTGGCCAGTGCTATCTTGCTGACCTCTACAAGATCCTGGGGGACGAAGAACCCCGAGCCACAGAACCCCCTCTTGTGCACTTGCAAAAGCCTTTATCTTCACCCTGGACAATGGATCTCTCTAGCCACCTCAAATCTTTTTTTAAAACCTGGGAGTTTAAGCTAAACAAATTACCCTGTCTCTGGTCCTTTTCTAAAAGCAGGCAGGGATTCATGACGAACTGCACACATTTTTACAAATGCACTGGAGCAAGTGGCTACATGCATTCGTGAAAGAGAAAAATAAAATGAAGAATTACATGATACAGCTAATGTTTTACAAGAAATTTTGAGTAAGAGCCTCAAGCCTTATGCTGCCTGGATTTCAGGACCAAGCATTTCCTATTATGGTTTGGGAAAGCTGCAGTGTTTTCAAAGAAAGTTACATTTACTGAGCACTTAATGTCAAATACTGCCCTAGGCACTTTTATATATTTATTTCACTTAAAAACAAATATATTTTATATACTTATTTCATTGACACAACAATGCTATGAAGTATTTATTACTGTCTCCATTTTACAGATGAGGAAACTTTCCCAAGAAGGTTAAGGAACTTACTTGCTCAAGGTCACCAGCTAGAAAGGGGCCAACCTGGATTGAAGTCCAGCTCCTACAACCTCAAAGTCCATGCTCGCCTCAGAGTGCTATCCCCTAGCCCAGGTTTCACCTCTCCCCTTCCTCACCCTGACAAGCAGGGGTCACAATGTCAAAGTTGGCAGGGGCCTTAGAGACAAAACTCCGAGGAGCTATTTGCTAAGAAATAATAATTGCATTTTCATTCAAGTCCTATCCAATACACAAACTAGCTGATGCTGGTTCATGTGCCTTCCAAAAATTCTGCCTTGGACACAAAAGTAGATGTTTATTGTACTAAGATTGAGTCTGTTATTTATTTATATAATCTGAACACAGGCAGTCTAAGTTAAAAAAAAAAAAAAAAGGAAAGAAAAGAAAAGAAAAAAAAGAACCTAGAGAAAAGAGCAGCTTTATATGGCAAGTAGCTATTGTCTATGGATCAACAGACTTTAAGATTTTAGGCTAGGTCTGGAAAAGAGGTCTGACACTTTATTTACTCTTTACAACCAACCTTTTAGCAGAAAGAGAGAGGGAGAAAGAGAGAGAGAGAGAAGGGCTTCATTTCATGGAAACTTTGTGTAAAAAATAAAAGCGAGCATACTGGTTCCCTGCTACCCGCCTCTAACAGCCAAGGAGATGGAGAGTGTGCTTAATAATTGCTTTTCTGCGACCCTTCCACCCTTCCACCCCAGATGTTCAGGTACAACCTATTTCCTCTCTGAAATCAGCTGCCCAGTGTGAGGCAGTGATGCCGTGGGTAGCAAAAGTATGACTCTGGTCCTTGGCACAGGGCATGTAACTCAAGCAGCTCTGGTCGTATCCCATGTCCCACTGAGGGGAAAGGCAGATGAGGACTCAGGTTCTAATCCTGGCTGCGCCACTCTGTGACCTTGAGCGTTTACTCTGTTTGTCCCAGTCCCTACTTATAAAAGTGGAACCAGACATCTGAGGAGAATTTCTGGAATAATTTCCCTAACCTCCGAGGTTGACAGCATCGAACTGTTTCGTTACCTCCCACTACACATTGAGGGAAGACGTTCTGGGCTGCAGGGGCTACCATTGCAATTCTTATAATGAGCACCTAGTACATATATGCCAGGTGGGCATTTTACTTCTGTTATTTACACTGGAGCCTGATAACGCTATGAAGTATGGGCTATTATCTTCATTTTTTTGTATATAAGACATGCTCAGTGGTTTTGCAGGAAGATTCTGGAGCCGGGCTGCCAGTCAGATCCCAGCACTGCCATTTACTGGCTAGTGACTCTTGGGAGGATATTCAACCACTCTGTGCCTCAGTTTCTTCATCTATAAAATGGGTTTAATAGTGGTACCCCAGAGGGTTGTTGTGGGCATGTAACATCTGGAACACTGCTTACATATAGAGAGTGCTCAATAAATATTAGCTGTTACAATTATTAAATGAGAAAATGTAGGCATAAAGAGGTAATAAAACTGGTCCAAACTCACAGCTGGTTTTCAGATCCAAGCAGACCTCACTCCAGCCCTGGACTCCTCTCCCAGGCATTGTAGCCTAATACGACAGGAACTCCACTTCCTGGGCACCTCTACCTATGTTTTCTTATCTGCTCCTCCCAGCAGTGTTATGACCTCGAGACTGAGGCTTGTGGAGGTAAAGTCGCTTCCTCCCTCGCTTACTAATTGGCTCTGCTGGGATTTGAACCCAGGCTGGCCCAACCCCAAAGCAGAAGTCTGTATCCACTAAACCACACCGCTGCCTTCCTTCACTACCAGGAGCCCACTGTCACCACATGTGGAAGCTTCAGAAGGTGTACGACCTGGGAAGTTAAAAAAAGATAAAAGGACATTTCCCAAAGTTGCCACACCCCTTTAAAAGTGCCTGCCAGCCCTGGGAGGATCTGATTCAGCTTCTGTGAAGATCTCTGAAGGTGTCTGAGGTTGAGCAAGCCACGCAAGCCTTGTGGCCGCTCTTCCTTCCAGGGACAGAGCTTTGGGCATCACTAGGGCCACCGTCCAGGCTCCACGTCCATCCTCAGGGAAGTCCTCCGCTAGGAGAGCTGCCGCCTGCCTTGTGCACCCATTGGGCGACCGGCGGCCTGCACCACACCCTGCCCCACTGGCCTAAGGCTCAGAGCAGCTGGGCGGTCAGAAGGGTGGAGCCCCTATTTCCATGGCAATCTGGGGCCCGGCCAGCATCCCCCTTGACTGAACTTTGGAATGTTGTGAGGTTTCCTTCCACCGTGTGCTGTGAAACCTCTTAGGTCTGCTCTGGGCACAAAGAAAAGCGCTCCTCTTGCATTGCCACGATGGCTTTACATACGTACGCTCACACTGCAGCGATAACATCCCGCAATGTTTAGAATCCACCGCTGGTAATGAGCCTGTCATCAGAATTCAATGATCAGCTCAGCGATGCTAGTCCTTCTCTTGCTTCCTTTTCAGGGCACAAACAGCTGCTAAAGTGATTTTCCTCAAACACAGATTTCCTCCTGTCACTCCTCTCCTCGAGGTCGTGGTGACGTTGCCTAATGTACAGATTACAAGTGCTACAACCTCCGGCTCCACTGCCCACCTGCTCTCCTCCAGCCCCGCCCCCGCCCCGTCTGCAGCCAAGCCCTTCACTCCAGCCGAGCAAAGGGCAAGGTCATCCCTCGGTGACTTCCTCTTCGCCGCACCTGTGGCTCTTGACATCCTACTGCCGCTCTCATTCCTCCGCTCCCGACTGCAAGTTCAAGGCCCTCCCCAGTTTTAGAACCTAACTCCAAACTCACCTGCTGTGTGCAACCCTATCCTGGTAACTCCATTAACTAGGCCCCTCCTGACACTCTTCTCGTTCATTCACTCAATAAGTACTCATGTGCCCATCCTGCCAGCCCCAAGCTAGGTAATCAGTTACAACAATGCGTGAACTGCCCCCGTTCACACCAAAGCCTGCTGTCTACAGTGTCGTATCTGTTGGCAGGTCCTGCATAAGGCTTGTAATAGAGGCCTGGGTTACTTCTTGCCTCTCTCAGGTTATTAGCTCCTCAAGACAAGTCTAATAAGACTCCTGCCACTGCCTCTCCCACTTTTTTTTTTCTTTTCCCTCCCTCCTCCCTCCCTCCTTCCTTCCTTTCTTTCTTCCTTCCATCTCTTAATAACAGTGTCCCTGCATGGAGTCAGTATTCAATACAGTTAGTTGAAAATGGATGTTTTACCCTCCAGGGAAATAAATGAAGACTATCTTTGAACCATAAATTAGTGAAAGGGGGCTGCCTCCCTCTGTTCGGATACGATTAAGAGTTTATTAACTTTCATGGGTCGTAATATATTAATTAGGTATAAATTAACCATTCTAAATATAAGGGTTTTTTTAAAAGTTACTATCCCTGTGCATCACACACACATACACACACAGATGAGACACAGAACGAGTTGATCGGAGGATCAGACAGCGGGAGGTGCTATCAAAATCAGAACCCTGAACAAGTGATCGCTCAGCTTCATGTGCAAGGTCATAAGGTTTTTCCACAAAAAAATTTTTCATAGTTTTTCAACTAGTATTTGGGATTCAAGTTGCTCAGACCTTGGTGGATATGAAAATAGACCTTCAGTCCCATGTTTACGATGTCACTGTATTAAATGAGAGGAATGGAGGGACCTGGATATATTTTTGGTTTGGCAAATTGTAAAACTATTTTTTTTTCAAACATTTGGGGTTTGGCTAAAACCAAAACTTATTTTGCCAAGCACTTTGGCCTTAATTTTTAAACCCATGTGTATTTTAAAAGAAATTCAATCTATATGTTTCTGACTCATTTACACTTAACTCATGAAAATGCTGTTTGGTAAGAGCTATTAGATGTCCAAGCAAGTTTATGAGCCCTTTTAAGCCTTCTTTTCCTCGGTCTTGCCAGAAAGTTGTATTTTGCCAGCCATAAAGAGTGTGAGCCCCAGAGGCCTGTGGTCAGTTTGAAATTTATAACCTCTGAAGCTTAAATGGATTCTGACTTGGAAGAAGGTTTTTTTCCCTCTCCTCTTTTTCATATTAAGTGCTCAAACAGGCTACTTATGATAAAGATGGGATCCTATGTCTCAGTTTCCAAGATGGCTGAGCGTGAATAGTGAAGAATTCAATCTAACCACCAATAAACTGCCTCTAAGACATTTTGGAGGAACAATATGACACTTTAAGTTCCTCTGGACACAGATTCAACACTCTAATGGAAAGTTTTACTAATTACTCTTAGGATAAGAAAAAGAAGTAGGAATCAACATGATTCAAGTTGAACATTTTACCTTTGGGGACTTGGTAATTCTTTAAAAAATCACAGACAACCAATCCTGTTTATGACTTTTTATACATTTAAAAAATAAGCTGAATCTACTAAAAACGACATTTGAATTAAAACCAGAAAAGCAGGAAGAACGTGCATGCATGCTGCAGTGACTTCACCCTGTATCTACTGTATGCTCAGATGATGCTCAGATACCACTCAATTATAGTATTCTAGTGGGAGAAAGCTTTTGGATAAAGTACTTAAAAATGGCTTATAAATATTTAAAGTATAAACATCTAACAAATCATAATGACAAAGTTTTACATTTAACCACATGTGCTCCAAATATCTTGAAATTACTCTAAATATGGGTTTAAAATATCAAAAGGACTTGTTGATGGGATGCAGAACTTTGCAGAGAAACTTAAACCTGATCATTCTTGCTCTCACAACACCCAATAGGCACAATTTTTCAAGTGTGCATGTGTAGATTTCCTTAGAAAAAGATCATGCTACAGTCTGAATTTCCAAAACAAGAGCTGAAGGATGAAATATAGGGTTTCCCCTTCTCTCACCAAATGCAACTTAGCCACTTTGCTTCTAGATAATTTGTTATTGTAGGGTGGCTCAAATTTAAGACAGTAACATCTTAGAAACAGTTGGAGAACGAAGCCAGCTGCAAGGAGGATATCATTACAAATTGAGACACATGTTATATGGGAATACCATTCATTTTCAATACCAAAAACATGTCTGGGGAAATAAGCCATGCAAATGAGGGAGAGATATACTTTTTAATTGCACTTTTTGGACATTAGGTCAATGTTTCATATCCAACGGGGTCCATAATGTATGTTTCTCCCTTCTGTTCTTCTGTCACATTCTTACTTCCCTTTTTACCCGAAACAAAACACAGCTTGCTATCGAAGAAAGACAACAAAGCAGAGGTTCAAAGGGGGAACTGATGAGACAGCCAGCGTTGCAGCCAACTGTCTGGATGGAATGAGGTCGGGGAGTGCCGGACAGCTTTGATTGTCCTAGTCCTGACCCCACGCCCACGTGGAAAGGCAGTTCTGCTCTCGTGTTCCCTTCTCTCTATTCAGACTTGTGTGTTTGGTAAAATTGCGCAAGCATGTTGTTGCTTATGGCCACAGCTCAGTCCTAGGAGCTCAGAGTTAAGGGAATTCAGGAGCTACTTGAATGGTGTCCAATTTAAGAACGTTTAGTACACGCAGGAGCTTTTTTTTTTTTTTTTTTTGCGGTGTGCGGGCCTCTCACTGCTGTGGCCTCCCGTTGCTGAGCACAGGTTCCAGACGCGCAGGCTCAGTGGCCATGGCTCACAGGCCCAGCCGCTCCGTGGCATGTGGGATCTTCCAGGACCGGAGCACGAACCCGTGTCCCCTGCATCGGCAGGCGGACTTCCAACCACTGCGCCACCAGGGAAGCCCCACTCAGGAGCGTTTTAAAGCACAAAAGATGCTTTAAAGTTTTGTTCTTATTGTTCTTTGCTTTTGCTCCAGTCATTTTCACTAGAATCTTTTAAATGACCCCCTTGAAATAATTTGTGTGTGTGCATTTCCCCTCCTTGCTGATGGCTGCACGTTCTCAATCCTGACCTCACCCTACTTTTTTCTCAAGCAGAATGCTGTGGAAATCCGTAAATCTGGAGAAGAGCTCTCCGTGGTTAGTATTGCAAGCTGGCATCTGAGATGGCATTTACTCCTTTTCCTTGAGAATGGGACCCTGTTAAATGAGGCCAGTGCTAAATTGTTTATCTTTTAAACTAATTTATTTGTTTCTCTGAAATGAATTCCTTTTATGTTTTTGAGGCATTTGTAAAAAAGAAAGTTTACACATGCAGAATGCATTGCCTTAACATGCATCCACGTATATTTAAACCAGCAACTGAAGAATACAAAATAACTCTGGGTGGGATAGGGTGAAGGAAAACAGAATGGCCACCCTCTGTCTCTTTGACACAATCTCTTCAACAAGAGAGTCTGGAAAAGGCAGAGTGTTGGTGGTGGATGGTGTTCTACTACATGAGGTAAGTGTTCCAGGCTGCAGTGTATTTTGGTCCTCAAACACCTCTGCCCCTCTGTGATGCTTGTCTGCAGGAAGGTAGGTGTAAATGATTGAACCAGGATGCCCAGAAAGTCGCTCGAGCCAGCAATGGAGTGATTCATTGGAAACCAGACAGGGAGCTTATTTCTAGTGCCCTTCTGGGCAATGGCTTGTTAGTAGCTGGTTGAATGCTTTCACTTTTCCAAGCACACTCTCTCCAGGTGAAGAAGCATGCTAGGGAGCTAGGGGGCTTGGTAGCGCTCCAAGACAGGGCCATGCCAATGCCCTGGTGTTTACTGATCCGTCCACTTCTCCGACTCAAGCCATTCTCCTCCCTTGGCCTCAACAGCAGGTAGGAGGTTTTCCACTGAAGGACAGCATCTGCCTATACAGCACAAACTTTGGAAGTCCAAGTGCTGGGGAAGGGTCTAGCTTGTTTCTTTCCTTGCTTCCCCTTTCTTCTTTCCCATAGGCACTCACAGGTTATAGTAACTTGAAGAAAAGTCTATCACCCTTTGCATTTTGTCACTAAGGCAATCTTATTGAGGCAAGGGCTACATTATGTAGCTGTAACAGTGATTCTGCAATATTAGGTCCACAGCAAAAATTGTTAAAAATAAATTTCAAGTTTTAAGGGAAACTTACAATTAATTCAGCTTCCTCAGAGTAACAAGAAAAATTTCTGCTCAGGTATTGTTTGGTGATAATATAAAATAATCTTTCAGAGATGTAAGGCATACTTTTTCTGTAGCCAAAATCTGTGGACTGCTCTTCCCAAGAAAACACCTCCGTGCACAAGCACATAAAGCTTTCCACAAAATTCCAGAGGGAATAGCTGAAGGCTATGCATGGACAAGTCTATGGAGACCAGCTCCGGAGAGCTGACACACAGATCGGGAGGTCTGTAGATCAGGGCCAGGACTCGCGCTGCACTGCCTGACCCTGAGGATGCTCACTAAAGCTCACGCACTAAGCACTTCTCTTCCCTCACCCTAGCCCCAGCCCTGCTGAGGATGTAAGGCTATGGCTACATCTGAAAGAACTAAATACCCGGTCACATATGTCATATCCTATCCCATCATAATCTGATTGAAGTAATATCTAAAGCCAGATGCCTGCACATTAAAACCCTCCTTCAACCCCCTTGTCCTAAAGGTTAAAAGAGACCTGGCAACACTGAATGAGATGTCTAAGGCCAACCTTGACACTGTTCATCCAGAAAATTCTGCTCTATGAGTCTGAAATGATCACAGCAAGCACTCTCTCAGGTCCTCACCACTCACACGTGCGCATGACGCAGACCCGGTCCTTCCTCACTGCTGGCTCTTTGAATAACCTATACCTAGAGCTGGGCAGCCATCTGCATCCTGACAGACGGGCAGAACTTGAACGTCAGGGATTACGTCACCAATGAACGTTTCCAATAACCAAGTATTAGAACATTAAAAATCTCAAGTCTGGCAGAGGATCTGAGCACACCCTACTTGTATTGTTTTCCTCCTCTCAGTCACAGTTTTTCCTCTTTTCCTTGCTTTCATAGTCGGCACCCACAATCACATTTCAACTGCATGGACTTGACTTTGCAGGCAGCCAATCCTCTCAAAATTCTCAGCTGGAGAAACCAAACTGGCAAAAAGTTACCTGTCACCTCCACCCTTGTGGCTTTCCTAATGAGGCGAGTCCCCTGCCCCCTTCTTGAAATGGTCCTTTCTGGGATTGTGGCTCCGTGGCCAGACTAATAATTAAACTCTAAACTCCAAAAAGTCAAAACTACAGCCCCCCTTCAGCTCTCCCAGAGAAAACAAAAAGTGGAAGGAACTCTTGCTGCTGAGGCTAGGGGAGCATCTCGGAATGGGGGCAGGGGACAAGACTCTTGGACTTTCTTTCTGGTTTTAGAAACACATGAGAAATTTGGGAGCCACAAAGGTGGGAAGTTCTTGGTCTTGCCGCTCCTCGGGAATGGAAAAAGTGAGGGTGAAAGGGTTACTCATGGTACACATTTTTTTCCATTGATTATTTTACTTAAAGAGAAGATGTCATTTCCCTGGAAAATCAAGGAGGGGGGGATATTTTCTTTTGAATATCTTCAAACATTTGCAAATGGTTACTCTGAACTCCCCAATGTACCATAAACAAGTGTAAACTGTAGAAATTCAGAAAATGTACAAATACAAACAGCTATCCCCCAAGCTCAAAGGCAAAGACAAAGAAAGGAGTATTCCATTTATAAATGGAATTCTTTGTGGAGAGAACAGTTTGGGAAATGTTTATACATTGTTTTCCTTATTATTTGGGTGTTTTTTTTTTCAGCTGACAGAAGCGTCTTAAAAGTTGAAGATAAAAGGAAGTCTCCAACCTTTTAAAGTCGTCGACTAAACTTAATTAGTTCTGCATCTAGGAAAATATCTGCTCATTTAAATCATTTGTAATCATATCAACAAACCAGAATGCATAAAGTCAGGTAACCGGGAAGAGAATAACTTCAAAATGGCAAAAAAAAAAAAACCCCTGTGATTTGCCAAGAACGAGCAAAAATGATGACTTCTTTGAAGGTAACTGTAGCTGCCTGGATTACTGATTTCAAGACACAGTCTGCTTTGAATCTATTTTAAATGATTTTTAAAAATAGTAATACAGTATGAAAATGGTGGGCATAGTGAAAATGAAGAACCCAGACGAAAGTTACTGACAATGAGTCACCAACAAGCACAAGGAGAAATCACTCACCTGCGCCTCATCCACCACAACTCAGCCCAGGTTTGCTTTTGGTTTTTAAGTGCTTTCCCTTTTGGCTTTAACTTGTCACCAAACAGTGTTCACTGTCAGGGCACAAAAGCCTTGCAATTCTTTACTTAACGGATGCATTTCCAGTTTCCGTAACCATATGCATAGGCTGGGTTTCTGAAGGCATAGAAGAAAAACAGCACCACGTGTGCACAGAAAATCAGGAAGGGTCAGAGAATGTGAGTGAATTACGGCAGGCTGAGACTGTGCTGTGAGCTGACACGGAACTACAGAGGGCGAGAGGCAATGCGATTTAGTGAAGCAGAGGCGTTCTTCCCCCACCTTAAATCACTCGCCTTGTCGCCCCACTGTAGCTGGCAAAGCCTGAGAGTCTCTGGCTTTAGAGAAAAGCTGTAATTTCTTGCGGGACCCATCATAAAAAGAACTTTCCAATCTCAGGGGGATATGGGCAATTTCATCATTGCATCTTCTGAAAATGAGTGAAGCCAGGTTAATATTTTTAGTAACAACTCTGGTCCACATACAAGACCCTAGCCTGGTTCTTTATTCAGAAACATATATCATCCAAATAGCCATCATATATTTCATGCTTTTATGTTCTTTTGACCCTATACTACTTATGGACTAGTGACACTCTTCCTGACCTGGTCACTTCTCACTTCAGTAATGGTAGTAAAATCTTTCACCCTCTCATTCTTCCTTTAGTGTCATTTGAATGAGTGACACTAGAATGTGTTTAAAATTACAATTCCTGATGCTTTTCTGGCTTTCTAAAGGCCATCACTTTTTTTTGTCCCACATCTTCCCACTACTCACTGCTTTGTCAACCAGACTAAATTACTCTGGTAGAGAAATCAGGGGCATTTTCAATTGAGGTGACTATGAGAAGGCTGAGACTGTCTTTGGAGAGCAAAACTTGCAGATATAAAATCAAGGATTGGTGAACTGATTTTTAGTATTCTGCTCCTACTGGCAAAGCCATCAGTGGAAAAGGAAGCCTCAGACTATGGTGGCTGAGAAACCCTTCTCACACCACCCAGCAAGGCCCCTTTCACTGGCTCTGAGCTTCCCAAGCAAACTCCTGGCTATAAGTGAGGTAAGTGCCCATGTAAATATGCTGACTTAGAGACTATGGTTTGGACACACCACATCAAGTGTTCTGGTCCACATCTATATTTCCTACCATGGAGTAATGGGTTGGTATTCTAGGTTTTTCATTGTTGTTGCTGAAAAAAAACCTGAGCACGCTAAAAACAAACAAACAAACAAACAAACACCATCTAAACACTTAGAGAAGTTGGTAGGTAGGCTTGGTTTTTGTCTAGGAACTTTCCCCCAAGACGAGGTGGATAAAAGAATTTTATCAAGTAGGGTAATAAAGGGACCAATTAACCTATTCTCCTACAGTGGTTCAAAGAAAATGTAGCCCTGGAGTCAGACAGCCTACATTTGAATCTCAATGCTGCTTATTAACTTGGTAATCTTGGGCAAGTTACTTAATTTCTATGTCTTAGTTTCCTCATCGGTAAAATGAAGACAATAACAATTGCCAAATGGATCCTGACCCAAATAACTACTACTGAAAAACACTTAGAGAAGGACCTGCACATACCAATGTGAGCGACTGTTCCTCCTAGAAGGTCCACTTCTCCTACCCAGGCCTCCTTCCTCCCCGGTGTACATTTCCACCAGACTATAAGTGCCTTGAGGACAGGCACTGCACCATATTCACCTTTGTAACTCCCAACTCCTGGAAAGAGCTGTGCATAAGTTATGTGCAGTAAATATTCATTTCCCTTCCTTTCCTCTCCATAAATAGTTGATAAACTTCAGCAGAACATTAGCCTGTTTGCTGTCCTTGTGGACAGAGCAGAGTGCTCAGGCTCTGGGTCCAGCAGGCCTGAGTTGAATACTGGTTCCTTCACTTACCAGCTCTGATTTGGGCAACATCTCCAAGCCTTATTTTCCTCCTTGGTAAGATGCAGACGATGCTTATTCCACCAGGATTGTTGGGAGGATCAAACAAATGAGGCCACATCTGGCTACAGTGGGCAGCCACGCAGGCTAGTTTCCCTCCCACTTACTGAAATTCTGGATTCGTTATTTATGGTTCACTTGGTATTCAGCAGGATTCCGGACCCTCCCCTGCCAGAGGTCAGAGATGTGCGCTCTCACCCACTTCAGTGATGTTGCCATTTTCCCTGTCAAAGCCTCCCACTGCCTGGAGAGGTGAGCACCTCACCCACTGAGCTGCTGAGCCCCCGAAAGGGGAGAAAGCAAAGCTGGTCAGTGATGCTTGAGGCCCACCCTGGGAAATGCCAGTTGGTGACAAATGAAGGAAGAGACCCCATGAACACGAGCTGCTCCAACCCCTACCAGGCAAATGGGGCTTCGTGGCCTGGGTTCAGTTGGCATAGCATGTAAGAAGGTGAGATTTTATTCTCATCTTGCAAATGGAATCCCCTGGTTATTGAGAACATTTGGTGAATTAGGACATTCTGCCAGTGACTCTACCAGCTCCAGGAAGTGGCTCACCTTGCCTTTTACCACAGTCCTGTAACCTCATGACTGAACATTTACTGGTCCCAAGTAATCTCTCCTTCCTCCCCACATCCTCTTCTACTTACAGGGATGAGCCTAATAATTAAAGTGTAATTAGTAGAGAGTGTTTCAATGCAGGTTCAAGAATTGGCTTTATCCTTAAGTAAGTGACCCTGGGCATGGCACTTACATGCTGTGACTCAGTTTCCTCATCTGTAAAATGGGAATGATGTTGGATCAAGATGATGATAGTGTGTGACCACACAAGGTGTACTGTAAAACACGTAAGGTAAAACCATGATTATCAATACAACTCTCCCGCGCGCCTCTGCCCTGTAAGAAGTAAGGAGGGGTGCACTGACTCGTGTGGAGAAAAGCCCCGGTGTACGTACAAACCTTTTACTTATTCTGATTTCTAATTCGGAGGCACCTCCTTTTGAGCGGAGGCTCCAGGTCCTCGGGCCCGGCGCTGAGCATGGGCGAGGAGATGATGCACGGCGCCATGGCAGTCTTCTCCGCGGGCTTTGGCACAGGCTGGATCACGCAGCCCGTCTTGGGCAGCATACGCAGAGCATACGCGTGGTCCTCGTCCGCGGGGTTATTAAGGTTCGGGTCTGACTTGTCGCCTCCCGCCAGGGCCTCCTCCCCCATCAGCTTTTTGGCCGCCTCCCCGTCCAGGTGGCAGTTGGAAGCACAGTTGTTCTCTTTGACGGACTCCAGCTCGCTCACTGCGGGCTCCTCCGGCGACAGCAGCTTCTTGGGGGGCGCGGGAGGCGGCGGCGGCTGGGGCTGCTCGGGCGGCGGCTCCGCGCCCTTGGCGCCCTCAGCGGCGCCGCCGCGCGTGCCGTTCACAATGACATTGCAGGCCGCGGCGGCCTCGGGGCCCGCGGGCGCGCCAGGGCCCGGGTCGCCGGCGGCGGGCGGGCTGCAGTGGCCATCCCTGCAGCCGCCGCAGGTCCTGCGCTCCGCGGCGCCCGGCTCGCGCTCCGCCTTGACGTGCGCGTGCAGCGCGCGGTGGATCACGTTGTGCAGCCGGGCCCGGTGGCCCACGGTCAGGTCGATGACGCCGTCCTGCGGGCCCTGCAGCACGCCGGGGAAGCCGAGCTGGCCGCCCGCGCCCGGGGGGCTGCCGGCGCGCCGCGTCAGGTCCACGACCTCGCTCCGGCCGTGCTCCGCGGGCGCCAAGCTCAGGGCCTGGCCGGAGCAGCCGGGCGGTGAGTCCGCGGACTTAGACGAGCCCTGCTTGGAGTCCCGGGGGGACAGGGAGTGTCCGCCAGGCTTGCCTCCTGCCGCCGAGGAGTCGCCGGGGGCGCTCGGAATGAAGTTCTCCCCGTTGCTGGAAAATCCGTTGGGGGGTTTGGAATCATTGATGTGAGGGATGGGAATAGGGATGGGGATGGGCACGGGCAGGGGCACGATCACGGGGTATGGCACGAGCAAGGTGGGGGGCGGCACCAGCGGGGCGAGCGACGGCAGCCCGAAATTCATCATCTGGGGCACGGGCATCGGGCCATTTGGCATCATGCTCACTGGCGGGAAGGGGAGACTCGGCAAGGGCGCGCCCGGAGGTGGCGGGGGGAGCAGACCCGGAGGGTTCCCGGCCATGGTCGGGGTGCTCGGGGGGTGGATGTGGGGCGACAGCATGGGCCGGTGCATGGGACTGGAAGTGGGGCCCAGGTTCCTGGGGCCGCCGGGCGGGGGCCCGATGCCGGGGAGCATGGGGTTGGAGAGAGGGCTGTTAGGGTTGGAGGCGTGGTGCGGCGGTCCGCGAATGAAGGGCGGGCGGATCTGCTGCATGATCTGCTGTTCCATGAAGATGGGCAGCGGTACCGGGCCGCGGTTGGTCATCACCATGGGAGGGCTGCGAGGCGGGACGCCGAGGGGAGGCCCGATGCTAGCAGGTGGCTGGACGGAGACAGGAGGGATGTTTGGAGTCTCGCTAATGGGCATGGACTTGGGCACTGGCGTAGGGATTTTAGTAACAGAGCAGTTGGCAGTGTCAGATGGAGAGACGGTGGTGGACACCGATGGGCCAGGGCCCTGGCTTTGGCCAGCTGCAGCCGCCGGGGAGGGGGCCTTCCTGCGAGCATCTGTTAGAGGGATATTCCAAGAGTCTGGAGTGAGCAGCTGCACCCCAGTGCCTTCTGCTTTATTTTCCATGGGAGGGTGTAATGTGCTGCACAGCCCAGCTGGAAGATTGGCCTGTGTCTCTTTGTAGAAAATGTCCATTTTGTACTGATTGAGACATTTTGCACTGCAGAACTGAAGCCTTCTTTCCCCGTCCCCAAAATCCAGGTACTCTTTTGTGTGTCTTATGTGCTTACACCAGTCACATACCTACAACACAGTAATAAAGAAGAAAAAAGTAAGGTAAATAATTTCCTTTGGTAGATAGCGTTTCATGTTTTACATGAAGGTTCTTTCAAACTTTATCATAATTTTTCAAACAGGCAGAAGTGTTTCCTTCTAAAAGGTACAATTCTTAAATGTTTGTAAAACAATTTCTCTTTGGAAGCCAGAATTGCTTTATAAATATTAACTCTTCAGAATAGCAATTACCACCATCTCCTATTTTAAAAAAAGAAAAAGAAACTGTGTTATCCCATTTAAGCATGACTTTAAGGTAGATCTAACAAAAAAAAGAGTACATATACCTGCCCACATAGTTTCACTGGTCAAAGAGGCTCATTGTACATGCAAATCTAAATAGTGTTGGTGAGAAGAATTCTCCAGAAAGTTCAGTGGACTTTGAAATATAGACCCTTAAAATTCTCCTCATGCAAAGTCACTTTACACTATTGACGGTTGGATAATGCAGTTGGAAGGGGTGTGCTGTGTTAACCAATAACACATAGCACTGAACATCATTATGTCTGGCTTCCAAGGGGAAACTTGGAATTAGTCATGAAGTCTGTGTGAGGTTTAGCTATTCCCAACCTGTGATGTTGCAGCAAGCTAGAATTATTTTTTGAGCTGTTTGCCCACTCTCTCTCAGTAGTCAGAATTTTTGGTGACATTTCTTGGCAGGCAGTCTTATTTAACAACTTTTCAAACACCAGAGAACGTTTTCCAAAAGTTTTTATGGCTTTTCCCCCCTTCAGATCTACTCCTGGCAAAAGAGAGACATCACCAAATTTATTTTAAAGTTGGGCTGCAGAACTAATTAAAGGCTGAGAGCTTTTCCCAACTGGAAATCACTAGACATCAAAGTTCAAAAAATAGTCATTCTCGGCTTCAGAACCCATTACTTTGGAGAAATTATTGTGATTTCATTAACACATTAATTTTGTAACACCATCAGCTCTCACAGATGGTGAAGACATGATCTACAATTCAAATACGACTCTTGTTTGCACAAATGTCTTTCCTTCATATGGCATTTTAAACAAGAATTAATACGAGTAATCTTGCCATAGCTATAAACAGATAAACAGATGTCAAAATTTTCAATGGTTCTTTCAGTGCCTTACTTTTTTCACTGAACATTACATACACAATCTTTTTTTCTTTTTCTTTCTTTCTTTTTTTTTTTTTTTTTTTGGTCATTTCCTCAGCACTCAAGCCATACAGCAGCAGAGGAAGAATTCTGAAACACAATGCAATGGTGAGTTCATTGAATTTGCTTCTCTCTTCAGTAAAGCCCTGGTTCCAATATTGCTCTAAATGGAACCCTGTTTTTGTTGAGGAGAGAGTCTGTTGTTCTGTTGCTGGTTCATGTTGCTTTTTTAACTATGGTAAACTGATAGCATTAAAAGATGATAAATTTTAATAATGATTGGTCACATAAACAATGCAAAAACAACATATGCTGGGCATTTGATTACTCATCTCATTGAACTCTCAGCTTTCCTAGACTGTAAACAGTGGTGGCATGCTAATATGTGATTGTGAGTGTACACACTCGTGGCAGATGTAAGTCTGTTTGTGTAAATCCACTCTTTTCCTTCACACTTTTTTTCCCACTGATATCTGCAGGTGATATACTTGATGGTGTGAGATTGAATGACAAATACTTATTGGCACACATTAGCTTTTTGTTTAGTCTCATATGAAAATACCCTTTCGAAATGCTTGTTGCAAAAAAAATAAAATCAATGCTAAGATACTCCTGTGTTTCACTACAGTGTTTCAAGTTTCTCCAGAATTAAGAGGTTTTCTTTTTTTCATAGTTGAGATGTCTAGTTTACAAATAAGCACAGAATTGCCTCTGATGAGAAGAGACACACAGAATCTATCAGACTCTCAAAATTCTCATCTAGATAAAGGTTAAATAAACTAGTAGTGAAAACTTGATGCATGTAAGTTATTATTTTTAAAACCTGATCATTTTTTAAAAGTTAATGTATAGTGACATGACATTTAAATTCCAATATGAAATAAAGCCACCTGATTCTGTTTCAATATTAGGCATCCATAGAAAGCCTGAAGTGTAAACTTTTAAGCTTGAAGTGAAGGATCGGAAATAGCTTCTTTAATTATGAACCAAAAAAAATTATCAATGAATTAAGCTAATGAAAAAAATATACCAAATTTTCTGGCATATTTCTTTTGGATCGTATTTTTTAACCATAAGGGGAAAGAGTTTTCTGAAATCCTTAATTGGTCTTCAAATTGCCAGATTGAATTATTTGCCTCCAGAGGATTCCTCTGTTTCCTCAAGCTAAATAAATATTTTCAAGTAGAGTCACAAAAAATAATCTAAATATAACTTAAATGTTCTCCCCTCACTTCCTTCACTTTCAGTAATTCACTGACGAATAAGGAATGCTCACAGACCTATCCCAATTATCCAATGAGGATTCTCCACCATAATTTATCTATTTCACATAAAAAGAATGACAGACATCAAAGTTCGAAGCAAATTCTATTTCATCAAATTTTCCAGTTAAAGCAAAAGCCTAATGGTTACCCTACTTGATTTTCTGCAGCATCCCACAGTGTTTAGGTAATAGTGTGACAGTTTATGACAATCTCATTTTGGGTAAGGAGTGTGAATGTGTGTGTCTCCTTGTCTTATTACATTTCAATTCCGAACACTAGTCTAAAAATACAATAAGGCAATCTTTCTGATGAAGCAAAAAATTATTTGGGAAAAAAATTGTCACTTAAGAAATAATGAATAATGTCTGTCTTACAGGACACATCGTTTAAGATTAGGTCAATGAATTTATGGCACAAATGGCTATATCATGTGAAGCAATAAAATGCAGCACATCATTCATTCTACATCTAACTAATACACTTCTAGTAATTAAAGATTTCATCATAAGAGCCTGAGCTGATTACTTAAGATGTGGTAGTTAGGTGAAAATATATACTGTAGATCTTTCTCTTTAATAAAAGAACATTTGCATATCCATGAAATACACAGCATGTGTCTCATAAACTATGGTTTTGCTGAACTGTGGTGTTATGAGGTATTCTTCCCATCTTTTTTTCCACAGACGGCTTTAATTTTTTTTTAACTTTTTGAGGCATTATTTTTTCCCTCATTATGCCAAGAAGTACCAAAATTCCTTCAGATATTTTAGAAGATAAAGACTAAGAAGTGCAGAGCTCAACTCACTGGGCTCTGGAATGATTTCCCCCTAATTCCACCCGGCTTTGTTTCTGTTGGAATCTGGCCTCTTTGGTTCCACTTCTCTCCCTAACAGGTCCCAGATTGGACGGAGCTGAGGCTGAAGCTGTTTAACGATGGCAATCTGGGGACCGAACAATCAGCTAATGCGAGGCTATTGAGCGAGACAGCTGAAATGCTTCGTATCACAAATACATAATGTATCACCGGGAAGACAAAAAGATCACAAAGGAGATAAACAAATGCGTATTCCATTCAGCCCTATAACAGCAGTCCTCAAAAAGATTAAGTTTACCTTCCTGGGAAGTGTCCAATTCTAAACAACAGAATGAACATTTCCTTTAGTCCATTTAGAGTATTTATATTTTGGTGGCTGACTGCCAGGGTAGTACTTATAAGCTCAGTGGCCTGATGGATTCACTCCTTTCCTGTGAAATAAATGTGGCAACCTACACCGCTAAACTGCTCAAAAGACACTGCCTCAGCAGAAATATCACTTGCTCTTGATATAAGAAAACTGAAAGGCAGGACTTCTGGTTCCTATAACCCTTTCCATCTTGTATTTCCCCTGGAAAGAAAGAAAGCTATTCATGTTGGCAACTGAGCCTTTATATAAACGTCCAAAGTCAAAGCCAAAGTATGCCATGAGGTTACCCACATGGGCACGATATATACACTCTGCTGGGCTTAGAAGAAGATTCAGGTGATCAGGGAGGGAGACAGGGTTCCTAATTAGCACACATTAATCAGCTGTCAGCTGTGGGAGTGAACTTCCTCCTTCAGTGGAACCCATCCACTGCTGCCTTCTGAGTGGTAACCTGGCATCAGGCAATATTTCATTAAGAAACTCTTTTGCTGAAATCTTTCTTATCTGGGCAAAGGCATTTGCAGCAATGGAACAGTAAAAAGATATTAGCAATCTCTTGAATGCTGTCAACAATCTGAAAAACAAAACAAAATCTTCCCATGCTCCTGACTTTTCACGAATACAGCACCCATGTAACAGCTCAGAAGTTGTAGCCCCTTAACCAAAATTGGAGCTTGCCATAAGAGGCTGGTTCTCTAGATCTCGGCCTGTTAAATATGGCACTGATCTTGCTGTCCAGGGCAGCTCAAAAAATCATGAGCTCACCTAAGAGTGAAGCAAAGGAGGCTGGAGAGACATGGACAGGGGTGATCAGTGTTTTGAAGGGTTTGGGTCTGCCTTACCTATAGATAGTCACCTCATAGCATGAGTTGAGGGCCTCAGACTGATCCCACCTGAATATTTGCTTCCAGCTCGACCCTGCAGTCCCATGGCCCCAGCATCAACTGTTCCTTTGGATTTAGACTCTGCCTCCGTCAGGGCCCTAATTCGGTGCACTTGGGCAGCAAAGGATGCTATAGAAATCACATCTGGTTTGGAATCAGAAGATGTGGGTGTGAGTCAGGTCTCCATCATTCTTTCATGAAAACCTCAGCTTCAGTTTCTTCCTCTGTGAAATGGCGCTAATAGTAGTAACAAGCAATGCTGGTGTGCTGGGCATATCAGTAACCTTGTTGCATAGAGAACTTTTTCAGTTCCTAGCCTGCCTCCCTCATGGTTGCTGATTTCCCAGGAACATTCCATAGGTTTAAGTTCAGTTTAACTTAATAGGAGGATGTTTTTCTGGCAGTGTGAGGAGGAAAAGGGAGGTTTTCATCTAGGCTTTCCTAGGAGTCTGCATGTCTTTGAGACACAGGCAAACACAGGCTGAATCTCACAGACTCCAGCCCCCATCCTGCATCCTGCCATCCCAGGGGTGACAGAGGGACTGTCTGCAGTGACAAGGAACCGGATGACAGGCCTATGGGCATCCCAGGTGCCCACCATCCCGGGAAGGCTCTTTTCAGCTCCTGAGGAGCCCACTTTTTCCAAGGCCAGTCACTATCTAATTCAGGTGAAAGCTTGATAAAGCAGCATGGCTGCTTGGAAATGAGTGTTAGAACCATTAAGATGAATAATTCCTCTTAGGCTCAACTGCTGTTTGAACAGTGGAAGCCATAAACTGTACTATTCATGTTTTATTAAAAAACAGAGCTGATGAACGATCTGCTTGACTCATTACATGGCAGAACTATCTTCCAAAGGAAGGGCCAGAAGCCACAGTATCACATGCCTTGAAGACAGGCTGACCCAAGCCCGGCATGGCAGAATGCGTGTGAGGGCGAGACCCCACAGAGCGGTGCACCAAACTCTGATGGGGGGACCAAGTTCACCATTCCAAGTTTCCTTGCAAAGTTGGGTTACAGTGAAGGAAGGAAAAAGATGACTTAGACTTATACGTGCACAGCTACACAGAAATCAGGAGCGGGATTTAGAATGAGCAAGGGCTGTTTTTTTTTTTTAAGCCAATTCATGGAGAAGTTCATTTGCAAAATAAACTTTCTGCAGGTTTAGATTCCAGCGTGATGATGTTTGCTACATAGTTCCTTTTGTTTAAGGGTCTTATTTGGTTTTTTCTTTTCTTTTGCAGTTTGGCTTTCTCTCTCTCTCTCTCTCTCCCCCCACATAGGATTTGGAACTCAAGGAGAGACTAACGAGCATCTTTGTTAGAACTGAACATCTCATTAGAAAGCTGCCCTGTAGGAACTTTATACCATGACTCAAGTACTACTTATCTTATAAGTTAAGCTGGATTTCAGAAACCTTGGGCCAGGTCACCAGGGCAGATCCTTCTCTTTCACACGTGCCATGAGCTCTGAAATGCAGAGCAGAGATGGGCTTGGTTTCCAGAATTTCAATGAGTGTTGACAAATGGCTCCTTACTGACCCAAGTCTCTGTTTCCACAGCCAAAGCAAGAGATGGAGTCCTGGACTGTATTCCAGGACCGAGGCTCCATCCTCACAGCCAAACACATGATTCAGAAGAAGGTGACGTTTCCCTTTGTTCTGACATATTCGGTCGCCTAAGTGTATTAGTATATCATCACAAAACTCTCCACTTCATTTAAACTGGATAAATGCAGCTTACCTCTTCTTAACACAGGTCACCCAGATGGAAACTGAAAAATTCAAACATTGGAAAATCTGATCCACCTGACGCCAAATGTTTGCCTCTCTTGTTTTTCAGTTCTGTGGCCGTGAAAGGACACAGAAGTAGCCCAGGAGATCTCAGAGCAATGAAAGTTAGCCCTGAAGGATACCTCAGAGATCATCTAGTCCACTCCTCCAGCCTGCAGCTCCTGGTGGGGCAGGTACTTAACCACACTGAGCCCCAGGTGCTCAGCCGTAAACTGAGACCATCCATAGTGACGCACTGCCCAGGAAACACGTGAGGAAGAAAGAACCAGCAAGTGATTGCAGACATGGAAAACGTGCCCCATAAAAGCAGACAGCCATGTCCTACCCCATCCCCCACTGAAACGCTGCTGCCATGCCCCGTGACTCGATTTTCTCTCCTTTTTATCAACTCCAGGTATTCTGTGACCTGCCCTGAAAATTTTGCCATCACATAATCCAATTTATTCATTCATTGAGGGCCCACCTTCTGTCAGGCACTGAGCTAGGAACCAGGGATAGGAGTTAAGTAAGATGCATCCCCTGCCCTCATACAGCTTAGCATCTACAGCAGGAAACAGGAGGCCTGCACTGTTTTGTTTTGTTTTTACTGAACCATCTTTGCTTCAAACTGAAGCTTGAGAAAAACTGAGCTTCTATTTGTAATGCTTTTATTTTTTTTAAATAAGTACTGAGCTGTGCTCAAGAAGGCACTGAACTGTGAAACAATGGGAAAGATTCAGCACCTGCCCTCAAGAAACTCAAAATCTGTCTATTAACAGTCATGGGAGAAATCTGCACGCACTTCCTCTCCCCAGATTTCTTCTAAATGCAACGAACAGTTTTTATCTAAAAAATAGTCTTAATATTTTACTCTCTCAATATCTAACTCCCCTTTGCTCTTCTAACCCTGTGACTCCTCTTTTTTCAAATGTATATCTGAATCTTTTTTCAGATGTATATTTACCTTGGTTATTGTAACTCTCCTTGTTTTCAAAATAGATATCTGAATCTCTTTTCAAATCTGTCTTTGATCTCCTTTATCATTACTTGCTGTTTTCTAAATGCGTACTTGAATATTTGAAGTTTCATTATGTGTGACTATAAGAGTCCTCTCTGTCTGAAAAAACTGTAGGGAGGGACCTTGGGTTGCACCTGTGTATAAAGGGAGCGCCACCAAAGTGATGTGTTAAAAAGTGAAGTGTACTAATTATCTGGCTTCTTTTTATCTGTGGTCACTCACCTCATTTCTTCCTTCACACAGGCTTTTTAGAAAATGGCAAAAATGATATTTCAAAACACAAGGGTTTAATTCCACAACACAGCTAATCGTACATCAATAATAGGACTTTTTGGAAGGGCTGCTATTATTATCTGTGATATTTGAAACAGTCTCTTTTTTTCTAGGGATTTTATTTGAATCTGCCTCCCAGCCTCCTCATCCACCGAGGCTGTGTCTTGGCGTCAGTGATGAGAAGCACCACTGAAATGCCATAGGACCAAGGCTGTGTGTGTGCAGGTGGTCCAGGTCAAGGGCGCTGCTAGGCGGAATTCACGGCTCCTCTGGCAATCCTGCTCCTCAGCTGCCTCTCTGGCTGCTTCTCAAAGGCTCGCAGCTGCTCCTAGTGACTCTCATTTATTTACCAACTATATACTGATTGCTTGAAATCTGCCAGACACCTGGCAAAGGGCTTTACCTGCAATGCTTCATTCAATCCCCTTTTAGCAGTCTTGAACATTTCTGTGCTCCTGGGCTCCAGACTGAACCAGCTCCTACCTGTGGATGCCAGGATTGCCCCACTTCAGCCCCTGGTGTCCACTGCTGCCCAGTCCTCAGATCTCTCCAGGACACTCCATCGAAAGTTATGGCTTTTGTTACAGTGCCTACTGGAAGCCCCAATTTGATGTAATAATAATAGATTATACGAGTAACAACAGCTTGCATTATTTAAGCACTAGCAACCATGCTAAGCATGTTACGTGGATTACCTCTTTTAATCTTCACAAGTACCTTACCATATAGATAACTGGGGTTTAAATAAGTTGTCCAAGATTCCCTATGCAGATAAGAGAGGGCAGATCCAGATTCTAACTTAGATGTGTCTGGCTTCAAAGCCCAGACTGGCCCACTATCTCAAGGACTTTGGCATTTTCCTTTAAAACTACAGAAGTAAGATGACTGACTAATACAGGCACACCTCCCTTGTTTGCACTTCTCAGATATTGTGTTTTTTACAAACTGAAGGTTGGTGGCAACCCTACACTGAACAAGTCTATCAGTGAGCAATGGTATTTGCTCACTTTGTGTCTCTGTGTCACATTGTGGTAATTCTCACAATATTTCTAAATTTTTCATCATTTTGTGTTTGTTATGGTGATCTGTCATCAGTGATTTTTGACGTTCCTCTTGCAAAAAGATTAAAACTAGCATTTTTCAGCAATAAAGTATTTTTTAATTAAGGTATGTACATTGCTTTAGACATAGTGCTATTGCACACTTAGACTACAGCATAGTTTAAACATAACTTTTATATGTAGTGGGAAACCAAAAAATTCATGTGACTCACTTTACTAGGATATTTGCTTTTTTTTCCCCAGTGGCTTGAAACCAAATCTGTAATATCTCCGAGGTATGTCTGTATTTGATAACAGCTTTGTTTTGAAATTTCAGAATTACAGACATTTAGACCTCTAAGGAACTTCATGGGTCAAGCCCAACCTATCTCCCCCAGCAAACGTGGGTTTGCTTCTACACAGATGGTCTTCTAGGTGCCCCTCATCTTCCTACGACAGGGAGACCATCCTGATCCATCCACACAGCCAAAGAGTGAATCCCACAAAGGTGATCTTTCTAAAGAGGGTTGCAATATAGTGCAGAGTCCTGCGCAGCCTGCTTTGTTGTCGGACAGCTTTGAGTGTCAGAAAGTTTAACCATTCATTCAATGTCCCTGTCACTTCCACCCAGTGATAGTAGTTCTGTTCCCCAGGGTCTCTCAGCACAGGTCAACTCCTCTTCCAAAGCTCAGCCTTTCAAACACTTAAAAAGAGCCATCATATTTTCCCCAGATTTTTATTTTAAACCTCCTCAGTTCCTGCACCCATTCCCCAGGGACAAGTTCCCAGAGCCCTCTTATCCTGTCTGTCCTCCTGTGTCTTTTACCCAGGCATATACTTCACCTTGGTAATGCCCCTCTTAGAGGGTAGAGTCCAGAACAGAACGCAGCAGCCTGACCAGCATGGAGTCCGGGGAACTCTCCCCTCCCTCACATGGAACACAGTAGCTCCACTAATGCCACCCTAGAACACATGTGCTTTTTTGGCAGTTGTATCCCGCTGTTAGGTATTGCTTTTTCAAAACAAACATTTATTGAATGTCTGTTATGTACTAAGCCTGAAGCTTTCACTGATCTCCTTTAATTCTGACAACAAACTTGTAAAGGAGCGACTGTTTTTCCCATTTTGCTTGAAGATAAGAAAACAAATGTTCAAAGAAATGATGTGGTTTCCCTAAGGTCTCACAGCCTACAAATAATGGAGCCAGGATCCAGATCAGAACTTCCGACCCATCCTTTTTTCACTCTACCATGCTGCATGCTTCACTCTGAGTTTCTGGTCAACCAAAACCTTTTTCTCGAAAGTGCTTATCAACCACTTGTTTAATGATATATTCAAGGCCTTTTGAGGGTAAGCCATCAAGCCTACTGGTCTAGAGTTTCAGAAATCAGAAACCCTTTCCCAATTTTGAAATTTTAGTCCATTTCTGTCTTTTTGAAACCTCTTCCATTCATCATGATAGAAGATAATCCCAAAGTAAATATGAAATTATCCTCAGATTCCCTTCAAGCGGCAGGGAGAGCTAAATTTGGTGAGTGTAGCAGGTGCTCTCTGCCTATCTCTTTGCCCCCAACGTGGGATTCATAGTTTTCTTTAGGGTTTCTGTTACCCTTTCCAGTATAAAGCGCATTCTCTTTATGGAGACAATGGGAAAAAAACCAAATAAAAGTTGCCCAGCCTTGTCTTCTCACTCTCTTTGGTTAAACATTACACCATTTGCTCTAAACACTGAGCTCTCCAATTCTGCTTCTTGCTCCTTCCATGAGCATAGCCCTAATAGTTCCTTTTATTACCCTGGGCAGGTCCCCCAAGGGTTTACCCCTTCATGCACCCTTGTCTTCCTGACACAATATTCATTTTCAGAATTTCCCACCCTCCATTTTGCCCTCCCCACCCCCACAAACTAAACTCAGCCTCTGATTTGGGGAACAGATCAACCTTCCTTGGATTAAAAATGTCTGCTTATCCCAATTCTAGGGAACATGGTTGATCACATCCTTGCACATTCCAAGGTGGTTGGGTCAATTCTTCTTTCCGTCCACACACCAAGCTGCTCTCCCCTGTATTAATCAATATGGTTGTCAAAGTAGGATTCCTCTCACAGCTTCCCCACCTTCTCAGAACTATGCACAAGGCATGGGAAGGAGGATCAATCGCTCTGTTTCTAACAGAATGGTATCCTTAGCAGATGTCTAGGTAAATGGCCCCATATCTTGCTTAATTGCTAATTAATCTATTTTCAATATCTACTTCATATTTTGTACTCAATTATCCCACCCCCAAGTAATTCTTTTTTTTTTTTTTTTTTTTTTTTTTGCGGTATGCGGGCCTCTCACTGTTGTGGCCTCCCCCGTTGCGGAGCACAGGCTCCGGACGCGCAGGCTCCGGACGCGCAGGCTCAGCGGCCATGGCTCACGGGCCCAGCCGCTCCGCGGCATATGGGATCCTCCCAGACCGGGGCACGAACCCGTATCCCCTGCATCGGCAGGCGGACTCTCAACCACTTGCGCCACCAGGGAGGCCCCCAAGTAATTCTTTTGATGTTTCCTTTTATTTTCTTAAAATTCCCACCTTGCATTTCCCCTCAGGTGCATGGATTGCCATACGAGGATATATTTTCCAGAATTTTACCCACTTACTAGATATGTTAGTGGGATATGGTGTTTTACATTTTAGTTCTATATGTCATCTCTCATCTAGGCATTAACCCCCTCTCCAAGTCTCAGTGGTATCTCCAAGATCGTTTTTATCTTTTTGGGCCCACAATCCAGGGGAACTTTGTCCTTCCCACTCTTTGCATTGGTAGAGAGATGTCAGAAGCCATTGCTTGTTCCTGCTTGTGACTTTATTTACTCTTGAAAGGGACTGGCCCCTTTTTCATTATCCCATCTCCTCCTGTGTCATATCTGCTGCCTTCACTGGGTCCAGTTTTACAGGTTTAAAACAGAGCCAACGGGTTTACCTTAACTCTTATTTACTCATTCTTTCATTAAATCTCAGTTATTAAAAACAAAGAGGAAATTCACTACTAGGAAATTTCCTATGATGCGTACTTCAAAGTCAAAAGCACACCACAAAAATAAAACCCGGAAACCCAAATCAGCAAAACACTTGACCCCCATATTCTCTCCACTATGTTTCCAAGGGCTTGTAGAGTGTTTGACAGTAACATAATTGCAATAATGAGGAGACTTGCCGGCCAGGTTGTGGTCTTAAGCTCACGGATGTTTTAGCCCTAGGCTCAGCTTCAGGCGAGCACCAGTCGCCCGGGCCAGAGTCACCAATGGAATCCCTTATGCTCAGTTACACACAAATGTGACATTTATGGCATCTGGTGCACAATGCTACCAATTCAAAAGGCCCAGAGTACTGGGCTCACAAACTTGGGGAAAAGAAATAATTTAAGCTATCTGCTGTCTTTTTAGCTAATTAAAACCAGTGTGAGAGCACCTACTTAGTGACAGTTTCTTAGGTATCTGTGAGGGATATGCTGGACTGCTTCCAACTTCAGATCCCCATGTTGGTTCCTTTGTCTCTGAAAAACTTCCTGGATGTTTTTGGATCGTAGGTTTGCCTAGTTCTCTTCCATCTCTGTTCCATGAATGCAGCCACCCTGCTGAGCTAACTACTTAACTGAAAGCCAACACTCCACTGATGCTAGATTATCCACTGAGCATCCCTCTTACGATTCCATCCTCATAAGCAAATCCTGGGTTAGCTCAACCCAATCTCCCCATCCAGGCTGAATGTCTGAAGTGCTAAATGGTATGAAGCAAGACAATTTGGGACAAAGATATGTAATTCGTATATGTTTAAACACATCTGTTATTTCTACAACTCCTGTCTTCCAGTAAATTCAAGTGGTGCAAAAGACACTATCACAATACCACTCACCAGAGGTCTGTAAAGAGATCAGCAGCCAGGTAACAGACCTTATTTTAGAGATGAGGAAATTAAGACTAGCAATAATTATATATCCGTTATCAGTATTTGGGTAAAAGCCCCCATCTCATAACCCGTATATGACTAACTACATCATTCTTTGGTCTCCTCTGAAGAAAGGAAATGAAATGGAAAAGGATCCTACTGTTTGACCCACTGTCCAACTGGACCATTGGCTCCTAGGTGAAAAGAGAAATGAGTATGATGCACTGCCTAATCCAAATAGCCTGTACAATGGACCTCAGATCTGGTACGATACAAAAGAAGGGTATATGAAGGGATCATCGAAATATGTGAGGCTGAGCCTCTCTTCTAGTGCTTAGTACCTAAGAGTGAAAGAACAGGCATCACTGGATAGATTGTGTTATATCAAGGCATGCCCTTGGTATGGACTGGCATGTACAGAAGTGGGGAGGAACAGGAAAGGGGAGAACGAGGAGGAGAAAAAAAAAGAAACTGTGCAGGAACTACCTGTGTATCGGAACAGAAGCCATTAGGCACTGAGTGCCTGCTATGGCCACTGCCCGCTGCTTTCCTGCCCTTAGCAGACCGGACTCGAGGACACCTCAAGACCTGGGGTGGGGACTCTGCCTAACAGGGACAGAGCAATTCAACAAGCCAGTCAGGTTTTCTTCTCTGGTGAGCTGGGAATCAAGATGACCTCAAGAGACTAAGTAGTGGTGGGAACAGTGGCCGTAGGCAGAAAGCCAGAGGACCACAGAGGACAGGCAGGCAGCAGAAGCAGTACAGGTGGTGAGGCGGAGTGGGGAGGAGAGGGCTGGAAGTCAGGCGGCAGGAGCTGCAAGTCCTCCGAGGCCGTGTGCTAGAGCAGGAAGCAATGGTGCCTACTCCTTGGGGGCAAAAAGACAGTCCCATCGCCCAGTTCTTAGCACTGTGGGGCCACCTTTGCTGCCAGAACAATTGCCCAGGCTCCAGGAAGATGGGCAGCAATGGCTAGTCCTGCCTTGCTCGTTTCCTTGAGCTTCTATATAGCGAGCCTCCAACTTCAGGGAGACCAAGAATCTAACCCAGCTTTACAAACTTTCTCCGATTTAATCCTGACCACGGCCCTTTCCGGTATTACTCTATATAAAAAGCTGAGGACAATCTGGGAAGGGTCAGGGACTTCAAAGTCCTTTCTGATCCCACACTACTTCCTCCTGTGGTTAAGGAGCTCCTTGTGGTATCATCCTACCGTGTACCCTGCTATGGGTGTGGGGTGCCCAGGGCAGCCTCGGCCCAGGAAAGCAGGAAGGTGACATCAGGATATGCCTCTTACACAGACCTCTTCACACCAGCACTATTTCTGAGGGTCACCACAGAAAGGAAGTGTGACTGCCACATCAGGCCCTTGCCTGTTCCTAATTCCACTGCAAACCCCGCCCCCCTTCTCACTGACTACTCCTATCCCAACTCTATCGCCTACAGGGTATCCTGAGAAACACCAGTCCCATCAATGTTCTGCCCATAAAAAAGGATTCCATGGTCAAATGAGTTTGGGAAAAGTTGCCCCCCCTATGCTCCTCTGGAAGATCCTAATTGCACATTGCCATATTTAAGCCGCTGAGAAGTTCTGCAGAAAAGAAACATTTAACTTCAGTAATTCAGAGTTTCCTCAACTTTCCAAAAATAGAAATCTTTATTTTTTTTCCTAGTAGGATCCTGTAGAAAATCACTTTGGAAAATGCTACTGTAATGATTTGGATGCCTGTAAGACAGAGCCAGGAAACCTAGGCCTTAGCATTTTTCATTTGCTTAAAGCTTTCCTCTGTGGTACTGGGCCTGGGCCTTTACACCCCAGAGCACTGTCTTGCACATGGTAAGGCTTCCCACATGCAACTGTTGGTTGTTTTCTGAATTGTAAAAGAAGGCGAAGGTGATTCCCATGCCTTTGCCCTTCCACATGTTCACAGGCTCTGCCCTGCTGGGAATCAAGGTTATTCGTCCCCTTGCAGCCCTTTTCTCAGCCCTACAGCTCCCTCCTCCCCTCTCATCAGCTTCCTGTGTTCATCGAGGCCTGGACCCTATTACATTTCACCCTGTGGTTTCAGCTTCTGCAGTCACTACAAACTCAATTTCTGTCCTCTCAGTTCTAGTTACCCGACACAGCCCGCCAGCCCACAGGATGTCATGAATACTGTTACCTCTTGTGTGACCTTCCAAACCCTGAAGCTCCACCCAAGAGCATTTTAGGTCACACCACTGCATTTTCTACATTATAGATGAAGGCATGAGCATCTCATGGGAACCGAGGCTCCACAATCGAGGGGGCAAACTCTTAGAGCACAGCAACAAGAAAAACAAATGGCCTATCAGTATTTTCATATTCATATACAAAGGAACATCCTTATCTGTCCTGCTAAATAAAAATACAAAATCAAGAATTACTGCCCCAATCGGCCTTGCTGGCACACTGACTGACTCTGAACTGGATTCGACTGGTCCATGAGGGTTTATTCCACGCCAAGCCACACTGGTCATGTTACCTCTTCCTCTGGCTATTCGCCACCATAGGAGAAATTCACCCTCACAGGAGTGTGCCCTACATTGGGTTACACTGTGCAAAATTGATAGCAGGAACACCACTTAGCAGAATATTTCACTCCACTGTATTGAGGCATGCTGCCAACTAGGCACAGTGGATGAAGAAATTTAATTTTGTCCATTGTGTAAATAATAAGTATCCCAAGCATTTGGAAGAGTGTCTGGCACATAGTACTCAGTAAATATTTGTTGAATGAATAATAAAGTGAACTAACAGATGAAAAAGAAAAAAGAAAACAAGAGTGTGTCCTAAAGGGCCAGGAGAACTGTGGTCTCGAAAGGAAAATGGGTGGTTAACTATCCCTGGGCTAAGTCCACTTTTCTAATCAGACACCTGCATCCTGTAACACATACTTCATGGCCTGATAAACCCAGCAGGAGCACGGAGGCCCTAATACTGTGATTTCTAACAGATCACCTACTCTCCCAAGTCCTATCAGTTGGAAGTAACTCAAATTCTTTCCTAAGTCCTGTTAACAATGTACAGTCATTTTATCTAACAATCTGACTGAAAAGGGTTGTGACAATTGTCTAATGAGAAAGCCCAGTACTACCTAAGCTGCCCAAACCTATGTTTCTAGACACTTTAAGAGAACACGGGCTCGGCCCTGGGAGAGTCAAAATGAGCCGTGGAGTGAGCAGACTCGCTGGCTAATTGAGTTTTTTGCTTAGCGCCAGTGAGACGTGAGACGTGAGCTCGGATTGGAATTCCATTATGGGTTTTTAATAATTAAACATTACATGTTTGGAACCTTACTCTTCTGTATTACTTTTTAAATATTAATCTATTTACATCAGCTGGACTTCCTGCAGCTTGACACGCAGTAAATGGGAGTCACACTGAGAGAGACAACTGTGTTCCTAGCTTAAGACATCTTTGATGTTCAGTAACAGTAACACGACACTAACCCTCAGTTCAACCCAGTCCTGTAGCATGACTCCCCCCCACCCCCGCCTTTTAGAAGGTAGTTTCTTCCATTTTCCAACACACTCATTATTACACTGACTTTTTAAATTAGCAAGAATCCAAATTCGTCTTATTTGGAGAGTTTTATAATGCCCCTTGAGACCTCAGGGGGGCGGGGGGCACCCTGCCCTCTTCGGAACCAGGGTTGGAAATGGACGTGGGAGGCACCTGAGGGTTTCCTTGGCTACTACCCCACACTGTGATGAGATGCCAGCAGAAAAATTCAAAACCCGGAGTGCACATAAAAACCTCATCAAGGGCTAACCCTGCTCTACACAGTGCCCTCATGCCGAGAGGACGTCTCCTCGGGTGCCTGGCAGCCACGGTCCTCCTGGGGAACGCTGCTGCTTCCGCTGCGGCCTTTCCGCCTCCCATTTCATCCCTGTCAGCAGCTCCCCGGTGCCCTTCTCTAAGCTGCTGGGGGGTTTCTGACTCTGATTTTTGCCGCCTGTCCGTCCTCTCCCGGCTCCAACCCAGAACATCCTGGAGACAGAGAGAGGGCTTCCCGAACGAACGCCTGAATGCACCAGTGGACGGCCTGAGGCTGGTTATCAGTGGAATTCGGGATTCTAGGCCGGGCAGGATGATCAAAGGCCGTCTAAATCCAAGGACGGGGAGAACACACGCAGCGAGTGTCCACTGCCCCAGAGATTATGGACCCCGCTGTCTCCGCAATTAAGGTAATCAGCAGACCCACGTCTCTGCGCGCCCCTCGCAGAGTGCGCCATAGGACAGTCTCCGATTTGGTTTCAACTTAACAATTTTATTCCCTTTTAAGACAAAGCTAGCTGTGCAGACCGGCGATGGTCTGTTTTAAAGAGTAAAACTCCATCTTATTTAATAAAAAAAGATGTAGGATTAAAAGTGGAAAATTACATGGGAGCTACCCTTGTTATAGGAAAAGAGCCCCCCTACCCGGACTGCCCACCTCTGTGACCACAGAGGAAGGCGGGAGTACTAACACCCCTCAAGAAGTTAAACATAAAAATCTCTACCAAATTCAGTATATCTTTCTATTGTTTTACCTGTCAGTACCATTGAATGGCTTATGCAAAATACCTCATTGCAAATGTCTCTAATTAGTCTCAGAAGGAAGCACAGTCCCACACCCTCCAGGCAATGCATGCGCCCACAATGGCTGGTCACATGGCCGCATGCGACCAGCTGGTCCCTGACCACCTGGCTGGTCTGGGAAGGCCGCAAGTCCTAGACAGTGACTGGTGGCCCTCAGAATCTAGGTCCATCCTGGAAGACTTGTCTGTACTAGACACTGTACTAGACTTTGGGAGGAACAAGTAGATACCTGGCATGTAGGGGAAACGGTCCAGAGGAGAAGAAAAGCTCCAGATTTATGGAGGGTTCTGCAGTGGCTGAGGTCGCCATCTTCCTCAACCAGCTGTTTTCCATTCTCCCTGCAGCAGGTGTCTCCTTTTGACCCAGAGTTTCAAGATCCTTTCCCACCAATCACAGGAACGTTTGCCTTTGGCCTCCTCTTCCTGCCCTTTAGAGGCACCACTAACCAGCAGGCAGAGAAGTCCGATGCCTGCTCCACCCCAGATTCTCTCCAGAATTCTCCTCTGATTCTCACATTTGGATTTTACCCTTGGGAATATAACAACCTTTCAAAAATTCCTGGTTATAAGAAAAGCAAGCACTTGCTATAGGCGGACAGAAGTCCTTCAGTAGGAGATTGCCCACTGAGCTTTTCATGTTTATGAGACAGACTAGAAAGCAGAAAGCTAGGCACTCTCCGTTTGCCTGATCTACAGAGACTGTGGTTTCCTCAAGATTATCCCGGCCTTTGTCCCTCTGATTTTCAGGTGACTTGGAAAACATAGGATAGCATTCCCTAGAAGATATCTAAAAGCTTCGTCAATCTATTGCTAGGAAGTAGCCCACTAATATTCAGTCTAAATCTTTCTTTGCTTAATTTCATTCCATCACTCTTACCCTAATTATATATACCCCGTGTCTCGAGCTAAATAAACTTCTTCCTTCCTCAGTATTTACATCCTTCAGATGTCTGAAGACCATGATCATGCCAACCACCCAAATCCTCAGACCTCACTAATGTGAACCAAATGCAACAGGAAGAATGATAATACAGAAAGTCCCTGTGTTTGCCTCAGACTCCAGCTGGGTCTTCCCTGCTTTGTTATCTTCCCAAGATCCTTACCCACGGAGCAGCTCCATTTTGAGCTTTCCAATTAATTATTAGCCTAAAAAGGGAAACGCCAATGGGTCACAGCGGTACACAGTTATCAGAGGGTATTCAAATTGATGCTCCCACTGAACTTTTAAAAAGAAGACAAAATCCCCAAAGAATAATTAACTCTAAATATTTCAGAAATGTCCATCAGTGATGCTGAGTGATTTTTTTTTAAAAGGAGAGACATACTTTAAACAGTGAAAATGATCGATCACTATCAAATTCCCTTTCAATACTGGTTTTGCATTCAGCATATAACAATTCAGCAACTAAGTTCAAGGTCATAATGCCTTGGAGTTGAACAGGTACCAGGGAGTCATTTTTGTCTCACCTTCCATTCAGTGCAGGGAGCCCTGCCACAATCTGCTTGGCTGGTCATCAGACTCAACTGTGATGCTTCTGCCAACGGGGAACTCACTACTTCACAAGGGTGTCCATCCTACTCTTGTGAGCAAACTCTTTCTGATACTGAGAAGAAATCTGCCTTCCCGCAACCCCTACCCATAGGCCTGGCCCTCTCCCCCAGAGCCACTCAGCATGGCTGCATCCTCTTCCGCAGAGCTGTCCTTAATCTACCTGGCAACAGGGTCATATGTGTTCCCCTGGCCTCATCTCAGTCCCTTCCATTGTCCTTAGGGCATCATGACTTCAACACTGTCACAGTCCTGGCTGCCTCCATCTCACCTTCATTTCATTCTCAACATGTGACACCCAAGGTAAAACACAACACTCTCCTGAGCCTGCCCTCCAGGGATCGCTAGCGCTTAGCTTGCAGGGAACTCCACAGTGTGGTTCCGCGGTTGTTGGAAAGGTCTTCCTTTCCTCTTCCTCAGGTATGACCTTCTACCTATAAAGATTTATTTCTTTAGGTTAAAATAATACATATCCAGGAGTCCTCTGTTAAAAATCCAAATATCCCCAAAGGGGTACTATTTTAAATCACCCACAGCCAGTATAAATTGATTTATTCAGCAACTTTGGACTGAGAGCTGGATTCTAGTTGCTGGCTTTGTCATTTTCTAGCTATGCAACCACAAGCAAGTTATTTAACCTTTCTGAATAGGAAGAATAATTAGCTGAGAATAACATATTGGGGTCTATAAATTAAGACAATAGTCCTTGAACATTACCCAAGTATCTGTGAACTTATAGCAAATACATTTTTCCTTTTCTCTTTCTTTTCTTCCCACTTGCTACCTCTACAATTCTCAGGGGGGACAAAAGGGCTGTTTTCTACAGACAGGAGCAGAGTGGGTGATTGTTACAGTTAATACTAAGGTCATCATGGGGTAACACGAAACATGTGAGTGAAATTCCAATCAACAACTGAATGGTTATGTATTTTTAATAAATGTTTTTCTGCCATCACTTTAAAATATTTTGAGGCATCACCCTTGAAATAAAGTCAAAGAGAATCCTTAATCTGAACAGGTATTTTTCTTCTGGGATTAGTCTTAGAAGGACCCTTGAGAAACTCTAAATATCGATCTCTGTAGCATAAATGAAATGTAAGTGGCCACAGCCTTGACCCCTAGCTGGGATGGATGAAGCTGCAGTAGGGCAGACTGCACTGAGTGTTCCAAGTTTCTATAGAAAGACAGCTCTGGTGCTCTGGGCCAGAGCTTCTCCAGCTTAATTAAGTACACATAAGAATCACCTGGTGGTCTTGTTAAAACAGAGTCCAGATATTTGTAGACCAATGTTCATTGAAGCGTTATTCACAGTAGCCAAAGGATGGAAACAATCCAAGTGTTCATCAACAGTTGAATGGACAAACAAAACTTGGCACATGCATACAATGAAATATTATTCGGCCATAAAGATGAACAAAGTGCTGATATATGCTACACCACCATGGATGAACCTTGAAAACATTATGCTAAGTGAAAGGAGCCAGACACAAAAGGCCAAATACTGCATGATTCCACTTGTATGAAATATCTCTAGAATAGGCAACTCATAGGGACAGAAAGTAGATTAGAGGTTCTCAGTGGCTGGGGGGAGACGGGGGAGGGGAGTTACTGCTTAATGATTATAGATTTTCTGTTTGGGGTGATGAAAAAGTTCTGGAAATAGTGGTGATGGTTGTACAACATTGAGAATGCCACTGAATTATATGCTTAATATGGTTAAAATTGCAAATGTTATGTGACATTATATTTTAGCACAATATCTAAAAAAGTTAACCCCGCACATTCCAGGGCAACACCCCCAGAGTTTGTGATTCTGGTCTGGGACGGGGGTCTAAGAATCTGCATTTCTAACAAGTTCCTAGGTGATGCCGATGCAGCTGGCCTGGGGACCACATTTTGAAACCACTGCCACAAGCCCACAATGAAGCTAGGCAAACCCTTCAACTTCTCCTGCTTTGCTTTGCTGATCATCTAGAAAAGCTCAAACTTCTCTGCATGTATAGCAATGTCAACCCAAGCTGGGAATAATAAAAGCAGCTGCATCTAGGTCGACTTGAGGCTCTCAGTGCTTCCCTGTGGTTTTCTCCCTCTTTTTCTACTCAGTTTTGAGCCACCGCTGACCAGCAGGAATGCCAATAACTAACACCAACTTCAGCAGGGTAGGGACAGGTACAAGTCAGAATGTGCAGTGGGGGCCTGGAGAAGTCATCTTCAGGGTCTCATCCTCGGAGGACTGTCCCCCTCCCCAGTCCAAACTTACCACATTAACGGTGAATTATTTTCTAATAGGGCTTAGAAAAGTGCTTGCTGCCTAAAGTTTCAAAAGAACTTGTGTGCCAGCCTTCCTGATATTGATCTGGGCAAGATATTCGTATGGGGCATATAGAGGACGTAATGCATGTCTCATTCGGGGTCTGGTAAAAGGCCGAAAGGCTCACATTCCTGAGATTCTCTTTTTTGACATTTTTGGGTTCACCTCAAGTTCACTGGTTTTCCCGACGGTATTACTTAACTTCTTCAAATTTAATATATTTTTATTCCTGCCTATTTGAGTGTTGTATTTCCACACATGCATGCTTAATTGAGCAAAGTGCACCGGACGTTTTTCCCTACAGAGGTAACACGGCACAGCTTTCTCACCCGGAAGGAACAGCATCCATGTCACCACTGCTGAGTAGCCTGCCATCAATGGCTGACACGTGAATATCCATGGCAACACAGGTGAACCCAATGCCTGGCCCAATGCCAATGGATGGAGCGGGTCCTCCCACCGGGCTGAGGGAAGACCATAGCTTTTACTCAGCAAGCAGATGAAGTGTTGGTTCTTTTCAATGTGCAGGGCTGTCGTGTTTAAATATGACGATGTTGCTTATAGCCGAATGTTAGTGACAGCAGCCAGTGGAGACTATCACAGTTTGCACTCTCACTCCTGCTAAAAATAGGCGTGCTTTCTCTGGATTCCTTCAGATTCCACATCTGCAGGAAGTTTTTGTTGCCGTTGCTGGCCCTTTTCTTTCTTTTCCGAAGATTACTGTTCTTTGGCTCTGCCAGGGCCCCCTCCCCTTCCCCCTCCCCAGGAGAAGCCATTCAGAAGGATGATAAACACCTCAGGCTCAGACAGTCCCACAAAGGCCTCACGTGGGTTCTCAGTTCTTATCACAAGCCCTGGCTCTGAAGTCTTTAGGGAAGAGGGAATGGGGGCAGCGACCAGGGGCAGAATCATTTGACCTTCAGCAGTAAAAGATGGGGCCTGATGGGACTGACTTGGCAGATTGGGAAGCAAAACCAGAGGGGGAGACTCCTGTGTGTGGGACCCACTTGGCAGCCACCCCTGCAGTGGCCAAGCAGACGGCCTGCTCTCTCTTACATGCTGGAATAATTTTGTTTTCCAGGTATTATATTCACACCCAGCAAATGGTAACTATGGTAATGATGCATTTTGAGCAAATGTTCAATTCTTCTCAAGGCAAGTGTTCAATAGCCTCTCTCTCCCCCTTCCTGTCCAAGGGGTGTGTGTGTGTGTGTGTGTGTGTGTGTGTGTGTGTGTGTGTGTTTGTGAGAGAGAGGGAGAGAGAGAGAGGGAGAAAGGAAGGAAAGGGGGAGGGAAGGAAGGAAGGAAAGGGGGAGGGAAGGAAGGAAGGAGGGAGGGAGTGAAGGAGGAAGGTAGGTAAGCGTTGCCTTGGGTATTTTCAGAACCAGCCAGAAGATATTGCTTGGAACAGGACCTAAGTGCCTGCAGATGCTCCAAGTGCTTCACAACACATTAGAATCACTGCAAAAGATTTTCTTGGCCCCCATTCTCAAGGGTTCTGACTCAGCTGTTCTGCAGCAGGTGGGGTCCCCTCAGGGCTTGCGTGGTAGCCACGTGGCACCTGCCACATGGCACCTGCCCCGGCCTCCTGAGCAGAGGCCACAGGTCGGCTCTTGGATCTTTTGGCTGCTCAGACGTGCCATGTCTTCTTCCCAGACTGGCCTTCCTCACTCCCTGCCGCCTCTGCGGGCCACTCACCTCGGATATGCCCTCCTCTTCAGGAGCTGGCTAGGATTCTGGCTGTGAAACATGTCACAGGAGACAGTCCAGAAAGCTGTTATGGCTCCTTCTCCCCCAGAAAGGAAGACGGGCTAGCTTTGCAGTCCTGGCCCAGCTGCCTTGTTCTGGGGGACCCTAGGCAGCTCTGGACCCAATGAGCACCGGGAGAAGGGAAGAATCCGTCTCATTCCCCTTCTGCTCCCAGCTCTTCCCAAGTACCTGACCCTTGGTAGGTGCCTGATAGAGGCTTGCTGAAGTGTTAGGTGTTTTCTGTTTTTCACAGAGCACACAACCTATGAAACGGGGCAGGTGGCCTCCAACTGGGAGAGGAGATGTGACTAAGAAGAAGGCTCTTTAAATGAATTCCTATGAATTGATCCCTCTGTGGGCCCCGACTTGGCTTATGGAAACTAGAGGTGTGTGTTTATGGTGGGAGGATCCTCCTAGAACTGGATCCCTAGGTCAGGAATGGGTCAAAAAGCACCAGAGGATGGAGCCCTGGGACGGCTTGGGCAGCATCTTAAGATTATGACCCCATTGCCCAGCCCTAACTTAGTGTCTCCCTCCCAGTTTAGTCCTCCCCAGGGGTAGGGTGCAGGGCTTCCCAGGTAGACCTTCCAGAATCTCTGTCCTCTTCCTCTTATCTGGGATTCCTAATACCCTAATGGAGCCAGTGGGCAAGATCACCCTGCTGAGCAGGGCTGCTAACACCACGTACCATCCCAGCCTGAAAACTCCTCAGGGTCTGGCAGAGAGGTCCTGGGGAAAGTATCAACTACCTATGTGTTAAATACAAATTCTGCACTACAAGTTGAATTACGACCAAGAATCTCAGAATTGTGCCCCACAGTTGTTCTGTAATTTCTCTCTACCATCCATAGACATCAGCGTATTCCTGAGATTTGCTGAGGAATAGGACCTGTAGCCTAACAGTATACATCCTGAGGCTTTTCTTGTCTAGAGGAGCTATTCCTACAAAACCTAGTCTCCTTCAGCAGCCTATGTGCACCTCTCTAGAGTGTTGATCTCTGAGGTGGGGCAGGGTACCTCAGAGGGTACAAAGACAATCCACTGAAGTGATGGAAGGCAATATTAGGGTGCCTAATTTTTTGTTTTTTTACTGGTGGGGCATGTAATCAAAAACCCACTGAGATCACAGGTCTAAGGGACAGTCTGGCCTCACTTTTTATGAAACACTCAAAGTGGTAGATTAGGGTGTGAATAGCTGGGGGGCAAGGATGATGCTCCCTAGGTTTTTCTTTGGGGAGGGCGATGAAGAGCAGATCAAAAGTGATGGATGCCCCATGTTTCTGTGTCAGCCTAAGGAGCTTTCTGACGCCGAATCTAACAGACTCACCTGATCCCCTCTCATGGATCGGATGTGATTCTTCCCTCCTTGGGACCCTTCTTTGGCACTTTTTCCCTTGCTCAAAGCTCAGGTCACTGTAATTTCTGATGTTACTTGAGTTTTTATCATGTCTGTCCTAGACTCTTAGCTTCTTGAAGGCAGTGTCTGTTTCTTAACTCATCTCCTGAAGGCTTTGCATACAGTATCTGATGGAGAACCCTTGCAGACATAAAGCTTTCATTTTAAAAGAGATGACCATATCATAGTGAGGTCCCCGAGCACTAAGTATTTCCCTGACTTTGGATTCCATACTCAGTGAAAACTCAAAAACAGCTTTTAAGTTTGCCACCCTATGTAAGTCCCTTGAGTCATTTTTGCCTAAAGACTTTTTTAAAACCACTCTTTATTATCACTGCAATCTCAATTTTAAAAAAAGAAAAGAAAAAAGACATTTCAATGCCACACAACTAAAAGACATAATCTCAGAAAGAAAAGATCAGCCTTCCCCCAAAAGACTGGGACCTTACACCTCCATATAAAATATTTAAACAGCATCCTCATTTTTCCCATTCATCATGCCCCAGTCCAGGGATCACCATTTAGAAACAACTGAGGCGGAGGGAAGCAACAGCGCAATTCCAACCAAGTCACTGACGGCACGTTGTTCCCTTGGGCAGTGAGGAAGAGACAAGCCCGGTTCTGAACAGAACCAGTGATGTGTGAGATGTAAGATGTTTATCCCACTTTCCCCTTCTGTCTCTCCCTTGGTTATCTATCCTTCTTTCAGGGCCTTGATCCCAGACAGATAAGACCCAAATGTCAAACAAAGGCTTTCACCTTAGATAGCATCAAAATCCAAAGCAAATAACCTATAACCTCTGATGGTAGAATTTCAGGTGAGTGGGTGGCCATTCCTTCCCCTTGAGTAGCCCTTCAAATCACAGCATATTCATGGTTACAAACCAATCCACCTCTCTCTAGCTGGCCCTGTAAAAAGGTCCAAAGCTCCAGCAGCCGTTAGGACCCTGACTGACACAGTCTCTCACATCTGGTCAGAGGACAGCATAAAATGCTGATACAGTTAATTCTATCATTTGAACTGAAAACAAGGTTATACGCAGAAAATGTGATTATACTGACTGTACTGCATGTACATCATCAAGAAAACCCAGCCTTAAGCCACATACTGCCCACATGCACACAAAAGGCTGCTGAACTGCACATGAGCAGCTCTTCCTGAGTCCTTCAGTACTAAGGCTTTTCTGTTGCTTCTTCAGTTTGTCAAGGGCTAGCGTATGCTCGCTATAATAGGTACCAGGTACCAAATGCTTAAGAAAAATTAGAAGAAAAACTCTTAAATGGAAAAAATTATATTCATTTAAAAAAATTTTTGGTTGCACCACGAGGGACGTGGGATCTTAGTTCCCTAATCAGGGATCGAACCCACGCCCACCACAGTGGAAGCTCGGTGTCTTAACCACTGGACCACCAGGGAAGTCCCTATATTCATTAACTTAATTTTTTCTGCAACAATGCCCGTATTTGACAACAGCAGCAGAGCATGAAGGCCCAGCTGGAGGTGCACCAGTGTTCCTTGGGAGTTTAATGATAACAGGCCAGAATATTTTACATCAGGCCTGTCCCAGAAATTCCAGGTGGCCATAGACATGATCCTTTAAGTTAACTGTCCACTTCCTGTTGTGCAATAAATTGTCACCAATTGCCTGAAAAAAAAAATCAGGACACATGATCTGACCTATATTTGTTCTGCCACGGTGTGTAAGGCAGACTGGGATGTATAGCTGAAGCCCCAAGTCATCTTGCTGATTTATAGTGACAACAGGCAGAACATTTGAAACCAGGTGCCCTGGAAAAGGTACAGTAGCCATATTAATAACATCACCCAGAGCACATCCCCAGGACTGGACTTAAGGTCAAATGCTCACTGGCCCTAATCCCTTGTCACACACACCTTCTTCCCAGTTCCCTTTCTTGGTGTGGACAACAGACTCTGTACCCAGACTATGAGAAACCCAAGGCCTCCCAGTCTGCCATGTGCTAAGCTCCCTCACCTGTTCAATGCACAGGGTGGGGAGGGAAGGGAGGAATGGGGGCGGTGCTAAGCCCCAAGTTGGGCACCACTGTGGACAGCTACTTAGAAGTCACGTGGCAGGGACCGGGATTGCCCAGGCTACCCTTCCCACAGCACATGTTCACCTGCCTGAGCAGAGGGAAGCCAGCCAAGTCCAGCCTCTCCTGGTCTTCCAGGCAGAAAACAAGGGGATGAATCTTGGTTCAGACCTTGCCCCTCTATCCTCCACCCTGCCCAGCCTGTGGACCCCACCTCCCATCCCACCAGGCTGAGCCACCTCTCCTAGGGTGAGATGCCACGCGGGAACCCTGTCTTTTCCCTTCGGGGATTAAACAATGAAGCCCAAATGCCAGGCACCAGAAGCTGTTTGGAATTCAGTTTCCCATCAACTGCCTCACATTTTCTTCCCAAATTGGAGCCCTAAAACTCAGACTGCAAATATGCAGAGGCGCTAAAGCAGTGGGCTGAACTTCCCGTGGAGCTGTGGTCTCTCGAGGCTGTGTCCCCCATCCCATCTACCTTTACCAGCCCCCAACCTGCTCCTTCTAGAGACTCCCAGCAAGATACTCTCTCAGCTGAGGGTACGAATTCTATCTGTTGTATGGGATAAGATTTTCAGTGGCTGTGAAAGAGACTCCAGCGGGGGAAGGAGTACGGGATATGAATTTTTGAATGCATTGTGGGCAGGTGTCCTATGATGATAAGGAGCCCGCTGATGCAGACCCAAATTTACAGGATAAAAATACCCTAGCCCAGAGCTTCTCAAACTTTAGGGTACACATGACTCCCCCAGGGTCTTGTTAAAATGCAGGTTCTGATTCAGGATGGCTGGGTAGGGCCTGAGAGTCTGCAATCCTGCCAGGGGCCCAGGTGGAGTCCAGGCTGCCAGTGGGTGGACCACAGTTTGATAGTGAGGGGCTACAGACAACCTGGGGTGGGAGGGTCAGACCACAGTCAACAGAACCATATCTTCTGAACCCCAAGACAGGGCCTATGGTCTAAGGGAAGATTGGGGTTTGCTTTCGGGAGCCAGAGGCAGTGTGGAAGCCACACCAGGATGCTGAAGCTTCTCACTTCCTGGGACATTCTCAGAGACTCTGGGGGTGGTGGTTCTGAAACTCAGCTCCCGAGGACACACTGTTTGCCTCTAAGCTGGACCAGCTGGAGCTGCTACTTCAATCAAATCACTTTGTCTCCTCCCAGACCACTGAGGAGAAATGTTAATGCACTGATTTTGAAAATTTATGTTTTTCTCCTATATATTTTCCTCAGCTTTAACTAGAAGACTTCAAGATTTAGCTATGGCAGGAGAACCTCTAGTAGGAGAAGAGCAGCTAACTGAGCAAGAGGCAGAGACCCCTGAGCTTCACCACCTCTGGGGCTGCCCCACGTCAGCCCTGCTGGCCCCCCGCCCCGGCCATGGGTCTGTAAGTGGCAGCTGTCTGGTCTTTAAAGCGCGGGCACAAGCTTCAGCCCTCCTTTGACTTGCTTTATTCCCTGTGGGACTTCAAAAAAGATATTATAGTATACAATATGTGAGAACAAAAGGGAAATATACTCAGAGAATACAGGAAGCACAAATGCTGCTGGGCAATGGCTGGTCTGTTCAGCATAAAAAGTTGAGGGAAATGTAAGCACGGGGTATGAACAGACAGAAAAGTGAGGCAAGGAAATGGGAGGAGGGGAAGATGTCTCTGAACAGACTGACAGGTGACCGTAACCTGTGGGGAAATGCAGCCAGGAAGAAGTTCCTGGGGGCTGAAAACTTTTTGTGAGCTGGAATGTCATATTTGAGCTTCTCATGGTCCTGTGATATAAAAGCCCTCAGTAAAAAGTTGCTGCATGCACATGCACGCCCACAGGGACACACACACACACCACAGTCTGGCACAGAGAATCTAATATATCAAACTCACAGGTCCTAAAGTGCTGGCACAATTTGCAGGCCTGGGTCGAGACACAGGATCCAACTTCAGGGCCAACTTGGAGGGCGTTATTATACCACATATCACTAGGGGGCGCCCTCACCGACATTCACACTGTAGTGAGGGCCAAGAAAGCCTGCCTACCCACTGCCCTCAACCTTCTTAGTTTCCGAAGGGAAGGAGGTGGGAAGGGGAAATAGGTGGCAACCGGGGTCAGGGTAGAGACGCGGGATTGAGTTTAGAAATGTGAAACGCCACTCCCTTCAGGTGAGACCTCAGTCTCTTCATAAACAGAGTGGCCAGGTCTCCAGAACAGGCTGAGCAGGGAAATAAACTCATATCGCAAGGCAGTAACTACAGCATGCATAAACAGTAATTACCCAGATTCAGTAGCAAAGGACTTATCTCAGACAGAGGCTGCAGTGTCTGCTAGCAAAGCATTCAAAGGTGACAAAACCAATGGGCAAGCAGCAAAGGAATATGAACGGGAAACAAGAAACTGTCACTCCTGCGCAGTTAGCTTAATAATATATCTATTGAACTGTTTATGACTTTGTATCTCATATGTGTATTACAGATGGCAAAAATTACTCCTAGTTCACGCGGTGGGGATTAAATAGGTCAATAATCCATAGTGTTCCCAAGAGTGACACTACTTCCGAATGCTGGGCACCTGAACTCATCTGAGGACCACTGGTTTGTGAAAACAGATGATAAACGTGAAATTGGGAAGGCTGTGCAAATCCCGGGATGTGCAGTCATCACCCCGATAGCCAAGGTGCCTGTGTCTGCCTGTGGGTATGATGGACACCCCCCAACACAGCCCTGAATCCCAGCCCAGCAAATAAGGAAACTTTCCCAAGAGCAATCCAATTTGTTCAATCTGAACTTATCTCCTCACCCTCCAGTTTTTAAGGAATTATTACAGGGGTTGGGGGGACTCTAGGCCCCCAAAGCATGAGAGCCACAGGCACCCTCCGCCTTCTGGCCCTGCCTTCCCTCATGGGACCTCCCATCTCCAGGGGGAAGGGGACTGGTGTGGAAACACCAGCTTGGTGCGGACACACCAGCTTGGTGCATCTCCCTGGGCATAGAGGTTTCCTTCATGCTCCTATAGCACTTTTTTGAGACTCCTATTACATGGTACTTAAACTGCTTTTGAGACAGTTTTCCACTGTGTTTTCAAAGCCAGCCCTGGCATGTCTGTAAACATCAGTTCATATTCCTGGAATAAATCTTTTCTGTGTTCCATCCTACTACCCACAGGGGTACAGATGGCATGTTTTATGTGGTGGCCACTATTTACAATCCAACCCCATGGAGGCCCATGAGATGCCACAAATGGAGCCCACACAGGAAGACAGCCCCTTCAGTAGAGACATTTGTCCCGACAGGCCAGGAGTGCCAGGAAAGGACACACCCTGAAAGTACATGGGGTGCCTCTGTGCCGCTGACACACATCCTCTGTTCCGGGCCAGCGGGGTCTTGGGCATCCCCAGGAGGCACACGGAGAGGCAGGCTTTGCCCAAGTGACAGTGGGGTATGTGCGGCCAGTGGCTGTAAGCAGGGAAAACAGCACACAAAATGCCCAAAATTGGTTGTAGAGTTAAAAACATCAACAAAGCAAATCCTTCCCTACCAAGGAGGCTCACCACATTCATTTGCATGTTCATGAGCATCTGCTAGCTGAGTACCAATGCATCCTTCTTTCTATCCTGATGGACAGCCATTCATCACAATAGACTTGACCGGTGTCAGTACCTCAATGAGGGGATAATAGAAGCAGGGTTTTTTGTTGGGGAGGAGGGAGGGAAGGAGAGAAGAATCGCTTTACTCTGAAAAATACTCTGAAGAAGCCTCTGTCTCAGACGAAGATAGCATTTGCCGAAAATGTCAACAGATTGCTTCTTGAGTTGGAGTAGTGCAGACATCAAAAGCTTATTTTAACAGGGCATTTGCTTAAAATCACTTGGTTGGTTTAGGCATTTAGAATGTCTCTGACTATATAATTTGGATTAAGAGGTTCTTGTTGGGTTTTACTGATTTAGCATAAATCAGAAGGACATACTGGAATAGACCCCTTCACATAACCAGAGCCTTTAGGCCATGAACGTAGTAAAATTTGCTCTTTGTTTGTGCTGCATTTTTAGTGGGTTCTTTTTTCTTTCTTTCTTTGTTATTATTATTATTTTTTTTAACGCGGCTTAGTTGCTATGCGGAGGCTTAGCGCTCCTGCTTGGGGATCAGTTCCAGACTTTGGTTTGATTTGAAACAAGCCAAGCAAATTTGCCTGAATGTGATTTCAAAAGGTTTTCCTATTTCTCTCATCAGGAGATTGAAGGAAGCTGGGAAGCAAGACACTATTTGAGTTCAAATAATGCTGGCCTGATTTTCTCAAGAATTCGGTACGATTCAGTAGACACAGTTCTGATGGACGACCACCGACCACTGCTGCAGTGGCTCTCAGGACCAGGTCTCAGGAAGCTTAATTTCAAAAGGCAGATGACTCATACTTGGAGATAAAGTCTTTTCCCTCCATTTTTACTCTTCTTTCAGTCTTTTTCACTTTCTCTCTCCATATCACATTGACTAGATGTGACTCAAAAAGTTAATGGTAATTGCTCTCATCTTAATTTAGCAAAGAGAGAGGAAGAGAGGGAGAGAAATGAGTGTAAGTTGTAGATCTAAGCACAGGTCATTACAGGTGTGTTATATTAGTGTATTCATGAGCCCCCCCAGGGACAGACAGGCTGTGATATCCAATAACTTTCTTAATGTGTAATTACACACCATCGGACTATAATTGATTAATTGAAAAGAGAACGTAGGCAGATGTGAGGGCGAGACTTCTGCTGCTCATTAAATGAATATGTCCTTGCTTGTCTTTAATAAGTTAAGTGGAACTACTCAAAAGCAATTAAGTCAGTAGTGAAATTCATTAAATTTTAAGTAATTATTGGTATTAAATTCTGTAATAGAATTCAAGACTTTGCATAGTTCTATTTCAAAAAGAAGTATGATCATTCTATGGGGCCAATTCAACAGAATGAGGGCTCTGAGAAAACTACATCTTGGAGCCACTGACATTTTGTATGAAAATCACCTGAGAGAGAGAAGGAGCTGGAAGAGGGCTAGGGGGATTTCTGGAAGCTTTGCTTGCCATCCTAGACCAGATAGACCCGAGTGTCTCACTTAAACCTAGGAACGTAGTCGTGTTTCCAAAGCACTTCTTTCATTTAAAATCTTAATCTAAATAGTTCGAAAAGAATGAAAAATACATATTTTTCCATCTAATGCCTTGAATACTACATCTGATACTTTCCCTAGTAGCTAAATTCAAACACAAACATGGATATGCGGCATTGAATGCAATTTGGAGAAAATTCTTTCCAGGCTCCACTCTCATGTGGGAAATAAACCTGGGTGACTGAGGTGGCGGGGAGACTATGAGGTATGCCACAGTTCAGAGAGGGAACCCCAGATCATTCTCAGAGCCCAGAAGTGGCTCCTACGCCTTCAGCCACTATTCATTCTGCCCAGGAAACCAGACAACTCAGAAATCTATCAGAGAGGAACTCCATTCAGCCAGTGCTGCCGAATTCCGGACGTTCCTGACAACTCCCTAGACGCAGGAGAGACCTTGGAGTCTGAGCTGGCTGTGGAAAAGTGCCAACAGGGAGCCACACCAGTACGGTTTGTTCATTCATGCATGCAGTAGGTATTTCTTGAGCGCTTATTCAAAGCCTTTAGTAAAATGATTTTACAGATACTTATGTATGTCTATATCTATCTATCTATCATCGATCATCTAACTATAATATAAAGTAAATGTACAAAGAAAACCAGGGGGCAATTCTGTGAAGATGTAGTCCCTTTCGTACCCATCCAAGATGATCTTGTGCCCTGCACATCGTAAGCACTCAGTAAAAGCTCGCTGACTGAATGATGGAAGAAACTGATGACGTGGGCTTTGAGGAAAGCATGATTGTGTGTGGCACCTGCATAAAGTTCTCTCATTTATGGAAACAGTTAAGAGATGTTAATGGCATGGCCAGGATAAGCCAAAGAGACGGCGATGATGGCAGCTGAGAGTGAAGGAGAACTGACTGCAGAACCTTTGTCTATTCCCAGGTTTCTTGCTCTAACCATCAGCATCCTTAACAGTCCTGTCATTCCTTTCTTGGGACAGAAAACTTAAAATGTAAACCCATGTATTGTGGTCATTTAAAAAAAAAAAAAAACAGTGGCTTCAACTACATTTTTTAAGTCTACAAAGTTTCAAATCTACAAATAACCCTGTATGGTTAGTTTCACAATCTAAAAAGACATTATTGTACTTTCATTGTTTGCTGGGGCTAACACTTTGATGACATGAGAGCCAGTCTAGATGCAAGGCTATGGGGCTGTTGGTTCTGGAGAGGCACTGTTCCCACCCTGGGCCCCGTGAGAGGCGTCCCCACAGCAGGCTGACTAGACACAGAGACAGGAGGGAGATATGTGATTCTTACCATTCCCCAAAGGAGGAGAGAAAAGCATATTACATACACTCTAATTGCTGTTGGAAGAAAAAAATTCCAGTCCTCGCACACATTGTAATTTTAGAAACCATAACTAAAGCTAAAACTAAATTAGACTAAATAGGTGTATTAGGCTCAGAAAGAAAAAAAATCAGGGCATGTGGAAAGACATTAGGTCTCATTTTCTGTTTGCATGTTTTTCTGCTATAAAGGGCAATTTATTGTCCCACAGCTCATTTTAATCTTGAACATGACCTTGATAATCTGTGTAGGATAGAGGCAGCCCAACAATTTCAAAGAGGAGTTCTAACCAAGAGAGATGCTTTCCAGCTTTATCATGTTCACTTAATGACATTTTGCTCACATTATTTTGGATTTTTGCTTCTCTTCTTTTCTTTTTTTTTTTCATTTTTATGACTGTAACAAGTTCCACATGCATTTTAGACAGCAAAATCAGGCCAAAAGAAAACTGATTTATCAAATCAATAATTAAGTGCCTAACTGATACATCCTGAAACTTATCAGCATATGAACAAAGAAGATGGCCAAAGAAGTAGGTGATGGTGTTTACTTCCAAAAGAAAAGTAAAATTTTAAATAGTCAGGTAATTAGGAAAATCAGGGAATGTGGGATTATAAGAAATTTGCTTTGGAGGTTTAACTAGCAAACCCTTTTTGTGTCAGACTTTTTTCCTCCAAAACCATTTTATATTAGTCTAATACTCTATCTTAGTAAAGACAGTAAATTCAATAAGATGTTTTTTCTTTGTTGAAGATCTTGAAAATCTTTAGGGTCATTACTGGATAAATACCAGTTCTCCTTCTAGAGTCCTATACACGTGCAAGGCGTAAAGAGTAAGCTAAATCCACGCAATCAAAAGCTATGTGTTATGAGATTTTTGTCTTCATTTTTAAAAAACAAGGAATCTAAATATTCATGTGAGTTTTATTTACTGGCATTTCTTTCTTTCTCTTAAAAGTTGAATACAAAAAAAGGGGGTTTATTCCCTTTATTAGTTACCTTTTATTGAGTGCTTATTATACACCAAGCACTTTATATGTATTATCTCATTTAGTTTTTATGGCAACTCTAAATGGTGTATACAGCTATCGTTCCTGTTTTACACATGCAGAAACCGACCTTCCCAAGGCCACAAAGCTAGTCACCACACAGCCAGGTTAGTGTGACTCCAGGGCACATATGCTGCACTGCCTCTGTGCTGTTCTCTGGGCAAAGGGGTTATTGCATTCTTGTTAAGGGAGATTCTATCCCTCCTTAATCCAAATTTAAGACCCTTTTCCCCCTAGTTTGTGTTTAAATCACAATGATCCCTGAATCATTCTGGATCACAGTTCAGTTTCTTGCTTCTACTTTGATCTCAGTTTTTCCCACTGTACACAACTACCTACTTACTCAATTACGACTCTTATCCAAAATCTAAATTTATAAGAAAATTGGCTTGAGATGAAATCTTTGCCAGTTATTTATATTAACATGGTCATAAGAACTTGATGGCCAATATTTTTGGACAGTCATTTGCAGTCTCTTTCTTGCCTTTCCAGCTGTGAGAAGCACTTGTCCTCATCACAGTGTGCCTGGACTGTTCTAACCACCTTCTAGAAGTCTCGCTGCTCAAGGCGTGAAAGCGCTGCTTTCGTAATAGCACTTCCTGGCGCAGTTACCTAATACAGATCCCATAGCCTAAAACACCAAATGTAAAATTAGCTGTCTGGCTTTCATTGTTTTTATTATTTGACCACAATGTACCGAGGTAACTCTATTCTCACTACTCACAAAATGATGCCAGGCAGTGTCTTGATGACCCCCACGTGCTCCCTGCTTACCTCCCTCCCATCATTCCACCAATAGTCTTCTCTTTCTCTGAGGTATACTTCCATTCCCCTTCCTACAAGGACCAGCCCAGGCCCCACCTCCTCTGAGGATCTATTCCTGATGACTCCAGCCCACCATCTCTTCCCCATTAAATGACCCTTTACTTCCTTTTTGTGCACATAATACTTTAGTACATATTTCTATTCTCTAATCAGCATACCACCATATCTAGCACTTTAATATACACTGGAAGTTCATTGTTCATATCAGCAGTTTTCATGTAAGCTCCTTATGAGAAGGATCCACATTTTATGCTGTGTTTGCACTGCAACACACGTCTTTTAAGCACAGCACTGGGGAGATGGTAGGTGCTCAATAAATGCACCTCGACTGAAAGACAAATATCTTCAAAATCTGGGTCACATACATACCCCATCACCACCTACTCTCATATTAATTCCACCTTCGGAGTTGTCTCCATGACACTAAATACTCAGGTTTTTAGAAAAGGTTTTAAATCTTTACAGATATTGCATTGAATTATAGATATCGTCTTCATGCAAGGTACACAGAAGAATAAATTAGAGATGTAAGAAACTATCCAGACCAAACACACCAGAGAATATATCCCTTGAGAAAAGGTCTTTTGGGTTTGAATTATCAAGACCGGCTGTCTCTACTGATGCAGCTCAATTCTCAACTTGGCTGATTTGATGACAGTCATAACATTGTTTAAAAATAAAAGTGCTAAGGAAAAATGAAAATGAAAATTTCACTACAACTTTATTTTTCCATGTTATTTATTTTTATGTGTTCATATATAAACATCAAATTATGTTTTTGATGTTTATATCAAATACTGCATAAATGATTGAGATGTGTTAAATGCCATAGGCTCATAAGCACTTCTGTAATGCTCTAGTTTATTTTCATTTTCCTTTATGGATGTATCCACATTTCTGCATGGGATATATAATTTGCCTTCATATACTGTATTTTATATACACAATGATGTCACAAATTGTCAAAATTCAAGCTCTCTGGCAAATATATAAATATTTCGCTAAGCCAAAACTAGTGTTTACACCATTTTTGTCCTAACACATTTATCAGACAATTTAGAAGTTAAAAACACCACTGCTTGAAATGGCTATATAATGGAAACCCCAAAGTATTTCATATACCTTAATAATCAGGATACTTTTCACTTGAAGGCCTTATTCTAGCATATGCTCAATATTAAATATCGCCTCCCTTCCCATCTCAGGCTTTGACATTTAAAAATGTTTATGCGGTTTTCCCCTTCTGTGTTCACACAAAGAAGAGTATAACAGATCCTGCTGCAATATCAGAATCAGATTCAAATTTTCCGTTCAAAGGAAACCAAACTATATTGAGATCTGAACACTATAAAACAGCAGAGTATTTCACAAAGTTAAATATAGGGTGTAACTTAGTTGATATCCTGAAGGTGGATTATCAAATTTGAAGTGTAGGAAATGTACTTATCTATGTGTACTTTTGTAGATTGGGAACCTCTCTAAGAGATGATGGTGTTGGTGATGATGATGGGTAAAAAGATCCTGATTTATTTTAAAAACCCATACTTTATCCTGATTTATTTAAAAAACCCATATTTTATCCTAATGGAATCTACAGCTCATTCTATTGAGAAAGAGAGAGAGAGAAACCATTGTTTCTCCACCAATGTATCTTCATGGATTTTCAAGAGAAATATTGATGGATATGCAATCCAAAGTAGAACATTAAGCACTTTTCTGGATAATTAAGACAAAAGTACTGCTTATTATTTTAAACCTGGCTTATCGGGAGTATGTCTTAACTGGTTCAACATTTCACTTGAAATTATGAACAAAGCCATCTATCAGCTCCACTGAAGGGAAAGGATACAGCAGTAAAATTCTCAGCCAAGACAACCACAGACCAACCCTCCACTGCACCTTGTCCGTGGCCAATGCACAATCCAGACCCAACCTTAAGCATTTAGTTTTTACGTGAACGAGAACCAGGGGGATATGTTATTGCATGCATTCAACCAACAATAATTTTTGAGCACCTACGTCCACAGGTCATTGAATCTATATCACCACTGACCGTTAAGATGATATTATTTTATACCACTAGGAAAAAACATTGCCAATGAAAAAAATGACAGTCATCAACTGTAACATGCAATCCCCCCCCTTTTTTTTTTTGGTCTTTCTGCACAGCACACGGGATCTTAGCTCCCCAACAAGGGATTGAACCTGGGCCCTTGGCAGTGAGAGCTTGGAGTCATAAAATATGGGGTGGGCAAGCATGGTTCTCAGGGGTACGGTGAGGAAAGACCAAGGTCTTGCCTCACAGAGCTCTCAACTAGGGGAGCCTCATCTGGACTTAAAAGAGGGTTATCTCAACTTCTGGTTGTACGTGGCCAAGGAGGAGAAGCTGGGAAGACAGACCTCATGGAGAGTCCGATGCCTCAAGCCAGAAGAGTAGGAAGTGTACAAAAAACATTATTACAAAAGATGCTTAAGCCAAATTCAACGAGAAAACACATTAAAGACCTTATTTGCCTGAACTTGCTTATTTGCCATTTAATCATGGCCGTCTATCTTTCTTCTTCTCTTGAAATTTCCTCTCACCGGTCCCCCATCACCCCCACATAACCATCTCCGATTTCTTGCCTCCTTTATTACTCATATATGTCATTCTTCTCAAGTCCAAATATTTTTTATTCCTTTTCCCTTTTTCTCCCAAGAGACTTTCATTAGCTTGTTCTTCTAGCCATAAACCAAGCATATGATTAAATATGATTAATACTAGTTCTGGCTGGTTTCTTAGGCACTTTTATATTGATAATCGATATCCTATCTGGTTTTCTGGCTTTGCTTGATATATGATGTAGAGTTTCTATCAAGCCATCAAAGGTGAATTCTCTTTGGTACTTTAGGTAATTATTCAGTTCTAGCACTTAAAACAATGAGGGAAAATGTCACTGACCCCTAACTCCAGTATGCTACCTGATGGCCAGAAGTCTTGAAGGCAATAGATCAGTTCACCCCGAGGAATACAACCCCACCAAATCAAAAGAGGCCAAGCCTTTTTTGAAACGGCCTTACTGATTGTAAAAAGAATCAAAATCTTCAAAAGAAGATTTAACATTTGTCATATATCATCTATTGCTGTCAGATTTTTAAAAACCCACTCAAACACTTATAACACATTGAAAATTATATTTTCTATAGAGTACCAAATTTAAAAATATATATACTTTGGTTCCTTTCCCTACAATTTAGTATTCATTGGAAATTTTCAAACACTGACATGCCTTTCTGAATAAACTCCCCTTCCTAACGTTCCCACAGATGTTCTTTCTGGCTTCCGAATTCTACCAAAGAATTGTTACCATAAAGAAGCTACAAAGAGCGATTCTGGATTAATTGCTTAATTCCTTCATGTCACAAACATAGATTGAACCCTTCTCTCGCCCTGGGATGGAAGAATGTATCAGACCTGGTCCCTACCTTGAGAAGGTGGCAGTGTGTCTTGGCCTGAGCACAGGTCAGAGAGATGTGGGTCAAATCTAGGCTCTGCGCCTGCTCACTAGATCCCCTCCTCTCTCCCAGGGCAAGGAACGTAACATCCCCGAATTTTAATTTCCCCATCTGTAAAACAATAATAACAATATCTACTAGCAAAGGTATAGAGCGTGCAGGGTCTAAAAAAGGGTCTGTAAAGACCAAGCACAACGGCACGTTGGAGGCGCCCCACAAAGGATGGTTTCTTGTCTCCTTCCCTTAACAGGCTTATCAGAGGCACATCCATTTGCTACTGCAGACATTTACATGTGTAAGTTATATTTTTCCTTTGCTTTGCATTTATTTTCTTAGTTGTATATTTCTAAGATTAACAATTTTAGTATTAAAGGGGAGAGCAAGATGAAGGGGTCTTGGGTCACGTAGAATCTTCCTGGACAGTTATATATATTTTTTAAAAGCTTAGCTATAAGAATTGTCTGCATAATGCACCTTTGTCCCTCTCATTGTTCACAAGGAATTATTGTGGCTTTTGCACGCAAACATAAATACTCAAGACTTTCAGATAATCTGTTGCTAGAAAATTTGGTCAATGGTATTCTATGATGTGCTAGTAAGTATGCAACCTTGAAAGAAATAACCATAATCATAATTACAACAACCTCAATTGAATGCCAGCCATTTGCCGAATACCATTCTAAGCGTCATGGGGCATTCATTCATTCAGACCTCACACCAACCCTACAGGATACATAGGATTGTTGTCCTTATTTTACAGACAAAGGACATGGACACAGAGATATTCAGTGACTTGCCCAAGGTCACACAGCCAGTGGGTGGAGTGGTGGAGCCTCCTGAATCTGAACCAAATAGTCTGGTTCAAGAGCCCAAGCTCTTCACCCCAACATCGTACTATTTTCTGGAAATTTTAAATTCTTATTTGAAAAAGTACTCCAACATTTTAGTACCTCACAAATCAGCAACATTTGCTACGCAGCCAACAGGCATCTCTAGTGCCCTCGGCATAAATAGTCAAGTGAGTGGATGTTCAAGGGTTTCTCTGAAGTTTTGTCCTAAATTAAAGTATTACCTATGGGCTTCTATCCAACTCCACTGGAAAGAGACTCTTGTTAGAGAATAAAGGCAGGTACTTCCAGCATTTGCCTAAGATTTTGTTTAAACTAATGCCACCTCCTAGATCCATTTTATTAGTAATAAGACTACTGCTTATTGAACTTTTTCTTAGTATGTGTCAGGCATACTAAGTGCTTCATAAACATGATCTCATTTACTCCTGAAAACAACCCTATGAGGCAGCTACTATATTTATCTTCATTGTATTGATAAAGGCACTGAGGCTCAGGGCAAGTAAGAAAGTTGCCCAGCTTGCACAGCTGGCATGTCTGCAGAGCTGGGACTGGGACACCCACTCTTACCCACCATACCACAGTGCCTCCCCTGGAGAACACATGGTCCTCGATACCTCTCTCTGGCTCCAAGAACCACTGTGATGTACTGTGTGATGGACTGCTCATGTAAGCCAGTATGAATACCAAACCATATGCCTCTGACCTTTTTCCACAATGGCCCTGGAATGGGAAAGGCGAAGATCTCTATGCCTTGGAAAAGGGAGCATGCAGGGGACCAAGGGTCTCCAATCAAATCTAATCCCAAGCAGAGTACCTACACCAGAGCAGAAGCAGGGGAACTCCAGCCCTCCTGCAGACAGCTTCTCCCCCAAAGAAAGAAACTAAAAAGGGACAGTTAAAATAGGGTTTCCATGGGGAGATGGTCTTTGTGGGAGAGGGTCTTTGTACAGGAGAAGAAAAAGGCTCTAAATCAAAAGACCATGGCAGCAATGGGAGCCAAAGGGCTAAAAAGAGAAAGAGAGAAGCAGCAGACCCAGCTGGAGAGCCAGGGGAAACAACAGCACAGATGGAAACAGAGGAAAGTGCAGGTGAAATAGGACAACTCAGGTGGAATCCACTCCTCTGCCTGTGTTAAAGTCCAGATGGTCTAGATGGAGAGCATAATGGTGCCACCTCTATTGGAACTGACCCTTGTTCAGTCTAAGACTGGTCTTCTTCTTTCTAAAATGGTCAATTTTTCTTTAAAAAAATAGTTCAGAGAACTGTGGGAACACAGGAATATCTCCAGAGTAAAGGGATCCGGAGGGTGGGTAGAAAAAAATGGTTGGATAGGTCAACTCTCTCTAGATAGCAACCAATCCCTGGGGATTTCTGGGTCATTTTACACCTTTGGGGCTTTTACAATTACTATTTCAGGAAACCGGTACACAGCATACTACATACACATACATCATATGATATTTTATTTGATGTGATGGGATTCCCAGTGTGTCACCATGAATTTTAATTCTCAGTGCCTGGGCTGCTCAGTTGTAACAGCAAAGAAACAGTGTGTCAGTTCAAGTTGAGCTGGGGCATGTATCTGGCCTTCTGCAAGACTAGCAGTGTTAAGGGAGGTCTTTGGTCAATTATACCTATTTGGAAAAGCCTATCAAGTCTCAAGTGAAATGTGGCTGTTTTTATCACCTTTTGGGGGTTCTCATTAAGATTCCATGACCTAGCCAGAAAGGCCTAGCAATAGCTAATATCTGACAGCAATCCAGAATTCCCCCTCACTGTCATGACGAGGCCAACACGTACTGGTGAGATGGGCTGGGCTGCAAAGAGATCTGATCTTATTTTTAAATAAATACATTTAAAACTAGGGGCCTATGCAAACTATTCTATAGAGGATGCATAAACAGCAAGGTCCTACTGTATAGCACATGGAACTATGTTCAGTATCCTGTGATAAACCATAATGGAAAAGAATATTTTTAAAATGTACACATATGTACAACTGAATCACTTTGCTGTACAGCAGAAACTAACAAAACATTGTAAATCAACTATACATCAATAAAAAATGAAAGAAAAATTAAAATATAGAAGAACAAAGAAGACTCAAGTCATCACTAGCATTGTGGCAAGTCTTTCACCTTAAGGGTTTTTTTTTTTTTTTTTTTTTTTTTTTGTGGTACGCAGGCCTCTCACTGTTGTGGCCAAACCCGTTGCGGAGCACAGGTTCCGGACGCGCAGGCCCAGCGGCCATGGCTCACGGGCCCAGCCGCTCCGCGGCATGTGGGATCTTCCCGGACCGGGGCACGAACCCGCGTCCCCTGCATCGGCAGGCGGACTCTCAACCACAGCACCACCAGGGAAGCCCTCACCTTAAGGGTTTTAAAAACTCCATTTGAGGGCTTCCCTGGTGGCGCAGTGGTTGAGAGTCCGCCTGCCGATGCAGGGGACGCGGGTTCGTGCCCCGGTCCGGGAAGATCCCACATGCCGCGGAGCGGCTGGGCCCGTGAGCCATGGCCGCTGGGCCTGCGCGTCCGGAGCATGTGCTCCGCAACGGGAGAGGCCACAACAGTGAGAGGCCCGCATACTGCAAAAAAATAAACAAACAAACAAACAAAAAAACCTCCATCTGATCGTCCAAGCCTTACAAGGCTGTGCTGAGCAGGGAGGGAAGAGCATATTGCATAACCAAGATTCATTGGTTTTATGTATACATAGTCACAAAGCTCTAATTCCCAATTTACTCAGTCTTAATGGATTCTTCATAGCCAGAGAAGTGGTGTGCTAGTCTTTACAAAAAAACAAAACAGGGCTTCCCTGGTGGCGCAGTGGTTGAGAGTCCGCCTGCCGATGCAGGGGACGCCGGTTCGAGCCCTGGTCCGGGAAGATCCCACATGCCGCGGAGCAACTAAGCCCGTGCACCACAAATACTGAGCCCACGTTGCCACCACTACTGAAGCCTGAGCGTCTAGAGCCTGTGCTCTGCAACAGGAGAAGCCACTGCAATGAGAAGCCCGTGCACCGCAATGAAGACCCAATGCAGCCCCAAATAAATTAAAAAAAAAAAAAAAAAAAAAAAAAAAACCAAACAAACAAAAAAGCATATAGGCTTCACAATACTTCAGCAGAATAAAAGGGTGGGATGGGTAAAGGGGTAGGTGAAGCAAGATTAATAGTCGATAATTGTTAGTACATGGAGGTTCATTATATGACTCTCTACTTTTGTATGTGTTAGGAATTTTCCATAGTAATTTTTTTTTAATCCACAGAAGTACTAGGAATTTCCATGAAGCAGAACTACTGAAGTCTAGACTTGAAAGGATGGTGTCAGTTATTTAGACCTCTGCAAATGGGCCGGCCTGCCAGCTCATCCTGTATCCTTCAGGTACCCTATACTCCAGCCAACTTAGTTGTCAACTGAGGTGTGAGTCACCTGGGCTGTACTTTCCCACCTCCTTGCCTTTGCCCATGCTATTTTCCTCTGCTTGGAATGACCCCTTCCCTTATACCCCAGATCCGACTATGGAAAATCCAACCCATGGAAGGCCTAGATCAAAGGTATCCTCCTTTGTTAACTCTCTGATTATGGCATGTGGAAATAATCTCTTCCTCCTTTGTACTCCAGAACTCTGTTGGTGCTCTCTAGGGCCACAGCTCACTGTGTAATGATAATAATCATGAAAAAAAGAAGCATGATGATAATAGCAGTGAATATATACTGAATGTTATATGTACCAGGCACTTTCGATATGTCATCACTTTTGATCCTTACAATATACTTTGAGGCTATTACCCTTTTATTATCACATTTTACAGTTGAAGATCTGAAATGCAAAGAGGTCCAAGAGGCGAAACGGGGGTCCAATGTGATATGATGCCAGATGTATCACCATAAATATTAAGCCTTTGTGCCTATGATCCTTAGCTACCACCAGAGGGATATGGTATAAAGTATAGTTGAGACAAAATTCTAACTTTCAGGAAGACCGGAGGGCCCACATTCCTGACGGTTAACAATACTGCATATGCCTATTCTTCCTACTGAATTGTAAGCTCCTTCAGGGAAGGGACTGTGTCTTTTTCTATTTGTGAACCCCAAAAGCACTGTCTAGTAAAATGCCTTGTACATAGAAGATGATCAATAATATCTTGTTCATTGAACACTGCATTAATACAGAGCAGTTCTGCCTAAGGGCGATATCCAACTCTTATAACCCACCTTGCTGCCTCCACAAGGAAATAAGATGGACAAATCAGCCCACAGAACTGCCCAGGCCACTCTCCTCTCCACCAGCTCTATTCACAAGGCCACAAAACTAAAATAGTTTTCATCTTTTCCCTACGTTGACATTGTAAAGAATGAATTCTTCTTTCAGAAAGAAGAAAGAATTATTCCCCGATGCGATTTTTACTTAGCTTCCCAACTAAGGGCGCCCTCCCCCTTCCTCTGCAAAACTCCCACCCTCAACAGAGTAGGGAAAAGCCAAAAGGAGTCAAACTTTGTCTAGGTGATGACCCGGGAATCTGGAACAAGGAAGACAGGCTGTTCTCCTCTTGAGTCTCCTTTCTCTTATTTCCCCTTTCAGACTTCCTAAACCTGGTTTCTTTCCAACCAGATTATACCACACTGATTGCTGCTAATCTTTGACCATATTTTTTTTAATCTTTTTTTTTTTTTTTTTTTTTTTTTTTTTTGCGGTACGCGGGCCTCTCACTGCTGTGGCCTCTCCCTGCTGTGGGCTCTCCCGTTGTGGAGCACAGGCTCTGGATGCACAGGCTCAGCGGCCATGGCTCACGGGCCCAGCCACTCCGCGGCATGTGGGATCTTCCCGGACCGGGGCACGAACCCGTGTCCCCTGCATCGGCAGGCGGACTCTCAACCACTGCGCCACCAGGGAAGCCCTAATCTTTGACCATATTTTGACCTTCTTCCTGAATACAGTGATGCTCTCTGTCCTCTAAGAACACTTGGGGAGTAGGCTCAATTGCCTTCAATTCCTTCCCCAAACTCTTTCAACGTGCCTTTTTTTCTAGCTAGAAGTCTTCTCCCTCCAAGGACTCAGCTGATGCTATACTTCTGCTAGGTGTTACCCCAGGTGGCTTTCAAGAACTGAGCAAGTACTAACATAAGAGAGGTGTGATTTAGGTCCTCCTTCCACTCTGGCTCTTAATGCAATTCTCACCATCAATATGAGCATTTTAATAGGGGAAATGAGAAGGACTTCTAGTCCCAAACGAATGAGGCAATAATGGTAAAGGGACTAGCAACAGAGCTGGAATTCGGGACAAGGGCTGGTCATTGAGGCTGGCTCTAAGGGTTCCCTCTTCTGGGCTCTCATAGGCCATGATGCTGTATAGTTAAAGTGATGTGAATTTCCCACATTTTCTTTTACTGAAAGTTATTTGCTTTGGTCATAAACTTAAGCCAGCAAAAGACCCTGAGGAGTGTGTGTGTGTGTGTGTGTGTGTGTGTGTGTACATACATCTACCTATGAAGAGGTAGGTGGGGCCACACTGAATTGTGATATATCAAATAATACTCAAGTTTTATCTAATGCCACTCATCTTGACAGCCTTGCATTATCAAAATTAATAAAAAGCATAAGGAAACTGCTACACAGTCACCAACCAAAGAATCTTGGCCACCAAGCTAAATATCTAGTCATCTGTGTTGTACATTAAGTGTGAAGGCACATATCACAGTTTGAGATTTAAATGGGCAAATCAATACCTACAGGAAATCGACAGTCACATAGCAGATTTTTCTATCAGCCAATGCTTTCTTTGTCAGTGCCTTCTGATTACACACACTTGCGTATTCTAGGCATCGATTCTACTTTGCTTTTGTTTAGGTTACTTAATATTCCTCCTCTTCCAAGAAGCAGAGACAATTAATAGTCAGTTATAAAGTCAGAGGCCATGTCCCATCTACCTGGCCAGGGCACTTTCTGTCAGCACCTGTGGCCCAGAGGGTTAGCCTTCCAGCCATGTGTTCCTGATCACCTGGGAGCCTGGAAGTAACCTGTGCCCTCAAGGCTTTCTCCCAAGAGCCATCACCATCCTCCAAATAGCTCCCCCACTTTCTAAAGCCACCCCTGTTCTAGTGAACCATGCAAGATGGCAGACCCACCCTTAAGGTAAGAAAAGCCCTTTGGAGTGGGGGTTGCAATCTTCTCTCACCAAGCCTTTTAAAATTTGCCCTAAGCTGCACTAAGAAAACTCCAAGGACTTCCTATTTCTCTCTTATGAATGAACAAATCATTTTCATATAGAAGCATAACTTCTCTTCATAACCAGCCAAACACCATCCTTTCTCTTGCAACTGAAAAAAATTACATTTCTCCTTGGAGAAATAAGCTTACTTGTGTTTTCTCTCTATTCCTTTTTTTTTCCTTTTATCACAAGAAAGTGTACTGACCAAAATAGAGCATTTCTAACAGCTACTAAAAGGACAAAGATTGTACCAATCTCTCAAAACTACTGCCAACACAATATCGTGTTTAAGCACAGCAATGACTAAACATATATTTTCTCTAAAGATAGCTGGAAAAGAGGTTCACATATATGTTTTACTTTCTCCAGTATAAACTGACCACAACCAGAACTCAAGCACATTCATTTTTCCAATAAATAGGAAAAAAAAATCAAATATGGCATATTAGTTTTAACAATATCTCTAAAAAGAAGTAAGCTACTCTCAAAAGCATTTTGATATCAAAACATAGTATAAATGGCCCCTATAGTCTTCTGCTGGAAAATCAGAGTTACGGAGTAAAACATTAAAATGAAAATGAAAGAAAAGAGTTTCCCCCAAACAGGTAATGCTAGCAAGCCTGGAGGTTTAAGAGCCCTAAGATAAAACATAAGGTGAGTTAAAATTTCAGGGAAAAAAACTGCACTTATAAGCAACAAATTTGCCTGTGGATTGGTTGGTCAAGGGATGACACACAGAATAAGTGATGCTATTGTAAACCATGCAAACTGTGGAGTGGGAAGGAGTTTCTTACTGTCAACATCCAGCTACTGTGGCTAGAATGAGAAAGAACTGTATTTTTCTCTCTTCTCCTGCTCTTTGGACACTTTGTTTTTAATGAACAGTTGGTATCAGAGCTAAGTCCAAAGACTGTTACATGTGGGATTTCCTAATGCAGAGACCTGGCAGGGCTGTGCTCTGTTAGGTCAAAAAACTAAACAGAAAAAGAGACTACCTCAAAGTGTAACAAGTGAGCATCCTCATTCTCTTTCAGTGTTTTCCTTTAGTTGGAGCAAATGTTTTGCTTTAATGCAATTGAAAAGAAAAGAACATTTAGGGACAACATAGCTAGATCCCTCATAAAGCTTCATTTTCAAAAGCAGTGTTTGAATCTCTAAATAAATGACAATTCATTCTCTGTTTACTTTAGGTAAACAGAAAATGCATTGCAGAGTACTGGTTTTCAAAAGCTAATCAAGAACATTAGGTCCCAACAGATTCATTTAATAGAAATATAATAGGCATTCCTGCTCGCTTTTCATCTTGTCTCGCTATAAATGCTAAAATGAACAGCAAATTAACCCTGCATTGGAACAGAGTCCCTGTCACAGCTGAGATCCTCTCTCTCACGACTTGGAAACATCCCCGCATCCTGTCGCTGCTTTGACTTCTACATAGGAGGGAGAAAGCGCCTGATTGAGTTTGGCAAGAGAGTGTAGGAATACTTGAATTCTAAAGGGAGTACTGCGTGTCAACTCTGCTATCTTCCCTAGCAGAACAAAATATTACCATGTTGTCTCCTAAAATAGTGTACAATTAGGAAGTAGGAGGAGGGATGGGGATGGGATTTTTTTTTTCTTTCCAAGCTACATACATCAACTGTCTTTTTCTATATTTTTAACTTTACTAGCCATTCTCCAAATGGCTGCTTATCAACTACTATACAGAACAAGCTAATAAAGACAGGGCCATCCAAGCTCTATAATCAGATACAAAAGATTTGCAAACAATTTGAGATCTTATAATTAATATTCAGTGATATCAGAATTAGCATTTAGAACTCTATACAGAAAAACTATAATACTTCAAAACTTATGTAATAATGAACAAACCCTTTCAAAAACTGTTTTCACTGTGCTAAAGTAACATTCTAGACTTGTTGTAAGTATGTTATTCTTACAAGTAGTTCGCAGTTATTCTTGAAGGCAAGCCTTGGAGTTTCCTTAGCATAGTGCTGCTGGGGAAAATTTTCAGCATGTCCATCTTCATCTCTAGCCTGAAGGGAAATATAATGGCCTATTTAGGGACTTACAAATAATGGAAGAAAAAAAGCTAAAAGCATAACAGCTCAGATCATTAAACAAACGGGAATCCAGAAATCACAACATTAATAAGAAATTTGTTTAAATACGCAGTACGCCTTTTAGATATCAAAATTTGGGATTTATTTTTCTTTACACAGTTCAGTTTGAACATGCAAATTCATTGTGGTGTAATATTTAAAATGATACGAAACAAACCAAAAGCAAATAATTTTGTTGAAAATTACCACCACTTCAGACTTCCAGTGACTTTTGTTGCACATTTAGGATTATATGACATACGTACGTGTTTAAACTTTTTGGCATGCTTAAGCAATCTCTAGATAATGCACTTTAAAAAAATTCTAATAGCAAGGCCATAAGAAAAGCAATTTGCATAGTTATATTTTGCATTGTAATACTATTAGAGATAAACTGATTCCCCTCAATTTTTAAATAAAGATCTAAAAGGAGTAATGATCTAGTAAGAACAATGATTCTTCAATCAAATGCAGTAAAAAAAAAAAAAAGATTTAATTAAGAAGCTGCATTAAAAGTTACTGGTTATTTTCATCTACACTGTTAATTAAGAAAGCTGAAGTTTAAATGGAGACATTAACAGAACCCATTAGCAATACCCCTTGCATACAGTCTTCCCTTTCTAATCTCCATTGGTTTCTGGTTTGGAGTTGGAGAGAAGAAAGAGGTAGGTGAAAGGAGGCGTGTCTGCAGCACACTCATTAAACCATTCATTTGGGTGACACTTGCACTCTGCTCTGCACTCCTCTTATCTCAGCCCTAACTGCTCTCTCTTTCCTGGCCTCCTGAAATTCACAGCTGAGCTGTCTCCCTCACATATGGCTTGCATATAATTATGCATATTCCATTTTGCACTGCATTAAAATGATGAGCTCCTGGCTCCCTGCCAGCTGATTTTAAAAAGCCCAAGTGAAGTAGGAAAAGGGAGAGAAACACAGGGAGAACCGCACAGGAAGCAGCAGGTAGTTCTATCTGCTGTCTCTTTAGATAAAATGTATGTCTGGCACCAGGGGAACAGCTGAGAACTACCTGTTGTGATGTAAGGACCGAGGGGGAGAAAACAATGAGCATACATCTGTGCATAGCGATGACAGCGCTGATGTATTGTTTCTCTTTTAATGGCGTGAAATCTGCCCCTGACAAGTATCACTCAGAGCTCTCAGCTAGACTAGGGATTGTCATTTTAGAAAGGGATCACTATTCTGTACTTTTTAGAATGTACAGCTTGCCTTTAATAAAGGCTTCTGCCACTTATTGCAGGGAGGGAACTGATGGAATTTGGAAGTGGACTGTCATGGTAGTAATACAGGGGTTACAAAAAGTATTTTTGAGATTTACAAACATCTCTGGGATTTGGTGCCTTTTAATTTTACCTTTTATCCCCCATCTACCAAATCAGAGTAAAATGAAAATGCAGGATTGGACTGTGTGTGACAGAAAAAATGTGTAAGTATGCTCATGTCCAATCAAGGCACTGAAACCAGTGATGTTTCTTCTCACAGCATCAGTTCTACTATGCAGCTACATCAGGGTTTAAGCCAATAGTGCCTTAAATGGGGCCCATTTTAAAGCAGAGTGTATACATAAAAGGCAGCTGTATAAAAAGCAGTAAGATGCCAATGGGTAGCAAACATGTCAGATTCTTAAGTGAACTGTAAGGCACTCTGTGAGGTGCAGGTCTCTTGAAGGCAGGGACCACATCTATTTCATCTTTCTTACTCTACTATGCCCAGTGCCTTACTTTTATCTGGTGCTTAACAAACATTTCAGTGATGAAAAAAAAAAACCCATACATGGTTAGTAACTAGACCCTACCACAACTCTGTAGAAGACTCCACCTCAAAATATGCTAAACTTGGTAGTAGGTTTATTATATTCCTGATGCACTATGATGCATATGCTTGGAAACATACTTGGCATATAGTTTACAAGGGCTACTATTTACATATGTATGTCTATATTCAATATATATGTATCTTGTGTATAAATATTCATAAGGTGGAAGATGTTTATTATGCATGTACTATGTATACACATTCATACACACCAGATGCCTGGGGATATTTTCAACATTAGTGGCAAAAATATATTCATTCCACTTACATGTAAGGTGCTCACAATGCTTTTTATGTTTTTAAAGGACAAAAAAACCCATTAAGGTTTGACTGTGCTTCCTCAAAGGGGCTACAGGATTTTATATAAAGTCTCATAATTTATGAGAGTAAATAAAACAGCAGTGGAAGAGAAAGGAGAGGAGGCTTGGAGTGATTAGAAGTGGAGAGAGAAAGGCAGAAATTTGCTTCTTTATTAAACCGTGTATTTGCCTCTGCATCACACTCCATGGAGCTTGGAACGGGTCTGCCTCTGATAATCAATCTGATTCTGGAGTCCAAGAAATTCCATCCTCCAGCCATTTGCTGTGTTTCCACCACATGCCACAGAGACGGAAAGCACATGACATGCAAGAAGACCAAGCACCATCACCCTCACGTGTGTGTGCACACACAAGCACTCACAAGCACACACAAGTAATTCCCTTTGCATTCTCAAGTTTTTTAATGTAAAATTTTAAATTATTATTACTGGACTAAGTGAAATTAAGTGCATTCATCTAAGGCAGTAGTTCTCTGCTCTGGCTGCATATGAGAATCATCTGGGGTGTTTTTTTTTTTTTTTAAACATATTGATGCCTGAACTCCCCCTCCCCACTATGTTTCCAAGATTCTGATTTAACTGGTCCAGGGTGGGGCCTCGACATGGATTTTTTTTTTTTTAAGCTCTCAGGTGGTAGTAATGCACAGGCAGCCCGAGAACCACTGATGTAAGGAGTGTGCCTGGAGGAGGGGTATTAAGAGGGGGCCCTGAGCAGACTTGTCAGCATGGCCTCCAGCCAGGCCCCAGGCCCACTGGAGTGAACAGCTGTACAACACTAGGAGGAATACAGGATGTGTCTCCAGCAGTGGGGTTTACTCCAAAGACTTAGAGATTTCATGACTAGCTGCTTGTAAGCAAAAAATTCTCTTTATTTATTTTTAGTTTCTGGTGTGACAAATAATCTTGGAAGAACTACTATACCTCTTCCTCAAAAAGGCCTTCCTGGGCTTCCCAGGTGGCGCAGTGGTTGGGAGTCTGCCTGCCAATGCAGGAGATGCGGGTTCGTGTCCTGGTCCGGGAAGATCCCACATGCCGCAGAGCGGCTGGGCCCGTGAGCCACGGCCGCTGAGCCTGCGCGTCCAGAGCCTGTGCTCCGCAAAGGGAGAGGCCACAACAGTGAGCGGCCACGTATCGCAAAAAATAAAAAAGGAAAGAAAAGGCCTTCCTGAACCTCACTAACCAAGTCAAATACCTCCACTCTGCCCTCTCTTAGGCCTCACACAGGTGCACCCTTACACTGGCTGCTGTAATTTTTGTCTTCCCCACCAGACTGCAAGCTTTCTAAGGGCAGGATAGTGTTTGGCTTCTCGCCATTGGATCGTTGGCCCCAGCCACTGACTGGAGCATAGTAAGTGCTCTGTAGGAACGAGTTTAATTATCATTCCACAGCAACTTGTGGCAACGTTAGACAAAATCCATTAGAACTTCTTTACCCTATGCGCAGATTCATTTCAGCACTTCAGATTCATTTGTATATTGAAGCCATTGCCTTTTTCTGCATCTGCCCCATTTTGGGTGGCAGACAAGGGCGTACCATGCAGGTAGACAGAGGGAGTCCACGACCCCTGCAGGGAGGGTATGTAAACACTGAAGCTGCTCGGAATCACTGCTCATGGTAATAACACAAAGCAGACCAACTTTCGGCTGGTTTCATTATTGCTCTGGAATTCTCTAAGGACTGTGCCTCCTCTAATGGCCTGTGTCGAGGCGGACCACCCCACCACCAGTTTGTGGTATCCACCGGGGCCAGGAGACTGGTGTTGATGTCTGACTTTGTTCTGAAGTGACCAGTTCTGAGCGTCCCTGGTGGCGCAGTGGTTAAGAACCTGCCTACCAATGCCAGGGACATTGGTTTGAGCTCTGGTCTAGGAAGATCCCACATGCCGCAGACCAACTGGGCCAGTGCGCCACAACTACTGAGCCTGCGCTCTAGAGCCCATGAGCCACAACTACTGAGCCCACGTGCCACAACTACTGAAGCCTGCGTGTCACAACTACTGAAGCCCGCGTGCCTAGAGCCCGTGCTCTGCAACAAGAGAAGCCACTGCAATAAGAAGCCCATGCGCTGCAACGAAGAGTAGCCCCCACTTGCTTCAACTACAGAAAATTCGCACGCAGCAACGAAGACCCAACACAGCCAAAAATAAAAACAAATAAATAAATAAATAAATTTAAATAAATAAATAAAGTGACCAGTTCTGACAGAAGGAATGTCAAAACACGTCATGATGAACGAACTCTCTCCATGGGTCTTATTCCCAACAGCTTTATTCTGACTAATATGCTAGAGATTTATGCCAACTATGGGGAAAAGCAAACGGGAAACTGTTTTTCACATTTTACTACAAATGTGATTGTCAAACCAAAGGTGCATTTTTGATCTATTATTGTAAGAAGGCTTCACTTCTTGCCATGGAATAGAAATAAAAATTAAAGTCCTTCAGTTAAACTGCAAGGGGATTTCCCCATCTCGCTGCCAGTCATGCATCTATTTTCATGCCATGCCTAGCATTTGAATAAATAATAGATTATGTGAGAAACTTAAACTAATTTTCTCTCTACCTCAAACACCTCTGACTTAAACAAACTTTATTTTCACCTCTCTTTTCCTGTGAATCATCACTAATTTACTTTTTAAATTTTGATTCTTACATTCAGCAAACTTTATTTCTTCTTTCAAAGAATCCACTTATTCCTTTGGGTTAAAGCCTTGGTGTCATGTGCATATCCAAGCAAGATCAGCATCTTTTCTCCTCTGGAGGATTCCTTTAGAAAATGTGGAACATTCTAAAAACAGCTCCACTGGCCCACCCCAGAAAAGTGCAATGTTTCTGCCTCAATGAAAAGGTTAGCACTGTTGCCATTTAAGTGGAAAGATAACTAGGCTTGGGAGTTAATACCTCCCCGTGAGGAAGGGGACTTTACATCTCCCTGTCATTGTGATTTCAGAACTTCTTTGGAAAACAAGAAAAGGTTCTGCCTGGAATCAGAGCTCGGGGGAGCGCTGTAGATCTTCCAGACTTTGCTTTCCAACCCTTTAGCAGATGTAGCACATGTCAGCTCACACATGTGCTGCGGTGACTAGACTTGGGAACATCAAAAATAGTGCATCTCAAAGTTGCAGGAGTACGCTTAGAGATGCAGAGCTCTAGAGCAAAAAATTTAGATTTTATAACTAATTTTTGGAACCAGAAGCAATAGAATTTCTTTTCAAAATTCAAGATACATTGAATTTATCACGGGGAGACCACTTCGGAAAACCCTTGGAATTTCATTTTCTGGTGTACCATCTCTGGTCTGAACTTCCTTTGTTGAATGTCTATACACACTGTCTTGAGGAAGCACAGAGAGGAATAAACGGCAGCTGCCACATGTGGCCTTTCAGCGTGTCACGAACATCTCTGTGAACTTGACGTAAACAACAGCCCAGTTTCTTTGCCGCTCAATGAAGTTCAGCCAGTGCTGGCCCTGGGCTGGACTAGCACAGGGAGGCCTCCGGAGTAGCTCCTGCTTCCACTTGAGGTACCGCCAAGTTACTCTCATCTCAGTGGCCCAATTCCTCATGACTGAAAGCCCTGTTCCCTTCAACTGGATTCCTGTCCCTTACCTCATTTCCTCAGGGTAAAACCAGTTTCCATCTCTCCTCCCCCACCTTCTCCTGGAAAATTCTTAGGCATCTTTTAAGCCTTCATTCAGACTGCAGCTCCTTTAGGAACCCACTTGAGACCTCTTCCTCCTGGTCTAACCTGGGCTTTGTACCCCTCTGTCTCTCTCTATAGCCATTCCATCCATTGCACTGTACTATGACCATCTATGTGTTTGCCTTCCCCACTAATCTGTGTGGTCCTTGAGTGCAGAAACTGTGGTCTATTCAGCTGCAAATCGCTAGGGCCTCATCTAGTGCCTGGCATATTATAAAGGCTCCATAAATGGTAAGTGAGTGAGAGAATGAAGGAATGAATGAGTCCCGATCCTTTAACCCTAGCAACTGGACCTTCTGCCTTGCACCCCAGTCCCCAGAGGTGAATGTTCTGCCCCTGAACCGAGGAGAACTCTCCATACTGAGTCTCAGCAGGCCTCTGCTGGAGCTTTCTGACTTCATCTGCCTCACACTTGGACCATCACCAACTATTCCATGAACTTCTGCCCAACTTGATTAGTGTCCCTCCCACTTGGTTAGACACTAGGGACTTAGCCTGAAGATCCTGTACTCAATTTGGACTTTAGCCAATAATCCTTTTGTCCCATATGTTTCTCTCCTCCACCTCCCACCTGGACTGACTTTTGCCTAACAAAGATCAGTCTAACCTCTGGTCTTTGCCTACGAAACTCTCATCCCCAAAATTCTGTTCCTAGATCAACCAACCTGGTGCCTCGCTCCCTGTTTCTTTATCTCACCTAGTCATAGTGCCCCAAGTTGGGACTCCTTGGTGTAACTCACCCCAGTTAGGACTCCTCTCTCACCTTCCCTACCAGAAGGGAAACGCCTGAGGGCAGAGACCATGCATTATGTACGAAGCCCCCAGGCTCAGCAAGTACCTTGTAAAACAATCCTATAAATATATGTTGAATGGATTCATTAATCCTTTGCTCTTCCTTAAGGTAAGACCCAGAAGTGCCCTTTTTCCTCTACTCTGAGCTGCCTACCTCTACAGATGGGTTGTTTCTATGTAGGTACATATTCAAGTCACTGAACATCAGAAGGCAGATGGGTCATGGACAGGATTGTGTATGCATGCAGCTTGGGCAGAGAGCTTTCTTTCTAGACCGAGGACTCCCACCTGGCATCAGGCTCCCTGCTCTGGAGATACTCCTGTCACCCCGAAACTTCAATGTGTGGAGCCAGGCATCTGCTCAATTCATGTTGCTACCAATCTTTGCATCACGATCCTTTGCCCTCCCTTTCATTAGCTTGTCACTGAAGACTGACTATGGGATTCTGCAGCAGTGCTGTTCTACTTTGTTCTTTTAACAAAATGTATTTAAATTCCCCCTTAGCATGTGCGCCAAGGGAGAAGCTGTTTCCCCCAGCGAAGTTCCTCCTAATTCTCCACCCTCCTCAACTGGCAAGCAGAGGGGCTCTCTCCATACCTCTTCAGGCCCCTCTGACAGCTCACACATCTCTGATGGATGAGATGGACCTATTTGCTGCTGCTATTTTTTCACTCCATACAAACCTTTATATGTATCATAAATTTTTAATATCCAATTTGGAGTCTTCAAAGAATAACGGTAACAAACATGCAACATGAAGATAATGGGAATCGAATCATGTTTATGGCCTCCATGAACATCTCCTTAAACGATGTCAGGTCAGAGCTGCTCAGACCTGCGAGTGTATGAGGCTACAGGGCTGATCTCATGCCTGATTAATGGCTGCCCTCACTCAGGGCCCTAATGGAGTGCATGACAGTTACAGCAACAGATTCCACATCAGCCTGAAATACAGCCACCACACGGACTAAAATATATCATCCTCAATCCAGCACACTACAGCTGTGTCTGGAACAATCAGAGCAGTTGCTAAGTGGTTCTGAAATCCCTGCTTTTGCTTTTCCTTTTTAAAATCTATTTTCTCTTTATCGAACAGGTGACCCTTCTGGATTCATCTTGCACTGCTCTTTGTCAGGTCACCTGAGTGTCTTCGTTTGGTAAGAACTGTTTTTTCAAAGTGACCACAGGTAAGACCCGGCAACCGGGGCATGTGGCCCCTTCTTTTCAATTCTCAGCGAACGCGACATCACCATCACATTCCAGTCAGCTTCTGATCATCCCAGGACCCTTGATCCACAGTGGATTATCCAGACTCCTTGACTGCTCCCCTTCCCCACCTCCCACCTCTGCCCATAGCCTGCCTTTTGGCTTTTCACTATTCATTTGCATCTGTTACCCTGGGACCCTAGAGGGGAAACAGAAGGCAGGGAAACACAGAAGACTTTCTTTTCTCCAACGAGCAACCACAGAAATGCCATAATCAAGGCCCAGATACAACAGGGTTGCCTACATCTTCTCTGAACAGTTCACATGCTAAGCCGCAGTCAACCCCGTCCCCTGGGTGCCCACTAACCTGCAGAGCGGGACTGTAGAGACCCAGAGGCTGATCTCAGCAATCAGCCTGCACTCTTGTCACTGGTTCCCTACCAGCTCTGGCTTTGAGTCCTCTTCCATACCACTCCCAGCTCTCCACTCTCACCCTTGACTCTGGCCCTGCCTTGGGCCCTTTGATCTGTGCACTTGGCCTGCCTGGAGCTTGCAATCCCTCATGGACTTAGCTTTGGACCGTCCACTCTGGTCCTCCACTCTGGACACCCACAGGAGGGTTACTCTGGTCACTGCTCTGGCCTGGGACAGTTTTACGGTCAGCATCCAATAACGGTGCCCCAAGTACAATTTGTCTTAAAGATATGATTTCTTTAGCGAGAAACAGAACTGTGAATTATGCAATGTTTGTAAAGATCTAAAATTGGCCTGAACATGAAGAAGAAAGACCAGGAGTAGGTGTAAAACCCTGACTGTCACTGTGCACTGTCCACACAAGTGTTCTGACTGTCTTGGAGCGGTGCTGTGATTTACGTGGAGGGGGCAAGCAAAGGAGGAGGACAGGGTGACCGATCCATGGGCTCTGCCCCCGGGTCTTTCAGATCGTGAAGTCAGAATGCGATTCTGAACAGGATGGTCCTCCTGACAGCTCCAATTACGATCCACGTGAACCTTGACCTGTCAACAGAGGCACCATCAGGCTTAGAGGAACAAAGTGTAAATTACCTGGCTTCCAACCCCAGGACCAATCGGCCTCTCTGAGGACCCAAATGCAACGATGGCGGCACAGAGGCTTCACGAATAACAACCTCTGCTCAAACAACACTCTCTGGAGTCTTCGTTTTTAAAGCCCAGTCATTCTGCAGATGACGAATGGAGGTAATAAAAGGTGGGATTGTGGCATGTTTAAATAGGAGATAATCATTCGTGCAGAATTTGACTGGTGTTGACAGAAAGGCCTGTCGAGGCCAACAGCCGAGTATCAGGTTAAAGTCCATTTTGGATGACAATTTCAGTTAACACTTGTTCCTCTGTTGTTATTACTATTATCATTATTATTTATTATTATTATTATACTTCCAGGAAGTATATTTTGGAATCAAAGCCCAGGTGACAAAAGACAAAAAATGACCTGGGTCTCCACGTCCTCTCCCTTTTTAGAATAACTGAGAACAGGGGATGCGTAGGTTCCCTGCACAGTGAGCGGCCCTCCCGCTTCCCCCCATTTGCTTTAATCCCTCCCTCACCCAACCACTCTGGTGCCAAAATTCCCAAACTATTCCAGTTCCTCTGCACCCTGGTATCTCAGTTGCCCAGTGTGATTCTAGATATGAGATAACTGGTAGCCCCCGTGGAAGGAGGTTCCCAGACCACAGACTGGACCGCACTGGAGAGAACGTTACCACTTCCAGAACTTCCAACTCAATGACCGCTTCACAGGGCTCTTCCCACAAAGAAAGAAAACTCAATATAGAAGTCACTTTGACAGTAACACAGGACTCAAGTCTGTTCTGTGCAAGACATCATGCTAAGAATTTTGCAGACTTCAGCTCATTAAAGCTCCCCAAACCCTCATGAGGTCTGTATTACCATTACCACCTCCATTTTGCCAGCAAGGAATCTGAAGTGTAGCCAAGTTAAGTACCTTGTCCAAAGCTAAAGAGCTGATAAAGACAAAGCTTGGCAGGTGTCTCGACAGCAGACACCGGCTCCTGTCCCCACACCGCAGGGGCTCTTCCACAGCGGCACAGCCAGCAGAGGAAGCCTGGCTGACAATGAGCAAGAGAAACTGCAGACATTTTCGGAAGGCAGAGAAATGATGGCTCAAACGTCCCTGTGGGTCCTGGTGGGAAAGAGGGACATCTTGCCCTGTGGTCTCCCCTCTTCATGGTGAAGCACTGATGCCCAACGCAGCTCAAATGGAGGTGGTCACGGAAGCCGGCACCCCACAAGGGCCTGAGGGGCAGTCTACTAGACCACAGCCAACACAAGCAACAAGAAGACAGCCAAAGCCTGAGCAGACCGAAATCCTGAGCCCACCAAGATGGAGGGCAATGGCCTCTCCAAGTATTCTGCCCTTGAGGTATGGGGCAGAGATGGGGGAGGATGGGAGGGGAGAAAGGGTAAGGAGTGGACATCGAAATGGGAGTGTGCCGAGGAGTCTTGTACAGCAGCAGAAGAAACTCTGCATGGAGATGTGGAAGGACACATCCTTGAACTTGACAGACTTCTCATTAGGGGGCCTGCTTGTTTTCAAATCTCTCTTATATTTTGGTTTCATCCTACAAATTTAAGATTATGGGATCCTAAGGTGAGCGTGGGAGCCCAAATCTTTTCTTGGATATCAAGATAGATTGAGACATGTTTTCAAGGACAAAGGATTCTAAATTCATAAAACTCTTCTTGTGGCTCTTGCCTAAGCATAGAACATAAAACTGTTATGGTTTGATGTGGAAAATAGTAAAAGGGGAATAAGAATGATCAGTTGATATAACTATTACTAGTATTAGCTTTCCTTTATTCATAATAACAAGCAGATTACAATCAAGTATCCTAGTGTGATAAAGAAATTTAATTCATTTCTTTGCCTTAAGGGATGACAGACCTTTGCCTTTGGATTATATTAAAATGTTTTGCCCAAATTCATAAACTGTAGGTTGCACTACTCCAAATTTACACCAAGCCACTTTGTGTGGCATTGTGACTTCACAGAAAACAGACAGCAATGACAAGAGCATTTACATAATTTTTTCCTGAGGTCTCATTCATTCATTCATCATTCATTGAGCATCTACAACTAAGTATCCAAAATGAATGGTATCCAGCCCACATGTTCAACATATTTTAATTTCTGAAGTTCAATGATAACAGACAGACAATAGAACAAGCAATAGAACAAACGATCCCTTGCCAAGGTCTAACCATACACCTTTTGGAGTGTCAAATATCATACGTTTATATCCTATTTAAAATTTAGATTTTTAAATAACTATAAATTTGAAAGGTAGATAAAAGTAAACCACAAAAAGTAAGGAGTAGAAAATATTCTCATAAACACACAAGAATTATGAGGAAGTAAAAACCAAGAAAAAGCAAGAGCAAATTCTGAAAGGTTGAGCACCCCTGTGCCATTTGGTTGAAGATGTTAGTACAGAAAGGGGTGAGGAGAGCCATTTGGTGCCAGTAACGAGCTGAGTGTGATTTCCGGTGCTACCAATAAAAATGGGGGACATAACATCCAGCTTAGAAATTCGTTGCAAGGATTGAATGAGAAAATCCATCACATGTCCCACACAATGCCTGGCACAGCGTAAGAACTCAATGGATGACAGTTATTTAAATTTCACAAGTCCACTTCTTTTCTAGAGAGAAAAACTCAGCTGGCAGGAAGGCCATAGTGACTCAGTATCTTTTCTTATCATTAAAGTCTTGATTAAAATCAAGTTGCAGGCAGCCATAGGGCATGGTCAGCAGCCAAAGGCAAAGGCGAAGACACTGGCGAAGGTTTGAGGGCTTTTAGAAATGCATAAACACACCCTCTCATCAGGATCCTAACCCCCTACACAGCATCGGTACCTAATGACGGCTTCTATCTCTCTTCTGCCATCTGACTACCCATTGTGCCCTCTGCAAATAAGGCATCGTTTTGTTTTCTTACTTCTTTATCTCCTCTTATGTTTCATGAGGAACATCTCCATCAAGAAACCTTCCACCCTCACTGGACAGCTCCCACCCACATAAGCAGACTAGGATTCCTGGAGACTGCTACATGTTGAATTCCACCACCTTCACCACACTTCTGCCAAATTAACAACCAAGGTTTAATTGCTGGTACCCTTCTTTACCATTCACATCATCCCCCTTTATTCCCTATTTTCCAGCTACTAACTTCATCCTGTATCAACTTTGTTTCTAACTCAGCGATAGACGACACCTGTATCATTTGCTGATTTCAATGCTCAGCAGAGGTTGGACATGTATACATGGTGACCACACACTCTTTCCAAACTGAATGGCCTCACCAAAGATGGATAGGAGCAGACAAATAAAGGCAAGGAAGAATTTCCAAACAATCTAATATTTGGTTCACCATTTTCAGAAAATGTGCAAATGAGTGAATATTATTTTCTTATTCAAAAGGCTAGGGCTTTTTTAAACTAAATGTTGCAACTCTTATTAGGTCCTTATTTGTTTTAAAATTCAGTTCAATATTGTTGCCTTTGAGGTTTTTTTGTGTTTGTTTCTTCTTGTGTTTATCCTCATCTTTCGGACACATCATCCCTCCTTCCCAACCCTTAGACAGGACTCTGAATCACCTGGCAATCCCCTCACCATAAGTGAGAATCCCCTCCTCCACTTAGTCACCTGTACAATCAGAAACAGCTTTCTTTTATTTTACTGATCTATTTTATCTTAAAGTAAAATGTCCTCCTTGTACAAAACACTTTCATTTCTTTCCACCCCTTGCCCTGTCACAGGAAGCTGCTGTACGGGTACCATATAATGTTTATGCTCATTTGTTTCGTTGTATTACATCCTGCCCTCCTGCTCTAGGATCTGATGTCTACAAAGATATAATCAGAATCGGTTTAGATTAGTATCTGTGGCAGCAATTCCTATAAATGATACAGACAAGGCAGTAGCTATAATGTCTGTCTTGTTTCAAGGTAAAAATTTGAAAAATGACATCTTTGATGGAGAAGACTCCATGGAGACCCGGGTGGAAATGCAGCCGGTTCCCCTGCTCACAGACATTGCTCTTTCCCGTCATATGGCTGACAGGTGTGTAATCATGTTCCTTAGTCACAGTTTGTGTTAAAATAACCAATTACCAAATGAATAAGAGTCGAGTCCCAGTGTGACTGTCGCCACCAGTGCAAAGTGATGATGTGCTTCTAAAACACAGGGCTTGGACTTCCCTGGTGGCGCAGTGGTTGAGAGTCCGCCTGCCGATGCAGGGGACACGGGTTCGTGCTCCGGTCCAGGAAGATCCCACATGCCGCGGAGCGGCTGGGCCCGTGAGTCATGGCCGCTGAGCCTGCACGTCCGGAGCCTGTGCTCCGCAGCGGGAGGGGCCACAACAGTGAGAGGCCCGCGTACCGCCAAAAAAGAAAAAAAGAATCTGCCTGCCAATGCAGGGGACACGGGTTCGAGCCCTGGTCCGGGAAGATCCCACATGCTGCAGAGCAACTAAGCCCGTGCGCCACAACTATTGAGCCCACGCTCTAGAACCGGTGAGCCACAGCTACTGAGCCCATGTGCCACAACTACTGAGCCTGAGCACCACAACTACTGAAGCCCACGCGCCTAGAGCCCATGCTCCGCAACAAGAGAAGCCACCGCAATGACAAGCCTGCGCACCGCAACAAAAAGCAGCCCCCGCTCGCTGCAACTAGAGAAAAGCCCACGCGCAGCAACACAGCCAAAAATAAATAAATAAATTTAAAATTTAAAATAAATAAATAAAACACGGCTTGAAGGAGAGGCTCTGATGTGCTCCTCCCCAGCCAAGGATGCTCTCCGAGGCTGAGAAGACTTTCCTACTCCACGATAAATTTGCTAAAATGCAGGACATTTCTCCCCTGGTTCGTGCCCTTAGTAATGAAGCTTCCAACAGGGCCACCACAGATGGTCTGTGGGATCTCCTAGGCAACTCAGTATCCCTACCATTTCCTGTCCTTGATCTTTCCAGAACACATCACCCTCGCCTCTCATTGAGTACCCAGAGGGGCTCACCCACCTGACTGCCTGCTCACCCAGATTTCCACATGAACAGGGCACTATCTACCATCAGCTTATTCTTTCCCCCATGGTGTACATCACCTTCCCTGAGCCCCCACAGTGACAAAAGACAATGCTAAAACCCAAGAGCCCTGCCATTCCAAGCCTATCCTCCCAGGCAAGGAATTCCCCAGACCTACTGCTCGGGAAAGGTAGGGTAGCACACAGGTAGCCTATACGGAGACACGTGTCGTTCTATGTTGTGGTACAGTCAACAGTAGCAAATCCATCAGCACTCACAAACAATGTAAGCACAAAAATCACACTTTCGGTTGGCCCAAAGGTTATTTGTTAACATGCTGGGGAAGAAAGCCTACAAATAAATCACATGAAATCAATGTAGCAAGTTGAGATAATGACTTAGTAACAACAGATCGATTATAATAGCACCGTTATTATGCTTCATCAAATATAATAATCCAACTCCTCCTGTTGCAGGGCCTGTGGGTAGAGGAGCCCTACCTCCCAGACTGGCGGCTAAAGAAGTTGAAGGACAGGTAAAAGGCAGTTACTGCCCTGTGGCTTGGTTTCCCATCTGTGAAGCAGGGCTAGTACTCGTTACCCACACTCGGTTTAGTGAGAGAGTGGCTATAACCTCCATGTTACACTGATACATATAGATCACGAAGAGAGTTTGAGTTTGAGTTGAGCAGACATTTTTTGGTCAGAAATACTGTATGCTTTCAAACAAACAAGTTTCCAGTAAAGCCAAAGGTAGTGACGATTCAAATTTTCAGCAGCAAATATGAAAGTAAAATACAATTAACCAAAAAACTCTCTGAATTGGTTTACTTCAGCTAAAGGATACAAGGAGTGAGAAGTACAATTATCTTATATCTCTCATCTTTTTTTTTCCTTAACATAAAAGAAGTTCCACCAGAAGATTTCCCTATAAAGACCAGACTAATGTTACTTTCCTGTAAAAAGGCTTGGTAAGCTATGCTTTGCATGAGATGAAGGACAAGAAACATTTACGGGGAAGAAAAAATAAATCAGCTGGTTTTCCTCTCATGTCATTCCTCTGTAACTGATGAGTTTTTAACCACAGTCTTGTTATCCTTATTAGCATAAGTGCTAATTACACCTCTCCTCTCCTACCAGAAGGGCAACCGGAACTCCATACCGGCCTCAACAACGCCTGGCACCCCGGACCAAGGCTGAGGGGGCAGGATGAGGTTAGGGGCACTGTGTAAGGTGAGTGGAAAAGAGTGGGACAGCTGAGCTAACAAAGGGGGTAAAAAAGTGCAGGTGGGTGTTGAAAGCAAGGGTCTCTTTCCAAGGAGGTGGCAAGGCCTGGTGCCGCATTGCGTTCGGGGTGTCTCTCCTCCACTTACTCAGGCACTCCTGGCAGTTTTGGCAGTGGCACCTCGGGGGAAAAGCACACTACTCCGCACATATGGTGGAAAGAATCTTGTGCATCAGTTGAATGCATGCTGTACTACATACACATTCTGTTTTATCTCCGGGCCCAGCCGTGCTGCAAACGCTTGCAAATTGGGAAACCTTCTGTGCAGTAAAAACACGGACAGGAGAAGCTAGACTGTGACTTATAAGATGTGACACTAGCCAAAAAAGCCAAAGTAACAAAAAGTTAAGGCGGGTGCTTCACACTCATCGCAACAAAGGCAGCTCTGCAAGGCAGGGAGGGACTCACAGCCAGCATTTATCTCATTCCCCTTCGTCCTGTGGTTTCAGGCCCAACGGATGGGCTTCCCTTCCACACACACGATGCCCCTGGGGAACCTCTGCCTGTATCCATTGCCGATTTAGTTTTTGGAATGCTTGAAACTTATATGGAAAAAAATCAGTGAAATTTCTCAGATTTACCTTGGAAGAGGCTAGTGATGAAACGGCTATTTCTGTGCTCTGTTTCCTCCTGAGGTGTCTAGCGGACCATACTGCAATGGGATGCCACTGCCCCTAGTGAGTCAATGGCAACCTTTTCACTCCTTAAGTGTTTCTAAAAGCAAAATCTGATACTGCTCAGGATTCAGAACTGCCTGTAGATGGGGGATGTAAAAGGGGCAAAGTGCTGGATTGTTCTGACCTTCCTTCTTTCTCACTCTTCCTTTACCTGACCCCCAAATAAAGTACGATTTCTTGAAGTAACTCTTCTAAAATAAATGGTCCCTAATTAAGGAGATTGATATAAAAACCCATTCTCCCTTTAAATCAGAGCTCTTCCTTTCTTTCTGTTAGCCTTGTACATGCATAGGGAAAAGGTGTGAGAGTGTAAAGATTTCTTTAATAAATGAAGACAATTTTGGGGCTTTCCAGGTGGCACAGTGGTTGAGAGTCCGCCTGCTGATGCAGGGGACACAGGTTTGTGCCCCGGTCCAGGAAGATCCCACATGCCGTGAAGCGGCTGGGCCCGTGAGTCATGGCCGCTGAGCCTGCGCGTCCGGAGCCTGTGCTCCGCAACGGGAGAGGCCACAACAGTGAGAGGCCCGCGTAACGCAAAAAAAAAAAAAAGACAATTTTTACAGGGGTCAACGCATTAAGGTTTCCATTGCTCTTTTTCAGCCTGCTGAGGGTGGTAATGTCTCCCTGTTTCACAAATGAACATACTGAGATGTAACCAGGTGATCCAACTGAAGGCACAAAAGAATTATAATACGGGGTTCATGGCAAGATACTGACTGGTTAAGGGATAAAAGGAAAAGAGCAGAGGGTACCCAGGGTAATACCCAATATAGTCCCCACTGTCTGCTGGCAGCTCTTTCTTATTCAAGGACATGTCTCTCCCCTCCTAGACCTTTCGTCTGTGCGACATCAGAGGTTGTAAAGGAGCAACAGGCTTAATAATGCTAAGTGTGTGTTGCTCCTTCCCTCATTTAATCTGTGTGTAGAATTCGTGATTTCCATGCCATGTTATTCAGAATCATCCTCTCACACATGTTAGGAGTGACGGAAGTTGTTAACCCCAAACTGGTGGGAAGCTTGGAGTTGCCTGAGGCATGCTTTGGCTTATTTCAGTCAGTTGTTCATTTTCAATATGTTTGTAGTTTGTCGAGTTGCTAGAAACAATAAAATACATATTTAAAAGATTGTGTTTTATGAGGACTCCACAGGCAACTTCACTGCACTTTCCACTGTTCAGCACTTTGTCCTGTCTTATTATTCTTTGTTTTGTTCTTGTGGCTGCCTTTTTTTTTTTTTAATTTGTTGAAATATACAGAAAAAAGTCAATCATTGGAAGTGACTCTTGCCATTTAACTCTACCTATTGACAACAGTGTGTGATTGTTATTGATATATTTGAAATTCTTAATGGAGATTTCAGAGAAGTATATGCAAACCGAAGGGAAAGAAATATATTACATACTTGGATAAAGCCCCAGGTCCTTAAAATGGACAAGGTCATAAGAGAACCAGCCAGTTGTGTTTAAATACTTCCCCTCCTCCTACACACCCACACTAGAGCCAGAAAAGGTGGAGCCAGGGGAGAGCCTCTGGGCTACTTTCAGAGTCTCTTTACTAGTTCTCCCTTTCAAACCTCCCTTCCATGCCAGGCCTGCCAGGGCAAAGACACACCTTCAGCATCACAGCTCACCCCTGGATGAGCAACCACTGTCTATGCCACAACGTCCTTCCTCAACCAAGAGATTACCCCCTCAAAGCCTATATTATTGGGCATTTCAAGTACTGCTATTTTGTTTTGTATCATCAAAATACCTGCGTATTTTACTAACCAAATTCTGAGATTGGATTGCATTTTCACACACAGTATATATTCAATCCTTAACCAAGGCTCCTCTTAGATGAACTTCTTCCAGCATTCTGAATTCATTTTCCTTATCTCATCAACTATGGGAATTATGTAAGATCTGGCCCCTTCTCTCAATGAGTTTTCTGCTTCATTTAGAAGATTAGACATACACACATTAAAGAGGAAAAAACTGGCAGATTCTTGTTTAAATATGTACCCTGCTTGCCAAGGCCATGGGAGAGAGGTATCCTTTTGGGCTGAAGGTGGTCAGGAGGAGATGCAATTTAGCTGAGCCCTGGAGGGAGGTTTTCAATAGGGTTTTTAAGTCATTTTTAAGGTGCTGTCCATCTTTCAATTTCACACTCAAGGAGCAAGACTAAAGAGGAAGAAAATGTGCTTTTGGATCAGAACCACAAGTCTGGTTCTAGATTTTTAAACCCTATACTTCTACCATCTTCCCCATGTGCTTCCTGCCATTTCTTATCCACTTCTAGATGTAATCTTTTTTTTTTTCTTTCCTCCTTACTACATAAATAGGAAAAGAATGAAAGGCTTTTGATCACTCTTGACACCTAGCAAGGTGCTTGACACAAGTCAACACTCAATAAATGTTGGGCAGTAAACTTGAGATATCAGTCAAGGTGTCTACCTATCACATCCCTTTCCAAGGGACTGTGTACCCTGTTTTGTACCATGTGACCCAGCCTTAGCTGACTGGAGCAAGGATATGCACATGACCCAAAGCCAGCCATTAGATAAGCTGTCTAGCAACCCACGATGTGCCCTGTTGCAAAAAGACAGACCGATTCCATCAGATTTCCTCTCTCAGGAACAAGAACTAGAACATAGCAAGAGACTACAACAGGTAAGGATGGGACCTGAACTGAAAGATCACAATATCGAGAGGAGCTGGAGAGGCCGTGATGGAGTTGTGCATGCTGAAGTGATGAAGACCAGGAACTGTGGGGAAGCAATGAATTCTGGTGGATAGAGAGAAAAACATGGAGCAGAGAGCCAGAGAAACTCAGAGATACCAAGAGAGAGGAGGTGGCGAGAAGCCAAGCCCTAAAGCTGCCTCAGTTCTCACTGCTTTCTGGTTCCAATTCCAGCTCCCCTTTCCTAAAGAGCCTGGCTAAAATAGACAGGAAGTGCTTCAGTTTAACTCCACTCTCTTCCCTTTCAAAAGTCTCAATGCTTGTATTCTTTCTCTCCCATGGTGGAGAGGGAAAGTGGCTACTGCACATGGAAGGGGCCTCAAAGGGTGAACAAACAGCGAGGATTTTGCAACCATCACGTATCTCATCACAAACCTCCATCACCTGCTGGGTGCAATACACAGGGCACTGCATTAAATCTTAGGAAAGGGAGTGAGAACGGTTTGGTTTTTGTTTTGCAGGAGAAGACAGCAGCGTTAACAAGCACAACCAGGGTGCCTGTTTTCCTTCGGTACCTGAAACCACCACTAAATGCATGGATTAGACAATGCTGTCTGTTTGGTGAAGAGTGGAGTCTGAGTAGATTCTATTTTTTACAGAAAATCAGCCACAGCCTTTCACCCTTCGGGGCATCTGTCATTTCTAATTTCTGAGAGTGGCAGATGTCAGCTCCCTTAGCAAGGGACAATTTTTAAAATCTGTTTGTACACATAAGCTGACACAACCTGAGCTGAAGCCCACTGGGGAGACTACAAGATTACGCTCGAAGCAGCTGGAGAACACGGCTTCCAGTGCCTTCTCTGTCCAGGAGGGGCGGGATGACCCAGGGCGCCTTCCCTCCCTAATTCCCTTTATTTCCATTTAACATATCCTAGCTTACAGTTTTGGAAGGTGCAGAGACGGGTCAATTAATACGAATACTCGGATTAGGTGCACTTTGATTTTTCAGTCTCTGGCTCTGCACTAATGCCTAGAAATTAGGCGTATATTCTGCCATTTAATAGAGCCTCATTTTTGTTTTCTGGGGTTTTTTTTTAAGTTAATATTAGGTACTCATTCCACTTATCTCCAGATACCTCCAGTTATAGCCAAAGTCCAAGAAAGTACTAAGGAGTGAAGAGTTACTCCCTGAACTCTGCCTCCTCCCCTTGAGCTCCACACCCCCCACCCGCCCCCATCCATCCCATACCTACCTGGTTCCAGGAGCCCTGAGAACCTAGAGTAGGCTCAGGTCACCTCCTACCCAGGAGACCATATGGAAACGGAGTCAGATCTAGCACTTGCTCTCTCTCTCTCTGATACACATGCACACACAAACACACCCCTTTAGTACTCACCCAACCTGAATCAGACCCTTTGCACCTGCCTCGTACTGGATTCGGAGAACCCAGCATGAGAAGGTGGGGAGTGGGGAGGTAGAACTCTCTACCACAGTGGAGACTCTGAAACGACCTGGCCTCAGTCACATGGAACCTGCAAGGACAGCTTTGTGCAGACAGTCTACCACAGATCAGACAGAGGCAAGCTCAGTGGGACCTAACAGAGACTCTAGAACACATGGACAGCTAGGTCCTATTTCTGATTGTCTATGTCACCTCCTTTGCATCATTAAATATCACTGAGTCCTGAAGAAAAGACTTCTTGAGGTCTCTCGACCCTTCAAATGACAAGGGGACTCCACTCCTTTACTATAACAAGATTTGAAATACCACAAGTTGATCTAGTCGTATAATCCAAACCAAAGAGAAAACATGGACAATCTCAAACTTTGTGTTGCTGCCATCCAAACTTCAGCTTTCAATAGGCATCTCTTCTTTCTCTCTTGCCCTCTTTATTTTGATTTGCTGCCCTTTCAGGCAGTGATGCTGTTTTCTTTAGCAGACCAAAAGCAGTTTGTTTCTGAGTTAAATGTCACTTCAATATTTCCCCAAGTGAGATGTTTGAACTAGTTTATGAGTTTCCTAAGCAACAGAGAAATGCTGGAAAAATATTTGGTATCTCAGGTCTGAAAGTTGCCTTAAACTTTGGCTCCCTGAGGCAAATGAAACAGATAGATTGAATACTCCAGTCTCACTAAAGTTTCAAGTTGAAAAAATAAAGTATTGGCCTGAAAGCACAGAAGCTCTAAAAGCCAGCCCCTAAAGCCATGCCACTTGGGTTGGTGCCCCCAAACAATTTCAACACTGAAATATTCTAGCGACAGTAAGAAACAATCGCGGCACAAATCCAGAATCATGGAGCCATGGTGTGAGGAGGGAAGTAAGCTTCCCTAGCCAAACACAGAATTCTGCAGGAAAATTCCTGTGGGAACCCAGATTATGCCTTGAAGGCTGAGATTTGATTAACCTTCTTGTAGCATGTGTAACGACAAATGTTATTGGTCATAAAATTATCCAGCCCTTATTAAAACACAGCTGCAGCTCTGGGCTCAGTGACCTCCTAGGGGAGAGATTTCCATAAGATAGCAATAGACTTTATGGAAGGAGAGCGCCTTCCTAGTGTCAAAACTATGGGAGAGTGTTTTATACTTTAATGAGGAGTTCTTGAGAGAGACCAGGCTCCTTGGCATTAAAAGCTTTAAGAAATAGAAGGACCAGATTACATCCAGTCTGCTACTAGGTGGGCAGCCAGCCTACAGCTCACAATATGGATACGTCTTCCCCTTACAGGGAACGTGCAGAATCACGTTCGCAGGCATACCTATCTTGCATCCAACTGTTACCGCTGAGGACGTTTTCATTTCTCTTTGTCTTATATAATCATAAAAAATCTCAGTATTTGAAGGAAACTTAGAAACTCTCTGGTCCAACTACCCATCCAATTCCATCACTAAGTAGAACTTCTGAAAATGGGAGCCTGGAAGTGTTCCAGAGAGGCTATGAAACCCTATGGGATGTTATCAAGGGGTAGCACAGCCAAAGGAACAGATTCCTCCTGAGAGCTGAAGCTAGTTGGCTCTCCATCTCAAGTTGTAGGGGGGCTTCCCTGAACCTCCACATTCATGGAGAGTGTTGCTGTAAGACTCCATCCCCAATAAGCCAAATACCATTGTAAGAAAGGGATCCTCTGCTTTTCTGGGCACACAGGTGAATCCGTGAGCATACAGGTGAATCCCTTTTTGTCTATTACAAGTTTTGTAAATAGCTAGGGATAAAATAAGAACAATAAAAATGCTTATTCTTTTCTGTAGTTTGTTCCTATTATTTATATCCAATTTCTTTTCTTCCACATGAGCCACTAACTCATTTTTACTGATGGTGCTTCCTTTGTGAAATTCAAATCTGTTCCTAGAAATACTTCCCCCAATACAGAGTATTTCCCCAGTTTAATTTCTCCTAAGTCAATAATTTATCTGCTGAAAAAATCAGAACCTGAAGGATTGCAGAGTTTTGTCTCATTAATTTTTTCTCAGTTACGTAAATTTCCCAACGATATTGTTTTTTTGTTTTTGGGGTTTTTTTTTGGCCGTGCCACATGGCATGTGGGATCTTAGTTCCCCATCCAGGGATCGAACCTGCACCCCCTGCAGTGGAAGCATGGAGTCTTAACCACTGAACTGCCAGGGAAGCTCCACCAATCATAAAATTTTTTTTCTGTGAAATTTTTTTCCTGTGAAATTATGTTGGACCACCAAATTGCGACAATTCATGATTCTTATTTTTATATCTCGTACATATCATGCTCCTATTAATATTTTATCACTTAAAAAATTTATTATGAATTTTTTAAATAGCCACAAAAATAAAGATAATAGAATAGTGAATCTCCAAATTCCCATCACTCAGCTTCAACAATTATCAAATTTTTACCCCACTTGCTTCATCCATCCCTTCTTTTCATTTTATCCTTTCAGAATTATTTAGAGTAATTCTGAGTCATTTCATCCTTATACACAGCAGTGTACATTTCATTCTATCAATTTTTGCTTAATTTTGATACTATTTTATTTTCCTTTCTTTGAGATTTTTCAGGTTTGGCCTTCAGGTGAACCATCTCAGAATGTTTCAGAGGATCTCATCAGCTCAATATGTCACATTCACTGTCTCTACTTTGGAGAGAAGGTGAGAGGGGTGGGGGAAAGGTCTGCCTCACCAGAAAGAACACCCTATCATAAAATATGAGATTCTGGCCATAAATTCAAAATTTCTGCAAAACTGGCATATAAAATTACTTGGGGAAGACAAGTTAATGTGCGTAACTACACCACTCAGTAACCATAAGATAAAATACGCTGCTGCCCATATTCTCATCAAGACAACACAGCACCATGTACTGAGTGACCTGCCAGTGTCTAAAGACAATCTTTCTTTAAAATTTCTTTTATTAACCTCTAAAAGGTTTACTTTTAATCTACCATCATTAAGTGAAATTCAGTATTTAAGAACCAGGGAGCCATTAAGAAGCAAGTGTGTGATGATTTAATAATATTCTAATTCAAAGAATACATGATTTCATGATTTTAATGATTTCTTTTGAACACCGTAGAATCCCAGACCCCGGAAAGAAACAGAAAGGTATGACACACCATTCAAGGGATCTATTTCTCTCTGTTGTTCTTACTGCTTTTTTAACTATCAAGCTGTAATAATTATTCAGTATAAGCAGCCCCCAGTAAATGAAACAGCCCTTAGACAGCTGTCAAGGCTCAGTCTTCTGGAAGCTTTGATTTTAATGAAACTCATTAAGGAAAGAACTTAACAGAAAATATCATAATTTGTCTTGGTTCAGAAAACTAAACAGAAACAAAGGGCTTCTTAACCTGACAAGGAGTCTGACCAGCCAAGCTCCTTTCTGCTATTCAGAGCTCCTCACCAGGCAGCTCTGCACATGCATAGGATTAGGTTAGAAAAAGTGCCTCGTCCTAGAGGGATGGCCCAGCCCAGCCCAGCCCAGTGACTTGTCTCAGCTTCATGGAGAAGGCCTCCGCAGCCAGAGCGGGGGTTTTTTGGAGCCACGCAGTGCAAGCACAGAATATTCAAGGAAATGAAAGGCTATGGAAAACATAATTCCCTTTAAAGGGCTACAGTTGGAGGAATTGTCCACACATCTGGCTGAAAACACTAAGTGCAACTTCTCTCCAACAATGATGAAATTTTAGCTTGGGTTTCTTTCTTTTTAAAAAAAATTTTTTTTTTTTTAAATTTAAAGCATATATATGAAGGGACTTCCCTGGCTGTCCAGTGGTTAAGACTTCGCCTTCCAATGCAGGGGGTGTGGGTTCGATCCCTGGTCGGGGAGTTAAGACCCCACATGCCTCGAGGCCAAAAAAACCAAAACATAAAACAGAAGCAATACTGTAACAAATTCAATAATGACTTTAAAAATGATCCACATTAAAAAAAAATCTTAAAAAAAATGAAGCATATATGAAGTATATAGTTTCCTTGCTTTCCTTTCCCTATTATCTTTCAGGTCAAATTAAGCTGGAATGTTTCAAAGGCTGGAAGAAGCATTCACCTAAACTTCTATCTACTAGCTAGGACACTCCCAAGGAGGGTGCTGACGATCCCACAGTCTTTAGGCTCGGCACAGCCCTGATTTGAAAATGTTTAGATTACAGGTAGATTTAATTGGCATCTTGCCCTAATAGGTCAGGTCACCCCGGAGACAACTTTACAGAGAGAGGGCATCAGAAGTGTTTATGAAACTGAAAGCAAGTATAACATTGAGAGTGGTCTCCCTGCAAGCACACATTTCTGAGTCTCTCAGAAAAAAAAGCCTGAAAAGGTGGTTGGGCTTTTCTAGGGATTTAGGTTGTGTTAGCAGCAGACAAGGAACAGAACAGAGCAGGGACCGTGTGCATGGCACTGCTGCACCCACCTTCAGCCTGGTATTAGGGATAGTCAAAAGTACAGTCTGGTGGGAAAAGAGACCCAGGCCCATTCCCAGCCTGGTCACTTGTGAGCTGCCTGGCCTGAGGAAGCTATTTAACTTCTCTGAGTTTCAGGTGCCTCCCATATAAGATGAGGACAAAATACCCTTTTCATCAGGTTGTTGTGAGGATTGAACAACACAAAGTGCTTGGCTCGTTGTCTAATGTAGTAAAAACTTTAAAAACGGGAGGAACTATAAGCATCCACAGCTGTATAGAGAGGGTGCTAACACAATAACCCTTGGGGGTCAGGAAGGCTCTTGGGGCCAGGATTTGGGGAAAGGATCCTAGAAGGAGAGGAACAAGAGAGGAAGGAACCCCTCGTGTGGTGGGCGGAGGTGACACCTGGAGGTTCCTGCACTTGGCTGACCTCTCATCCTGGTGTTGCACTGTCCCCTAAACAGGTCCCCAGGAGCTGAGCTGGGGACAAATCCTTCCTGAGCTAGTCTTCTCAAATCGTTCCTGAGCTAGTCCTATCCTTACCATGAGAATCTACACAGGAGACCCAAGAGAGAACTGCATAAAGCTTATCTGAACATCACTTGGGATGGGGAAGGTTAGGTAAGGCTCCTGCAATCCTCTTTTTTACAAGCCTGATGGGTAAGATGAAGGCAGGAAGCTGCTAAGAAAATAGAAATCACCAGACAGACAAGAGGGGAAAAAAAGAGAGAGGTTCTTCTATGGTACACAGTGCTATTTCAACTGTCTAAAAGGTCGTTTTGAATTAGTTATTTTCTACCTTTTGCTGGGCTCCATTTGCTATACACTGGGGCATCAGACTCCTCCCTGCCCATTGCTGCCCTCTGTCCTCCTAGGGTTATAAGTCAGTTCTATGCAATGCATTGAACACTGTGTCTTTTCAAAGGAGAAAGAAATTGACATGTATATTGCAAACCAGTGAGTGATTCATGAATGAGATTTCTACTTCAGATTAAAAGAGTCTGTGTTTGCTGCAAGGTACAAACTACATGTGGATGGTATTAAGAGAAAATAATCTATTTGCCACCCAAACTTCAGACAAATCCATATTCTTTCACACAACACAAAATAAGTTTTGTATGGTGATACCACTGAATAGCGGAGAATAAGATAATTATTCCTCCTACTACAAACCCGGGAAGACAGATTAGTTAATCTGCAGAGGTTTTATACAACCCAATGATTCAGGAACAAAGCCATGTGGGATAAGTGATCAGGAGATGAAGGACCCCCGACTCTGGGTCCATTTACCCCAGACAGGATTACGCATACATTGTAGTTCTCAGTCATTTTCCAATATCTCCCCTTTTTCTTAATTTTATGCCTGTTTCTATTGTTTTCTTGGCTAAAATAAATTTCATCTGAATTTTTTCATCTTCAATCCACTTAGATTCTTTGTGCCAAAGTATTTGCATATTGAAAGAAGAAAAAACTACGACGATCAACTAGTTTACCATTTATTCTTGCAGCCTTCGCATCCTCTGTAAAGATTCCCAGGTTCAAAAAATGCAACACTTAAAAAAAAAATAAAAAATAATTTAAAAAACGCAACACAATGATAAAAATGAGGCTATCTATTAGTCTACAAACTAGCTCTTTTTAACATTTAATTAATCTAATTTGATAAACAAATTAACATTCCTTTCAATGATCCCTATTTCAAAAGGTCTGGTCTAGTTTATTGAGTTCATCATTTAGCTCAGACCTAGTCCATTCATTCATTCATTCATTCAGTGAATATTTATCAAGAATCTTTTATATGGCTGACACTGCTTCAAACACTGGAGATATGTCAGGAAACAAGACAGACAAATCGCTGTCTGCATAGGGTTTTGTTATGATGGGAATACGGACAATAGGTAACTATCTATAAAAAATATACGATATCCAGTAGTATTATATGTTATGAAAAGAAAAGCAGTTGTACAAAGTTAAAGAGTGATGGGGACTGCTGATCTAAATAGGTATTTGTTGAATAAAATAACAAGTGCTCAATTTTTAATATCACTAGGGTGAGTTTAAAATTTTTCTTATCTTCCATAGTATGCCATGAATTAGCACGTTGGAACAAACATGAAGCTCTGATATTATGCAGTTTTACTTATTAATTCAATTTTGTTCATTAATTTATTCATATGCTGTCTCATTCCTGAAAAGATTCATGGTAGAGCTACTGTGCAGTTCCACAAATTGCCCTGTCCCTTTATTATTAAAGAACTAGATCTTTATGAAAACAGAAGAGACACAAACTCATTTCCAAAATATTTCATTTTCTCTCATCTCAGGTTGATTTCCTTGACAATTTAAGTACTCAGAACCAAGATTTTCCAGGAAGATCAAATGAAAGGGCTAAAAATCAATACAGTCGGCAACCACTTCTTATAATCCCAATTTTCATAGAAATTTAACTTTGTGACTTTTCTTTCACAATGTGTCAGTCTCAGAAGCATATCAGGATTGATCCAGTAGTCAGCATCCTAAGTCTAAAATGTTCAAATTTCATATTCTGGTAGATATACAATGAACGTTAACATGACGTGGGAGAGTGGAGGTAGAATGAAGGGAGAAATTATTCATAAATTGTGAGGAGTCATCTTTTGCTGATGCTCCTTGGCAGGATGGAAGAAGTTTGAATCACACAGGACAAAGGATAATCTAAAACTTGCAGTGGAACATGCACAACTAAAATCCCCCTCCATAACCAACCTTGGCCCCTCCAAGTTCCTCTTGACAGCCAGAATTTAGGATGAGGATGATGACAGGCAACCCAGTGCATTGCTGTGAAAACTCAATTCATGGATAATCAAGTGTAGTCTGCAGAAAATGTTAGCAGATAAAGTGAAATCTCTGCTTGAAATCTACTAGTTGGCACTCGGTGTCTATCTGTTAAAACATTTTAGAATAAATTTCTGAAAGTTTGACTTATTTTGACCACACCTGATATGCAATTATAGGACTTGAGATACACTTTGATTTGTGGTTCATTTTGCCATCCTCAAAAGAGTAGCCATTAACAGTTTTCACATGGCTATATCTTCCATAATTTTTTTTTTTTTTGTCTGTGCTGGGTCTTAGTTGCGGCACGCAGACTCTTAGTTGTGGCATGCATGCGGGATCTAGTTCCCCGTCCAGGGATCGAAACCGGGCCCCCTGCATTGGGAGCATGGAGTCTTACCCACTGGGCCACCAGGGAAGTCCCATATGTCTTCCATAATTTTTAATAGCTTGAGAAAAATTTTATATGGAAATAGCAGAAATAGATTTTTGCTGGTAAAAGTAAGCCTATGGGTCACAGAGGCATTAGTATTTAATAAATATTTGTTAATATTTTATTTAATAATAAAATAGTTTAAAATAATATTTTTTACTTTTCAAACCACCTCTACTGGAGGTATTAATTACTTATGCAAAGAAAGTTTTGTATGTTTTCACTTTTCTGTTTATTTCAAAGGAAAAAACCCTCTAAAATGTGAAATATATTTTCTATCCCTTAGTTTTAGCTCTGCTTTGCCTTCATACTGTTTGTCTTATCTACAAAGTAATCCTTGCACCAATAACAAAGCGAATGTACCAAGTGCACACAAAATATATGTAATTAAATAACACAATTGGTAAAGATCAGAGAGGAAAGATTAAGAGGTATGTGAATGCTTTGTAAATTACAAAATGTGATACAAATGTGTATTCTTATTCTTATTGTTGCTACTGGTGACATCCTATCAATTAATTTCCTTTAGGGCTCCTTACATAATAGGTTAGGCCACAGCTTTTTGAATTACCACGTGGCTCTCTTTTATCAGTCACTTGATTTTCAGAATTGCCAGATGGACACATCTGTTCTGAGGTCTGACTAGACTCTGATTCACCCAGGAAGAAGTAAGTTCAAACAAGCCCAGTGCCTACAGCTGCTGAAAGATCTGTCCCAGATGATTATTTACATGCTACCTCCTGTTCATGTATAATAACCATGATTCTCCTGCTCAGACTCAAGGTTTATAGACAAGATTGTGCCACTTGCTTTGCTAGGCACAAATTAATGCAGTCGGACTCTATAATTAATCCATGCCATTTTGTCAAGCCAATTCACAAAGAAAGAGCATTGGGAAACCACACCATTACCCCCGTTTGATATCTCCAAATTGTATTCAATCATTCGTTCTCAGGTGCGATGGATCAGAAGGGCCTCTAGAAAAGTGTCTGAGGTGATGGAAATCATGCTGCCGTGAGAACTATGAGATTTCAGGTAAGCTGATTTGTGTGTGCGTGTGTAGAAGTATGGCACTGGTATAATAGAAAACCTTTGACTACATGGAGATTTTGGAGAGGCCATTATTAGGCCATTCAGCATATCAAGGACAAAGCACTGATTTACTGTGTTAGCTTGAGTGTGCATTTCTGTCTTTTACAAAGGACAAGCCACTGAGTGGGATCATTGCATATCACCCTTGACCTAGGACCATCTTAGAACACAGGCCACCTGTGCACCGTTATAACACCTCTATTACTTTAGCAAGCAGAGCCGTGGTCTGGTTTCCCTGACTTGCCACAGGATTCTCAGGTCAAGTGTAAGTGCATATTACGGAGCACCCTCTGGCATGTATTGTTAACGCCGTCATTAAAAAACCTCCAGAAGTCTTCAACTGTGCAATTGGAAATCCTCTTATCCCCAACATTACAAATCCCATTGTTTATTAAATCTGAAGTTTTGTAAATTTGATACTGCCTGGCTTATAGGGAAGGAATATCTTCCAAAGCAACCTAAGAGAGTTCTTAGGGAAAGAAAAGCAAATCAGGAGAACCCCCTCCCATGGTAAGAAGACAATTCTAGGATATGGAGACACAACAGTATTGCTAACCAATTACAGTTCTGTTTGGGTCATGCCGCTATCTATAGCAGAAAGAGGCAAGATGGCAGATGCCCTGGGTTATTTTAATTAATTTAATCATGTGACTAATTGGTCTCTGCTGGGTTTCTGTGGTAACTGCTTCCTAAGTGCTGATGGGCAATTGTGTTCAATGTAGCTTGGAATCCGCATGTAGGGCCCAGTGCCTTGGAGAGCTTGCAAGGAGAGCTGTCTGTGCAGCTGCGCTCAGAAGGTGCCCCGCTGGGCCTCTGATTGTCTGGCTGCGGAGCGCGTACAGCTGCAGCGTCCTCTGGAACCAGGCGCTGCCTCCCTTTTCTAAAAGAGCGTTGCTTACCTACCTACGTGGTGAGAACTCACTGTGGACATAGGAAAATGATCTGTGATCAAACAATGCTCAGGTTCGGCAAGGATTTGGAAATGAGATGGAGAAAAGTATCTGTTAATAAAGGGACCCTGGAACGGGAAAGAGGAGAGAAGGAAAATTAAGGCTACTCTTCGGGGCATGATATGCAGCCCCAGGAGCGATCATGTGTTATTCATAGCGGCCCAAATGATACTAATCAGCCATCCTTTTAAATGCCTTTCGGGATTTATCTCTTCTTTTTTTTTTTTCCTGCTCTTACAATGCCATCTCCTTGTCACCGAGAAGGTGCGTGGGAGAATGGGTGGGTGCGTGGCCAGTTTTAGAGCACAGTCTACTTTAGACAGATGGAAGGAAAATGACTTCCAAATTCTCTCATGAAGTGGGATATGTTTGTATTTGGGCAATGCATTCTAGCACCTGTGCAGAGAAAAAAAATGTCATCACAGATTTCCCTCAGAAGGGGGTTAAAAAAAAAAAAAAGATGAAACGACTAACTGCAGCACAAAGCTGCTGGACTTGACCAAGCCCTTCCGTCTACAGTCCCAGGCAGGCTCTCAGAACTACAGTCACTCCCACCCCACCCCCCAACCCTGAAGAAAGAATGGTCAGTGCTTGCTTCCTGAGATCATTCCCCTGTCTGTAGGAACGCGCCATGAATGATACTTGTTTCCAGAGAGGGAGTGGGAGGCAGGAGCAGGATGGCATTGCTTTTCCTTAACAAATGCCACAGTGACCCACAGAAGCCATTCTGTGTCATGTGTGCTCCAGACTTCTGCAAAGGGGCAGCTCCAATGGACCCCCACCCTGCTTTTCCTCCCCCAGACATGAAGGGATGTCTTGGTAAATTAAGCTAAATTGGCTTCATCTAAAAATTTCACATTAGGGATGGACATTAAATGGGCTGACAGTTAAATTCCTTTAAAAAGTGATAAGGAGTTCTGTTAAGTATTATAATGCAACTGACAGGACATCTAGGCAGCAAGCGTTATTTAACCCAACATCTTGCTAAGACTGGGCGCTACCCCACATCTGTTATGTCTCTGCAGTACAAATGGAAGAATCCGTCCATAACATCCCCAGTTTTTGTGACTTTAATGACATCCATTTTGAGAAGTATCTGTCTGCTCTAAGTATCGGACACATTGGTGAAAAATTGTGTCATTTGATTCTCAAGGCCTACGGAAGGAGCATCATCTCTGGCACCAAGGCAGAAGTTATTATTTATTATTGGACGCTTATTCTGAACATCTGCCTGGAGACATCAAGAAGTACCAGTCAACCCCGAGTCTGCTTGTACTGTCCCTAATGCTGTTGGATTTATATGGCTCACCTCCACCTGTTCCAAACCTCTGTTCCAGGCTGCATAGGTCAGAAAACCTTTTGTCTTCTATCTCTGGTTTAAGGGAAGAACTCTAGTTTTTAGAAGAGCAGATGTGGAGCCAAATTCCCCCACCTCCAATAACCCTTAGTTAGGACTCTAAACCTGGATTCAAGAGGTCCACAGATGAATGTCAGAAAGTCCATGAACCTATGAAATTATCTGTAAAATTCTGTGTGCATGTTTATTTCTTAGAGAAAAGGTCCCCTCTGATGTTTTCTTGAATTATCCAAGAAGGTCATGATTCAAACAAGAGGTTAAGAACCCCTGCCCCAGACAGTTTTTTATACAGGTTTGTGCCCCACTCCGCCCTCACCCTGCCTCTGATCTGGCTGTGGGTATCAAATTATTTAAACGGGGAAGCCTTAGCTGTCATTTCTTTATCAGCCTACTATAAAATAGATTCAACCACTCTCTTTCCTTGGCAGCCAAGTTGTCCTCCCAAACAATTCCCCGGACGTTGCCAGCCCTTGTAAAGGATGGGCCTCACACCGTGATGCGCAGCGCGGCTCTGTGGAGCAGGCCTGGCCGTTGTCTTGTTGACTGGGATGAGAAGACCGGGCCAAACATGGCAATAATCTGTCCCCCCATTTAACTCCTCATCACCTTTGGCCGAAGGCTCAGAACTACAGTGGAAGCTGCTTGGGAGGCTGCTCCTCCTTCACGTCCCTTCTCTGGCCCCTCCTCCCCACCTGGTTTTCCTCCACCCCAAAGTCACCTCTGCCTTCTTTTACTTCATTTTCTCCTGATACAAGAGCTTGACATAGCACAATTTTTTTTTTTTTTTTTGCGGTACGCGGGCCTCTCACTGTTGTGGCCTCTCCCATTGCAGAGCACAGGCTCCGGACGCGCAGGCTCAGCGGCCGTGGCTCACGGGCCCAGCCGCTCCGCGGCATGTGGGATCTTCCCAGACCGGGGCATGAACCTGCGTCCCCCGCATCGGCAGGTGGACTCTCAACCACTGCGCCACCAGGGAAGCCCTGTAATGTTTTAAAATGTTAAAACATAATGTGGGAATTGCAATAAGGGTTATACAGTTGTTTTTTAATGTGTGGCATGTGGAACACTCATTCCTGACTCAGATCCTTCTTTCCTGCCTCACCATCCTTAGCTTTGTTCCTAGCCATACCATTTCCTGAATTTACATTTTGGTCTCCATCCTCACGTGTGCTCACTTGTGCCCACAGCCTGGCCCCTGGGCTGGAGAAGTCACCTTCTGGTCCCCAGTTCTTACCCACATCTGTTCCAGCCCACCTCACACCATTATCATCTGTTTACTTGTCAGTCTCACCTACTCAACTATGAGAGTCTTAGAGGCAGAGACCTCTCCTTATTTATCTTTGTCTCCCCAGCCACAAAGCAATGCCCAGCATGCTGTGGACACCGCATAAATGGGTAAGGGAATAAATGTGCAGCATGAAGTCAATTTCCACGCAAGCACAGGAAAACGCACACACTCAGGCAGACATTCTTCTGAGCAGAAACCACGTCTCAGATTTCTGTGTTCCATGGCACCCAGCCCTGAGACAGGTCCAGCCTCAGAGAAGCTAACTGAGCTCCTAGTTCATTCACTGGCTGCACAGACACGATCTGTACCCAAATCCCTGAGCTTCTTTCCGGCCTTTTACTTCCGCAACCTAGGCCGGTATTCTGGCCCAAACCAAGAGTGCTGGGCCCCACTGTTCCTGGCCTTGCTGGCAGCAGCCCCTGGGAAGGGGCTAAGTGACAGAGGGAGTTATTTCAGGACCCACGACCAAGATGGAAGCAACCAACTTTCTTTCTGTCCCCACTAGGAGGAAGCTGGGCCTTCCAGGTGTAGAGAGGAGGAGCCCCATGGGTGCGGGGCTAACAGGGAGTGAGTGAGGCTCATCTCTCCACTTCTCATACCCTGCACAGCTGGTAGAGCAACACGATGGTGGCCACCAGGCCCCGGATAAGCCTGGAGAGTACACACGATGGAGGAAAACTGTAATAATCACTTTGATATAGGTTTGATTTAATACATCTTCCTATCTCCCTACATACATAGGGAGAAAGAAATTGAGGTCCACATCACCATTATCAGCCCCTGACCAAGTATTCAGGTCCTGGGGTGTCAAACATCTCCTTATCCAGAGTTGAATTTCATAGTTATAAAGAATTACATTTCACTGATATTTGCTAAGTGACAAATGGCTGCATTCAAAATGTAAAGGAAGTGAGCAAAAGGGCTTGAACGAGGAGGGGACTTCTGCTTGTGGGGAATGGAAATGTTAATCTCACCTCTGTTTACTTTGGTGCACTTTAATTTTCTTCTCTCATCACATTTAATACAAAACAATGCCCTAAATGAAACACGATAAGGCATCTAAACTTCTCATCCAACTCTTCCCAAAGTTCTATTTAATTCTGGCTGTCTTGACTTAAGCTTCAATAAATACAAATAATTTCTATGAGCTCCGCCCCTGGCCTTGGGAGTATGCCTCTTCATAATTAATTCTCTGGAGTTTATCTGTTTTTAATTTACTCTTTACGTCAACTTTAATGCTCTGGAATTTGGGAAGCCAATATTCTTTTTTTTACTTATTAAACAATTCAGGATACAGGAAAATGAAAATTATATCTTTGGTACAGGGCTCTCTCTGGTGCTAACAGGCTACAAGATTGGGGATTCTTTTTTTTGTAAATCAGTGTTGACTTGCTAATCAGGTTCAAAGCTTCATTAGATTTACAGCAGTGATGTCCACGGCCTTCACGTTTGATTCACACATTCCTTATACTCTATGTACTCTCAATGGTATCACTTTAACCAGAAGTAAGAAGTCAAACTAAATCATGGACCTGGGATGTGAGTCTACCTTCTCTTCCTTCCATTCACCTGCATAGTCTAAATCACCCCTTCTCTGGAGCATGCCTCATCAGCTGTGCAGTGCAATACAAAGGGGGAGATGTTTTCCCACCCCAGAAACTCATCAACTTGAACCCTGAAGCATGACATCTGAATACCTTACTGCAAGAGCAGAAGCAGCTCACAACTGCTATACACGATCATTAACAACCTGCTTGCATTTCCAGGGTGGCCTCGGTGGATTAATATATGCACCATGTATTAAACCATCTGCCACAAAGTTTGACCCAGTCTTTCTCCATGGTGGCCAACTGCAAAGGTTACCCCTGAATGTTAAGAGGCAGGGTACACTTTCATTACATTTATCTGTACTAATTCTTAGTTTTATTATTGGTTCTTTTGTCCTCAACAGAATACCTTTTCAGGCTCTTGTGTCTCATATTTGTATAGCCTGGAGTCTAATGAAAATACATTTAATCCTCTATGTCAACTCTTTTAAAGTTCAGCATTAACCTTTCATAAAAATCAGGTTAAAGAAGAATGAACTTCACATTTCCTGAGAAGATGGGACAAGGTTTGATTACCAGCATATAGCCCAATGTACTTTTGTCCACTTTAAAAAATTGTCTTTAATGCAGTCAAACATTTAAAAGTTTTTCTTTTTTTTTTTTTTTTTTAAGTCTAGGTAAGGAACAAAATTGAGCCCCCTTCATACAGGACCAAGTTCTCCTCTCCGGAGATGCTGAGAGACAGCCCATATCAGGGAGTATGGAGACTGAAACTTTTTGCTTCCTTATGCTAGCTGGCAGCTCAGTGAATGGAAGTGCATCTGATGTCAGGTTACCTCATTATATTTATATATTTGCAGAGCAGGGGTTTTGGGGGGTAGTGGGGGCAGGGGGAGAGGGGAGATATTCCTCTGTGGTTTTTCAAATGAAAGCAACTTAGAAAATAACAAACTTCTCCTCCTTCCAGACATCTACTTCCAAATAAGCAATCAGTATATTAAGTGACACTGCTCTTAATAATAAACCCCTGGGATGGTATGCTATTAATTTAACTGTACTCTGAGGAATATCATCCGTTCCTTACCTAGGTTCTTAATCCAAGGCAAGGCTTTATTCCTTGCCTTTAGTTATTTATTTTCCTCAAGGGTCCCTTCAGAGGGAGTCAGCCAAACTCTAAGTGAATTGCTTGGATTTTTGAAAATCCAAATCTACCTTACTTTTTGCAAGGCCGTATTTGGTCATTTTTAGTTAGGTTTATATTGAACGTTAACTCAAGACACAAGTACTATTTTTTTCCTCAGAGGAGGTTTCTCAAATGGTGACCCTACAAACTCTGTATTGTTTTGTGATTCTTCAGAGTCTGACTTCTCTCAAAATTATGATAACAGAAGCTCACCAATCTAAAATCCAGGAATTTTCTGTGTATGTATACATGTATGCCCCTGCACTGCAGGCTCAGAGCAATACACTTGGAGGAATGCATCCTTAAGCACTCAGGGGTACCCTCAAAAGAGGCTGGAGGCCCTCCCACCCAGTGGTTTCCCAGTTCTCAGGTATGCCTACAATTTTTAATAACACTAACAGTAACATCGTAATTTATTTCCTTCATGTGCTTTGGACCTTCTGATTCACGGCACTTAAGCTTCTCAAATTTGCTTCAGCTGATTTTTCTTGGAGATTCAAATCACCATTTAAGTTGCAGCAGATCCCTATGAAAACTGTTTTGCATCAAAAATACAGGACAGGGAAGCCCAACTCTCCACATACTATGTCTTTCTCACTGCTTCTGATCTCCTTAGAGCACAGTTTCTGATACCCAAGGTACATAAACACACTGTGTATTTTCCCCATCTTTGGTTGCTTTTTGAAATGTCATCTGTTTGCCCTCTCCATTTCCCACTGGTCTTTAACATGTCTTCTGAGTTTCTGGAGACAGATTTTTCACTTTTCTAAAGGATGCCTTTTTAGTACTAATAAAACTTTCATACTTGTCTGCTTAATCACGCCAGCTTTACTGTCCCTTTTTTTACTTTTTTGTTTTTGGCTCAGAGGTATATGAACCATCTGTGCCTCGAAAACAGTTTGCTTAAATAGCCTCCAGGCAGATTTTATGGTTTTTAAGTTTTTTACTTTAACCTTCAGCCTGCTGTTAGCCATTTTCATCACAGTTTTAAAATCAGCCTCTTTTGGAAATGACTGTCACTATACGTAGTTTTCAGAAGTTACTGGAACTGGAAAGGGGGCCACTGACTCCAGCTGAACTGTACTGTGGTTTCCATTCACAGTCATCTGAGGCAGGTGCAGGTATGGTTAAGCTTGATAAGGGTCATCTCCTCCATCTGGCATCCTGAAGAGTGATGGAGACCCCTTTCACTTAGACTAGTCATGTCCATATCACCCAGTTAAAACCCAGGAATATTAAATCTGATTTACTTACCTGCCTTTTTATTTATCACCACAGGCCTATGACTTTGTCATTCTGATCCTAGGCACTCAATGAAATACCAGGCTGAAACAAAGAATCCAAAGAAAGGGCAGAGATTCCTCCCTTCCCGTCACACCAGTGTGCCAGGAGAAGCGCCCTCTGTTCACATGCCAGAAGACGTGCTGCTCTGTTTCCATTTTATCATAGTTGTCTGGTCTGGGGACCAGAGTGTCAATAAGCATTCCTCTTTGGTGGAGTGTATCATCCCCCAAACTTCCTGTCTGCCCTCACATGAATATTAACATAGCTCTATAGTTTCTCTCTATAACAAATCCACATCTCTGTCCACACTCAGCATCGTGGGGGGTTGGGGGGAAATCTTTCCATCTTAAAGTAGTTTACCCCATTTATTTTCAACCATCTAACAACATTTGTCAGACAATAATGACACTATTTCTCTCTCTCTCAAAGCAGGGCATTTTTACCCAATCTTTTCTCTGTGGTCACTGTTGCTTTTCTGATACATTTGATAACTAAAAACACTTGGGTTCTTACTGTTATCATTATTTTTATTATTATTATTTGTTTACAAAATGCTTTTACCTCCAGGAGTTACAAGCTGTCAGTTTACTCCCTGAAATGAATTAGTACTAACGTGCTAACTCTGTCATTTTGAAGTTGAGTGAAGAGTCAAGGAAGGCAGAGGCTAGCAGGCAAGGAACGAATCTCCAACGGTTGGTAGAATGAATGAAAGAATGAATGAATGACTAAATGGACACACAAACAATTGGATAAGTGAGATTATGGTTCTAGGGAATGTTCATTTGTTCAATTCTTTTCTTGTTTGCAGGTAAAATTCCATCCCTTCCCAAAGAACTTGAAATGAGCAAAGAAGGAGCAAATCAGGGCCAGGATTGGAAATCATGTTGCTGTGTTCTCAGCCCAGTAAGCTCTTCCTTCCCCTCTTCCCCTACTTGACACCTCTTCATCTCTCAGATTTCAGTTCAAGCACTACTTCCTCAGGGAAACTTTCAGATCTCCTGATTAGTCAAATCTCCCTATAAGAGGCCCTCACAGCACTGTGCCCACACCATCCCAGCACTTGCCACAGTGGCAATTTCACATCTGCATTAGTATTTAAATAAATATCTGTCCCCCACTGGAGTGTAAGCTTCGTGAGGGCAGGAACCAGGGGTTTTGTTGTTGTTGTTGTTGTTGTTGTTTGTTTTTTGCCACTATAGTTCCAATGACTAGTGCAGTGTCTGGCACATAGTAGCTGCTTGACAAATATTTGTTGAATTAATTAATTAATTACTGTGAAAGCTGCAGCCTCCAAGGTCTCTGCTCTTTTGGCCACCTAACTTGAGGTATTTAGCCTCAGACTAAATCACAATTTGTTTTAACACCCTCCTTTCCCTTCTGTTTAGCAGACACAGTTTTCAGCCACAGAGAAAGTGGCTTAAATGGGGGCGAGCAGGCTAACTCTTGACAGGGAACAGGAGCCTCATTCCATCACCCATCTAGTCCCAGGCATCTGCCTCCCCACATCCCATATGGTCCTTGGCCAACATCTCCCAAGCCACTTACACTGATGAAACTACATGCTGGGTTATCTGCTGTTCTAACTGCACCCTTGTTCCTCTTCCTAAATGAGTATATCTAACAGCTAACTACAATCCCTTTGTCTTAGCTCTGTGCAATCTCATGTTCTATAGACTCCAAAAAGAATAGAAAGAGTCAGCACTTTGGTCCTGGCACTAAAACCAACATTCTAATTATCGGGTTTGTCAAAGCAGCTGGTCCTGGGTAGAAGAGGTAGTTCATCTAAGGGCCCTATGATGAATGTTAACCACGTTTTTATCTTTCAATCCACACATGGGTTTCAAAGTCCTTCCACATGACAAAAGTCGATGGGCATGACACATTCACTGCGTAAAGAATTCAACCTCATGAGATCACCTCTCCTCTCTAGTGGACATTTGCTGGCACCTACCATCAGCCATCACTCTGACCTCTTCCCTCTTCAAACAGTTTCCAGATTTTCATTCTGGTAGCTTCTCTTCCCCCATGCAGCGTCCCATGGGCTTTAGAGGAAAATGAGCCCAACTCCAATGTCAGAAGGAAGCCCTGATTGGCTCAGGCTAATTCAAACATCCATTGCCCTGGTCATAGTCCCAAATTCAGGCATGAGCATGTGACCTAAGCACAGACAATGAGTGTGAGTTTCAAGACTCTTGCTTGGAATGCTAGGGCATAGGCACTCTGTCTTCTATTGGATGTGAACAAGGAGGCATATAGCCCTGATTGCTGCTAGCAGCCATCCCATGGCCTCTGGGGAGCTTGCATTGTAATATGGCCAACACTCTATACAGAAGAATATAGAGATGGGAAGAAATAAGACCATGATAAGATCACTGCACTGCAGGACCAACCTACCCTGAAGCATACTGTAGCTTAGGACTCTACAGTTTCATCAGATAAAAGATGTGTTTCATTGTTTAAATCAGTTTGAGTTGGGTCTTCTGTTATTTGCGTTAAAAATCCTGATACACCCTAAAAGTACATAATCACCAAATTAGGTCTACTCTTAGAATAAAATAAACTTTAGAGTGATTTAATCCAAAGATGGCCCCTTCAAAGTTACCATCTCCTTTGCCTCATGCTACTTTGAGGGGTAGAGCCTGAGAAGACTTACATATGCTATAGGTCTCCCAGAGAAAGAGTTGGGTTCTGCGTGGAGCTTGAGCTTGCCTCCTGAGGCCTAAACCTCCCCACTAGGTTGGGAGCAAGCCCTGTCAACCCTACAGAAAGAAAATTGCTGTGTCAGAACATTTAACCAGCAACGTCCATCCTCCCTTCATTTCTTCCCACAGTTTGCCAAAAGAAAGAAAGAAAGAAAAAGAAACCTAAATTGGTTCAACACACTTTTGCTACTGGGAAATGTTTCATAACTACCAATGAATAATTCAGTGAATATGATATTTTTAGTTTTCTATTGCCAGACACACCCAACTTTAATGGGAATGCTGTTGCCTTTCTTACTCTCCAAATCCCCTTTCCATCCAGGATCTTAAACGTATTATGACAGAGATCCAATCAACAACAAAAATCAGGTCATGTCACGTACCCTACTCAACACCTTCGAATAGCTGCCATCACACTTAGAATGAAATCCAAACTATTACCTCTCCAGCCTGCATGATCTGGCCCCTAACCATCTTGATCATTCAACTCCAGACACTCTGACCTTCTTGCTGTTGCTCAAAAATGCCAAGCCTGTTCCTGCCTGAGGACCTCTGCCTTTCACTTGCTCCCCCTCCTCTCTGGAACCCTCTGCTACAAGCTCTTCACTTGACTAGCTCCCTCACTTCACTTTGTCCCTACCCACACATCACCTCCTCAAAGATAACTTCTGTGACCATCAGATACAAAACAGCACCTCGTCACTAGTCATCCCCTCACCCTGCCTTTTCTTCATAGCATTTATCACTACCTGAAATTGTGTTAGATATATACATATTTTTAACCTGTATATTATCCATCTCCCTTAGAGAATGGAATGCAAGTCCCTTTAACGCAGGGATTTTTCTCTTGTTCAATGATGTGTCCACCAAACCTAAAACAGTACCTAGCACATTATAGGAGCTTAATATATCTTTTCATTTTATCTTCTAAGAATGAATGGATGAATAAGTAACAAGTTTTTTTTTTTTTTTCTCTTAAAAACAAACAAAAGAGCAGCACAGAGGCACTCATCTCTGGTTGGACAAATCTCCCTTGTCTTTAGCTACTTGCCCAGCTTTATCTCACCTATTCCTGGGTCTCCGTATCTCTAAATCCTTCAAAACCAACAACTTAAATTGCTCCAACTTATGACACATACAATCCTACAAATGATCACAGAAAGTGTCAGGGCCTTCAAAGGTTCTTCTTATAAAGAGTTGGATGTGCAGTCACAGAACTGCTCGCCATATTTTAAGTAATATGAAATCATTCTATCAGAACAGAATACAAGATAACACATCATGGGGCTTCCCTGGTGGCGCAGTGGTTGAGAGCCCACCTGCCGATGCAGGGGACACGGGTTCATGCCCCGGTCTGGGAAGATCCCACATGCCGCGGAGCGGCTGGGCCCGTGAGCCATGGCCGCTGAGCCTGCGCGTCCGGAGCCTGTGCTCCACAACGGGAGAGGCCAGAATGGTGAGAGGCCCGCGTACCGCAAAAAAAAAAAAAAGATAACACATCATTTATTGGATCCATATAGAAATCACCACTTTATCACGGAACGTTTGGCAAAGGCCTGTGAAGCAGACTAGCAGTCATCATACCTCAAAACTCTTATTACACACTGAACCCCCAAAATATACTTCTTGGGGTAGAAGCCTGCTCTCTTTATACTAATTAGCTAGTTATGAAAGTGAAACACTCAGTTTAAGTTTGTGTGACAAAAATTGGATGCAAAGTCTTTCATTTATGTCATAAATTTTACTATCTCTGTGGAAAAAAATAATAATTTCAAAGTCAAGGCAGTTGTTTTTCCACAGTCAAAAGTGGTTAAATACTTTTAAATACATTTCGACATATTTATAAAGGAATTTTTCTACATGCTTCCAAAGCTCTCTCATAAATCAGTGTAATGTTTCCAAGGCACATTTGGAAGTAAAAAATATATATCTACTAACTGTGTTTTCTTCTATTAGAAGATGAGTTAAGCAGAAAATACATTAATATCTGAATTTATAATAGGAGAGGTTAACCCTTAACCATAGCAAACTAATGAGGAATATTTTACCACAGAAGGAGTAATCAGGGCTCTTTTAACACTATGCAATTTGACATTTTGAGGACTTAATCAAGAAAGAATTTTATTCACCTATTTACTTTTCATCATCAGGATGCCTTACAAAGACAACACATGTCAAGCTCACCATTCTTAAGCTTAATCTCACTGCCTTAAGAAAATGTTAATTTCATTAATATCCCATAGCTTTTACAAATAGTTCTCACAGAAGTAACGCTACTACACTTATGTCATCTCCGGGCCAAATTCAGCTCAAACATTCAGAAAATATCAATATAGATATGGTGCGCTCTGAAGGCTGGACCTGACTAACCCTCTGTTAGCAATTCTGGGAGGTTGTGATTACTGGACACTGGCTTCTATCTCCAGCCATTGATTATCTCTATCTTTGTTAAAGACTACAGGAGTTTCATTTAACTAGAGTGCTCAGTAAATTGCAGCAGAGTTCAAGCATCTTTTATGGATTCATTAAACCATTGATCTGCCTTCTAGAGCTCGTAGTAGTGCCCCGCTCTGGCCCACAGCCTGTGTTTACAGAGAATGCAACAGACTGGCTTTGTAACCTCCAAAGGCAGTCTGTCAGGAGACATTAGATTCCGCTGTGTGCATGGCCACCCTATGAGTGGATTGTAACTTAGGGAATTTCCCATTCTCAGTCTGAGCGGCTGGGGCAGAAATTTCGTGGCCTTCTGTAGCAAGATTTTCTTTATTCCTTCCTAATCTGTGATAATAAAAACAAAGAGCAAAGAGCCCAAGAACAAAGAATTGCACGTGGCTTGCCCAGTTCACACTTTTGCTTATGTGTACAAAAGCTATCCAGAGGTACTGAGATGGGGGAGAAATAAAAATAAACACGGGTGTGCCTATAGTTTGCATCTCCTGCATATAGTTTGCATCTCCTGCATATGGCCCTCTTGGGTGTACTAGGTTTTATGACCAGACATTGAAAAAGTATATGAGAGAAATTCTGGACTCAAACTACTATCTTAAAATATCTCATAGCAAGCCACCTGGCCTGTCTTATGCATGCACTTTTTTAGACAGTTAACATTTTTAACAAAGCATTTGAATTAACAGAGCATAACTACAATCCCACGAAAATGCACAATCATCTCTCTTGGTTTATCTAGACAGTGCACTAAGCACTCTTAGAAACTTCTCTCCCCTCTAGTCATTACTAGTAAGGTCTCATGACACCTTCCTTTTAAAATCAGGCAAAAAGAGTAACTCTGTGCTGCACGTAGCTTATGACTAGAGAAGCACATGAAAATGACCCGTTAGATAATTCTTTAAAAGCTCATTCTTCAGATAAACCTGAACACTGTTAGCAGCAAGGTGAGAAAGTCGGCAAGACAATGACTGTATCAATAAGGAGAATGCAGGTCCCAAAAAACTAGATTCCCTTCCTGATCACCTGTTTCCCTGAACTGCCCACTACCCAAACAGACACCAGACTGTGAACTCGAAGCAAGCACATTCATCACTCTACAGCCCAGTCACCAGAGCACAATGCGGCTGATGCAATCTGCCACTGTGCTTAATGTTAAAAGGGAGCGTGCCTTTGAGATGGATTGGATAATTACCGGCAGTTGAGATGAGAAAAACTTGCTTTAAGTGTATAGCGGGAGCTATCACGGGGATGGCCAGAGACTGACCGAAATTAACATTCAAGCATCTATGTCAATAGCCCTGTGTATTGCTCTCCAGGTGACCAGATTCAGATCTATGAAAAGTACTCCCTCTTCCTTCTGCTCATTGGAAAGAAATAGTATTGGGGCTTGAAGCTATTTGGCGTTTTAATCATCTCTTCACATTTAATCTAAAATAACTAGTGTTACTCAGAAGTTGACATCTATTCTGGGTAATAGATTAAATTTATTTCTGTTTTCCCCACAACCTCTTCAAATGTAGCCCATTCAAAACTAGACGTGGCTGCTATTCCTTTCTTTCAGTACAAACTTGCTTGCCCCATTCTGTTTGTGTTCTGGGAATTCCTTAGACCAGTGTTTCCCAAGTAGTGGTCAAGTGTTCTGGTAAACACAAGATCACATGCCTCTCCCCCAGGCTTCTGATCAATGGCTTCCTAGGGCATTGGGTCCCACCTGGCCTGCAGAAGCTGTCCTGAGACACTTTCTGCCTTTCTTCAAGAGCCCAGGCATCACTTTAACCTGACCTGCATCTTATTTCTCTGGCCAGAATTCTCCTGTTCTACCCCCCACCCTGAATGTGTTTCAAAGGACTAACACCGTCCCTCCCCTCTGCTGGTGCTTTTTTCATAGGTTCTCATTTGCAGCAGCTCATCAACATTCCATCCCATATTTCAAAATATGAGAGAACAAGAAAACAGGTGGGTTTGTTGTTCTTTCCCCAAAGCTTCCAGAGGACACCCCTATTTGCTGCAACCAAAAGGGAACTAACTCAGCCACTGGCCTGCAGATTAAAGGCAGAGGCCATGCTATGTGCAGGCAGTGGGCAGGCTTGCAGCATAGACACTGCAGAAGCAAAGCAATCATCCCACAGGGCAGGGTGCAGGTACACAGACCCAACAGGCTCACTGGCGCCCCATAAAATCACGGTGAATCCACAGGAAGAAATCCAGTGCTCCCTAAGCATTCCTGTCAATCAAGAATATTTGCAAACAACTGGCAAAAGCAAGTCTGTGGCTTGAGCTTCAGGCAGTCAGGGGACATCAATTACAAGTAATTTAATGTCCTTCCCTAAACCTTCATGAATGATAGCCATTTTGCAAATTAAATCTTGAAGATGTTTAAAGGAAAAAATAGTAGACAGGTTAATCACAAGATTAACAAGGCAATTGTTACACATTTCTTTTGCACTAGTAGGTTCTGTAATGAAGTCTGAAACTGAGAATCTTCCCCAGGATATATTCAAGTTTAATAAAAAGACCAATAGTCTAAATAAATGTAACTCCAAATAATATGATGATACATGCTGTGTATCCAGGGATATAGTCTGAAAGTAAAGGAAATGCTTATTATACAATATTCCCCTCGTTGAACATTTATTATTATCATGATTGTTAGATCTTACTGATATCATCTGCATATGTTGTTTCTATCTATATAACCTTTTTATTTTTAATTCATCCTTATCTATTATCTACATAGGTTTCTTTCCCCTATAGTCTGTGGAGGAACAGCAACACTGTGATATTGAGGAAGTATTTCCATCTATTCTTGTCTCAAGTTATGGAAAAACTAGAACAAGGAAGCAAACTTTGGTACTGATAGGAATTTTTGTCTATTACTAAAGTATCGATGCCACTAATCCACAAAGAACACTATAAATTTGGTATCTGAACAAGGAAAGAAAACAATCATTCTTTACATTGCCTGCGTTGGACATCTGTCTTGAATTTTGATTTCTCGCTTGATCTGTGGGCGTCAGTTTAGACAAGAGGATATTTCCTATGCAGAAGGAAAAAGATCAAACACAGGATATTTGGAAATGACTACTATTTGTGATCTTGTTTGTTACTCTTGTTTTAAGTGGGATAATGGTTACAAGGCATCAATCCCTTAGGAAAGAATATTTTTAAGTGTCTGTTATTGTGCAGAGTAAAACTGGTATTAGTTGGACTAAACACTTCAGCATCTCTTGCAAAACCACTAAGGAGTCTACAACTTTCCAACTCCTAGGCAAATCACTAGGTTAGAAATGTTCTCAGGTTCTTCTCTACTTGTGGCCTCAAGAAGGGGCTGGGAAAAGAATGAGCTATTAGTTCCCTGAAAAGTCTCCAGTGCATCAAGTAATGAGATTGACATGCCATTGTTCGGCTGATGCCCATAGACTACAGAAGTATTTTTCTCACCCGTTGTTTCAAACACTTTTGAGTCAACAATTGAGGCTGATGGGGATAAGGATTCTACAAAATATGATTATGGATTAATACTGTGTACTTCTTAGAGCCAACATCCTGAACTGTGTACCCTAGTAGTTAGGTTCCTTAAATGAATACAGCTGTGACCGTTCTAGCAGAAGCATTCTGAAGAAAGCGTACATACTTACAGTAATCCAAACTACTCTTCGAATTAAATTTTAAATTGGTTTAAAAATATAACCTAGATGCCATAAAGGGTTAACTTGGCTTCAGTCCATCCCACCTTACCTCACAGCACCAGGGTTTAGGAGAGAGGGATGTGACATTCTTACTTACTCCATCAAACACAGAGACCTCTGGAAAAAGGTTTGAGAAGCAAATGAAATTTAAAGAGCCAATTTTCAGTGGGCCTTCATTTTGAGAGCTGGGCTATTTTTGTCCTTGTTTTTAGCAGAAAAGCAGTTCCTGCCTCTATCCCCAAGCATCTGTGACGAGGATAGCAGGGGAAGCACAGACACAGCTGTCCAAATTACATTCACAAATGCAGGTGTTGCTCAGACACAAAACAGAGGTCAGCTGAATACTGCTCCTAATTAGCTACCTTTTCTACTAGGATTTTTCTTTGTAAAGTTATGCATGCAATTTGGGTTCAACTTAGAGACCATTTTTAGATCCCAGCATGCTATCCACCAAGAAGTGGGCTGTCATTATAAAGCATAATTTACAGCATAGTTAATTTTACATGTTTTTTTAGATTCTACATTACACCTAAGGCAAAATTCTGTTCTGCGTACACATTATTCACTGTTTTCCACCCAGCTCTCATTATTTAAAAGTGTAGAATTTAGCCAGAAAATCTTTTAGGTAGGGATGGGAAGAATTCTGCCCTCTTTCTAAGATTAAGAAAGTCCACAGTTTTAATAATGAGGACTAAAGACTTTGTCAAATGATACAAGAACATAGTAGCTATTTGCTATTGTCTTCAGTGGGGAACACCCTGAGGCTTATTACAGCAGTTCTTAGAAATGGCAGGATGGAGACTGGTATCTAATACAATCCATTAGGAAACCCAAGCCCTAAATGAAATGACCACAAAATCCTATCAGTTAACAGAAATGCAGCAGCTGTACATGTTTATTGTAATACAATAGGATATTGTTGCAGAGATAACACTCTTAAAATTAAAAAAAAAAAAAGAATCCAGCAAGTGATGTGACCAGTTTATTTCTCTATTTGAAAAACGAGAATGTCTAGTGTGGCAGAACTTTGGAATACATAAATAAGCATGAAGATTGCAGAGAAGACAGGTATTGTATGTACACTAATGGGCTGCTGGGATCAGCTCTCAAAGTCACTGGCTAAACTTCAAGCCACTGCAACTCCCAGGTTTTGCAGGATGTTCAAAGAACTACCCCAATAACTCCTTGCAGGAAGTGAAAAGTAATGGTCTTTCTCCCCTTGCTGGTTTTACCTACTATAAATATTCCCAATACTAATTCCTATCTTGGCTTCCAGTTATCTATTTTTCAAAACTGTATGCTGTGGAAGTTTAAATTCAGTTTGACCTTAAACTTGATAATTACAAATACGTACACATTGTATATATGATATATATTATACATATATATTATTATGAACTGTTTTTTCAAATTGAATCAGGTGCCTTTCATCAAAGGCTTAAAAAGTTGGATCACTATGCAAAGTGTAACATGTATCACAGGGATTGTGACAAATTCATCTTGCTTGATTTTATTCACTACAGGCAGTTCATCAAGATTCAGACGCATAACCCTTCAGAATCATAGAGAGACAAAAACCCCGGTTCTATAGCCATCTTCTGGGATGGAATGCAAAGTATTTTGTTGTGGTAAGTAAGGCTTTGAAGATGAAAGCACTGGGTCCACTCTTGTGATTGTTACCCCAGTGCTCAGCATTAAAAACGGGAGCCCCAGGGTCTCAGAGATCATTTTAATCCCCCTATATTAAAACAAAACGTGTCTCCCATGCGTTGCTCTAACTACCCTCCTCTGAAGCTTCACCGGCCCCTCCCAAGGGAAAGTGAACTGTTGACTGTCCCAAAAGAATTCCAGACAATTTCCTTACTTGCCTCCCTGTTCCAGTGAAGATTATGAGCCTAATTCTTAGAGACTGCTACTAAAATTCCACCCCGCTGAATTCTGCAGCCTAATTCTTTCGGCATTATGTTTTTTGGCAGAATAACGTGACCCAAATTTGCAGGAGATAATTTGCTGCAACAGTGCTTCTTGCAATGCAGTGAGCGCAAAATTAGCATTTCAGGATTACAAATAAGACTTTAAAAAGTAGTAATTGTTTGCTTCAGAGAAGGACAGATTTTGATCTTATATTATGGAAATGGAAATGCTTAGCAAAATGTGGATGATTTTATGAATTAAGGAAGATTTACAGATCAATGGAAAATAATCAAGAACTAGCAATTTATTTCAGTAATTGGTGGCAAAATGCAATAGCGGTTCTTAAAAGATTAAGAAATTAGCTGTGTGTGTATGTGTGTGTTGATTGTAAAAACATCATGCATTCCATTTCCCATCAATGGTGGCTAATGCTATTCTAAAAGGACATTTTTATATCTGAGATGTCTTAAAACAAAACAAAACAAAGAAACCATAACTATGGCTGTTCCTGTGTTCATCCACCATGCTTCTCACAAACGCTTGGCTGTGTGAGCAAGGTTGGTTCAGGTATTCATTATTTCATCTTTTCTCAATATCAATCAACTTTAATGTAAGGTGTCAAGAAAGACTTGACGTTTTTCTTGATTAGAATTTGTGGATCAGATTTTGGAAAGAGCCAGAGCAATATTCGCAATGGGAACAAGTATAAAACTGAGTGGACTAAAGCTTTCTGGCCATGCTTCTGTGGCTAGTTTCTCAGCCTTGATAAGAAATCTCTACCACTTATCTTTCATGGACCCTAGTCTAGTACTCTACTGCTGGAGAGACACCGTAACTTAGGATACCAGCTGCGACCACCATGTCCTCATCAGATTCATTCACCCTCTCAGAATTCAAACACCAAGACAAGAGAAACTGAAGAGCAGGTTACACATTAGAAGAGGGTTCCTTATTCCAGAAGGTTAAGCATGACAGAGAAAGAGAACAGACAAAACAGAAAGAATAAAAGTACAGGGTGCGCAGTGATTTCGTCTAGAAGCTAAGAGGCGCATGCGCACAGGGTGGTGAGGCCTGCGTGGGCCGCCTCTCTCTACGGTGCTCTTACCTTATTTCTCTTGAAGTAGGCTCGTCGGCAGGCCGCAAAGCACTTCTCGCTGCAGAAGCTTTTCACCTCACTTCCCATACTCAGGGAATAGCGCTTGATTCCCACTTTCTGGCACCAGGCACACATTATTTGTACATTTGACACATCATCTTCTATAATAAAAGTATAAGAAAAATGTTCATATCAGAAGCAAACATCCCTTCAAACTTAGACACACCCTGAACCTCACAGAGCTACTTGAGGTCTGATCTTAATTTCAGTACCTCACCACTTTCTGACCTAGTAGATAGCCAGCTCTTGGGGGGAAGACTCAGTGCTTTTTTCTTTTTCTTTTCTTTCTTTTTTTTTTTTTTTTTTTTTGGTTGTCTCCTAAGTTTCCAAAAGACATCATTTATTTAAAAACCAGACCATGACTGCAGAGCCATGAGGATTCCTAGCACTTGGTATCCTGGTACAAATGCTTATTCTGCCTGGTTAAACCAGGCTCAGTACTAATGAAGCTTGTAAAGAGACCCATTTCTTCAAAGGTACTGCTGACAGCCTACAAGATTCACACTGGGTGGGTCGCCCAGTGCTAACCTACAAATGTGATGCCCTCATGTGAACTTGGACAGTCAGGAGCCAGGCTCAGTCTTGACCTGTTCCCTATTACTGTTACATGAAAGGGGGTGTTGTTCACTCTTGCAATATAATGGTTCCCGATTGATACTGTTACTCAAAGAAAGGAAAGATGTGAGTGGCCATCTTCTCACGATGAAAAGGCACCATCCTGGCTCACACAACAGTCTGCTGTGATACAGCCTTCCCGCACTGCTGTCCTCGGGGAGGCGCAGGCCTGATTTAAATTCCCCTCCATGTGATATGGTTCGTGGTCCCTGGATGGAGGAATGGTAATGGGGGTGTCAGCCATGAGGCCTGAGGTCACACGTCTGCCCAGATCATTCTCAGCCAGACTGGTGGTCCTTGTAGCTCCTGTAGCACCTGCCACCCATGTCATGGGAATGCTCAGAATAATGTTAGGTGGTATGCAGATATTTTCAATATTTAAACTACTGTATTTCTTTTCCTTTGTAGGAGAAGAAAACAAGTTTTACTAGCACAACAAAACCAGGATATCACAAATACTACTGCTTAAAACAAAGAAAGGCTTTTCAAGTGAGTCAGTTAATAAAATATATTGAGGAAATCATAGTGCAGGTGGTAAGACGCTGTAACAAAAATGTGATGGTGATATTCAAATGACTGAAGTCTGGGAAACAGTGGTCTCTTTACAGGGAGTGACTGTAGGAGAGACTACAAGTAGAAGTCTAAGAAATATTTTCTTGTTGCCTCCTAGGGGCTTTCACTATATCTTACGTTTTCTCAGTCTTCCCCATTGACTGTGTGTGTCTGTGTGTGTCTGTGTGTGTCTGTGTGTGTGTGTGTGTATGACTCATTGCCACTATTAGGTGCATCTCTTCCTCCTTTATCAATTTTTTTTGTACTAACCCAGACTCATGCTCCAGACATGACTGGTAATCATAAAATCCCCAACAAGCTCTGGTATAGTGTTGTCTGATTTCTGAATAAAATCCCCCAAAGACTAATTGCTAAGCAAGGCCTGGTCCATGAGTTGTTGACATATTCATGGTTCATAGAGTCTGTCATGCAATCATTCCATTTCCAGGGAAAAGATTTGGTTTGAGGCAGTGTGGTCATCAGCTTGCAAAATTAGAAGCAAACTAATTTGTAGTGCAGTGATAACGGCATTTTTTCCCCCTGAGTGTCATCACTCAGAACTATGTAAAGCATTTTATTTACCTTAATGGAATAAGTGTTGTCATTTTAATGATCATTTTTATTTCACAAATTACATGTTGTAATTTATTGTTAATTATCAAATGAGACAGTGTAAAAGGCAACCTTTGATGTTAATCAAACATTTTTGATAACTTTCTTTAAATGGAGTCATAACATGAATTCAAATGTCATACAATGACTGTGTTTAATTATTTATTCTATTCAAAAAAAAGATTTATTTATATTTTGTATGATTTCTAACATGGCATCTGTCTACATACAGACATTTTACATGGTATGAAAAATTAACAAGACTCTATAATTTACCTTAGAGTATGGAGGAGTTTTAAAAATTAAATTAGAAAGACTATATTTAGAAAATAATCATCTATCATTACTAAACTAACTAGCACTAATAGTTTCTATTTTCCCAATCGATTAGCTGCTTTAAAATCTTAAATTCCTGAAAAAGAATATGATACAGCAGAACTCTCACAAATGATCCATTGGCAATAAGCTTGATTCTGGTGAAATCTGTAGGGAAAAAAAGATTTTATGGGGGAAATTAGTTGGCCACAGAGTTCAACGAGGAGACCCCACTTCCCAAGGATCCACTTTAGAACGTGCATTAGGTTTCCCCTTTCGGTTTCTTCCTTTCAATAGTCTGCTTTGGGGGAAAAAAAATGTAAGTGTTTTAGTCCTAGATCTTTAACTATCATAGACTAAAACTGAGATGTCAGAGGGTGGAGAGCAAAGCTATAAGAAGACTGGGCAGCGGGCCTGAGCTCTGGCCTGGCCTGAAGGAATGGTGCCTGGGGCAAAAAGGCCGCTCATGGGTCTTTCTCACGGAGTAAATCCATCATCAATAACACAGACCTACTTGTCTTTTTTTAAGGGGAGGCAAGGATAGTTTCATACAACAGAGATAACAAATAAACAAAAAGTAGAATTTTAAAGCAGGTTATTTTTATAAATCATTTGTACTACAAAGTAACAAAACGGGAAGATGAGACAAAAGAAATTGCGTACTTTTGTATCTGGCAGTTGGAAAACTCTTAGGATGGTGGTTAGGATCTGCCTTGTTAAATAATTCAGTATCCCCGTCCTTTTTTCACAAAATTCTGTTTCATAAAGGCAAACCCTTTAGAAAACTTCCATCAGATACCTCCTTTTCTGTCACCAAACTGCTATCAATAGCTAATGCTCCAAAGAAGAGTCTGATAAAGGGATTATTCCAAAAGTTCAAGAAAACATTTTCAGATATCTCAGATACTCTAGTCTTATAAAAGTCATTTTTATTAATATATTTAAGAAAGTAAGAAAGAACTGTGATTATTAAAATTAATTTTGTCAGCTAAAACTTAGCTCAAAATTCTCCCACCAGACATGAGATGGTGCCCCATCTTAAACAATATGACTGCACCCCTAGAAAAGTGAGCTCTTCTTAAGTGCTTAAAGCCAAGGGGATTGGTTCATTTCAACAACTGCATCTTTTTTTTTTTTTTTTTTAAATCTGAAACCCAGGAATTGTGTGCATGCTTTATATTAGCAAAATAAAGGGCCCAGCCCTTTAGCTTTTTGAACCTTATCTGCTTTCAAAACTTTTTTATTTAAAAAATATTTCTTCAAACTAGGGAAAAACCTGATTTCTTATATTTAGGCAAAAGGTCCCAGCCATTAGGGATAAGATTACCTCAAAGAAAATTCACATAACAGATCTTTCCTTATAGCCATTATTAGCCCATGTATTTTTCATAATGAACAATGCAGCAACAAATGCAAAATGCTTACAGCATTAAATCACATTCCCAAAGTGAATAGTTTATATAACATAATAAATTTTTCACATGATAATATCATATAAATATGCATCAGTCAAAATATGCATGTTTCAGTTAATCATGAAAAGTTTGTACCACCTCTTTAGGATTTAATTAAGCAAAATATTTAGGGCATTTTCTTTCCAATCAAATGTTCAAAGAGCTATAGAACATTATTCTACTTTACACCCCAGAAGGAGAAATTTAGATTAATTACTCTGAGATAAAATCAAAATTGTATTTATTTATCATAGTGCAGAGAAGTATGAAGTCAAGCATTTCTGGAATGCCTTGCTGAAGCTGTTTGAGAGACTGCTTTATCTGGTGACTTAAAAATAAGGATGGCCATTCTACGGGCATTTTAATTGGCTATGAACATGCATACTAGCTTACCTGACCAGAGCCCAAATAAAATCAGGAGGGCCTTAACGGATCCCAAGTGATTAAACTGTAGATTTACCACCCCTCTGTAACTTTCATGGGAATCCAAGACTGAGGAAAGAAGTGTGAAAGTATCTGCTGGTGATGTTTCTCTCTTCCAACAGTTCCTAGAATGCACATGTCCAGATAATCATTTCAAGACTTGAATTATATGAGACAAGCTGCAAGACAATCTGAAGTGATTCCTGTGTGTTCTCCACGCCATGAGATGAAAGCACAGGTAACATTCTATCAATCTATTTGTTGAAGAAGCTATATTTAAGAACAGAATAAAGATATGGCCTGAAAGGCAGGCAAAAAACTAAGATTAAAGTTTGCTTTCTCTGCAGCCCTTCTTGGAATAATTGAATTCCAAAAACTTTAAGGCAGTCTGATTTAAAAGTCTCTATAGAGACTCTAATTTAAGAGTCCTTTAGAAGCTTCTGTACAATTCCCTGTGTTCCAGAAATAAACATAAGGGAGACCCAGAGGAAATCTGGACCACTGAGTCAAAAGGAAAATAATGATAGTTAGCCATTATTTACTATTTAATAGGTGCCAGGTACAGTGCTAAATTCTTTAAATCCATCACTTAATCTTAATCACAGCCACTACCCCGCAGGCAGGCACTCACATTATCCCCATTGTGCAGATGGGGAAAGTGAGGTTTAGAGATTAAGTGATTTGCTCCAAACCACACAGCCAGTACAAACCAAAGCCAAGATGAAGACCAGGGCATCTGATTCTAGAGCCCAAGCTCTTGACCACTACACCTTAGAGACCACAGCCTTTCTAAATGGGTGAGATTATACACCATGCACACAGACGTCCCTCCACAAAAAGGACTAAAAGGTGTCACAGACTCTGCTACTTACACAGCACACTGCTCCATGACACACTAATAGACAAAGAAAATGGAATCCAAAAGGTCAAAAAGTCTTTGAGGAGACAGCTGAAGTGTTAATCGACATTTGTTGACTGATTTTTTTAAAAAACAAGTTAAAGGCCCAGAGTGCAAGCCTTTACTTCTTTATGACTATGAGACTTGGATTTGCTGCAAACATTCTGTTTGAACTTTCACCAGCAAGTGCCACTTGAACATTAAATGATGACACAGAACCAATATACCTGGATCTCAGGAAGCAGTCATTCTACTCACAGGCAAGCAATACTCTTCCCAGCTTTTTCTTTTGTAAGGGAGGGCCGTCACAGCAGGACATGAATAAGACTGACTTTCCATGTGGGTGAAGTGGGGAACCACTTACATGTGTAACTTCAAAGATGCCAATAAGAATATCCTAGCTTCAAAAAGTATCCTCAACTGCTCACAAAAATTTAATTTTACCATTAGAGAGTAATTTCCTGGGCTAAATATTTCTTAAATCCTATTAAAACACAAATTCCCTGAAAGCAAGAAGGCTCGATATGTATTTGTCTATAGTGATTTGTGCTTTAAAATGAATGATTCTTTCTGAAGAACAAGTTTTCACAGAGAGTGAGGAGAAGGACTAAGGACAGGGCTCCAATGAGAAAAGAGGAGGGCAGAGATGGGAGAGGCTAGGACAAAAGAAGCCTCTGGTCACTACTTTGCTAATGTCTAGCCCTGGGCATATAGGTAGAGCAAGCTGAGGGCTGCCAAGTAAAGGCAGAGTGGACAGAAAAACTACTGCCTGATCATACTGTAGCACAATGTCAGATATTTCCAGAATGACTTTTAGATGTGAATTTAAAGCACAGTGGAAGTTGAAGGAGGTGGGAGGAATGGCATATCGCTAGGGATCTCTAGAAAAGAAAAGCAACAGGCGGATCCACTTATTACAGCTCAAGGGGGTGACTTTTTGTTAAGCAAATGAGGTAACAAATATATACTCCTTCGTGAACCTAAGTCACTATTATTTGAAAGACATTGTGATGGAGTATGGAGAGATGGAGACAGAGGAAACGGGTGAAAGTATTAATACTGCCCCTTCTAGTTGTGTGATGTGGGCAAGTCACTTAAGGGATAGTAATGCCCACCCTAACTCTAGCTGTGGTGAGGATCAATCGAGAGAAAGTAGGCACATTCTTCATGTAAATGAGCCTGCCTTAGAATTACTGGCAATTAGAGCCATAAGAAAAGGGTAGGTGTCACAGCAAAGGAAAACATAAACAAGACGAAAAGACAACCCTCAGAACGGGAGAAAATATTTGCAAATGAAGCAACTGACAAAGGATTAATCTCCAAAATTTACAAGCAGCTCATGCAGCTCAGTATCAAAAAAACAAACAACCCAATCCAAAAATGGGCAGAAGACCTAAATAGACATTTCTCCAAAGAAGATATACAGATTGCCAACAAACACATGAAAGGATGCTCAACATCACTAATCATTAGAGAAATGCAAATCAAAACTACCATGAGGGGCTTCCCTGGTGGCGCAGTGGTTGGGAGTCCACCTGCTGACGCAGGGGACACGGGTTCGTGCCCTTGTCCGGGAGGATCCCCCATGCCGCGGAGCAGCTGGGCCCGTGAGCCATGGCCGCTGAGCCTGCGCGTCCGGAGCCTGTGCTCCGCAACGGGAGAGGCCACGACAGTGAGAGGCCCGCATACCGCAAAAAGAAAAAAAAAACTACCATGAGGTATCACCTCACACCAGTCAGAATGGCCATCATCAAAAAATCTACAAACAATAAATGCTGGTGAGGGTGTGGAGAAAAGGGAACCCTCTTGCACTGTTGGTGGGAATGTAAATTGATACAGCCACTATGGAGAACAGTATGGAGGTTCCTTAAAAAACTAAAAATAGGACTACCATACAACCCAGCAATCCCACTACTGGGCATATGCCCTGAGAAAACCATAATTCAGAAAGAGTCCTGTGGGCTTCCCTGGTGGCGCAGTGGTTGAGAGTCCGCCTGCCAATGTAGGGGACACAGGTTCGTGCCCCGGTCTGGGAAGATCCCACATGCCACAGAACAGCTGGGCCCATGAGCCATGGCCGCTGAGCCTGCACGTCCAGAGCCTGTGCTCCACAACGGGAGAGGCCACAACAGTGAGAGGCCCGCGTACCACAAAAAAAAAAAAAAAAAAAAAGAGTCCTGTACCACAATGTTCATTGCAGCTCTATTTACAATAGCCAGGACATGGAACCAACCAAAGTGTCCATCGACAGATGAATGGATAAAGAAGACATGGCACATATACAATGGAATATTACTCAGCCATAAAAAGAAATGAAATTGAGTTATTTGTAGTGAGGTGGATGGACCTAGAGTCTGTCATACAGAGTGAAGTAAGTGAGGAAGAGAAAAACAAATACCGTATACTAACACATATATATATGGAATCTAAAAAAAAAAAAAAAGGTTCTGAAGAACCTAGGGGCAGGACAGGAATAAAGACGCAGATGTAGAGAATGGACTTGAGGACACAGGGAGGGGGAAGGGTAAGCTGGGACGAAGTGAGAGAGTGGCATAGACATACATACACTACCAAATGTAAAATAGATAGCTAGTGCGAAGCAGTTGCATGGCACAGGGAGATCAGCTCCGTGCTTTGTGACCACCTAGAGGGGTGGGGTAGGGAGGGTGGGAGGGAGACGCAAGAGGGAGGAGATATGGGGATGTATGTATATGTATATCTGATTTACTTTTTTACACAGCAGCAACTAACACACCATGGTAAAGCAATTATACTCCAATAAAGATGTTAAAAAAAAAGGGTAGGTGTCAGCTGTGTGCAATCTGGAGAGGCCCAATGAGCAGGTGCCAGTCTCTTCAATCACATCCCCCACCAATGGATGACATCTGTAGACTCACTAACTCTGAATACAAAGAAAAACCCAGTAATTGGTTAAATTTCAATAATTCAGGCTATTTAAGAATAAAGCCATTAGATTTAATAAAAGCTTCACTTACATTTATTCTTTTTAAAAATTACTTAACTTGAATTAATAGTTGACAGGGTGTTGCCAAATATATCACTGTACTGCCAGATATTCTGTAATTAATAGATGGGAATTCTTTGTAATTATCACATCAACTATCCACACATGGGTGGATCTTTCTACACACCTGAGAAGTTTGCTCTTTTAAGAAATATCATAGTAACAACTGAAAATGTCTGCCACCTTGGTAACTGAACTATCAGAAATTGCCAGAGAATAGAGTCTGAATTAATACAGTTTTATTGCACTTATTTCTCATTAAAAGGAGAGATGCAGTTAAATGATAGCGGGTTCCATACAATTATGATTCTTTATAGTACCTAAAATTATCTCTATTTTTCTTTTGGAAATAGAATTATTTGAAGTGATTTCAAGATTTTAAATAGTCAACACCCCTCTAAATAGAGTAGTACTTAACCCCAAAATAAAATCTAAATTACTATATATAAACTAAAATTTGGTTCCAGTATGTAAAAGGAATGAGCACATATTACACAAAATGACAGGAAAATGATGGAATTTAAAATTAATTTTCAATTTTCTAATGGGAGTTTTCCAGCTGATTTTAAATTTTTTATGTATATGATACATATACATGGGGTGTATATATATGTGTGTGTGTGTGTATATACATATATATATATATATATATATACAGGTCACACACACACACATATTTGTAAAAGATGTGACTTCAAAATGAATTAAACATTTACATCCAGGTGCAGGTCCCTGTGTTATGTCACTGGTCAAGAATGATGAGTTGACTAGGACATGGCCCTGCTCCCAAGAGAACAGGCAGAAAAGTGTGTGACCCATCATTTGACAGGGAGAATGTGATAAGAGAGGAGTTCAGAAGCCTCTTCCAGCCTAGACAGCACAGCTTGTGAGTTGGGTCTTGAAGGATTTGGAGCGGGAGAAAGTTCAAGAGAAGGAGGGAAAGGACAGAGGACCAGCAGGAGCCAGGAAGTGGCAGACACACTCAAGGATGGGGAAGAGCCCTGCAGCAGCTCAGCTACCACAACTGCATGAAGAGAAAAGTAGGAATTAGACTGGGGCTGGTGGGGCCTGCATGAGGAGTCCCTTGAATATCCTCTTGCTCTGGGGTGGGAGGGGCTCCTCTTCATTCCACAGGTAATGAGGAGCTCCCAAACATTTCTCACAGGACATGACAGGAGCAGAGATGGGCTGAGAAATGTTACCCCAGCAGGGTGGATCACAATTCAGAAGACTGGACTCTTGTTCCACATCTTAGAAAAAAGCAACATGAGAGCAGCCTCAATGACTCATTCACTTTTGTGTGTTCAGTGACTAGTACATAGCAATGCTTAAGCTATGTTGAATGAATGAATAAAAGGATGGATGGATGGATGGATGGATGGATGCAGAGGAAAGGAGATGAAGTTCTGAACCCATAGAATAACATTTCTAACGGTAGAAATGAAAAGGAAAGGACAGATTTAAGAGTGAGACCTAAACAATCACCAAAATATAAGAATGTAACTCACCCAAATTCAGAGAATTCTTCTGCCTGTGTCTCTAGTCAAAGCATACCAGGGAAAAGTCCAAAGAGTTCTTTGTGAAAATTGACTCTGTAGTCAAATTCAAAGCGAATTTGCTTTACTTCCAGTGTCCCTTCCTCCCTTATTTTCTCAACATTCGAACAAAGAAGGTAATAAAAGGAGAGATCCCATAAAGTCACAAAATAGTAATTCTCTCTTGAGTACCATACTGAATTTGGATTCTTTAACAGACACTACTAAGCACATGACCTTGACATTAACTTAAATACTTTCACTGATTAGCCAGAGTAGGGACTTCTGATAAGTCTCCTCGACAATCTCACCTCCACGTCTCAGTACTCATTATAGAGAGTTTGTCTTCCCTATGTACCCACCCTAAGAAGCTGGAATAAGAAAGGAAGAGGATAGAACTTAAGAGTAAGGAAAACCCAGAATCCTCTATGCAACGTTTCCCAAAATACACCCCCCACAGAACACTAATACTATGGGATACTTAAAGGGGTGTTATTTTTTAAAGACTTCCATGGTCAAATATGTATGGAAAACACTGGGCTAAACAACAAGTTCTTTACTGTAAGACTTTTGGGCTCCACCAATGTGTAATTAGAAATCTTCAAGAGGTAGATAAGAATGGCTGTATTTCACAAATTTGACCAGGGACAGGTATTTTCACAGAGAACCCACAAGACTGGATTTCTAAGGATGTCTCCCTGGGATGTTCTGCTCTACTACCCTACATTAGTGCTGAAGCATGAGCACTTCCATGTGGGCCATTAATTATCAGGAAGGTTTCTCCTCTGTTGCCCAGAATTGGATCCTCCATTGCCAGGAGTTTTGTCTGCACTGGGCAGAAGGACAAGTCCAGCAGCCATGTGGCCAGTGCTGGGTTTGCTGACCAACACCCACCAGCCCTCAATAAACACCACCAGACTGAATAAAGACACCCATGGTCCACTAAGTCCTGTGGTGTCTGCTATAGGCATCATATACAGAGAAGGCAACCCTTTTCCTGGAAAGTCCTACAGAGAAAATGGCAGAAATCAATAATAAGGCAATGGGAGAGTAACACTGCTCTTAATAGACTGGATAATTCATGTTCACTGGCTGGTTGCAATGGAAAAGAAGCTTGAGTAAACTCTTGTCCCCCATCCCTGAGTCCTGGATTTGGCCCCCTGTCCAATCTCAGGTGCCCTGGGACAATGATGGGTTTGCTCTCCACCGGACCTTTCTCTCCTACATGGCTAAAGTCCACACACTGAGTCCCAGCATCTAGCCAACAAATGCACATGATTAGGGACAAGGGAGCAAGGTCAAAAAGTGTACACGAGCACATGCATCACTGCTGGAAAAGCAATTCCAAGACACTGCCCTGCATAGAGGGGCATCATCTCCAAAGAAACACAAATAGCAGCATATTAGGACTAAAGGGTCAAGCTGCTTTATATAGGACTTCAGCGCAGGAAAAGTATACCCATTACCCACTATTTATCTGAAGGGCTCATTTCCCCTTCTGAAATCTGGCTGTCCCATTAATTACACTTAATGGGCCCTGCAGTGGTTGACAAATCTCCCCAGAGGGGAAACCTTAATTGTAGACAACGGATTCATTTATTTACTCTACTTTGTGCTAGGCACTATACTAGGGCCTGCAAATATGCTGGCAAACAAGACAGACACGATCCCCATCCTCAAGGAGGTTTCCATGACTGCCCCTAGCATAAAATGCCAACATGCAGTAGGAAAGGACCGTGGGAAAACCAGGCCTGCTCCCAGGGCTCTGTCACCACTGGGGGTGTCACAGGAGCCAGGTGTTCTTGGTGACCACAAAGCAGGTATAAGCAGCCCCACTGTGACTGACCAGCACACCAAGTCCCACCTCTCAGCATTCCAGGTAGTTCTACTAAGCAGCATACCTGCTGGGGCTACCATCCTAGGGGAGGGGAACTGACAGGCTAGAGACCAGGGGGTCAAAGGGACACATGGGGAGGGTAAAGCCTTCGCATCAAGCACCACTGTCTCCTCCTCAGCCCCTCCTCTTCAGTCTCCTTCAGCAGACTGAAGAATGGGAAGAACTTCACTCAACTAAATTTGTTAAAAGAACCAAGATGAACCTGCTGGAACACTGTCAAAAAGATAATTTACTCAGCTCTTCACCTTCCCATCTTAAAATATTCATTTAGATTTCTTGAATGAGAATGATGAATGATTGAGGGGCTCTCTGAAGGGGCCCCATGCCAATCCCTACTTGGGAATGTGATGGGACATCACGTGCCAGAACAGCCCCACTATGGGAAAGGGGGAGGGTCACACCCACTGAAACCTTTCAGAGTCCTCGCTTCTCTCTGCACAGTCCCCTTGGGCCATAGTATTTATGCACTCCTGTGACTCCAGCTACCATCCATAAGATGAAGATTTCCAAATCAACACAGTTACTTCTCAGTTTATTTCCAACTGCCTCCCAGCATCTTAACCTGTCATGTCCAAAGCTACATACACACCTTTCCCCTAACCTGTCCCTTCACTGTGTTTCCCATCTCAGTTCCTGGCCCATGCAGTCATGCAGTTACCCGCTAGCAGAAATCTGGTATCTTTCCTGCCCCTTTCACCTCCCACATTCTGATTAATCACCAGGTCCTCCTAAATATTTTTATAATATTGCATTCATTCATTCAATTACTATTTACCCAGTCTAATTGCGTACCAGGCATTACTCTAGGCTATACAAGACCCGTCCTCATGGAGTTTACTGCTGTCCGTTCCAGTGAAGCCACCAACACCTCTCACCCGTACTACAGGTGGCCTCCCATTTCACTCCCATCTAGCTCATTCCCTCCACTCTGGAGGTGAGGAATTCTTGTGAAGCACAAGTCTGATCACTGCTCTCACCTGCCCAAAACCCTCCAGTGGCATCCACTGCCCTCCAGAAGTTGGAACTCCTCAGCATGGCCTCTCCATGGCTCCCAGGACGAGACCAGTCTCACAGCTTGTCTACTCTCGGGCCTGTGGCTTCTTTTGCTTTCCTTGAGGCTCTCTCCTCTGAGTCTTTCCATGTGCTGCTTCCTCTCTCGACCACAGCCTCAGAATCCTTGACCAGTTCAGTCCTATTGCTCCTCCATATCTTAAACCTCCTCCTATGGAAGCCTTTCCTGACCCTGAACCTGGTCAGATCCCAAAGCACCCTGGACTTGATCATCAACACACTTGATTGAGATTTCTTTTTAATGTCTGTCTTTTCCACCAGACTGTGAGCTAGTTAAGACAGGGACCATATCTATCTTATTGACTAGAATGAAATGTCTGACTTTGGGCCTCAGCATAAGGAGAAGAAAAAGCAGAATCCTTACTACGTGTACCTTGGGTGGTTGGATGTCCAGGGCAGGAGCAGGGGGTGGGGGAGGAAGCCAAGGGCACCATCTAATCACTCAGAACAAAGTTGCCTTAGAGGGAAACACCAGTGAAAAGCCCCAGAACAGAATGCAATCGTTATTTCCACTCTCCTTGGCCAAGTCCATGAACTAAGTCTTCTCAATTTAACAAGAACTTGGAGAAGTCAGCATTGGGAATGTCCCTAGAATAACATGAGTTACCAACTTCACCATCACTCCCTTCTCTTAACCAAACTTTGTTTATACCTTCAAATAATTAATTGCAAACAGTTCAGTCAAGTCTAAGTTAATTCCAGAAACACATCCACCCTCTACAAGCAAAGGGAAGTACAGCTGACATTTCCTATTATTTCCTGTTAGCATCTTAGCTCTTTGGTGATCTGGGGCAGAGTGTTCTAAAATCCTAGCTAGGTCATACCCCCAAAAAGAGTTTATAGAATGCCAAGAAAAGTTCTAGGCTGCCTCATGGATCACAGAGGTGTGTGATTTAGAATCCATGTTTAGATGGTGTCCCTACTTCTGCCATGAAAGCAACTCAGTGACCTTGAGAAGGTCATTTACTCTCTCCAGCCTCATTTTCCTCATCTGTAAAAGAGGAGATTTAGCTAGATGATCTCCTAGGTCCCTTCTAACTAAAAATCTAGGACTCTAAATCTCTCAAAATAACAAGATACATTTAAAGGAGGGCAGCCAAGGGGTAATCTTTTTCCTTTCTTTTTTTTCTTGAACCCCTCACTTAATTTCCTTCCTTTTTTCTCCTTCTGTATGGCCACCACTATTGTCCCTTGCCCTTACCACAAGAGGCTTAGAAAATTCTTTGGCTGATGGGACAATTTTAGAAGTGGACCTTTCTAAGCTCTCCAATATTTGCACCACCACAAATCTAGTACCCTCTTTTTAATCCTTTATTATATATTTATGCTTCACTTTAAAGGGACAAACATGAATGTTTATAAAATTCTAACTTTTTATATTATTTTCCGTTAATTTCTGATCTTTCAGTGTGGACTTCCACACACATGGTATTTTATGCTGAGTTTCCCAGAAAACAGAATCTGAGACAAAGATCTGCATGCAGCTGGTTTACTGGGCGTGTGATTCCAGGAAGTAGGGTGGGGGGGCGATAAGGGGAATGAACCTGGGGAGGATGAAGAGCCAATGTAACAATGTGATACTAGGTTGGCCACTATTAAGGAAAACTGGTATTCAATCATAAAGAACAATCTTTGGAGTATGTGACATACATTTCATAACTCTTTACCCAGGGGACAAAAAGGAGAAAGAATTTATTCATCACATCTATGCCCCATTGACCTAGTGTGTTAATTCCCTTATATTTCTGGTTTGCATTTGTGGGCATGCAGCCAAAAAGATTTACATGAAAATCGTGCTGCCGTATCAGGGAAGTCCCAGAGCAAGAAGCTAGGGACATATGCCACAAGCATGAGGAAAGGTCCTTTCAGAATGCACAGGCCTAAGCTATCAAAGTACTATAGCAGTCACTATGGGGCCAAGAGGATCTGGGGTGGCACATAAGAGGTGTCCCATACTCAGAGTTGTCATCACTATAGAGCCTGGTTTCTCAACCATGGCACTATGGACATTTTCAGCCAGATAATTCCTTGTGTGGGACTGTCCTGTGCATTGTAGGAGGTTTAGCAGCATCCCTGGCTTCTACTCACTACACACCAGTACCACCCCCTCTCCCAGCTGTGACAACCAAAAATATCTCCAGATATTGCCCAATGTCCCCGGGGGGGGGGGGAGCAAATTTACCCCCTGATAAGAACCACTGGTGTAGAGTAATGTGTATCCTACTTTTGTCACTCACCCAGTGCCCCTTCATTTCTCTCCACTTTACACGGTATCAAAAGCAGCTCTCAAGTAGACCACTGTGAGAGATATTTATGCCTCATGCCTATAACTTAATTTTTAGGCTTCTTGATCTAGAATGTTCTTTGTAAAATGATTTAATTATTTAATTTCCTTACTACTCAGGAAATGTAGGACTACTCAGGTTTTCTATTTATTCTTGTGCCTGTTTTGGTAAATTAAATTCGACATAATGTGACTTCTCTTTTGCAGAAATTCTGGGAATTACTTCCAGTGATCACAACTTACGTATAACATCAAAAATGATTAGGTTTAATAACATACGGGTGATACAGTCTTTTTATATACTAATATTTCACCTTTCTAGCACTTTCTCTAAATTTTATTTTTTTAATTAATTTTAATTGGAGTATAGTTGATTTACAATGTTGTGTTAGTTTCTGCTGTACAGCAAAGTGAATCAGTTATACATATACATATATCCACCCTTTTTAAGATTATTTTCCCATATAGGTCATTACAGAGTATTGAGTAGAGTTCCCTCTACTATACAGTAGGTTCTTACTAGCTACATATTTTTTGTATGTAGTAGTATGTATATGTCAATCCCAGTCTCCCAACTTATCCCTCCCTCCTCTTTCCCCTTGGTAACCATAAGTTTGTTTTCTACATCTGTGACTCTTTCAGAGTAAAAATTAACAATCACTGAAAGTTGTCCTAAGTAGCATAAATCTTCCATCAGAATTTCAGCTTCTGTAACTACACACATAGGTAATTGGCTTTATATATATTCAATCAATTAACAAATACATATTATGACATATTAAAATAGACCCTTTCAAATATTAAATCATCTAGGCATTTCACTATACAAGTCACAAAACCAAGATGTTATAAATGTAGGGAAATTACAGATTACCTTAGTTAACTACATCATTTTTCAGACAAGGAAACTGAGGCTCAGAAAGGCTAAGTGGCTTATCCAAGATTAGACAGCCAATAAATGGCTGAGCTGGCATTAACAATCCAGGTCTCCTGGTTCTTACTCTGGTGGTCTTTCCACCACATCATGCTACCATTCAAACTACACATTCCATTTGGCATTACGAATGACTGAACATACTGAAATTTGACTTACACCTTTTCAAGGCCCCTTGATTGTATAAGGAAAGGTAAAACAGGACCCATGTCATAGCAGCTAACATTTTAAGGCTTCATTTTGTGTCTTTTGTATCACTTTGAATTTCAAATGACTATCTCTAGCTTACATTCTGTTTCAGATGCCATTTCTCCCCAACTGTACAAACATCACAGTTCCTGAGTATCTGCCTATAGACTTTCTGCTACTGCACTTCAACTGCCCTTCTACTCCCACCATGCACCTTCCAAATGCTGTTAAATTATTTCATACTTTCCAAAGTCAAAACAGAATAATGTTTTGGGGATTCCCAGGTGGTGCAGTGGTTGAGAGTCTGCCTGCCGATGCAGGGGACACGGGTTCGTGCCCCGGTCCGGGAGGATCCCACATGCCGCAGAGCGGCTGGGCCCGTGAGCCATGGCCGCTGAGTCTGAGCGTCCGGAGCCTGTGCTCCACAACGGGAGAGGCCACAACAGTGAGAGGCCCGCGTACCGCAAAAAAAAAAAAAAAAAAAAGAAGAATGTTTTGATTATATATCAAGTACACTGTAAGTTCTTGGTGATCGGGATGATATATATATTTGTATCATATACATATATATAATTTGTATTTATATTGTATATATTTGTATTATCTCGTATAATGTAAAGAACATTCAGTAAATACCTTATTGACTAAAAGACTGACACAGTGTTTTGGAAAATCAAGTGGTAGGAATCCGGGTTATGGAGACATTGTGCCTAAGTTCAGCTACCAGCTCAGCCACTTATTACCTGTGTGACCTCAGGCAAGTTGCTTAACTTTTCTGGGTCTCAGTTTCCTCATTTGTAAAACAAGGTTAATAATAGCATCCACACAGAGTCTTTCTGAAAATTAGATGAGATAATCTATTACACAATGCCTGGCCCATAATAAGTGCTCAAAAAATATTAGCTTGATGAGATTATATCAATACTGTTATTAACTACTCCTCTTCCTGTCATTCACTATAATTCCTCCTGTCCTCGTCCTAAGCGGTTTGGAAAAATCTCCAAATCTGAGGGTTCAGTGAACCTCTTCTTTTTATTGAGAAATGTATCTACTACATAAATAGTAAGTCATCCAAATCCCATTAACTCTAGGTAATTTTATTCAATAATCATATTTTAAAAGTTGGACAAATAAATAAATGGCAAAGCAATTTTTATTAAATCCTGTTTTCTCAATGGCTATTTGGAATACAGCATTCATATGCAAGCTCCAAGAATATTGAATAACAGATAAAATAAATAATGATCATAATGCAAACCACATTCTGATTCCCACTTCCCTGCAAGTACAACTCCATGTAAGAATTACAAGAGCCAAAAAGTAACATGCTTATTAACTGTGGGCTACTCAGCTATACACATAGAGCTTAGCAGATCACGTGAATGTTTCCATATTCTCAATTAAGCTAATGGTTCCTTAGAGCCCAGTTCTTATAACCCCTTAAGAATTTCAAGATTTGCCTGAAAAAATATATCACATTTCCATGACTATGACCGAACACAAATTTAGAAAGCTCACTGAAAGCAAACCATCCTGGAAGACAGGAAATGGTCATTGTTTTCCAAGAAAGGCAAGACGCTCCTGCACAAAGGAAATCAAGCTGGTCTTAGAAGCTTAATCTCATGTCCCTCCACATAAACCTGTGTGAGCTGTGTGGATGGACCCTGCCTTTCACTTCACACACGGGAACATACTGGGGAATAAGAATAAGGTCACTTACCATTTGAGGTAAGAGACATTTTATTCAAAATTGCCATATAAATGCATCCAGAGAAGTATATTCCCTCCTTTTTTCACATTTCATTTTATTTTAAAGTATTCAGAGATTTAGAGGGATTCTGGACTTATGATAGGCAAGTTATAAGCCTCTGGAAAAACCTGACAAAAGACTCAGATCTAAAATATTGTTTCCTAGATACACAGTGTTTTCTGCAACTGGGCTCAGTGAAACTTTCACTAGCAAAGTCTTTGCATTTCATCTTTACCTTATGAACAAAAACAAACTGCACTAATTGTTTTACTGATTTTTTAAAGTCTTGGGAGCAAAATGTTGTTCATGGAGCAAGTCTAAGAGCAGGAGATAAAAAATCCTAGTTCAAGTCCCAGCTGGTTACTTTAACCAGAACCCAAGCTTGCCCAACCACTGCAGAGGGCTGATGTCTGCTCAGTGGAACTGGGTGCTATTACACTTGTAAAGCAATAAAGACCAATATATGGTCTTTGTAAAAAAAAAAAAAAAAAAAAGGATTTAAAATTCATTTTGAATGGCTTTGCTTCAATAGTCACACTTGAGTGGGAGCAGTGCAGGCCTAAGTATGCTGATGGAGACTCACTGTCGTACAGCTCTTCCAATCCATGCTGGAAGCCCTTTACTGATACAACCCTCTCTGAATGAAGTCCCAAAGGATTGAACCCATATTAAAATCTCTAATATGAGAAGAATTACAGCAAGGTTACAATGTAATTAACCTGAGTTATCTTTCAAAACTCTTGCTGATATATATTCTGCCACTTCAGACTATGCTCACGCCGTGGTTTTTTAAATTAGCAAAGAAGGAGGTTTTCATATTCATTCTAACTAGAAGGATAAAGGAATGTTTGTATAAAAAGAGAATTGGTTGATACTTTCTATTATTTTCTAATATTATTCTAATCATTATATTCTTATAGTTTTTTTAAAATGGTGACTCTATATGGCAAAACCTTATTCTGTCCACTACAGAAAAGTCTGTGATTCTTATTTAAAGATCATGGTGATTCCCTTCATTTGAGGGAAAAGAAAAAAGTAAAAGCAGGGCTATTATTCTGTGTTTATAACAAGTCTGTTACCATAGTAACGACTGTGATGTCACAAACCCTACACCAAGGGCCAGATTCTGTCTCTGAAGGGGGAAGGGCAGCTGAGCCTTGGAAATCGGATGCAATTGGATGCAAACATGTGCAGCAGAATCAGGGTCAATGCTTGTGGTAATCACCAAGGCGCAAGAACTTCCCCTTCTCGGAAGAAAAAGGGTGCAGGAACAGAAAAGCAATCCCCCAGGCCCAGAAATAAGCTACCCCCACAGTTCTGTCTGCAGCTGTGCAAAAAGAGAGTGGAAATCCAAGCGAGTGTGGTATCACCGTGTTCCCGATCACGAGTATTCCATTGGGCCCACTGGCTGCCAAATGTGGATGGGATCCAGTGGTGAGCCTGCCTGAATACATGGAACACTCTCTGGAACTAGTGCCTGACCAGATGGAGCCTTCTGGTACCTCGAAGCAGGAGCAACTTGCTTCATGATGGCAAGACTTTAAAACCAAGCTGGGGGGTTACCACTGCTGGTCATCCTGGCTCACAGAACCACAGATGCTTAGAGTTAGAGAACTCATCAAGTCTCCCAAAAGATGTGGACTTGAAAAAAATAACCTTTTGCAGGAACAAGTTGTATCCCCTGTCACTAAGGAATCTGAAGTAGCAGATTAATAAATACTCCTATTCTGATACAGTCTAGGGAAGTTTCGTATATATACGCTGACAAGGCAACTTTATACTAAAAAGAATATCGGATTAGGAGTCAGAAGACCTTAGTACTAGTCTTGACTCAAGTACTTAGAAGCCACCTGACCTTGAGAAAGCCATTTAACCTATTTGAGCTTCAGTTCTTTATTTAATAATATCTCAAATGCTATTTCCCAGGGTTATTGTAAAGATCAAATTAAATAAAATAATAAAATCTGAATGAGTTTCATAACTGTAAAGGGTTTAATACAAACATAAGGTATTATTAGCATTTTCACATAGCCGGTTTACAGTATAACAGGAATAATTTGAAGGCTAATGGTTATTTTCTTTCCAGGAATCCAGAGCATACATACAATCCTCTTCTTCCCTATCCCGAGAAGTAGACACTTGCACGATACAGTAAACTCTGAATTATTCAGGGGTTGATTACCAAGGGGCCTTTTGTTCCTAGCCATCGTATGATTTATTAGTTTCCCTCAGAAATGCCCCATTAACCTATATATGGCTAGACCATTGACAGAGTGTCCCTCAACTTGATTACCTTGAATAACAACTCTGGTAAAAGTTTTAGGAAAAGGAAAAATTGAAATGATTAACTAGATGGGAGTTTTTGGATAATTTGTGGACTTTACACTTATCTATGGATAAGTACTCACATCACTGTCACAGAGGCTATGGTCATGGTCAGACAGACTGAGACTAATCCAAACAAGATCCTAGCACTTTCCCAGTGAACAACAAAGTAGCCTGTACTATCTTCTGCATGTGCAATAGGAATTTGAATATCAGTCATTCATTCATTTATTCAACAAACACTGGTGGAGTGCCTATTATGTGCCAGAGCTCACCACATACCCTGAAAACCTCACTATTTTCCTGCCCTGTCACTGTCCCTTCCTCACGATAGTACACAGAGCACCTTGACAAATCTCATAGCCTGACTCTTAGAAACTCTATTCACCTTCCTGTTATTATGAGACTTTTGCCAATCTTACCCTAGTGCTAGGGTCAGCAAGCTATTGTCCCTAAGCCAAACCTTGCGTGCTGCCTTTTTTGTAAATAAAGATTTATTAGAACACAGCCATGCCCATTTGTTTATGTATTATCTATGGCTGCTTTTCTGCTACCACCGCAGAGTTCAGTAGTTGTGACAGAGACGGTAGAGCTCCAAAGCCTAAAATACTATCCGGCCCTTTACAGAAAAAGTTGACTGACCCCTGCACTAGATAACGTAACTAAATCAAAATTCATCTCTCCTGTAAGTTTCTGTTTAGGGAATAATAGAGTAAGCTCCTTGAAAGCAGAGAACCTTTGTGTATCTTTTTCGTGTCATATAGAACCCTGGAGTAGGATCGAGTCAAGGTTTAGAGCATATACAGAAAATTAAACATGTCCTTCCCTACATTCTGTTTTCAACAGATGAGTGCCTTGGAGTTCCATGGAAGACAGCATAAAACCACTGGTGTTCAGTTACTCTGGCTTCTAAATCCTCAGAGTTCCTACATCTAAGACTTCCAAGGCTCAATTTTTGGCCTCTATCCTTTGAATATTTATTTCCTGATCTGATGTGGAATTAGAGTTAAATAGGAGCTGTGTGCTTGAATTCCACGTGGCTGGCTCAGCAGGAAACTCCAGGGCAGGTTTTTTGGCATGCCAAACTCATGTTAGCCTCAGCTATGCTAATTTCTAGAGCTGTTTGCTTTGCTCAAATAAATCTTAGAGGGGAATTTGCATTTGGATACACACTTTTTTTTGCACAAATTATGTGCATGATAACTCTAGGGCAGAATAAGGACTGAAAAAAAAAAGAACAAGAGGCATGGTGTTTACTGAATGGTTTTCATGTGGCAAGCACTATGCTGGTGCTTTACCTACATTTTCTCATCTCATGGCCACAACTATCCCATAAGGTGAAACTGTGATCCCCATTTTACAGATGTGGAAATCATATAACTTGTCTACACTCACAGAGCTGGTAAGTGACAAAGCCTGGATTTGAACACAATCTGTCTGAATGTGAAGCCTGTGTTCTTTTCACTTAGTCACACTGTTTTCTTGATACCCTCATCATCATCACCACTCACCTAAGCCACTGGACATAGTTTCAAACAATGAACCCTACATTTAACAAAAGTAGTCACCCTTCCCTCCAGTTGTCCTATGCAAAATATGTGTTTGACCTTTAGGAGATAAATTTGGGTCCCTCTGCACCATAAAACAATCAATCAACCAAAGGAGAATAGTGGCATTAGAGAGACAAACTTTATATGATACACAACTTATGTTAGTATTTAGTAGACAAACACGATTACAAGTGATTTTGACAGGTAAATGGATTTTAATGACATATCTGAGGACCTCAGTATGAAAGGACACTTTTGCTGCTAAAATGTCATAGGCCAAGCAAAAGAATGTGCCCATACCATGAAGAAAAATGTTAGTAATATTTAGAAGATGGTACAAATATATCTATAAGCCGAGGAATTTATATCTACAAATATCTTCACTATTTATGGAAACATAACCAAACACTTATCTTCCTTAAAAAAAATACAAGCATTAACTTTAGTGAGTTATCATAAGTACTGCTATTAAAACTCAGTATTTATCATTGTTCAATTCAACATACAGAAAAATAACCAGTGTATCAATTAAGCGTTCTAGCATAATTCTGACATTTTACAGCAAGCCAGATACAATATTACTGAACTTCTTTCTCTGTGTGGAGCATAACCGTAACCTAGCTTGCAATAAGATTTTAAGACTGGCTTAATAAAACAACACCATGCTCAGCCCATTGCCATCTAGCTTAATACACCGCCATCTAATTTTCTGGAAATACAAAAGAACTGATTACATTTTCATGCAAATGAAATTCAGATCTCCATTTTTTTTAAGCTCTCAAAGAGCTTTGCACAAATTAGGAAGAACTCTGTATGAGATGGGTAACCTAGGTTGTTTCTTAAGTGGATTTATAAGAAGGCACGCTGGGGAACAAGCCTGCCACACACACTTTACAAACTGTCCCTTCCTTCGCAAAACCCCCAGAGGGGACATGATCCTCACTGCACCACCACCCAGCTCAACCATGGTTCCTTTTTTTCTTGCTAACCAGGCAGTATATATCTTATTTTTTAAATTAGTTCATCCTTTTTTATTTTAAACAGATGATTTCAGAGAAGGAAAATAACTTTTTTTGTAGCCAGGGGTAGGAAAAATTTATTGTCAGTTGAAAGTTGACAGCCTAAGCAGTAGTAGATTGGCTTAATAAAACAATACTACTTTAAATAATACATGCACTAACATTTCTTAGCTGCAAAGTCCCTAAAACAGTCTTTTCCAAAATTAACTTAAGCATTTAATAATTACCATAGGATGGTTAAAACAATTTTCTATCAATCATTATCACTGGAAACCCCAGTATTGACTTACCTGCCGGTGGCTTTATGAAAGGTGGCGGAATTAAAGGTACAATAATGGGCACATTGCCATGATCCTTTGACCCTGCAGGTGAGTCACTGAGTCCATTTCCTGTGGCAAGCCCTGAATAGCCTGTGCTTATATTGTATGGTGAAATAACACTGTCCTCAGGTAATTTTGGTTTTGGCAAAGAATTTTCTGTAAAAGAAGAAAATCACATTCAATATGATGAAAGGGCTTACAACCACATTTTCTCAAGTAAAATGGCTATGGAATAAAAATTTTTTCTTGCAAATCTTTAAACACTTTACCAGAGCTCCACAGACCATGCTGGACCTTTTCAGTCATGTTACCATAAATTTCCAAAGGGCTCCTTTATAATTTGCTCCACTACGATAGCTAACATCTCAACTGTACTGTGGTGATGAATTTTAGCACTGTAAAAGCCCACAGAAAATTGAGAGGCAATTAACCCTTTCCACGTACAAAGTGATATACAGCAGACATCGCTCTCTGTCTACCAGGGGAGAAGCTTAAAAAGTGCCCCCGTAGCACTGTAACCAGGTCCCACTGTATTGTAAACCTGAGTGATAATATAATCAAAAGAACCAATGAGAAAGAAGCTGATGATTAGGAAAAAACTGTTGTTTCACAGGGTAGACCCATTAAATTAACCCATTAGTACCCATTAAAAATTAACAAAAATGATCATAAAGAAAACTTATAATGATATGAACCTTGTGAATTTTATCCTTGCATGTGAATCATTAAAAACAACAACAACACTCAACCATAGAAAACAACTTGTGCCCTCCAATAACATATCCTGGCACTCTCTCCATGTTCCCCAGAGGCAAAGATTATACCTAGACCAAGTGTTAAACGAGCTATTAGTTTACAGAATATAAACTCATGACTTGCATTTTTCGTTTACAGTGAAATTGATGATACTACCTCTGTAACGTGATGTGTACAATTTCATACCAAGCTTAACATAAAATCTGTCACATACGTTCAATTCCACATGCCTGGAGGACAGCTCATTTACATTTCATTGCTTGGCATATAAGAAGGAAAAGCACTATCTTAAAGACTGGAAATAAAATGCATGAACAGGTAGTTTATGCCAATAGATATTGAATGCAATGAAAATACTGATCAGATTGCCAATTATATCACACAATTAGTTTTAGTCATATTTTATTAAAGTTCCCCGAATGGATTGCTTCTTCACATACTCCTTTTCTTTGACAAACAAACCCTCAATCCAAATTTAGGTTCATAAATTCAGTATGCAGATCAACACCCACCAATGGTTCTAGGCTTCATGAAATATCAGGCACTGCTACCCACCGGCAGATTCAGTGTTATTTCAGCTCCACCAACCTTCTAATTTCTACACTTTGGCTGGGCTTTGATGATCATTCTTATGGAATTATATAGGACCCAACCATCTACTACTCTCTTACTCTTCTTCTTACCCTATCCAAGGCTGTGTGGATGAGGCAAGGGTGAAAACTTCAAACAGAAAACAGAAATAGGGCTTTCCTTTAGAATTCCCACCCAAAAAGGGGGGAGGAGAAATTATCAAACTAACCATGATTGTCTCTTACAGTCTGAAAATCTAAACCTAACATTTCACTTAACAGAAAGCACCAGTCTTTAACAATTGATATATCGAAGGGCTCAGGAAACTAGAAATTAGCAAACACTGTCCCTTTCTATCAATTTGTGGGCAGGACCACAGCACTTAGCTAGCCCTTGTCTAGCTAACTCTCCCATTGCTGGATGGAGAGTAAGCTGTGTCTATTTTTGTTTTCTGTTGTGCTCTTATATTCTGCAGAGTTCTGCTTATGGGGATGTCCATTTAAATCAACCATTGGCATCATGAACAAAACGAGTCCCAGAGCAACTCAATTCCGGCAGGTTGAGATAGTTAATCCTTGTTTGCATGAACGAAAGGACATTGAATGTCATTACCTTTGAGAACAGAAATGTGCTGCCGGCTCTCTCCATCTGTAGGATAGTTTCTGAATTCAATATCTTCACCATCTTTCAATTCAACCTTATCATAGCCATACCAGCCAAGAAGTTCATTCATGGTGTTTTCTGCAAAGTTCTGAAAGAGAAGCATAGGCTACTTATGTATATAATCAATAACTATTTGAAAAGAACACATAAATCGAATTCTGTTTCCACCACCCATTTTCTGCCAGCCCCTCCCTACCTCCCTTAGAGTCACGTTCATTTTTCAAACCACGTTCAAAACCTGTCATGCGTTTAAATCTCAGGATGACACATCCAATTATGACAGGCCTTCAGACATTTGCAATTTAAAGATAATAAGAGAAAGGGTATTTGTCAGTTTTGCTTAAGAATAAGAAGTCATATTTTGGCATATCCTTCTGCAAATTCTATATCTTACACTAATACAAAAATATTGAAAGGTAAAAGCACAAAAACAGCTAAGAAGAAATTTTGAAACTGAAAACAATCGACCATTTTGTGGTTTAATTTAAACTAGAATTGCTTTCTAATTTAGGTGTTTTTTCTTAACATGACTCTTATCTCAGATAAAGCAAAATCTCAGCAGAGAAATAATTTCTCAACTGTCAACCACTACCATCCAGAAAGCTGAATAGTCTACAAGGGTTTCCCTTTTTAATTTTCCCTTTTGTAACAGTATTCTTTAAACATTGAAGCATAATTTCCTTTACGAATTCCACTAGTGACAGATTCTTTCCCCATGAAATCAAAGGTCACTGTGATTGTCTTCTGACAAGTAACATAAAAGTACCAAATAACTTTAAGGTTACTGGCCAGCTCAGATTTTGGATAATGTATGAAAACACTTTATGAACTATAAATCAGTATACAATCAGCCCTCCATATCTGCAGGCTCTGCATCTGCAGATTCAAGCAACCGCAGGTGGAAAATATTTGGAAAAAAAATTCCAGAAAGCTCGAAAAAGCAAAACTTGACTTTGTCATGCAGGCAACTATTTACATAGCACTCGTATTGTATTTACAACTATTTACCTGGCATTTACACTATATTAAGCATTATAAGTAATCTAGAGATGATTTAAAGTATACAGTAGGATGTGTGTAGGTTACATGAAAATACTACACCATTTTATATAAGGGACTTAAGCACTGTGGATTTAGGGATTGTGGTGTGGGTGTGGGGTGTCCTGGAACCAATCCCTTGTAGATTTGGAGGGACAACTCTACAAAATATAAGGCATTATTATTGTTATTATTATAGATATCAAGCTGTGGAAATAATGGGTAAATAATAGTTGGGCAGATTTAAAGCTTATACTACCAGGTGACTATTTTTAATGAACTTAACAGCTGCTATATCTTAATGCTTGTGTGTGCCTTAAAGCATCTCTATCTGAGAACGAGAGAGTAGAGAAGTGGTTACCTGGGGCTGGGGGCAGCGGAAATGAGGAGATTGGTCAAAGGGTATAGTATAGCATGGTGTACAGTATGGTGATTATAGCTAACAACACTATCATGTACTTGAATGTTGCTGAGATAGTTGATCCTACATCTTTTCACTGCAAAAAAGAAATGGTAACTATATGACAGGATAGAGGTGGTAGCTAATGCTACGGCAGTAGTCATTTTACAATATATAAATGTATCAAATCAATACATTGTACACCTTAAACTTGCACAATGTTTTGTGTCAATTATATCTCTTCTCAATAAAGCTGGAAAATTTTTAATAAAAAGAAGGATCCTATACTACAGAGTAAGATAATAAATGTTTGTTGAATGAATTTTTTTAAGGCATCTTTATCAGGCAAGGCAGGCTGAGCCTCCTAGACTGAGCTAGAAAAACTATATATTCTAACCTTCTCTGTGGCTCAAAGAATCTTTTCTCATTCTCCCTAGAAGTTGTCATTTCTGAATTACACTGGGATGTATAATTTATACCTGAAACAAGCACCCAGGCTAAACCAGCATGTGCACAGCCTCAACGTGTAAGTTCCATGTTCTCTTGAACTTCACTTTCAGCAGGGGTTGCATAAAAAAAGAAAGGAAGGACTTCCCTGGTGGTCCAGTGGGTAAGACTCTGCGCTCCCAATGCAGGGGGGCCGGTTTCGATCCCTGGCCAGGGAACTAGATTCTGCCTGCGTACTGCAACTAAAAGTCCACGTGCCACAACTAAAAGATTCCACATGCCGCAAGGAAGATCCCACATGCTGCAACTAAGACTCGGTGCAGCCAAAATAAATAAATTAAATAAATAATACATAAGTAAAAAGAAATATTTTTAAAAAGTAAGGATATTACACTACTCCATAAAAACAAACCTGGCATTTCAAACCACCCACAGGCTGCTAGATTTTTTTCTTTTTTTTTTTTGCTTTAGTACCCACTTGAGCTCAGAGCTCCAAATGGGTCAATCTGTGATGGTATAATGCACAAGCAATTTTTTAAAATCTAGCCAGATTGATTCAGTGTTACCATCCACAAGGCCAACAGTCAGCCATATCAAGCTTTAGTGAGGTATTTATTCTATCTGATGGCTGGTCATGTCCACATTAAATAGAAATTCTTTTCATGAATGCACAAAGATGATATGATCGATATGTATAACAAGCTCAGCAACTTCTGGAATACCACTGAGGAGGATTCTGCTAAATGCTGCACTACTCAATCAAAAGAGATTGCTTTAATGAGGTGTCAGTCTCCCCTAACACCCAATTTCTTTCACTTAGCTGAGTGCCTGGACTGGAGAATGACAGTCCCTAAGAACACAAACCAAGGTCCTCCATCAGGGGTCTGGCAGCAGAAATCTCCAAGGATAAGGATTACACCTTGCATCAAAAAAACAATTCCCAACAGTGCTAAAAGCCAAGTTCAAGCCATCCTACTGGTTTATATGCTGTTTGCCTCAATCTCTAAGAGAAATGTGCCTAAAAAACAGAAAATCTCTTGCATAGTAACTCCTGGCCACCATATCTAATTTTCTAGACCATTTGTATCTTGGGCACCTCTTTCTCTGGTTCTGTCTAACCTCTGAAGCGACACAAAAGCTACAGATGCATAATTCACAGAGCAACCTCCCAGCCAAGGATATAGATTTGTTTGTTTTAGTCCAGCTGCAAATCCGTTCAGCCTTTCAGAACCAATCCCAGGGATGGGATCCAGAAGTTTCAGACATTCACGTAAATACTGAAACCTCAACTGGATTACTAACACAAAATTCATATTATTTGGGCATCTTAAGTGCATCACTTAGTTTACGGTTTGTCCTGAAAACTCAGAGGCTTCATGGAACAATCAGTATGATCAATATGGAATTGATCTATTCCATGATTTTCGAGTTACTATAAATGTCAGTGAAAATAAACTCTAAAACATTCCCTTTCTTATCATTGAAAGTAAAAAGAAACATATTAATATTTTTTTACATATTAATATTTTGATATATGACTGGAAAAGCAGAAAACAAAAGGTTTATAAAGCCTTGAGCCATAACTCCCAAACTTTTCATAAAAAGTTGAACAAGATAAAAGAAAAAGAAACACCAAACTACAAGAATAGGTATCACCTCTGTCTTATATACTATTGCATTAAGAAATCAAAGAACCTCAAGGAATAAATAATTTTTAATTTCTAGTTAGAACTTGATGCTAGACATCATATGGGCTCGCTATGGTGCTAAACCAAAGGAAATGAAATGGATTTTGCAGTTACCATCCAAGAAACATAATATATTCTAGGAGAAGTGAATTTAATGTTTATGGTCCATACGGGTTTTCAAGTTTTTCTACCAGAAAATTAAGGTGATAAGAGTTAAAGTGCAGAGAGACTTTTGAGGTAAGGTTGTTCGATAATAGGACAAGCCACTGTACTAAGAGAAGTTGTAAAATTTGCTTCCCCCAAAATCTTCACCCAGAATTTCTCCTGGAGACTTAGAGCAGGAAACTCAAGTAGAATCTCTTAAAGGCCCTTCTAGCTCTAAGATCCTGTGAAATCAAAGAATTTCTACTTATACAAGAAATAAATTGCCTTTTGTAAAGAAGTATCATAATTACAGTGATCACACAGCATAAATTTTACTGAACAGCCACTATCTCAAATATTTTATCATTGTTCCCATAAACCATCAAAATGTGCCAGAATTTCAATATTCTGGCATCCAAAACACATTTTGCAGACTGCCTCTCACCCTTGGAAGTGGCACAAAAATCCTCTCTCATACCATGTGGTCCAATTTGGGTTTGGAAAATAGGTCACTATAATTACAATGATAATGTCTAACACTCTTATAGCACTTTACAGTGTTTCCACATCCTTTAACTCTCTTGTTCCTTTCAATTACCCTGTGAGTTAGGTATTTGATTTCCACAGTAAACTTTTGGTGAACCTCTGTGACATCCTCATTTTACGACAGAAAATTGGAGCATACAGAAGGTAAATGACAGGCATGAGAGATCACCTAGTAAAGTCAGAACAAAAATACAGATCTTCGGATTCTTATACCAGGACTCTTTCTATTATAAATTCTGTACAGTCCAATGTGTCAGCAACTCCAAAGGAGCTACCTCCTTGGACCAACAACAGTATTGCAAAGAAATCATATCACCGATGTCAATGTCACATACAAAGAGCTTTCCAACCAGGACATATCTACCTATGCTAAAACTTTGCTTGTGTTGCGACTTGATCATTGATCTCTACTCTCCTTAATTGTCTTTATTGTTGGGATAGGGGTTCTTAAAATTCATAATCAAAATTTAATCTTCTCATCTGACAATTTTTTGCCATCACATCTGACTCTAATGGCTTTGCACTTTTAATACTATACCTCCATACCCCTTCCTCTCCCTTTCCAATTCCCCTCTCTCACCTCCAGGGTTCCTAAAGAAAGAAGAAAAGCCTAAACTTTCATCTGAAAGCATGATCTTTTCCTAGAATTTATTTTTTAAAAAGGTCACAGAAAGATAGTGGAAAGACAGGAAACTTAACTATTTCCCCACTCCTCTGAGTTCTTAGCAAAGTTTATTTTTGTTGGAATTTAATTCCCAGGACATTCATTAGACACTCTCCTTATTCAACTAGAAATACTGTATGCATGTCAAAGTTCACTCTAAATGGTTTTTAATTGAACATTTTACCAGGTAAATAATAATGACTTGACTTCAAGTCATTTTGAAAATCACAGTAATTATAAAGCCTCAAAATACTCTGAAATGCAAGTACTTCAAGGTCTTCAAAAAGGACTAATGATTTTATTCTGAAAACACCAAACAAAGTTTAAAATATAGGGTAGGTACCACCGATTTCTCTTATCTCAGGCCTTGCATAACTGAATGTCAGATGTGTTTTCAACTTGGTATCCTACCCAAGAAAGCAGAAAGTTTTCAGAGAGCTCCCAATCATTCATTCAGATGAGGGGAAAGCAACATCCTCCCTCTTCCCACAAACATAATTCCCATTTCCATAATTTCCATAATTTCCCATGTATGAAAAGACATACATCAAAACGTTGACGGTAATTGTGTCTGGGTGGGAAAATTACAGGCTTTGTTTTTCATTTTGCTTATTTATATTGCTTATTCTACTATTTATGTCATGTCCATGTATTATTTTTACAAAAATCAAAAAATAGTTTTAATTAAAAATTAACTAACACATAGTCTTCTCACAGACAACCATGTCAGTCATATTCACAGTCCTAATGACAGTAAAAAGGATCTGCCAGTTACAGTACTTAACTTCAAAACATTCTTACACACATTATCCAAGAAAGCGGAGCATGTGAGAAATACTTTCAAAGGAAAAGGAAACCCCCAATCCTGAACAATTTACAAGGTGGGGGAAAAAATGCTGGTATCTCTGCCAGTTAAGGTTATGAATAATAGAATGATGGTTATTTTTGGAAAATATTTTATCTCCCTTTTCACCTCCATGGGTTCTGACTGACTTCTGAGGTAGATTTCTATTAAGCATCACTGGGTTCACTAATTAAGATTTGTAAAGGGCTGGGAGGATGAAGCTGCAGAAGAAAAGCAGTTTCTTTTGTAGGAAGTAGGAATTAAACTTGATTAGAAATCAATTTCTAGCTCTACCTATCCCCAGGTCTGAAAGTTAAAAGAATTATAATATCCAATGTTAATGAGCACTCTCAGACTACTGGGAATTCAAGTTGATTTGACTTGAAGTCATCTCTCTTAATACAGATCTAGTGGATCGGTTTTATTTTAAGGTTCTACCAAGAAGCAGACAAAATTTAAATAGTGAAAAAGAACTGTGGGAGGAGCCCTTTACAGACTACAAAGTACTTCCACGCTCATGATCCTACTGGGTCTGATGGTATCCTAAGGATAAGCCACTCCCACAGACATCCCATTTGAGGGTCATCCACATGCATGTTATGTTAAGAGCAGCCAGATTCATACTCTTGGTGCAGACTTTACCCATTGAGCCTTGCTGTTTGTATCTGAACTGCATACAGATTTTTGGCCTGAAATCCTTTTAAGAAGGTCACTGAGCTCCATTTGGGTCATTTTGCAGCATTGTTCTCAGCCACAACACAATGATTAGCACACAGTTCTAAGGGCAGAGGACACATCAAAACACTAAAATCCAGCTCCAACCTGGAGCAGGCCTGAGGAGAAAGTCTTGCTCTCTTATTGACACAGTCTGAATTAGATGGATGTATTATTGTCACATGAAACCAAAATTGTGTGTTTCCACATATAAAAACCTACGTTGCTTTATTGTCTTGTTGTGACACAGAACAGACAATTATGTCCCCATGTTTTAATCTGTGGCCAGGACATCAAATGTCCTAAAAAGGTCAAAGAAATGTGTGAAATTGTGGAGCCCAGCCCTGGGGCTAACACTGTAGCAGGCATGGCAGGTGTGCAGCTGTGTGCAGCTGTGTCCTATCACAGCTGCAGCACTGGCCTTAAAATCACCAAGTCTTGTTACGTTGTTTTCCTGTCCATGCCAAAAGCCACTGGCCTTAAAGCAGCACAGAGTTCCACAGCCCTTTAGTTATATAAGAGATATTAACACCTATCAGTCTACAGATTCTAAAATATACATTCAGCAAATCTCACCCAGCACAGGCTTTCATGTCTGTTTACATGTTTCAATTGGCACCATCAAAAACAAAGTTGTTGTTTTTTTCCTTCTACCCTGGAATATCCCTTCTCTTTTAGGAAAATATTCAATAATCTTATTAGCTTGAGTACAAGTATGGCTGACTTCCCATTCCGCAAGAGGAAGTTTTAGACTTCAGAGATTTTTAAATGATCCACCTTCTACTACTTCTAATAATTTTTTCAAAAAAATAAAAAGTATAAAGACTCAATAAAAAGAACACTTCCTTAGAAGATGCAAGAAGTCTGGTCACCCTTGCAAGACACCTCTATTTCCCTGGACCTCTCCTTTTTCAGACAGTCACTTGTATTCACTGATATTTGCCTTTTTTGAGGCCCTGTTTTTGACTTTCATTTAAAAACTCTGTTACCTCTTGGTTTCTATGAGTCTGTCTTTCACACAAGGAGAATAGGGCTTGGCTTCTCAGAGCAGTGCTTGGCAAGCACAGAGGCAGGAAACGCAGAAGGGAATGAGTCTGTCAGACTCATTTTCTTCTAGTTCAAATGTTTATTTCAGATTCGGGAGGAAGTGGAGTGGTTCCTTTCCATTTCCTCCTCTCTGGAACCTGTGAATTGTGTAAGGCTTAGAGAGTCTCACTCCACCACACACTATCCTCACCAGTTCACAGATGGAGAAAGAGACTCTTTTCAGAAAACTCCCGGTTTGAACAGAGCAGAATTCATAGCTCTCTGTGCCCTCCCAGGACCTTCTCTTATGGCTTGAGACTAGAGCCTTGAGCAGGAAAACCGAGAGCAACACAGAGGACAGGGCTGGTGGGCTCGGGAATATCCTACACCAGCTCCCAAGGGGCAAGCACCATGCTCCGACTGACAATAGTTCCCAGCCCTGCCACGTGGCACACCTTAGACCACTGCTCAGCCAGGGAGGTCTGACATAATTTGTGAATGCCACAGCGAGATCTGGTCCCAAGCCCACTTGCTAGGTTCCTGAGACTCACTGTTTCTGACATCAGGATGGAGTTTCAGGAGCAAAACTTAAAATATACCTGTTTTAGTAATGAGCTGATTTCAACCTTAAACACGCTGACTTTTCCAATTCACACTCCGATATCTCTATTTTATTTTATTTTATGGCAAGCTATTTAAATCACTGCACTCACCAGCTCAGCTCTGCAACTTGCTTTATTGTTTATGCAATTGACACAGGTCATTTTTAATGCCAAATGGAGACCATCAGAAACTAAACTAGAAAATCTTATGGTGAGTTTACTACTAAACTCTAACAGATGTGCCTGACTCTAACTGTAGGCATTAGGACTGAAGCATAATTTTAGGTACAAATTACTTACTAAGAATATTTATAGACAGAGAAATTCAGCAAAGACCCTAAGACATTTAACACAGATTATCCTGTAGTTGAGCAATTGATAAGGAAGCCAAACATTGTAAATGCATTAATTATGGTTTGTTTAGGAAAGTTTCCAGGGCAGAGTGCTTGATTTAATCACAATGGTTTTGTCAGAGTTTTAAAAGATGAAAATCTGACTCATTATCTCTACTTGTAGTTTACTTTTTTTTGAGTTGTATTACTGTTTGGTAGTCACTAACCATGTTCACCAAGATCTATGCACATAAAATACATACCCTTAAGTGCAACTATATTTACACTTACTCATATATTTACATTTGCACATCTAATATTACATCTAGCTTTTATGTTATGTTCTGGATGAACACCTGAAACGAATTAACACTTCCCTATATCAGAATTCCCTCCTAAGAGCCATTTATTATGATACATGTGAGCTAACAATATATTGAAGGCATATTACAGTAGATACAATCACAATATTCACTTTAGAAACCAAAAGTAGTCAAAATATAAATTGAATTGCCATCTGATTTTTTAAAATCCTCTCTACTGGTCAGTAACTAAACAGGGCAGACTGATTGTAAGTACAGTAAAGCAACAAGTCTTTTTAATTAAGAAAAACCAGGATGAAGTGGTGGGGGGGGAGGAAAGATAAAGAAACATTGTAAATGTCATAATGAGTCAAACATTTCTACTTGAAGCTATTTTCACTAAAGGACATTAAAGGCAAGCTATGCCAAGTCATGTACTTTTCACACACAAAACTATATTGTATCAAATTTAAATTTGTTACAACTGCTTTGTACATTAAACCAGTGATAACGAAAATGTAACTCAATATCTGATCTAGTGAAACAGCAACCAACATTAGCTCCCAGCCACATGAAGACAATCTCCAATGCCATTACTGGTGTCAGCTAAACCTCTGCCAGTGTGTCTTCTCTGTCCATTTTTAAATAAATTTGTGACTACCTCAATTAGGAAATCTTGAAGGAAGTCTCTATGATGAGGCAATTTTGTTGCTCATTCTCAGCTCCCTGCATTTGCTGTACTTAAAATAGATGCTTATACCAATGTCCTTTCTATTACCCGAAGGGGAAAAAAAATCACATACACACCAGTCCTTTTTCTTTCAGCTCGCAGAGAAGCAACTTGATCCAACCAGTGTTGAAACCTGAGTAGGTCACTGTACACCACGCTAAAATTCCCTAATCCCTGAGCCAACTCTCCCTAAGGGGGGCCTCCTCCGGATCCTCCACTTCCCAGGCTGACTTTTGCATTCGCTCTCTCCTCTTTCCCCCTTTCATTTCCCCTACCTTCAAGCCTTGATATGTGATCCATGGTGGGGCTCAGGTTTCCGTTTTTACAGCTTAGGCCGTGCTAGCTGTATACATTCCTTTCTTTCTGCCGGGCTGTGATTACTTACCAGGGCTTAGTTTACACTGGTCCAGATGAAAGCCGTTCAGATGAAGGCAAACACAGCCAGGCAGCTCCAACGGCACCGATATGAAGCTGCACAAGGCCACATTGTGTTCTCGGTGACATTTTGTTGCACATATTTTAATGCAGGGCAACCAACTTGTTAGGTTACTCTACACTTTAGGTTTGGGGAGATGGAGGGGTAATAATACCATGAGGTTCAGGGAGGGGTTTTATTGATGTGGTTATTAACATTAAAAGCAGAAAAATATTGATGAGTTCAAAATAACCCTTCCAGCTTTTGACTTTGAGAAATCACTTTTAAAATGAGGACTTTTGGTGCTATTATATTAGAAGAATGCATACTGAACAATTCCACTAGAAATGGGATTTCATGACTCACTGGCATGATGTGCATTGACACGACTGAAGATTCTGACCCAGTGTCTCTTACACATTGTTCCAAACTAGGGAGAAAATACTGATCCTTCAGGCAATCGAATTATTTGCTGCATAAAACTTCTTATTTAATGCTACTCTGTACTGAAATGATAAGGGTTAAAACTTCAAATAGTAGGTGGTGTCTTGGAAGAAAAATAACATTTTAAAAAGAGGAAATTCTGTGCACGAAGGTTAATTCCATACTTAGTCCTGCAGCATTGGCTAAAAATTGTGTAATTTTTCCCCTTCACACAATGTTGTTTTTGTTTCTTCCTCACCAGTTCAGACAAACATCTGTTATACTGTAGAAGGACAACTATCTCCCAAACCACGGAGTGCTCCCGCAGCCAAAGTCAACAACGTGAGCCCCAAGCATCGAGCACAGTCAGCCTTTATATCCAGCCGGGATAACATTTCACATGTTTTGATTAAAATTAGCTAATTTGTAATTCTAGAACCTATGAAACTTAAAAGCTGCCATCCATATAGATCACATTAGACAGTGTTTTAAAGGGCCAGTGCACACTGTGACTTCTTAGTGGCTTTACCTCTCTCCTCTTCCTCCACTCCCAATTTAAAATGAAATGGAAAAGTAACCTGGGAATGCAGGACAGGAGGGAAAGGCGAGTGAGGAAGGATGGTTATTGTAAACTGTTTGAATTCCATCCCAGACAACTCCTGCTGGTCTCTTTTTTAAAAAACTGTCTATCAATGGAATCAATGGAGGTTTCCATCACAAGGAACGGCACTGATTTCCAAGGCAAATCTTCCTTAACTCTCCTTGGACTGATGCTGCACCTCGTGCTTCCAGGCACTAAATTCGTCACCCAGAAATAAAAACCCTTATTCCAAAATGCAGATTGCTACAGACATTTTCTGGAAGAAAGGAACACTAAGCATAGGCACCTAGGAACAGATATAGGATGTATTATCCGTGTGCCCCTTTCTAAACGTGGGCTTCATTCAAGGCACTCTCTAGAATATGCTTGTTCTAATCAAGACAACGTCAAACCGCAATAAATTTTACTTAGTTGCTTGCCGTCTTCATCGTTTGTCTTTTAAATAGCAACTTAACCAACCTGACCAAGTCAGTGGGCAGTGTTAAGGATTCTATGCAGAAGATGGGGAACACCAAGACGGCTGCAGAATGAAAACTAAAGTCCCCCCTGAAATCTGCTACTTGTTTGTAACTCAAAGAAAGACAAAAAATACAAATAAAACAATTTTTTTTTAAAACTCGAGAGACTCGTGAAATCAACACAAAACAAAACCCTCACCGGGCAAAAGCCGCAACTTCATGGAAAATAAGTGGGGGGGACGAGGGGGGTCCGGAGCCGAGCGGTGCTCTTGTGCAATCACTCCAACGTGAACAGCTGGAGCGCCAGGCTGCTGCGCTCGCCACCTCTGGAGCACCGCTGGCCTGGCGGGGAGCCCGGCCTCGCCGACAGGACTCCGGGCTGGCCTTTCCGAACAATGGGCAGGCGCTCTGCGAAGGCCGCCCCTCAGACAGCTATCTTGCACCGGGGTTTGCCCGGGTCTGCTTAACTGGGAAGTGGAGCATGCAAAGGCGAGCGGGAGGCGGAGGCAGCCGAGTGAGAGGAGCAAGCAGCTGCGGGCGAAGCGAGCCGGCCGTCAAAACGGTACCCAGACCCGCGCCGCTCGGGCCACAGCTCGCCCCGGCACTGACAGCCCCTTTACACCGTCGCCGCTGGCTTCTAGTCGGGAAGCGGGATCGAGGAACGGGGAGATGAACTGGGGAGAGGGGTGGAATCCAGCGCTCCCCGGCTGCTCCGGCCCGACGGCTCTTAACTTTGGAGGGATCCCTGGGATGGCTCCCGAGGAAGAGGAAAAAACTACCCCACCGACTAGGAAAGCCTCTTCACCATACCCACCCGCCACTTGGGCTCCCGGTCCCCTCCCTCTGAAACGCGCCTGTTACCAACCTGGGGTTTATAAGGTTAAATAGTATGTGGTTTCCCGGCCGCCCCTCCACCCCCATCAAATCTGAGGCAGGCAAATCTCGGGGATGCAGCCCGAGAGTTGGCCTCGGTTTGCACCTGGAGGAGGAGCTGAGGCGTTCTGGGCATCCTACAGAAACTGACAAGCGCTCCCCTGTACCCTCCGAATCTATACAACGGCCCAAAGGGAGCAGGCGGAAGAAAGAGCTCAGGCTCTCTGGCCCCGAAGTCCAAAAATACCTTCATTTCCTCATTGATCTCCCTTTTCACTGGGTGAGCTGGTTTCCTGCTTCTTTTATTTTCCGGAGGTCTCCCTTCTTTCTCCATTTCTGCCATGTTTTTGTGTCTGGTTTCTGTGGAGATGAAATGGCTGCTGCCGCCGCCGGCGGTGGTGGCGGCGGCGGCGGCGGCGGTGGTGGAGGTGGTGCTGATGGTGGCAAGGCTGGCGGAGGTAGCGGTGCTGGCGGGGCTGGGGCTGGGGCTAAGCGGGGGGGAGGGAAGGCGGGCGCCGGAGAAGCGGGGTCTCTTCTAGCGGCGGAGAACGTCAGTGGCTGTCAGAGGGAAAGGTAGCTCGAGGAGTCTCGGGGATGCCGCCGCCGCCGCCGCTCCTGCTCCCGCTGCCGCCGCCGCCACCGCCGCCAACGCCGCCGCTGCCGCCGCTGCCCCTGCCGCCGCCGCTGCTTCTGCCGCTCCCGCCGCCGCCGCCGCCGCCGCCAGGCTGCATCCTCGGTGCCCCGTGGAGTCGTCAGCCATCTTCCGTCGCTCTGTCCGTCTGCATGGGCGAGGGGAACGTGGGCCGGGCGCGGAGAGAGCGGCTCTGGGCGTGCGTGCGTGGATGTGTGTGTGTGTGTGTGTGCGCCCAGGAGAGCGCGCCAGCCCAGGCGCCCAGCGCCTCCCGCTAGCCGAGCCGGGGGCGGGCCGGGGGACGGCGCCGGGAGGAGGGGGCGGGCGGGGGAAAGGTGGGGGGGCTAGGACAGCCCCCAGCTCCCGAGCGGGCGTGGCTTCCACCGTCACTGTAGACGCCGATGCTGCGCGGCTCCGGGGGCTGCTCGCGGCCGCTGGCTCATCCGCGGCGGGCACCGGCGGGACGCGGCGCCCCTCACGGCCGCTACCTCGGTACGACGCCCCCCCGGGCTCTCTCCGACTCCGGCCGTCCCCCTTAGCTCGGTGATGAGGGCCCGGGTGGGCTCGGAGTTGGGTTTTGAGCCCGAACTAGAAGCTGCTGAGGAAAAATGAATGTGGTTGAGGGGAAGAGGTTGGGCGGTGGGAGGGCGCGGGGACCCGAGGTCGCGTTGCTAGAGGTCCGCTTCCCCCCTCTCCCGAAGAAGGCAGACTGAGCTCGCCCCCTCCGGATGGCAGCACCGGGGTCTCGGGAGAAGGAAACCACAGTCCCGACCTCCCCACAGCTGCCAGGACAGTGTCCCCTTCTGGGGGCCACCTCCGGGCTCGTGAGGCTGGAGGCCCCTTGGAGAGACCCCCGCGCCCTGCTCGGCTGGTCCCCAATGCGGCGCGGGCTACGTACGACTGCGCTTGCTAGAAGGCTTTTGCCTCTCAATGAACCACTTAGAAGTAGGACATCTCGGCCTTCAGCTCCCTGCTCTTTTTTCTTTCTTTTCCCTCCAGTTCTTTCTCAATCTCTCTCTCTCTCCCTCTCTCTCTCTCTCTCTCTCTCTCTCTCTCTCTCTCTCTCTCTCTCTCTCACACACACACACACACACACACACACACACACAACGTCTCACTACAAAGTAACAGCCTTACCCTGTGACCCCGCGCGCACTCTTGTCCCGGTGCCCTGAGTTTAACCCCCCAAAGATTGGGTGCTGCTGGGAGCGCAGGGTCCCGCGTGGGTTCCATTCTCCAGGGAACGGGACTCCCTAGCCACCCCGGGCGGGACCCTCCCTACCCGCTGGGTGCACTCTTTCCCCTAGACTTCCCTGCGCGCGTCTGCTCTCCCCGAGACGTGCTGGCTCCCCCTGTGCTCGCTCGCCTACTCTTTGGGCCTCTCTGTCCACGCCCGGGGCCAAGCTCGGATGGCGTTTCTCCCTCTCTGGGTTGAGGCATTGGCCTGAACGTTTTCATGAGTTTTCGGTGAGACACGCAGCCCTAAACCGCTCGTACACGCGGCGGGGGACACATTGACGTTCCGGGCTTCGCTTTCCGGCGCCGCGACACTTCGTAATTACCTGACACAATGCGATATGGGGGTGTCCATTGTTCCGCTGAGTGTTATAGTGGAGTGTGCATTGTGACAGTCAATGGAATTTTAAGTCAGTGGAACTTAAAATTACACATTTTTTTAAGTACTAAAAGACAGAATGAATTCGGTGTGCGGATACGAGTAACCTTTCCATTAAAATCTCAGTTTGGCCTGTCAAACGAGGCTCATCCTGGGTATTACACTGCCTAATTTGCATTTTGGCATTGTTTTGTTTCTTAAACGTCAAATTAGAGCTCTTTGGGAGCGTACTCAGGAGGGCTGAGTACCTCCATGTTGGCTATGTTGCCTTTTAGCATCATTTTCTTTCGTAAAGGTCAAATTACAGATGCTTGGGAGGGTACCCAGGAGAACTGAGCACCTCCTCTCGCCTCTTCTCTTCCCTGTCTGGAGAGGAGGCTGCACCCCGCTCCGCGTGGCTAGTGGATCCCAGGCGAGCCAAGAGGCCAGAGGGAGCGGGGCCGAAGCAGGCTCCGCAGCGCCTGCAAAGGGTCCGCGCGAAACGCCCCAAGGAAAGTTAAAAATCCTGGGGCGGTTATCCCGGACGCGAAAAAGTCAAGAGGCGAGGGTCGATGAGGTTTTAGAGAGTCCTCTGCTGTACAGGGGTCCCCTATTCGAGATATTACCGGTAGCCTCTGGGAGTGTACCCAGGTATACACTGGTTGTGAGCCCAAGTGCTCTGGCCAGGTCACGCAGCCCGCAGTAGCCCACAGCCGAAGACGACCTAGGCAGCAAGGATGCGGGGAGGAGCCCAAACCTGTTTGCACTAACACCCCCCCCTCCCCCTTCCTGGAACGTTAACACAACATTTCCGAGTGTGTGAGAGTGGGTGTATTTCACAGTGAGGAATAAGCATCCTAATGCCGTTGCTGGAAGGGAGAGAAGAAGAGGGAATATTTTTGATTTTTCAATCTGAATTTCATCCAAAACATCTGATAAATGATATGTGGGTTGGAGTTAGTTTGTCTTCTCTGTTTTGTCCTCTTGGTCTTTAATGAAAAATAGTGAGAAAACTTTTTTTGGACTTTAGAATATTCTAAAAGTGTGGAAACATATGTTGTAAAGTGTACACAAAGAGAAGCTTTTTGTCTTCTGGAAACATATTTAAGTCCCCTCTGTTTCCTTTGGTGCCAGAACCATTACAATTGATTCACTGTGTTTCAGCTGATATCAAATACCAAGTTATATACCCCAAGTCCTAAGATACAGTTTCACAAGTTAAGAATAAACAGAAAAGGTGAACTGTAGCCCAGAGTTATGTTTAAAGGCAGCTATACTTCCTTTAAAGAAAATTACTTGCTCTGCCATTGTTCAGGCATTTAATAAAAGTAGTCATATTAATCAGCCACCTGTTCCTTTAAAGGCATATGTCCTCCAGAAAACCTAGGTGAGAATGTTGAATTACAATCCACAATGCACATCTTCAGTGACAGAATGAAAGCTCATAAAGTATGTGTGAGGAGACTTTTAGTCTAGAATAAACTTCAGAGCTGATGATTGTTGCACGTTGGCAATGACAAGGTGTAGGTTTCTTCAAATGTGCTACAGATGAGGACAATTATAACAAGTTGCTGCTTTATGAATACCATGAGTCCAATAATATTCCCTGGATAATATTCATACAGTCTGTAAGAGTATAACCTTATGTGGACAGGAACAATCAATCTCATACTTATCTCAGAAGAGCCACTCTTTTGCTTCTTTGACTTACCCTTATGCTCCCCAATCATCAGCTTGTTCTCTCCCTCTCTCTCTCACACACATACACACATACACAAAGGCACCAAAGACAGACCCTGGACATAGAAAAAGTCTTCAATTTTCCCTTTGGTGACTAGTCCTGCCAGTCACCAAAATAAGCACAGGACTGACCTTTCATACATTCATTCCTCAGTTATATTTTTGTGACTTCTTTTACTCTTCAAGGTTGCTCTTGATGTTCATTCTAGCCTGATTCCTCCAGAAAATGCATTGGAGAGTGGATAGGAAGACCCCAGGGTGATCTGCCTTCAGCCCTCAACCCCTATATATGCTTCCTTGTTATCTCCAAGAACACCTAACTAGAGGCCCAGTCTTCATGCCTGGTAAGGAATTAATAGATATTTGCTGATAGAGCAGTATGACATAATGACAAACTTACTTTTGTATATTGTTGGAAATTAATGCTCATTTTGAACAAGCTCTGTGATCTAACCAAATGTGGTGACTAAAATATGTGGGGAAATTACTATGCTGAACACATTATTAGAGTTGTCTCGTCTAACATCCACAAAACCCTATGAGGCAGCACCTACTGTGATCCCCATTTCACAGATGAAGAAACTAAGGCTTACACAAGCTAAGTTATTAAGTCACAAGCTAGTAAGTATTGGGATTTGAATCCCTAACTTTCTGTTCACCTCTGGATTTGGAGTTCTTGACACTATACTAATCTTCTTTGACAAATTCCTTTTAACAATCTGTATTTTATATAATCTAAGACCCACATTTTTCTAATTTTAACATCTCTGAAATTGTGATATATCTTACAAGACTTCTTTCGATTATAAGTGACAGCTTTTTTTTCCCTCCTTGGTATATGAAATAATAGCCTATTTTCCAATCGGTGGCATATTTGGTTATGGTAGTTTATGCTGCAATGTCAAACCATTAGAAAATCTAAGAGACTTAAAACAAATGAGGTTTATACTCCTTGCTCACACAAAGTCTGCTGAAGATCTGTGTGACTCTCCAGAGCAACTGTCTTCCATGTGACGGCTTGGCATTGCACCTCTGTACCAACATGTACTTCCATAGCCACTAAGTAGGAGAAGATGGAGCCCTGGAGAATCTCACACAGCAATTAAATGCTCCAGCCTGGCAGTGACATAGGTCACTTCTGCCTCCAATCCATTGGCTAGAATTAGTCATATGGCTCTGCCCAACTGCTAGGGAAGCTGGGAATTGAATCCAACATGTTCCCCAAAGGACAGGAGAACTGGATATGGATGAGCATTTAATATTTGTACCACAATGTTATCTTCATTCACTGAAATATGGTCATTAGGATCAGGTAATGTAAATATCATAGATCTATTTTATTCAAAACCAGTGAGCAGCAATTGGCCTGTGATTTATTGTAGTCCATCTTAAGCATACATTCAAAATTCGTGCTCATGTTTAACTTCAAAGAACAAAATTCAGAATTTATTTCAAAAAGAACATTATGAAACAGCATAACTATAATGCAGGGGCTTTAATCAGGAGCCTACAGGTGAGCTTCCAGGGCTTCGGAACCCCCTGAAATGATATACAAAATATTAAGTGCATTTTTTTCTGAGGAATGGGTACATATCTGTCATTCTCAATTGGGATTCATGATTTATTCATTCCTTTATTCAACAAATATGTATTGAGAACCCACTATATTCCAGGAATGGTGTTCTGAGTGCTTTGGATCCAGCGCAAAGATAACAAACAAGGGCTTCCCTGGTGGCGCAGTGGTTGAGAGTCCGCCTGCTGATGCAGGGGACACGGGTTCGTGCCCCGATCTGGGAGGATCCCACGTGCCGCGGAGCGGCTGGGCCCGTGAGCCATGGCCGCTGAGCCTGCGCGTCCGGAGCCTGTGCTCCGCAACGGGAGAGGCCACAACAGTGAGAGGCCTGCATACCGCAAAAAAAAAAAAAAAAAAAAAAGATAACAAACAAGTTCCCAAAATCTCACTAAGCTTATAGTGTACAAAAGGGACAATGAGTAAGCAAACAAATAATAAAAGAAGGGCTTCCCTGGTGGCACAGTGGTTAAGAATCCACCTACCAATGCAGGGACACAGGTTCGAGCCCTGGTCCAGGAAGATCCCACATGCTGCGGAGCAACTAAGCCCGTGCACCATAACTACTGAGCCCGCGTGCTACAGCTACTGAAGCCCACGCACCCAGAGCCCATGCTCCGAGAGCCTGTGCTCCACAATAAGAGAGAAGCCACTGCAATGAGAAGCCTGTGCACCACAACGAAGAGTAGCCCCTGCTCGCCACAACTAGAGAAAGCCTGTGTCCAACGCAGCCAAAAATATAAATAAATAAAATTTAAAATAATAGCAATAAAAGAAGGCAATTTTAGATCCAGATAGGTGACATAAAAGGACAATGTGATAGAGAGGAACTGGAGTAGGGTGGGTATAGAGGTTGGGGTCTGCTTTAGCTAAAATAATCAAGATAGACCTTTAGGAGGAGAAATTTGACCTGAAATAGGAAATATGAGAAGGACTGCCTATGCAGAGGTCTTGTAATCCTGGAGAAAAGTGTTCTGGTCAGAATTCTATAGGAGCTGAAGAATGTACTCAGCACGTTGGAGAAACTGAAAGTATCTAGAGTGTGAAGAGTGGTAGGAAAAGTAGTGAAAGAGGAATGCAGAGGCCAGATTATATGGGGCCTGGACATAAGGGATGGATAAGAGATCAGAATTTTATTTTAAGATCAAGGTAGACGAATGCACAGTGTAAAGAAACCCCCTTTGCATGGGAAGGCCCAAATTTCTTTCTGGTTCCATTATTTGTATGTGTGGATCATCAGGCCATGGTTAGCTCTGCCATTAATCAGCAGGTTAACTCAGCTGGGCACCTCCCTGAGTGGGGATCCCCTTCCCTCCTTGCTGTTCCAAGAACATCCTCACCCCTTTTGCCATGGTGTCATGGTGAAGACCATGACCTTCTCAAAAAAAATGGAGGCCTTCTGTCAGATATAGGGCTATAAGAAGCTCCCCAGCTGGTAGCTTCAAACAGACTCAACATTCTTTGCAGGAGAATAAGGGGCTTCATACTTTAGTGAGGCCTTGAGCAAGTCATTTTACATTAACATTCATTTCTTCATTTGTGAAGTGAGAATAGTGAGTTGTATTTTGGAGTGTTGTTATGTCCATATAATGTCCATTAAAGTGAACTAAAAATAAACCTGCACAAATTTCTGTGTGCAAACGTGTATCATCTGCTCTTCTGAGGATCATTATTATTTTACAATAGCCTTAGGTTTATATGTACAGACTAATACAGATGTGTGCCAATTTAAGGAAACCTGACACATGAGGAATAATCGTCTAGATAATGAAAATGTTCTTCCTTTTCAAACTAATGTACACCAGGGTCCTTTTTAATAGTAATTTGCCAAAATGTAATAATTTTAATGTATAAAAATGAGAATTTCATATACACTTTCAAGAACATTTCTACCATATCCATTGAGGCAAGCATATCAGTACCTGTAAATTCAAGGAAATGGTCAATTCGAGTTATAATTCTTTTATTTATTTATTTATTTTTTGCTGGGTTGGGTCTTCGTTGGTGCGCGCGGGCTTTCTCTAGTTGCAGAGAGTGGGGGTACTCTTCGTTGCGGTGCACGGGCTTCTCATTGCGGTGGCTTCTCTTGTCGCGGAGCACGGGCTCTAGGTACGTGGGCTTCAGTAGTTGTGGCGCACGGACTTAGTTGCTCTGCAGCATGTGGGATCTTCCCAGACCAGGGCTTGAACCCGTGTCCCCTGCACCGGCAGGCGCATTCTTAACCACTGCGCCACCAGGGAAGCCCTTGAGTTATAATTCTTAATTTTATCCATTGAAGCAGAGATCAAAGCCTAGTGCTTATTTACCCCAAGCATCTTTTTGCTCAAAAAAAACCAAAAAAAAAATTAAGCTCAAATACCAATGTGTATATCTGAATATAACAGCATTATGTGTAGTAAACCTGTGGAAATAAATGACCATCCAAATGAGAACAAGCAAAGTCTGTTTATTTAGAGCAAGGAAGTCAGCCACCATCACTTGCATTTGGCAGAGACTCAAAGGCAGGCATAGGAGTAGAAAAACTTTATAGGGAGAAAAAAAACAAAGGCTTCAGGTGTGCTCTGATTGGAGATTGCTGACTTGGAGAAGCTGGAGAGGACTAACTAGATGCAGGGCATCCTACTTCGGGGGAAAATCAGTCTGGGGAGCATATTGGCTTTCTCTAGTTCGTCCTGAGTTGGAAGCGGGTAGTGGTAAGGAATTGGGAATCTGGCAGTCTTTTACCAAGTTCCAGTCATTCTGGGCTGATTGTGGAGAAATTGGTTTGGCTTCTCTGACTTGTTGCTTCGGAGATTATGGGTCAGTGTTTTTTTTGTTTTTTTGGGGGTTTTTTTTTTGACTTTTCTTTTTTTAAATTTTTTTAAATTGAAGTTTAGTTGATTTACAATGTTGCCTTAATTTCTGCTGTACAGCAAAGTGACTCAGTTATATATACACAAACTATTACATATAGAATGGATAAACAACAAGGTCCTTCTGTATAGCACAGGGAACTATATTCAATATCCTGGGATAAACCATAATGAAAAAGAATGGGTCAGAGTCCTATTGTCGTACATGGTTTGGCCATTGTCCAACTGTATAGTCAATCTCTCAAGCCATTAAATAGAAAATAATATAGGCCAGGCAATGAAGAATAAACTAAATCCAGGTATAGGGCAACTTCCATTTGTGGTGAGACAATATTTTGATGTATTAAGAAGTGTTGTTTTGTTTGTACCTGTTAATTCCTTTCTACCCCATGCACTCATTCATTTAAACTAGACTTTAGCATCCATTGCTTCAGGGTAAGGCTGTTATAAAAGAAATTCACAAAACTCTCAGTTGTCTGTGACTTTTGAGATTTAAAATGGGCTTGTGAAATTCACGGCAGAAAAAAAAAGTTTGAGAGGAAACTTTCTTCTTTGAATTTCAAAAGTCTAGATTTTGAGTATCAAGACCCAATGACCTGAAGGATTTAGATTATAAAATTTACACCTTGGGAGTTCCCTGGTGGTCCAGTGGTTAGGACTCTGTGCTTTCACTGCAGAAGGCGAGGGTTCCATCCCTGGTAGGGGAACTAAGATCCTGCAAGCTGTGCGGCACAGCCTAAATAAATAGATAAATAAATAAAGTCTATGCCTTAAAAAATAGGTTCCAAAAATGAAATGATAAGCCAAAGGAAGATTTCCCAGCCCAGAAATGGATTATGATTCTGTGTGGTTGGGGGGAAGAGGGAGCAAAGGAGTTTATACAAGGGATGGAGGCTCACTGAAGCTTCCCACCCAGGTCCCAGTTCCCTGGGGTGTCAGAGGAGCAACTGGCATACTTGCTAGGTTTGAGGGAATCTGAAGGCAGAGGGCAGAGAGTCGAGGCGAAGAGTGCCTCCTTTCTGAGATGCAGTCTGGAAGAGTGCCAGCCCAGCATGGTGCAGCCAGGCACAGTGTGGGTAGGCACAGCGGTGTGCAAGGGCTTGGACAGAAGGTCCCGGGGTTGCTGTAAATACTCTCCACTCACCATAGTGTGTGTTTCATGTGTGGCTGAGAGTGGAGCAGGTGTGGCTCTGAGAGACTGCAGAATTTTTTTTAATTTATACTTAATTTTTAATTGATGTATAGTTGATTTACAATGTTGTGCTACTTTCTAGTGTACAGCAAAGTGATTCAGTTATACATATATATGTATGCTTTTTCATATTCTTTTCCACTATGGTTTATTAAAGGATATTGAATATAGTTCCCTGTGCTATACAGTAGGACCTGTTGTTTATCTATTTTATATACAGTAGCTTGTATCTGCTAATCCCAAACTCCTAATTTAGCTCTCCCCCCTTTTCCCGTTTGGTAACCATAAGTTTGTTTTCTGTGTCTGTAAGTCTGTGTTTTGTAAATAAGTTCATTTGTATCATATTTTAGATTCCACATATAAGTGATATCATATGGTATTTATCTTTCTCTTTCTGACTTACTTCACTTAGTATGATAATCTCTAGGTCCATCCATGTTGCTGCAAATGGCATTATTTCATTCTTTTTTATGGCTGAGTAATATTCCACTGTGTGTGTATGTGTGTGTGTGTGTGTACACCACAACTTCTTTATATTGTATATTCATCTGTTGGTGGGCATTTATGTTGCTTCCATGAGACTACAAAATTGAAGTAGGCCTGCCCCCAAAATGTTTGATCAGAGATTCCATGAGGACTTCCACATCAGAGGATGCCAGCTGGAGAGGTGACAGTGGCTGAGGAGTAAATGCCACCCACCCACCCACCTGTCATGTAGATGCCAGCCCAGTGAGAAAAGTGCAGGTTATGGACACGAGAGAAGACTAAATCAACTGAGATTATCTGAAGGTTTCATTTCTACCTTCTAGCACAGTAGTCTTGTGAAACAGAGATTGGGTTCAGTTATAACGAAAGAAAAAGTTTACATGTAGCAAATACCTAAAGTTTTTACATTGATACTTATAGCTCACACATAATATTTACCCTATAACTCAAATTTGCTTTTAAACGATTTTTAAAAATGGAGTTTTCTGGCTCCTGAAGTAAATTTTGGGCATTATCTGCCTAATTATTTACTATCTAAATAGTATTACCCAAACAAGAATAGTTTCCTTGAGGTTATGGCCTTAATATCATAATAAGACCAACTTAAACACAGAACATTTTTAATAATTAGGCCAAATTCTAGTAAATATAAATTTCAACTTAGTATCTGAGTTATCTTAAATTGTCATTGCCTTCCTCGATGACATCCATTGATGAAATCAGAACCCTTCTCTGTATTAGATTTATATAGATACTAATGTAGACTTACAATAATATCACATTTCCTTTAGATAATCAAATGCCATTAAAACAATTAGCCCTCTGACAATCCTATGTTGGGTTATATCGTCAACTATCGTGTCTTGAATTCCTGCTACAGCCGAGCATTTTGTGCAAATTATGTCATTTATTTCTCACAACCATGCTTGAGAGTATACTTGTTCCCATTTCACACCTTAGGAGAGTGAAGCTGAGCACAGGGTCACACTAGGAAGTGGCCGATCTCTAATAAAAGTCCCCAGTCAGCCGACTCCCAGACAGGTGAGATATGCTTTCACCTACACCACGTTCTGCTCTTCTCTGCTCAGCCCTTCTATCACCTTTTTTTTTGGAAAAGAGAGCATGCAAATACTGTAAATAATTCTAATTTCTACATGGATGTTATAGAAATTAAAACATCCGTAACAAAATACTCAACCTTTCAAAAATAACATACTACACTTTAATATTCTCAAACCAAATATGGTATTCAGTAAATGGTTACAGAGGATTGATATCTATGTTTTGACCCACCTCCTTTGAGAAACATTACATGTTGTAAAAAACATTTTTCTTTCACAGAAAATTTGTCTCCAACGTGCTCTTCAGCCATGAGTTGTCTCTTTATTACATCTCAGAGGGAGGACGTTGAGTGGAAAAGTTTCCACAGTTTAACTATGAGAAGACATTATACATTTCAGTGGAAGAAAAAGATGTCATCAAAAGCTAAGTAGATAAATTAAGGATGCTATAATAAGTCTTGGGATATAGGCTGTGCATTTGTTTTCTTTTGTTTTTTAATTCCATTAAAGTCTGTAAATCTGTGTACCAGATGCTGAAGTAGGACTCCTGCTTCAACCCAGTTTTGCCCTTCCCATCTGAAGTCAGCCAGTCTTTAGTGCAGCTGATCTCCTTTTGAGTCTGGAGGTGAGGGAGAGCTGGCAGGGACAGATGGGAGAGAAGAGAGAAGATCCGGGGACAGTGACTAAGAAGCTGCGCTCCTTGAGAAAGTCTCAGGATGTACAGTATGGGAAGGTGCTGAAGCCCTAAACTGGGAAACAAAACAAAACACCAGCATGGGGGAAAAAAAAAAAAAAAAAAAAAGGAAGCTCAACACTGAACACAGAGTATGCACAGAGGCATCTTTTTATGTGGTGAGCAGTAGAGTTTTGTCGCTGAACACATGGACAATTATATAGAATTTAGTAATACAAAAGCTACTATTTATTGAATGCTTTTTATGCACCAGGGACCATGCCTAATATTTTACAGAGATTATTTTATGCAATCTTCACACAGTTGACACAATTACAGATTGTGTTCCATTTTACAGATGAGGAAATGGAGAGTTAAGACATTCAGCATTTGCCTAGTAAGTGGGCCAGCAGTCTGAGTAGAGTCTAGAATTCTCCCTGCCACCTTGTATTACCAATGGTTTTGGTGAGGAGTCTTGCTTGCAAGTAACAAAACGAGCTCTGTCTAAAGAAAAAAAAATGTTGGAGGAAAGGGGGTTCACAGAATCCAAGAGGCTGGGCGAACAGGCTTGGGAAACAGGCAAGAACCCTGGGCCTCAGGAGGCCAGGCCACAGGAACACCCTATCCAAGATGCCACCATCTCTGCTTCTGCTATACCACACCTTCTAGAAATGACAACTGGACATCATGCTGACCCCATGAGCTGCCCCAGATGCTTCTCCTTCATCTTCTCCTCGGGGTGCACAGGCCTGGATGGGAAGGTCCACGGCCAGGTGTTGGAGCCCCTGTTCCATATTCCAGGGGGTGGCGAGAGTGAGATTCAAACTGTTTGGCATCCACAGTGGAAAATGAGGTCTTATATCCCAAGATCACACGTGATGAAGAATTCCCCTAAACGCAAGGACAGATGGATTTTGACAGCCAAAGGAATGTTATAATGTCCTTCCAGACTACCAGCTGTAGCCACTTTGTAGCAAATCATTCCATTAGGAAAGTAAATGTAGGGCTGTTAAAATAATTTTGAAAGGTCAGGCAAAGGTGGAATTGTGCAAACATTAAATATTGCAAATCAAAACCTGACTGACCTAGAATTTCATCCTAATAGATTTACTTTCAATCTCTAAATGCAGACTTCAAAAAGGCAAATTTGGTAACCCATATGCTAAACAGCAATTAATTGGAATGTTTAGGGAATGGAATGTTCTTGTTAACTTAAATTTCTAACTAAATGTGATTAAGCCTTTAAAAAGACCCACAAGCCTTTATATTTCAGATCTTGTCACTGGAATTCTTAATAAAATATTTGGATTGTGAGGATTTTGCAATTCCTCAGAATTACTGATGCCACCATATGTAGTTGTAAAGTGCAGTCGGTGTAGACTGTGCTGAATGTGTTCAGATCTCAGGGTATATGTTCCATGTACACTTCATTAGCCAAACTTCTTTTTTTTTTTTTTTCATTTTAGGCTGATCCTTTTGCAAATTTTTATTAAAATTCTTACTTTTTAAAAAAGATTTATCACCTCTTAACATAAAGGGGAAATGGCTATATATTCAATTACAAATGCAGAAACATATAATACGATTTGATCTTGAAAAATGTAACAGCCATGAAAGCATCCAATATTCGTTCATTAACGAAACTTCTGATATGAGTTTGCCTTTTGTTTTATCCATTGCATAAAAATTAGATAAAGAGGAGGAAATAAATTCTGTCCATGTAAACTTTTTTTTTTTTTTTTTTTTTTTGGAGCCTACTAAGGGCAAGCATACTACTAGGCACTGTGAACATAAACATAAATAATAAAGGTGTTTTTAAAATGAGATGGGAATTCAGAAAATGGGCTGACTAATTCTGAATGAAGGATAGAGATGGCAACCATCTGAGCTGGGCCTTGAGGAATGAGAAGTAGGATATTGCCAGATGAGGGAGGGAGAAGGAGGAACATCCTAGGCAGGAAGAACAGTGCGAAGAAAAGTGTCAAGACGTGAAAGTGCAAATGAAGGAAAGGGAAGGGGGAATAATTCAGTGGGCCTAGGATGAGTATGTTAAAGGGGGCTATGAGATCACCCCAAATGTAGGATAGGACCAGACTGTCAGTGGCTGCAAATACCATCCTAAAGGAGAGTGGACTTCTTTCTGAGAGTCCTAGGAAGCCACTGAGTCCTTTTTAGAAGGTGATAAGATCATAAATGTGGGACAGGAAGATCACTTTGACAACAGGTAAAAGGCAGAAGAAGAGACCAGAAGTAGGAAATTACATAAGAGGTGTTTGTAAAAGTCCAAGAGGTAATAAATTATTGCTTAGACTAGTGCAGTAGTAGTTGGAAGGAATTCTTTCTACGAGTTACCTTAGAGACAGAATCCATAGGAATTGGTATCTGACTGAACAGAGGGGAGGGGAGATTGTGTGAAAAAAGTGAGTATTTGGATAATAGAGCCCATTGCATAGTAACTAACTCCTTTCTGCAAAAACAACAATAAAAATTGCACTTCTAATTGGCTCATTGAGTAAGTGGAGCAGTGGATTCCAGTTTTGATTGATCATCTCCCCAGCCCAGACCTACTGAAGTAGGTTGCCTGGAAGTAAAGACCAGTAATTCATATTCTAAAAGCTCTCCAAGGATTCTGATGATCAGTCAATTTAAGAAAGCACTGCAGTTGAAAATCTGAAAAGGAAATGATATCCAATAACATTAGATTCTGCAATATCTTATTAGGTCCTGTCTGCTCTACTTCTGAAACATAGCCTGAATCTCAGTATCCTCTCTAATTCCACCACACCCATCCTAATCTTAGGCCCATTTATTTATTGCCAAAACTAAGTAACTGCCACCTCCCTGGGCTCCTTGCTTCCACTCTTGTCCCTGTGCAGTCCATTCTCCACAAAGCAACCAGACCATTTCTTCAAAAATGTGAAACAGAACTTGCACCCTCTTGCTGAAAATGTTCCAGTGACTTCCTGTCACACTGTGATGGTTTTAAATTACGTCCATAAATTCTTTGTTGCTTCTCCCTTGAAAAAATAAAGCCTGATTCCCCTCCCCTTGATTATGGGCTATTCTTAGTGACTTGCCTGTAAGAAACAGAATGTGACAAAAGTGATGGTGTGTGATGTCCAAGATTAGGACATAAAAGATATTGTGGTTTCCTTCTTGCTCTCTTTTCTTGAATCAATCACTTACTTGGGGGAAGACAGATACTATGTCACATTCAAGCAGCCCTACGAAGAGGCCCATATGGTGAAAAACTGAAGCCCTCTGCCAACAGTCAACAAGGAACTGAGGGCTTCTGCCAATAGCCAATTGAATGCTCCATCTTGGAAGCAGATCCTCCAGCCTCAGTCAAGCCTTCAGATGACTGTAGCCATAGTCAATATCTAGACTCCAATTATCTGAGAGGCCCTGAGTCAAAACCACCTAGCTATTTGGCTCCCAAGTTCCTGACTCACAGAAACTATGAGATAATAATGGTTTTAAGCTATTATGTTTTGGGGAAAATCTGTTAGCAACAATAGATAACTAATACACATACTTAAAATGCAATCCAAACTCCTTGCCATGACTGGCAAGGCTCTACATACTTAGAATTCTACCTATATTACTAATTTTATCTACCACTGACTTTGTGGAAAAGACTACTAGTTGTCTCTTAACAGCTATTTGTCTCTACCTTGTTTAGAAATAGAGTCACCAAAGTATATCCAGATACATGAATTCAAACTACTGACCATATTTCCTAGCCTCCCTCACAACTAGATTTGGTCATATGGCAAATTCTAGCCAATAGGATGTGAGCAAAGAGATGTGTGTAACTCCCAAGTTGTGCCTTTAAATAGAAGGGATGTGGCTTCTGTTCCCCTTCCCCCCATTTCTGATGACTAGAATACCAGTATGATGGTTAAAGAGGAGAAGCTGGACTAGCCATCTCAAGTCGCAAGATGGAAGTCTCATGGTAAGCATGGCAAAGCAACAGGATAAAAAGAGCATTGGTCCCCAATACCATTAAACCAGGTCTCTCTTGTCTTTAACATGAGCAAGACACAGGGCTATATCTTGCATTAAATCATTGCATTTTTTGGTCTCTTTACTACAACAGCCCAACCTATACGTTAACTTACTCAGCTCCTTGTTTACCACGTTCTAGCCACATTGATCTTCTTTCTTCTCTTCTACTACCCTGAGGTCTTTGCACTTGCTGTTCCCTCTGCTTGGAATGCTTTCCCCGCCCCCTCCAGGAGTCCCCCATGGCTGACTCCCTGCTACCAGGTTTCATTGTTTCATCTAAAACACCTACGCCTGTGTTGTTCTCTATTACATAATCATGAATGAGTTCTATTCTTCATGGTACTCTCAGCACTTTAAATTTTCTCACTTATCTGTTTGTTGTCTGTCACTCTCCACTAGAATACAATCTCCATAAGATCAAGACTCTTGTCTGCCTATTTCCTGCTGAATCTCCTGTGCCAGGAAAGTACCTGCACGTAGTAGGTGCTCTATAAGTATCTGTTGTGCAAATAAGTTAACAAATGAATTAATAATAAATGATGTCAAGAGCCCAGTCCTTGGATCACTTTTCATAATTCAGCCTCCTTTACCTGCTGAAATTAGGGTAAGTTAGGTAACAATAATGACTTAGCTCAGGATTAACAAAAGAGTATCAATAAGTCTCTTATACCTTCATTATTAAGTGTTCTGATTTAATGAGGAAATAGAAACACAGAAACAGTAAATGAATCTCTGTCTTTAGCCTTTAAAACCCAACTAGAGAAAAGTAAAAACGAGCTCATAAAAATATGCCTAAAGAACAGATTCTCTTAAATCCTAATATAGATTATCGTATTACATTGCCTGTAAGATGCCAGCTATTGTGAGAAACACCATTGTTTTATGTACCATGAAAAAAGAAAAAATGCTGCTGTGGTACATTGCGTTATTTTTCCTCTGGGCCCACAGCCCCTTCGCAGCCTCAGGGTGGGTGGAGTACACTTCCCCTGCTCCATTGTAAGGACTGACCATGTGACTTGCTTTGACCAACTGAATGTGAACAGACGTGACAAAGGCCCTATCCAGGCAGCTTTAAATGTGTTTTTGAGGTTAGATTCAGCGTTTGCTCCTCCCCTCAACCGTGAGATAATGGTAGAATAGTCCCAGAAAGTGGCTAGTCCTTTCACCTGGATTCTAGAACGACATATGTAGCTATGCAGAGGTAAGCCAAGCCCAGCCAAACCAACCAGAGCAAAGGCTGGTGGAGCCACAGCCAACCCACAGCCCTACATAAGGTGGATAAGAAATAGGTTTCATAGTAAGCCAATGAGATATCGATAATCACAACAAAAGTTATGACAACTAACCGACCACACACCATCAATTGTAAGCTGCATGTTGGTTTCAGAGATGTTAAAATGTGGACCAATGTGTGTCTTAGGAGCAATCAAATGTGGTATGTATTATATGTTATCACATATCAGCACAAGATATATTGCAAGGGCCCAATAAATATTTGTTGACTTGATTTTATGTACACGATGATGTAGAGTTCATATTTTTAGTGAGAGTTCTTGATACACACCTTTTCTTTTTAACACATTATATGTAACAGTATAACCTTAGGTATTAACTGTAATGGAAACTAAAATTTATATAGCAAGCAAAGTTCAAACTAAATAAAAGGCAAGCTGGGACTTTTCATTACTTCTCTTCTGTCCCCACTCCTTACACCTCATATAATTTCCTGACTTACATCCCAGAGGACTTCCTTCTCTATCTGTCCCCCTCCATAGCCCATATACTAGATATTAGTATCCTATTATTTGGAGGCCAACAGAGAACAAAGGTAGCAAAAATGGAGTTCAGTAGCCACTGGCATAAACATAAAACAAAATATTTAAATGTATGCTTGTGAAACAGCTTTTTCATATTCTCCAAACTAGATAAGAGACTGAATAGGCCAAAGGAGGGAAGAGGTGGAACCACATGAGCCACAGAGTTTCAGAGATGTCAGCATCTGCCAGAACAAGCACCATCTATTGCCAATGCCAGGAGCTGTGTAGGTGCTGACTCAGAGCATTGTTCACTGTATATGGTGTAACACTGAATATGTATAAAGTAATCACAATATATAATTTGGATACTTTTATCCAGAAAAAAAAAAGAAAGTGATGATTATGATAATAATAGTAAACATGAATTGAGCAGAGCGCTGACTATATGCCGAGCACTAGGCTAAATGATTTATCTAGACTAGCTTAGTTGTTCCTCGCAATAGTCTTATGTATTCGTCAGCTACTGCTGCAATAATGCTTCATAACAGCCACCCCAAAATCCAGTACCTTGCAGCAACAAGCATTTATTCTCTTTTTCATCCTTCTGCAGGCCAGCTGATGTTTGGGTGATCTAGGCTGAGCTCTGCTGCACAGCTTTACTTCAGGCTGTGGGCAGGGGAGACTGGCTCCAGGGTGCATGTTAGGTTAGATCTGCTCCATAAGTGTCTCATTATTTTGGGAAGAACAGCTACCTGGGGCGTATGCTCCTCATGGTGACGGTAGGAGAACAAGAGGGCAAGTGAAAACACATGCTGCCAGGCATGGAACTGGCACACCGTCACTTCTACCAGTATTCCATGACCAAGACCAACATCAGTGGGGCAGGGTGGGGGTCATACCCCAAGGGAGATGGGAGTGAATATTTGCTGAACTACAATCACCAATACTTTATAATAAGGTAGGTATATAGGTATTTTACACCCATTTTACAGGTGAATGAACCAAAGCATAGGAAGGTTAAGTGACTTGCCCAAAGACATTCAGCTAGGAAGTGATAGAACCAAGATTTAGATCTAGCCTGATTCCAGAGCCTAGTATCTTAAATGTCACTCTATACAGTTTTAACAAACCATACTCCAGAAGACATTATAAAGAGAAATATAGAAGCAGTGGTAATTTTACAATAATAAATGGGACCCGAGGAAAAGAAGTATGCAAGATAAAAGACTCTATTTTGAGTTCCTAATCAATAAAGATGATTTTCTCACTAGCTTTCATAGCTGCAGGAGGTTATATTGTAGGAATCCAGAGAAGGATGTGGGTTCATTTATTTTTAGATTCCCCCCACACGGTACAAATATGTTAACTTTTTATCTATATAAATACTACCTTTGTTACTTAATTCCTATCCACCTCCTTTGAAAGAGATATCTCATTTATTCTGATAATTACAAGTAATATATAAAGGAATTATAAAGTGTCTCCTTGTAAAAACGCTTGAGGCCTTCAATGGCAGTCATATTAAATCAATATTAAAAACAATGAGGTCCAATAAAAACATTAGATTCGAGCCTTAAGAGGCATGCAAATAGTCCTGTAGAGAAAAAAAAAACCTGAGACATGATTATAAAATATGAGAATGAAGGTGCAAATATCACCAACAAATCCTTTGGAAATATTTTTAAAGAAGAGACAGTCTCTCTTACAGCCTGGGATAAATGAAAAACAGGAGAGAGTTCTATGCCCAGGGGACTTCAAAGATTGAGATGTTGACCAGTTCATTCAGCTTCAGTGTCTTGGAATGCCCACAGACAGGCTGTTTTTTAAACACCATATGCTTCCTATATCACAAGTACTTTAGAAGAATTGTTTTTCTTCTTTCTATGGTAGTAAAAGAATCTACTGTCATGAAATAGACCCCTGGGTCAGTGTCACAAGTAAAGCCCAAACCTACTGTGATACTCCCACTTCTTACTCTAGCTTTCTCTCCTCTATTATTATGATGATTTCAACTTCAAATTGCAGCTGTGGTCATTCATTTCCCTTTAGAAAAAGTATGAATCTGAAACATCTTCCAACATATAAAACCAAATAGCTACAACTTAAACTACCCGTTTCACATTGTTCAGATTTTAACTTAAACAAATCACCCATATAAAGACATTTTTGAGACAATTTGAATGTTAAGAATTTTGGTCATTTTGTTAGGTGCAATTGTATTGTGATTACTTTTTTAAAAGGAAGTCTTCATTTCTTGTAAATAAATTCTGAAATATTTAGAGGCAAAATATGATATCTGGGAGTTGCTTCAAAATACTCCAGCACTGTTGGGAAGGGGAGTGAAAAATGTGGATAACTGCCAAAACCAGATAATAAGTACATATGGTCTCATTATCCTATTTTTTCTACTTTTGTGTAAAGTTTGAAAACTATAATAGAAAGTAATAAAAAGTAAAAAAAAAAAATACCCATTTAAAAATATCACAAAAAGACCTCTGTAAGAGAAGTCTAATAATTCAAAAGAGGGCTTCAAAAGTGAATGGATTTCTACCTAAAATAAAGTAAGTTCTAAGCCCTATAACTTGCAACATCCTTAAAACAACACATCACCATAATATTCACAAGCACCACAGCATTTCAATTGTCTTTTGTATGTACATGTGTATGCTATGGGGGTAAACTGTATGATTTGTTCTGGAGTTAAAAATAGCCATTCTCCTAGAAGTATAAGAAACAAAAGCACTTTATATCTATATTTTTTTACTGATTTGAAGTCAGGAGGACCTATGGTTGAACAGTGGAGAACGATGGGGGTTTGCGATGTAAGTTTCCTATTTGCCAGGCACTGATCTAGGTACTTTATGTTTATGAACTCATGCTAATATTCAAAATTACCCATTAATATAGGTAATATTGTTCTTCCCATTTTACAACTAAGAAAACCACAGCACTGAGAGTAAATTACATAATTTGCCCAGTTTTGCACTATTGGTTAATAGTAAGGCTGGGATTCAAATGCAGGGAATCTGGCTCTTGTGTTTGATCCCTTAATTACCAAGCTCTGTCACTCTCCATGGAAAGAGTGTCTTGTAGAGTTGTTCTTTGTTTAGACTTTGGGGACCCCGTCTCTTTTATTCTCAGAAAAATAAAGCAACTCTTACTCCCTTTGACATCAGCATGTTCCTTTTATTTTGTTATGCACTTCAAACCTATTACTCCCAACGTGGTCATACCAGCCCTATAATACTCAAACATATTTATTACAGATGTTTGCTTATGGCATGATTTCAAAGAACAGAAAACATCACAGCGAGCTCTTCTGATTGATTTAAACCAGGGTACTTTTGAGAAGGATGTCTGACACCGTAGTAGTTGACAATGACATCTCTTTTATGTGGATGTCAGCTGTTGGGAAATGACCTTACATGATTTTTTCTTAATCATCTGATCTCAGATGGTCTTTCGCAAATTTTCTTCAGCCCAGCAAGTTGATACCACTGCTTCTATATTTCCAGGTTTAGTAATGGAATCTCTTTCTCTTTCTCCCTCTCATTTCAGACACGTTATCTTTATTTGGGAAAAAATAGTTTTTAAAGATATATTTATCTATGGGCCACACCATAATAGCCTTTGCATATGATGACTTTAATTTGGGGGACTTTGAATAGCTATTTCTAGATAAGAATTACTGTGAGTCTACATGGGGCTTCAGATTGACTTATTTAGTTGACTTGGTCATTGAACTTATGAAAAGAATGGCTTGACTGAGTTGTTTCAGTAAATTTGTGAAAAGTGATTTTTTAGAATTAACTGACCATACTGATTTGATTGTTCATCCATAGATACATCCATCCTTGAATTTTCCATTTTCCAATTTTAGAAGAAAGCTGCATTTTAAGACAGAGAAAATATTTTCAGGTAGTTTAGGAGTTATATTTATTACTACAGGGCAGCAGTTACTGATAAGATGCCTTGACAACTCTATAATTTGAAGTTGTCAACCTTTCTATGTATAATAAATGCAGTATGTCTTGACCCCCTTCTGCCTGATGTTACCTATGTATGCATTCTATGCAACAAAAGGAGGATTCTTCTATATGTAGAATTCTATCACAATTTCTCTAGAACCTTAGGGGATGAAGTCTGACCTATATATTTATTTTTCTTAAAAAAGAAAGAAAATAAAGAAGGAATGTAGATAGGAAGGGAGAGAGAGAATGAGAGAGAGAATCAACAAGAAATAGTAGTAAAAATGGTTAGATTATCATTTTTCTAGAATAGTTATTCTCAACCCTGGTTGCATATTAGAATCTCCTGAGGGGTATTTGAAAAATACTGATACCTGGTCCTCAAGTCCAGAGATTTTGATTCAGTTAGTTATGGTGACTTTTTGGTCTTCATGAGAAATGTTTAAGTGGCAATGGAGAACTAGCTGAATTTGTAGTCATGGAGACATTCTTTGCTCTGGGTTTACTGATCTTATCATAAATAAAATACAACTAAAATAACTTCTGAACTTGAGTGTGGTGATGGAGTAAAGATAGGAATGGAGAATAAAGGCCCAGCTCATTCATTCAGTATTCATTCAACTGACCAACAAATATTTATGTGGTGTCTATTCTTCAGCAGACACTGTATTAAGAGTGGGGATGCAATGACAAACAGAACCATTAAAGAAGAATGATAGGGTCCTCTCTGACATCTTCCTTATGGGCCTGGTGTTACAACCTATGTTAATGCCAAGATCGATTGGGTTGTTTGGATCAGAGAGAGAGAGAGAAAGACTGAAATGACCATAAGGACCAGATTAGTCTACTAGTTAATTTCAATCATGGAATAAAAACGTTTTGATACTTAACTGGACCTCGGAGATCATTACTTTTGTTTTACAGATTAGTAATTCTAAACTCAGAGGGTTAATGACCAGCCTATGATCATACAGTGATTCAGAACAGAACTGTAGGACTCAGATTGCTAGCCATTTTTTTCCCAACTTTTCTGTAAATCTAAATTTATTCCAAAATAAAAAGTTTAATTTTTTTTTTAAAGTGAAGGAAAAGAGAAAGAGAGGACAACGAGGGTGGAAACTTCCAGATCAGACCTTTATGGTAAATTAGAGAACAGAAAACGTCTCTACTATAGACATCCAGAAATACAGATAAACTTTACAAACATCCTTTGAAAATTAAGCTGGGCTTCCAAGAAAGTGAGGAGGGCGCCCAGGGGCAGGAAACAAAGTTAGAGATGGAAACCAAAGCAGTGGGAGCATGCGCAGCAGAGCTCTCGGTATGGTGTTGCTAACCGTTTTTAATGCTGTCTATGTTCAAGCAAAAACCGTCTCAGCAGATTTTTTTTTTTTTTCATTCCAAGTTCCTAAAAGAAAATAGTCTCCTGGAAGGAGTCTTTGTAAAAGAAAAGGACCAAGTTTTTCCCTCACCCACTGAGCTAATCCTAGTGTGACATTAACTAGCAGCATTGCTAGTCAATTCCACATTGCTGTTCTATACGAGAGAAACTGGGAAAAAAGGAGAGCCGTCTTGGTCCATTTCCTCCCTAGTTAGAGTTGTTCTAAGGTAAAACACTCAGAACATTAGATGTCAAGAAAGAACATGTGAACATGGGGAGGATTTGAGAAGGAAAATTAAAATGAAGAGTTATAGTCATATATACTCTCCCACATCATCTTTGAAGGTTAATCTGTAAGATAGAGAGGGCATTCAGTGATGTGGGAAATGCAGATTCCTACTGTAATGAGATTCCATTTTATACCCATTTGTTGTAAATTTTAAGAAGTCTGACAATATCAAATGTTGAGAGGGAGTGATCAACAGGATCTCTCGTAAATAGCTGGTGGAAGTGTAAATTGGAAAAGCCACTTTGGAAAGCTGTTCGGCATTATCTATTAAAGTTGAATATTCACATATCCTACAACCCAGTAATTCCAATGCTAGATGTAAACTCTTTTAACATGTGAACCTGGAGGCATTTGTAAACCTCTTCATGACAATATTGTTGTAACAGAAAAAAGAAAAACATCTGGAAGCAATCCAAATGTCCATTGACAGGAGAAGGGATAAAGTGTGGTATGGATATTAAACAGCAGTCAAAACAAATGAACTGCCACTATAAACATCAATATGGGTGAATCTCAGGAAAATAATGTTGAGTAAATTAAAAAGGTCACAGAAAATTACATCTAGCATGTGATCTCCTTTTTAAGCTAAAAATAACAAACTAGGGGCTTCCCTGGTGGCGCAGTGGTTGAGAGTCCGCCTGCCGATGCAGGGGACGCGGGTTCGTGCCCTGGTCCGGGAGGATTCCACGTGCCTCGGAGCGGCTGGGTCCGTGAGCTGTGGCCGCTGGGCCTGCGCGTCTGGAGCCTGTGCTCCGCAGCGGGAGGGGCCCCAACAGTGAGAGGCCCGCGTACCGCAAAAAAAAAAAACAAAAAAAACCCTAAATAATATACCTTTTAGGAATACATATAGTATTAGACTACGTGTCTTAAAAGTCATGGGAATGATAAATACAAATTAAGGATAAAGATAACCTTGGATTAGGAAGTAAGGAGAATGGGATGGAGGAAGGCCACACTGTCAGAAGTAAGCTATTGTCAATATTCTAGTGCTTGTGCTGGTGGTGGGTTCACTATATATATTTTATAAAGATTTATAATTATGAATTATATATTTATAATTATAATTTATAAAAGATTTATAGTTTTTTAATTGTAGCAAAGCAAATTATCCTATAACTTAGCAACTTAGAACAATATTGTTATTTCACATAGTTCCTTGGGTCAGGCATCTGGGTGCATCTTAGCTAGGTGGTTTGGCTCAGAGTTTCTCACGAGGTTACAGTAAAGCTGTGAGTCAGGCCTGCAGTCTCTGAAAGAGCTGGAGGATCTGCTTCCAAGATGGCTCATTCACATGGCTCTTGGCAAAAGGCTCAGTTCCTCAGTACATGGGCCTCTTCATAGGACTGCTCATGACATGGCTTCCCCCACTAGAGCAAGTAATGAGAGAGAGAAAGAGACAGACAGAGACAGAGAGAATATGAGAAAGAGAGAGATCAAGAGGGAAGCTGCAATGTCTTTCATAAAACTAATATTGAACTAACACACCCTCACTTTTGCTGCATGCTATTGATCACACATACCAACCTTGAGACAAGGTGGAAGGGGACCACACAAGGTATGACTATTCGGATGCAGGGGTCACTGGGCACCATCTTGGAGGCTGCCTACCACCATAATAAAATAAAAAAGAACAATGCATGGACCAATGATGAAAGTGTGTTAAGAAGCAATTATGTGTACCTGAAGCTGGAAAATAAACAAATAAATAAATAGATGCATTCAGTTCTGAAGACAACAGGATACAGGGGAAGGAGTGAGATGAGCTTTAAATCTAGCTCTACCACTTTCCAGCTTTATGACTTTGGGCGATTCATTTGACTTCCTTCCATTTATAAAAAAGGGATGAGGATATTTACTTGCCTCTTAAGATTTTTTTAATTATGCAAATATTCAATCATACATGAAATTGAATAAAAAATACCATATACTCATCATCCTAAATCAACAACTTTCTAGATTTTAGCATACTTGCTTTATCTATTTTTTCCCCTGCTGAAGTGTCATAAAGCAAGTTCCTGACACTGCATTATTCTATCCCTATATACTTTAGTATGTATCACTTAAAAATACGGACATTTTTCTTGTAGACTCACACATAAAGTTAATAATTCCTTTGAAATACCTAATATATCAAAACTATGGCTCAGATTTCTTTAAATGTCTCAAAACTTACTTTTTTTACAGTTGGTTTGATAGAATCAGGATTTAAACAAAGTCTACACATTACATTCAGTTTGGTATTCCCCTTAAAAATCTTTCAACTTAGAGGAGTCCTTGTACTCATTCCCATTTTACTCTCGTCTTGTTAAATAAATTCAGTCAGTTGTAGAATATCTTACATGCTGGATTGGTCTGTTTGCTTCCTTGTGAAGCTATTTCACTTGTTCATCTCCCTCCTATGTTTCTAGAAAATTGGAAGTTAGACCTACAGGCTTGATGAGATTTAGATTCAACTATATTCAACCTATTTCATAGGTAGTTTTGTATACTTCATAATGCACCACACCAGGAGGCACATCGATGTGGACACCCCACCCCTAGTGATGCTGTCAGTGGTTAGTGGTTCAGGTGGTGTCAGCCTGAGGCCTCCCTGGCAAAGTTCCCCACCAACCTCTCATCTACTGATGATTGTTGCCTGAATTGATTATTTCGTAAGGAATTACAGTATGGTGATTTCCTAATCCTATCCTTTATTCCCCTTCTATTAGGTGGAATTGTGTTATAAACTTTCTTTCACCAGCCTGAGCTACTTGGTTACCACATTAGAAGAGGCAGTTGTTCCCAGTTTCACATCCTCTCAGCCTGCCTCCTACTACAGCCATTGCTGAAGCAACCTGCTTCCTGCAGGTGTAACCTGACAGCATCTCTCCTCATACATCTCACGTTCTACCCCCCGAGTTCCTCTGACTCCATGAAGGTGGGACATCTGCTAGCACTCACAGGACAGTTTAGAAATGTGAGGGGGGGCTAAGGTCCCAAGGGGGAAATATGGATCAATGGGCGGTGGAAGCTGGTTGATAACTGCTCCTCTCTTGCATCAAGCTGACAATTATGAAGTATATTCTACATAGCAATTCAAGGAGTCCCTGCAGGCTCAAGGCCTTATTGCCCACTGTGATGACTAACTCAAGAACACCCTTGTACTGACTTGCCCTGTTTCACTCTCCTAGTCATCCGCTGCTGTTTCCTGAGAATGCTGTCCAAAATATACTACCTAAAAGTAAGCCCTTGTCCCAGGTTCAGCTTTCAAGGGGGTAAGCTAGACTAAGACACCACTAAATGTAATTCTTGCAGGAAGGGCAGGATGAATGCTCAATGCTTCCATTATATTGCAAATACTCAATTAGTTATGTCTAATAATGAAAAAGATTTATATGTCATCAATGAATTTCAATCAGTTGTAGTTGTCTTACTCTTTTCTGATGCTCAGATTTCCCTTTTTCAGCCAGTAGAAGCTCCTTTATGCTGATAGCATTTTCCCTTTGACTTGTCCCATTAGACTTTAGACTTTAATAGCTTCTGGCGCAACAGGGTGTCCCAGGCTCATCATGCACATTTCTAGCCCCAGACCTGATATCTGTCATTCCTCCAAAGAACGTCCTTCCTTTTAATAGGAAATGATGTATTAAAAGTACAATATGAACACTAAAGGTGCTCATTGGCACACGATTATCATTACTTCTAGGACTTTTCAAGGGATAAAGCAAGTAAATGTTTTTTTCCTTCTTCAATAAATGTAAAATTTTCCTTGTTGGGATATAAGAAACTTTTTTTTTTCCTGAAATGTACTTACTTATTTTTTAAAAATTTATTTTATTGAAGTATAGTTGATTTACTATGTTAATTTCTGCTGTACAGCAAAATGATTCAGTTATACATATATAGATATATATATTCTTTTCCATTATGGTTTATTACAAGATATTGAATATAGTTCCCTGTGCTATACAGTAATATCCATTCTATATATAATAGTTTGCATCTGCTAATCCCAAACTCCCAATCCTTCCCTTCCCCACCCCCCTCCCCCTTGGCAACCACAAGTATGTTCTCTATATCTGTGAGTCTGTTTCTGTTATAAGAAACACTTTTCAAAAGGAAAAATCATAAGTTCACACTATTTCCAATTCACCTTTAATCTTACATGGATTCTACTTACTCTGAAAATCATTCATAACAACACTAATATTGGTTTTTACCTGTAATATACAAGAATAGTTTGAAAGTAATAATATCTGTATTTCTACTAGCAATAAGACACTGAATGAAGTTTAAGACTTCTTTGTAAATCTATTTATCCTGAGAGTATATTCCTCTGTGAATGTACAGTGAAAACAGTATTTTCTAAAGTCACTAAATTAATTACTTGGTGCGATTATACCACCAACTTAATATACAGTTAGGTAATTTGCTTCAGTTGTTTTCAAATTTTAGGAATCACATTTTTCTTTTGAGTTTAAAATTATTTTGAATATGTAAAATATATATATATGATTCTAAAGTCAAAACTATATAGTTAAGATATATTCATGAGAGTACTTTGCTTGCATGCCTGTCCTTTCCACCTGTCTTCCCCCCTCCCAAATGTATACAAATATATATTTGTAGTTCACCTATCTAAAAAAATAGCATACTATACTGTTCTGCACCTTGGTTGTGCTTTTGTTGTTGTTTAAAGCTGACATATTTTCTGGAGATGGCCCTCATTCTTTTTCAGAGTTGCACAGTGTTTCATTGTATGGATCTACCCTAGTTTATTCAGCTAGTCCCCTACTTACAGTTATTTGGTTTGTTTCCAGTTTTTTGCTATTACAAATAATATTTCAGTGAATAACCTTGTACATACGTCATTTTATATTTTGGGAAGGATTTCTGGAATTGGGATTTCTGGGTCAAATGTATATTGTAATTACACACAGTATATAAACATATATGTAATTTTGCTAGGGATTGTCAAATTCCCTTCCATAGGTGCTGCTTACAGAGCATTTTACATTCTTACTGGTAATATGTACCATCCCTGTTCTCTAGCCTGCCAACCCAGTAGGTGGTCAAACTTTTGGATTTTTGCTAATCAGATTAATTGCCTCCTTTTATCATTCTGCCCCAAGATATATGCCATGCTTTCATCTACTTTTGGAAGAACTCTCTTAGCATAAACAATAGGTGATTGTTTTGAGGGTGATAGGAGGGTGGCTGCAGTATCCCTATCTATTTCCACTCACCTAATCATGGAAATGCCAAAGCCCAAAGCATACACCATCCGTGTTAAGACCTTGTGTTTCCAAAGGCTGGTTCGAGTTTCTGGCCAGAGAAAAGGACATCAAATATGACCTCACTTCTTTCTAAGGTCAGCAGAATGCAGAGAGGACAGCAAGTGAAGTCCACTAGTACTTTACCAGCTTCAGGATCCTGAGAAAGGTGAAGGAGGAACTGTGACCATCTTTTGTCAGCTTTCTGTCTCCAGAAAAATCCCAATGCCAAGGAGATGACCCTGTGTATGGCTGGAGGTTTCCACAGATTGTAGAGTGACTACTCTCTCATCTGCAGGGCAGCACACACCCAGGACCTCTTCTGCTGCTTGGTAGGAGTAAATGTCATGGATGGGAATTTTTTTCTTTCAGCATCTCCCATTTCCCTGTATTCTTATGGGCGATTTTGCCCCCCAGGGGACATTTGGCCAGGTCCTCAGACAAATCTGGTTGGAGAGGGGTACTACTGGCACCTAGTGAGTAGAAGCCAGGGATGCTGCAAAACATCTACTATGCACAGGACAGCCTTCACCCCTGGCCCCCTGCCTACCATAACAAAGGATTATTTGCTCCAAAATGTCATTAGTGCCAAGGTAAGGAACCCTGCTGTATTCTTCCTTTATGCACACATTCACAGACATCCTCAAAATGACTATTATCAGTGACAGAGGAAGGGCAGAGTCACAGATTCTCCCTCTCTGCACCTCCAGAAGTCACTAGCAATTCAGATATCTCTTTAGTCAGATTCTAAGGAGTTATGTATTTCTCTGGAAGATTAAATAATAAATACCATTTTAACCTTCTAAAAACTGATTATCATTAGGTATAATGCAACCTTTGAACTCTAAGAATAAAGGAAAGTGCTATCTATTTAAAGTAAATGGGACTAAAAGTCCTATGAATAATCAAAAACTTGGTTAATAGAGTATGACCAGAGAATAATGCTCTTGGCTTCTGTGGAGAAATTAAAGTACATGCTGTGAATTGGTATTAAGGAAACTGCATGAAAAGTTAGTCTTAAAGTACCATGCTGCTAAAGAAACAGCCTCAGGTGCACAATATATCACATTCAGTCCTTATCTCCCTTCCTTTTTTTCATGACTTCTTTCACCTTGGATAACCCAGAAGCTCAGGCCTTGGAACTTTTTAGAATGGTACGGTATCTCACTCTCCACATTTATTTTCATCTAGAACAGACCTGAATTTTATTGCCGGGAGTGTGTTATCTCTTTCACAGGAATTGTTTTTGAACTTCGGCCTGCCTTATTTATTTATTGGGCCAGACTGTTTTTAATACTTATGAGCATAATTCACTTTATCTAAAATGTACCCTTGAAAAGTTATGCCTAAACTGAATTTTTGGAAACAAAATTGGATTGTTAAATCACAAGGGAAATTTGCCATTCAAAGGGAGTCTGAGGCTAAACCTTTTTAGAGAAAGCATCTTCTGTGCAAAGTGAATAATTACTCCTTAATTTGCCTGTTTTTAAGTCTGAATTTTTTTTATGTAGCCCGAGTCTAGTCCAGTATTAGGCATGATGCTAATTTTAAAAATATCAATCATGAATTTGAAAGGATTTTGAAAGTTAAAGAGTTTTACAAGCTATTTTTTTTAGGGTGTAAAACTCGGTAATATATCTTTATTATTAACAAGGGTTTGTTAACACTTGTTTTGGGTGATGAGAAAGGGGGCAGGATGCTAGACATACATGATAAAGAATAGGTAGCATTACAGGACCACACTGACAACAATGAGAAGTGGTTGGTAACCTGTTACTTAGACAGTAATGTTGTAGCTAAGAACATGGATTCAGAAACCAGATTACCTGGGTTTACTTTCCTGCCTAGTGTGGCCTTAGGCAATGTACACGACTTGGCTGTGCCTCAGTTTCCTCATGTGAAACTCGGAGAATATTAATATTATCTACTTAACGGGGTTGTTTTGAGGATTAAATGAACTAATACATGAGCTGTATGTAAGTGGAAGCACTAGAGTTAGTGGTAGTTTTGGATTCTGGATGGTGAGCGGAGCTTCTTTCTAGAAGTGTCTCTCTGCGCCCTTTCAGGGGGCACTGCTGGTTCTGCCTGAGCTGTACACATGGGAACTGAGGCTCAGTGAGGCGGCCAGAGACAAGGAATGAGGACACACCCTGGGGAAATAAAAAACAAAAAACACCCTTTCTGCGGGGCCACGCCACCTTTCCTAGGTTGGGAGCAGAGGTCACGAGCGCTCAGCCCCACGTCCGGATTCTGCCTCCCACCTCACTCCACATGAGCCGTGGCCCACAACTCCTGAAGCCCCACAGTCCGAGAGGCGGCCCTCACGCCAGTCCACCACCACTGCCAGGGCTTGGCGGTGGATGGCTTTCCAGAGGAGTTGGCGCCTCCGCCTGAGCCCTTCCTTCCGGAGGGCTGGGGGCCGCGAAAAGACCATTAGTAGACACCGACCCTCGTTCACGACACATATTTATGCGTGCCCACTCTGTGCTGGGCGCTGGGAATCCTACGACGAATCAGACTCGTCCCAGATTCAAGGGGCTGGGGCACCACTCGGAGCCCACACCCCAATCTCTGTCACCCTCTGTCCTCGCAGGCCGGGACGAGAAAGTGGGAGGAGCTGATGTTTTCATCCTACCTCGCCTTCCGGGGTTCACCTCCAAAGCCCCGCCCCTTCGGGTCGTTCACGGCTGCGCCGTAAAGTAGGAAAAAACTCTTTGCCGCAGAACAGCCCGCCTCCGTCTTTACGGCAAGCCGTGTTTGACGCTCACAATATGGCGTTCCCCACTTAGGCAGTGCTGTGGCTGCTACCCTAGATGGCGGTGGGCAGCGCTGACTCGAGGCTGTTGTCTGTCTAACCCAGGCTGCAGAAAGCTGCAGTTAAAGTTCGCTTCTGGTCACGGCTCCAGAAACCCACCCTCGTCTGAGGGTCAAGAATCGCTGCTTCCTTCTAGTTCCCGCAAGTTCCTCATCTGCTTCTAGCTTGTTTCCCGCGCCACCTCCGGACACCCTCAAGTCCCTGACACCCCCAGACTCAAACTATGAGCCTTCGGCAGCTGCTTTTGCGCTTGCCCTGTTATCTCGGGGCCTCGGGGCCCCGGCGTGGCGCCCTCGACACCATCTCCTCGGTGGTCTCCTGGCGTGGCCAGTCCTCCAGGTCCCCGGCCCACTGGAACCAAGTGGTGTCAGAGGCGGAGAAGATCGTGGGCTACCCCACGTCCTTCATGAGCCTCCGCTGCCTGCTGAGCGACGAGCTCAGCAACATCGCTATGCAGGTGCGGAAGCTGGTGGGGACTCAGCACCCTCTGCTTACCACAGCCAGGTGAGCTACTCCCTCTCGCCCTGACACACTCGCACCCACTCGGGTCCTTTTTCCTGGCCTATACACCCTTTCCTCTCTCTCTGAGACTGACTGCCTGCTTATTCCTTTTTACCTCTTCCTTTCCTCAGCCATCCTAGGCATTCGATGTTGTGTCTTCTCTACTCACCTTAACTTACTAACTCTGTTTGCGGAGGAAGACTGAGAACACGTGCGCTTTTCGCGTTTTTGCTTCTTAACTACTGAAGGTGAAGTTGTCACAGTGATTTGTGGAGAAATCGAGTAGGGATGTGGGTTTGAGTCACTTCCTAGAAATGGTCTTTTAAAAGTGGGATAGGTTTATTTTCGGTTCCGCGTTATTCGAGAGGTCACCTCTAGAAAGAATGGGGAGGGGGAGATAGGCCGAAAGTTAGTTACTTGCAACGTTTGTCTCAGGCTTGAAGTAGGAATTTATTTAGTCAGTAGTCATTTTCCCCTCGGGATTTTTATCACTTATGCTGAACTACTACTGTGAAATCTGCCATTAGGACTTTAAGGACCACAACTTTGGGTTCCATTTTTTTAAACTCCACCTTTTTATTAAATAATTTCAAACATACTGAAAATTTGCAAGAATAAAAATAATACAAAGAACATACTTTTTTTTTTTTTTGCAGTACGCGGGCCTCTCACTGTTGTGGGATCCTCCCTAACCGGGGCACGAACCCGTGTCCCCTGCAGTGGCAGGCGGAGTCTCACCCACTGCGCCACCAGGGAAGCCCACAAAGAACATACTTTATAATCATATTCACCTATGGTATACATATATATGTATACTATTCACATGTATATGTAAACAAAATACATACACACACACAGATATATTTTTCCTGAATCATTTTGGAGTACATTGCATATGTCATGGTCCTTTACCCCCAGGTACTTCATTTCGTAAGCACAGGGATAGTCTTTACATAACTACATTAATCAACTTACTTTTAATATTGGTACAGTACTTTTATTTAATCTACTACTGATAGTCCACTTTTGTTAATTGACCCAATAATTTTTTTTATAGCATTCTTTCATCTTTAGTACAGGATCCAGCCTAAAATGAGGTATTAGTTTAGTTGTCATGTCTCTTTAGTCTCCTTCAATTGAGAATATTTCCACAGTTCTTCACTTTTATGACTGGAGCATTGGTTCTCAAATGGCGCAGTCTGCCCACTAGGGAACATTTGGCAGTGTATGGAGATGTCACAACTGGGGCATGCTACTGGTGTTTAGTAGGTAGAGGCCAGAGATGTTGCTAAACACCCTACAATGCCCAGGACGGCCCCCTACAATGAAGAATTAGGTGCACCAACATGTCAGTAGTACCAAGATAGAGAAATCCTGGACAAAAATTATCTTTTTAAAAAATGTTTTCTTTAAAAAAAACCACTTTTGAGGTCTTCCCTGGTGGCACAGTGGTTGAGAGTCCGCCTGCCGATGCAGGGGACACGGGTTCGTGCCCCGGTCCGGGAGGATCCCACATGCCACGGAGCGGCTGGGCCCGTGAGCCACGGCCGCTGAGCCTGCGTGTCCGGAGCCTGTGCTCCGCAACGGGAGAGGCCACGGCAGTGAGAGGCCTGCGTACCACAAAAAAACAAAAAAACAAAAAAAAAACAAAAAAAACTTTTGAAATAATTGGATATTCACATGCAGTTGGAAGAAATAATGCAGAGAGAGCCAATGTACCCTTTATGCAGTTTCTCCCCCCAAGCAGGATATTGACAGTGATACAGTCAAGATGCAGAACGTTTCCGTCACTACAAGGATCCCTCACGTTGCTCTTTTATAGCCACCCTCACTTCCCTTGCCCATCCTCTTGCTTTAATTTTTTATGAGACACTTGATATTTCTTTGTTACTAGTTACCAAATAGCAATAGTAGAGTGATTTTATTTCTTGGCATCATTCCCAGTTATCAGGAATGTCATTTTATGAGTAGGCTAAACTTGTCCCGAAGCTGGAATGTTAGTTCTCCAGAGATTCTAGATGATACACACTCAAAACACACATACGTATATATTTTAAAGCTTAATAATGAAACGAATGAGCTTACCATCCAATTGAAGAAGTGTAACTTTATCAATCCTATTGAACCTTCTCTCTTCACTGGTCCATCTCCCTGATCCCCACTATACTGAGTTTTGTGTTTATTTTTCCTTCTAAAATTACACGAGTGTTTCCTTAAATAGTAATGTGTTTAATTTTGCTCGTTTTTGAAATTTATAAATATACTAGTTTATTGCATGCAGTCCTTTATGACTTGCTTTTACATTCGACATTGTTTCTGACATTTATCCCTGTTATGTTTAACTATACTTCATTAGTTTTTCACTGGTGTGTAAAATCCTACTGTGTAAATATACCACAGTCTTCTTTCGATCAGCATTTGGGTTGTTTGCAGTTTTTGGTGCTATGAAAAGTGCTGCTGTGAATATGCAGCATGCATCTCCTGGTGTACTTGTCTTGAGAGAATAAAGGCGTGTGTGCACATGTGTTCAGCTTTAGGAGATAGTAAATTGTTTTCCGAAGTGGTTGTACCAGTGTACATTCTCACTAGCAGTGTCTGAGTTCAGGTTACACTGTGTTCTCACAACACACGAACCATGAAGTGTCTTAATTTTTGCTAATCAAATAGTGGGTTTTTCTGTATGTGATGGGAATGATAGTTTTAGCAGTGGAGGTTGTAGGAGTAGAGCCAGCCCTCCAGATCCATAGGTTCCACAACCACAGATTGAACCAAGTGTGAATCGAAAATATGCAGGGGAAGAAAAATTTCAGAAAGTTCCAAAAAACAAAACTTGAATTTGCTGTGCACCGGCAACTATTTTTATAGCATTAACATTGTATTTACAACTATTTACATAGAATTTACATTATATTAGGTATTGTAGGTAGTCTAGAGATGATTTAAAGTATAGGGGAGGATGTGCCTTGGGTTATATGCAAATACTATGCCATTTTATATGAGGGACTTGAGCATCCTTGGATTTTGATATCCGTGGGGGTTCCTGGCTCCAGTCCTCCTGGACTGTATATTACATTGTGCAGATGCATATTGTAGTCTCTGTAATAAAGTGTTGAAGTGAAAAGGGGAGAACTAGAAAGAGCCTTATTAATGTATGTATTCTGAGAATTGCAGTTCATCTACTTAAATGTCAGACCATAAGTTGGGGTCTTAGAGAAGATTCCTTCTGAGGGCACCAGAGACACACTCGATGAAAGCTTGTAAGACTGATGGCTCTGAAACTTCCCTAACTGTATGTAGCCTACCGTGCCTGCCTAGTCCCATATTACGGTGAAAGAATTGAAGAGGAACAAAATAGTAAGTTTCAGCAAAGTTGTAATAACATATATAGATTATTTTGTAAGAAAAGGAGGAGCTAATCTGCATATAGTTTTATTACATTTATTTAAATTATTTAAACAGTCTAAACTCACAGGCAGCTAATGAACAAAAAACTTTTGGGGAGAGGGTCGTGCCTATATCTGTTTTAGCAGAGAAGCAGGCATCTGATCCATAGGGTAGGCAGATTGTGGTTATTGTAAATTATAGCTAAAAACATGGATTAAGCAGCTATATTGTTTCACATACTGCACCTTACTTTGTTGAAATCTTGTGAGCAAAGCATTGATAATTAAGAGAGAGAACCTCTCAGTACGCTATCCAAAGGACACAAATACCCCATAGAGTTAATATAGTTAGGACCATAGGAAATTGGCTTCGGTAAATTCTTTTACTAGTTCCATTTTACAGTTTACATTATTTACTTAAATCAATATTCTAATCCCTTGGGTCATTTTACTTTTTGGGTAGATATACATGGTATTGATATATTAGGGGTGAATCATATCTTATGGCCCTAAAATTTAGATGTATAGTGACATTTTTGGCAAACAGGAGGAGAAAAAAAAGGAAATCACCATAATTCAGTATTCACTACCTTCTCTTTCTTTGCCTAAGTTATCTCATCAAGAAAAAGGAGGGGCTTCCCTGGTGGCGCAGTGGTTGGGAGTCCGCCTGCCGATGCAGGGGACACGGGTTCGTGCCCCGGTCCGGGAAGATCCCGCGTGCCGCGGAGCGGCTGGGCCCGTGAGCCATGGCCGCTGAGCCTGCGCGTCCAGAGCCTGTGCTCCACAACGGGAGAGGCCACAACAGTGAGAGGCCCACATACCGCAAAAAAAAAAAAAAAAAGAAAAAGGAAAAAAGCCTAGAACTATACTTTTATAAAATTTAATTGAGAAATGAGATTAAATTTAAAATCTTGAGATTTAGTGAGATAATGATCTTATTACTAGGAACAATGTAGCAATTAGCTAATTTTTTACTCTTGTTCTAGATGTTCTAGTTTCTCTAGTTGTAAGTTTCAATTAGATAAATAATCCTTAATTCAATGTTTATTAAAGCTTATGGAGGAATATAAAGAATTCTAAAACATGGACCATGTGCTTTGAGAATAGACATTGTGTTGGACACAAATATATTTACAAATATCAAAAGGAGGTAAATGACTTGTTACTAATGAGTAGTAGAGATATATTAGCTATTACATTTAGAGATACTGAAGTGGCCTGGCGAAAGGTAAATCCTGTATGATATTACTTATATGTGGAATAAAATATAAAACAATCTAGTGAATATAACAAAAAAGAAACAAATTCACAGGCACAGAGAACAATCTGGTGGCTACTAGTAAGGAGAGGGAAGGGGGGAGGGGCAAGATAGGAGTAGGGGATTAAGAGGTACAAACTACTAAGTGTAAAATAAGTAAGCTACAAAAATATGTTGCATAACAGGGAATATAGCCAATATTTTATAATAACTGTGAATGGGGTATAACCTTTAAAAATTGTGATTTACTATGTTGTACACCTGAAATATACACAATTGTACATTAACTATACCTCAGTAACAAAAATTTAAAAACTAAAGTGGCTGGAATAGTAGAGAACCTTTCATGAAGAAACTGGGATGTGATTGGGATAGATGGATAGAAATTACATGGGTAGTGTTTTAGAGTGGTGGTACTATATTACAATTTTTTTTCTTCTTGATTCCTTTTTCTTCTTTCTCAGGCTGTCATACCTCCACTAGGCATAGGGAGGACCTTAAAAGCAAGAATAAGCAGTTCAGTAAAGTAAAATGAACGGCATGAATGGAACTAGAATAGCTAAAACAATATTGAAAAAAAACAAAGAAGAAAGTGGGAGGAGTCATTCTACCTTATGTTAAGCCTAATATATATAGCTTAATTGATCAAGACAGTGTGGTATTGGCAGAGGAATAAACAGATTGAGGGAACAGAATAGAGAACTCAGAAATAGATCAACACAAATATACCCAATTGATTTTTGACAAAGGTGCAAAAGCAATTCAATGGAGGGAGAACAGTCTTTTCAACAAATGGTGCTGGAACAATTGGACAGTATAGGCAAGAAAATGAACCTTGACCCAAACCTCACACCATATTAAAAAAAAAGGCCTATGTAAAATGGAATTAAATGTGAAATGTAAAACTATAAAACTTAAGAAAACATAGGAGAACATTTTTGGGACCTAGGACTAGGTAAACAGCTCTTAGACATGAAACCAAAAATGCAGTTCATTAAAGAAAAAATATAATAATTGGACTTCATCAAAATTGAAAACTTTGCTCTGCAAAAAGACCTTGTAATAGGATGAAAAGATTAGCCATCGGAAGAAAACATTTGCAAATCACTATCTCAAGAAGGACTTGTATCCAGAATATGTAAAGAACTCCCTAAACTCAGTGGTAAGAGAACGAACAATACAATTAGGAAGTGGGCAAAAAGAGCCTATAAAGATGGCAAGTAAGCATATGAAAAGTTGTTCAACATTATTAGCTATTAGAAAATTGTAAGTTAAAACCATGATGAGATACCACTACAAACCTATTAGAATGGCTAAAATAAAAAATACAATATGAAGTCCTGGTGAGAAACTAGATTTCTCATACATTGCTGATGGGAATGTAAAAATGGTACAGCCACTCTGGAATACAGCATGGCAATTTTTTATAAAATTAAACATACACTTAACATACAACTCAGCTATCACACTTGTGAGCATTTATCCCAGAGAAATAATAACTCATATCAAAACCTATCGTGAATGCTTGTAGCAACCTTATTTGTAACAGCCAAAAACTGGAAACAACCCATATGTCATTCAAAGGTGAGTGGTTGAACAAACTGGTACAACCATACAATGGAATACTACTCAACAATGAAAAGAAATGAACTATTAATGTGAATATACTTAACACTACCGAACTGTATACTTAAAAATAGCTAAGATGGTAAATTTTATGTGTATTTTACCACAACTAAGGAAAAAGTCAATTTCAAAAGTATGATTCCATTTATACGACATTTTCAAAATGACAAAACTATAGAGATGGAGAACAGATTAGTGGCTACTAAGTCATAAACAGTGTGGGGAACAGGGAGGAGTGTAAATACAAAGGAGTATATTGTGATGGAACAGTTTAGTATCGTGATTGCGATGGTAGGTACATGAATCAATACATGGTATAAAGTTGTGTAGAACAGTATATACCTACACACAAACGAATGCAGGGTTTTGAAAAGTGCTGAAAATGGAATAAGGTCTGTAGTTTTGTTAACAGTAATATACCAATGTTAACTTTTAGGTTTTGATATTGTACTACAGCTATATATTGGGGGAAGCTGGATGAAAGATACATAAGGACTTTTTATACAGTCAGTCCTTAACCACGAGTTCTGTGTCTGTGGATTCAGCCAACCATGGATTGAGAATATTTGGGGGGAAAAAATTCCCCAAAAGCAAAACTTGAATTTGCTGAGCCAGGCAACTACTTATATATAACATCTACATTGTATTTACTACTATTTACATGATATTTACATTGTGTTAGGTATTATAAGTCATCTAGAGATGATTTAAAGTATACTGGAGGGGGCTTCCCTCGTGGCACAGTGGTTAAGAATCCGCCCGCCAATGCAGGGGACATGGGTTCGAGCCCTGGTCTGGGAAGATCCCACGTGCTGCGGAGCAACTAAACCTGTGCGCCACAACTACTGAGCCTGCGCTCTAGAGCCCGTGAGCCACAACTGCTGAAGCCTGCGTGCCTAGAGCTCGTGCTCCGCAACAAGAGAGGCCACCGCAATGAGAAGCCCGCGCACCGCAGCAAAGAGTAGCCCCCACTCACCGCAACTAGAGAAAGCCCATATGCAGCAACGAAGACCCAACGCAGCCAAAAAAAATAGTATACTGGAGGATGCACATAGGTTATATGCAGATACTACACCCTTTTATAAAAGGGACTTGAGCAACACAAATTTTGGTATCCTTAGGGGGTCCTATAACCAATGCCCCTGTGGATACCTAGGGAAGACTGTACTATTTTTGCATCTTTCTGTCAGTCTGTAATTATTTCATTATTTTGAAAAGCTAAAAGAAATCACTTTGAAAAGAGAGAGAATGAATGGATGGATGGATGGATGAATGAACAAACAGTAAGTAAGCCTAGGAGACAGGAGGCTTGTATGTTCTAGCTTCATCTCTGTCAGTAGGTAACAGTGTGACCTTAGGCAAGTTATTCCATCTCTGGGCTTTAGTTTCCTAAGCAGTGAAGTAGAAAGTTTGACTAAATGATTTCCAAAAGTGTTGCCAGTTCTGGACTAGTAGAAATTAGTGTTGTAACTGAACATAGCAGCTAAGGGAGCTATTGTCACTTCTCAGGCAGGGAATGAGCAGGTTGAATGCAATATGTATTGATAGTTCAAATCTATCATCCTTTTCCTACTGTTTAAAAATCCTGGGCCTCCCTGGTGGCGCAGTGGTTGAGAGTCCGCCTGCCGATGCAGGGGATACGGGTTCGTGCCCCGGTCTGGGAGGATCCCATATGCTGCGGAGCGGCTGGACCCGTGAGCCATGGCCGCTGGGCCTGCGCATCCGGAGCCTGTGCTCCGCAACGGGAGAGGCCACAACAGTGAGAGGCCCACATACCGCAAAAAGAAAAAAAAAAAAAAAAAATCCTGAAAGCTCAGAAAAAATGTTTTCTTAGACTCATAAATCTGACCTGATCTGATGTGAGATCATTTATAGTCTTCTTTATCCCACTTAATGTGAATATTCTTGCATTTTGCTACAGAAATATTAATGTGTTTGATTACAGGGTGCTGCCCCAGATTTTTCTGGAGTGCTGGGTGAATTGCACCTTCCTAAAATCGAAAAAATTCAAATTCTGAAAGACGTTTGGTTTCAAGGACTTTGGATGAGGGATTGTGGACCTGTCCAAGCTAGACAGTGGTATTATATGTAGAATGATGTCGAAGTCCGGGTATGTGATGTGGATGGGTAGTGTGGGAGAGGTTGAAGGTAGTGACAGTGCATCAGTCCCCACTTTCTCCCAGTACAGCTTGAACCCTATAGGCCATTACTATCTTGCTAATTAAATGTAATTATCCATTTGTGCAAAATATGTATTTTTAGTTTTAGTCACTTAAATTTCTATAAATCAGTATTATTTTAAAGTACTTCTAGCTTTTATAAATTCACTGCATATACTATCTACTGTCAAGAACTTAAGAGCTTTTAATAAACATATGGAGGACACTTGTTTCAAAGATAGTAACAATACTTTTTTTCATATAGAATTGGTTAAGTTCTTGTTGTTTAACATAGCTAATTCCATTGAGCAATGTGGCTTTGTGTTCATCGATTACTCTTGACAGATTTGGCTCTTAGGATTACGTTTTTGTTTAAATATTCTGTCTTTTTACTTTTGCCTTGGAAAAACTGTGATCTCTATTTCAGATTTAGATAGATGGGATCAATTTGGTATGCATTTATTGGAGACAAATTATGACATTTAGTCTCTCTCTTAGAGGGTATTGATTCCTGGGTAGAGACTTTTTGTTCCTGACTGAGTTCACTAGTTACTTAGCTACCTAAAAAACCTTATTAGTCTTTTTCTGCATGGTAAACTTCTTTAGAGCTCTTTGAATTTATTATTAGAAATTTAATTTTAGTCTCTCCCATGTTTATGAAAGACCCTTTCTAGATTCAGTTCTGTAATTACTGTACTGAAAGCCTACATTACTTATGAAGGACTTTTTCTTGGAAGACTTGGAGAACATTATAAATTTTAATTCATTCCACAAATATTTGAGGTGCTCTGGGCATGAATATACAAATAAGAATAAGACATAGTTGCTGCCCTTGAGGAATTCGTGAGAGGGAGTACAGTGAGCATGAGCTCTGGAATCAGACTGTTTAGATGCATATCCTGACTCTACCACTGCCAAGGTATGGGATCTCAGGCAATTTACTTTACCTCTCTGTGCCTTAGTTTCCTCATCTGTAAAATGAGGATAATAATAGTACCTATATCTTAGGGTTTTATGAAGAGTAAATGGGCAAATATAGGTAAAGTACTTAGAAGAGTACCTGGAACATAGAAAGTAGTCACATGTTAGCAGTTACCGTTATTATTAGAAAGTCATTTTAGTGGGGAGACATGCAAATAGAGGATATTGAGATAAATGCTGTAGTATGTGTGAACAATATGCTGTAGAGGCAGAGAAAGAGGAAAAAAATCTCTCTCTAGAGAAAATTGAAGACTTCCAAAGTTAAGGTGACATAAGAGTTGGGTCATGTTGGATGGGAAGGAAATGACCAAGGCAGGGAAAGATAAGCCACAAGGAGTTGCCTAGCAAAGTGTAGGGAAGTAGTAGTTTGGGGTATGCTGAACAAGGGATAGACGAGGCAAAAAGGATAGATTGGAAATGTCTGCTTCTGCTAAGCTAGAATAATATGCTGTAAACAAGTAGAAAACTGGATACAATATATATGAAACAACTATATTCTGCTTAGAGTACAGGGAGCACAGGATTGTGATCCCTGTGAGTGAGAAAACAAATGAGATGAGAGCTGTGATCACTGACTTTCTGCTGAGAGGTACTTTCCAAATAGCAGCACAGAGAGGGGGAACTCGAGCAGAGGGTGCTGGCACTGCCGAGTTGAAGAGACGGATCAGATCTGGGGGAGGCTGAGGCAGCTGGAAATTGTGGGACAGAGTGCAGAAGAGGAGAGAGCATGCACAGAAAGGCTCCAGAAATCTAAGGTGCCCGCTTGAGTCTGTTATTGAAAACTAAGCAGCACACACATAGGATGCTTGGGCGCTATAAGATGTACAACTGTCAGAGTTCTCCCAGAGCTGGGAGACGTGCAAGTCTGACTGGACAATGTGGAAAGAACTTGTTGAACAGCTGGGCACTCTAGAGAAGTGCCCAGAACTTTACCCAGAAAAGTTTTGCCTTAGTAATGGGACCAGTGGAATTCTTAATTCCTACTAATTAACGTTAGCTCAGAGCTAGTAGGTAATAATCCTCAAGAGGATTGGGTATTTTCCTTTTGCCAACTCATCATTACCTGGGTAATGGCCGGAGATGCATTCGGGAAAAAAATCTTCCAGAGGGATTTGGCCTCCTCTTCATTCAAGAACTGTGGGTCTTAGATTTGAGTGAGAGGCCAAGACTCTCCACTGTAGCGTCTCAGAGAGGTCTCTGTTCACTAGACCTGGAGTTGTTTGGTTTTGGTTATTCAAATCAAAACATCTTAGTGGGCTGGCTATTGATTTGAATTCTTGAATCTGACCAATTAAATATAGACAGGGATTTCTGCCTATCACAACGAAGCCTGAGATTACCTAATATTCCCAATATCTACCTTGCTGCCTGTGAGAGTCACCATGCCCACTTTGCTTCTGGCAGTTAACTGCTACCACCTAGACCCAGCCTCCCCTGGGCTCCTCGCATTGCTTTTTGGGTTCAGGGAGTCCATTTCATTTGTAGTCCCTCCCACCCAAATCTTTAGCCCTTTCTAGAAGCCACTAAAGTGATTAGTAACGATTGTGGTAACGATGGAGTAACGATGGAGTAACGATGCTCCTCACCAATCTTTTTCTTGTGTCAAGAGCTAAGAGAGAATCTTGTGGGCCCAGTCAGGAGACCTGGTAAAAGCAGTGTGTTAAATGAATAAAAGTTTCATATAGTTTGAATAGAGAATAGTGGTGAGAGAATAGCATCTTTACCATGGGATTCCCTTATTCCAAAGAACCGTCCCAGAAGGTCAGAACTATTTTCATACTGGGAATTGCAATTTAGTTTAAATCAAGTACCATCACCTGTCATCATAAATTAATGCCACTTTGAATAAGTTTTGTATTCAATTTGTAATTTTATTTATTTTAGTTGTTTAAGAACCATAACCATACAGTGTTTATAATTTTTATATTAATACATATTTAAATAACATTTTAATAAAAATCATTTAAGGCAATACTGGATGACTGAATTTTTACCCTTTAAAAATATTCCAAATGTTACTCAAGGTTGAGGAATACTGACTATTCTGTGTTCTTAATTCTGGGCCCAGTTAATAAAGATAAGTTGGTTGTAGGTTCTTAAGTGCTATAATACTTAATTATTTGTGGTTAGATTGTAATGAATTAGGATTCAGACATCCACGTCTCTCTTCTCATATTGCTCATTATTGCTGTATTGCCAAATGCTTTTCATCAATATTGTATTCTATAATTGTTCCTTCTTTATTCTATAGGATTCAGAATCTTCTTGTGTGTGTGTACGTGTTTTACACACCTTGGATGTTCTTTAGTTACCAAAATTTATTTATCTGTGTTTGTGGTTTTAAGAGTTTAATGAATGTTTTCCCAAGAATAGCTACCCTGGAGTAGGTTTTAAAAATGGGTACTAGATGTTAACCATTCAGATAGTTGTTTCTGATTTAATACTTATCTAAAGTTCTAGATACAAATCTTTAGTTAATGGAGTGCAGCTGGATTTGCTTTTCTTCCTGTGACTCACCAGTCTTCTCAAAGCCTTTCATTTTTTTCTATTTTTGTGCACTGAAACTTCATTTTAACAAATATTTTAAAATAGCTTTAAAAATTACCATTCTCTTGGAATCTCCTTGGAAGTTTATTTCATTTGCTCCAGAGATTTTTTTTTAGCAAACTGCATTGGTTTTGTTTCCACAATTATGAGGCTAGAGATACTTCTAGTGAATATTATATCATATTCTAAAAACTTAGCAGTAGTGTTTTGAATTTTTCAAGCATTGGTAATTTGCATGAGCATATTCTTTTATAGTGTTTAATAATTACAGGGCTTTTTTTTTTTTTTTAGCTTCAGACTTTTCCTTTATTATTTTTCTTCTGTAAATACAAAGCACTGAGTTCCAAAGTAAAAAATAAACAAAAGGCTACATTGAGAGTGATAATCCATACTCCAGAATATGGTTACATGTAAAACAAACATATAAAATACATATATATTATTCACATATAAAATAAGCGTGATCACATATGTAATAAACTGATATTTTGTAGCTCTAATATCTACCTTCCAACTTTGTAACGCAATGAACTAAGAAAGTCCCACCAGGTGGGAATTGTCTCACTTCTAGTCTTGTCCAGACCATCACTTTCATTGTCTTGGTTCTGTATCTGGACTGATCAGCACTTGATTCTTAATGACCTTCCATAGTATTCAGTCTCTGCATTGGCAGGGTTGCCTCCTTATACATTAAGATTCTTATACTAAATGTAGATAATTCTCAATATATCTGTCTATAGTTTAAGGAAATAAAGAGTTTACATCAGTTGTATTCTTTTTTTCTCTTGCTATCCTTGGATGGCATTTTACTCAGACATATTTCTTGAATGCCTATGCAGGGTAGTGTGCGAGCTAGTGGATGAATAAAACAGATATGGTGGGGCCTCCCTGGTGGCGCAGTGGTTAAGAGTCCGCCTGCCGATGCAGGGGATACGGGTTCGTGCCCCGGTCTGGGAGGATCCCATATGCCGCGGAGCGGCTGGGCCTGTGAGCCATGGCCGCTGGGCCTGCGCATCCGGAGCCTGTGCTCCGCAACGGGAGAGGCCACAACAGTGAGAGGCCCGCATACCGCAAAAAAAAAAAAAAAAAAAACAGATATGGTTCTTGCACTTGTCACATTCACAACTCCTCCATAAATAAAGGCCCTGCTGGAACAGAAGGTACGTTGGTCTTCTTCAATATGCCACCTTATAAATGCCTGCGAATCACTTAAGAAATGATCTCTCTCTGCATTGGTGTGTCTTTGCTTGTAGGGGGCTTGGGATGGGGAAATACTCCTCCCTTCCTAAGACAGTTTTTGTGGGACATTAATGAGATTCCTTTGGTTTGTTTGGGATAGGTGGTGATTTATAGTTTAAATATTTCTTATGTGCCTATGTAGAATAGAATTCCTCTTTCTTCTCTGAACTTAAAACACTGTTAATAAGTGGACTCCATAGAAAGGAAGATGACTTTTTTTTTTTTTCGGTACGCGGGCCTCTCACTGCTGTGGCCTCTCCTGTTGCGGAGCACAGGCTCTGGACGCGCAGGCTCAGCGGCCATGGCTAACGGGCCCAGCCCCTCCACGGCATGTGGGATCTTCCTGGACCGGGGCACGCACCCTTGTCCCCTGCATCGGCAGGCGGACCCTCAATCACTGTGCTACCAGGGAAGCCTGGAAGATGACTTTTTGAAAAGCAGTTGATCCTTGAACAATGTAGGGGTTAGGAGTGCCCACCCTCCCCACAGCTGAAAAACCACAGATAATTTGTAGTCCCTTTCTGTATATAGTATGTGGTTCTTTCATATCTGTGGTTCTGCATCTGCTGATTCAACCAGCCAACTATTGTGTAGTACTGAAGTATTTACTATTGAAAAAAAGATCTGCATATAAGTGGAACTGCATATAAGTGCAGTTCAAACCTGTGTTGCTCAAGAGTCAATGTACTATGTCCTAGGTTGTCACTTATATCTTGGCTTTCTCCTCTGTGCTGGAGTACAAATTACCAGGTGGAAGAAGGGTAGAGTAGGTCATTGAAATTCTTTTAAAGGAAAATAAAGCCCATGTGCAACCACTAGACTACTAAAATGTGTTCTTATTAAGAAAGGAGTATTTGAGTAAAAATTCAACTTGTTTTTTTAAAAAGCCAAATTTGAAAAATTGAAGGTAAAATGGAAGAGTATCTTCAAAAATGTTCTGGAAGTTTCTAGTTGTATTATTCCAAATTGGTGATGTTAATATTTTAAAATAATAATACCTGCATGGTTTATTATTCTCCAGGGATACTCTGATCATTGGAGTTGTGCTATTTATTTATTAGATAGTGTTGGAAGTGAATGAGAGGTACTGAGAGAGAAAATTCAAGAGTTGCTGAATTTTCCCTGAGGTTTCCAAGTTTGTGCATACATAATGGTTTTAGTCACTTACTTTTCTTCCCACCTTACTGCCAGTGTCTACTTTGTGTTTGTACAAATTTTTGTTTCTCAAGAAAAAAATCTATTTCCCAACAATATCATATTGTATCTCCAAACTTCTCTTAAAGCTTTTTCTCTTAATTTTCAGTATGCATAATTTCACTTTTCTTTTTTCACTGCCAATGTCTTAATTGAAATTTTAATACTCTCTTAGTTTTTCACTGTTCCAGTTTATTGTCCTAAAAAACATGGATTTGATCCCTGGTGAATTACAGGGCTTTGTGATAGGTGCTTTCTGTATCTTAAATATCACCAAATAAATGAAATTTATTTTATCCTCAATAAAAATGGTTTCACAAATCTTCATCAACATTTCTTTCTAACTTTAGGCTATTTCTTTTATGTTACTGTGTATTTAAAGGAGTGTCAGTTTCACAGGACTAATACAAAGCTTTTATTTAAAAGCATTTTTATGTAGTTCTATTATTTTTAAATATTATTTATTTTTTCATGTACTTTTTATTCCATAATACCCATGATTAAAAACAAGCATGACTATATGACAATAAAGTGTGCCTGGTATAATTTTATGAGTACATAGAAAAGAGCCCCAGAAATGAACATCTAGAGGCTAGTGGTCCTGGCCCCAGTATTTTTTTTTTTTTTTTTCTGGCCCCAGTATTTTAACCTAACTTTAAAAATACTCATGGGGCCTCCCTGGTGGCGCAAGTGGTTGAGAGTCCGCCTGCCGATGCAGGGGATACGGGTTCGTGCCCCGGTCTGGGAGGATCCCATATGCCGCGGAGCGGCTGGGCCCGTGAGCCATGGCCGCTGAGCCTGCGCGTCCGGAGCCTGTGCTCCGCAACGGGAGAGGCCACAACAGTGAGAGGCCCGCATACCGCAAAAAAAAAAAAAAAAAAAAAAAAAAATACTCATGGATGTACCTGGGCAACTTAGAAAAAAAAACTGGAATGGATCTTTTCCATCCTTGATAACTTTAACTATTGCATAGGATATGTTAAAAAAATAATTTCTTGACACTGAATGTATGTTAGAATAATATGTTCATTTGTTAAATGGTCAGGGTAATGTTTCTTGCCCCATAAGAGGGCAGTCCTGGGAGCTTGATGGTTTGATTTCCCTCCAAACTATACTGAGTTTCTGATTATCTACATGTCGGTTTTCCAGTGAAGAATTTCTTTTGAATTCCGGGTCGATATTATCCTGCCACCTGTTTGCTGCTTCTACCACTTTTATTTAATAGTGGGTTGGAGAATGCATAAAGATTTTAACTTGGAATTCCAACTAATTTTAGTTTAACTTAATTACAGTGAAAGCATAACATTCTGTGAGGAGCATCGCGAGGGAGGGAGGCAGTGCTGGCTGAGGTTGTAGAGAAGAACATGGGCTTGTGAGCGAACCAGTACCCGAACTTGAATCCCAACACTGCTGTTTCCTGGCTGTGTGAACTACAGAATTTTTTGAGCCTTGTTACTTCATCTGTAAAAGAGATGAGATTGTTATTATTCTTGTTTCACAGGATTGTAATGAGAATTACATGAGACAACACTGTAAAATGTTTAGCTCAAGTGCTCAGTAAACATAGCTGCTGTTATTAGCTATTGTTTGTGCCCAATAATCCTTTCTCTGTGATCTGAGGTTATGTTTGTTGTTGTTGTTTTCCTTTGCCTAAGTTTGCTTGAGGGATAGTTTTAGGAACCCAGAGAAATATTACAGATGAAAATGATTTGAAAGGTATACCGCACTGTACAAATATAAGGTGGAAGTGGAGTATCATGCCTGTTATTATTAGAAACAGCAGTTGAAGCCGTGTAGTATAGTGGAAAGAACATAGTATTGGAAGCAGATTGACCTGTTCATACCTGGTTTATGTCATTTACCAGCTGTTGTTGGACAAGTTGACTACTCAGAGCTTCAGTTTTCTCATCATTGAAAATGAGAATAATAATAGCTATCTTGTGGAATAATAATACCTATCCTGTTGTGAGGCTTGAATGAAAGGCCTAGAGGACAACGTAGTTTTCTTTCCCTGTTTCTAAGTGGAGAATAGGAAACGTCCCTGGTAAAAACAAACATCCTTCTGAAGCAAAATGCATATTAATTTTGGGTTATAGTTGATTATATTTTCATTAGTGAATTGCAGGTAAAATAGGATTGGCCAATGGGTTAGGACGATGACTAAAATGGGTTAGGAGGATGAAGAAAGGGGTGCTGGTTAACCTGTGGCCCTGAATTAGATTTTAGTACTCTTGAATTCAAAGTGGTTTAGTATAAAGAAAGGAGTTCAAAATATGAATACAGTTGGTTGCTGTGGGTGTGTTATAAACCCAAAGTAGAAAATAGGGAGCTGAGGATCTCTTAGATGGGAGAGGATAATATATGTCAAGATGTTTTGCTAACTTTAGGTCATTTTAGCAATGACTAAGGTATTATCTTTTTTTTTTTTTTTTTTTAAACCCTTGCCAAGAGTAAAGGGGAAACATCTGGGGATGGCAGATCTCACAAAACTTTCTTTTTGGGTTTGGTATACTCTTTTCCATGGGTAAATTGGCTGCTGTTTAAGCAGTCATTGCTGCTACTGGAACCATATGGGCACTTAGACATCACAGTAGTTGGAGGCCTAAGACAAGTATTTAGGTTTGGTGATGCCCACTCTAGCTTTATGGATTATGAGCAAGGTGCCTGGTTCTTTATATTGCCTATAAATCTTGACCTCTCACTGGATAGCATTTTGGTAAAGCTTACTACAGATTGATAAATTGTACCCTTCTACGATGTGGAGTCACAGACTCTTCAGTAGCTTCCCATGTTCTGTAGGATACAGTTTGGCCTGTGCATGGCAAAACATCCCTTCCTTCTTCTCTAGTCACTTCTGCCACTCCCCGCTTTCCACCCGAAGCTGTGGCCGTAGGAGATAAATCATCTATGTTCATACCTGGTAAGCATTGCTTCACCTTCAGGACTCAAGTGTTAGCTCTTTTGCTAAGCATTCCCTGACTTTCTCCAGGTTAAATATTTTGCTCATTCCTCTAACTTTCATTCTCTTCAAAAAATTGGAAGCTGTGATGCTATTGAGCTTGCATTCTCCATGGTCTTAATCTGCTCGTGTCAAGTGGTGGCTGCGTTAGACTGGGCATGTGTTGTACGCTTTAAATGTATACAGTTATATTTGTCAATTATTCCACAATAAAGCTGGAGAAAAAAAAAAGATTGGCCCTGTGTTCTCCAGTTCACCATTTGAGATGCTTCAGTTACAGCTGGCCATTTCATGGATTAATTGGCTTCTGTGGATCCTTTATTTTGGACCTCTGATTTAGGTATAAGTATTTCTAAGACTGTGAACTTTTCGAAAGAGATGATTTTGTCTGTATATTCATATTGCCTGGCATATACTTGACACATAGAAAGCCTTCAATTCAACTCACAGAATGAATTGAATAAAGCAAAACCTTCCCTAACCAGAGGCCTTTTCCTGACCTTTGCCTTACTCATTACTTTAATTAGATCATGGTGTTTATCTTACATATTATTCTTCATAGCCTAGAACATCATAGTTGAAGATAGTGATCAACTCTTCCTGAAGACAGAGAAGGGAGAAAAATGCACTTAAATTATAGCAGAATTGATTACAGTTGGGTAGGGAAACTTTTTCCTAGATATAACATTTTTTAGGAATGGATTACCACGAGATGCTGTTGCATCCTTTTATTTTGCAGTCTTCCATGGGATTGGCATATACCTTCTTGAAGACAGAAAGCAAAATTAAATTCCTTATGAGTCTAGTGATGTTCAGAATGTTTCAGACAGTTTTGACTATACTTAATATATAGTATGAAAATATATTAGCTTTAAGACATTGTAGGTTTAGATAGAATTTGAGAACAAATTCTAATCAGCAGGTGCACAAATTCTCAAAAAATATGGTTTGTCATTCCATAATTTGCTCCTCTATCAAAAACAGCTGACTCTAAAGAGTGCTTCATACTGTTGGCAAATTAATTACAAATGCAGGAAGCAATCTCTGCTTCATATGATTGTGATTTGTAAAAATAATTTAGATGTAAGCTATCCACAAACCATTTTTTTAAAGTAACAATCCTATCTAAATCCTCATATTTTGGCATTACACATGAGTGTCATAAGTTTAAATTCTGGGACTTCCAAGCAGAAATATAAGAAAGAGCTCATTTAGGATGGAATGGCAAACATTTCTAATTGGGAGGGTCTTCATTTTGATTCCTGCCCTCCTGCCACCACCCCTTAACCAAAAACCAAAGCAAAACATCTGGAGTTATTTAGGCAGTATAAATATTCTTAAAAGAATGGACCCCTAATCATACACTTTTCTGGCACTGAAAAATTCTCTTGGATAGATAGAAGTCACATGATTGGTAAAAATATATTTGAATTCATGAAGGCTCCCACAAGTCATGAGTGCAGAGTTTCAGAGCACTGGGGACCAAGACTGATGGAGTTCATATGCTTTTAGAGGAAAGCAATCCTCTAAAATCCATTAGTGCACAAGGGTTATTCCCTCAGCTTTTCCCTTAGACTGTTCTCCAATAAAGGTAGCTTATTTGTTAAATGATGGTTGTTTTACTTTCAAAGACATGTGCCAATGGTATAAATTTAGTTTTATTCTCTTTTAAAATGTTTAAACAAGTTTCTGCAGGGAGACAAAGAGAAAACAATGCCCTTCCAAGTCCCTGTCTTCAGCTTCTGCTTCGTGTTTCTGTCCCTATAAGTAAGCAGAGGGAATGGAGGAGAAATAATAGCTAAGGCTTGGGGGGGAAAAAAATAGTATCAATTAAGGAGGGGAATTGAAAGACATGGCTGTGTTGCCAACCAATATTTATTGACCATCTACTATGTGTTAAAACAGTGAGGGGTGTGTTGAGGTAAAAGGGCTTCCTATTCTCAGAGAACTGAGGGCGTTCTTGAGGAAACTAGATGTAAACATACAAAGTTTATAGTGTGGAAGTCAGGAAGAGCAGGGTTAGTATCATGGTAATTTTGAGTGAAAATCAGCAGTTAACTATGTGGGAGAATTTTAACTTCATGAGCCAGGGAAAGCCTCTTGATGATTTCGGCATATTGTAAGTCCCATTAATTCAGGCCTATAAAACAAAAACCAAAAAGTTTTTTAAATGCTGGAAGGGAATAGAGAAAGTGATGCCATCTGAGATATTCACTATCAAAGCAGCAATATTACATTTTTAAGCTTAGACACTTGAAGCAGTTTAACTGAGGGAAAGAACAGGCTCAAAGGAGCCATGTGTCTCTAGTAGAGAAACCTTAGCCTTCAACACATAATAAGCCTTGTTAACTACAGAGCATCAAATAAGCTTTCAGAGATTCTGAGCTTGATACAAATTACCAAACTAAAGAGGAAAAACTTTCCTTCTTCCTTATCCTTAGAGCTAAGGTGCTTCTGTTTCTCAAGCTCATGTTAAAGAAGATGTTGTTATCATTCTTGTCATTGTAGTCACTTTTCCCTTTTTCCTGTCTATCTTTCTTTTACTATATTTATTATAGGGTACACTTATCAGTATGTTTTAATAAACTATCTATTTAAAAATATCTAAATCTGTACTCCTTGCCATTTACAATTAGATATAAGTAGAGATGTAGAGATTATCAACTTCATGGGGAATGGGCATAAACATTCCTTGGGTTGCATGGACTGTTTTTTAAAGCAAATCTTATCAAGTTTTGTTTTTAGACTAGAAATGAAGGGCATCTTTTCAGGAACCTGGAGGAATAATAAAGAAAAAGCAGATGTTGCTGTACTAGGCAGGGTGGTTTTTTTTTTCTGTGAAACTAAAATGTCAAGTAGGGTTTTAGCATTATAATATATAAAAATCTGTAGTCGAAAGAGCCTTCTTTAGTATGTGTTATTTGATTTAAAAATCTTCTCATTTTTACATAAAGTGAGACAATACAGAGGTTTATTCAGAAAGTACCCATAATCTTACCACTCAGAGATAGCTACTGTTAATATTTTGGTATATAGCTGCAAGACTGTAAAAATGAGTTTGTCCCATGTGTGTATTTTTGTTTCTTGCCTTTCTCTCAGAGCAGTATATAGAGAATTGCTTTTAATATTAAATAAACATAATTTAAAATAACTACATGATATTCCATTGTATGGATATACCATAGTATAATTCATTATCCTCTTTTGTTAGACATTTTTTCCCCTAAATTTTTCACTGTTGTAGATAGTACTATGATGAAGAAATTAAGTGTATGTCATTGCACGCTTGTTTATTTCCTTGGGATAATTCCTAGATTTGAATTTTAGGGAATCAGGGTATGTGCATCTTTTTTTGAAAATATTTTCATATTTTAGTTTCTATCCATAGTATTATATAGGAGTGCCTGTTTTCCTTGTTCTTGCCAACCTTGGATATTGAAAAATTTTGCCAATTTGATAGGTGCTAAAAATATCTTGTTTTATGTTGAAAAAATTTTAATACTAGTGAGATTGAGTCTTATGTTTATTTGCCAATTTCTTCTTTTGTGAGTTGTCTATATCTTTTGCTCATTATTAATTGCATTTAATCTCCTTAGTGACAAATAAGAGCTCTTTGTATATTAAGGGTTTTACTTTTTCTCAAATGTTGTATTTTTTTTCCCCAGTTTTAAATTTTATCATGGCTTTTTGGTGAATATAAGTTTTGGGTTTTTTTTACTTTTTTGTTTTGAAATAATAGAGTCACAGGAAGTTCAAAAATAGTATAGAGATGTCCCTTGTCCCCATTATCCAGCTTTTCACAAGGGTAACATCTGGCATATTTATAGAACATTATTAAAACCAGGAAATTGACATTGGTACAATACTGTTAACTACAGATGTTATTTGGATTTTACCAATTTTTACATGCATTCGGTTGTGTGTGTGCCTGTGTGTGTGTTCTGTAAACTGATCACATGTACAGATTTGTGTAACCATCACAGTCAAGTTATACATCTGTTCCATCACCATGAAGAAACTTCCTAGTGGTACCCGTTTATATTCTCAACCTCACCTCTTTCATCACCCATCATCATTGATCTCATCTCCATTTCTATATGTTTGTAATTCTGAAATGGAATCATATATATGTAACTTTTTGAGATTGGCTATTTTCACTCAGCATAGTGTTCTCGTGATCCACCTAAGTTGTCATGTGTGTCAATAGTTTATTCTCTTTTATTGCTGATTAGTATTCCATTTTATCAGTGTGCCATAGTTTATCCATTTACCATAAGACCATTGGGTTTTTTCCCTCCCCAGTTTTGTCTATTACAAGTAAAGGTGCAGTGAACACACATAGGTTTTTATGTGAACATAAGTTTTCATTTCTCGAAGATAAATGCTCAGGAGTGTGATTGTTAGATTGTGTGGTAAATGTATATATAAGTATGAGAACTCCAGTTCCTCCACATCCTTGCCAGCATTTGGTATTGTCAGTATTTTTTATTTTAACTATTCTAATAGGTGTGTAGTAATGTCTCATCGTCGTTTTAATTTGCATTTCCTTAATGACTGATGATTTTGAGCATTTTTTCATGTGCTGACTTGCCATCTTAGTATCTTAACTTTTTGGTGAAGTGTCTGTTTAGGTCTTTTTGCCCATATTCAAATAAATTGTTTTCTTACTGTTGAGTTCAGAGAGTTCTTAATACACTATGGATACAAGTCCTTTGGATATGTGATTTGCAAATATTTTCTTCCAGTCTGTGGCTTATCTTTTTATCTTGTTAATGGGGTCTTTCACAAAGCAAAAGTTTTCAATTTTTATGAACTTCAGTGATTGATTTTCTTTTCTTTTATGGATCAAGTTTTTGATGTGATATCTAAGAGCTCTTTTCCTAGCCCTGGGTCCCAAAATGTTCTACTGTGTTTTCTTCTAAAAGCTTTGTTGTTTCGTGTTTTACATTTAAATTCATGATTTATTTTTTGCACCCGCTTTTGTATATAGCATGAGTTTTAAGTCAAGGTTCATTATTATGATTTTGCCTATGGATGTCCAGTTGTTCCAGAATAATTTGTTTGAAAGACTCTCCTTTCTCCATTGAACTGATTTTACACCTTTATCAAAAATCAGTTGGTGCGGGCTTCCCTGGTGGCGCAGTGGTTGAGAATCTGCCTGCTAATGCAGGGGACACGGGTTTGAGCCCTGGTCTGGGAGGATCCCACGTGCCGCGGAGCAAGTGGGCCCGTGAGCCACAACTACTGAGCCTGCGCGTCTGGAGCCTGTGCTCTGCAACAAGAGAGCCCGCGATAGTGAGAGGCCCGTGCACCGCGATGAAGAGTGGCCCCTGCTTGCCACAACTAGAGAAAGCCCTCGCACAGAAACGAAGACCCAACACAGCAAAAATAAATATATAAATTAATAAACGCCGACCCCCAACATCTTATTAAAAAAAAAATCAGTTGGTGCATTTGTATTGATCCATTTCTGGGTTATCTGTTCCATTGATCTATGTTTCTATTCTTTTGCCTTGTCTTGATTATGATGACTGTATAGTAAGACTTAACATCAGATAGAGTGATTTTTCCTGCTTTATTCTTTTTTTGCAAAATTGTTTTCGAATAAGCTTGTTTGTATCTGTTGTAGTTATCATGGTGGCGGCAGCAAAACTTGGTACCTCGCTAGCTTGCCAGGGTGCGGAACTGGCTCTGGCTGAGGCCAGGAGGAGGTGACAGTACTCTGTTGGGGTGAGCTTTTGAACATTCATCTGAGCCCAGGGTGGGAGGGACAATCTTTTAGGGAATACAAAGTAGTTCCTAATGTTAAACAGATACATGACATCATTAAATATTATTTTTATAGATTTTCCTTTAGTGACATCAGGACTACTATGTGGTGTTTAGAATGGCATTGTCCTGCTTGAAAGCAAAGTAGTATATGGCTGAGTACTCAAGGACCCTTCTGTTGTTGTTTTCATTTTATCCATGGTTGTAAGAGACTTGGTTTTAGGTTTCTACAGCAACAATCCAGACTACATAATACCAACACTTTGTGTGCATGTGGTGTTAACTCTGATGCCTTATACGCTGCATTTGGCAGAGTTACAGTTGCTATGGAGATCAACCTTTGGTCACACTTGGTTGATAACGATGTCTCTTACATGTGGATATTGCTGCTATGAGTTGACCAAGAGATGCATAAGACTTTGTCAGTGATTTTTCTAGCTGAGAATCTCACATTTGAAAACTCTATACATTTGCTCACAAACATACTAAAGTGTGTGTGTTTTGTCTTGTTTTTTTTAGTAAGTAAGCTTGCTACCTGGAAAATAGAGGGAAAATATGACTTTGAAGAATACATTATCAGTGGAATTTGACAGACTTGGCAAGTCTATACTATTTCTAAAACATACCATAAAAATTCAAAGACTAAATATCTTACATAGTTTTAGGAATCTAAGTCAATTGTCAATAGAAAAGCAAAGGAAGGGCTTCCCTGGTGGCTCAGTGGTTGAGAGTCCGCCTGCTGATGCAGGGGACACGGGTTTGTGTCCCAGTCCGGGAAGATCCCACATGCCGCGGAGCGGCTGGGCCCGTGAGCCATGGCCGTTGAGCCTGCGCGTCCGGAGCCTGTGCTCCGCAACGGGAGAGGCCACGTCAGTGCGAGGCCCGCGTGCCGCAAAAAAAAAAAAAAAAAAAAAGAAAAAAGAAAAGAAAAGCAAAGGAAGGACAATTCTTGTTATGAATTACTCTTATTTAAATATGGGGCCTCAGTGTAACAGCTAACAAGAACCTTCTTCTTGGAGCACAGTATCTCTAAAGAGTCCTTTGAACTAAAAAATGAAAAACATTGAGGAAGAAGAGTGACCTTATTTTTTCTTTTCTTTTCCTTTGACAGTGTCAGTTAAAATAGGTCACAGCTTCCAGTCTTAAGACAAACTGTCGTTGAGTGTTTTCATTTGCAGAATTCTTGAAAGAAATGCAGTTTTAGAGTGGTATACATTCCTGTTTGGGGTTAGGGAAACTTGTCAGTCATGAACTGATATACTAGAGCAGTGATTCTCAACCCTGGCTGCACAGTAGTGTTTAGGGCTTTTAAAAAGTGCTGATGTTTGAGCCTAACAAAAGTTAAATCAGAATCTCTGGGACTGGGAAGAAAGCCTGACATTGGTTTTTTTTTTTTTTTTTCTTAAAGCTGATTATTTGATATAGGCATACTCGTTTTATTGTTCTTTGCTTTATTGTGCTTTACAGATACCGCATCTTTTTAACAAACTGAAGGTTTGTGGCGACCCTGCAAGTCTGTTGGCACCATTTTTCCAGTAACATTTGCTCACTTTGCATCTCTGTGTCACATTTTGGTAATTCTCGCAATATTTCAAACTTTTTCATTATTATTATATTTGTTATGGTGATCTGTGATCAATGAACTTTGATATTACTATTGCAAAAAGATTGACTCACTGAAGGTTCAGGTGATGGTTAGCATTTTTTAGCAACACAGTATTATTTAATTAAGGTATGTACATTGTTGTTTTAGACATAATGCTACTGCACACTTAATAGACTAAGTATAGTGTAAACATAACTTTTATTTGCACTGGGAAACCAAAAAATTCCTGTGACTTGCTTTATTGCGATATTCACTTTATTCTGATGGTCTGGAACTGAACCTGTAATGTCTCCGAGGTATGTCTGTACTGATATGCAGCCAGGGTTGGGAACCACTGCAGCAGAGTAAGCTTTCATCTAGAATCTTAAATTTTAGCTAAATTTGTATATTAGAATGCATCAATAGAATTCTGTAATTTGAACATTACAGAAAGTTTAGAAAGGGTGATCTTACCATCTATGAGTTTCCTGTTGTTGTAACAAATTACCACAAATTAAGTGGCTTAAAACAACACAAGTTTATTATCTAACTTTTTTGGAGGTCAGAAGTCAGAAATGACTCTCATGGGGATAAAATCAAGGTGTCAGCAGAGCTGAGTTCCTTCTGGAGGCTCTAGGGAAAATCCATTTCTTGTCTTTTCCAACTTCTGGAGACTGCCCATTTTCCTTGACCTGTGGTCACATCATTCCAACCTGTGCTTCTGTTGTCACGTCTCCTTTTCTGATTCGACCCTTCTGACTCCCTCTTATAAGGACCCTTGTGATTGTGTTGGGCCCATCCAGGTAATCCAGGACAGTCTCCTCATCTCAAAATCTTTAATCACATCTGCAGAGTCCCTATTGCCAAGTAAAGTAGCAGTCACATGTTCCAGGCATTCAGGACCTGGACATCTTTGGAGTGTGGTGTGGTGGGGGGGACAATTGTTCAGAGTACCATACCAGCTTAACATGATTATCACTTTGGTATTTTCCGTCCTAGTCTTCTTTAATATGTGTATTTTTAATTTAAACGTGATCACCTTACACATACAGTTCTCTAGCCTTTTCTACTTAGTTTTTATAACCATCGTTTAAAATAGCCACATAATATTCCATCCATGATTATATCATATTTTACATTGTGTCTTTACTCTGTTGTTGGATTTTTGTTGTTTCAGATTTTTATTACTGATAGGTGAAGCTGTGATAAATATTTTTGTTTATTAGACAGATTCCATGATGTGGGAGTACTGAACTAAAACATTATAAACATTTTTATACTGTTTAATTCAAAACACCAAATTGTAATTTTGAAGAGTTCTGATCAATTTATTGTAAGAAATAATCGTAACGTATGAGAGTATAAGTGGCGCTATATTTTTGCCAATATTGGTCATTATCATTTAAAAAAAGACTTTTTACTAATTAGATAGATAGAAAAATATTACCCTGATTTAAATTTAATTTACTCAGAATTGTTTTTTATGTTTCTGTTTGTTTCTCTTTGTGTGTTTTGCTCCTTTATTTCTCATGGTCTGAGTTTCTTGTTATTAATACTTATGAGATTTTTATATAGTGAATTTATTGTCTTATATGCTACAAATGCTCTTTTAAACATGTTTTTAAATTTTAAATGTTCATGTATGTTTTTTCCTTTGTGATTTTTCTGTTTTCTCTGTGCTTAAGTTTTTCCACCTAGCAGAGGTTTGCAGTAAATATTCAATTTTGTTTTCTTTGATTTCTTTCATGATTTAGTCACTGCCCTTAGCAAAAGTTTGGAGACTTATGGGTCTAAACTTACTGTATGACTTACTGTATGAAAGCAAGTACCGAATTAATTTGGTTCCATTCACAGAATTTATAAAAATTGGAAACAAATTTTTAAAAGGACTAGAGAAGAATCTAGCAATTTTAGTGCATTCCTAAGATGTTTTTTGCCCTTTGCTGAAAGGTTTACTCACCATGCCTGTCATGTTGTGTGTTCATGCAGATAATTGAGAATTATAGTGAGCTATCTTAGTCCATGATAAACAGACAGAATGCACTTTAATTACATTCTAATTTATTATCTGGTGAAAGTGCCTTGCTAACAAATCAACCCGGATATGACTTATTGGATAGCCTTTGCACTTAGAGGAATAATCAGTCTGTAATCACAAACAACATGAACCGTTCATCTTCTAGATTGCTGTTATATTTATTACCCTCAAATGCCTGTGCCTAATTTCTTCCTGTTTGTTTCCCATTTCATGGCTCCTGTGCCCCACTCAGCCTGCTGTAAGTTGGTAGAATCCTGTGCTTACAAATTCTTTTTCTTGAAATAAGTTTTAGGCACATGCCTGGGGGAGAGTTCTGTCACTTTACTGTAGGAATAAAATGTACTCCCCCCAGTAACAGTAAATAGAATAAACTATCACCGTAATGTACTAATATGTGATTTATTCCTTGCTGCCCTGCTAAGAACTAACAATTCTAATTCTATAAAGAAATAAAAACTTTGCCCCCTAGAATAGCCACCACATCCTTTAGGATCCTCTGTTACTTCCCGCTGGTTTAAAAAAAAAAGAGGTATGCAGATTAAACTGAAACAGCTCTTGTTTTTTTCTTTTGCGACAACTTTGTGCAGAAAATTAATATTAGGGAGTAGATTTTACCAAGTGAACACCTTTCTCTGACGCAGTACCTTCTTAAAATTCTACCACTTAAGGCTGATGGCAGAATGAACAACCAATGGCACTAGTTCCACAGCATAATTTAGAAGCATTACATTTCCTTAGTTGACCCCAGTATATTTGAATACCACCACGTTAAGCTGAACATTGGAGTGGGGCTGCAGTGTGCGGGCATGAAACGGTGTAGAACAACCTAAGGAAAATTATACTCCGCCTCCTCGATGTAGTTGCAGTGAAGAGCTGTTAATTGCCTTTTCTATTCCAGAGACCCTTTTTTCCTTCTCTTCTACCTCTACCTTAATGATTTTAGTTGAATCTACTGATCCTGCCTGGTATCTTTAGCAAGCAAAGAAGATAATAATTCTTACTTGAGAGTATCCTCTTTTTATGGGCAAGGATCTTATACCTAAAGGAGATCTCACCAGGGCTTTAGGTGTAACACTGACACGGTGGATGTTCCCCTGTTCATGCAGCTGGTAAGTGGTAGAAGGGACCTGGAACTTCTGCATTTTAGTGCCATGATTTTTTTGTTTCCATTCTTGGTCCAAATTTGTGTTAAAATGAAAGGTCAAAAGATATTGGTTTATTTCACTTACCATATTTTTCCATATTGCAGATTGGTTTTGGCATGCAAATCAACTCAGGTGGGCTTGAAAGTTCTTTCTGTTCTGAAGAATTCTGCAGAACTATAATAATTTTTTTTTTTAACCTAGGAAGTTCTCAGTAATCAGTTCCATTTGAGAGTGTCAGTTTTGTTTGGCTCAAATATGAGTGATAAAACTGTAATGTAAAATCACCCTTCTTTTTTTTTAAAGCATCCTTTCTGAGCTAGATGACATCTAAGGTCTCCCCTTAAGATTCCATGATTATGTCCCTTGAATGCTTTGCCTTGTTCTGTGTGTATTCTCCATCTTCACAGTCCCAGGTTTCTGGAGTTTCCCATGGAATATTCTCCTTAGGGCCTGTTCAGCCCCGGTTTGGATCTGACCAAGGCATTGTTACTATTTTATTGACTCCTCTGTTTTGTTTTGTTTTGTTTTGTTTTGACTCCTCTGTTTTCTGACCCCTCTTGGTATCTCCTTGGAGCTAGATCCTGTGTACTATCCTGTCTGAATATTAGGAAAGAATTAGGAATAATTCTAATCCTAACTTTCCTACCAGTATCCTTACTTTCCTACCAGGGAAGTCTGTATGCTTCTATTGGGACTATCCAAAAGAGAAGCCACAATTAGGATTTGGAGATCAAGTTGAGGGAGGGAGAGAGTGATATCTTGAAAAGATGCAGAAGGAAGTATTTCTGAGCAGCCAGGGCTTGTTCTGTGCATCCTATTTAAGGAGTTACCTATTTTATCTGGATCTCCAGCTGTGCTTTTTAGAATGTTAGCAGGGCCTAACTCCAAGCCAAATTGTTCTGTGAAGTTATAGCTTAGTTTGCTTTGGAGAAAATTTGCTTCATGTTTGCCCCCCTTTGCTCTGTAGCTGTTATTTCCTATCTGGTTTCTGATATTTCCTTCTATTGGCAGTATTTTCTGGATCCATGCATTCTTTGCATGAATTATTCAAGAACCCTCTTCCAAGACTACGTTTGAACTCCATTTTAGGAGTAATAACTTACAGTTATATTCCAAATTTAGTGGCATTTTGACTTCAGGAAGACCCTTTTAGGATCAAATTAGAGCAAAATAGTTATATTTGGCCATACTGGAATGGAAGTCCCACTGTGGCTTCCAGCCTTATAAGTCTCCCCACAATAGATCTTACTAAGATCACTAATGACTTCCATATCACTAAATCTAATGGATTTATTTGAAAATGTTTTTGTCCTAATTGTATTGTTGATAGTTTCTTTTTTCTTGAAAAACACTCTTTACTTGATTTTGTTCTTTATACCATTCCTTCCCGCTGTGGCAGGCTTGTCCAGGTGATTAAATGTTGCTATGCCCTCTTATCACTCTATTCTTTCTCCAGTTTATCCCTTCCATATTCTTCAATTACCAGAAATAATCTACATTAGTCTAACCTATCCACCTGGCCTCCTTCCAATCTACTCCCCATATTCCTGAAGAACACAAAAGTAGATGTGAACATAAACATACCATGTTCTTGAATAGGAAATCTCAGTGTCATAAAGTGCTGATTCTCCCATACTAATTTACAAATTAAAATGATCTCAATGAAAATACTAGAAACACTAATTGTAAAGTGCATATTGAACCCTGAATAACATTGAAAAAGCAGAGTAATGAGAAGGGGACTAGCCCTTCCAGATATTAAAACATACTATGAAGTTTCAATTAGAGCAATGTAATACTGGTGCATGAATTGACAGACTAATAGCATGGAATTGAAAATGCAGAAATAGATTAGAAAATATAGCAACTTAGGATATGGTAAAAAGCAGTATCATAGCAGTGGGAGTAAGCATGGACTCTGATAACTGGTACTGGTATAACTGTGTAGCCATCCGGAAAGAGAATGTGTTAGGTCCATACTTGACATTGTGTATTTGGATAAACTCCAGATTGGTCAGAGATTTAAACATAAAATGTGAAATCATGGGAGAATTTAATTATAACTTAAGAGTTATAAAACCTTTCTAAAATTATGACTCAAAATCCTAAACTCAGAAGGTTGGTTTATTTGCCTTTGAAAAATGTACATGACCAAAACTCACCATAAGCAAAGTCAGAAGAGAAATATGAGATGCATTGCAATTCCTGTCAAAATTCCAGTGACATTTTTCATAGAAATAGAACAAACAATCCTAAAATTTGTATGAAACTGCAAAAGACCCCAAATAGCCAAGCAATCTAGAGAAAGAATAACCAATCTGGGGGCATCACTTCCTGATTTCAAACTATATTACAAAGCTGTAGTAATCAAAACATTATGGCATTGACTTAAAAACAGACACATCAATCAATGGAACAAAGTAGAGAGCCCAGAAATAAACCCATGCATACATGGTCAATTAATTTGTAACAGAGGAGCCGAGAATATACAATGGGGGAAGATGCCAAGAATATACAATGGAATTAAAGTTTCTTTAATAAATGAGGTTGGGAAAGGTGGACAGCTACATGAAAAACAATGAAACTGGATCATTATCTTACCATACACAAAAAAATCAATTCAGAATGGGTTAAAGACTTGAATATAAAATCCGAAACCATAAAATTCCTAGAAGAAATCATAGGGGATAAGCTCCTTGGCATTGGTCTTGGCAATGATTTTTTTTTTTGATTTGACACCAAAAACAGGCAAAAATACAAGCAAAAAGAAACAAGTGGGACTATATTAAACTAAAAAGCTTCTGTACAGCAAAGGAAATCATCAACAAAATGAAAAGGCAACCTACTGAATGGGAGAAGATATTTTCAAATTATATATTTGATAAGGGGTTAATATCTAAAGTAGATAAAGAACTCATACCACTCAATAGAAAAAACTGAAACAATCCAATTAAAAAATAGGCAGAGGATCTGAATAGACATTTCCAAAGAAGATATACAAATGGCCAACAGGTACATGAAAAAGTGTTTAACATCACTAATCAGAGAGAAGCAAATCAAAATCACAATGAGATATCATCTCACACCTATTAGAATGGCTGTTATCAAAAAGATAAGAAATAAGTGTTGGCAAGGATGTGGAGAAAAAGGACCACTTTTGCACTGTTGGTGGGAATGTAAATTGGTGCAGCCACTATGGAAAACAGTATGGAGAGTACTGAAAAAAATTGAAAATAGAACTACCGTATTATCCAGCAATTTCACATCTGAGTACTTATCCAAAGGAAACAAAATCACTATGTCAAAAAGATATCTGCACCCCCATGTTCATTGCAGCATTATTTACAATAGCCAAGACATGGGAACAACCTGTGTTCATCAACGGATGAAAGGATAAAGAAAAGTGATACACACACACACACACACACACACACACACACACAAATATTATTCAGCCATAAAGAAGAAGGAAATCTTGCTTTTGTGACAACATGGATGGACCTTGAGGGCATTATGCTAAGTGAAATAAGTCAGACAGAGAAAGGCACATACCGTGTGTTCTCAGACAGTGAGAGACACATGCTGTGTAATATCACTTATGTGTGGAATCTAAAAGAAGGAGAAGGAGAGGAAGAAGAATAAGGAGCGGAAGAAGGAGGAGGAGAAGAGGAAGAGGAAGAGGAGGAAGAAGAAGCACTTACAGATTACAGAGAACAAACTGGGGGTTGCCAGAGGTGGGGGGTGGGCAAAATAATTGAAAGTGGTCAGAAGGTACAAACTTCCAGTTATGAGATAAGTAAGTCCTGGGGATTAACATGTAACCTGATGAGTTAACAATACTGTACTGTATATTTGAAAGTTGCTAAGAGAGGAGATCTTTTTATTTTTTTTTGATTTAAAAAATGCATAAAAATACCCACAAATCTGATCATCCCCTCTCCCCCTTCTCCTAATAATTTTAGTGGGTTTTGTTGCTCTGAGGATGGAGACTTCTAATGTAAATAGCAGGGCCCTGGATGGCCTTTTTCTTCTGCCCTGATGGCACAGCATGCTTCCCCTTGTTCTCTCTGCTTTTGCCACATTGGCCTTTTTTCTCTACCTCAAACTCCTTGTGTTTCCTTCCATCACAGGGCCTTTTCTCATGCTCTTACCCCTGACAGGAGACTTTGCCTAGTTAAAACATGTTTAGCCTTTGATCTCAATAGTTACTTCTACAAAGATGCCTTCTTGGGTAAGATCAAATTTGCTTCTTCCATGAGTTAGTAGTGCCTTGCCCATCTCCTTTCTAACTCTGGATATAAATTCAGTTGTGCATTCTTTGTTGGGATTGTTTAATGTCTGTCTCTCCCACTAGAAAATAAGCCTCATGAGGGTAGGAACTGTGTTTACTTTGATCAGAGATAAAAGTACCTATTTCATAGGGTTGTGAGGATTAAATGAGATGATACATGTTATGTGCTTAGCCTGGTACCTAACACATAAACATGTAATGCTAATTAGATCCTGCTATATATTTTGTTTTTAGTAGAAGGAAATGAGATTGTTTGTGGATAAATTAACTGGATAAAGTTTAAGGAAGAATTCTGACTCTTCTTGGCCAGAGGAAGGATTACCTTTGGAGGGGAGTAGCTAGTCTTTTTGTGAAAAGAGAAAAATTAAGCTTTTACTCCTCCACTGTTCTTGGCTCCTGTATCTGTCAAACTGCAAGAAAGCAGCTTTTTTTCCAAAATATTTTCCCCTTTTCCAGTTGCATTTCTTTCTCCCTTCCTTCCTTCCTTCCTTCCTTTCTTTCTTTCTTTCTCTCTCTCTCTCTCTCTCTCTCTCTCTCTCTCTCACGCTCACTCTCTCACTCTCTCACTCTTTCTCTCTTTTTCTTTCTTTCTTTCTCAAATAAGGCAGCTTCAAAAAAATTCATGAAATAGGATTTTTCATTTGGAATCTGGGAATTTGTACGTGCACTTGCAGTTCTGTATTTGTCATATCAACCAAAGTTGTAAAAATCAGGTAGAATTCAAGACAGTGGGATCCAAAATGATACAACAGACATTTCATGTTGTGCCATAGGGGACAGGTTTATTGTGAATCACTGGGATCATATTCCCTATCATGTAATTTATAGTAAGGTGGCTTTAAAGAGTTTGAAAAGTTGTATTCTAGCTGCTTAATATTTTCTTCCAGCATTCTCCAGTTACCATAGCCTCATCTCAGTTCCTGACATTTTGAAAGTTGATAGATTATTTGAAGTCCCAGGTTTTTACTTTTCATATATTAAGTAGGTAAATTGCCTTTTTCGTTCACTCCTTTGGTTTCTTTATTTTATGTTCCTTGAATGTTGCCTGCTGCCCTACTCTCAGGGAATTGGAGTCCTTATTGCAAAATGAGATATGCATAACTGTAAAGTATTGTTTCCTGCCATTTTCCTTCATGGCTTGGAGAAGGATATGCATGGAGCAGAAAGCACAAACTGGGGGTCTGTAGGCTACTTGGGGTTCTCAGATCTGTTTTGCTTAGCTTGTAGAGTAAGTTGAAAAATCTGAACTTCCAGCCTCTAAAAAATTCAGAAGGTATGGCAACAGTGGGCTAGCATTACCACTTGGCAGCAATTGACAGTGCTCTGTAGGTGTGACAGAAACACTCCAGGCTGCCGTAGCTTTCTCTGTCTCCCTGCTTCTCCCCAGATTCATCCCACTTGCTTCATTAATTTACGTTCCTTGCCTGGCTACTGGCTTCTTTAGACATTTGAGATTGTGACCTCTGGCATAGAGAGGTAGGATGCTATTAGGTTAAGAGCAAAAGAGGCTAAAAATGGTCTGCTGGGCTTCCTTGGTGGCGCAGTGGTTGGGAGTCCGCCTGCCGATGCAGGGGACACGGGTTCGTGCCCCAGTCCGGGAAGATCCCACATGCCGCAGAGCGGCTGGGCCCGTGAGCCATGGCTGCTTAGCCTGCGCGTCTGGAGCCTGTGCTCCGCAACGGGAGAGGCCACAACAGTGAGAGGCCCGTGTACCAAAAAAAAAAAAAAAAGGTCTGCTGAGCTGATTCTGTTATACAGTCTCAGAGGTCTTCCATCCCTGTGGCATCCTGATCAAGGGAGTTCTTGGTCCCTCCCTGGTAAATGAGATTTTTTTTTTCAATGGCTACGGATGTCTTGTAGGAATAAATTTAGGATGATTAAATAACCATTGAATAAGAACTATAATACTACCCAGTAAGGACTGGTTTTACTGCCAGGACTGTTTTCTGGAGCTTCCTATAATTCCTCTAAGTTTGTCGAAATATGTTACCTGTTGATGTGAAAATGTTTATTACTTTTTTCAAGAAATGTTTTTAGGGGAAATAACTCATTACTAACAAGTTGACAAGTTGGTAAGTGGTCTAGAAAACCAAAAATTCCTCACACCTTCAAAACTCCTTTTCTTCCATTTTTTTTTCATTGTGGTAAAATATACATAACATAAAATTTACCATTTTAACCATTTTAATGTGTACAGTTCACTAATGTTAAGTATATTTTCATTGCTATGCAATCATCACCACTATCCATTTCTAGAACTTTTTCATCATCCCAAACAAAAACTCTATACTCATTAAACAGTAACTCCTCATTCCCCCTCTCCCCAGACCTGGTAACCTCTATTCTCCTTTCTGTCTATATGACTTTGCCCATTCTAGGTACCTCATATAGTGGAATTCTACAATATTTGTCTTTTTCTGTCTGCCTTACTTAGCAAGTTCAAGGTTCATCCATGTTGTAGCATGTATCAGAATTTCATTCTTTTTATGGCTGAATAATACTCCATAGTATGGATATAACACATTTTGTTTATTCATTTATCTGTTGATGGATCAGAACTCTAATCTTTTGACTGTACGTCACCTTCCTTTAGTGGCTAAATTGGAGGGTAGATCCTTTTTGTTCTTCATCCTCACTGGCTTGTTGGTGTTCTTTCTCTCAAATCTCCCCAGGAGCCTTGCACATCAGCATGATTTTTGGTCATTGTGAACCCAAAGCAATTCTGCTTCCTTTGGACGTTAGTGAAGCTGTTGTTTTATGTATATTCCGAACTTATCCTAACCCACTCTCTTGCTTAATTCTAGGAGTGTAGTGATTTCTGACTTGGTTCTCTATGACTATGTGTTCTTTTCCTCTGAATTACACCTTCTTCATTCAGCTCCTTAGATATCTAGAAGGCTTAGCTTTCGGGTGTCAGCTGTGTCATCAGTTAGCTGTGTGAGTTTAAGCTACACTGTTCTCAGTCATGAAAAGTTTTGGAGTAGATGATATTTCTGATTTCTTCGAACTCTCAATGATATTTTATCATTTAAAACATGCTACCATGGGCTTCCCTGGTGGCGCAGTGGTTGAGAGTCCGCCTGCCGATGCAGGGGATACGGGTTCGTGCCCCGATCCCGGATGATCCCACATGCCGCGGAGCGGCTGGGCCCGTGAGTCATGGCCGCTGAGCCTGCGCGTCCGGAGCCTGTGCTCCGCAACGGGAGAGGCCACAGCAGTGAGAGGCCCGCGTACAGCAAAAAAAAAAAAAAAAAAAAAAAAAAAAACAAAACATGCTACCTGCTTTCAGCATGGTGGTAAAAGCAAAAATTGATGAAAATCCAATTAGGTGTCTGTGAATCAAATAAGATTATATATCAGAAGGTGCTTGGTAGAGGTGGTTTTACCATGATTAAGACTATAAAAAGATTTCTATACAGAGCTGTTGGAAATAGCTTAAGAATTAAGTAAGGAACTTAATTCCTTATTTTACAGATAAGCGGGGCTGTATGTTATGTGAGAAGAGAATGAATTTAAGAATAGTTAACTGAGTCTAAAAGCAGTAAGAAGACAGTATCTTTTGAGCATTTTGAAAAGTCAACTGATACTACTTGGAAACAATTTCAATACATTTCTAACTCTTCGATACTGCCACAAGAGTTACTAACTTTTATTACTTTTGTTTGGGCCTTTTTGAGCAGGATACCTGACTTGATAAATGGATACATGACTTTATTAGAGAAGCAATGGGACAGTCAAAAGCAGATCCTGGTAAATTGATAACGTTGGTATAGACCAGTAATTTGCAGATTTTCAAATTTCCAGGATCAGTAATTTTCAAAACAAATCAACCAAATAATTTTGGGAATTATTATAGTGTTGTTAACTTTTCAGTTCACACACACAAAATTATTTTTAAAAATTAATTATCTATTATCACAATTTCACAAAAGAAAAAACATTTTAACAATAAAATGTAGGAATTATCTTAGAATTAAGGACAGATTTTAAAATAGAACAGCACATTATATTACTATTTTTCTATGCACCGCAGTAGACTTAGTTGTGAATTAATGTTTGGGATTACTGGTACAGTTATAAATGTTTTTGAAATTAGAGGAAAGGAAAATCATAATTGCCTGGATTGACTAAAGGTGGAAAGGATGGTGCCAGTGAAAGGGCAAAGTTTGGAAAAGAAAGTTTTCAGGGAGCAAAGAAGATGCATTGGTTTCATTTATTTATTTGGTTGCACTGGGTCTTAGTTGTGGCATGCAGGATCTTCGTCACCACGTGTGGTATCTTTTAGTTGCGGCTTGCGAACTCTTAGTTGCGGGATGTGGGATCTAGTTCCCTGACCAGGGATCGAACCTGCGCCCCCTGCATTGGGAGCGCTAAGTCTTAGCCACTGGACCACCAGGGAAGTCCCAATGCATTGGTTTTAGATATGAGGAATATCCAGGTTGAAGTTCAGCAAGCAGTTAAACAGGTTAGACCTGGAGATAAAGATTTAGGTATCTTCAGTCTTGAGATGATAGTAGCAACTAGGAAAATGGGCTGAGTTTCCTGAGGGAAAAATGCGTGGTAGATAAGGCAAAGGATAGCTTGTTAGAGGTTAGAGGCCAGGACTCTGAAACCAAACTGCTTGGATTTGAATTCTGGTTTTACCAGTTATGAGCTGTATAAGTTCAGTGGCAATACCTTATTATGTTCTCTTCAGAATTAAATGAGCTCTAAGCATTATATAAAATGCTTAGAATATTGCTTGGCAGATAGTTAATGATATATAAGTGTTGGCTACTGTTATTTGGTAGTGGATTAAAAGACCTGAGTAGTACATAGTAAGTAGTGGCAGGCTATAGCTCCTATGTAGAAAGTGGATAAATTCCAAAAATCTTATAATGAAAGTTATGGAGCTGTGGAAGCAAACAGGAGGAAGTAAACTCAAATTCTAGTGTCCCTTCTTATGTGAACTGAGATAGCCAGCTGTTTTTTCCCTGAGAGCAATTGCCAAATATGGGTATGTTCTTAGGATTAGGTTTGATCCAGGCAGAGGGAGTCCACAGGGAAAAAGAGAAATCAGAAGAGCTTTTAACAGTTGCGTGGGCTGGTTTGACACATGGAAAGCTAGGTGAACCCAAAATGCAGAGCTTTTTTTTTCTCCACTAGACACTTGCTAAGTGCTGGGGCAGTGTCAGAGGCTGGAGCTAGCCTGGTAAAAGTGAGTAAAATCTCTTGCAGTCTCATGGTACTTAGGAGACTTGCTAGGTTCTCAGACTTCTTGATTTCAGGACCCCTTTTCAATCTTAAAAGTTATTGAAGACACCAAGGAGATTTTGCTTCAGTGGATTATATCTGTTGATATTTACTATATCAGAAATTCAGAAATTAAAAATAAGAGAAATTTAAAATATTTATTAATTTAAAAATAACAGTAATAATAAACTCATTGCATGTTAACATTAATAGGCTTTTTTTTGAAAAACAATTACATTTTTGAAAACAAAAAATATGTTATTGAAAAGAGTTAATTTTTTAATATTTTTGTAAATCTTTGGCTTAATAGCAGACAACTGACTATTCGTATCTACTTCTGCCTTCAGTTTGTTGAAAAGTGTTGTTTTGGTTGAAGTAAATGAAGAAAATCCAGCCTTACACAGTATGTAGTTGGAAAAAGGAGTAATTTAATAGTCTTTTCAGATAATTGTGAACATTCATCTTTGATCCTATGGCAAAACTTGACAAGTGGTAGTTTCTGAAAGGTTAGTTGCAGTGTGGAGTCAAATCATTTCAGTGAACTTTTTGTATGTTATTACATTAAAATCTATTGTTCTGTCTTTTATTTTGAATGGATCTTTTACCCACACATAATTTTGTATCATGAGTTGGTTATTTGGAAATAGTGGTTCACTGAGGTGTGCAAATCTTCTGTAGACAATAGAAAAACCCCACACATTTGTTAATATCACCACTGAGCTCATCAGAAAAGTATTAAGTATTGGAAAGTTATCAAGATTATCGTGGCTGATATGTTTTGTGCAATTCTAATTTTTGCCTGAAAGTTCAAACTTTATTGTTGGCAACAAATGATGCTGTTTTTATCCCTTGAAGTAATAGGTTCACTGCATTCATTTTTGAGAAAACTCCTGCTGAATATCCAAGTTGAAAGACCATAATTTATCTATTGGTTGTTCTTTCAAGTAAAAATGGTATTTTATGGAAAAAAAAAAAAACTAAATCAGCTGGTGACTCGGTCACATAAGTGCTTTTCCTCAAGACAACTACCATACTTTGGTATACAACAGAATACTTTGTACATGCTTTGATTTTGTGACTTGGATTATAAAAAAGATATATATTCAGGGGTTGGGATTTAATAAAATTAACCATACTGTTTCATCAGCGATATTCTTGAGTAAAAGTGATATTTCTTTTACTATGAATGCATGACCCTGAGGAATATAGTTGTATAGTTGGTGTTACTGCCCTGATTTATGTTAAGGCTGCAGCCATTTTACCTGCTATTGCTTTGGTACCATCAATGTCAATGTTGACACAGTGAGAAAGGCAAATAATATCTTAGTATTATTATATTATAGTTTTTATTTCATGGACTCCCTCCTAAAAAAATCTCAGGGACCCCTGGAGGTTCACAGACTAGACTTTGAAAGCCACTAATCTGGGGAAAGGGACCTGCAACAAACACTTGACAGTTTTACTGTTGAGACATTTGAAAATAGAAATGAATGGAGTCTAACTAAAGCTACATACCAGTCCCAATCCAGTTCAGTCTTTTCTACCTAACAGAGGAAATGGCAATCCTCTGTGGAAAATAATATCAACTATAGTCTCTACAGTTATTTTATATGTAATGTTTGACATACAATCAAATATTGTGAGAAAGGACTTTTGCTTCTCACCGTGAGAGAATAACAGGATCTGGAATTGCTGGCTGTCTATAAACAACTGGAAAACTGGACGGATACTTGAAACAACTATCTTCACATACTGGACCACAGGCAACATAACACTCTGATTCCTAAAAGAAGGGAAATAGAAGAGGTAAACTCTACAATTGCTTTGGCTTTTTGCCTGGAGGCAATTTTCAGATTGTGGTGCAGGGAGGGGAAACCCAAATAGAACCCTGTGGTATTGCTGAGTGGTGTGAGACACAGATCAGAGTTTGGGGAAGCCATGGTGGCTAGAATTTACAGGGTAATATACCATAGAGGAAGGAGTTCTACAGAGGAAGAGCTCTAGAAATCCGTATAGGAGTCCCAGAGTTCTGTACATTGGCTATGGTGAAACACCATGATGTTGGCAAAGAAAAACTTCTAGGGAAAAAGTTATTGAAATCTGTAAACTGAACAATTCCCAGAGCTCATACAGGATTGGAAATTGTTTGGGTTCCCATCACCAGAGTAAAAAGACCTCTCTGAATACATGGGGTATTCAGGGAAGACTTCAGAAGGGTCACCCCCTTTGTAGTGGGACTAAATTAGCTCTAGAATAAAGGCTATTCTATACCCACCCTAAACATAAACCCAGTATGGATCAAATTGGTTTACATGTAATTTAATTGCCCACTAGAACAAAGTCCAACCCTCTTTAACAAAATCTAACACTCAAGAACATAAATCAGCAATATTTGGCATACAATAAAAAAATTATGGACATGTCAATAAGTGAGAAAACATAACTCACAACCAAATGAGAAACAGACCCAGAAAAGGCAGAAATGATGGAATTAACAGACAAGAATGTTGAAACAGCTAAAATAAATACGCTTGATATAGTCAAGTTATTAAAGGAAAATATAATGAACTTTATAATTAGAGTAATGGAAGATATAAAGAACCAAATGGAGCTTTTAGAGTTGAAATATAAAGTATATTAAATGAATTTCACTTGATGGGATTACAGACAAGTTAGATCTTAACAGAAGAAAAGATCAGTGATCTTGAAAAAAAAAAAAAAGATCCAGAATGAACATAGGAAAATGACTGAAAAAATTTACAGACCCTTATTTTTATTTAGACCAATATCAAGTGGTTTAAAATAGAAGTTATTGTAGTACCAAAAGGTGGGTACTAGAAAATTATTTGAAGAAATAATGTCCCAAATTTTCACACTTTGATGGAAAGTATAAACTTCCAGATCCAAGAAGCTCTTCACAACCCCCAAGCAGTATAATCATAAAGGAAATCACACTAGAATACATCATAATCAAATTGCTAAAAAAAGTGATAAAGAGAAATTCTTTAATTCAGGTAGAAAAAAAATGAGTACATTAAGTACAAAGGACAAAAGATAATAGTTATTGTAGACTTCTATCAGAAACTATAAAAAAGATAATAGAATAACATCTTTAAAGTATTGATAGGAAAAAAAACAACTGTTAACCTAGATTACTATATCCACTGAGAATATGTTTCATTAAAGGAGGTGAAATACTATTTCAGACAACAAAGCTGAGAGAATTCATTACCAGCAGACTACTGCCACAGAAATGTTAGACAGGATTCTTTAGACAGAAGGAAAATGATACCCGATGGAACCTTTGAACTACATGAAAGAATGAAGAGCTCTGAAAATGCTAAACATGTGGCTAAACAGAATTCTTTTCCCTCATTTAAAAATTTAAAAATAATTAACTGTTTAAAGCAAAAATAGTGGCAGTATACTGTCGGATTTATAACATATGAGGAAGTAAATTGTACAAAACCAATAGAACAAACAGTAGGAGAGGGATAATGGAAGTATATTGTTAAAAAGTTATTATACATGAAAGAGTAGACCATGATAAGTAAAAGATGCATAGTGCAAGTCCTAAAACAACCACATTAAAAAAAGAGAGTGAACTAATAAGCCAAATAATGGAGATAAAATGGAATACTAAAAAAAAAAAAAACCTCAATCCAGAGGACGACAGGAAATGAGGGGAAAAAAGGAACAAAGAACAAATGGAACAAATAGGAAACAAAGATCAAGATGGTAGATTTAAACCCAATCTCATCAATAGTTGCATTAATATAAAGGATCTAAATACTCCAGTTAAAAGCCAAAGATTTTCAGGCTGCATATAAAGTCTCTGCTGTCTATGTGAAATCCATTGTAAATATAAAGACAACAGTGTGGGGAAATATGTACCAAACAAACACTAATCATAAGAAAGCTAGAATGGCTATATTAATTTCAAAGAATTAAACAAATATTCAGAACAAAGAATATTATAAGGGATAAAGAGGAACATTTGAAAATGATAACGGGGTTAATTCATCAAGAAGGTATAACTATTCTTAATATATATACCTGTAATGAGAGAGCTTCAGAGTACATGGAGCAAAAACTGACAACTGAAATTGACAAATCCACAATTATGGTTGGAGATTTCAACATTCATGTCTCAGTAATTGATAGAACAAGTGTACATAAAATTTATAGGGATGTAGAAGACTCAAACAACACTGTCAACTAATGTGACCTAATTGACATTTATAAAACATGCGTCCTGACACTACGAAGTAAACATTCTTTTCAAGTGCACATGGAACATTCATCTAGATTGACCATATGCTGGATGATTAAAAAATAAAAGTTTTGATAAATTTGAAAGTTTCTAAATCACACAGAGAATGTGCCCTGACCAAAACCAGAATTAATCTCTATCAGGATATCTAGAAAATTCTAAAATATTTAGAAATTAAACAACAGTTTTCTAAATAACTCATCGATAAAATAAATCACAGGGAACATTAGAAAATATTTTGAATGAAAATGAAAAAACAACACGTCAATTTGTGGAATGCAGCTAAAGCAATGCTTAGAGGGGAATTTATCGCTTTAAAACAATGGTCTAATCTTCTACCTGAATAAGCTAGGAAAGAAGAACAAAGCAAACCCAAAGGAAGTAGAAGGAATGCAAAAATAAAGATGATAAGTCAGAGAAATAGAAAATAGAGAAAAATTAATAAAATCAAATGCTGTTTTTTGAAAAGATCAATAGCCTCACCAGTATCAGAAATGATATTGAGAAGAAGAGTAGGTAGAGACATGGGCAGTCCCCAGTTGGGCGTAAAGACAATGTATTGAGTTATGGGGCAGCAAGAGAAGAGCCAAAACAGAGGCTAGGCTTCAAGAAGGGGAATGCCAAGTTTGAGTTCATAGTGGAACTGTTCTGGGATCAATCCAGAGTATGCCTATACTTCTGACACTAAAGTGAGGTGAGGAGAAAGTGAAGGGAGGCCAGGGTGGAAGTCAGGGAATCCAACAAGTCGTCTTTTGATATCGATGTAACTGGGCATGAAAGGAAAGACAGGTGGGGAGCAGGGATAACCTACCACTTAGAAGAGAGTAATGTTTAGTTTGCCCTTGTGAAAAATTCTTTGACTATTTCTGCATGAAAAATTCAGATGCTGCGAAAGCCTTAGATGTGGTCATTTTTCACTCTCAGATTGAACCTAATGAATCAGGCTCAAGTTAAGTTAAACTGTATTTAGTAAGAAAATGCCTAAACATTTTTCTTTGGAGAATTTTCAAGATGAATGTGGAAGTGAGAATCAACAGAAATATTCAACTGCTTGTGTAGTTCCCTCTCCCCCCACCCCCCCTTTTATTTTTATTTTTAATTTTATTTTTTTTGCGGTACGCGGGCCTCTCACTGTTGTGGCCTCTCCCGTTGCGGAGCACAGGCTCCGGACGCGCAGGCTCAGAGGCTGTGGCTCACGGGCCTAGCTGCTACGCAGCATGTGGGATCTTCCCGGACTGGGGCACGAACCCGTGTCCCCTGCATCGGTAGGCGGACTCTCAACCACTGTGCCACCAGGGAAGCCTCACCCCCCCTTTTAAAGGTGATTTTCAGCAGTAAGTATTTTACTGGGTTTTTTTGGTTTTGTTTGGTTTACTGTTACTTTTTACTGCTGCAGGTAGTAGCTGACCGGTCATTGTATGTACTATAGGCTAAGTAGAAACAGAGAAAAGTTCTGCTAGGTACATCTCAGGTGAAGGAAAAATCATTGGGTTGAATTCTCAGATTATTTTTAATAAGAGAAGAGTCTAGGATTAATATTGATAGAAAATTCAAACTTTATAGCTGGGCTATCCTTTTTTTAAAAGAAAACTTTTCTTATTTGAAAAGTGGCTAAAGTGCTTTTTATAAACTATTTATTAATGTGCCTGACAAAAGAGAAATGTCTAGATTCTTTTTCACCAGATGTTAAATTCTGGGTGGTAGGTTGTAGAATGATTTTTACTGCCTTTCATTTTTGTACTTGTTTGAATTGCTTGAATTTTAAAATAATGAACATGCATCTTTTCTTCCCCAAACCATAGAACTGTTAAAAAAGTGCCTAGCACATAAGAAACATAAAGTAAATATCTACTGAATAAATGAATGAATAAAATGGATTCTGTGGGAAAATTAAGGGTAATATTTATTATATTACTGTTATATTAGGTTTAGTTATAATGCGCATTGGTATATTGGACATACTGGAAAGTCATTTTGTCAGTAATTCTAGTTGGTTACGCACACCCCCGCCATGAAATATGTGGGTATATGCCATCTTAGTATACACCTACCTTCCTCATACAGCTATTGAAGGGGGAAAAGCATCAAGAAAAATATTTGCTTCCAAATGATTTCTGTACCCTCTCTGTAAGTTTTTTTCCCCCTGCTGGGAATAGAAACTATTTCTGGCAGCAGGAGCTCTCTAAGGAGAATGTTAGTCCTTACCTCAGCAGGCAGAGTTGTACAAAGAGTTAATTAAAAAATGTAGCCTGTTTGCTCCCAGCCAGGATAGAAGGTGGCTTGTCAGTTTTCAGTATCCTCTTTTCCTCCCTCTTATCCTTGTCTTTTACTCCCTCTTAGACTTGTAAGTGGTCTTTTAAAACTCTACCAATTTGTTTCTTTCTTATCTCTCTTGAGATGTAGTATAGTGTTGTGGGCTTCCCAGTTCACCACTGGTCTTGTGAGTAGTGGGATTTCTTTTCCAGTTGCTGTGTTGTCATTATCGCTTCCACAAGAATAAAATACTTAAGCCCTAAATATAAAACCTGATCAGAAAGGAAGTTCACAGTTTCGTCACAAATCATCTTTCCTTCTGCATTTCCCCCGAGTTCAAGGAGCCTTGTTTAAAGCATTGTTTTTATTTTGTTCAGCTAGGAATTATAAAAGAGAATCTAAAAATTGTTTTCTTAGCAGTGATGGAATCCAGTTCGCTTTTCCATTGATCACCAAATAGCACAAACTCGACTGTTATGCTCTAGATTTTCAACAGAGGATGTTAAGAATGAAGGTAGACTTGGATCATACATCAGATGAGCATAATGTCCTGCTTTTTCCTGGCTTATATCTATTTTCCTGGCATACTTTTTAACTGCACTTTTTATTTTGGAATGATTTTAGATTTACAGAAAAGTTGCAAATATATTACAGAGAGTTCTTGTTTACCCCTCATCTCATTTTCCCTGTTGTTAACATGTGATATAACCATGGTACATTTGTCAAAACTAAGAAATCAACAGTAGTACATTACTATTAACTGAACTCTAGACTTTATTCAGATTCTACTAGCTTTTCCACTAACGTCCTTTTTCTGTTCCATGATTCAATCCAGGATACTACATTGCATTTAGATGTCATGTCTCTTCGTCTCCTCTGTTCTTTGGCAGTTTACGTCTTTAATTATCTTTCATGACTTTAACAGTTTTGAGGAATATTGGTCAACTATTTTGTGGAGCTTATCTCAGTTTGGGTTTGCTTGATGTTCTCCTCATATAGACTGAGCTTATGTTTTTTTGTGAATGATACCACAGAAATAAACTGCCTTTCTCATCACATAATATTAGGGGTATGTTCTATTAATGTGACTTATGATTCTTGGTGTTAACCTGGAGTCATCTGGTCAAGGCAGTGTTTGCTAGGCTTCTCTACTATAAGGTTACCCCCACTCCCCATACTCTGTTCTTTACAAGTCACTAAGTCTAGCCTATGCTCAAAGGAGGGGGTAGGATAAGCTTTTAGAGTATCTACATAAATTATTTGGCATTCTGTAAGGAAGATCTTTTCTCTCCCATTTATTTCTTCAATCATTTATTTATATCAATGTGGACTCATGCATATTTATTTTATACTTTGAGTTATAGTTCCTTACTACGTTATTTTGTTGCTCAAATGGTTCCAACTTTGGCAGATGGAAGCTCTTTCAGGTTGGCTCTTATGTCCCTTTGACATGCCCCCATCCTTTTGGTTTTCTGAATACTTCTTTACTTTCTGGCACTACAAGATGCTGTGGGCTCATCTTGTATTTTCCCTCCCCTAGTCCTAGAATCAGCCATTTCTCCAAGGAGCCCTGGTTCCATGATTAGTGGTATTTAGAAACCAATATCTGGGCAGTGAATGTGCTCATTGCTACTAGAATGTCATTGTTTCTAGGCCTTCTCAACAGACAGAGCAAGGAAATATATGTATATATGCTAATTCATATATATACACATATCTATAATTATTTCTGTATCTTTTCATCTGTATGTATATTAAGCTAAACATGAGTTCATACTGATGATGCTGACTAATCCAATAGCATAGAATTCTTTTAGCTTTCCCCTTTTGTTTATCTGAACTTCCCTCTCCAGCTGTGATTAACCTGGCTTCTACCATCCATCATCCATTTACTTATTTCTTCAACTGTAGTATACATGTAAAGCAGTTTCATAAATGTTAATTTCTACCCAAACTAGAAAACAGTGTTCATGTACAGTTCCTTTTTCTTCTACCCTTACTGTTTCCTGTCAAAACATGATTTTCCAAAATAATTTTGTCAGCTCCTTTTTTTTTTCTTGTACCCTCTTCAGTGAGATTATGCCATACATTTATAATACAGTCATTTTCTTTTGTTTTTTTTTGCGGTACGTGGGCCTCTCACTGTTGTGGCCTCTCCTGTTGCGGAGCACAGGCTCCGGACATGCAGGCTCAGCAGCCATGGCTCATGGGCCCAGCCGCTCCACGGCATGTGGGATCTTCCTGGACCGGGGCATGAACCCGTGTCCCCTGCATCGGCAGGCGGACTCTCAACCACTGCGCCACCAGGGAAGGCCCAGTTATATTCTTTTGACACAGTCTGCATTCCAGCCTGGGGTCCCCAACCTCTTGGTTGATTTTTTTTTAATGTGCATACATTAAAATTCACTTTTTGTGTTGTAAAGTTCTTTGTGCTTTGCCAAATACATAATGTCATGTATTCAGCAGTCCAGAATATTTCTACCACCCTAAAAATTCCTCTGTGTATCCCCTTTAGTAAACCACTCTTCACTCCCCCCGAATCCTGGCAACCACTTAACTGTTTTTCTGTACTTTTAATTTTGCCTTCTCTAGAATGTCAAATGAAGGGGAATCATATAATATGTAACCTTTCAGATCAGGCTGTTTTCATGTAGCAAAATGCATTTAAGATATATCCATCTTGTTGTCTGAATCAATAGCTTGTTCCTTTTTATCACCGAATAGTATTACGTTGTATGGATGTCTCACAGTTTGTTTATCCATTCCCCTGTTGAACAGTAGCTTGGTTGCTTCCAGTTTTTAGTGATTATGAATAAAGCTGCTGTAAAAACTTACATATAAATTTTTGCATGAACATGTTTTCATTTCACTTGGGTAAATAACTAGGGGCATGACTGCTAAGTTGATTGTAGGGTGAATATATGTCTAACTTGGTAAGAAACTGCCAAACTGTCTGCAGTGGCTGTTAACATTTTGCATTTCTATCAGCAGTGAATGAGAGTTGCTGTTGCTCTGCATCCTTGCCTAGTATAATTTTTAATAGTGTCCCCTTTCACTTTCAATTATGTCCAGGTTTGTATGATAAACTATGCTGTATTAAGTAAGCATAATAACATATTCTATCTTCTTATGCTTTGTGACTCTACTGGTGAGGAATTTTGGTGACTCTATTGAGTCCAGTATTTTTTTTGAGAGTTAGGATTTTCCTCATTAGGAACATGATTTTAGATCTTCTAATTTCAATAATGGTGGATTAAGGAAATAAATAAGTAAAGGAAATCAGAAAAAAAGTAATTCAGTTGATTAAATCGGGTCACCATCATGTAATGAGTGCCAGTCTCTTTGTGAGGTTACTCATTTTGATACCACTCTTCTAGGTGTCTGTTCACTTTCTGAAATGGCACCCACAAGTAATTTTGTACATTTTTTTTACTTTTAATCTTGCAGTCCAACCATAATTTGGACCTTTCTTAATACCTCAGAAGATGGAGAAAATGAAATCATTACAGCTTTTAATGTAGTTCTGTATCAGACTTAAGGTTGAAGCCTCTAGGGAAAGTCAGCAGTACCAGAAAGCCATCTTTGTCTGTGGAACACCTGCAAACTAAATGTGGGTACCGTTTAGCCTTCAGATCTTTGTGTCTCAGTGTTATTTTAATTTTCATATTTATTCTCTGGATTCTGGGGTTAGATATTTCAGTTACACTTTTGGCATGCTGCATATTAGCCTTGGGCATGTGCCCTTTTTGCCTTATCTTGAAGCCAAACAGAGCAAATAATGCTTTTCTTTCTTTAAAAATTTTCTGTGCTCATATCTCTGTACTTACTCTTCCTTATTCATACAAAAATAATGGTGTCAGCAAAAATGAGAGTTAAAGATTTGTTGAGATAATTTATGAGCAGCTCATTCGTGTTATCTACCCACGATCTCTAGGGACAGTTCATTTAAATGAAAACTGCTAATATTTCTAGAAAGCCAGGCTGCTGCTTCACTTAGTCATGCAAGTGAGAATTCTCACAGGTCAGAGGCCACAGGTGCATCTACAGGCCTGTCATCTCATGTTTAGGAATCGCCAACCAACCTTTCTGGTCTTTTTCATAGGTGGTGGGAAGAAGATGGGGAACGATGCAGTTTCCAGATGTCAAGGTCTAAGTAGGTCAAGTCAGAACCTCTTTGGGAATGCCTAGTCCACAATGGTCAGGATACCAAAGCAGATTACAGTGGTTAGCAGAAAATTGACAAACCCGTCAGATTTATTTGAGGAGATGGCAACTTGTGGATTAAATTGCTCCACTAGTGATTTTCCTTTCCTTAGATCGAATTCAGATGTAATATTCGTGTGCATCTACTGCTATGGGAGAAAGATGGCAGGGAGAACCCTAACTTTGGACTTCCCTGGTTTATTTTTATTCATTTACTTATTTTTATTGAAGTATAGTTGATTTACAATGTTGTGTTAATTTCTGCTGTACAGCAACGTGATTCAGTTATACATATATATATACACACATTCTTTTTTATATTCTTTTCCATTATGGCTTATCATAGGATATTGAATTTAGTTCCCTATGCTCTACAGTAGGACCTTGTTGTTTATCCTGGATTATTTTAAAATTTTCCATTGCTTTAAATCTTGAGGAAATATTTTGAATATTTTCTTTATTACTGAAAGTGATTGCTATTTGATCTTTATGTTCTTTCAAATTCAGAAAATCACTTTATGGTGAAAGAAAAAAATTAAGCCTTTGAAAGATATTTCTTCTTGGTTGAATGTGATTCAGTTAGCTTCAGTGTTAAAATATTATGCCTACCGCTATGCTGTGCCCTAATCTTGAGAGCACCAGGCATTTTGGACAATGCAGTTACCCAGTTGGCCCTGTTTTGTTCTTTTGTAAAATGAGAATATTTGGACTAGTGAGCTCTTGGATACCTTCCAACTCTGTAGTATGTGGTTTTATGACATGAGTGGCTGTATTAGATTTTACCCTAAAATGAACATTTACCAAATAATGTCAATGATTTAAATGTAAGCCTAGTCCTACTGTGAGTCTTAGTAGAACACAGAACAATGTTTACTGTGTTCAAATGACATTTTAATGTAGGGTCAACTTTTCAGTTCTTGTTTTTATTTTTTTTTGAAATCTATATCTCCAATATAATTCTGTTTACAATTATAACCTTTCTGCATGTATCTAATATGCTTCAAGTTACTTTATAATATCAGTAAGTCTAAATTTTTATTGTACAAATACCTTTTGTAAATTGTTTTGATTCCTGTATATAGGAACCCAGAAGAAAAGTGAATCACTGTGTTCAGTGCCAGATTTTTTTTCCCTGTGAATACATGTAACTATTTATTAAATAATTAATATAATCTTAATTTTTAAAAATGTGTTCGAGTTGATTTTTGAAGAGAAAAATTTGTAGCTGCCTTTTGAAAGATACTTTTTTAGAGGACAGGCTAGAGAATGAAGAGCGTGGGCAAAGGTAGGTTAACCTTACCTTCATTTAACATGAAGTTCCAAGATAAATGTTCTATTTATTTAACAATTAATAAGATATTTAAATATTACATATGATTTTCCGTAGACTTTTTACTATACTTTTCAGGGAATGATATCTCTTGTTCCACTAAGCAATCCTGTTACATATTTTGAGTCATGTATTTTTGCTGATGTATGGTAGTGCTTTTTAAAGGTGGAATTGACAGCACCCAGAAACAGATTTGATGAAAGTTCAAGGCCACATAAAATTGCTGCTGTGTACTTAGCACGTAAAGGAGCATTATAGCTCTGTGTCCATGTTTGCTTGGCCTGGTGTGGTTGTCTTATTCTTGGAATGGACACAGAGAATGCCATTAAAAGGCACAAATAAATAAATGGACTTTTCTCTTTTCATGTCTTCATCAAACCAGTATTTGCAGAGTTCCTTCTGTTCCTCCTCTTTTTACAGTCCACCAAGAATCAAACATTTCATATTTGAAAGACTGTATGAAACTTCCTCCTTTGATCCCTCCTCTCTGTAAGGATTCACAAATGCCAGCATTCCTCCTAGTTAAGCTTTCATTCAGCTTTTTCTTTGTTTCCTTTCATAATTTAGTGGTGAATAACCAATTATTTTATTTATTTTTTTAAAAGATGTTTCAGCTTGCAGACTTGAGCTTTCAATTTTCTTGGTTTCACTGTCCTGTAGTAAAAAAGTCTGTCTGGCATTAACTGAATCTTCCTCACTGAGTACACATGCAACAACAACCTAACATAGAGAATAATGATCGTTGGTTATAACCATGACCCTAGGGCAGCGCAAGGTACCTAAATGTTTTCTGATTTATTCAAGAAAGATAAGATCATAATCAACTCAATTTGTTGTGCATTTTGTTCCAATTCATTTGACAAGTACTAATCTATGTTTAGTAAGTGGATATTAACAAGAATACCCCATTCCCCGATCCAAGAGGGTACCAGCATGTTTGTTGTGTTTTACTTCAACTCTGTTGTAGAGATGTTCTGCATGAAAGATGTTTTTAATTAACACACTGGAGAAGGTAATGCTAGCACCCCTTATATTAGGGTCATGTTCTGAAGATTTCTCAAATCTTTCCTCCCCCCAAAATGGTTGAAGACTGAATAAAGAAAGAGATGGAATTCAGAAATCAGTATTCCTCTGGAAAGCCTCGCTATAGAAGTACTTCCTTCTAACCATTCACATTCCCTAGACATTTTTTAAAGATTCATTTGAGCAAACGTTTTCTGAGCACTTACTACGTATAAGATAATGCGATAGGAAGTAAACAAAGGGGTCAGGAAGGAAGGGAAATAGAACTATGCTGTTGATAGTTTTGTGACCGTCAAGGACTTCACACTCTAACAGTTCCTTAAATTAACTTTCAGGCCTATAGTTATAAATCTGGGGGAGTTTTGGTATATTTTCATTTTTGGAATTTGAGCATTTTGCAGCAGTCAACTGGAAGCCACCAGGAAGGCGAATGATCTATTCAAGAGTCCACAAGTGTGTGTGTGTATGTTAATATAGCTTTATTGAGATATAATTTACATACCATAAAATTCACCCTTTTAAAGAGTCCAGTTCTTTGGGTTTTAATATACTCACAGAGTTGTGCAGTCATCACCACTATCTAATTTTAGAACATTTTCATCATCCTCAAAACAACTGTACCCATTAGTGGTCACTTCTCCTTAATGGCTCACTTCTCCTAACTCTTCACCACTAATCTGATTTCTGTCTTTATGGATTTGCCTACTCTGGACATTTCATGTAAATGGAATTATAGGATATTTGTCTTTTTGTGTCTGGCTTCTTTCACTTTGCATAATGTGTTCAAGGTTCATCTACATCTATTTTGTATCATATATTAATACTTCATTTCTTTTTATGACTGAATAATATTCTATTGTATGGATTTACCACATTTTGTTTATCCATCGATCAGCTGATGGATATTTGAGTTGTTACTGCTTTTTGGCTATTATGAATAATGCTGCTGTGTATATTTGTATGTTTTTATATAGATGTATGCTCTAATTTCTCTTGGATATACCTACGAGTGGAATTATTGGGTCATGTGGTGACTTTGTTTAATCTTTTAAAACTGTTTTCTAAAGTGACTGTGACTTTTCAATTCTACCATCAATGAATGAGGGTTCCAGTTTCTCTATATCCTCATCAGCACTTGTTGTTGTCTCTTTTTTAATTATAGCCATCCTAATGGATGTGAAGTGGTATGTCATTGTGGCTTTGATTTTCATTTCCCTAATAGCTAATGACATTGAGCATCTTTTCATGAGCTTGCTGGCCACTTGAGTATCTTTGGAGAAATATCTACTTGAATCCTTCACACATCTAAAAATTGTGTTATTTGTCTTTTTGTTGTTGCGTTGTAAGAGTTCTTTATATAATCTAGGTACAAACTCTTATCAGCTGTATGATTTGCAAATATTCTCTTCCATTCTGTGGGTTGTCTTTTTACTTTCTTGATGGTATCCTTTGAAGCACAAAGGTTTTTAATTTTGATGACATCAGTTTATTTATTTTTTTCTTTTGTTGCCCATGTCATATCTAAGAAACCATTGCCTAATACAAGGCTATGAAGATTTACTCCTATAAATTCTTCTAAGAGTTTATAGTTTAGTTCTATGAGCCATTTTGAGTTAAATTTTGTATATGGTGTGAGGTAACGGTCCAGCTTCATTCTTTAGTATGTAGCTACCCAGTTGTCCCATACTATTTATACTGTTCTTTCCCCCCATTGAATGAACTTGGCACCCTTGTCAAAAATCAGTTGATCGTAAATGTAAGGGTTTATTTCTATATTCTCAAGTCTGTTTCATTTATCTGTATGTCTGTCTTTATGCCATTGCCACACTGTCTTTATTATTGTGGCTTTGTAGTAAGTTTTGAAATTCCACACATGATTTTTTTTTTTTTTTTTTTTTTTTGCATTACATGGGCTTCTCACTGCTGTGGCCTCTCCTGTTGCGGAGCACAGGCTCTGGACGCGCAGGCCCAGCAGCCATGGCTCACGGGCCTAGCCGCTCCGCGGCATGTGGGATCCTCCCAGACCGGGGCACGAACCCGTATCCCCTGCATCGGCAGGCGGACTCTTAACCACTGCGCCACCAGGGAGGCCCTGAAAATCGGTAACTTTTAATAGATTTCTCAGAGAGTTGAGGTCATAGGGCAAATCACCACTCTGAAAACTAGAGAGGTGAATGCGGAGAATCACAGCTTGCTAGGAGCATGAGCCGCTGCAACTGGTAGGATCACTTAAATGATAACTTACTAGTTGCTGAGGACCAAGTGTGGACTATCTTGAGAGTTGTTAAAAGCTCCTGGGAAACCAGTTTAAGGAGGTCCCCACACTCATGACTTTTATCTCCAGGTGTCTCACCCCTTTTCAAGCTGAAGCTCTGAGAAAAATCCCCTCATACTTCTGACAGGTGGAGGGGGAAAGTAACCAATTTGAAACGCTCCCACTTCTATTCTCAGGAAGGAAGGCCAGCCCTCAAAGGACACTCCTAGAGCCTTATCTGACCTAGGGAAAGGGCAGTTAGGCAGCTTATCCCCCTGTATCCTTTCTTTCTCATATAAGAGGATGGAAAAACACTAAGAATCTTCTCTGAAGGTTACAGCCCAGGGGCTCAGGCCCACTAAAAAACCCCTGAGATTTAATCATAAGAATATAGAAAACTTCTCCCACAGTACCTTCAGACCACATCAACAGAGGTCCAATAAAGTAACAATGGATTACAACTGAGAGAGCTACAAGACACAGACCCTATTTAAGAGGGAGTTTCTAGGGAAACCCGAAGATAACAGGAAAGACCAAAAAGAGGACACTAGAGGAAATTGAAACCTCTGATACCTACAGCTACAGCAAACATTAAGCGCAGCCTAGCTCCAAGGCAGATAAACATATAACCTCACACTAAAGGCCTGTTTTCAGTAAAACACAAAGATAATCACTACAACAGGGGGAAGAAACTTTCCTAAATATGAAAGAAATCTTACAAACGAAAAAGCCAAAGAAAATAGGTAATAGAGAAATAAAATATAACATATAAACATAATAATTATAAAATAATGTGGCATAGTTAAGACCAAACATATGAATTATATCAGTAAGTGTGAATAGCCTCAACTCACCTCACCTATTAAAAAAATATTTTCAATTTGGTGTTTTCAAAAAAAGCTACTATATGCTGTGCACAAGGGTTACACCTAAAACAACATGACTTAGAAAAGCCAAAAATAAAGGGGTGAGTAAAGGAATACCACACAAATCAAAAATGATTAAAAAGCAGAGGGTATAGTTCTGACACCAGACAAAGTAGAAGTCAAGCCAAAAATTATTAAAAATGAGGAAGAACACATTTCAATATAAAAAGCCACAATTCATAATGAAGATATAACAGTTACAAGTATCTATGCAGTAGATAAAATGATACCCACATTTATAAAGCAAAAAAATACAAGACATACAAGGAGACATAAGCATGCTAATTTAGATTGGGGGACTTCAACACACCACTTTCAATACAAGACAGACAAATATATAAAAGGCTTTAACAATATAATCAAATAGGTATGTGTATATATATCAAACTTTAAACTCTAATAATACAAAGTACATCTTTTTCTCAAGTACATGTGAAATGTTCACAAAAATTGATCACTAGGTCACAAAAGTAAACATCATTTAAGTGTCATAATATAGAAATATTAGAAGCTACATGCTTTGATCAAATGCAGTAAAGCCATATAGCACAAACTAACACAACATTGTGAATCCACTATACTCCTATAAAAATTAATTTAAAAAATGCAGTAAAGCCAGAAATTACAAATTAAAAAAACCCAAAGTATAAAATAAACATCCATGCTGATATATATATATATATATATGTATATATATATATATACACACACACACACAGATATATACCCATCTATTTCCTATTTCTTTTTGTAGAGAGGACTTAGAAATGATGATACCCCAGTAGTAATGAGTACATTTCATGCCATATAATGGTTACTACATACCTTCTCCACAAAGAACCACAGTCCCCTTTGAAAGGACAAGATGTCCCTGGAACATCTTTTTGTGACCAAAAGTGGGAAGTGCTTAGAAATGATGAGGACACGTCCAAAGGACAGGAACCAGATTGGATGAACTCCCACACGCCAGATCTCAAACAATGTGAGCATCAAAGGAGTGAAAATAATGAATTAGATAATTCATTGAACCAAATAAGAATGCATGAGTTCATACTGATAAAAATAAATAGATAAAAGAAAAGGGAAATTTCTTTGTTAAAGTACAATACAATGCCAACTATGAAAGTAGAAAAAAATAATAGAAAATCACCATTTGGCATCCATCAAAATAATAACTGTTTTAGGCAAGAATCATCAGTAGACATTAAAATTGGTAGGTAAAGTTTGATCAGTAATAGAATATTTTAATAATTTCAAAGTATCTACCCATAATATTAATTACAAAGGGAAAAACAGTAACTGGAGAAAACTAGCAGACACCACCTTGACAAAGTTGTAAACCCAGCATCACCAATATTGAGACAAATTAACCTTGTATGCTTCCTGTACTAAAAAGAACACAACATTACTTCCATGGTATTCCTGCCAAAAATGCATAACCTGAAATCTAATCATGTGAAAAATTAAGAAAGGCTCAGTATGGGGGGCTTTCTACAAAATAACTTTAAAAACTTTACTATCAAAAGGAAAAACAGAGGCTAAAAAACTGTTCCATATTAAGGAGACTGACAACTGAATGCAGTGTGATCTGGGATTTTCTTTTGCTGTAAGGGACATTTTTAGGACGATTGGCAAAGCCAAATGAGGTCTGTTGATTAATCATTGTATCACTATTAATTTCCTGATATTTGTATTTGTACTGAGTTATGTAAGAGAATGACCTTGTTTTTAAGAAATACACAGTGAAGTATTTGGGGTAAAAGAGCATCATGTCAGCAACTTGCTCTCAAACAGTTCAGGAAAAAATAAGTATTTTATATATAGAAAATAATAGAGCAAATTGGTAAATTGTTAAAATTTGCATGTTGAGATTCTTTCTAGTCTTATGGCTTTTCTGAGAGCCTCAAATTATGTCAAAATTAAAAATGAAAAGAAAAAAATTATTCAACAAAAGAGAAGGAGTTTTGCTCTAGGCACTTGAAAAATTATTAATTAATATCTGAGGGACTTTATAAATTTCTCTTTTCATCTTAGTCTTGTAGGGAAAGAAAGGACAGGGTTCAAAAATAAAAAGTGACATCCTGGGTCATCATCTGATAAGCACACAGGGTATTCAAATGATCTGTTTTGTTTCTGACCTGGACCACTTTTTTTTCTTAGGTACTTAGTGCTCAGGGAAAATGTGGCTTAAATGCCTTTCTCAATGCACGTGTTGGAATGATATAGCTTCAGTAAAGATGTTTTACTAACCAAAAATTAAGTGTCTCAGAAAACCTAAGACATATGGTTGCCATAGCTAGCTGTAGCTTGGATACCTAAATTCAGAGGCTTAACTTCAGTCTCCTGGGTTGCTAGGACGAGCTTATACTTGACACTATTAATGTCAACTGGATAGTGTTGGACATACAAATTCCTAGAATAAAAATAGAATCCACAGTGGAATTAGGGTCGCTCCATTTCCCACAGTTCCCCTTTGGCAGTGATATCTAACTGCCCACTGGTCATTCTCTATCAAGATATTGACTATGTGTCTAAAATTGAATTCCTTATACCAAACCCATTTCTGCTGCATTCCCATTATCCACTTGGTTGCTCAGACTACACATCTGGAAGATAGCCTAAATTCTTTCTTTTTCCTGATTCTCTAATCCATATTCATTGTAACTCCTTAAATTTCTGAGCTCTACCTTCCTCTCAGTCACTACTATTACTGCCATAGTTCAGAGCTTCATCTTTGGCCTGTGTTTTGTTCTCCACACCCCCACCCCTCCCACCCCCCCCCCCCACCAAAGATAAATGATCTTTCTATTTTCAGGTCCTCCACCCCCAACCCAAATCTATTTTCCACATAATCTGTTGAAATGATCTATTGAAATATGTCTTTACAGTCTTTGGTGGCTCCCCATTTCCTACAGGAAAGATTCAAGCTCCTTAGCTTGTATTACAAAGTATTTATAATCTAGCAACTACGTGCCTCTGCATCTAATTTCTTGCCACTTATTACCTTGTATCATCTTTGCCCTGCAACAGTAGTGGATTTCCATAATGAAGTTCCAGGATGAAACCAAGTTGTTGCTCAACTGAGTCTTTGCAGATGCCGTTTTCTCTATGTAAAATGTTTTTCCTTCTCTCTCTGCTTGGCTAAAGAGCTCGCTGTTCTAGCAACATGGTAGAATATGATAATATGGAACCCCTCTTGCTACAAATACCCAAGGGTACCAGACAGTACCTAAAGGAACTAGGAGGACGTCTGTGGCATTTTAATGACCTAGACTTTGGAATCCGGTGTCACTTCTACCATATTCTATTTGTGAAGTTAGTCACAAAGGCCCATCCAGTTTCGAGAGAGAGCACGTAGATTATACCGCCTAATGGGAGGAATGTCAGGGTCTCATGCAAAGAACATTTAAAATGGGAGATGTTGTTGCAGCCAAATTTGGAAATATAGTCTGCCACCATCCCCAAACCTGTGTCTTATTGTGAGTTTCAAGTCTGATTTTATCCTACCTATGTGGTATGGGATCCTCAAGCCCAGAATCAGGAGTGGAGGTTCCATTGTAACCACATCATAATTTGGTCTGCTGGGACTGCAGTGTTAACAAATGCAAAACTGGTTTGGAGTAATGTTGCTAGAATCCAGAACATATAAGATTACCACAATGAAAATAATACCTGGTGGTGCACTCACAAACAGAAATGACAAACTGTGGACATTACCCACCATAAATAAAAGGAAGCAGGAGGGTTAGCACCTTGGGAACCTAAGATATCGGAAAATATGAAAGGGGCTATAAAGTAAGTGTTTAAAATGATTAAAGAGAGAAAACAAGGAAAGAAATCAAAAAAGAAAAAGCTATGAAAATGCTCATGTCCAGCATCATGTCCTCTAGGAATTATTTTCTGTACTCTGTGGTAAGCTGTGCAAATCACTGTTATGTCATTTAACACACTTTGTTAACATTCTATGCTGGAGCTTCCTCCCCCCCCCCCCCCCACCCAAAACCAATCTAAGTCTTGAGCACATGGATTTGGTAGCAACTCAACTTTATTCTTTTCATATCCAAGGCTTAGCACTGTTCTGGCACTTAGTAGGTTCTCAGCAATTGTCAAACTGAATAAGACTGCATAATTCCATGTTAAATTATAAAAATAAAGAATTAGATCAGTTCAGTTATCAGTTTGGATGAAGGGATCAAGTTTTTGTATCTAACATTCAGCACTGACATTGGCAACAGTACTAAAAAGTATTAACTACCTTTAGTTGCTTTAATTAGTGATAATTAATAAGATGTTCATGGGATCCTCCTTTTTTTTTTTTTTTTTTTTTTTTTCTTTTTGCGGTATGCGGGCCTCTCACTGTTGTGGCCTCTCCCGTTGCGGAGCACAGGCTCCGGATGCGCAGGCCCAGTGGCCATGGCTCACGGGCCCAGCCGCTCCGCGGCATGTGGGATCCTCCCAGACCGGGGCACGAACCCGTATCCCCTGCATCGGCAGGCGGACTCTTAACCACTGCGCCACCATGGAGGCCCGGGATCCTCCTTTTTGAAGAGAAAATCTTACGCATTTGCTTAAGGAAAAAGAGGTTTCCCTCCTGTCTTAGGTAGTAACCCAGGTCTGGAAATGAGGTAGAGGGCCATGCTAAAACTTCTACTTTGTCCATCATCCAGAGTGAGAAAAAGCAGTAGGTTTGATCCCCAGAACCATAGCTTCTGTGCTTTGACGAACTATGGTTTCTAGCAGAAAGAAGGAGGGGGTTAGATAATTCCTTCCCGGTCTTTATAGAGAGGCATTAGGCTAGTAGGTGGCTCAAGGGAAGAGAAGAAGGGCTGCTTGCTGCTTTCTCCTTTCAGCTTTATATAAAATTTATTGATGGCACTTTTGAAGGAAAGATAGGTAGGCCCAGCTCAAGAATTTCTGGTTGATCATATGAGAATACAAGGAATAATGGGGAGCAAAATAAGATGCTAAGCTGTCTCTAGATTCAGAACAAGCCCTAAAATGTACATTTAACACATTGCTTCCTGTTTGTAGGTAGTATTAATCATAATAGTATAAAAATATTGCAACAAAGAAGGTAAAATTATTTCTTTGAGTTAAACTCATTTTCTTAAGTTAGTTCTAGTTCTTTTGAAACCCTGTTATTTTCACTCAGCCGCAGTAGACTAAGAAATTACTCACCATTACTCAACTTGCTTATAAAATGGATTATTGGATTTATCAAGCAAAAAAGTCTAGTGCATAGGTTTAGTTTTGGAATTCTTTTACAAGTGCCTATATATATTGGGAAACATGAAAAATTGATGCCTAGAATTGGAAAGTGGTCATTCAAATTTATTACTTATTTGACTAGAACTGAGTAATTCAGAAATTTTCAGTTGCTAATATAGAAGGTTTAAAGCATGAATTATATGATATTGATGTAACACACTTTTGACCAAGGAGAGGTATTTTTGTTCCCTCTACCCCCTGCCCACATGACTAAATCCAGTTGCCATGAATTTTCCCTAAAAGCAGTCTACCTCAAAATTCTTAGAATAGCTATACTACTGAGCTTTGAGATTCACTCATACTTACTGACCATGGTCTTTAAACCACCAGTGTGCAACAGTGAAAGAGAAACCAAGAGCCAGAATGAAAAAAGAAAGCTGGTACCTGCTGGAACCTTTGCTTGCGTACCTTGCCTCCAGCACACAGTTTGTTGGCCACTTTCCTGATTGCCCAATAGAATATGGAAAGTCCATAACATCAGGATATAATAAATGATTATTACTTTCTTTATAACTGGATCTTTTAAAAGAATAGAATCTCTAATATTTTGAATGAATGTAGTAGGATATGAAAGAAAAAGTTAGAGTCTGGGTACTTGGTTTGAATTTTGCCTTGGTCCCACTGTAAGCAAATTACTTAATTCTTCTGAATAGCATTGTTTTTGTTTTTGTTTTTGTTTTTGCAGTACACGGGTCTCTCACTGCTGTGGCCTCTCCCGTTGTGGAGCACAGGCTCCGGACGCACGGGCTCAGCGGTCATGGCTCACGGGCCCAGCCGCTCCGTAGCATGTGGGATCTTCCCGGACCGGGGCACGAACCCCTGTCCCCTGCATCAGCAGGCGGACTCTCAACCACTGCGCCACCAGGGAAGCCCCTGAATAGCATATTTCTTATCTGTGAGGAGACAAAATGCCTGTCAGGGTTGTTATGAAGATAATTGAGATAATGCATATTCTCTAGCATGTGCTTGCATCAGAATAGGAACTCAGAAGATATTAGGTCCCTTCCATTCTTGTTAGACTCTGACAAATTGTTTAGTTTGTAAATAGTTCCTCAAGGAACTGGCATCTTAAAGTATCATAGACCCTAAGATTCTTTAAGACCAAGCTATTTTTTTTTAGTCCTGGAGTTGTCTGTCTTCCTTTATTCTTGCTAATTCTTACTAATGGATAGCTAGCAATTTTACATTACACGGGAGTAATGTTACTCTAAAATAACGTAAATCAACATGCCAGGGAACACTTACCATTTACTAGAATAATTATTTAGTAGATTACAGAGAAACTGTCAGTTAAAATAAATGAAAATATGGGAACATGTAACATGCGATATAATTTCTTTGCTACTTCAGGTTGTCCTTGAATCTTGCTATATTCAGTTTAATCTTAAACATTTTTTTCCTCTTAATATGGGAGCTAGAAGGAAAATCTAAAATACTCTATTTCCTTTTCCATTATACCTGAATTTTGGGTATCCCAATCCTTTGTTAAAAAGAAGTTTGTCCATTTAATCCAGGTTAAATAACTGTGGTAACCTGTAAATCAACCTTTCTTAATGATGTTTTACAGGGAAATCTCACATTCAGTAAGCTTTTCTTTGGCTTCTGGTAGTTGGCATTTTCTTAAAGCAGTCATTACATCTGTATTTAAAGAGGAAAAAAAGGAGGATTGCTCTGGTTGTGAACTAGAAACTGAGGGCTCAGAGGTACCTATATTTTCTTAGCATCATGAAGCGCTGTCTTGCCTTCTGATACTTGAGAGGAGGTGATAAAATACATTATTCTAGAGCTGTTATCTGTAGGTCTAGAACTGATGTTTGCTAAATGGGGAAAGAACAGAATTGATACTTGAATACCCTGCATTGTAACTGGAGAGGGAGAAATTAAAATTTCAATATTTTTTAATATGTACTTATCTTTGAAATACACGCCAGCTATGCCTAGGTGGCAGACTTAAGATTCAGCATTGTAAACCACACCATACTATCTTTGGAGATTCTTTAATTCTGCAGATGTTATTGGATGCCAAGTTCCCAATGGAAACTGCAGATCAAGAATCTTTGTTTTACTGATGAAATTCTTTGTGGAAATCAGTCTGGTAGGGTATTCAGATCTTTGCCTAGTCTTATTTTCTTCAAATTGGGATACTTAAATAGCCCTACAAATTGGGAAACTTTTGAAGGTGATCTTGTATAAGTGATCCAAAGAAGAGCTGCTGATGCGTTCATTCACTGGTACACATCCCACTTATCACTGGTGAATATTATCTGAATTACTCAAGACCTTGCTGGTAATTTGTGCTAAAAATATCTGGACCTCAGGATGGTGATTCTGTAAGTTTTACCAAACCTGCCACAACTCTTGAGCATAATCCAGAACTAACTGCAACTACAGGGTGGGATATGAGGTGATGTTCTCCAAGATCTCTCTTGCTCCTTCATCACTCCACCTCTTTAGTGGTTCCAAAACTCAGAAGTTCAAAACTGTGGTTTACTTTTCAGAGTTGAGAAAACTATTTCTCATTGTTGAAGATCTTTTGGCATTCTTTCTGTACCTTAAAATTGCTTATTACTAATACTAAGTTCTTTAAATCACTTAATAGTAATAAGTTTTGTATTGATAGAAATATGTATGTTGTCTTTTTTCTAATGGTTCCTTTTTCTTAGTAGTTAAAAATATCTACAAAAAAGAGTTGTCAGCTTTATCATGGGTCAAAACAAACAAATACAAAATATATATGATATATATTTATCATATCAGTACTAAAAGAAAATAAATTTCCCTATAATCCCATCATAATATAACGTGTTTTGCGGGGCAACCTTCCAATATTTTTCCTTTCCAAATTTATTCATGTTTATATGTTTTATGTAGGTGTAGTCATAGTGTATATGTAGTTATGTTCAACTTTTCATTTAGGCTAAATGTACACATTTTCCATATTACTGTAATCTTCATATTTATTTTTTAATGACTGTCTAACATTCTGTCCAGTTAAATCTACTTCCTTTTTATTTGACCTTTTATTTCCAGATTTTCAACTGTAAATTATACCATAGATACTTGTCCAGTTGTCATGCTTATCCCTTAGTGCTTTATGTGTACATACTCTAAATTTATCTTATCCCTTAGTGCTTTATGTGTATATACTCTAAATTTATCTTATGTGAAAACAAGAAACACCCTCAAACACATTGTGATGTATTAAAAAAGAATCATTACTATAAAATTCAGTTGATCTACTTAAAGAGATAGTTGGGCCTGGATGACAAATTAAATGTCTAAAGAAGAACCTGTAAAAGCTGGATCTGAAAGATAGTTAATTCATTGTTTTTTTTTTGTTTTTTGTTTGTTTGTTTTTTTTTTTTTGCGGTATGCGGGCCTCTCACTGTTGTGGCCTCTCCCACTGGGCTCCGGACGCGCAGGCTCAGTGGCCATGGCTCACGGGCCTAGCCGCTCTGTGGCATGTGGGATCTTCCCGGACCGGGGCACGAACCCGTGTCCCCTGCATCGGCAGGCGGACTCTCAACCACTGCGCCACCAGGGAAGCCAAATTAATTGTTTTTTAATGTCATAGGAAATACATATTCTTTTTATCTCAAAGATACACCAAACACTTGGTAAAATATGTTTATTTTTATGTAAGTGACGTCTCTGAATGAATTGACAGTGATTTACTCTGTGGTACTCCATTCTCCATTTAATGAAGTAGAACGCTAATGGAGACTTGAGTTCTTGGTTTAAGTCAGTTTAACTCTCTGGTGCTCAGCTGCAGTGAAGGCTGGTTAAAGGAGCTTATTTCCAGGCCATTTCTTATAATCTTCACAAAACCCTTTGAGTAGATTTTGTCCTGATTTTACTATTAAGAATATTGAAACTCAGAGAAATTAAGTGTCTTGAGCCCAACCGTCTAGGTAAGTAAATGGTCAAGCTGATGTCAAGCCCAGATTGCTTGCAATGCCCTATTCGTATTCTACAACTGCCTTTGGTATCTGAGAGATAAAATGGATTAGGTGTTTTCTAAGCTGAAGTACTCTCCTATTTTAACATTCTCTTAATGTTTCTGGAGAAGCTGTCTCACACAGGTAACAAAGATAAGCACTAGACATTGAAAAGGAAATTTTGTTCAAGCAACAGGTAAATTGTTAAGAACAAATGTATAAAGATCTGGTATAAGGAAATCATACAAAGGGTACACTGAAAGTTTCTAAACATTTATTAAAGACACAGAATGTATTCATGTAATACACTGTAATACAGAAGAGATGTAAAGATGAATAAAACAGTCTTTCCCCTCAGTTTAGTTTGTAATCTGATGAAACTGACAGAATTAACCAGATGATACAATAGTTTGACAAAAGTTGAATGTAGAGAGGGAAGTTGCTGGGGTGAAAAGATTTTAGAACTACTTGGCTACTAGGTTCTGACTTGAAACCAGAGTGTTATGAGTTCAGGCTGTTTCTGATTGATAATTGGATCTGGTAATGAAAAAGGAGGAAAATCCAGGATTTTGTTTTATGTCTCTTTGTGGCATGGTCTTGGACTGATCCTCAATTTATTAAGTGGCAGAGTACATTGAAGTCATTTTCCTTCAAGTGAAATTTGGTAAGCCCAAAATAACCAAAATCAAGTGTCCGTTGGATTATAGTAGTAGGTATTAACAGCTTAAGAAAACTGTATAGGAAAGTATGGAAAGGGAATTTAGCCATTCATATATCTTTGATGAAGACATAGTTTCAGCTCTTTTACTTAGGTCTGTGATTCATTTGAGTTAATTTTTGTGTATGGTGTGGGGTGAGGGTCTGAGTTTATATATATAATGATTGGGAACAAGGTAAGAATGCCAATTCTTGCCACTTTTTTTCAACATTATATTGAAGTTTACAGCCAGTACAGTAAAAAAGTAAGGCATCCAGTTGGAAAGGAAGAAATAAAACTTTTTATTCAAGTCATATACATGGCTATTCAGTGTCTCCAGCACTATTGGTTGAAAAGATTCTTTGCCCATTTAATTGTTTTGGTACTTCTGTAAAAAATGATTGACCATAAATGTTAAGGATTTATTTCTGTACTCTCAGCTCTATTCCATTGATCTTGTATGCCTATCTTTAGGCTAATACTACACTGCCTTAATTACTGTAGCTTTGTAAGTTCAGGTATTACAAGTCCTCCAACTTTGTTTTCAAAGTCATTTTGGCTATTCTAGGCACTTGGCATCTCCATATAAATTTTAGAATCACCTTACCAATTTCTATAAAAAATTTGCTGGAATTTTGACAGCGATTATACTGAATCTGTATGTCAATTTGGGAGGATTAATATCTTAACAATACTGAGGTGAACAGTCTATAAAAATGGAATGTCTCAATTTATTTAGATCTTCTTTCATTTCTCTCAGTAAAGTCTTATAGTTTTCAGTGTCAAATATTGCATTTTTTTGGTTAGGTTTATTCCTGAGTATTCTTTTTGATGCTGTCAGGAATAGAATTGTTTTTTAAATTTTATTTTTGCATTTTTTTGCTAGTATGCAGAAGTACAATTTATTTTGTATGTTGATCATATGTCCTGATACCTTACAAAAATCATGTATAAATTCTAGTATTTTTATTGTAGATTCCGTAGGATTTTGTACAAAGGTGATCACCCTTGAATAAAAACTTTTTTTCTTCTTCCTTTCCAGTCTGAATGCCTTTAATTTTTTATTACACTGGCTGGAAATGTTAGTACAATGTTGAATAGAAAAAGCAAGAACTGCCGTTCTTATCTTATTCCCAGTATTTGATGGGAAGCATTCAGTCTTTGATTGTTTTATGATGTTAACTGTAGGTTTTTCATAGATGCCTTTTATTAGGCTGAGGAGGTTCTCTTCTGTTCCTTATGTATTGAGAGTTTTTATCATGGGTACTGGATTTTGTTAAATGATTTTTCCATGTCTATTGAAATGGTCATTTGGTTTTTGTTCTTTATTCTGTTAATATAGTATATTACATTACTGGTTTTTGGATGTTAAACAAACTGCTCTCCTGGGATGAATCCTACTTGGTCATCATGTATGAGCTTTTTTATATGTTGCTGGATTCAGTTTGCTAATATTTTGCTGAGGATTTTTGTGTCTGTATTCATGAGGGATATTGATCTGTAGTTTTCTTGTGATGTTTTTATCTGGCTTTGGTGTGAGGGTAGTACTGGCCTTATAGAGTGAGTTGGGAAGTTTCTCTCCTCTGTTTTTTTAAGAGTTTGTGAAGGATTGGTTATTTCTTTTTTGCAAATAGTTGATAGATTTTGCCAGCAAATCCTGAGATTTTGTGAGAGGGTTTTTAATTAAAATTCAATTCATTTACTTGTTACAAGTCTATCCATAGTTTCTATTTCTTCTTGTCTCAATTTTGGAAATTTGTTTCTCTCTAAGAATTTGTCCATTTTTTCTAAGTTGTCTAATTTGTTGGTGTAAGGTTGTTTATAATATTCCCTTATAGTCCTTTTAATTCCTGTAGGGTCAGTAGTGAGGTCTCTTCTTTCATTACTAAATTAGGTAAGTTTGTCTTCTCTCTTACGTTTTTGATCAGTCTAAAGGTAAGGGTTTGTCAATTTTATCGATCTTTTCAAATAGCCACTTTGAGATTTTATTGATTTTTCTCTATTGTTTTTCTGTTTTCTATTTTGTTGATATTCACACTAAACTTTATTATTAACTTTTTTTTCCTGCTTGTTTGGGGTTTAGTTTGCTCTTCCTTGTATAGTTTCTTAAGGTGGAGGCTTAGATTATTGATTTCAGACCTTTCCTGCTTATAAGCCATAAATTTCCCTCCAATTACTTCTTCAGTTGCATCCTATAAAATTTGGTACATTGTGTTTTCATTTTCATCCAGTTCAAAATATTTTTTAAAAATTTCTCTATGATTTCCTTTTTGATCCCTGTGGTATTTAGAAGTGTGTTGTTTAATTTCTAAATATGTCAGTTTTCCCAGACTTCTTACCACTGGAGATCTTTGACTTAGTTCATTTGTGGTCATGGAACATACTTTTAATGATTTCAGTCTTCTTAGATTTTTTTTTTTTTTTTTTTTTTGCTGTACGCGGGCCTCTCACTGCTGTGGCCTCTCCCGTTGCGGAGCACAGGCTCCGGACACACAGGCTCCGCGGCCATGGCTCACGGGCCCAGCCGCTCCGCGGCATGTGGGATCTTCCGGGATCGGGGCACGAACCCGTGTCCCCTGCATCGGCAGGCGGACTCTCAACCACTGCGCCACCAGGGAAGCCCTTCTTAGATTTATTGAGACTTGTTTTGTGGTCCAACATGTGGAGAATGTTCCATGTGTGCTTGAAAAGAATGTGTATTCTATACTCATTGTGTGGAATACTCTATAAATGTCAATTATATCATATTGGTTGATAGTGCTGTTAAAATCTTCTATATCTTTGGTGATTCTCTGTATAGTTGCTCTATCAGTTATTGAAAGGGGACTATTGGAGTCTCCATCTGTTATTGCTGAATTGCCTATTTCTCCTTTCAGTTTTCAGTTTTTCCTTCATTTTGGGTCTCTATTATTAGGTGTATATGCATTTATAATTATTATAGCTTCCTTATGTACTGATGCTTTTATGATTATGAAATGTCCTTCATTGTCTCCAGTAACATTTCTTGCCTTAAAGTATGTTTTGTCTGATATTAATATAGCCATTCCTGCTCTCTTATGGTGACTATTTGTATGACATATCATTTTCTATCCTATTACTTTTAATCTATTCATGTCTTTGTGTCTAATGTGTGTCTTTTGGATACAGCATATAGTTGGGTCTTGCTTTTTAATGTAGTCTGAATATCCCTGCCTTTTGCTTAGGTTATTTGGACAACGCATATCTGATCTAATTATTTATATGGTTGGCTCTAAGTCTGTCATTTAATTTATTTTTTGTATTTGTCTCACGTCTTTTTTCTCCCTCTGTTCCTTCTTTACTCCCTTCTTTTGTTAAATATGTACATTTTAGTGTACCATTTTAATTTCTCTGCTGTGCTTTTTTAAAATATAAATTTATGTATGTATGTATGTATGTACTTATGTATGTATTTATGTATGTATGTATGTATGTATGTCTGTGTTGGGTCTTCATTGCTACACCCAGGCTTTCTCTAGTTGCAGTGAGCGGGGGCTACTCTTCGTTGTGGTGTGCAAGCTTCTCATTGCGGTGGCTTCTCTTGTGGAGCACGGGCTTCAGTAGTTGTGGCGCACAGGCTTAGTTGCTCCGCAGCATGTGGGATCTTCCTAGACCAGGGCTCAAACCTGTGTCCCCTGCATTGGCAGAAGGATTCTTAACCACTGCGCCACCAGGGAAGTTCCTGTGCTTTTTTTTTAAACTATATGATTTTGAGTTATTTTCTTAGTGGTGGTTCTAGCATTTACAATGTGCATCTTTATTTATCACAGTCTGCTTCAGAATAACACTAATTTCAATTCCAGCAAACTGTAGAAACTTGCTCCAATATATCTCCTTCCCCACTTCGTTTGTATTACTATTATTATATATATTGTATCTGTATATATGTTATAATCCATCAGTACATTGTTATAATTTTTGCTTTATATAATCTTACATCTTTTATAAAATTTAAGAGAAGAAATGAGAAAAAATGTATTTACACAGTCTTTCACATTTACTCACATATTCACTATTTCTGGTGCTCATTGTTTATTCATGTGGATTCAGATTGCTGTCTGATATCACTCTATTCAATGTGAAGAACTTCCTTCAGTACTTTTTGTAAGGCAAGTCTGATAACAAATTTTCTCCACCTTTTGTTTATCTCAGAATGCCTTTGTTTCACTTTTATTTTTAAAGCATGTAGAATTTTTAGTTGCCAGCCTTTTTAACCCAGCACTTCATTTATTTATTAAAAAAATTTTTTTTTTTGGCTGCACTACACAGCTTGTGGTATCTTAGTTCTCCGACCAGGGATGGAACCTGTACCCCCTGCAGTGGAAGCGTGGAGTCCTAACCACTGGACTGCCAGGGAATTCCCTTTGCCCCTAGCACTTTTTTTTTTGTTACTCCCACATTTTTATTTTTAACATTGACCTTTTCTACCTATTTGACTTCTTTTCATTCAATTTGTATCTTAAATTTATTTTTTTAATTTAATTTTATTTATTATTTTATACAGCAGGTTCTTAGTAGTCATCAATTTTATACACATCAGTGTATACATGTCAATCCCAATCGCCCAATTCAGCACACCACCATCCCCACCCCCCCGCGGTTTTCCCCCCTTGGTGTCCATACGTTTGTTCTCTACATCTGTGTCTCAACTTCTGCCCTGCAAACTGGTTCATCTGCACCATTTTTCTAGGTTCCACATACATGCATTAATATACGATATTTGTTTTTCTCTTTCTGACTTACTTCACTCTGTATGACAGTCTCTAGATCCATCCACGTCTAACAAATGACTCAATTTCGGTCCTTTTTATGGCTGAGTAATAGTCCATTGTATATATGTACCACAACTTCTTTATCCATTCATCTGTCGATGGACACTTAGGTTGCTTCCATGACCTGGCTATTGTAAATAGTGCTGCAGTGAACATTGGGGTGCATGTGTCTTTTTGAATTATGGTTTTCTTAGGGTATATGCCCAGTAGTGGGATTGCTGGATCATATGGTAATTCTATTTTTAGTTTTTTTTTTTTTTTTTGCGGTACACGGGCCTCTCACTGCTGTGGCCTCTCCCGTTGCGGAGCACAGGCTCCGGACCTGCTGTCAGCGGCCACGGCTCATGGGCCCAGCTGCTCTGCGGCATGTGGGATCTTCCCGGACCGGGGCACGAACCCGCATCCCCTGCATCGGCAGGCAGACTCTCAACCACTGTGCCACCAGGGAAGCCCCCATTTGTTTATTTTTGTTTTTATTTCCATTACTCTAGGAGGTGGATCAAATAAGATCTTTCTGTGGTTTATGTCAAAGAGTGTTCTTTCTGTTTTCCTCTAAGAGTTTTATAGTGTCCAGTCTTACATTTAGGTCTCTAATCCATTTTGAGTTTATTTTTGTATATGGTGTTAGGGAGTGTTCTAATTTCATTCTTTTACATGTAGCTGTCCAGTTTTCCCAGCACCACTTATTGAAGAGACTGTCTTTTCTCCATTGTATATCCTTGCTTCCTTTGTCATAGATTAGTTGACCATAGGTGCGTGGGTTTACCTCTGGGCTTTCTATCTTGTTCCATTGATCTATGTTCCTGTTTTTGTGCCAGTACCATATTGTCTTGATTACTGTAGCTTTGTAGTATAGTCTGAAGTCAGGGAGTCTGATTCCTCCAGGTCCGTTTTTTTTCCCTCAAGACTGCTTTGGCTATTCGGGGTCTTTTGTGTCTCCATACAAACCCCCTAGCACTTTAAAACATCATTCCACTGCCTTCTGGCTTCCATCGTTTCTGGTGAGAAATCACCCATTATTGTATTATAGTTCCTTTGTACCTGAGGAGTCATTTTTCTCTTGCTATTTTCAATATTTTCTCTTTGTCTTTCAATAGTTAATGATGGTTCTAGGTGTTTTGTGCTTGTCCTACATGGGATTTCATTGAGTAGGTTGACTCTATAATGTTTTATTCAGATTTAGGAAGTTTTCATCCAGTGTTTAAGTATTTTTTTCTGCACTTTTCTTGCTTTTCCTTACTTTCTGGGCTCTTATCACACATATTTTAGTACACATGGTATTGTCTCATAGGTCTCTGAGGGTCTGTTCATTTTTCTTTAGTCAGTTTTTTTTTTTCCTGTGCTCTTCAAACTGAATAATTTCTGTTGATCTGTCTTCAAATTCACTGATCTTTTTCTGCTATCTGAAATCTACTGTTGAGCCTCTCTGGTGATATTTTCACTTCAGTTATTGTGCTTTTCATCTCTGGAATTTCCATTTGGTTCTTTTAAAAATAATTTCTAAACTTTTACTGAGATTCCATAGTCATTCTTTAAATATGGTTTTCTTTAGTTCTTTGAGCATATATATAAAAGCTAGTTTGAAATCTGTCTGCTAAATACAAGATCTAAAGACACTTGGAGACATTTTCTGTTGGCAGCTTTTTTATGGATCACATTTTCTTGTTTCTTGCATAACTCATAACTTTCTGTTGAATTCTGAACATTTTAGATAATATATTATAGCAACTGTAGTTAGTGACTTTCCCCCTGCACTGGTGATGTTGGTTGTTATTTTCATTTGTGTGTTTAATAACTTGCCTGGACTGAACCTTTGAAGTCTGTAATCCCCCTCAGTGTGCAGCTGCTGCTATCTCTGCTCACTATTTTTCCCTTGTTTTTATTTGTAAGCCTGGCTTCCTAGGGGTTACCCCTGTATCTGTATAACTTAATGACCAAAGATTTGTCAAAAGTACTGCTGAAACACATCAAGCCAGTAAGGCTTCTAATCTCTCCTGATGGATCTGTGTGCACAGTGGGGAAGCACATTCACACTTTAGGCTGCCCTGGCTTTACTTTTCATTGGGCCCTCTTCTGTGTCACCTCACATGCTTGAGTCTTCATCATCCAGGGATATATGGGCCCTCTCTGTCCTCTGCAGCAATGCATACAGCCTCTAGTCAACCCCAAACATGTGAGGTCAAGCCCCCTCTGGCTGTCTGACCTGCTGGAACTCCCTGTTAAATCCCTGGCTCATCGGCTTGTCTGCTACTTGCCCCTCTCAGGTTTGCTTACTCAGGCTTACAGAGCCACTGACCATTTTTGTTTGCTTGCCACAGAGATTACCACTGTAACTGACAGTGCTCCATATCAAGTGATCTCTCTCTGGCAGAGGTGACAAAGCTGCTGGTTTGCACAGCCTGCCCTGCTCTGATTGAACGGCCGCACTGACAAAGCCAGGGATAGTTGTGGAGCAGCCCCAGGCAAGACTCACACTGTTCCTGCCTTTAAATTCCAGAGTGCTAGTAAAACTGTTGCTTTTGACAGTTTTGTCCAGCTTTACAGTTGCTGAGGGAGGGTTTGTCCACCACCTCACTCATGATGTAGTCTGAAGTCTCTATACCTTTTAAAGCAGTAGTGATTTGGGTTATGTTACATGTGCGATCCTTTGGTATTATTTGTAAATAATGTCTCATTGGTTAGTCTTCTGGGGGGAAGTTTTCATTTCCATTGTGTAGAAATATAGATGATTTGTTACCTAAGTGAAGTAATACTTTAGAGGAAAGACATTTGTAGGGTCAAGTAGAAAATGTCAACCCTAAAAATTTTCCTTGAAACACAAATGTATAAATGAAATGGGTCAGAGAGCTCAGTTTTTTTAGAGCTCTTTCCTCTTTAGTTTGTAGCAGCATGTTGCCTGTAATAACTAAAGAATTGTTTGTTAAAGTAATCCTGTACCTGTGTGAAACGTCCACAATGTGTAACTAAAATGCAGGATGCCTATTTATTTGTTTTATAAACTTAAAAATTTATTAGCATATGCATGGTGTTTAATATTTAGAATTATTCAAGGAATATCAAAGGAATCTAAATTTTTTAGTCATAGGTTCAACATCATTTGCCAAATTGGTATGTTTATTTCTTTTTCTAAGTGAGGACATTGTTTAAAATGTGAAACACCATTTTGTTAAAATTCTAATTTTTCACAATGAAGGTTTTCCAAATAGGAATTAGGTATCATGAATATTGTAATATATGTAAGTTACAGCATTAAATGCAAAATACTTTGGCACTGCAGTTTTTTGCAACTAAAAATAAGTTGTCTTCTATCTAAACCAGGTTTCTTAGTATATCTAACATTTGAAATTAAATTTTCATGTACCATAAAATTACTGTTCCAACTAGACTTTGTTAAAGGAAATACTGCCCAGCATGTAAATTCATATTTAGCAGATTATGTCCAACTTTCTAATGTTGGAGATATCACTAGAGAGAGAGTCAAAACAAAATAGTATTGCTAGAACTTTTCAGCCTGTAGGCATCCCTTTGTGAAAACAGACCGCTCTCTTCTTTCACAACGTTGAAGAAACAAAAGTTTGTTGAGTATGTAAAATGGAGACCACTTGGTAACTTTTCAAGTGAAGGCAAAACCAAACTGAGCAACACTCGCCTCTTGATGTTTGTAATTTCCAAATCCGTTAATCGCCCAGACTTTTTGTTTGCCTGTTTGTTTTCAGTGCAGAGCCGGTAGGTCCCCAGCAGGGGAGGAGGCACTAATGGCAGTCCTAGCTCATGGACTTGGCTTCCAGTGGCCCTAATTCTTTTTTCTGTTTAACCTCTTCATTGGAGTATAATTGCGTTACAATGTTGTATTCGTTTCTGCTGTATAACAAAGTGAATCAGCTATGTGTATACATATATCCCCATATCCCCTCCCTCCCTAATTCTTTTAAAAATTGATTCTGAGCCAACTCATGCTTGGTCACTGGTTCTCAGACATTCCTTTTCATCTTTCTCTCTTAGTGGTCTTCCTGTAGAGTACTTTGATAGGCCCCGTGCCGCAGATATTTAATGAGGTGCCGTCATCACCAACCAGTTGTTTAGAGTGTCATACTTCAGCAGGAGTGAAGGCTAGAGTCGAGAGCAAGAGATGACGCATGAGGCAGAGGAGGTCGGTTCTTCCCCTTCATATATTCTATAGGCCTGACATTTGCTTGCCATTTCAAGTATTTGGTTCTTAATCTAACATTTTAGAAATCTCTAGTATAATAAACCTTCAGTACTTTTGAGACCTTTGGAAAGTGTGAAATATGGGAATGGTTTTATAACAAATTTCCCCCATAAAATCCATACACAGAGAACAAAACCACATTGTGTTAGTGCTCCTAGGCCACTGGATAGGTTACACATAAGCTAAATGGCTTGCTCCTGAATGCCAGCCTGGAATTGTACTTGAAAAAAACTTGTGCTTTAGCAAATTGACAAGTTATTATATTTTGGAAGAGTCGGAAAGGAAGTGCTAAGGATTTCTTGGAAGGTGGCAGAGCTATTTCTAATTTGAGAAACTTTAATACAATGAAAGATAACCTATCTCTCATTAGGAACATGGACCTATTCATATTTCTTTGGACTTTGGGAAATTAATGGCAGAAAACTGTAGAATCAGAACCCAGGACACAACTTGATATTGAGTTTGTGCTTTTATTCCTCTATTCAATACCCTAATGCTTGATGCCTTAGAGCTGAAGTTATCTTTAGATATAGCTTTAGAATACTAAAGCTTCAGATTTGCTTTGTCTCTAGGTGATATTTAGTATGTATCACTAGCTTGAAAAGCAACATAAGGTATATTAGTCTGCCTTATCCAGTGTTCTCAACCAGGGATGATTTTGCCCCCTGGGGACATTTGGCAATGTCTAGAGCCGGTTTTGGTTGTTTCAACTGGGGTGTGCTACTGGCATCTAGTGGGTAGAAGTTAAGGATGCTGCTAAACAGACTGCAATGCACAAACCCTTACAGCAAAGAATTTTCCAGCTCAGAATGCCTGTAGTGCCAAGGTTGAGAAACACTGGTCTTATCAAATTATTTCCATTTAAAATAACACCATATTTTTAAGAATCATCATTCTGTCTTTGACTTACTCATCAATCCCTCAAATTTTTCACCATTTCATTTCAACAGTGGCTTTTACTACATGCTTGTGGATATAGATCATGCTATACCACCTTTATTCTCTATAGGGTATAGCACAAAATTCATAATCACTTCATACTTCTGGAATAAGTAGAAATAATACCACTATTAGAACATATATAAGTGAATAAACCAAATTTTTAAAAAAAAACTAGATGCCGGTAAATGTAGTAGTTTGAAATAACATCAAGAACAATAACACATTGAATTTTCATAACATTGTTGGGAGATAGGTACTAGTACACTAGTTTTACAGTATAATAGTATTTTGACAGTTTATGTGGTCACATATTGCTATTGTGTTTATTTTTGGCAAATTAGCCTCACTGTACTTTATTTTCTTGCACTGTAAAAAGTATATTGAACTGGATTATCCCTGCTGCGGTTCCAACTCTAACATTCTAAGTATTTTTATTAAGGTGTACAGATGATTCCTCATAAATACTCAAATATTTAGTTTATTAACCAGTATTTATAGATGAGACAGTAAAAATTATCAGAAGATAACCATTGATACTCATGTTTTTCAAAATAAGTAGTATATAATGCAGTGAAATGCACTGAATAGAGTGGGAGTGTATGTGATTCCCTCTCCCAGTTTTAAAAAGATAGATGCATGTTTGTTTCATTATTTGTTTAAGTTTGAATAAAAATTTTGTTCTTAGTAAACAAAGCTTGTTTGGCCTTGTCGGGTCAAGACAAAAGGCCACTCATCAATTTTTTACATTCAGATGAGGTTTAATATGAAGGTTTTTACTTGGGGACTTAGGAAATACTGTATATGAACTTCGGTATCCTCTGTGATCAGGACCATAGAAAAATACCTTTATATTAAATTAAGCTCTGGAAAGCTAGGCATTGCTTTCACATGCTAATAGATGGAATTTAAATTTGTATTTATTTTTAATCAGTTGCCTAGTACTAGAATAAATTTGGATACCAGCAGCTCATAATAGTTAATAGCCTGTATAAATGGGTCCCAAGACACCTGTTCCTTTATTGTTAATGAAGCTCTATTCTATGTGCAGGAAGACTAGAGTTCCTGTTGATTCTCTGTCCTAGCATATCTCCCTGTCTCCTGTGTGCATATTTAAATAACATTAAGAAATGTTGTTTCCTCTTGTTTTCTGTCATCTCTAGAATTCTGCCAGACACACTTATTCCCTTTAATAGGTTGTTTCTTCCCAAATACATTAGGGTGATATTTTTTCCTGTTTTGTGCGTTTTGAATTTTTTTGGAATTAAACCTCAATCATGTTATGTTATGAGGATTTGATGTAAAATTATGATGAGTTAATAGCACCAGACACAAAAATAGCCAAATAAAGTTTCTCAAGGAAAGAATAAATGACTTGTGGAAATTTTAGTAGCCTGTGGAAATGTAAGAAAACAAACAAAAATGTAGAAGTAGACTCCAAGGCCCTTGTATTATCCTGGTTTATTCTCTGAGTTAACTGTGCACTCCTCTCCCTATTCTTTATCACTGACGATTTGGAGAGTGTGTAGTTATTTTATTTCTGTTTGCTATTTCATAGCAAGCAAAAGTCATTGGTCTTCTTACAAATAATTTGAAAGGAGAAAATCATGTATATAAAGAACTACCATCATAATCTATCAGACCTTTGCATTTTTCTACATGGTAGAATTTTGCCATGAGTGTGTGGCTTGAAATAACATTTGTGATCTACGGCGTTCATTTCTACTCTCTTTTGGGGACAGTAGATTAACAGATTTCTTAAAATTGTTTTTTTTTTAATGTGTGCTACAGAAGAGGATAAACGGCATCCTTCTTATGCAGCTTTTCCTGCTCTAAACACCTGAATTTTCACTGCTGTTGGTGATAGTTTAAAGGTCATTCTTGAAAAAAGAGAATATCATATCTCTGAAGTAACAAGTGAGAATTACACTGCTGATCATTTAAATCAGTTATTCAGAATATCTGTTAAGTACACTGGAAACCCAGAAAGCAGTTATTTTGTGACTGCTGAAGGTGGAGAATACATCGTAACCAGCTCAAACACATAATATATCCCAAAAGGAGTGAAAATAAATTCACCGTTCACAAGTCTTCCTGATAATGATAGTCTTTTTAAGAGGTTAACATTACTATTGGGATAGTTCTCAGGAAAAGTTTTTTCACACCTCAGTCTTGTATTTTGTTGAACTCCTTCATAATAAAATTTACCACACCAAATAAATCAGTCCAGCAATTCCTGTTCTTTAGTTGTGTGCCTATCTGTAATGAGAATGAAATCTAAGTCTGAACTGTGTATCTTGAAAAAATGGAAGTGGTGATTTGAGATCTCTTTTTCACGATGTGTAAAGAGAAATGTGAGTCACAGTCTCTCTGGTGTTTGTTTTTTTAAATGCTGGCTGCACATTAAAATAATACCTGAGGAGTATTTTTAAACTATCCATGCCTGGCCCCACCTCTGGAGATTCTGCCTAGATTGGCATATGCTGTGGGTATTGTTCTATTTAAAACTTTTCAGGTGATATTGTTTTGTCACCAGGGTTGAGAACCACTCCTAGGAGAAGTTAACCTAAACTAGGGGCTGTTAGTTGCTTGATACTCTCCCACACTACAAGTACTATAGAAGGCAAACTGAAAATCTTTGAAAGGGCTTCTGGTTACATGGTCACTCAGATAGTGATCACTTGCTGTAGGTAGGCATGTTTTGGGGGTGGATGAGCTGGGTACCTTATTGGAGACTCTCCAGCCTCATATGAGAAAGGAGGCTCTTTCCTGGGTTCTCCAGGTTTAAATAATTCCCAGAAATTGTATAATGAGAGCAGTTTTTGGTAGACTGTGGAGTTCACTGTAGCTCATCCAAAATACATAGTTTTTTAAACTTTTCCCAGTTTTGAGTCAAATATAAATCTGAGACAGTTTCTACCAGTCTCAAAATGTTTTAATTCAAAAATTTTAATTTTTCCAAAAATTTTTATATAAATTGTATATTATATAAATTTATTTATTTACTTACTTATCTGTTTTTGGCTGCGTTGGGTCCGTTGTTGTGTGCGGCCTTTCTCTAGTTGTGGTGAGCAGGGACTACTTTTCGTCGTGGTGCACGGGCTTCTCACTGCAGTGGCTTCTCTTGTTGCAGAGCATGGGCTCTAAGCACATGGGCTTTAGTAGTTGTGGCATGAGGGCTCAGTAATTGTGGCTCTTGGACTCTAGAGCTCAGGCTCAGTAGTTGTGGTGCACGGGCTTAGTTGCTCCGCGGCCTGTGGGATCTTCCCGGACCAGGGCTCAAATCCGTGTCCCCTGCATTGGCAGGTGGATTCTTAACTGCTGCACCACCAGGGAAGTCCCTAATTCAGACTTTTTTGCTTTTCAGTTAAACCATGATACACTTTACATCGTTCAAATTCACTCCTTTCATAAATATGCATACCCCTTTTCTGTATTTCCATCATGGATTGTTCTGCAGAATGAAATATCTCATTTCCAGTGAACTTGCTTTGATGTGAGAAGCATGGAAAGAATTTATAAATGATAAAAATCATCAAATTTAGGGATAGATACATGAGAGGGAGAATGTAGTACAGGTACCATTTACCAAATGTTGTTTTATAAATGTAATCAAAATGGCCATTTATATCAGACCCTCTAAGATGGGCCTATTAATAAGGAATGCCAGTGCCCCTGTGGAGCCACGGACTCACGTACGGCCACTTCTGACTGACTGCCTGCCTTCCAGACACAGTCACTGCCTCAGATGTGTTGATAATTCATGTAGGAATTGGCTTTTCAAACTTTTACTGCCAGACTATTCACATTTATAGTTTCTTGGCTTATTAGTTTTTTAGCAAATAGTACCTAGCGAGTTACCACAGTTAAATCAGTGGAGTTCAGAGCACCTGCATTTCTGAAGGCATTACTTTGTACATGGAATGGATCTGATTTTTAAACAACAGTTTTGCCATTTGCTTTACAACCTATTGTTTATTGTAAAGAAACTCTTTGTGCTTCTTAATTTCTCATTTATTCTTTAAGAACAGATGGCCAAGGAATATATTTACAGATGTGGTTCCACTTTTATTATTTCAATGCATTATTCTCTCCTCATCAGATTCATATTTGTGGTGATATGCCCTGCATGGCAAGTGTTGAGAAAACATTTACACAAAGTCTTGCCAAGAAAGACTGTTGACTCTGTGGAGTATAGTGACTTCACTGTTCAGGATCCTCATGTGTTTATTAAAAAGGAAAAAAAAAACCCACCCAGATACTGGTTAATTGTATTTGTCTGTCTAAATTACTAGATCTCATGGTTGGTATATTAAATTTATTAAATAGTTCAAGTGTGTTCAGTACTCTATTACAGCAGTGTTATTGATATACTGGCAAAGAAACAAACATGACCACTCTTTACCATCTGTTTATAATGCTATATAAAGAAGACCATGTTGGTTGCTATGGAAACTACATTTCCAAAACCACTGAGTGTTTGCTTAAGTTCTCCAACCTTTTAAAGACATAAGCTTTTTTTCCTGAGAAAAAGAATAGAAAAATACATTTTAAAATTTCCAGTGATTTTCCTAAAGTCATTTCTCTGTAAAATTCATTTATTATTTCTAGGCTGATAATTTGCCTCAGGATTTCATTAATTAAATTGAGGGACTCTTAATTTGAGAATTCTTTGGCATTTACAAGAACTGGGGAGAAAATGTTAGCACTATTCTATTGAGGGCTGCCACCTATCTTTATAAGTAAAGGCTTTACTTCTTCAGAAAAAACTTTTTCCTAGTGTAACAATAGAAAGGAGGCCGAAGAGGTGACAGATATAATAACGTGGTTATCTGGGGAGGAAAAGCTGTTGTAATGTACTTAAAATAGCTAACCATGTTTAGTTATTGCTGTCATATTAGCTAATATGAGAAAAATTACAGCAGGCGAGTACTTGGCTTTAAACAGAATGGTTCTGACTTTAAAAGTTGTGGCTACTAAAAAATATTTTGTTATAATAATTGTAAATAAAACCAGTTGATATTCCTGGGAATCCTCCCTAGGGAAGAAAGAAGTGAAATATATGTTGGACTGTTGTTCTTACTGTAAATGAAAATCTAGAACTAATTTTTTCTAATCCCAAATGATTGTGTGCATCCACGCAAACCTGGGGTCTATGTAGACACTCAAGAAGCTTTTTTGCTATATTCTTTTTAAAAAAATCTTTCTTTCCAACATCTTAAAAATTATTCTTGATGTTTTTACACTGGGGCAGGTAAAATAGGATTGCATCTGTTCCAGCTTTCACTAAAGCCCAAAATCATTGTCTATGTGGATAACAATAATAATACTGATAATAGTAATTACTGATGCATATTGTGTGCATAGTTGTGCCAGGGAGTATACTTAGCATTTTACATGCTAAATGTTTATATTTAAACGTCATAATAATCCTATGAAGTAAGTCCTGTAAGTACACAGTACAGTCTCTAAATTCTGTTTTCTCATCCTTGGCACTATTGACATGTTGGGCTGGCTGGTAGTTCTTTGTTGTGTGAGACTATCAGTTATGTTGTAGGATGTTCAACAGCAGACCTGGCATCTACTCTCTGGAAACCAATAGCATTCCCTCAAGTTGTGACAAGCAAAAATATCTCTAGACATTGAAAAAGTCTCCTGGGGGACTAAAATCGTCCCCCATCTGAGAACCACTGCTGTAGATGAACCAGCAGTTTGATTTTTTTCTGGTAGAAATAGTTAGTAAACCACTTCCTGCTGTTCACATGCTGTATACCCTTACTACCATCCTTTCTAATACGAGCTACTCTCCAGTTTTGTTCAGTTATTTGTCTGAGTAACTTAACCAGAATCCGTGTATTATGATAGCTTTTTTTATCCAGGATTTTGAAAACTTTTGCAGCATAATGAAACAAATGGAGTAATTAATGTAAGTTGCACTAAAATTACATATTCATAAAAGATAATTTTTAATAATAAAATTTTAGAATCTTCTGAGTTTCATATACTAAAAATTGGAGGAAATCCTTATTTCCATGTATTCAACTATAAGTGCCAAACTAAGATCATTGTTTGTTTTTCCTATTATTGACCTGTCTGGGAATATTTAGTATAGTTGAGTCTGTGTGAGTATTTTCTCTGATACTGAAAAATTAGAAGATGGTCAATCATGGCCCATTCTTTTTTTTTTATTATTATTATTATTTGTTTTTGCAGTACGCGGGCCTCTCACTGTTGTGGCCTCTCCCGTTGCGGAGCACAGGCTCCGGACGCGCAGGCTCAGCGGCCATGGCTCACGGGCCCAGCCGCTCCGCGGCATGTGGGATCTTCCCAGACTGGGGGACGAACCCATGTCCCCTGCATCGGCAGGCGGACTCTCAACCACTGCACCACCAGGGAAACCCCATGGCCCATTCTTAAAAGTTAAAGAATCTTTAAAAAAAATAAACTCATAATAGCAATACTAACTTAATAGTTATGGTTAATTTTCTGCTCTTTTTGAAAAACATGACTGTCTTTGTTGCATTTTCTTATGAACGTTTGCTTTAATACAAAAAACATTTCTTAGCGACATTTAAAAACTGTGAGACTGTGAAATGGGACTCAGCAGGCCTTTGAATTGACAGTTAGTCAGGTTTCTGTGATGCTCAAGTTTCTTTACCGAAAAGTCTTAGCTTATTTTTCTTTTTTTTAATGTCTGATAAGTGTATACCGTTCTGTTAGCCTTATCACTGTTTTTCTTTTTTTAATAGATGTTTACTGGAGTATAATTGCTTCACAATACTGTGTTAGTTTCTGTTGTACAACAAAGTGAACCAGCCATATGCATACACATGTCCCCATATCCTCACCCTCTTGAGCCTCCCTCCCATCCTCCCTATCGCACCCATCTAGGTCATTGCAAAGCACCGAGCTGATCTCCCTGTGCGATGCTGCTACTTCCCACTAACTATTTTACATTCGGTAGTGTATATATGTCACTGCTACTCTCACTTCATCCCAGCTTACCCTTCCCACCTTGTGGCCTCAAGTCCATTCTCTATGTCTACATCTTTATTCCTGCCTTGAAGCTAGGTTCATCAGTACCTTTTTTTTTTTTTTTTTTTTTTTTAGATTCCATATATATGTGTTAGTGTACGGTATTTGTTTTTCTCTTTCTGACTTACTACACTGTATGACAAACTGTAGGTCCATCCACCTCACTACAAATAACTCAATTTCATTTCTTTTTATGGCCGAGTAATATTCCATTGTATATATGTGCCACATCTTCTTTATCCATTCATCTGTCGATGGACACTTAGGTTGCTTCCATGTCCTGGCTATTGTAAATAGTGCTGCAGTGAACATTATGGTACATGTGTCTTTTTGAATTATGGTTTTCTCAGGATGTATGCCCAGTAGTGGGATTGCTGGGTCATATGGTAGTTCTATTTTTAGTTTTTTAAGGAACCTCCATACTGTTTTCCGTAGTGGTTGTATCAATTTACGTTCCCACCGACAGTGCAGGAGGGTTCCCTTTTCACCACACCCTTTCCAGCATTTTTTGTTTGTTTGTTTTATTATTTTATTTTTTAACATCTTTATTGGAGTATAATTGCTTTACAATGGTGTGTTAGTTTCTGCTTTATAACAAAGTGAATCAGTTATACATATACATATGTTCCCATATCTCTTCCCTCTTGCGTCTCCCTCCCTCCCACCCTCCCTATCCCACCCCTCTAGGTGGTCACAAAGCACCGAGCTGATCTCCCTGTGCGATGCTGCTACTTCCCACTAGCTATCTATTTTACATTCGGTAGTGTATATATGTCACTGCTACTCTTACTTCATCCCAGCTTACCCTTCCCACCCCATGTCCTCAAGTCCATTCTCTATGTCTATATCTTTATTCCTGCCTTGCAGCTAGGTTCATCAGTACCATTTATATATATATATATTTTTAGATTCCATATATATGTGTTAGTGTATGGTATTTGTTTTTCTCTTTCTGACTTACTACACTGCATGCCAAACTCTAGGTCCATCCACCTCACTACAATTAACTCAATTTCATTTCTTTTTATGGCTGAGTAATATTCCATTGTATATATGTGCCACATCTTCTTTATCCATTCATCTGTCGATGGACACTTAGGTTGCTTCCATGTCCTGGCTATTGTAGATAACGCTGCAGTGAACATTGTGGTACATGTCTCTTTTTGAATTATGGTTTTCTCAGGGTATATGCCCAGTAGTGGGATTGCTGGGTCATATGGTAGTTCTATTTTACATTTTTAAGGAACCTTCATACTGTTTTCCATAGTGGTTGTATCAATTTACATTCCCACTGACAGTGCAGGAGGGTTCCCTTTTCACCACACCCTTTCCAGCATTTTTTGATAATGGCCATTCTGATCTGTGTGAGGTGATACCTCATTGTACTTTTGATTTGCATTTCTCTAGTAATTAGTGATGTTGAACATCTTTTCATGTGCCTCTTGGCCATCTTTATGTCTTCCTTGGTGGGATGTCTATTTAGGTGTTCCACCCATTTTTTAACTGGATTGTTTGTTTGTTTGTTTGTTAAAATTTTATTTATTTATTTTTATTTTTGGCTGCAATGGGTCTTCGTTGCTGTGTGCCGGCTTTCTCTAGTTGCGGCAAGTGGGGGCTACTCTTCATTGCAGTGGGTGCTCATTGTGGTGGCTTCCCTTGTTGCTGAGCAAGGGATCTAGGTGCACAGGCTTCAGTAGTTGCAGCACGCGGGCTCAGTAGTTGTGGCTCACGGGCTTAGTTACTCTGCGGCATGTGGGATCTTCCTGGACCAGGGCTCAAACCTGTGTCCCCTGCATTGGCAGGTGGATTCTTAACCACTGCACCACCAGGGAAGCCCTGTTTGGTTTTTTTTGATGCTGAGCTCCATGAGCTGTTTATATATTTTGGAGATTAATCCTTTGTCTGTTGTTTCATTTGTAAATATTTTCTTCCATTCTGAGGGTTGTCTTTTTGTCTTGTTTATGGTTTCCTTTGCTGTGCAAAAGCTTTCAAGTTTAATTAAGTCCCATTTGTTTATTTTTGTTTTTATTTCTGTTACTCTTGGAGGTGGGTCAAAAAAGATCTCGCTGTGGTTTATGTCAAAGAGTGTTTTTCCTATGTTTTCCTCTAAGAGTTTTATAGTGTCTGGTCTTACATTTAAGTCTTTAATCCATTTGGAGTTTATTTTTGTGCATGGTGTTAGGTAGTGTTCTAATTTCATTCTTTTACCTGTAACTGTCCAGTTTTCCCAGCTCAGCTTATTGAAGAGGCTGTCTTTTCTCCCTTGTATGTTCTTGTCTCTTTCCTCATAAACTAGGTGCTCATATGTGCGTAGGTTTACCTCTGGGCATTCTATCCTGTACCATTGATCTATATTTCTGTTTTTGTGCCAGTACCATACTGTCTTGATTACTGTAGCTTTGTGGTATAGTTTGAAGTCAGGGAACCTGATTCCTCCAACTCCATTTTTTTTTTCTCAAGATTGCTTTGGCTATTCGGGGTCTTCTGTGTTTCCATATGAATTTGTAAAGTTTTTGTTCTAATTCTGTGAAGAATGCCATTGATAGTTTGATAGGGATTGCATTGAATCTGTAGATTGCTTTGGGTAGTATAGTCATTTTCACAATATTGATTCTTCCAATCCAAGAACATGGTGTATTTCTCCATCAGTTTATGGCATCTTTGATTTCTTTGATCAGTGTTTTATAGTTTTCTGAGTACAAGTGTTTCACCTCCTTAGGGAGGTTTATTCCTAGGTATTTTATTCTTTTTGTTGCAATGGTAAATGGGAGTGTTCCCTTAATTTCTCTTTCAGATTTTTCATTGTTGGTGTATATGAATGCCAGAGATTTCTGTGCATTAATTTTGTATCCTACAACCTTACCAAATTCATTGATTAGTTCTAGTAATTTCTGGTGGCATCTTTAGGATTTTCTATGTATAGTATCATGTCATCTGCAAACAGTGACAGTTTTACTTCTTCTTTTCCAATTTGTATTCCTTTTATTTCTTTTTCTTCTCTGTCTGCTGTGGCTAGGACTTCCAAAGCTATGTTGAATAAGAATGGCGAGAGTGGACATCCTTGTCTTGTTCCTGATCTTAATGGAAATGCTTTCAGTTTCTTACCATTGAGTATGATGCTTGCTGTGAGTTTGTCATATATGGCCTTTATTATGTTGAGGTAGGTTCCCTCTATGCCCACTTTCTGGAGAGTTTTTATCATAAATGGGTGTTGAATTTTATCAAAAGCTTTTTCTGTATCTATTGAGATGATCAAATGGTTTTTATTCCTTAATTTGTTAATGTGGTGTATCACATTGATTGATTTGCATATATTGAAGAATCCTTGCATCCCTGGGATAAATCCCACTTGATCATGGTGTATGATCCTTTTAACGTGTTGTTGCATTCTGTTTGCTAGTATTTTGTTCAGGATTTTTGCATCTATGTTCATCAGTGATGTTGGTCTATAATTTTCTTTTTTTGTGATGTCTTTTTCTGGTTTTGGTATCAGGGTGATGGCGGCTTCGTAGAATGAATTTGGGAGTGTTTCTCCCTCTGCAGTTTTTTGGAAGAGTTGGAGAAGGATAGGTGTTAGCTCTCCTCTAAATGTTTGATAGAATTCGCCTGTGAAGCCATCTGGTCCTGGACTTTTGTTTGTTGGAAGATTTTTAATTATGGTTTCAATTTCATAACTTGTGATAGGTCTGCTTATATTTTCTAATTCTTCCTGGTTCAGTCTTGGAATATTGTAACTTTCCAAGAAGTTGTCCATTTCTTTGTGGTTGTCCATTTTATTGGCATGTAGTTGTTTGTAGTAGTCTCTTATAATTCTTTGTGCTTCTGTGGTGTCAGTTGTGATTTCAACTTTTTCATTTCTAATTTTATTGATTTACGTCCTCTCCCTTTTTTTCTTGATGAGTCTGGCTAAGGGTTTATCAATTTTGTTTATCTTCTCAAAGAACCAGCTATTAAGTTTATTTATTTATTTATTTTTGGCTGCTCTGGGTCTTCATTGCTGCGTTTGGGCTTTCATTTTATTTGTGGTGAGTGGGGGCTACTCTTAATTGCGGTGCACAGGCCTCTCATTAAGGTGGCTTCTCTTGTTGTGGAGCATGGGCTCTAGGTGTGTGAGCTTCAGTAGTTGTGCCACACGGGCTCAGTAGTTGTGGCTCGAGGGCTCTAGAGCCTAGGCTCAGTAGTTGTGGCGCACGGGCTTAGTTGCTTCGTGGCATGTGGGATCTTCCCGGATCAGAGCTCGAACCCATGTCCCCTGCATTGTCAGGCTGATTCTTAACCATTGCGCCACCAGGGAAGCCCCCAGCTATTAGTTTTATTGATCTTTGCTATTGTTTTCTTTGTTTTTCATCTACTTCTGTTCTGATCCTTATGATTTCTTTCTTTCTACTGTCTTTGGGTTTTCTTTGTTCTTCTTTCTCTAGTTGTTTTAAGTGTAGGTTTAGATTGTTTATTTGAGATTTTTCTTGTTTCTTGAGATGAGATTGAATTGCTATAAACTTCCTTCTTAGAACTGCTTTTGCTGCGTCCCATAGGTTTTGGGTAGTCGTGTTTTCATTGTCATTTGTTCCTATGTATTTTTTTAATTTCTTCTTTGATTTCTTCAGTGATCTCTTGGTTATTTAGTAGTACACTGTTTAGCCTCCATGTATTTGGTTTTTTTTACAGTTTTTTTTACCTGTAATTGATTTCCAGTCTCATAACGTTATGGTCAGAAAAGATCCTTGGTACAATTTCAATGTTCTTAAATTTTCCGAGGCTTGATTTGTGACCCAGTATGTGATCTGTCCTGGAGAATGTTCTGTGTGCACTTGAGAAGAAAGTGTATTCTGCCACTTTTGGGTGGAATATTCTATAAATATCAATTAAATCTATCTGGTTTATTGTGTCATTTAAAGCTTGTGTTTCCTTATTTATTTTCCATTTGGATGATCTGTCCATTGGTGTAAGTGGGGTGTTAAAGTCTCCTACTATTATTATGTTACTGTCGATTGCTCCTTTCATGGTTGTTAGCATTTACCTTATGTATTGAGGTGCTCCTATGTTGGGTGCATAAACATTTATAATTGTTATATCTTCTTCTTGGATTGATCCTTTGATCATTATATAGTGTCCCTCCTTATCTCTTGTAACAGGCTTTATTTTAAAATCTATTTTATCTGATATGAGTATTGCTACTCCAGCTTTCTTTTGATTTCCATTTGCATGGAATATCTTTTTCCATCCCTTCACTTTCAGTCTATATGTGTCCCTAGGTCAGAAGTGGGTTTCTTGTAGATAGCATATGTATGGGTCTTGTTTTTGTATCCATTCAGTGAGCCTGTGTCTTTTGGTTGGGGCATTTAATCCATTTACATTCAAGGTTATTATCAATATGTCTGTTCCTATTACCATTTTGTTAATTGTTTTGAGTTTGTTTTTGTGAGTCTTTTTTTTTCTCTTGTGTTTCTTGCCTAGAGAAGTTTCTTTAGCATTTGTTGTAAAGTTGGTTTGGTGGTGCTGAATTCCCTTAGCTTTTGCTTGTCTGAAAAACTTTTGATTTCTCCATTGAATCTGAATGAGATCCTTGCTGGGTAGAGTAATCTTGGTTGTAGGTTTTTTTCTTTCATCACTTTAAGTATATCCTGCCACTCCCTACTGGCCTGCAGAGTTTCTGCTGAAAAATCAGCTGATAACCTTATGGGGATTCCTTTGTATGTTATTTTTTGTTCTTCCCTTGCTGCTTTTAATATTTTTTCTTTGAATTTAATTTTTGTTAGTTTGATTAATATGTGTCTTGGTGTGTTTTTTCTAGGGTTTTTCCTGTATGGGACTTTCTCTCCTTCCTGGGCTTGGGTGACTATTTCCTCTCCCCTGGTAGGGAAGTTTTCGACTATAATCTCTTCAAATATTTTCTCAGACCCTTTCTTTTTCTCTCGTTCTTCTGGGACCCCTATAATTCAAATGTTGGTACGTTCTGTGTTGTCCCAGAGGTCTCTGAGATTGTCTTCAATTTTTTCCATTCTTTTTTCTTTATTCTGCTCCTCAGCAGTTATTTCTACCATTTTGTCTTCCAGCTCACTTATTCGTTCTTCTGCCTCAGTTATTCTGTTATTGATTCCTTCTAGTGTATTTTTCATTTCAGTTATTGTGTTGTTCATCTGTTTGTTTGTTCTTTAGTTCTTCTAGATCTTTGTTAAACATTTCTTGTATTTTCTCAATCGGTGCCTCCATTCTATTTCCGAGATTCTGGATCATCTTTACTATCATTACTCTGAATTCTTTTTCAGGTAGATTGCCTATTTCCTGTTCATTTCTTTGGTCTTAAACGCTTTTACCTTGCTCCTTCATCTGTGACATATTTTTTTGCTTTCTCTCTTTTTTTTTTTTTTTCTTATGAGTGGGATTGTGTTCCTGTGTTACTGGTTGTTTGACGTGAGGCTTCCAACACTGGAGTTTGTAAGCTGTTGGGTAAAGCTGGGTTTTGGTGCTGAGATGAGGACCTCCTTGAGACCTTACTCCAGTGAATATTCCATGGGGTCTGAAGTTCTCTGTTAGTCCAGTGGTTTGGACTCTGAGCTCCCACCACAGGAGCTTCGGCCCAATCCCTGGCTCGTGAGCCAAGATCCCACAAGCCACGTGAGTTGGCCAAAAAAAAAAGAAAGAAAGAAAGAACAATAACAAAGTAAAAAATAAAATTAAACTAGGAAACTAATAGATATGTTAGAAAGAATATAAAAATAAAAATATAGATGAATCAACAACTGGAAGGTACCTCACTACCACAATAGTAAAAAAGAGGAGGAGGAAAAAAAAGACCTTGGCTGTGGAGGACAGGGCCTAAGCAAGGGCGAGGTTTGGGTCATGGGCAGGGCCTATGCTTAGGACCCACAGGGCTGGAAAAGGCCCTGAGGGCTGTAGGGGGTGGAGCTTAGGCTCAAGGAACAGAATGGGCCCAGGCATGCCCCACACCCCTAGTCTCAGACAGCGGAGGACCTCACCTGGGAGCCCAGCAGGCTTCCTGGGCTTGAATGGGCAGGGCAAATGCCCTCCTCTCCTCTCCTGCTCCTCCCAGAGGGCCCCTCCCGCCTGCCTCTCCTGATCTCCCGGACTCCCTCTTATGTCCCCAGGACCCACGTGTCCTGGAGGGGGCTTTGGAGGGGGGTTACCAGCCTGGGAGCTCAGCAGGCTCCCCAGCCCGAGTGGGCCAGGAGATCACCTGCCACTTCTCTTCCGTTCTTCCCGGAGGGTCCCTCCCTCCTTCCTCTCCTGATCTCCCCGGCCTCAGGGGCACCAATCCTGTCTGGCCTCCACTTCTCCTCTTTCAGTCCCCCCACATCCTACCGGTTCACTTGGGGATTGGTTCCTCCCATCTCCTTGAGCATCAGGGTCCCCCACCAGCAGCTGGCAGGTGCCCTAGTTGTGGGGAGACTCTAACTTTGTGTCTTCCCACACCTCCATCTTGACTCTGCCCCCCCAGTCTTAGCTTATTAACCCATTCCCCTAAAATCTAAAAATATGAAAACATTTTTCTATCATCTGAAAGATTATTTCAGAAATGTACATTAATAAATGGCTCTATTGCAATTTGGTAAGAAATAACTGCATCTCACTATAGTTAACTAAAGCACATTTTGGAAGAATGCAGACATAGAGAATGATAGCTTTTTTGGAAAGAATAAGAATATTAGACCCTTTAGATACACTTAAATAATTGTGAATTTTAACTGTTGTTTTTTTTGTTTGTTTTTTTGTGGTACACGGGCCTCTCACTGTTGTGGCCTCTCCCATCACAGAGCACAGGCTCCGGACGTGCAGGGTCAGCAGCCATGGCCCAGGCGCCCAGCCGCTCCATGGCATGTGGGATCTTCCCGGACCGGGGCACGAACCCATGTCCCCTGCATCGGCAGGTGGACTCTTAACCACCGCTCCACCAGGGAAGACCAAACTATTGTTTTTTATCTAGGCAAAAGCTTGCACAGCATTTATATCACATTTTGAGACCAGACTGAACGGGGACCAGGTATACAGTGATGATTGTTAGTGCTTATATATTGTGAAATACTTTTCAGCTCTTGAATAATATGCAGCAGTTAGAATCATTCACCAGGCATTGATTTAAATACACAATATTTGAAGGTGAGGAACACATCCAAACAGTCAAACATTTTGATAGGCCTAAATAACCTATTGATAAGTTTCTAGATTTTACCTGTGCATGAACAAAATAAATAGTCCTGAAATATATTGGCCACAGTCTTCACCTTATCTCTAAATTTAGTATTTATCTGGATACTTTTGGAGTAGTAGTCCTTCAGTCAACTATTTCCATAGAGAAATGTACATTCTGCCCAATTTCAAGGAAAGGATCTGAGGTATTCAGTAAAGAATGATGAAAAATGTGATCTCCTCCTTCCCTAAAAGTTATAATTTTGTGGAGTATTTTAGAGGATCGACTGTCACAGGCCAACAGAAGGACACAGAGCCATATGCCACAAGCAGGGCCTATGCAGATCAGCGTAAGACTCCTTGGCTGTAGTGTAGACCCTGGTTACTCCTGCAGTCTGTGCGGGTTTTTGTTGTTTTTTAGTTGTGGTTTTTAATCTGGACTGCACTTTCACTGCAGTGCCAACTTTTCTCAGCCTCTGCGTGAATGGAGGCTTTTGAAGGCTTCCCATGGCTCTGTGTTTAATGGACCACAAATCCTCTGGCTCTGTTCTGTTTGGGAGTCTTGTTGAACTTGTCTATAAGGAGAGGGCAGCACCCAACTTCTTGTCCAGCTGTCAGTGCACCAGGCAAGTAATCAAGAAAAGTTTCAAGGAGATGCTTAGGAGAAATGAATTAAAAATTTTTTTTCACTCCCTTTACCTGTAAAGTACTTCCTGAGCTCTAATTCTAAGCTCCTTTTTACTCTTTGTATGTTATTGCTGCGATCATTATTTCTCTAGGTTGGCTTTGGAGGCAGACCTCTGAATCGAGCTCCAGGTCTCTCACTTATTGGCTATATAGTTTTGGGCAGGTTACCTTATTAATTCATTCACCAAGTATTTATTGACTGTCTATGTGTGCCAGACACTGTTCTAAGCACTGGAGATACAACTGTGGACAAGTAAATGTGCTGTAACATGCTTATATTCTAGTCAAGGAAGACAAGTAATAACCAAAATAACTGAAGACAAATATGTAGTTTATCAGTGTTAATCGTTGATGTGGAGAAGATAAACTTGCCCTGTGCGCCTCAGTATCTTCATCAATAAAATGAGGAAAACTACCACCTCCCAGGATAGCTGTCAGGTTAGATGAGCTGGCACCGTAAAGGCTTGAGGATATACCAGGGTGGATGAGACCGTCTGCCTCTAGGTAGCTTGCTGGCAGTCTGGTAAATGAGGGATTTCTTCCCAGACCCTTTTGACCTGCTAGCGTAGAGCAAGTGTCATGTTCTCTGAGGATTACATTGGCTAGAGTAACATATATGTAATTTATTCCAAGTGTCTCTCTCTTCATTCAGGAGGTGCCATCTATTAACTAATACCATGTAAATGAAACTTTTAAAAATCAACTCATGTTTTCCTCTTGACACACATAATTTGAGACATGCCACTATCACGGTAATCGTTTTCCTTTACCTCTGTTGGTAGCTATTTTAAATATCTGTATGGTCTTATTGTTATTTGGGTGGCAATTTTTGTGATTTTGAGAGCCAACAGATTTTAACTTAGGCAGCCAAACACGGGATCTTTTCTGTGGTGGATGTTATTTCTGTGGAAGATGAAAGCAAGCTGTCTATGTCCTGCAGCCATCACTTCTAATTCTCCCATGTTTTGGTCTCCTGTACCTTGATTTCAGTGTTGATTTTGGAAAAATAAATGAGATTTTCCTAAAAATTTTGCACTTGATTTCTGAACCATCATGTTGCAATAATATTTTTAGGTTTTGATTTTTTTTCGATTCATTTTTCAAAAACTCATTTCTCCAACTAAAACCCATGATGTGTTGCTGTTCCCCCACCCCCAACTCAATTTGCCTTTGGGGTATTACCTGTTTCTCTATAAAGTGTTTTATAATTTTTTTTCTAACTTGCTTATTTTTACTGGCTTCTCCCTCCCATCTCCTGTTGTATCTTCTACATTTGGCTTTAGCCTCTTAATAATATCTTGTGTAAAGCCAGTTGAATGACCTTCTATCTTTTTGTCTTTTCCAACTTGTCCTAATGCAAATATTCTAAATTTTGCACAATTGAACCGTCTTCATTAGCTAGTAGGACTGACCCATCAAGTACTAAATAAATATTTATTACTTACATTGAGATATTCTTTTTGATAAAAATGTGCTTATACCCGAGTAAAACCAAAAAAAAAAAATAATAATAGAAGATTAATCTGAGAGCAGTTCTCTTGCATTTGAATGGCAGAGTCTTTTGAAATCAGGGCTGCAAGTTGAGAAAAGCACTGAGCACGAAGGGAACACTCATTCACATTTGGTTGATTTATTCCCTACACAGACGGACTGTGGTAGTGGGAGGTGTGATTCACAGCACGTCAGCTCTTAGCCAGTGTCACTGCTTGAGTGGTGGTATGAGTCTCGTGTGTCTGTATAGTGTAATGATGCCTGTATTCCAGCACTCGGTTTTTCTACCCCTTTGCTTCGAAACTAAATTGATCTTTTTCTAATGTGAACAAAGGGGTCTATATGTAAAACGTATTGTAAGGGATCGTTTGAACAGAGTTTTCAGTGTGACCAGAATATTTTTTAATGGCCTGTTTTACTACATTAGTATTTTAAAATAAATCTTCAGTTATCATTTGAGTGGGGAAATCTTTGTTGGTTTTTTTTCCCCCTGGTGATAGTTTAATTCTAAGGTGGCCAGCTTACATCTTGCTGCAAAATTGATTGATGATAACATCATTTTATACTTGTTTTTTATTTCAGTCATATTTCATTAAACTACTGATGTTCAGTCATTAACTATTTCTAAAAAGCTCCTGGCTTGATTTCCCCTCTGCTCAACAACCCCTGTGCCCTACACCTGTTCTACTTTCTCTTCTCTCTTCCTTTCTTTCCAGTGCGTGTCTTCTGCCACATGCCCATCAAACCTAATTGCATCTTTGGGAGAGCTTTGGTGAGGCAGTTCCTTGGCCCTACTGTCCCTCGGGGATTTAATGCGGGTGGAATGTGCAGGTGGCCCTCGAGCCATGTCAGTGGCTGCTACAGCTCCCAGATTCTAAAGGCTGGTCACCTCAGGCCCTAAAGTTGTTTCAAGTCTAGGGCATTTTAGTCTCAGGATAGATATGGCAGGAATAATACAATCTGGGTCATTTTGTCAATGGAAATTAACCTCCAGCTCTTCTGCTAATTTTATGTAAAAATCTGTGACATGCAGACTGTTTTTAGTCTCCCTCAAATTATAGTGCTTTAAGACAATTTTCATGAGTGTTAATGTTTTTCTTTTACAACTGAGTAATATTACTGTCACAGAATTCCTAATCATATATATATTTTTAACATCACTTCTTTGATACCATTTAAACTTTGGCCTTATATCTAAACCTTAGAGAAATTAAAGGTGAAATATGAGAACCCAAAAGGCACCTAGCGTAGGATTTTGGGGTTCATTAAAGGTGAGTTAAATTTTTTCTTCAAATGAGAAATACAGCTATAATGCAGTATGCCATATGCCTTCTTAAAATTCTGTTATTTTAAAAATACAGGTTTTTTTTCTCCAGACTTACAAAGAGATCTGTGCTCTTATGCAATTCGGAAAGTAAATCACCCTTAATCTAAAAATCCATTGATTAACACTTGTTACAATTTAGGGGCATTTCCTTCCTATCTGTTTCTTTTCACTTTTTAAACAAAATATTTTAAACACACACAAAAAATACGTGGACACTTTGTGTATTGACTCCTATATAACGACACTCAGATTTAAACTGTTACTGTTTTAGAAAACAAACTTACGGTTACCAAATGGGAAAGGGGTTGGGGGAAAGGACAAATTAGGAGTTTGGGATTAGCAGATACAAACTACTATATATAAAATAGATAAACAACAGGTCCTACTGTATAGCACAGAGAACTATATTTAATATCCTATAATAAACCATAATGGAAAAGAATATGAAAAAGAACATATGTGTGTGTGTGTATATATATATATATATATATATATATATATCACTTTGCTGTATACCAGAAACTAACACAACATTGTAAATCAACTATACTTCACTCAAAAAAAATAAAATGTTAATGTTTTGTCATATTTATTCCTAGTTTTTTCTTGGCCTTGTTCATATGTATATATGTGTGCATATATTGAAACATAATTGGGATCGTGTTATATATACATAGTTTTATAATTCTGTCCTTTCTTTAACATTTTAAGTATTTTCCCATATCATTAAATTTTGTTTAATGCTTTGTTGCAACACTAAATTTGCTCTAGTGTATGCACAGATTTTGTTTTTAAATAGTGATAATTTTATTCTTATTTAATTAATTTTACATTTACTTCTAGTTCTCTTAATATATCACATACTAGGCATGACTTAAAACATTGTTTTTCAAAACACTGCAGGTTGCAGCTCGTTAGTAGGTCACAAGATCAATTTAGCCGGTTACAGTCAACATTAAAAAAAAAAGAATAGAGAAGATCAGGGTATTCCTGTGATTCTTTGGCAAAAATTGTGCATCTTCTAGTCAGTTCTTTTGTTTCAGTTATCTGTATGTAAATTTTAAAAACTTTTTGACTAGAGGTCACAGTCACAAGCATTATTAGGAGTCTTATCAACCAAGCCACCTCATGTATGTTAGATTTGACATCCATCTTTTATGCTTACATTTTCTGGATTGACTTATTAGAACTAGATATATTAAAGTGGGGTAATCAAATTGTGAAACAAACTCTATACCTCTAGATTTTAGCACTGGAGGGAGTTCTCCTTGTGGGGGTCTGGGAAGTGCTGATTTTTCCTGTTCAGTTTTAGGGAGCTTTGAGCTAACTTGAGGGTGATGATCCCTTGTAGGTGATAAATCGTTTCCTTAATATTTGATTATCAATTTACCAAAATATTGTGATTTGAATCACTGGCATACATTAGAATTCTGAACACTTTTTTTTTTTTTGATAGTCCATTGTGGGGATGGACCACAGTTTATTTAAACAATTCTCTACTGATGAAGAATTCTGAACTCTTGAGCATAAATCTCAAAAGTTTTCTCTCATGCTCCAATTCTGCCATCCTACCTCAGCTCTCCATCTGGAACTACCCCTACCTTCTGTTAAAGTGAGGGTAGCCTCCTCTCACGGGTACTGATGCAGTAGTGAATTCAGTCAGTTCTCCTAAATGAAGAAACAAAACGCATAAAGACTCCAGTATATTGAATTCTCTCTATTTAAAACTTAAGATAGGTCCTTTGATATGTCATGATTCTTATATACAGTAACTTTTCAACATTGCATTAAAATAAATCTCAGCATGTTTTCTTGGACTGTATTGGGGCTTTTCTCCTGTGTGGCTGTCACTTTTAAAGAATCCACTATGATTTAGGAAGGAGGGACTCAAGACTTCAGAGCTGGATGGTTGAATGTAGCAAATGGATGATAGGAGAGATGAGGAGAGTTTGGAATAGCAATAGGTCTATTTGGGAAAGATGTTTATGATAGTGTCTGCTTCTCTACTTCTTGGAAGTTATGTATTCTCTCATCTTGCATTTTTTGAGACCTATTCTGTGTCAGTTACTCTGCTTGGTGCAGGGCATCCAAAGGTAACTAAGCCCGAGAGCCCTCAAGGTTCTCATAGCTTCCTGAGGAGTACCTGAGAACCAATAATTAAATAGCAAGGCTGCAAAGTCTCCTGGACTTTGGAGTCCAAATTATGTCTAAGTCTTGGCACTTATATTACTAGTTGACTAGTGTAACTAGTCATTATTTAAGTTCTCTAAGCCTGCCTGCTAATTCTCCTCATGTGTAAAGAGGTATTGCCAGTTCCTTTACGTGGTTTTTGTGAGGATAAGGGTGTATGCGTGTGACACAGCACATGCCTGGCTTTATAGTTTGTTGTAAGCATTGTTGTCTGTCACTGTTGTCATTTTTATTATTCAGTGTATTAAGTGCCGAACTAGAATTTATAATAAATACTCTAAAAGCCCACGGAAGAGGCAAATACCTGGCCCCAGTTCCTATACACGGCACACAGTTCTCTGCCTCTGTTGTGCATATCTGTTCACTCTTCTTTCTGGGTGTCTGTGGAGACCCCTTTTATTTGTTTGTGGACATACTGTGTTCTTTCACATGGGTCACTCATCCTCCCTCAGTTCCCTGCATATAGGAGTTGTCTAAGATTCCCTTTCTCTCCTCCCATACCGTCCTTTTCCCTCTTCCCTTCCCCCTCTTTTCTCCTTTTTCTCCCCTCAAAACCTCATCCATCAATTCCTACTGCTTCAGCCGTCATCCTCTACAGAGATGCTTCCCAAATCTATACCCAGGTGCCTGCTGGGCATCTCCATCTGGAAGTCCTTCTTGCATTCAAAGTTAACATGTCCAAAACTGAACTCATTAATTCCCCATTAACACTCCTCTTCTTTCCAGTCCTTGCTAATGCTCGCATCATCACCTCCGGCAAACAGGTTTGACTCTTAAATTCAGCCCTTATCTTTCCTTTGCTTCCCGATCCCTTCCTGTTGTCTCCCTCATGCAGTCAGTTGGCCAGACTAGCCTGATCCACCTCCATGCTGCTGCCATCCGTCAGCTTTTCTTTCCCATCCCTGCTGCCACTACCCTAATTTAGGCCCTCATTATCTCTCACCCGGAATATTGGAAGAAACTACTCCTAACTAATCTTCCCTCTCCTCTCCCCTGCACCCAGCACACTATTGCCAGAGTAACAATATTAGGCCCCGAGTAACACTTTTAGTCTTTAGCTTTAATCACATTGCTCCCTTGCTGACAAATCATCCATGCCTTCAGATTGCCTGCAGGATGATGCCCTGACTCTAAACCTTCCAAGGCCCTTCACTCTTCAGGCTGTCTTCTGGGCTTGTTCACCTTCACACATTGCCCAGATGGGCAGCCCCACAGCTCCTGAGCCTGCTCGCCATACTTTTACCTGCTTATTACTCTAACCTGTTCCTTTCTCCTAAAATACCATTTTTCCATTCCAATAACTCCATCCCACTTCTTCCTCCATTGTCTGCTCAGGGAAATTTGACCATCTTTAAGGCACAGTCTGAATTCTGTCTCTACTGTGAGGCAGGCACACCTCTAACAAGAAGTGGTTTTCTTTCTTCCTTTGTTACTTTTTGTAACAAAAAGAGTAGCTTTTTGTTACTCTACTATCTTTGTTATCTGTTCCTTAATATTATACAGTTTAACCATTTTTGGAGCACATTATTATAGCTCTTTTATTAGACCTCTTATTTCTTTGTATACCTCTTAGTATAGAAGTGTTGAAGAAATAGAATTTGAGAGAAAAGAAAGATGCCATAACTGTCATTTGAGGATTTGAAATACTTATAGGATAGGGTTAAGGAAGAGAAACTAGTTAATAGTTGTGGAAAGATAGGATGATGCAGTAGGAACTGCAGTTAGCCATAGAAGCCATAATGTGAGAAGGCTATAGAGCTGGGTTGCACAGAGTTCACTTATTCAATCCTAATTTCCATGAAATTGTAAAGCTATTAGAATATTCGTGTTTACTGTTGATCTATTGTAGCTCTGGAGCAGAATTTTGAAGGCCAAGTTTGTCCCCCCAAAATTCAACTTACAGACTTTTCAGAATATTATTTTAAATTAGTGATATATCTATAATAGCTAATTTCCCAGGACTACATAGTATCTGACATATATTTAAATTGAGTTGAAATATTACTTTAGATTTGCTACACCTCTTGTTTGTCCACCAAGCTACCCCCATATTTCTCTTTGACTACCACAAAAGCCTTCTAACCGGTCTCCTCATATCCACTTTGTCCCCCCCACCCCAAACAGACACCTAAGTCATTTTTCCACATTGATGATAGAAGTTTTTCTTTTTTTTTTCTTTTTTTGTATTTTTTAAAAAATATCTGATTACATGACCAGATGCTTAAGTTACTGTGGTGGCTTCACATTGCTCTTTGGATAAAGAGCTAACATCCAGTCATGGCCTGTTTGACCTGTGTGGTCTGGTCTCTGTCTGCCTCTAGCCTCATTTTGTACAGTGTACTCAGCCTTGCATGTGCTCATTCTTGTGCTGTGGAGACACTCCCCTTACCTGTTCTCTTCCCACACCCCTCTTTCACATCTTCCTTTGGGTGTCAACTCGGTCATCATTTCCTAAGGAAGCCTCTGACTTTCCCTGCTAGGCTAGTTCGCAGTTGTAAGCTCTCACAGCATCATCTCTCTTTTTCCTTTGTGGCATTTATTACTATTGTAATTTTACATTTATTTGTCATTCTTTCATTATTACCAGTCTCTTCCGCTAGGTTGTAAGCTTCACAAGCTCCGTGCCTGGTTTTGCTCACCATGACATCTATGCCAAGCACTGTGCCTGATGTATGGAAGGTTTTCGGTCTGCATTAGTTGAATGAATGATAAAGGTTTTTTGGGTTTTTTTTAAATATATATTAGTGAAAGGAAAACAATTCTGTAGAATTTTAGTGATAAAGATTACAAGATACTAAATATTGCTTTTGCTTATGACACTTAGATGATGTTAACGAATTCTCCCAATTTTTATACTTATTATACATATTGTAGAGTATTAGATAATTAAATGTAGTAAAGTGAGATAATAAAGAATCACAGAGCAAGAGAAAAACCCAGATGTTGAATAGTCCAGGCCTCCCTCTAGTGTGTTGTATCAGAGGCTGTGCAGCTTTTTTTTTTTTTTTTTTTTTGCGGTACACAGGCCTCTCACTGCTGTGGCCTCTCCCGCCGCGGAGCACAGGCTCCAGACGCGCAGGCCCAGCGGCCATGGCTCACGGGCCCAGCCGCTCCGTGGCATGTGGGATCTTCCCGGACCGGGGCACGAACCCGCGCCCCCTGCATCGGCAGGCGGACTCCCAACCACTGTGCCACCAGGGAAGCCCATGTGCAGCTTCTTAAACATCTTTATTCTCAAGGGACTCAGCATCAACAGAGACTCCTCTGTTTTTTAATTTCTTCATGTCGAGCCAAAATTCACCAGCTATATTTTCTGTCTATTAGTGTCAGTCTCTAAAGTAATACTTACCAGGTCTATCGCCTATCCTTATGGTACCCTTTCAGATGAGCAGACAGTCATCATGTGCTCCTCTAGCTTTAATTCTCCCAACCCTGCTCTTCACACACTGTATTCCTGCCCTATCGATTCTGGAGACAGCTGTGTCCTCCTCTTTCTCCTCCAAACTTTCACACATACTGTCTCCTCTCTAGAACACTCTTTTTTCACTTCCCCTCCTTGCTTCAGCTCCCCTGACTACTTCGTCTCATCCTTTAGGTCTCAGGGAGGTCCCTTTCACCACTCCTTCACCCCTGCTTATGTTAGTTGCCCTTTCTCTGTGCCTATGTTAGTTGCCCTTGTTCATCTCCTAAAGTAGCTCATGCCACATTTTATTATTATTTTAAACCCAGACTGTATTATCCACAAGGAGGGAGACCACAGCTCACCATTGCTCACCATCATGTCCTCCACTCTCTGTTTAGCACTGTACCTGACATGTAGTAAGCATTTACTACATTTTTGACTGCATAAATTTGAGAACACCAACTTTACTGTTCTCCAAGCTAGCATTAATTTTTTTTTGGTCAGCCAAGCATGTGGCAGTATATGATTTCACCATCTTCTGGATATGCTCCAGCTTGTCAGTATTTCTCCTTAAGAGAGGCACTAAGAATAAATCATAGTGTTCCAGGTGAAGTATGACCTGGACTATATGAAACATTAACTCTGCAAGTTTAGAATCCTAGGGACTATTTATGCTCAGGAGCAAAATTTCTTATTTTTGTTGTGAGCTAGTTTTTGAGCTGTGAACATTATCGAATTATCTTTGTACTTTTTTTTTTTAAGGGTGTTAATGAAGTGAATTTAAAGACGTGGTGTTTTGGAAACCTTTAATTTACTCAACCTGTTAATCTGTTCTCTGGGTTGTTAACTACTGTCTTGTGTGAAAATTGATGGGTAGAAGGTATGCTTTTCTGACTGCTCTCTTGATTTCTGGAAACTGGTCTACTATAGTTTCTTTTCCTGACCTTTTCAGTAATGCATTCTGAAAGTGGCCAGTGTTTCAGTGATACATGATGTTTCGGGGTCATGGTTGGAAGAATTCCTTAACTTTTGTTATGTTGGGGGGTAGAAAAGGAAACAGTATTTATAGGAAATTATATATGCTGGTAGTGGGTAAGACTTTGAGAGACAGAAGGAGAAACAGTAAAAGAAAAAGAAAATATAAGAGTTGAGAAAAAAATAGACGGCAAAAAAGTAATAAGGAGAGGGACTTCCCTGGTGGCGCAGTGGTTAAGAATCCGCCTGCCGATGCAGGGGACACGGGTTCGAGCCCTGGTCCGGGAAGATCCCACATGCCGCGGAGCAGCTAAGCCCATGCATCACAACTACTGAGCCTGCGTGCCTAGAACTCGTGCTCCGCAACAAGAGAAGCCACCGCAGTGAGAAGCCCGCGCACCACAACAAAGAGTAACCTCCGCTCGCCACAACTAGAGAGATATCCTGCGCACAGCAATGAAGACCCAATGCAGCCTAAATAAATAAATAAATAAATAAATAAATTTTTTTAAAAAGTAATAAGGAGAGAGATGTAGTTTTCTGATCACCTTGTCACCTTCCATGTGCTTCCACAGTGGTTTATGCTTCACTCATGTTGTCTGTTCCATACAATGACTACAGAAAGTAGATGTTAATCTCATTTTACGGAAGAGGTGATAGTCTGAGTCATACAGCTAATAAACAGCAGAAGGATTTTTCAAACCTGGTTCTAAAGCGGTCACTATTCTACTGACTTAGCAAATAGTTGGTACATGAGGTGAAGCAGATGGAGAGTCACTATAGCATAATGGGTAAGCATGTATATAGACTCTAGGGCCAAGTGGCCTGGGTTCAAATCCTGGCTCTATCAAGGCTCTACTGTCTGTGGTACCTTGAACAAGTTGCTTGATCTCTCTGTGTGCCTCATTCTCCTCATCTGTAAAATCAAAGTAATTGTGGTACCTTCCTCATAGAGTTGTTGTGAATTAATTTAATTAATATATAGTAAATAATTAATATATAGTAATATATAGTAAAATGCTTAGAATAGTCCCTGGCATATATAAAGTCCTATGTAAGGATTTATTGTTGCTGCTGCTGCTGTTGTATTTTGATGATGATGATGATGATGATGATGTATGTGTCCTCTGTGAAAGATCCCCTCTCTGAGAAATTTGAGGAAGATGTTGTCAGAACTGTTGCCAGGACTATTTCTTCAGCGTGACTTGGCCAGCTGTCAGAGTTCTTACCCTCATATCCTTCATTAGAGGATATGAGTTCTTACCTTCATATCCTTCATTCCTAACCAGGCTCAACCCCCCAAACACACAGCCACACACACATCCTCACCTTCCTCTTTTCCCTTTCTAGAATTAGGAGCCAATTCAGAGCTTCTCTTTAATATTATTATTATTTACCTCAGGTAATACATAAATAAGGGTCTAGTAGCGTAAGTTAAAATCTGTAATTCAAAGCAAAAAATTTGGAGAGTGCTCCCATTTTACATTTTCTTCTTCCAAAATAGGGTGCTTCGCAGCCTCCCAACAGTTCAGGTCTGTAGGATTTAAGTAGATTGTTACATAATAATACAGAGCTTTGGACATCTCTGGTGATTATTTGTTTCTACTATAATATAGCTTAATTACCTTAAATTAATGGATATTAGAACTTCTTTGTAAAAATCATTAACCCCTCTAACTTGCTGAAGGTCACTTACTAGATTAAGGAGAAAATATAAGTAGAGAAAGAGCTGTAACTGTTGTCTTGCAGAGAGCCTGAAGATCTGTCTTATTTTGAAACTATTGAAAGAGCAAGAAGGGACCCTTTTAAAAATTTATTTGGAGGCATGAAGGGTGAAAATTTTCTTAAGTAATGGACTGACTCATTAATTCTGGCTATGTTAGCTTACTTAATTTAAATTAATTTGTTGTTCAGAATTCACCCAAGGAAGTCTTAATAATTCAGTGAAGTATTAAAATACAAAATTTTACTGTTTTTAGAAACAGAGTCACAGATTTGGAAAGCAAACTTATGGTTACCAAGGGGGAAAGGTGGGGAGGGATAAATTGGGAGATTGGGGTCAACATATACATGCTACTATATATAAAGTACATAACTAATAAGAACCTATTGTATAGCACAGGGAAGTCTACTCAGTACTCTGTAATGACCTATATGGGAATAGAACCTAAAAAAATGGATATATGTATACGTATAACTGATTCACTTTGCTGTACAGCAGAAACAAACACAGCATTGTAAATCAACTATACTCCAATACAAATTAATAAAAAAATTTTTACTGTTTTCACCACATTCAAGAATTCTATTTATATGTTATTTATGTATACTTTGGTGTAACCTATTTGATTAATGCTCATGAACATTGTTCTAAATATTAATTTATTATAATATGTTACCCATAGTTTTCTGTCTTTTTTCTTTTTTTAATGATGCCATTTAGTTCTTGTATGACAACCATTTGCAATACTTAAACAAACATATAATCTTAGAAAGTATTACTGACCTTAGTTGTAGTAGAAATTATAAAAATTCAATCCTCATAGCAAAAAAATATTACATTCTATGTAAAAGACTAACATTGTCTAGAATGATTATTCTTTGCATAAAAAATAAGAAATGGCAAGATATTTGCCCATGGCATTCATTTCCATTTTACTTCTCAAATAAATTTTCTACCTGTGAAGACAGAAACCATTTTTTACCACTTCCCCTTACCAGCATCATCGCCACATAATACCACTTCATCCAAGCCATACAATTTGTATTTCGCCTGCTGTCAGCTACCACAGAACAGTTTAAAACTATGGGTTCCTCTCATTATCAGAGCAAATGGTTAAGCTTGCGTGGTAGGGTATAGACAGTGGGAAAACCCAGAAAGAGGAGGAAGCCAAATCATTAGGCCTCACAATTTTGATATTGTCACTTTCAAAACCAGCCATGGGTTTCTCTAGTTGTTTCCTGAACTTGTTGCTTTCTCCTGTTAACTCTTTCTTCCACCAATCCTATTTCTTTTCAACAAGTCCCACTGTCTGATTTTGAAAGCATGGGTGTATTTGCCGCAATTCTCTAATTTGATCTGACTGATTTTGTGAGGGTGTGTTAATTCTCTTCTTTCTTTACTTGTTGGCAGGGGCCTTGTACACGACAGCCAGAATAACCTCCAGTTGAGGGGCTTGGTGGTGCTACTTATTTCTAAGGCAGCTGGGCCCAGCAGTGTGAATGCTTCATGTCAGAGCTATGACATGGTCAGTGGTATCTATTCATGGTAAGAAGAAATTTTGACATTGCTCTCTAAAGCATGTTTTCTTACAATGGTCAGTAGAAATCACTGTTTAGTTTTTTGTCATTCTCTGATTCAAAGATAGATTAAAATATTTTGTAAAGTTAAAACATGGATTTTTGTTATTCTTAACAAATCTAATGGCTTAGCTGCTTTGTATGTAACTCTGGTGAATTTTGTGTCTAATATTTCTCATTTCTGCCTTGAGCATTTAAACTTTCCTATTGAACACTACCCTCCTGCCCCATCATGGTATCATTGTATTTCTGTAGAGAACTCTATGTCATTTAGTCCAGGATTCATGATTTTTAAACCTACTCAATATGATAACTTTGTTGTGTATATAATGATGCAACTACCATTTTAGGAGATGTCTACTTCAGTGCTATATCATTTATTTTATTTTGCTTATTTTTATGGTGAAGAGGTTTTTATTAAAGTGACTGGAATAAGAAACTTTTACATCTCACACATTTAGATTAAAAAATAAATTTATGAGTACGTATCAGTCATTTTTTGCTGCATATAAAACAAACTTTAAATTTTCAGTTTTGCTTTTTTAAATGACTGCATTTTTTTAGTAATAATATATCAGATCTTAGCAGTATACTTGGCACTGTGTTAAAAGCCTGTATGGAAGTAATAGTCTGCAAGTGGACTTGGGCACCTGAAATTAAAACCACCCAGAAACACGGGCGACAGGAAAATTTTCCTCACAAAAAGAAGTATTTCTAGAAACTTCGGCTTACGGTTAATATATCTGTTATTTATTTACTCTAAAAACAAATCCACATCTTAGATTTTTTAAAAATTCCTGGTAGTCTTACCCATAAATGTTTTTTTTCTTCTGTAATATTTAAGGATGACTAGCTTGCCTGCTATGAAGTCCAGTGACCTTCTTCATTAACAAACAAGCAAAGATTATCACTGTTGGGTTACAAATGGCCTCTCCTCTAGCCAGGGTAATTTTGCAGAGCTTTTACCATTGATCCACGTAAGTGTCTTCACTAGAAGAAATATCTTAGGATCATTTTCAGTTCCTGTTCACTCTGAGATAATTTATATTTATTTAGTGCTTTGTAGGTTACTGATCATTTTAATGACAGTTATCCCATTTGACCCTTACAACAATTCCATAGGTAAGAATTGTCATTATACTTATTTTACTCTTGAGAAAACTGAGTTTCAGAAACCTTGAGATGTTTTTCAAGGTGACATGACTAGTAAATGAGGAAAAGTTCAGGCTCTAACTATAGTTCTCTTTCTTCCAAATCTCATGTTTTGTTTTGGTTTTTTTCCTTCTTAATTTTATTCGGCTTTTCTAGTCTGATTCAAAAAATTTATTTCACTTGTAGATTAGACTAGCCATTAAATTAGTATACCAAAAAAGGTCTTCCCTTAAGTATGTCTAGGAAAGCTTATGAATGGACAGTAACTTGGCAAATCTTCAATGCATCTATCTGCATCCTTCCCCAGCCTGTTTGAATTGGAGCTCAAAATTTTACCCTGTAAATTTTGTAGAAAAGCTGTTGGCTGAGTTCAGTTGAAATAATTAGAGAAAATACATAAACATCTGCAATGAACACCAATAACCTGTTAGTCCCTGGAAAGGAATTAGACCTCACATCACCTTGTAACCATGTATCTCTGTTTTGTGTTTGGAACTCCATTGATTTTTCAGTCTCTGACTTTAACCGTTTTATTGGTCAGTCATCTGCTCTTTCTTTAAATTTATTTATTTATTCTTGGCTGAGTTGGGTCTTCGTTGCTGTGCGTGGGTTTTCTCTAGTTGCAGCGAGCGGGGGCTACTCTTTGTTGCAGTGTGCGGGCCTCTCATTGTGGTGGCTTGTCTTTGTTGTGGAGCACAGGCTCTATGTGCGCAGGCTTCAGTCGTTGTGGGATGTGGGCTCAGTAGTTGTGGCGCACGGGCTTAGTTGCCCCGCGGCATGTGGGATCTTCCCGGACCGGGGCTCGAACCCATGTTCCCTGCATTGGCAGGTGGATTCTTAACCACTGTACCACCAGGGAAGTCCATGGTCAGTCATCTGCTCTTGCATTTGGGTAGCCATACACGCCTCTAATGAATACCAGCTATGGTTTACTATCACTAATCCTAAAATAACACTTGGAAGTATTCAACACATGATAGGTGTTCAGTAAATATTTATTGCATAAATGAATAGTCCCCATTTTATAGAAAAAGAAACTAATGCTGAGATTAAGACTTGTCTAAAATCCTTTAGGTAGAAAGTGATGGAGTTAGAATTTAAATCTAAAGTGTATTTCTACTATGCAGATGCTGTTATCTTTATTGTATGTACACAGTGCACTGTGTTGTGACCTCGTGTTTCCAATTTCTTATTTAGCCTCTAAGAAATAGCTGCATCGCCTTCTGATCCTTTACAGGAACATAATGCATTTGGTAGATGGTTGTTGTAATATGAGCAATTGTAAAAGAACTCTGCAAAAGAGTAGGTGGTACATTATGAATATAAAATTTTTCCAAATGGCATAAATGGGTTTCATACCCAAGTGTATAGCATCCACAGTTACATTTAGGGAATAATCCTGGTTTGTGGTTCCAGGCTGTTTTTCTGTAATCAAACTTTATCTAGTAAGTCATTGGTGATGCTTGGGTGTTCTACACTGGTTAATGTGAAAATGTAATTTGGCATACTACTACGAGAAACCATTCATTTGTTTCTCTACCCCTGAAGTCATTTGTTTGGCTCCTGCTAGCTTAATTGTTCAAGTGTAACTTTTGCTGGAGGCTTGTATCTATAATGCCACAGTGAATTATTTAACATTTGAGGGAAGTACTGTTTTGGGAGCTTTTAAATTCACCTCTTAACTACTGGGATTTACATTGTTGGTGTTTTTCTCTCATAAACTTGACTTTGATGTCAGTTAATGGAACCTGAGTAAATTACCTAAGGGAACAAAAGTGAGTTAGGTGACCTCTTTTATTTGGCCTAAGGATATAACTGCTGGATATATCTTGTAGATGTGTCTGTGAACTTATCACATAATGGCCAAGAGAGGCAGAATTTAGGCTAAAATGTAATAACTGCATTTTGAAAACAGGTGAGTCACATTTATAAAAATGCACTGTAAACATCTACCATAACCTTTTTCAAACAAGACCATGGACTTTAGGTTTATTCCACCAACCCTGACTTTAAAAGTTGGTTACAAAGGTGATCAGGCAAAAAAAAGTATTACTAAATTTACAAGCATCCCTAGCCACAACTGGGAAAATGTTTATAACTTATTCTTTTTTTTTTTTTTTAAATATTTATTTATTTATTTATTTTTGGCTGTGTTGGGTCTTCGTTTCCGTGCGAGGGCTTTCTCTAGTTGTGGCAAGTGGGGGCCACGCTTCATCGCGGTGCGCGGGCCTCTCACTATCGCAGCCTCTCTTGTTATGGAGCACAAGCTCCAGACGCGCAGGCTCAGTAGTTGTGGCGCACGGGCTTAATTGCTCCGCGGCATGTGGGATCTTCCCAGACCAGGGCTCGAACCCGTGTCCCCTGCGTTGGCAGGCAGATTCTCAACCACTGCACCACCAGGGAAGCCCATAACTTATTCTTAATGATAGGATGTTTATATTTTGTGTACAAAAGATAGATCATGTAATATATAATACATAGCATAACAAAGTATAGACTTCTCTAGTGTTATATGATTATTACGTTTAAAGAAATGCAGGTGAATTTTGTGACTAATGGTTCAATTTTCTCAGTTGGTTTAGGAAGAACTGACTCAAATATTTCTCATCTAACTAGCAATTATAAACAGACCACAAATTTTCACTCTACCTTCATTCCCGGGAATTTCCTACCACCTCTTGTTAACTGTATTAGAAGCGATTAAAACGTTTGCCAAGCACATTTTCTTTTCTTTTCTTCCTGAGTATTCAGCTAGACTGCATTTCTCAGCCTTCCTTTGCAGTTGGCTGGGCCGTATGAACGAGATCTAGCCAATAAAATATAAGCATAAATGAAATTTACAATTTCCTGACCATAAAAATCTTATATTTGCAGTATACCTTAAGCAGGTGATTTTGGAAGTGACCAATTCAAGATGAAAGGTACCTGCACCCCTTGGAGGAGAGCCACCTGTCCATCAGGAATATCCATGTTGACTTGATGTGTGAGAGGAAAAATCTATTTGTTCAACCACTTAAACTTTAGGGTTTATCTGTTAATAACAGTGGCACCTTAATTAATATTTTGCTGTTTCTGTCACCCAGTTATCCCAGTGAATTTGGTAATCCTTGGTTACTCCCACTCTTTTATCTTCTGTGTCTAATAAACCAACAACTCACAAGTTTCTCCAGGTCTCTTTTTCTTTCAGTTAACTTTCCACTCTCCCATTACAGGTCTTTGTTACTTCATGTTTATTTATTTATTTTATTTTAAAAAAAATATTTATTTATTTATTTATTTTTGGCTGCGTTGGGTCTTCATTGCCACACACGGGCTTTCTCTAGTTGCGGCGAGCGGGGGCTACTCTTCATTGCAGTGTGCGGGCTTCCCATTACGGTGGCTTCTCCTGTTGCAGAGCACGGGCTCTAGGTGCGCAGGCTTCAGTAGTTGTGGCGCACAGGCTTAGTTGCTCCACGGCATGTGGGATCTTCCTGGACCAGGGCTCGAACCCATGTCCCCTGCATTGGCAGGCAGATTCTTAATTGCTGCACCACCAGGGAAGCTCTACTTCATGTTTAGATTTTAGCAATAGTTGTCTGTTGGGTCTCTGTGTCTGTTCATGTTTCTCCTTCAATTTTTTCCTATTGGGTCTTGTTAAATTGAACACCCTGCTTTGATCACTCATTAAACAAACTCTTATTAAGCAATTACTCTGTGGTGTTCCAGGCACTATGCTTAGTGCAGGAGATACAAGCTGAATACTGTATGGTATTTACCCTCTGTGACCTTATTATCATCAAGTTAGGGAACATACAAGTTTACAAACAACTGTAATATGATGCTATAGATACTGTAAGTAAAGTATAAACAATTCTTTGGAGCAATTAAATATGTTGGGAGAGGAAAGGAGAAAATTTCAGAAAAAGAGACCATTTGAACTTTACAAAATAGGGAATTTATAAGTGGGTTTTGAAGGTAACTAGGAGGTTGTCAGTTGGAGGAAAGCAGGTAGTCAAGGGGTTTGGTAAAAGGTGGTTGCGTTCTAGGCAAAGGAAGTAACGAACAGACTGACCAAAGACATGTGGTCTGGTACATAGTACGTAGCAGGACTCACAGAGTGCCAACACTGTAGTGGGCACTCAGTACATAATTGTTATATGAATGTATGAATTTACATAATAGAGACCAGGTTCATGTATATAGATGTTATGGATTGAATTGTGTCCCCCCTAAAATTCATATGTTGAAGTCCTAACCCCTCGTTCTCACAATGTGGCCTTATTTGGAGATAGGGTCTTTATTGATGTAATCAAGTTAAAATGAGGGTTATTAGAGTGGACCCTAATTTAGTGTCCTTATTTTAAAAAAGGGGAAATTTGGACACAAACATGCATATACCAGCAGCACACCCTGTGAACATGAAAATGGTTTTTTTCAAGCCAAGGAGAGGGATCTAGAACAAGTTCTTCCCTCATAGTGCTGGCAAACTAATGTATTACAGAATACTGATGAGGAGAGGGTGTAGAAAAGAAAGGTTGAAGTTGAATTGTGAAAGGCCTAAGGAATTAGAGCTATATCCTGGAGAAACAGTGGGGAGCCACCCAAGAGGCAGCAGAATAGACTTGGAATCTGGAAACAGACTATATCACCTATTAGCTGTGCCTCAGATTTCAGCTCTCACATTTCAGAGAATGGTTTTAAGAATTAAATGAGTGAATAGAGTAATGCATAGCATAGTAAGCATTCTCTAAGTGTTTATTCTTATTCATAGCTATTATAAAGGTCTTTAAGCAAAGGAGTCACATTAATATATCTGTGCTATAGAATGTAATTAGTTGAGAAGATAACCCAGAGAGTTGAGGTCCAAGAGGTAGAGAGAACCAGCCAAGGAGTTATTAAAGTAGTCTAGGTGATTGCTGAGAGCGAAAACAGAGACCTGGAGAGGTTAAGGAGTCTTTACCTAAAACAAGAGGTTAGCAGTTGGCCAAGCCAGACTCAGACACAGACTCATTAGGTCCTTTGATCTCATGCCATTTTCTACCAACATTTCCCAATTTGTGCTTCATCTGGGATGAAGGTTTTACTAGGTCGTCAGTGGGACGAAAGGTCCTGTGGTCAGATAAATTTGGGCATGCCAACAGATTGCTTCATTTCAGAAATCTGAAGAATTGTTAGGTATATGTGGCATGCATCACGAATCTTTAAGAAGAGATATTGTTTCCCAGTTATTTTACTATAAAACCCTGTAACCCTTTTAATCTTTGCCAATCTGACAGGGGGAAACTATGATTGTTTTTTTTTTTTGACTGTCAACAGTACATCTTGTAGAATGCTGCAAAAGAGTTTGGTAAATGTTATTTTATGTTAGGGTACCTAACTTTGAACCCTAATGGGGACTCTGTGAGGCAGAAATAACAGAGTTACCAACCAGAAAACTGAGACTCAAAAAGATGAAGTAACTTTCTGAGATCCTACATTAAGTGATCAAGTAGGGGAAGAAGTATATCATGTTGGTTATAAATTGCCTTAGTTTAAATCTATCACTTATTTGCTATGTGACCCCAGACAAGTTAGGTCACCTCTGTGTACCTCATAGGTTTGTTGAGTGGATTAAAGAAGGTAATATGAATAAAACACTTAGAACAGTGCCTTGTGTGGACTGCACTTAACAAGTGTTGTCTGTTATTGTTATTCCAGACCCCTGTCATGCTGCTTTATGTCCTTTATCAGATTTCTTACATGCTACCACCTTCTTCTTGCCCACCGTTCTCTGTCTCTGTTTGCTAGAGATAAATTGTGATAAGTAGAACATGCAAGAATGAAAAAGTATTAAATGAGTCAGGGGTAAAGTGATTGTTATTTTCGCCTTTTAGATGGTCTGTTGGCTTGGGTACATGTGGGTACTGGCGAATTTTAAAGCATGCCAAGTCTATTTGTAAAACAAGTACTTTTATCTTACTACTTATTTGGCTTCTGAGTGGCAGGTGAGCTGATGAATAGGAATAAAGTTACGGACTGATCTTTTTCTGTATTTATATGTAGTGCTGATAAAAGAAGACTCTATGCTCTATGTGCCATTAAACACAGTTCAGATGATCTGTTTTCTTCATATTAGCCCAGCATTCAGCATGTTCCTAGCACATGGATGACAGTCAATGACTATTTGGTTACAGCTGAATAATAATATCTATTATTATTGTTGTTATTATTATTTAATCTTGAAGCAAGGAAGTCCTTTCTAAAATGTTTCAACACTCTGGACCTATAAACAAAAAGATTAACACATTTGACTTCATTAAAAAAGAATTCTTCAATGGAAAAGAATTCCCATAAAGTCCAAAGATAAGTGCCAAAATTATAAAAATATTTGCAGCATACATGACAAGGGGCCGAGTTTTAATAAAAAAAATCAGTTGGAGATCTTATGAATCAGGAAGAAGATAGTACAACACAGACATGGACAGAAGACATGAACAGGCTATTCAGTGAAGAAAACTCATAGATGGTTAGTAAACAAAAGGGGGAAAAGGCTGGACCTCATCATACAGGGCAAATTTTTAAAAAACCATAGTTTCCCCCTGTCAGATTGTCAAAGATTAAAAAGTTTGATACTCAGCATTTCTTGGTGAGGAAGAGGCACTTGAATGTTTTGTTAGTGGGGATGTTAATAGGTATAGTTGCTTAGAGAACAATTTGGTAATAGCAGTAAATTTTATTTTAATCCAGCTACCCTTTGATTTAGCAAAACTGTGTACTGATGTATTAGCATAAGTGCTCAAAGATGTATGTATAAGAATGCTCTTTGCAGTATACTTTGCAAGAACAACAGCAACAAAGGAAACAACCAAAGTGTCCACCAAGAGGGCACACGTTATGTTGTTGATGCAGGGGAGTATCAATGGATCGTTTAAAAGAATTAAGGAGAATTGGTATGTGCTGATCTGGAAAGAGCTCAAGGAACATGTAAGAAAAGCAAGACTGAGAAACGTATTATAGTTTGATCCTCTTGGGGCTTGACTGAGTGGGCAGTGGATTTTTATTTGCATGAAAAATATCTCAAAGGAGACACAAAGAGCTGGTAATAGTGGTCACCTCTGGGGAGCGGCAGCTGTGGAGGGAAACGGGATGAAAGACTTTGTTCATTCTTTGTCCTCTTCAGTGGGCTGAATTATTTTTAATTTATACATGTTTATTTATGTACTTCTTAAAAATTAGTAAAAATTTTTGTTGAGTGTTGGTAGTTAGCTTAGAAATTCTATCCTACTATTAAAATGAGGGCCTTAGAGGACCTGAGCTGACTTAAACTTTTATCTTTTGCCCTCTTGGACAGGGTCAGATATCCTATGAAAATGCATAAACTCTAGATGTTTTTTAAATAAAGAAAGCAGGAGTGAAGCAAAATGCTATCTTTTGATTAACTTTCTTAGGTTTACCATCCATGTTAAAATGGGCACTATCAATTTCTTGGTAACTGTGCTAATTCTAACTCAGTGTATCATTCAGTTGATTAAGATTAAATTAATGACTAAGGTTAAACATGCTAAGGTGATTGTTGGGCTTAAAGGACTAATCAGAAAAAAGACATTATAAATATAACTAAGTTAATGTAGAAAACATCTTATAATCAAATTACTGACCTTAACATTACTTTCTCCTCTAAGTGAAAATTGGTCAGGCTTGGTGTGCTGTTAGAGGAAGTGGTGGTGGAGTACTCAGAGACCTATATAAGTTACAAAGACAAGTGGAGAATATAAAAGCTGTGAAAGAGGCAAGTCTTTTTTTTTTTTTAATCTTTAAATTTAGGGAATTGGACTAGGTCTTAGCTGCAAATTTATGGTTCATAATTTATCATTTTTAATGTGGTACTAATTAGCTTCTGATGACTTCTAATTATAGTAACAATAGGCTGTGACTATCAATCCTCACCTTCACACTGCATATTAGAATTTGTCTGGCACTTAAAAATGCCAAACAGAATTAACAAACCATATTTCCCTTGGTGATTGACCAAATCAGAAAACACCATAAGAAATGACACTTAAGTAGGAACGTGTTGATTATATTATTGATTTAGGGCCCAGTTTTATTAATGTGAAATAGTTAATATTGAAATAGATAGCATTTTAAAAGTTATGGTTATTATTATTTTTTAAGATGGCATGTGTAGGGGACTTCCCCAGTGGTCCAGTGATAAAGAATCCGCCTTCCAATGCAGGGGACGCGGGTTCGATCCCTGGTCCCACATGCTGCAGAGCAACTAAGCCTACACACCACATGAGCTCGCGCACCTCATCAGGAGAGCCCACGTGCTGCAGAGCCCACACTCTCTAGAGCCCGCACGCCACAACTAGAGAGAGAAAACCCACACACCACAACTAGAGAGAAGCCCAAGAGCTGCAATGAAGAGCCCATGCACTACAGTGAAAGAAAAGATGCTGCATGCCTCATCAAAGATCCCGCATGCTGCAACTAAGACCCAATGCAGCCAAAAAAAAAAAAAAAAAAAAAAAGATGGCACGTGTAAATGCATAGGAAGAAGTCTGGAAGAAACTTCACCCACCTGATGATACCTATGGTTGGAGGAAGTGGGGAGGGGGAATTGTTTGGAAATAGGTATAGGGGATAGTCAAAGGGAACTTTATTTGTAATATTTCTTTTTTTAAATAAAGAAAATCCAATTAAAATAAACTTGAAAATTAAAAGAAAGTTATATTTCATACTTATAAAGCAATAACAACCTATTTAAGAAATGTATCTTTTTGTACTACAAGAATCTCGAAAATGAGGAATTGACAGTGATTTAAAATGATTCTGCTCGTTTCCCTGGTGGCGCAGTGGTTAAGAATTTGCCTGCCAATGCAGGGGACACGGGTTCAAGCCCTGGTCTGGGAAGATCCCACATGATGCAGAGCGACTAAGCCTGTGAGCCACAACTACTGAGCCTGCGTTCTAGAGCCCACGGGCCACAACTGCTGAAGCCCACGTACCTAGAGCCCATGCTCTGCAACAAGAGAAGCCACTGCAATGAGAAGCCTGCGTACCACGACGAAGAGTCGCCCCCACTCATTGCAACTAGAGAAAGCCTGCGCGCAGCAACGAAGACCCAATGCAGCCAAAAGTTAATTAATTAATTAATTAATTTTTAAAAAAGCAACATGAAGACTTTTAAAAAAATAAATAAATAAAATAAAATGATTATGCTGAATAATTGAATTCAGAGTAGGCTATTGAAGATAATTTCCTAAAGATATCTCAGCTCCTTTTCAGAGAGATCCCAAGAGATGAAAGCATGTGCAGTTAGATTACATATTCCTATTGATTGTGTTCCATTTACAACAAGAAAAATAAACTCCAGGTACAAATCTAGCAATATTACTAATTCATTACAACCAGTACTTATTTTCTTCATTAACTTTTTATTGTTATTTTTCAACCTACACAGCATGCACAAATGCAGCAGTTATATGTTGAGTAAGAAAGGGGGAAGACTCTTTATGTTGCATGTACTGTACATCAGAAGTCTTTACTTCACCAGAGCTGTTGGAAAAACACAAAATAGGAACAGCCTCTTACAAAACAAGTATAATTCACCACAAAAAGTAGGTGGGCTCAGTTACTAATCTACTCAGCTGAGAGTTAATCGTATATAAATATCTTGGTACAGATTAGCCTGCCTGACTATATCACAACAAAAAAACAAGCTGCATAAATTGTTTTGTCAATAGTGAAAAAGTTTAAATCTTTTCCTTAAAGAAGGGCTATACGTTGACTAGTAAGAAGCCACAGTCAAAGGCATTGTCCAATGTCTAATTCTAAATTTTAAACTGTGCTTAATTCTTGACATTTACTGTAGTAAAATGTTAGTTCTATTAGAAGAATTGCAGTCTTTTAAAATGTTTAATGACAGAGTTTGCTTAATAGCTTCTTGACGTAATGTTATATCCTTTGAACCCAAACTCAAGGCACCCCGAGTGGTAAACAGTGTGATATAAAAGAGACTTGGGTAAAGGGCCAGAGATCTGAGTTCTTGTCTCAAATCTGTAACTGATTGGTTATTTGATCTTAAGCAAGTCACTAATCATGCTGTGTGATTACTCATCTATAAGGCAGATAGGGATAAAATGGACTTTAAGTCACAGAGCTTAACGAGCATATATCCAGCTAGGTTCGAGTAGCCTGTGGTCCAGTATAGCACATCCTGACCACCTCCTCTCTGCAAGGCACAGGGCTAAGCATTGAAGGAAATGCAAATTTTTTTTTTTTTTTTTTTTTTTTTTTTTGCTGTACGCGAGCCTCTCACTGCTGTGGCCTCTCCCGTTGCGGAGCACAGGCTCCGGACACACAGGCTCCGCGGCCATGGCTCGCGGGCCCAGCCGCTCCGCGGCATGTGGGATCCTCCGGGATTGGGGCACGAACCCGTGTCCCCTGCATCGGCAGGCGGACTCTCAACCACTGCGCCACCAGGGAGGCCCCGTGGAAATGCAAATATTAATAAGAAATAGTCTTTGACCTCCAATTTATGACACTATTGACACTGTTGATGCAATTTCATTTCTAGAACTCTGTTTTTGGAGCTTAATTTCTAGAGCTATAACCATATTCACTCTTGGGTCCACAGTCCACCCATGTCCTCTCACAGCCATTTGTTTGATTAAAGACAGTCCTTAATACCCTTCACCTAAGATGCTAGGAGAAACTGGCATCTACAGGTGGCTTAGTGCCCAAGGAGCTCCTTCTTCGCTATCCTCTTCTTCTTGCTCTTGGACTGGGTAGCTGGGTGGTAATGGTAATAGAGGCAAAGAGAGAAGATTCTCAGGTTGGTTATCTCTAACCCTGTAGTCACTGGCTTATTGAGTGTCCATTTTCTATTATTAAGATTGCCCTATTCCCTTCTATTCTGCTCAACTTTTTAAGTGGAATAAAATATCCTTAATTTTTCAATAGTATCCCAGTCCCTACAGGATTAAATCCGAATTCCTTAACAGCAGCAGTTAGTTCCTAGCAGCCCTAGAGTAGAAGTGATGGAGGTAAAAGCATGATTGTGATTTTTCTTTGCCCACCAAGAAAAAGATATGTGCAAAAGAATGGTTGTTGACCTAATAGAACCGTTTAGGCTCAATCAGGAAGGAAGGCTGAGGGAGTCCAAAATTAGGTAAAAAATAGTGATCAAGGATTGGAGGTCATGAAGATTCATATTTTAGGGGGAAAAGTAATAATTCAGTGAGAGAACTGAGAGGTTAGGAGGTCATAGATAGAAAGTAGGATATGTGAATTGAAGATTTCAGAAGTAGAACAGCTCTAAATGATAAGTTCCAGTTGTTCTGAGAGTGGGGTTGACAGCATTTGAATTGAGTAGATTGAGAAACTACAGGTGGGCAGTTCACGTGATTGAAGTCAACCAAGAGAACAGAACTAAGCAAAGTGCTGAGGACTCCAGTGAATGCAGGGTGACAGAGAAGAGAGTGGTGGAAAGTAGAGCAGCTGCAAAGGAGCAGTGGTCTCTCAAGACCGTGCAGAAACAAAGCACCAGTCCCACCTCTCAACTCTTCAGTGTGTGGCTTGTAGGAAGTTAAGTATATCCACTCACAAAGATACAGGGATACTGGTACCCCAGGAAAAGCTCTGGCTCAATTAGAGCCAGAACCTAGAGGGACTGTTCTGTGAATTTTTAGAACATTTAACACATTGTTTTGTAATGACTGATTTATGTATATGTTTCCCCACTAGATAGTACCTTCTAGAGGTCAGGGCCTATGTTTTAGCCATCTTCCAACTCAACACCTCTCCGACCACTGAGCCTTTTATTACATTTTGTACCTTTGAGGCACTTCTTATCTATTTTGTAGTAATTTGTATACCTATCTTATCACTCATTGACTCATTCATTCATTCATTCAACAAACATTTGTTGAGCCCCTGCTATGTGCAAAGCTATGATAAATATAGAAAAATAATCACTATAGCTAACACATATCGAATTTTCTATATGTCTGGTACTGTTTCCTGTGCTTTATAAATGTTAACTCATTTAATCCTTACAATATTGGTTAACAAAAAAATCACTTTTCTTGGGAAACAGGCTTAGAGAAATTTAATAACCTGATAAAGTTGGTAGTGTAAATAAATGGCAGAGTTGGAATTCAGACCCCATTTGACTATGGAATTCGTGCTCTTTCCATTACTGTAGACAGCCTCTGGATTAGAGTGCCCTAAATATACAGTTGCTCCTCAGGATCCACGTGGGTTGGTTCCGGAAGCCCCCGTGGATACCGAAATCCACTTTGATGCTCAAGTCCCTTATATACAATGGTATAGTACAATGAATACAGTCGGCTCTCTGCATCCACAGGTTTCCCATTTGCATATTTAGCCAGCTCCACGGTTGGTTGAATCCACGGATGCGAAACCCAAGGATATGGGGGCCAACTGTACTTTCTTTTTCATCTTGACATCCTCAAGACTGAGCGCCGATCTTTGTTTGGTGGTATTGAATTGCATAGTGCTTAGAAACCAGGTTATAGACTTTTTTCTTTGGCCTCTAAAGCCCAGGCACTGTGGTGGGCACTCAAGTGCTCCATGAATTATTGTTGATTTATTCAGACAAAATTTGCTTTTGTTTAGACGTTGAATGTGGATCATGGTGTTCTATACAGTTTAAAAATAAAAACATTTAGGTTTGTAGGCTATACCTCTTTTATTGCACATTTCCTTTACTCTTTTATCTATTGGGAATACAGATACCTGTATGTTTTCTTTGATACAGAAACCATTTTTTAAAATAGACCTGCCCCCAATAGATGTTCTGTCTAATGGGCTTCCCCTATAGACAAAAAACAAAGTGTACTTCATTTGTCATTAGTCCTGAAATGCTCAGTGCTATAAATTTTGGTATTAAAAACCATTACATTCATACTCATTGGAGACATGGTTTCAAGGAAGTACTTAGATAATTATGCACCTACAAGATTTGCTGCCATCCATGGGTAATTTACATTCTGCAGTAATATGGAGCTTCTATTACCCTACTATAATTACAATGAATAACTTACATATTCATTGCAAATAATGCTGTAACGGATTTTTAGAGTCTATGCATAAGAGAACCAACAAACTGAGACGCAAAACAAGTTTCCACCCCTTCTTTCCAAAGCTGTAGTTAATCACTTGAACCCTATCCAATATAGTAGAAAGCTGGCAGACTTTTCTTTGCAGCAGGCTATGTAAAAATGTTTATAATTTACAGCTTATTATGCCATGCAAACGACTCACTTCTCACTCAGTGAAGGAGAGTGAGAAAATACGGCTGCGAAATTACTTAACTCCCCTTTGTTAGTTGTTTTCTGGCAACAGCGGAAGGATACTTAGCACTTAAAATGCATCTCTGTATTTAATTTTATATCATTCACTTCAGAACTTTAGAAATAGGAATTTACTTTTTATCTCTTTTTGTAGAGGCCAGAGCAATTTTAATTTAACAGAAATAATAAGCTAAAAAATCAGTTGTCAGGGCTTCCCTGGTGGCACAGTGGTTGAGAGTCCACCTGCCGATGCAGGGGACGCGGGTTCGTGCCCTGGTCCAGGAGGATCCCACATGCCACGGAGCGGCTGGGCCCGTGAGCCGTGGCCGCTGAGCCTGTGCGTCTGGAGCCTGTGCTCCACAGCGGGAGAGGCCACAGCAGTGAGAGGCCCGCGTACCACAAAAAAAAAAAAAAAAAAAAAAATCAGTTGTCAGAGAATTTAAATGGAATAGTACTAAATTACTAGGGTTTAAGTCAATTTATGGCTTCAATTTTGCAAAAGCTGTTTGTTTGTTTGACACTCCTACAGTGTTTAATAGGCAACTTGTTATTTTTCAAAAGTACCTTATACAAATTTTGTTTCATCTATACCACTTTGGCTGACACACTTACAGTGTTTAATAGGCACCTTGTTATTTTTCAAAGGTACCTTATGCAAATTTTGTTTTATCTATACTGCTTTTTTGCTGGAAGTTAATCTTCCTCAGGAATACTTAGAAGGATAGGCAAGGTAACATGGACCTCTCTGTAATCCACCCATTTTAGGTTCTTCCTTAGCATTTTCTAATTTTATTGGTTCCACTCTTAGATTCATAAAGCCCCTCAAGTCAGGACCTTAGTTTTGATGGGGAAGTAGCCCCTCTGTGAAGGACTCGGGCTCACTTTGAGGTTCTGTACCTTATAGATGGGCCTTCGGTGAGGGAGCTTCCTAAGAGAAGTAAAAACACAAGGACTGGTAACTAAAAGCCTTTTTCCTTCTAATTCTTCGGCTCTTGATGGAGGAGGAGCTTTCTATTGCGTTTACACTTCCCTGGAGTTAAAAGAGAGGAAAAATTTATACTTAAATATTTAAAACATTTAAAGCAACATGTTTAATTGTTCCACTCTCCTCTATTTGTTTTAGAATTAATGTAGAAGCTGGGACATTGTCACAGGAGAATTTCTTTGCTTTCTAATTCAAACCTTTTTTTCTTTTTTAAATTAAACATTACAACAGCCTTAAAATCATCTCTGATCGTGACAAAGCGAAAAATTGAGTGTAAGGATTTATTCTGTCTTTTTGGCTTCTTCCTTTTGAGTAAACAGAGACCTGAGATGTGCCAGAGCCCAGCTGTCTGGGTGCGAGGATGGGGTGCCCAGCACTGCTCTCCACTGACCTCTTCTGGCCTCCTGTTAGATGTGTTGTTGAAGTGGACAGCCGCTCTCTCTTAGAATACCTAGGTGATAGGGGGTGGCCAAGGAAAAGTAGAGGGAAGTTAGCCAGCGTAGACTTTGTGATGATAACCTCTCAGCCTTTTCACCACTCAGGACTCCTTTTGCTGTTCTCCTGCCCTTCTGTAAAGGAGTCTGTTTACCAAACACACTTTATATGTAAAATAATGATTACTTGACTTTCCATTTTATCAGATACACTTGTAACTGGGTGCCTCATGACCAAGACGTAACCACTACTATCACGTCTTATTAATGAGTACAGAACTAGAGGAAGTTGATGTTTTTATTAATAGATGTTCCTTTATCCAGGGGTGAATGAATGGCTTTCCTTAGACATTTTGGAAAGGGGAAAATAACTCACTTCTCTGAAGAATTCTTTCTGTGAAGAATCCTTAAAGATCTAGGAAATCCAGACAGGGAACCACTGACTTAGAGTGTATTATCAAGCAATAAGTGCTCAAATATTTTTGCTATACAAGTGGTGATCTTTACTAATTTAGTGCCATTTTCAAATAGTAAAACGTGAACCCCTCTGTTACTGTTACAAATGATGAATCAGAAGCTTTTATTTGCACCCGTAGAATAGGAGTTGGAGATGTAACCCAAAGCCCTGATGGTTTCCAAAACAGAATTCCTTTCTTTCCTAAAACTGGGAGGTCACACAAGGTTTTAATCTATGTACTGTGTTTGGTTTGGTGATGCATAGTCATCAAACCTAAAACTCAAACATCTTAACATTTTGAGATAAAATAGCAGGTTTGCTACACACAGAAAAAGGCTCTGTTTCTGAGTGCTTCATTAAAGTCTATAATTCAGACTGTTATTGCTGTGCGTTCCCCCCTCCCTTGTATTTTGTGCCTTTCTTTCTCAATTTATCATACTTCATCTCTTGTTACACTCTTGTACTTCTCCTGTTTCCCCCACATCTACTGGTTGTGCTTTTTATCTGTTATTGAACATCATCTAGTAATGCCTAAACCATTTTAAACTCTAGAATAAGGCAGAGATGAGAGCAGATGAATAAATTACAGTCCTTAGAATGGTGGGAAGAAAAGACATTGACAAAACAGCCGCTCCAGCAGGGCCTCTGGATGCCCTCGTGAAGTGGGCCACCCATGCTCTTCTCTCTATGCACCTTCAACAGTCTCATTTTTGTTTTGTTCCTTGCAGCTCATAATTGCACATAGTAATGATGTGAACTTAGAGCAATAAATAATCAATATGAGTCCCCATTGCTTTTTCCTTTTCTATAGTTTAACAATATGACTTCTTATTGTTGTATTACAATTACCATCTCATGATGCTCTATACCTCTTGTGACTTCTGATGTTCTTTAGCTGGGGCTTTTCCTGACAGAAAAAAAATTGATCCAAGCAAATTCAAAGTCAGGAATGATGCTGCAACCATTTACACAAAGCTATATGTACATAATATGTACACAGTTATAGATGTCATCTTATGTATAGTTTTTAAAGATCTTTGGAATCTTTACTTATGTTTGTTCCATAGATGAATATCTTAGAAGGTCAAATACTACTGAATTAAAACACTATTTAGAAAGGGGGAATGACTGTACATAAGAATCTAAATCAGCATAGATATATAGGACCTAGTTTAGAAATATCACAATACTCAAAAAAGAGGATATCTGTTATACTCTGGAAGAAATGAAGTATTACTATCATGATGCCACAATCCATTCAGGAATTCATTATATCCTAGACTGTAGCTATGTATAGAGGCTGTATTAGGACATAATGGCATTTCTGTTAAAAAAAAAACAAATTTTTGTGGGTATCTGATTATACCTGAACTGTAGTGGGTACCATACCAAAAGAATTAAATAATTCTATTCTCTTCCCTCTAAAAGTTTGCTGTGTTTTACATGTATTTCGAGAGTAGACACACATATATTAGACTATAGTATATTATAGCTCATGCTTTTATCAGTTTAAGAGGAAAGACACAAGGATACTTCTCTCATTTGGGGGGGGTAAAGGACAATTAGAACAGCCAGTGAAATTCAACATTTGGTCATGGCAAGTTATTCAATTGGACTTAGAGTTAACATTAAATGGATGATACATTTATTCACTCTGAGATTTGATTAATCATACATGGACCTAACCAGGGAATGTTTTCCATAAGATACCTTTTTTTTTTTAAACATGATCATTTGAAATTCCTAGACTTTCCTTGCTGACTTTATTTCATAGAGTCCATCATTCCAATGTTGGGATATTTTCCTCTAATTTGGATCAGCTTTTAAAAGAGATTCCTTAAAACTGTATTTTCTGATTCTCTGAGGTAAGTGATCCCACTTCAGCACCCTCACTCTCCACTTCTCCACATTCTCACTGTATTTCTCCCCCTCGTTCTCCACTAAGTAGAATTATCCTTTTGGTCCCACTTTAGGTGTTACTTGCTTTGGGAACCCTTCCCTTACTCCAGCAAGATTTGGGCTCCCCTGGCCCCCTGCATGTGTTTACTTCTTTGATAGCAGTTGTTGCCTAGGATTGAAATCATTTCACTTCCTGTCTGAATCCTTCACTGAACTGTCCATGAGCTTCTTAAGGACACAGCTATAGTTTTCTGCCCCCATCTCCCCATTTTGGGACGAATTTTCAGAACCTGTCACATGGTTTGACATGTGGCAGGCACTAAATAAATGTTCATTAAATGAAAGCAAGAGATCTTTGAATATCCACTACAATTACAGTCTGTTAATAATAAAATATGGGAAAAGTATATTTGAAATATTATCCTTCTAACTATAATTAACTGTAATATTTTATTAACAACCAAGCAGGACTTTAGAAATCTCTTCAAAAGATCTCTTTGCTACAACTGTTTACCCTGTTAGTAATTCAGATGCTACTAATCACTTATCTGATGATTTAACAAAATCCATTAAGTAGCTATTTTTTAGTAGTATCTATTTTAGTTTTTGTTACCTACTCCAAGATTTGCTTTTTTTTTTTTTTTTTTTTTTTTTTGGCGGTACGCGGGCCTCTCACTGTTGTGGCCTCTCCCGTTGAGGAGCACAGGCTCCGGACGCGCAGGCTGAGCGACCATGGCTCACGGGCCCAGCCGCTCCGTGGCATGTGGGATCTTCCCGGACCGGGGCACGAACCCGTGTCCCCTGTATCAGCAGGCGGACTCTCAACCACTGCGCCACCAGGGAAGCTCCAAGATTTGCTTTTATGACCAGATCTTTCCAGCTATAATAGTTTTATCCAAATTTCCAATTTATTAAATATTAATAAATGTGGGTTTGCCACAAAGATGAGAACCTAGGTTATCTTTCTAAGAAAATAAATACTTTATAGCAATAAGTGAATTTATTACCAAATTATGCACAAAGGCAGTGTAAAAAAATGTTTAAAATAAGTTGATCGGTGAACAAAGCATTTCAAAGTATAGGTTGGTGCTTCTTCATTAATTTTAGTTTTGTGACTTTTGTCAGTTGATGTCACAACCTTAGTATTATTTTTTAAATAGATTTTTTTTAAGGGATACTTAATTAAGTAATGTGGTGTTTGCTTATTTCAGTCTGTCTTTGTTCCTGTCAAAGCTGTGCTGGCAGGGCATTGCTTTTCTTTTCCCTTTTGTTAATATTCTGTGTTAGATAATGGTTTTGCAAATAATAGATTCCAAGGACCTTTGATCCACCATTACTGTAAAATAGAATGCAACTTAATTTTTTTCTGAGCATAATGGTTTTAACCTTGTATACTAATTTGACTGTGCTTGTGGGGGCAGATCCTTAAATGAGACACAAATGAAGGAAAAATTGCTAATGCTGCCACTGTATATCTAATGAGCACCGTGTAATAAACCATAACCTCTTCGACATTTCTCTGGAAAGCGGTGTGATTATTTTGGATGGCTAGCCCTTTGTGGATGGCTCATTACCATCTGGCATAATATGTATTGATAGAGACTGTAATTGTCAACTCCTATTTGACATGCTGCTTCTAATAAATATGGCTTACATCGCTGGAACCCACTAATGGTTATATGGGAAACTGTAATTAAAGAAAAAAATTGTATATATTTTAGGTTAAAAACATTGTATGTATATATATAAAATATCTCTATAGAGGATTGTCTGCTCTCCTCTGCCCCCCAACCCCCCTTTGCAGCTTCTTGTCTTAGAGTATTTGAAGCTTCCCCTGAGGATTGGTGCTCTTTTTTTAATACAGGACCAACATGTGACAGGTCCCGTGTGTGTGTCTCTGTGTGTGTGTGTGTGTGTGTGTGAGAGAGAGAGAGAGAGAGAGAGATTTTCCTCCACACTTGAAAAAGACATCTCCATTGACAAAGAAGTGACAATATGAAAGCTCCTAGGTATGTATAAGCTCTGTAAGACTGTAGTTTATACTTCTGGGTTCAGCTCATGAAGTTAATGCTTTATAGCCAGGCAGTCTGATATTATTCACCTTTCCCATGGTTTTCTTTATTTTTTCCTAACTTTATTCTCATTTTGTTATAAGAAATTTATATTCTTTGATAGAAAAAGAGATACCTGAGAAGCCAAATTACTATGAAGTTATGAATCTCAAGGATATTAAAAACCCACAGAACAACTTACAGAATATTTAAGCTTGGGAAAAAAATGTAAATTAAAGATTAGAGGGCTTCCCTGGTGGCGCAGTTGTTGAGAGTCCGCCTGCCGATGCAGGGGACACTGGTTCGTGCCCTGGTCCGGGAGGATCCCACATGCCGCGGAGCGGCTGGGCCCGTGAGCCATGGCCGCTGAGCCTGCGCGTCCGGAGCCTGTGCTCCGCAACGGGAGAGGCCACAACAGTGAGAGGCCCATGTACCGCCAAAAAAAATAAAATAAAATAAAAATTAAAAAAAAAAAAAAGATTAGAATTGGGCCTGCCTCATGTTATAAAACAAATGTAGGCCTAGTCAGTTTATGTCTGAAAATGTAAAATTGGAGTTCTAAAGAATAATATTTTTGTTACCCATTGTATAATTGTAATATGCTCTGAACTTCAGACAAGGAAATGTACTCTTGATTTATATCCTATAGCTCATGGTCTTTATGAAATGGAATCCTCAGCCTATAACACATGAAATCAGAGCATGAACAAATGTTTATATTTCCTGGAGTAGGCCCAAAAAATCATGTGAAAACTTAGGCAGTTCTCAGGTTTCTTCTTAGCAATGTGAAGTTTGATATCATAATTTTCAAGCTAAGAAGATGGAGGCCCATTTTCACCATTCTGGTGAAGAGAAGTCGGTGTTTGAGAGAGCATGGCTCTGTATTCGTCCACCCATGGTTTTGAATTGTGATTCTGTCCATTTATCTAGGCAAATTTCTTGATCTTTCTGAGCCCCAGTGTACTCATGTATAAAAATAGGAACAATACTACCTACCTAGCACAGCTGTTATAACGATCATTTGGAAAAACATATGAAGCACTTAATGTAGTACTCTTGGTACCTAGTAGGTACTCAGTAAACATTATACTTCTTTTTGCCCTTTTATTCTCCCTCCTTCCTTCCACCCCTCACAGATGACGTTTCTAATCTGGTGCATTCTCTACTTTCTCAAGGAGTCCTGCCCATGAAACATGGAATTTTAATTTTGTTAGCTTATAATAGCTAATCCTTGTTAGTAGCCAGGCCCTGTTCTAATGTTCTTACATGTATTAACTCACTGAATCCTCACAGCAACCTAAGAGATTATTATCATCCCCTTTTAACAGACAGAAAAGACTGAAGTACAGAGGTGAAGCAGCTTGCCCAGAGTGATAGTGATGGGGCCAGGATTTGAACTCAGGCAGTCTAACTCCAGAGCCCAGACTCTTAAACTCAGCTACACTACCTCTGCAGTTTACCCTTTCTTATGTCACAAAAGGAAAGAGCAGGTTCTGGTAAGGTTCTAGAGAGGCCTGGTCTGCTTTTCTTTGTAAGGCTGAATTATCCTTAAAGGACAAAGCCAACGTAGCTGTCAGGGGTAGGCTGGGTATTTCTGGGGAGGATAGATGGTAAACTATGTGGAGAAAGAAGCAGCTATGCTATAGGATGCCAAGGAAAGGGGGAACTGAGTGACGTCTATTCTTGTACTAGACCTGCTAGCAAATACCAAATATTTGCAGTGCCCTGTATACTGTGCTGTTTCCTCAGCATGGAATGCCATTCCTACTTCTTTTCATCTGACTAACTCTTACCTATTCCTTAAGACACAGCTTAGCTCTCATCTTCTCCAGAAAACCTTCCCTGATCCCCAGGCTAAGCTAAGTATCCCTTTTCTGGGCTCCCATAGCACACTGTGCATAAGACTATAGAAATACTAGTGGTGATAGCAGTAATAGCTACCATGCACTGGGTACAGACCATGTGCCAGGCATGGTGTTGAAAGCACTTTACACATGTGATCTCATTCATGTCTCACAACAGTCTTAAAGGGTCAGTAGTGATAGATGAGGACAGTAAAGGTTGGGGGCATTAAATAATTTAGCCAAGATCATACAGCCGTAAGTGGCAGATCTGGGATTTAAACCAGGTCTTTCTTACTCCAAACTCATATTCTTTTTTTTTTTTTTTTCTTTTTGCGGTACGCGGGCCTCTCACTGTTGTGGCCTCTCTCCCGTTGCGGAGCACAGGCTCCGGACGTGCAGGCTCAGCGGCCATGGCTCACCAGCCTAGCCACTCCGCGGCATGTGGGATCCTCCCGGACCGGGGCACAAACCCACGTCCCCTGCATCAGCAGGCGCACTGTCAACCACTGCGCCACTAGGGAAGCCCTAAACTCATATTCTTAATAACTTCAGTGTACTTACCATGCTTTGTTGACATTATCTGCTTTTGTCTTTCACATAATCAGATTACAAACCCTTCAAGGAATGTACTGTGTTTTACTCATTTTTTTTACCCTAGATCCTATCGAAATTGTGCTTTAGAGAAGAAAGAAATGGAATATTTAAACATGCTTATTTTTTTTCTCAATGAATTTGAATTTTAAATGTGTTTTGTAATGAGCAAAGTTTAATGTAATTTTCTTTTGACTTTAATATATTATCAATCAGTAAAAACCATATACAGATATTGCTGGGTAGGTTACTCTAGATCTTGCTTTAGGATTTAAATCAAATATTATATGAATAAATGTTCATAATTGATAATTTAACATGATAAATATCCAACAAAAGGTAGTACCATAAAATTACTCAAGATATGCCATTAATAATATGATTCGAATAACTATAAAGTGTTTGTAGAAATACAGAGAAATCGAACTGCGGGTATTAGCAGGGATTCAGAATGACAGCCACTTACCTTTAGCCCCCTGAGGAACAACCCAGCATCCTACCCTTTTCTCTCTGTGGGCACCAAAACTTCGCCAGCAATCCCCTCTCAAGCCCCTCTCTCGGGACTCCTGGCTTAGTCCTTTCCTATGGAGAAGGGCAAGGCCTTTACAGCAGAAGGCAGTTCAATTAGGTACTATCTAAAGTATTGCCTAAACCTAAGACCCAGTGAGGCTGAACTGTGGGTACATTTTTATCTTTCAAGAGGGCTTGCTAAAAGGGCAAGCCAGGGTGTTCTCTGTATCACCTCCCCTGATAAAGTCTTCACTGCATTCTTCTCTTTAGAATGAGATTGAAGACAAAGGGCTAAGTTAGTTTATTCATTTCTCTGCTTTCAATCTGAGTTAATTCTGTCAGTTCACTTTGATTAATATGTAGGCCTCTGTTTTAGACCAGAAGCTGGGCACTTGTGTCCAGATGAAAGTATGCTGGTGAAATTAGGTAGTATAATGACTTGACATTCTGATAATTAATTGGCAGTGAATATTTTACTGCAGTTTCTAAGACCCAACTGTTAATTCACATTTCTTTGGTTTAAGTAACCTTACTTAAGCAAAATATAAATAAGAAGCATGTTAATTTTCTTTTGTCTCTGGGTGAAAATGACTTTTGGGCAAATAGTAGCAATTCCATTATTTCGTTCTCCTTAATTTATCCAAGCCATTTGGTACTATGGCCAGAGGATAAAGGATGTTCCTGGACTTTTCTCCTCCTTACTTGTATTGTTCTTATTTCTTTTCCTCTCAGGCCCTGTCTGAGAGGAGACCCCCAAGCCTTTGTCCTAAACCTACGCTCCACCCATATTCCCGTTTCTGTCTGCTGGCTGCAGCCATTCTCAAACCATTCCATGGCAGCTGTCGACTTTGTTCATTGTCTGGCAGGGGCAGTGAGCCCTGTTGGGACCAGCAGCAGCAGTAGCATCAGCAAGCAGACTGGAGAGCCGCCCCCGCCCTCCCACACACGCACCCCCAGCAGCGCTGTGGCAGCCACGCATGGCATGGCAGGTGTGAGCAGCAGCATCCTTGCTCTCACTGATCAAGAAAAGTCCAGCTCTCCTGTTACCTCTTCCATGGAGCCTTCCCATGACTCCCCCACATCCTCAGTGATCATCGCTGTGTATCCCTACTGCAGTTACGGACTGTGGCATTCATTTTACATTTACTATATGCTATATAGTTTCCTTGTTAAATTTTTTTGTGTCACTGTGATCTATACCCAACTAAACTGTGAGCCCTCAGGGCAGAGACCATGTCTCAAACAACTTTAAGAGAAAGAATACATATACACTCATACTTCGATACATACTCAGGGATAGAACAAGAACACTTATAATTTCTATTTCTGGGGTCTGACGCATAGTGGGTATTCTATTAATAATTTTATTGAGAATAGTGATCATCACATAACCCAGGTTAACAGTTTTCTCAATTTTCACCTGTTCTGACTCATTTAAGTTACAAATAATCAAAGTATTTTGCTTTTAAAGTTTTTTTTCCCCATGAATTAACTCAGGAGTGAGCTATTTCATGTGGTTGTGAAATACATATATTAAGGTTAACATATTTTAGTTTACTGTAATGGGACTATATATAAGCTGAATTGAGTGAGTGTGTATTAAATGACTCTTTCTCCTTTCTTATTACATTCTACTGATCTTTGACTTCCAAATTAGCTTGTGAACCATTTGGTATCATCAACTATCAGCAAGGTTTTTAATAAGGGAAGTTGGTGACTTAGATTTTTTTTTTTTTTTTTTTGCGGTACGCGGGCCTCTCACTGTTGTGGCCTCTCCCATTGCGGAGCACAGGCTCCGGACGCGCAGGCTCAATGGCCATGGCTCATGGGCCCAGCCGCTCCGCGGCACGCGGGATCTTCCCAGACCAGGGCACGAACCCATGTCCCCTGCATCGGCAGGCGGACTCTCAACCACTGTGCCACCAGGGAAGCCCGTGACTTAGATATTTTAAGTTTATCTTTTTCCTTACAACCTTCTTATTTTTTAAACTTACAAACACATTTATAAGAAGAGTCATCAGTATTTTTTAAGTGATTACTGTAGGCTTAGATTACTCTTTAAGTGATTGGACTTGATTGGAGGAACGTCTAAAAATGCAGAGTGGTGAAAGGAAGCTGCTTTCCTTTAAGAAAATCATACTGTGGACATAAGAATTAACTAGACCAGAGCATGGGGAAGATAATAATGGTAGCAGAGTACCAAGATGATTAAATGTGGAAATGTATAAAGACATGAAAGGCAAGATAAAGCCCACAAGAAACGGAAAAAATCAGATTACTTGGATAGTTAGGCATTGCAGAGTTTGCTCAGAATAAGCACAATAATATAGGCAGCCACACTCTCAACTGCTTGCTTACTGAAAAGTTTTATAGAGTAGAAGTGCTTGTCTATGAGTTGGAAATATATTAGATGAGCTTCAAGGTCTCCATTTAATTCTTTTTTTATTTTTGGCCATGCCAAGCGGTTTGCGGGATCTTAGTTCCCTGACCAGGGGTCGAACCTGGGCCCATGGCAATGAAAGTGCGGAGTCCTAACTACTGGACTGCCAGGAAATTCCCTCCATTTAATTCTTTAAGTCCAGACTTTTTAAGATGCTACCTTGTATTTCAGTTGAAAACATGAATAAAATGTTTCCTGATTGGGATATATAGTTTTATCCCTTTGCAAAGTTAATGTATTTTCTGGGGTGAACAGGGGGCATGTTCAGATGTCTGTTTCTGGTTTTGTTGTTTTTGTTTTTGTTTTTTGTCCCTGCCAGGCTTTAAGCTCCTTGGGAACAGTACTCCAGCATGTTTACAGGGTAAAGGCAGCGCCAAGCACAACGCCTGGCACATCACAGCTCAGAATATACAAGACTGGCAGAGCCATGTGCACATTTGGCCATTCTTTGAAAGTACATTTTATTAGTTGTTTGTTTAAAAAGTATGTTCTTAAAATGTGCGCATATTTAAATAAGCATATCACTTGCCTTTCCAGAAGTAGAGGTGAGCGCTATGGATCCAGAAGGCCAGGATGAGAAGTCATGGTTACACACAGGGAAAGAGAACGATCACTGGGGTGCAACCAAAAGTAACGTGGTCTTAGAAGTCTCTATAAAAACCAGATACTTATGCTCAGAACTATTTGGGGTTTGAAGCCAACATTTGCAAACTTAACATATTTCGTAAAGCTACTATATTTTCTGATGTGATCGGGAGCTATTTTCAAATATATCTATTTCTGTTTATTATGCAGAAAAAGAAAAATTTCACAAATTGGATTATGAAATTCATCTCTGTGATCCTCTTTGATTATTTAATACCATGTAATCAAATTAATTGATTTTTAAGATTGCTTGTCAAATACAAGTTCAATTTTTTAAAATTTCTGTATATTGAATATCTGCATACCATATACATATCTGAAAGACCACTAATAAGTTATAATTTCTGGAACATATACATTCCAGCAAAATAAAAGAATGATTATTCTGTGACACCTGATTTTGTCACTAAACAGAAATTTTTTGAGAAACTTCCATCTAGAAAACTTACACTTAAATTATTTTATCTGCTCCTTGGGGTAGCATTATATATAGAAAAGATTAGAAGATAAGGGTTGTACTCCTAGATACAATGGATGACTACCTGTATGGCCTTGAATAAAGTACTTAGAATTTCTGGACCTAGATTTCTACCTCTGTAACTGAGGCAGCAGAATTGGATGATGGGCATCCAAGGTCCTCATTATAATTCTTTTCTGAAAAAAGTCCTAAATTTGGTGTTTGGCTTTCAAAGGTCTAAGAACCATGTCAAGCCCCTTCCCACGATAGTATAGGTTTCTGGAACCATGTTTTAGCCTACTCTGTATTCCTCGTGCCTGCGTAGTACCTCTCAGGTAACAAGTACTTACTAAATGTCTCTTGAATGAATAAATAGAGCTAGAGAACTAGTCCCACTTTGTAAAAATGGGAAAAAAGAAATAAGACATTCATTATCTGTCTACCCGTTTAAGCAATCAGTGTAATTAGGAAAAAGCCTTGTCTGTTACCCAGCCAATAGTTAGTATTCCATAAATCTTTATTGCTTGCTCAATGAATGAAGTTTACTTCCTCCTTACAAAAGTCATATGAAATACCTGTTGTTTGGCCCATTTTCAAACAAGAGGAAAACGAGATTTGGGAGGGATGAAATAACTTGTTAAGGTTTTGCAGCTCATAGGAAATGAAGCCAGGATTTAAAACCAGAGCTTTCTGATAACAAAAGTCACTATTTAGATAAACTTAATTCATCATAAAGTATAAATGACTCATAATTACTCCCAAAGGTTCTGATGTGAGGAGGCAAGATTAGAATAGGAAGACACATACTTCCAAGTGTTGTGGGAAGATAGGAACACAGAAATCAGGCTTACCACCTTTCTGGAGTTGTACCTGGCCCAACCATTGAGATTACTTGCAATTCTTAGCAGTTTTCTTTTCAAGTAGGTGAGGTATCAATATGAAAAAAGTATTTTCTTTGCTCATAAAACACACTTAATGAGTATAGAAGAAAAAACACAGAATGGGAGTTAGGGCATCTGGATTTTAGTTCTAATATCTACAACCCATGGGACCTTAAGTAATTCAGTAGACCTTTTCAATCTACTGATTCCTCATCTGTAATGTAGATGTGTTAGTCTCGATCAGTGAATTTTTTAAAAGATTCATAGAAGAACTTCAAGGGCTGGACAGGGGTAGGGAGTGGGGATTGAACTAGAGAGATAGGAAAGGATTGCCCATCACCAAGGGAGGCATCCAGAAGTCCAGGGGACTCTGTGGTCTATACCAAGCCCAAGATGCCCCTGTAAGAATGCCTGTGGTACTGTAATGGATGACTCCCTGTCACCACAGGTTCAGGTCTTGCTGCTCTGTAGGTGCCTCACTCCTGACATGTACTAACGAGATAATTGGGATATAAAGTTTCCTCTCAAGCTTTATTTTAATGGAAAGGCGAATTGATTTAAAAGCAGTAATAGTTAATGTTTATTGAGCCCTTACTATGTGATGTTATTGTTCTAAGAAGTATACATACAGTCATCTGACGCCCACAACACTGACGTGTGCTTTTGTTATCCCCATTTTACAGATGAAAAGACTAGGCACTGAGAGTGGTTGAGCAAATTGTTCAAGATCGCACAGCTAATAAATGGCAGAGCTGAGATATGGATCTAGGGTCTGGCTACAGAATCTGCACTCTTAAGCTCTTTGCCATAAGGTGTCTCTAAACACATGCTAAAAGAGAATTTGAAGATAAGATTTAAAGAAAACCTTAAATACATAAGAGTATATGTGGTATATGCAGAAATGACTGCATACTGCTTGAATACTGCATGATGCTTGAATATCTGAAGATCATAAATGCTGCTTTGGAGCATTGCCTTTTGCAATTCCCAGATAACCCTGAATTTCAGATTCCCTGAAGAAAGAATCTGAGTGCCCTTGATTAGGCCAGGTGCTCAGCTCTAGGTCACTCAGCCAGGGTAGGGGAGACTGAGGCCACATAGAAGAGACATGATGGCTATTACCCACGTTATGATCTCAGTAGGGGATGAGGAGGCAGCATTTCCAGAGAAAAAGGAATCATTATCAGGGTGATCACCCAAAAGGTGATCACCACAATAATCAATTGGCTAAGTCTGGGCTGACTTCAGGATATAGCTTAGAATTGTTTTTCTTCCCTGAGTCTGACATGAAGCTTATGTCCTTGTCATTTCAGAGACTCATGGAGAAATTATGGACTGCCACAAACCAGATGATTTTTCTTTTTATTTTGAAAGTAGAATAGCCCATTTAGCAATATCTAACACAATTTCACTTCTTAGGGGATTTATCCTACAGAAATACTTCCACATTATGCACATAGATATATGTATGAGGATGTTCACTGAAATATTGTTTATAATATGAGAAAATAGGAAATGACCTAAATATTTATTAATGGGGTCTGGAGAACATTATGGTATATCCATAAATATCTATCATTAAAAAGAATTAAGTAGTCCCATATGTAATGACAAGAAAATTCTACAAACTACCTTAAGTGAATAAAGCAAGTTACAGTACAATATATATACAGTGTGAACTCATTTTTATAGGAAAATGTATGGCATTTGCTCTGTTTATAAATGCATTGCATTTGCTGTATGTTTATAAACATGTTAAAAACATATAGCAGGGGCTTCCCTGGTGGCGCAGTGGTTGAGAGTCCGCCTGCCGATGCAGGGGACGTGGGTTCGTGCCCCGGTCCGGGAAGATCCCACATGCCGCGGAGCGGCTGGTCCCGTGAGCCATGGCCGCTGAGCTTGCGCATCCGGAGCCTGTGCTCCACAACGGGAGAGGCCACAACAGTGAGAGGCCCTCGTACAGCAAAAAAAAAAAAAAAACATATAGCAAAAGTCTGAAAGAAAATATGCTAAACTGTAAGGGAGAGAACTTCTGGGGAAGAAAGTAAGATGGAGGGATAATGAACCTGGTAGGACCCCACAGGAATATAATTTTAAATTTGCTAGTAACCATACTAAAAATGTAAAAGAAAATGTGTTTAATTAATGTTAACAATATATTTTATTTAAACTAACATAGCTAAAATATTATCATTTTAACATCTTCAATATAAAGCACTTATTATTGAGATTGTTAAAAAAATTTTTACTGTCTTTAGTGCTTAAGGACATCCCAGTTCAGACCAGCGATGTTTTAAGTGCTTAATAGCTGCATGTGGTTAGCATCTATCACACTGAACAGCTTATCTCAATATACTTTTGTATTGTTTTGATTTTTTTACAGTAAGAGTATTTTCTCATCTGACTTGTATGTTTTATTTTTGTAAGTAGACCATTTAATGGCTGTGATGTTTTAAAGGTGAGTTTTAATCCTACCTTTTAATCTTCCTGGTCCACTTTTCTTTTCTTTTTTTTTTTTTTTTGCTGTACACGGGCCTCTCACTGTTGTGGCCTCTCCAGTTGCGGAGCACAGACTCCGGACGCGCAGGCTCAGCGGCCATGGCTCACAGGCCCAGCCGCTCCGTGGCATGTGGAATCTTCCCGGACCGGGGCACGAACCCGTGTCCCCTGCATCGGCAGGCGGACTCTCAACCACTGCGCCACCAGGGAAGCCCAGGAGCACTTCTCTATGAAAAAGAAATTTGGATGGCATGCTTGTTTCACTTGAAATCAATAGTCATGGATTTTCATTCCAGTGAACACACATTAAGTCCATATTGGAATTAAATAAAGTAGTACAATTTGAAAAAACAAATGGAGATAGCTTTTTTATCACATCTAAACTGTGATTCACAGAGTTTTTCATGACTTCTTATGTATGTATTACTCCTTTCCTTGCAGCTTTCCTGTGGCAGCCTTTTGAACATTTCTGTTGTTTCTTTGGATGTAAACAGAAACACACTAAAGGAGAAATGTGAAACTTAAAGGTTGCCTGGGGTGTGGGGTGTGATTATAAAGTAATATGGTTTGTTTGTTTATTTATTTGTGAATAAACAAACTATACATTTGTCTTTCAAAGTAATTTGCTTGAAAGCTGTATATGGATACCATTTTCTGCATATGTCCTTTGAGACACCTTATAGTCAGTTTTTTAAAAACAAGCATTACTTTCAGATACCTAATAGATCTGTCATTTATATTTGGCTTTGAAGAACATGTATATCATGTGGACATTTCACTCTTTGTCACAGATTGTAATATTTTTTCAGTAAAAGTATGTTGACATTTCCATTTTATAATTGTTGCTCTTTATAATTAATTTCATTTACAATTTTAAATACTTGAAAAATTAAAACAAAAATCAAGACAAATAGCCTAAAATAAGAATGACTCTAAGTGAGCATAAGGTTTATTTTTTAGGGTGATGCAAATGTTCTAAAATTAGGTTGTAGTGATGGTTGTACAACTCTGTAAATACGAAAATTCAGTGAATTGTACGGTTAAAAATAGGTGAATTTTATGATATATAAATTATATCTCAATAAAACTGTTTTTTAAATGAAGATAAAGTAGCCTTCAGTGAACTATAGTCTGAAAATAATTTTATGCATGGTAACAAGAGTATTTTGTAGGATCTAATTGTTTAAAGTGGTATTTAGAAATGCCATTTGATTTTTAAATATTCCTTTCATTTAATGTTCAGATTGTATGTCTTTCCCTCTCTTGGGTAGTATTTCCTGTAGAGGCTCTCTGGCATTTTTTTCCTCTGTGGAAATCTATTTCTTCATCTGTAAAATAGGGTTAATAACTAAACTTGGTGAAGATTAAATGAGATTCTATTTTTTAAAAATCATAATATCTGGGATGTAGTAGGTTATGAATTGTGCACACTGAGTACCTGTCCATGGTTGTTATTGTCTGTAGTTTAAACATGTAGGAGAACCACTCTACTTTTATTCACAAAATATTTGGGGGAACATTTAGGATCTGTGGCTCTAGATTCCTAGGTTGATTACATAGCAAGTGTAAGCAATCGAATTTAAAGCATATCACTTTATAGCCTATACCCTGACACCCTTTTTTCATAGGAAACAAATCTTTGCCCCTTTATGCTCACCTTACCTTCACATTTCCTAGCCTTAGACACATTTCTTGGTCTAAACGAAGCCTGCCCAAGTTGCCTTTACAGACATCATTGCCTCCTGTTATTCAGTTGGAGAGGTCTTTGCAGAATGACATTTCCATCCCACAGTGCTTCCTGTGCCCCATTTAACATGCAGCCTTTGCATTTCTCCTAACCCCTACTTGCTTTCAAAAGAAAACTCAAACCCCAGCCTCTCATGAACAATTCAGAACTCACAAAGCCCTGCCAATAGGTATTGGGCCCGGCACTAAAGTTCAGTAATGATTCTGATTCCCCGTATTTTTAAACAATCTCCAAGATTCACAGGTAAAAATCTGCTTGTCTTCTTCGTTTGCCATCACACATTCTTCCTTTCGTCCCTCCTAAAACCAAACTATGCATGGCAACTCCAATTCACCAAATATTTTTAGCTTTCTCCTATTCTAACTTAGCTCCCAAGCATTTACTGGTGTATTATCTGGGTTTCACTGGACCGTCGTTTCTCCCAGTCTGGTTGAGCCTGTAGCAGATTTCATAGCTAAATGATGAACCTTCGAAGAAAGAGGTTTGTAATGAAAATGGAAACACCAGCATGCTCTTTGTAATCACTTCTTTAATCCTCCACCTGCCGTAATGTAGAGACGGCTCATAATTATCGGAGCAGAGAACCAAACTCCTGTACTGCAGCAGAAAGAATGAGCACGGTGGGAGGGCAAGTGACAGAATCTACACTCCAGTGGGGAGGGGAACCGGTATTTTGGAAACTTTGGCACAGAATCAGATGTATTTGTGTAACCTTTTCATGTAGAACTGTGCTACAGTCAGAGAGGGGGTTTTCCTTTTCTTCATTAAAAGCTTATTAAATGAAGAAATAGGACAGTCGTTTTGCTTCGGTAGGTGGGGGTCAGAGAGGCGGGTCTGATCTCCTCAGGATATTAATGTCTGCCTTCAACTGGGGGAAATGAGCCGTCACTTGAGTTAGAGGCAGCTTTACATGCTCATCACTAGGGATTCCCATATGTCCAGGGAGCTGTAACAGTAAAAAATGTCAGAGCTCAGTGGTAGAGTGCAGGGGGCTCTCATTGGAATTCATGTCAGGAAGCTCAGCTCCGTCTGCCCAGAGCAAATCTGTTTAATGTTGATCAGCTGTCCATCCGATAAACTGAACTGATAGGGGCATTCCCTCCAAGGCTGCCCTGACAGTGACAGCCACAGCGCCCAGGTGTCTTATTAGGCTTTTCTGGTAAGTCTCAAGTATTTTTAACCCCCTTTGTGATACCCAAACCAAAAAGTACTTTTAGAGACCTAGATAAGGAGGCCTAGCAAGGTTTGCCCTTTGCTTCTCTGGCAGAAAACAGCCCAGCTTAAACTGTTTGCAGAAACCACATACTTAGTTAGCTACCTCTCCGCATAACAAGCATCTAGTTAACCAGCAGGATAATTATGTGTTGACAGTGTCAAGTAGTGTCTAGTTATTCAGAATAATGTTTCTTAAAATGTTATTAGGGACTTCCCTGGTGATGTGGTGGTTAAGAATCCACCTGCCAATGCAGGGGACAGTAGTTGCAGCACACAGGCTCAGTAGTCGTGGCGCATGGGCTTAGGTGCAGCATGTAGCATCTTCCTGGACCAGGGATCGAACCAGTGTCCCCTGCATTGATTGGCAGGCAGATTTGTTTTTTAAACATCTTTATTGGAGTATAATTGCTTTACAATGGTGTGTTAGTTTCTGCTTTATAACAAAGTGAATCAGCTATACATATACATATATCTCCATATCTCCTCCCTCTTGCTTCTCCCTCCCCCCTCCCTATCCCACCCCTGCACATGGTCACAAAGCACTGAACTGATCTCGCTATGCTATGCGGCTGCTTCCCACTAGCTATCTATTTTACATTTGGTAGTGTATATATGTCCATGCCACTCTCTCACTTCGTCCCAGCTTACCCTTCCCCCTCCCCATGTCATCAAGTCCATTCTCTATGTCTGCGTCTTTATTCCTGTCCTGCCCCTAGGTTCTTCAGAACCATTTTTTTTTCAGATTCCATATATATGTGTTAGCATATGGTATTTACTTTTCTCTTTCTGACTTAACTTCACTCTGTGTAACAGACTCTAGGTCCATCCACCTCACTACAAAAAACTCAATTTCGTTTCTTTTTATGACTGAGTAATATTCCACTGTATATATGTGCCATATTTTCTTTAACCATTCATCTGTCGATGGACACTTAGGTTGCTTCCGTGTCCTGGCTATTGTAAATAGAGCTGCAATGAACATTGTGGTACATGACTCTTTTGAATTATGTTTTTCTCAGGGTATATGCCCAGGAGTGGGATTGCTGTGTCATATGGTAGTTCTATTTTTAGTTTTCTAAGGAACCTGCATACTGTTCTCCATAGTGGCTGTGTCGATTTACATTCCCACCAACAGTGCAAGAGGGTTCCCTTTTCTCCACACCCTCTCCAGCATTTATTGTTTGTAGATTTTTTGATGATGGCCATTCTGACTGGAGTGAGGTGATACCTCATTGTAGTGTTGATTTGCATTTCTCTAATGATCAGTGATGTTGAACATCCTTTCATGTGTTTCTTGGCCATCTGTATGTCTTCTTTGGAGAAATGTCTATTTAGGTCTTCTGCCCATTTTTGGATTAGGTTGTTTGTTTTTTTGATATTGAGCTGCATGAGCTGCTAATAAATTTGGGAGATTAATCCTCTGTCAGTTGCTTCATTTGCAAATATTTTCTCCCATTCTGAGGTTTGTCTTTTCGTCTTATTTATGGTTTCCTTTGCAGGGCAAAAGCTTTTAAGTTTCATTAGGTCCCATTTGTTTATTTTTGTTTTTATTTCCATTTCTCTAGGAGGTGGGTCAAAAAGGATCTTGCTGTGAAGTATGTCACGGAGTGTTCTGCCTATGTTTTCCTCTAAGAGTTTTATAGTGTCTGGCCTTACATTTAGGTCTCTAATCCATTTTGAGTTTATTTTTGTGTATGGCATTAGGGTATGTTCTAATTTCATTTTTTTACATGTCGCTGTCCAGTTTTCCCAGCACCACTTATTGAAGAGGCTGTCTTTTCTCCATTGTATATTCTTGCCTCCTTTATCAAAAATAAGGTGACCATATGTGCATGGGTTTATCTCTGGGCTTTCTATCCTGTTCCATTGATCTATATTTCTGTTTTTTTGCCAGTATCATACTGTCTGGATTACTGTAGCTTTGTAGAATAGTCTGAAGTCAGGGAACCTGATTCCTCCAGCTCCGTTTTTCTTTCTCAAGATTGCTTTGGCTATTTGGGGTCTTTTGTGTTTCCATACAAATTGTGAAATTTTTTGTTCTAGTTCTGTGAAAAAGGCCATTGGCAGTTTGATAGGGATTGCATTGAATCTGTAGATTGCTTTGGGTAGTAGAGTCATTTTCACAATGTTGATTCTTCCAGTCCAAGAACATGGTATATCTCTCCACATGTTTGTATCATCTTTAATTTCCTTCATCAGTGTCTTATAGTTTTCTGCATACAGGTCTTTTTTCTCCTTAGGTAGGTTTATTCCCAGGTATTTTATTCTTTTTGTTGCAGTGGTAAATGAGAGTGTTTCCTTAATTTCACTTTCAGATTCTTCATCATTAATGTATAGGAATGCAAGAGATGTCTGTGCATTAATTTTGTATCCTGCTACTTTACCAAATTCATTGATTAGCTATAGTAGTTTTCTGGTGGCATCTTTAGGATTCTCTATGTATAGTATCATGTCATCTGCAAACAGTGACAGCTTTACTTCTTCTTTTCTTATTTGGATTCCTTTTATTTCTTTTCTTCTCTGATTCCTGTGGCTAAAACTTCCAAAACTATGTTGAATAATAGTGGTGAGAGTGGACAACCTTGTCTTGTTCCTGATCTTAGAGGAAATAGTTTCAGTTTTTCACCATTGAGAATGATGTTGGCTGTGGGTTTGTCGTATATGGCCTTTATTATGTTGAGATAAGTTCCCTCTATGCCTACTTTTTGGAGGGTTTTTATCATAAATGGGTGTTGAGTTTTGTCGAAAGCTTTTTCTGCATCTATTGAGATGATAACATGGTTTTTCTCCTTGAATTTGTTAATATGGTGTATCACATTGATTGATTTGCGAATACTGAGGAATCCTTACACTGCTGGGATAAACCCCACTTGATCATGGTGTATGGTCCTTTTAATGTGCTGTTGGATTCTGTTTTGCTAGTATTTTGTTGAGGACTTTTGCATCTATGTTCATCAGTGATATTGGCCTGTAGTTTTCTTTCTTTGTGGCATCCTTCTCTGGTTTTGGTATCACGGTGATGGTGGCCTCATAGAATGAGTTTGGGAGTGTTCCTCCCTCTGCTATATTTTGGAAGAGTTTGAGAAGGATAGGTGTCAGCTCTTCTCTAAATCTTTGATAGAATTCGCCTGTGAAGCCATCTGGTCCTGGGCTTTTGTTTGTTGGAAGATTGTTAATCACAGTCTCAATTTCAGTGCTTGTGATTGGTCTGTTTATATTTTCTATTTCTTCCTGGTTCAGTCTCAGAAGGTTGTGCTTTTCTAAGAATTTGTCCATTTCTTCCAGGTTGTCCATTTTATTGGCATAGAGTTGCTTGTAGTAATCTCTCATGATCCTTTGTATTTCTGCAGTGTCAGTTGTTCCTTCTTTTTCATTTCAAATTCTATTGAGTCTTCTCCCTTTTTTTCTTGATGAGTCTGGCTAATGGTTTATCAATTTTGTTTATCTTCTCAAAGAACCAGGTTTTAGTTTAATTGATCTTTGCTATCGTTTCCTTCATTTCTTTTTCATTTATTTCTGACCTGATCTTTATGATTTCTTTCCTTCTGCTAACTTTGGGGGTTTTTTTGTTCTTCTTTCTCTAATTGCTTTAGGTGCAAGGTTAGGTTGTTTATTCGAGAGGTTTCCTGTTTCTTGAGGTGGGATTGTATTGCTATAAACTTCTGTCTTAGAACTGCTTTTGCTGCATCCGATAGGTTTTGTGTCGTCATGTTTTCATTGTCATTTGTTTCTATGTATTTTTTTATTTCCTCTTTGATTTCTTCAGTGATCTCTTGGTTATTAAGTGGTGTATTGTTTCGCATCCATGTGTTTGTATTTTTTACAGATTTTTTTCCTGTAATTGATATCTAGTCTCATAGCATTGTGGTCAGAAAAGATACTTGATACAGTTTCAATTTTCTTAAACTTACCAAGGATTGATTTGTGACCGAAGATATGATCTTGGAGAATGTTCCATGAGCATTTGAGAAGAAAGTGTATTCTGTTGTTTTTGGATGGAATGTCCTATAAATATCAATTAAGCCCATCTTGTTTAATGTGTCATTTAAAGCTTGTGTTTCCTTGTTTATTTTCATTTGGGATAATCAGTCCATTGGTGAAAGTGGGGTGTTAAAGTCCCCTACTATGATTGTGTTAATGTCATTTTCCCCTTTTATGGCTGTTAGCATTTGCCTTATGTATTGAGGTGCTCCTATGTTGGGTGCATATATATTTACAATTGTTATATCTTCTTCTTGGATTGATCCCTTGATCATTATGTAGTGTCCTGCTTTGTCTCTTATAATAGTCTTTATTTTAAAGTCTATTTTGTCTGATATGAGAATTGCTACTCCAGCTTTCTTTTGATTTCCATTTGCATGGAATATCTTTTTCCATCCCCTCACTTTCTGTCTGTATGTGTCCCTAAGTCTGAAGTGGGTCTCTTGTAGATAGCATATATACGGGTCTTGTTTTTGCATACATTCAACCAGTCTGTGTCTTTTGGTGGGAGCATTTAATCCTCTTACATTTAAGGTAATTATCAATATGTATGTTCCTATTACCATTTTCTTAATTGTTTGGGTTTGTTTTTGTAGGTCTTTTCCTTCTCTTGTGTTTCCTGCCTAGAGAACTTCCTTTAGCCTTTGTTGTAAAGCTGCTTTGGTGGTGCTGAATCCTCTTAGCTTTTGCTTGTGTGTAAAGATTTTAATTTCTCTGTTGAATCTGAATGAGATCCTTGCTGGGTAGAGTAATCTTGGTTGTAGGTTTTTCACTTTCATCACTTTAAATATGTCTTGCCACTCCCTTCTGGCTTGCAGAGTTTCTGCTGAAAGATCAGCTGTTAACCTTATGGGGATTCTTTTGTATGTTATTTGTTGTTTTTCCCTTGCTGATTTTAATATTTTTTTGTATTTAATTTTTGATAGTTTGATTAATATGTGTCTTGGCGTGTTTCTCCTCTTCATTTGCTTGGTCTGGTGGGTTTTTACCTTGCTCCTTCATCTGCTGTGTGTTTCTCTGTCTTCTCATTTTGCTTACCTTACTGTGTTTGGGGTCTCATTTTTGCAGGCTGCAGGTACGTAGTTCCTGTTGTTTTTGGTGTCTGCCCCCAGTAGGTAAGGTTGGTTCAGTGGGTTGTGTAGGCTTCCTGGTGGAGGGGACTAGTGCCTGTGTTCTGGGGTATGAGGCTGGATCTTGTCTTGCTGGCGGGCAGGACCGCATCTGTTGGTATTTTGGGGTGTCTGTGACCTTATTATGATTTTAGGCAGCCTCTCTGCTAATGGTTGGGGTTCTGTTCCTGTCTTGCTAGTTGCTTGGCATAAGGTGTCCAGCACTGTAGCTTGCTGGTCATTGAGTGGAGCTGGGTCTCAGTGTTGAGATGGAGATCTGTCCGAGAGCTTTCGCCATTTGATATTATGTGGAGCTGGGAGGTGTCTGGTGGACCAATGTCCTGAACTCGGCTCTCCCACCTCAGAGGCACAGGCCTGACCCCCGACCAGAGTGCCAAGACCCTGTCAGCCACATGGCTCAGAAGAAAAGGGAGGAAAAAATAAAATAAAGTTTTAAGAAATAAAGTTATTAAAATAATAAATTAATAAAGTTTAAAAATTATTAAAAATTTTAAAAAGTAAAAAAAAAAGAAGAAAGAAAGAAGAGAGCACCCAAACCAAAAAACAAATCCACCAATGATAACAAGTGCTAAGACTATACTAAAAAAAAAAAACGGAGAGACAGAACCCTAGGACAGATAGTAAAAGCAAAGCTATACAGACAGAATCACACAAAGAAGCATACACATACACACTCACAAAAAGAGAAAATGGAAAAATATATGTATATATCTATATATATCTATATATATAAATATATATAGATATATAGATATATCTATATATATAAAAAAGGAAGAGAGCAACCAAATCAATAAACAAATCTACCAATGATAATAAATTCTAAATACTAAACTAAGAATAAACATAAAACCAGAAACCAGTCAGTCGCATACAGCAAACCCCAAGTCTACAGTTGATCCCAAAGTCTACCGCCTCAATTTTGGGATGATTTGTTGTCTATTCAGGTATTCCACAGATGCAGCATACATCAGGTTGATTGTGGAGATTTAATCCGCTGCTCCTGAGGCTGCTGGGAGAGATTTCCCTTTCTCTTCTTTGTTCCCTCAGCTCCTGGGGTTCAGCTTCGGATTGCCCCCGCCTCTGTGTGTAGGTCTCCCGAGGGCGTTTATTCATGGCCCAGACAGGACGGGGTTAAAGTAGCAGGTGATTAGGGGGCTCTGGCTCACTCGGGCGGCGGGAGGGAGGGCTACAGAATGCGTGGTGAGCCTGCAGCGGCAGAGGCCAGGATGATGTTGCAGCAGCCCAAGGCACTCCATGTGTTCTCCAGGGGAAGTTGTCCCTGGATCACGGGACCCTGTCAGTGGCAGGCTGCACAGGCTCCCGGGAGGGGAGGTGTGGATAGTGACCTGTGCTTGCACACAGGCTTCTTGGTGGCTGAGCAGCAGCCTTAGCGTCTCATGCCCGTCTCTGGGGTCCGCGCTGATAGTCGCGGCTCACGCCTGTCTCTGGGGCTCGTTTAGGCGGTGCTCTGAATCCCCTCTCCTCGCGCACCCAGAAACAATGGTCTCTTGACTCTTAGGCACGTCCAGACTTTTTCCGGGCTCCCTCTGGCTAGCTGTGGCACACTAGCCCCCTTCAAGCTGTGTTCGCGCAGCCAAACCCAGTCCTCTCCCTGCGCTCCGACCTCCGAAGCCCGAGCCTCAGCTCCCAGCCCCTGCCTTCCCCGGTGGGTGAGCAGTCAAGCCTCTCGGGCTGGTGAGTGCTGGTCGGCACCGATCCTCTGTGCGGAGATCTCTCCGCTTTGCCCTCTGCACCCCTGTTGCTGCGCTGTCCTCTGTGGCTCTGAAGCTTCCCCCCCGCCACCCCCCATAACCAGCAGTGAAGGGGCTTCCTAGTGTGTGGAAGTTTTTCCTCCTTCACAACTTCCTCCCTGAGGTGCAGGCCCCGTCCCTATTCTTTTGTCTGTTTTTTCTTTCTTCTTTTGCCCTACTCAGGTACATGGAGAGTTCCTTGCCTTTTGGGATGTGTGAGGTGTTCTGCCATCGATTAGTAGGTGTTCTGCACAAGTTGTTCCACATGTAGATGTATTTCTGATGTATTTGTAGGGAGGAAGGTGATATCCATGTCTTACTCCTCCTCCATCTTGAAGGTCTCCCCAGCAGGCACATTCTTAATCACTGTGCCACTAGGGAAGTCCCACAAATATTGGGTTTTTTTGGCTAATTTCTTGTAATAACTATTGTGATTCCTTGCTGAGTCCCAACATCCTCTGCTTTCTCAAGTATGAATACCACCACTGAAGGCAGCTCAGCTCTCTGTAGATTGGTTGGCAGGTATGGAGGGAACTAATTACAGAATCCATCAATACTGAACTGTCGAGACTTCCCTGTTTTTTTTGTCTTTTCTTCCCCCTCACTTCCAGACCATGTGTTTTCATGGCATGGCAAGATTCTAATATTGCTTGGATATCTAATCTCTTTGAATGAGACCAGATGCAAAGACTTCTTGCTTTCTGCCTCTTTTCTATATATTCTAACTTAGAATGTCAGGTGAGCTTTCCTAAAAGAGATGCAGAGCCCTCAGTCCTTTTGAGTGATTGCTTAGTGTGTGTGGTCAGAGCTGGAAGTAAGACCTGGGCAATGTTTCAGCCCTTGAATCTGTGACTTGATCTCTATTTGGAAGTTACCATTACTGCAACCTACAGCTTTGAGATTTTGGGTTCAGTCACTGTTTTTAAAATCAGAATTCTCATTTTCAAATGAAGGAATGAAGCAGGATTAGTTTTGAATGCTGTGGTCGTGGCAAACCTAAAATTCAAAGATATCAGTGTGAGTAAGTGACAAAATAGGAGAATCACTACGTTTCTGTAATTTTTACAATGAACTGAATAAATGTCTTAGGACTTTGGGCCTAGCTTACTTATTAAAAAGTAATATTTGACACTTAAAGTTATCACCATGAAAGTTTCTTTCACCTGGCATTAAAAGCATATACTTTTCCTTTTTATTATTGCTATCTTAGTATTTTTGATATTTTGGTATTTTTGAAGTGTATTTTAGGAACTCTATTGCTCATATCAACTTTCCCCTCTACTTTCTCCATTCTTTGCCCTTATGGAGCTTTCTTTCTATGGGACCCTGGAGAGAGAAGCAAAACACAGATGAAATAACTAGTGTGTCAGATGACAATAAGTGCTATGGAGGGGAAAAAAAAGCAGGAAGTAGAGATATAGAGTGCTGGCAGGAATGAGAAGGTTGCTGTTGTAAGTGGAGTAGTCAGAGAAGGCCCTGCTGATCAGGTGCACTTTGAAGGGACCTGAAGGAAGCAAGTAACTAAACCTTGCAAATATATAGGGGCAGATTAGTCCAGACAGAGGAAGGGACAAAGGCCCTGTGGTAGGAACAGGCTTGGCTTGTTCAGGGAACACCAAGGAAGCTTAAGTAGCTGGAGGAGAGTGAGCAAGGAGGAAGAGAGTAGCAAATGAAGTCAGAGAGTTAAGGGGTTAGAGGAGCAGGGGCAGATTGTGTTGGGCCTTGGAATCCATTGTTGGAACTTTGGCTTTTACCCTGAGTGAGATGGGGAGCCATTGGAGGGTTTTGAACAAAGGAGCAAAGTGGTGGACTTCATCGTTTCTTCATCTTCCTGCTTGCCTCATTTCTAATCTTTTCATTTTTGCAAAGCTAATGGACTAAAAATATTATCTCATTATTATTATAATACTCCTTTTCCAAATTATTACTTAAGCGTCATTTTATATGGTTTTGACCATTTGTATTTCTTTTGGAATTACCTCTTCATTTCCTTTCCCATTTTGCTCTTGCGCTGTTTATCTTTTTCTTATTAATTTCTTGTCCAGCTTGGACAAACACCACAGGTATTTTGAATATAATCTTCTGTCTATTGTATGTGTTGCAAATATATTATTTCAAATCTGTTATTTCAAATCAGCCTATATTTTATTATATAAACATTTTTTTAAATTTCACTCAATTTTATCCATTATTTTCTTTATGACTTCATGACTTCCCATTATATTTTGCAAGGATTTCTCAGCCCAGGGTCCTAAGAATGTTTTCCTAAAGTTATAGTTTCGTTTTTCACATTTATATATTTGATCCAGCTAAATATATTTTTATCCTCGGAGTACAGTAGGTATCTAACTTCATTATTTTTTTCCCTTAATCGATAGCCAGTTGCCCCAACAGTTTTTGTAAGAATATTCCATTTTTTCCCTAACAATTTGAAATGTTATCTTTACCATAAATAATTAATTTTCCAAATATATTTGCATCTCTTTCTGGAGTTCATTCCACTAATCTATTAGTTTGTTCTTGTGATATTACTATTCTTTTAGAAATTGCAATAGCTTCATAATAAGTTTTAAAATCTAGAATGACAGGCCTCTTCCAAAATCTTCTTTGTAATTTTCAAATTTATTCTTCCCACATGAACATAAAAGTCAATTTTCCAACTTAAAAAAAAAAAAACCTTTTAGGGCTCAAATAAAATGATTTTAAATAAATGACTCTTGCCTACCATTTTAATACTTTCAGAAACACCCGGAATTTTGTATATTTTGTGTTTTGGATTTTAGAATCAGAGAACCCTGGGCTTCAACTCCAGCTATGCAGTTTACCAGCTAGACTTGAGCAAGTTACTTAGCCTGCCCACCCAGCTTCCTTCTGTACAATAGAGATAATGCTTGCCTCAGAGAGCTGCTGTGAGTTTTACATTATTTTATTTATTAATCTGTTAATTGAATTATTATTATGCTTGCAAAATTATATAAACTTGCTCGGCATACAGTAACTAATTGGCTTAAAGTAATTAATTTAGTAAGTGGGAGCCATTTCTGCTATTAGGCATTTTAAAAAATAGGATATTTGAAGTATTTTCAGATGAAATGACATGATGTCTGACATTTGCTTCAAAATAATCTGGAAGGAAGAAAATCTGGAAGGAGAGTGAAAGGTGTATCTAAAGCAAGATTAGGGTCCACAGAGGTTCTTTATGCTATATTTTCTACTTTTGTTATGTTTGAAAATTCCCAAAATAAAAAGTTTTTTCAAGAAATGCATCTTTAAAAATGAAAGCAAAGAAGGAAGGAGGGGAAAAAAAGAAAAAATAGAATAAGAAAGAGAAAGAAGACTGTATTATCTTTTATCTCCTTTGCCTGTGTGGTGAAACACTATTGACTCTTCTATTATTTTTAACACCAACTTAAACATGTAAAACATTTTAAGAGATTTCAAGTTAATATTAGGAACAATTTCTGATAATTAAAACTGTTCATCAGCAGACCTGGCTCCTGTGTAATTTGTTATTACTCATCCCTGGAAGGGGCTAATTGAGCTTAATTGACCTATGAGTCACTTCCAACTCTGATTCTATAAATCTGACTTTTTAGTTTATATCATTCCTTACCTTTTGAAACTCAGAGTGATAGCTGTCCCCTCTACCTTTATAAAATTGATAGCTAAGTAAAGAGCTATTCGTTTAACGTATAGGCAGGCTAGAGAAATGGGATAGTATCATTTACAGTGTTGTGAGGGAGAGAGAGAGCAGGAAGAAATACGGCTAACGAAATAATTACAGGGGCTTCCCTGGTGGCACAGTGGTTGAGAATCTGCCTGCCAGTGCAGGGGACTCGGGTTCGAGCGCTGGTCTGGGAAGATCACACATGCCACGGAGCAACTAGGCCCGTGAGCCACAACTACTGAGCCTGCGCATCTGGAGCCTGTGCTCCGCAACGAGAGGCTGCGACAGCGAGAGACATGCGCACTGTGATGAAGAGTGGCCCCCGCTCGCCGCAACTAGAGAAAGCCCTCGCACAGAAACGAAGACCCAACACAGCCAAAAAATTAATTAATTAATTTTTTAAAAGGAAATAATTACAACATAGTACAACAAATGACTGAGCTACGTTCGAAGGCTTTCAAGTGCAGGAGTTAACTTTGGGGAAGTGAGAGAAGACTTCAGAGAAGTGATGCATGGGCTAATTCTTAAAAATTGTTTAAACAAAAATTTATCATTCACCCTATAGCAGCAAAAGTATGGCACATCTATACAGTGGACCTCTGAAGAGATGTTAAAGAGAACTAGGCGATCCTTTGTTTGTAAGTAATGTGGAACTATCTCCAAGAGATAATATTAGGTGAATAAAACCAGAGTGCAGAAATATGAACGTAAAATGTCTTCTTTACCATTTTTGTTGTATAGCTGTTTGTTTGTTTGTTTGTTTTGTTTTGTTTTTTTGCCTGCATTGGATCTTCGTTGCTCCACGCAGGCTTTCTCCATTTGTGGCGAGCGGGGGCTACTCTTCGTTGCAGTGCACGGGCTTCTCATTGTGGTGGCTTCTCTTATTGCAGAGCACGGGCTCTAGGCGTGTGGGCTTCAGTAGTTGTGGCACGCAGGCTTCAGTAGTCGTGGCTCGCGGGCTCTAGAGCACAGGCTCAGTAGTTGTGGCGCACAGGCTTAATTGCTCCACGGCATGTGGTATCTTCCCAGACCAGGGCTCGAACCCGTGTCCCCTGCATTGGCAGGCGGGTTCCTAACCACTGCACCACCAGGGAAGCCCCTGTGATATAGTTTTTATTGACCGTATCTTTTAGGGGTTTGACTTCAGCAAACAGTAGCTTAAAGGAATGCAGTGTTTATTTGTCTCAGATAACAAGAAGTCTAGAGATGGGCATGTCAGAGCTGGTGCAGCCCTAAGAAGTCATCAGGGGTCCAGGCTTCTCATTTCTTCCTGCTCTACCATCCTTAGGTTGGGGGCCCTCTTAGGATCCTTAAAGTTTCTATTGTGCCCCCAGGCAGCTGGGCCATAACCAAACAGGAGGAAGGGGTAAGCTCAAAATGCCAAAGGCATGCCATCTGAATCTGTTCCCTTATATCAGAAACTCAGTAGATTTCTCAGAAACTCCACCTAGTGGACCTCCGCTTACATTCATTGGCCAGACTGTGCTACACAATCCCCTCTAGCCTCAAGGGATTTTGAGGAGGTGAGTATTTTTAAATGAGTACATTGTCTCTCCAGCTATAACGACAGGTATGTTAGTAGTGAGGAAGGAGAGAGTGAAGAGGTAACTAGCAAGGTCTGCCATCTTATTTCTAAAGCTTAGGATGCTAAAAAAATTGGAGAATGGTTGGAAGAATATGGATCAAAGCAGGTTAAGTTGTTTAACATATAACTGAAAGAAAGTAATTTGGTGAAAATTCGTGTAAAAACATTGATTAATCCTCGGGGTTACATTCAATGTAGTAATTACTTCCTTACTCTGATTACTTAACATAAGCAGTATTCATTTGTGACTCTTTTCCAATCAAGATTTAGCATGAAAAATACCCAAGTACTAAAATATATGTACATAAGATTGCATGAAGATTTTTATATAAGATAATTTTAAAAATCCAGTACATTGAAATTTTACTAGATTGCTTTGGGTGGCTAAAACAGGAATAAGAAAAGGAAAAGGAAAAATTCCCAGATACTTTCATATTGTCACTGCTTCTCTGCTGTATGCTAAATTAACTCTTGTGTAATGTGGCCTGAAGTTGTTTATTTAATGGTAAAATCTTAGAAGTTGAGAGCATCATACTAGATAGTGGAATTGCAGGACAGATTTCAAGATGACCAACCAGGTCATTTCTATTTCTTGTAGAAAAGTAGGTACCAATAATAGCAATAATTTTGTCTCTTTTTAACTATTAACTACCAGTCTAAGTAATTTTTTTTAATCCCCGAATCTTAGAATTTTAGAGCTGAATCTTAAATTTTAGGACTGAAATCCCTGAACCTTAGAACTGGAAGAGACTGTTTCTCCAGTTTCCCTCCTTTCAGTGTTCAGAAGACCAAGGGCCTGAGAGTTTAAGGGATTTGCCCACGACCTGTCTGTTATAGGCAGAGGTAGAACTGTTATCCAGATTCCTGATTGAGTTAAATCACTTGATTTGATTCTAACCAAATGATTTGGAAACAGCTTGATTACTTTCCCTAGCTACTATGAACAAAAAGAGTCAAGTCTAATCATAATATACTTTCTCCTAGAAATATTCTCTTCTGTAGTGCTTAGAACTAAGGATGAAAATTGGACAAGTTTGTGGTGGGCATATACCAATCTTGGTAACATTGGTGACTTTGGCCCCCTACCACCATTTATTATTCATTAGGTAAATAAACATTTTAAATTGTCATTGGTCACTATGACAAGGTGGCTCTGAGTTCCAGCTTTGTCCTTTAAAAACTGAATGCTCCGACCAGGTCTTTAACCTCCCGAACCTGCTGTAATTAGAATCACAAGTAGATAATATAAGTGAAAGTTCTTTGCGAATGGTGGGTACTGTACATATTATGGTTTTTCACTTTTATTATTACCACTGTTTTTGTTGTTTCTGGCCATGTGGCATTTAAAGATTGCCATTTGTTTAATGAATGCAGTTTTATGATTATAGATGTCTTTATTAAAAGCTCCCAATCTTTCATTTTCATCCTTAGGGTAATTCAAAACACCTACAACTTCTGCTTCCCTGGTTATTACTTTCTTTCATAAGCTGAACTGCATGAGAGACTTATCCAGTGCTTAACCCTTCTTGAGTTTTATGCTTGCTCATAATCTCATTGTGCGATTTTTGTGAAATGTAGCAGCGAACTTTTTTGTAAACTAGAATACATTTGCAGGGTACTAATAAAATATATTTTTATTCCTTTCTTTTAGTCACTCTTTTAAAGGATAGTTTTAAATTTTAGCTCCCTTTTTAAAAGTGTTTTCTGTCAACTTCTCAGTAGTCTTATAAGGCTCCATCCTTGGTGATTTTCTTTGGGATGTAGTGAGGTTTTAATCTAAACCATGAATTTACTCTTTTCAGAAGCTGTTTAACTCACTGGTTCATCTTCTCCTACACCCACAATTTGTAGTCAGATACAGTATGTACACGGGGTCATTTTTACATATTCTTTTACTTTTTTTGGGTTTTTTTTTTTTTTTTTGAAGCAAGGGGAGTAAATCAGAAACGTAATTTTTCTTTTGTATATGCCAAGTATTTTGGCTCCTTTATTTTATTGCATCTTTATGTAATTACTGTACTATAGTTGTTAAATGAGTACTACATTTTTTTGAGAGAAGAGTCTCTTATATTTATTATTTGATTGTTTTATATTTGTCTCCTTGTCTAAGGCTGTTATTCTAGGTCAAATGCTTAAATCTGACCTTTAGGTCAAACCCTTTTGATACTTGGGCCTTTGTTACAGCTTCCTCCACTGATCTCTCTACTTTCACTACCTACTTTTTAATATTTAAGTATATTTTCTATCTTTCAAGTTACCACAGACAAAAGTTTTGCAAGTTGTTTCCCTACCTTATAACACCATATGTTTTTGCTCAATCCCCCAATAACAGTTTCCTCACTGCCTTTCCAGATTCTACTAAGACTTTGCCATTTCTTCAGCCTTTACCTCTAGCCCCAAACATTCAGACTCAAAGCCATTGACACATATTTTAGGCTTTTGTTGCAACAGCACCCACTCCTAGATATACCAGTTTCTGTATCAAATAGCTATTGCTTCATAGCAAACTATCCTAAGATTTAGTGACTTGAAACAGCCATTTTATTTCTTACATTCTGGGGTCACTCGTGTGACTGCACTGGACAAGCCTTAATGCATAAACACTTAGAAGGCTTTACTTATGTCACATTTGCTAATGTCTTTTTGGCCAAAGTAAGTCACATGGTGAAGCCCAAAGTTAGGATGGAGGGGACTACACAGGAGCGTGGAGACAAAGAGGCATGATTCACATGGGGCCATTTGTAACAGATTTCAATGGATTTCTAGCTCTGTATTACTGTGTGCCTTTGGGCAAGTCATTAAACTGTGTACAACAATTTTCTCACCTATAAAAAGAGTTTAGTAATACCTATCATAGGGTGGTTATGAAGTTTAAATTTTTTAGTAATTGTTGATTTTTTTATGATTATAGAAGTAATACTTTTGTTGTAGAAAATGTACAAACTATAGAAAAGTATAAAAAAAGAAAACAAACATCTCTTGAAGTCCCGTCCGATACAGTACTATACTATAAGCTCCTCAAGGGCCTTCTCTATTTTAATTACTGCTGTAGATATATATCTTGGTTCTTGTTCTGAAAGATAGGGTCCTTGAAGGAAGAGACCACATTCTGTTCATCTCTGTAAATCCCACAGCTTTGCATTTAGGATTAAAAGTAATAATGCATAAAAGTGCTTAGCCTAATGTCTGGCACAAGTTATATTCCCACTTAAATTGGAGCTTTATTAGATACCAGTAAGAATTCTCAGAAATCTTAAAGTTATACTGAGAACAGAGTATCTAAATGGAACTGTAGAGGGTGGCCCTTACTGGTCAGCTTCTCTCTGGGGAATCCTGATGACTCGTGGGATAGAGAATGGGGAATGGTAGAGAGAAGAAAGGTGTCAGGATCTGCTTATGGATCCCAAACTACTTGGTGGAAAGGCCTCTAATAAAAACTTCATTCAAGTGTCTTTGCGAGGGTGCTTGATATGAAGTTACACCATACCCTCAGCTGCATTTGCCACAATTCTGTCTTCAGCTTCATGATGTTTCCCTGAGTTTGAAGCATTCAGCTAACAAGGGCAAGGCAGAGACACCAGAAACGTACACCTGATTTCCATGACAAACTGGTAATACTAGTGGGGCCACTTTGTGTTGCTATATGGGTATATGCAGCAACACAAATTGGAATACTGTGGAACCTGTCCCCTGCTAGCAGAGTCACCCCCAAAGAATGGAAGGATCAGTGATCATCAGTCATCCAGCTGGTATAATACTGAATTGCTTCAAAACCAACTCATAATTGATGCCAAGTAAAAGTGCCGTGTACCCATTAAAATATGGCATGATTGAAAAAAAGTGCATTTGAAACCTTCAAAAACAAACCCCACGAAACTTCAAAATGCTAAGTGAAATAAGTCAGAGAAAGACAAATACTGTATGGTTTCACTTATATGTGGGATATAAACAAAACAAAACAAAACCAAAAACTGAACTCATAGATACAGAGAACAGATTGGTGGCTGTCAGAGGTTGGGGTCGGGGGGGTGGGGGTGGGAAGGGAGACCAAATGGGTGAAGGTGGTCAAAAGGCACGAACTTCTAGTTATTTAAAAAAAAAAGCCATGAAGATATAATGTACTGGGGATATAATGTATAAATGGTGACTGTGGTTAATAATACTGTATTGTGTATTTGTAAGTTGCTAAGACAGTAGATCTTCTCATCACAAGAAAAAAAATTTGTGACTATATGTGGTGACAGACGTTAACTAGGCTTACTGTGGTGTTCATTTTGCAATACAGCCCTCCCTTGATATCCACGGGGGATTGTTTCCAAGACCCACTTCAGATACCAAAATCCACGGATGCTCAAGGCCCATAGAGGGTCCTCCATATCTGTGGTTCCACATCTGCAAATTCAACCAATCTCGAATTGTATAATACCCAAGTATTTATTGACAATATCCTCATGTAAATGGACTCACACAGTTCAATCCCATGTTGTTCAAAGGTCAACTGTATGTACAAATACCAAATCATTATGTTGTACACCTGAAACTAATATAATGTTATATGTCAATTATATCTCAATAGAAAAAAACTTCATGAAAAAGGAATAATCTAAAAAAAGAGACACTAATCTATAAACTATTTTGTTGTTGAAAACTGAAGTCTGACATTAGTGATAAGTTGGTATTCTTTATACTCAGACAAGTCTTACCTTTATGTTTTAGTCAAAGAAGTTTGGCAGAAATCACAGAACTTATCCATACTGCTCTCCTTGTACATCGTGGGATAGTAAATTTAGATGAATTGCAGTCTTCTGATGGGCCACTGAAAGACATGCAGTTTGGAAATAAAATAGCTATCCTGAGTGGAGACTTTCTTCTAGCAAATGCCTGCAATGGACTAGCTCTGCTACAGAATACCAAGGTAAACCTGGGCAGGGTTTGCTTGTGTCTGGATGGCCTTTGGTTGACTGCAGGAGCCTCAGAGGTCTGGACACCCTGCTGCCTCAACGCCCCACACATAGATGCTCAGTAAAATCGTGATGATGATCATGACGATGATGGCAGTGTCAACACCAGTTAAAACTGGTAAATGCTAGGAAAGAGTTTTGAAATTAATTTCTATTTTCTTCTGATTACAGATGGATTTATTTGTTAATTATAGGGTAGTGTTAAATATTCAATATAAAGAAGATATAAATAAATATTACCTATCATCTCACTATCCAGAAATAATCACTGTTGGTTAATATTTTCATGTATTTCCTTTCAGTCTTTTTTTGTTTGTTTATTCATACCTTTATATATGTGGATTTGGGGCTAACATAAGTGAGAACTTACATGTGCAAGGTTTTTTTTAATCCTGCCTATTTTCTCTCATGGCATATATGATGTGGGCATTTTCCCATGTCATTAACATTTTTCATAAACTTTCTAATGGTTGAACAATATTCAATTATTTAGATGCAATATTGTTTATTTAAGAAGTTCCTTATTTTTGGACATTTAAGTTGCTTCTGATTTTTTACTATCATAAATAATAGATTTGCAGTAAACATCTTTACACATCAGTTTTTCCTCATTCCAGATTGTTTCTTTAAGATAAATTCCTAGAAGGATTCAAAGGGTTTCTTTAGTATTCTTGATATATATTGCCAAGCTGCTTTCTAGAAAGATTGTAGAGGTAGTCCTTATTTATCAGTTAGGATTAGGTATGACTATAAAACAACAGTGAGCAAAACAAGATAAGAATTTATTTTTCTCATTTTTTACATATTTTTACTCTCTGGGAGTAGGCGGTCCAAGGTTGATATGGTGATTCTAAAGTCAGGAACCTAGGCTCCTTCTATCTTACTGCTCTGCCATTCTTATCTTACCACTCTGTGGCCCAAGATAGTTGCCATCATGTCTTCACTCCAGTCAATAGGAAGGAAGAAGGAGGAAGGGCAAAGAAGGGCAGATCTCCTCCGTTGAAGATCAAGTAAATGTACATCCTGGACACCAAGGACAGTCTCAGTGTAAGTCTGCTGTCCCAGAATCCCAACTGACTTAGCATTTGTCCTGGATTTTTTGTTTTTAACAGAGATGGTTACTAATAATTACATTAGAATAAGCCAGCATGGGTTTGATAGATCTCCGCTTTCTACTTCCAGCCTCTGCCTTAATTTTTGTCTAACATAAGCCAATAGTATGTGAGATCCATGTACAGTAGGGGGAATTCTCATGTTAAGTTATTATTAAATATGAAAGACAACCAGCAATGACGCCTCTCTTTTCCCGGTGCTTTCAGACACCTCCCAATCAAGGACAGAATGCAGGGCATTTGTTAATATAACAAAGTACACTGAATGTCTAGAGACAGTTAACTCCTTTCTGTCTCAGGTGGTAGAAGTATTTGACACTGCTGCCCCAGCTGGCCATTTGGTGTATCACCCAATTGTATGGCCCAAGTCTGGCCTTCAGGAGTCATAAAACCACCAGGTACCAGTCCAAAAGCTCAGTGAGAAATATAGTAAGTTAGAGGTCCATTGTCTATGAAATAGACATGTGGGAAATCGAGGCTGATCAGTTCTGTGTAGACTGAGTGTGGTGACCTAGATGGGTGGGATGGGGGTGGGAGTGGGAGAGAGGTCCAAGAGGGAGGGGATACAGGTATATATATATAGCTGATTCACTTCATTGTACAGCAGAAACGAATACAACATTGTAAAGCAATTATACTCCAATTAAAAAAAAAAAGGAATGAACTGAGCACACTTGCTTGTATGTTGTAGACCAGTACTATTTTATTATTTGGCAGTACTTTGTTTTGTTTTTATTATTTATTTGTTTGTTTGTTTATTTATTTTGGCTGAACCGGATCTTAGTTGCGGCATGTGGGCTTTTTAGTTGCAGCCTGCGGACTCTTAGTTGCGGCATGCATGTGGGATCTAGTTCCCCTACCAGGGATCAAACCTGGGCCACCTGCATTGGGAGCGCGGAGTCTTAACCCTCTGGACCACCAGGGAAGTCCCTGGCAGTACTTTGTTTTTGCAATAAACCTTTTGGCAACAGCTCAAAAAAATAAAAGTATATATTTTATGTTTAAAAAGTGCTGGTTTCTCAAAAAAGTTAATAAGGAATGTGTAACTTGCATAAAATGTTTATTGACGTTTACTGTCCACTACAGAGACTGTAGTGGTATCACTGACCACATGAAAACAAGAAGAGTCGAATCTGCTGAAAAAGTGTCAGGATCTAGTTCCAAAATTAGTAGTTACTTTAGGGAGGCTTAAATGGTTTAAGCCATGTAGCTGAAGAAAGTACACATACAACTCTGTAAAGCCTAACTTTTGTTTAGATAAATAACTATTCTTCTAAATTGATTTCACTCATTTTTGACTACAAGCAATAGCTTTATGTTTGTTGTCTCCAATGATGGAAGAACTTTGCAAACAGTTAAATAATTCCAATTTCAGTTGAATGTTATCAGGTACTTCAAGTAATTAAATCATTTTAGTTAATTCTAAAAATGTTTTCTTTTTCCACCCATTCGTGGAATCAAGGTAAAGCTTTTGGAAATATATCTTATCAAAGGTAAAAACATTTTGAGTGAGATTGGAAATTCAGTTTAAAAGTTGAATATTAGGGGGCTTCCCTGGTGGCGCAGTGGTTGGGAGTCCGCCTGCCGATGCAGGGGACACAGGTTTGTGCACTAGTCCGGGAGGTTCCCACATGCCGCAGAGCAGCTGAGCCTGTGAGCCATGGCCGCTGGGCCTGTGAGTCCGGAGCCTGTGCTCCGCAACGGGAGAGGCCGCGACAGTGAGAGGCCCGCATACCGCAAAAAAAAAAAAAAAAAAAAAAAAAAAAGTTGAATATTAGGGACTTCCCTGGTGGTCCAGTGGTTAAGACTTCGCTTTCCAGTGAAGGGGGTGTGGGTTCAATCCCTGGTCAGGGAGCTAAGATGTCACATGCTTCACGGCCAAAAAACCAAAACATAAAACAGAAGCAATATTGTAATAAATTCAATAAAGACTTAAAAAAAAAGTTGAACATGAAAGATAAAATTGTTAGTTTACAATATTAATACAAGTACAAATTTAGGTGAAACACATATATTTGTTGTCATAAAAATGACCGTCTTACTATCTTGAGAAATCTATGGAGTACTTGGAACTGGTTGAGGCACACCCATAATTCATAACTGCATCGAAACAAACATCAACATTCTACTAATTGAAATAGAAGCTATTGTTACAAAAATTTACAAATATCTTTATAGTCAGAGTCTCTGGACTATAAGATTTGGGGGATATAGCTGATGTTGAGTATAAAACTATATAGTTCAGCACCACAATATGTGCCTTCTCTCTTTGTTGCCTGTCATCAATCAGATTTTAGAAATCTTTATGCCCAACAATGGTACTGAACTTTGTTATAAATGGCTCATCAAAGTTTTGGTGACATTTTGTTCAAAATCAACTGGAAATCTGAAATCAGGTGTTCAACAACTGAAACACCCAATGAAGCTTTTATAGAACTGCAATTAATGAAAACAAAATTTCCATTGGAATTTTTCCCTACAGAAGGAAAGAAGGAATTAAACAACATAAATGGTAAGAACGCAAATGCTCTACAAGATTAAAATTTGCAATTCTGTACTTTTGATTTGGAATATTTCATCTTGCAGGAAGAATCTTTTGGTGGTGCTCCTATTTTGAATAAATTGTACACATACATGAATGAAATGAAATTGAGAAGGCCTAGACTTTGCAGCATCTAATTTTGGCAAAACATTCAAAAGAATCATAGAGTCAATTTGTTTGACAAGTTTTATCTTTTAAAAATACTTGTCAAAGAAAAGTACTCTGAAGGAAGCAAGAAGACAGTACCTTGAAAATATTTGGGGTGGAATAGTTACACTTTTCAATGTGAAAAAAAAAAATAGAATTGAGTGTCTCTTCCATTTAGAAAATTTGCTCTGAGCTTACCAAGTAACTCAGAACCTGTAGAAAGAGCATCTTTCTCAATTAAAAATATTATGGTCTACCAATAAGAATCAATTAAAATATCAATAATTTCAAATTAATTAATTATAAAATGCAACTGTGAAGAATATTGCTAGCAGTTTGTTTGTTTGTTTGTTTGTTTGCGGTACGCAGGCCTCTCACTATTGTGGCCTCTCCCATTGCGGAGCACAGGCTCCAGACGCGCAGGTTCAGCAGCCATGGCTCACGGGCCCAGCCGCTCCGTGGCATGTGGGATCTTCCCGGACCGGGGCACAAACCCGTGTCCCCTCCATCAGCAGGCAGACTCTCCGCCACTGCGCCACCAGGGAAGCCCAGCAGTTTTATTTTTAAATGCCATATTTTAACAGACACATCCTTCAGAAAAATGCCAGTGACACAATATTAGAGACAGATATTGCTAAGAAACAAAGTATGTGAATATGTACCAAGAATAATTATTCTACTGACTATTTTTTAATATTCAGATTATCAATATAAAGAAGTTCTTTTTTATTTTATTTTAATGTACATGGATATATGTTATTTTTATTTCTTTTGAAATTTTATTTTTGAAAATGGTTTTTGAATAGAACTAGTTAACAAGTCCCCCAGTATAATAAAATCAATTGTTAGTTAATAAATACCAGTTTCAAAAAGTACAAAATTTTAATTATTTTAGCACTCCCTTTTACTCTCACATGGCCCAGTTCGGATGATAAATTGTATAGTGTCACCACTTTAAAGACATTTCTCAGAAGTTATTTGAAATCCTTCTGCTTACATCCTATTGGCTAGAATTTAATGATACAGTCGCACCTATCTGTCAGGGAGACTAAGAAATGTAAACTTGATTGTGAGGTTGCCATGTGCCCAACCAAAAATCCGGAATATGCACAGAATAGATACTGGGAGACAAGTAGCATTCTGCCCTACCTTCCCATCCCACTTTGGGCTAGCACATATTTTCATAAGACAGACCTGCTGGTTTTAGGGAGAAAATAGTGTGGTACCTTTAATATATAGTTTATATTCATCTGAAAAGGAAGCTAAAGAAAGAAATGAATTGGCCGTATAAAATGGAATAATAAATAATCTCAGTTGACTTGGGAGCCACTCTCTGACTGCATTGTCCAACTTCCCTCTTCACCATACCTGCTATGGTCTGTGTTGAACTTTGGGTCTTGGAGAAGGAGGAAGCCTCAGAAATTACAGGTCTGATACGGTTTCTGGGTGCCTTGAGCTGCAGATGACTAGCCACACACACTGGCCACTCATGGTTTAGACCCACATACCTGAGAGGAAGAGATGTTACGGACATACTAACTAGGTCCACATTTCAGTAATTAGCCCTCAGCCTGGCCCCTACCATTAAAAAAGAAAAAAAAAAAAAAAAGCTTATTGCCTTCAGACAAATTTATATCTGTTTGCTCTGATCATCAGATCTAACTCACTTAAGCTATTCTGATGAAATGTTATATAAGGTTAAGATGGTGGTACAAATATTAAGTACAAATATTATTAACATGCTATAATGACACAAACAAGTATTCACTTGTGTTAACCACTTTATGGGAATAATATTTAATATGTTCCTTTTCCTTAGCTAGCTTGTATCATTCACACATTCTTTCTTTCAGTGTGGTTCAAGTTCAGAGAAAATGGAGGCTTTGTTCCCATCAAAATCAAATCAGATTCACAGCCGGTGAAATCCACTCCTGGTGTTTTGCATTCAGAAGCATCACTGTAAATGTTCCAGAGTCTAAGACCTCCACCATCTGCTCCATTAGGCACTGGATTTCAGTAGCACTACTTGATTTACTCCCCCCAGCCCCCCCAAAAAAAGCTTAGAATATCCAAGCAACGGTTCAGCCTGAAGCTTCTCCTTGGAATAAGAATGATCAGGCATTCCCTTCCCCTCCAGTGAGCCCTGTACCTTCACGGTCTCTGCACAGGTTTGCACCTTTAGATTTGCATTTTATCAACCTTTGTCTGCTGAGGAATTTTTTTCCTTTTTAAGCCATGGTATGTTTTTTTCTGACTTTGATAGTTGTATGTTAAATTGAAGCCTTTATTCTACACAACCCCGTTCATCCAAAACATGGATCTTTTGCACATTGTTCTTCAAAGGGTCATTGAAGCCCCTCAAGGTCAATTTCAAAAGATGCTTCACTGGCTCACTTTTTGTGAAAGACCTTGACTGCCATGTCCAGGGGTCCATAATTGATCTTCTACAAATCTAGGCTTTTTGTAGCCCTCTTTTAATCATAATAGATGATTTCCAAATCATGTGAACAGCATTTTAAACTGAGTAGATTGTAAAGGGTAACTAAAATTCTTTATCAAAGAATTTTCTTTAATAAAGCAAATCTCCCATATTCAGAGCCAGTCCCTTTCATTTAAATACATGGCAATATTCCCCTTAGAATATTTTTTTAAGGAAAGTAAAGTTTTATCTCAGAAGAGGAATAATTTTATTAAATGAGTTCCCAGAAGCTTAAGTTAAGTATAATACTAACTACTAAAAGGGGGGTTTTGAAGGGGAAGAAGAGGTGGCGATAAACAAGCTCTCTACATATGGTTAATATCTTGGTAAAGTTAGATTCAATTTAATGATGTTTTAATTTTCTTTTATAAGAGAGAAAAATTGTCGGCAATAGCAATGTAAATAGAGGCCACAGAAATAAGGGAGCAGGTAGAACATAACACAGAATTGTTGCATATAATTTTCTGTTTCTCCACAGTAACAGCCTGCTTTTTCTTTAGGGTGTATATTTAACTTGGTAATTAAAATTAGCATATTTGTAGCAACTTTAATTTTTTATGACTTACTCATTCTACCAATTTCCCATTTTCTTTTGCTACTGAATTCTTATCTGAATTTCTATATTATGTGTTTATCACTGTACTTCTGCTGGGACAGGCCATTAGATGAAGTATTCTGCAGTCATGTGAAATTCAGAGCTGTTTTATAATTGCCAGGGGTAAAATTAGCAAAGTCAATTATTCTCCCTTTGGATTTTCCCTGAAGATATTAGGGGTCTTCAAGGTAATTGCCTTAGGTAACACTTAGATTTTTAAATATCTCTAAGTATAGAAATTGGTATATTAATCCTCTTATAATTGTCTTCTTACTGTTATAGCTGTAGTCATGTAAGTGTGAATTAACAAGATTTTGAATTCAGTAGTGAGTTTAAAAATTAATGCTTGAGTCAGTTTGCCTCTCAGAAATTGTGCCCAGGAATAAAAAGAAAGCTAGAGATAGTGTACTGTATTAAAGACTTCAGGCTCTGATGTTAAAATTAGCCTGGTTCTATTTAGCCTGGGGAATAAATTTAAGGGTTAAGCTGAGTTTTAATCAAGTTGAAAGACTGGAGTCAACTTTTCTTTGACTTTTTGTTCTTTCACGTTTTCTTCAAATAGTAATTTCTGCAATGCTTTAAATACCCACAATGCCTTAAAATAACATACACACTTTTTTTTTTTTTTTTTTTTTTGCGGTGCGCGGTCCTCTCACTGTTGTGGCTTCTTCCGTTGCGGAGCACGGGGTCCGGACGCGCAGGCTCCGCGGCCATGGCTCACGGGCCCAGCCGCTCTGCGGCATGTGGGATCTTCCCGGACCGGGGCACGAGCCCGTGCCCCCTGCATCGGCAGGCGGACTCTCAATCACTGCGCCACCAGGGAAGCCCAACATACACACTTTTTAATCAAAACTCTTATAGAAAGCCCCAATTATGCAACTCGTTAGCTATTTTCCCTGTATCTATTCATGATTCTATTCATGTATTCAGGTATCTATTCATGTATCTACTCATGAAGAAGTACAGAATGCGGACACTGCACATTCAGTGACTTCTAATGAGAGAGAGTCCAAATTTCAGCTGCAGGGTCTATAAGGAACAAACCAGTCTGGAAAGGGCATGGCTTAGAAAATGATCTTTATTAAGTGATGGCAAAGCTTGAAGTTATTGATAGCATTTTAGAATTACTGTCTTCTAGGCAGGCTGCAAGAGTTACTATCAACATTTAAGGCTGCTTTCAGTATGGAGAGAAACAGTATAGAAGTTAGAATCTCTGGGTTTGGGTTCCAGATTTGCTGTTTACTTTTAGTTCAGCAGAAAAACAGTTTACTTTTAGTTCATTCTGTAAAGTCTAGGCTTTATGCTTTTGTCTTTGTTTTGACCCTGTAATCGTCCCTCAAAGATTCCATGTCTCAAATGAGCATACCTTCTAGTTCATCCCTTGTCTGCTGCCCTAAAATTCTTTGTCACCCATCACTTTTATACTCAAAGTGTATTGTGAGAACCACTAACCCTGACCTGAGGTGTTTATTCATATTCTTCTTTCTGGGGCCCACCTCCCTCCGCTAGAAAATAATTTCATGAGGAAGGAGGGGGTGTGTACAGCAGCCATGGGATTTGCATTCTTACTGAGCCACCCAGGTCATATCGCAGACAATTTTATCAGACTCTTAGAGGTAGAACACAGGCATCAATGTATTCTTTCAAAACTGTGCCTGGTGATACTATGGTGTAACCCAGATTAAGACCTACTGCCCAGAAATTAGCTAAATAGTAGGTCCTTAAAAAATAAAAATAAATAAAAATAAAAAAAATTAATGCTTGAGTTATCATTCATTTTCAATTATGGGACCTAAGGGCAACTTTTTATTTTAGTACTTCACTGTATAAAGATCCTGAACTAAGAGACCTCAGATGCCTCTTTTTAAGCTGTAAATTCCCTGACTCCATTGAAATAAATTGCTCTATGTTGTGTTCATGTAGAACATCACTGAATGCTGAAATGATGGGGTCATGCCAGAATCTAAAATTTTAGTGTTTGAGCATCAAGCTATCAATGAGACATGCTGAATAATTGGGGGAAAATCATAACATGGAAAAGCACTATAATTTAGAAATCTGGCTGACCATTACAGCTTTTCCCTTATCTCTGTGTTTACTTGTAGACTGGATTTGTATTTTAAGATTAAGCCACAGTGTAAATAAGACTGTGCACATTATTATTTGTCATCTTTTTAAAAAAAAAAACCATAGTGTTTTATATGTACAGTGATGACCCTAGTATCTAAAGAGTTTAATTCACCATGTTATTTTTTTTAATCTTTGTAGTGATTTTCATTTAATGGACCTATGATTATACGTCTGTGAATTAGTTAGTTCTGGGGTCTTGTCTCAACATCCCAGAACATTGTCATGATGTCACTCCTGGGAGCCATTCTATTAAGCATTAGTGATTTATATTTCTAAAAAACCAGTGACACAGATGTAGTCCTTGCATAGCTGATGTATTTCCTTATGTTAACTTGGTTTTCCAAAAGGCATAAATATGTTGTTTACAAGGAAGACTTTTGTTTGTATAAATATGCTCAATTTATGCATATAACTCTCCTTTTATACCATCTATATATTTTAATAAAGCAGCTGCTATTGGTTATTTGATGTTTTTCTTATCTGTTATATTAATCTTCCTTTCAAGTTCATGTTGAAAAGTGAAACCTAAAAACATACTATATCATATGAAATTTAAGTTTTTCTCTGTCATATTCATTTAATATAGACACTATTGTGACCTTGTGTGTTTACAGTCTTGTCATAAGTATTTTACCTGTGGAAATTATTGAATTAATTGCTTTCATCCTCTTTAGTTTGACACCCAGGATTAATGTTCTTTTCTTCATATGACCCAGTCAAGGGTAGATTTTCATGACCAGAGTAAATATGTGCAGAACGTAAGTGGGGTGTCATATGTTGTAACGATAAAGGAAACTATCTCCATATCAGAGAAGTCAAAATGCTATTATAAAATTAAAATTTCAAAATCCCCAAAATAATTTTTCCAGCTTTTTTCTTATCACATGCTAACATAGCCACATATTAAACAGACACTATATTTATATTCTGAGTCTGCTTCCTTGTATTTAAAGTAAAAGTGATAAATGTTTGAGATGTGTACTAGAAATAACAAGACAGGGACTTCCCTGGTGGCGCAGTGGTTAAGAGTATGCCTGCCAGTGCAGGGGACTCGGGTTCAAGCCCTGGTCCGGGAAGATCCCACATGCCGCAGAGCAACTAAGCCTGTGTGCCACAACTACTGAGCCTGCACTCTAGAGCCCGTGAGCCACAACTACTGAGCCTGCGTGCCGCAACTACTGAAGCCCATGCGCCTAGAGCCCATGCCCTGCAACAAGGGAAGCCACTGCAATGAGAAGCCCGCACACTGCAATGAAGAGCAGCCCCCGCTCTCCGCAACTAGAGAAAGCCCACACGTAGCAACGGAGACCCAACGCAGCCATAAATCAATAAATCAATAAATTTTTTTAAAAGGCAAAATATTATGTTCTTTTAAAATGTATTATCTCATTAAAACCTTGAACTTTACCCTTGTGGTGCCATAAAACAATGGAATGAAGTATCTTTTTGTCATAGGAAGATCAAATGCCATCATTCAAAATGGACACTTCTCTTGAGTGTCTGTGTCAAACCAGAAACCTGAAGACAAGAAAAAAAGAAGAAGAGAAGCATTTCTTCCATATGCCTGGCATTTAAAGAAACCCATTTTTCTAAAAGTCTGTGTTCTACAAAAATACACCCTCTGAAATGGGTACAGTTGAACCCCACACCGTGGTTGGCCATGAGAGGTAGAAACATACTGATTATGGCAATCTCATTGTATACTTTGGCAACCTCAATTTTTGTAAATCCCTTTTCCCACTTTCTAGAAGTAAAATTAATTAAACCAGCTTTTTTTTTCCCTCCAATTTCACTGAGATAAATTGCTATTTCTCCAAAGCCAGAGAGAGAAAAAAATGTATTTTCCAGCTTGAGTTATTCAGTACTCTTCTTTTGCCTTTCTAATGATTTTACTCAAGGAATTTCCTGAGTTCAGAGTTTACAAAGTACTAGGCAGATGAACAGCTGATTACTTCCTCTTCATCCTCAGCCACCTAACCCCAGTCTCTTCTCCAACCATCCTTTTTTCACCCAGTAGACTTGTACACAGTGCCCCTTTCTTTGTCTCTTACTGTTCACAACTCAATCCATTTCACCTTAGACAGTCTCCAAAATGTATACACATCCTCTTCAGCTGTTTTCCTCCAGTTTTTCATTCTTTTACCTGTTGTTTCAGAAAAATTGCCCCAAAAAAATTAAAAAGAAAAAAAGAAAAATTGCCATCCACCATTTTGCCTTCTCTTTACTTTTTTCAAGAGGAAAAATAAACCAAGAAACTTGGAGTTGAAGAACACAGAGTAAAGCTTGGTATACTCTTGTGTTAAGAAAAAGGAAAATTATAATTAGAAATGAAGTAGGCATAGGAAAGAACCAGTGTCTCTACCCTTATTATCTTACTAAACCAAATTTCCCTGCAGCCATCAACATTTAAAGATCATTTTAAAAAATATTTCCTATTTAGTTTTGTTTTCCAATTTTGTCTAGTTGCAAGTATTATAAGATTGTGGTTTTCAATCCTATTTTTAATTACAAGTATATGGTATTTCTAATATTATGGGCTAACTAAGCTTTTGTGGGCTGCCCTGGGAACCTAGCCATCATTTATAGCCTTTTATTTTAGGAAAATGTAGTATAAGCTCCAAAAAATTTACTTATAGATGAAATTCCAAAATGCAGTGCATTTGTAATCTGGTGCCTGCTATGTTAAATTAAGACTGAATTTGAACACCATAAGCAAAAGAAAATTTAAGAGCGTCCAAAAGGATCCATGTGACTACTTTTCATTACTTCTATTGATATAGCTTTGGTTTTAGCATTTCCATCATTTTCCTCTGAGTTATAAATACTCAACGAAAAAATTCACTGTAAGCCAAAGTTGGCTTACAGGGCCTTAACCCAGGAGCAAATTTTATTTATTTAGCAATAGTGATTGGGGAAGAGCCCTTTTCTGGCAGCTAATGACCTACTCGAGGACTTGTGTGCCCAAGGCAAAGCTGAAGGCCATTAGCCCAGCAGGTCATTAACTGACAAATGCCTGACCCTGAGGTCATTTCTGATATTGTAAACTGTGAAAACATTAAAGTGGGTTTGTTGGAAAGTATGGCTATGCCAAGGAACTTTGTTTTTAAGAATTTTGGAAAATGCATTAAGTTGTTTGTCGTTATTCATGTGGCTTAATTGTCTTTGTTCTTTGTTCAGGTCAGTCAGATATCAGTAAACATCAAAACTATACTGTGTGTCTGTGTTCAATCTTTAGTTTTTAAAGGACAGTTTCCCCGTTTAGAATATCAGATTAACTACTTCATTACTAAGCAGCTACACTCTTGTGGATCCCTTATGTTTTCATCATATGTTGAGCTTTATAGCACTTATCTATTTTATATTCCTCAGTGATGACATATAAAGCTACAGAGAGGCATGGAAATAGCCCTGAAGTAGAAGTCTGTAGACCTAGTTCCTATCCCTACCTTTTTTTTTTTTAATTCGCCATTTAACATTGGACAGCTCATTTTATCTCTTAGAATTCCAGTTGAGAACTTTTTCTCCAGATTGTTTATCTAATGTGTTAATACTCCATTTTCGAAATGAAATTAGAAACTTCATAATGTAGAATATTTAATAGTTACTAAAATTACTACCAAACATTAAAAAAAAACACCTTATATTTCTGAGTATTTACTATGTAGCAGGCACTGTTGTGTTTTTTGCGTATTAACCCACTTAATCTCTCCTGAGACAGAGGAAAGGGTTAAATAATTTCCTCGTGGTAATAAATGGTAGAGCTGCTGCCTGAATCCAGGCAGTCCGGCTCTGAAATCCTTGTGCTTAACTAAAGTAGAAGACAAACCAACAAAGAACCATGATGCCTTTTTTGCCAGCAATTTTGCAGTTACAGATACTGGAATTTATAATATCTTAAACAACTAGTGGTTTTTAAATATTGGAATAAACAATACAAACATCAATAGGGCTTTATAAAACATTTTAGAGAAATAACTACTAAGCAAAGGCAACTTGTTTTCTTAGTTTCCTCATCTATAAAATAAGGGCAGCATTATTTCCATCCCCTACCTCCTTACCAGTGCCAATAGTCTACAATTCTGAGTGTTGTAGGAAAGACTGTAAAGGTACAATATATAACCAGATTCTGACAAGGGCATTAAATATGAAGAGAAACAAAGAAATCAAGAAAAATTGTTAATAAAAATCAAAGGTGTAATAGAGAAACCAAAATGTTTTATAAATGTCAGAGATCTTAAGATTGACATGCATATTTCAGCAATCTAAAGTAATACCCGCCCCATAGCTGATTCACTTTGTTATAAAGCAGAAACTAACACACCATTGTAAAGCAATTATACTCCAGTAAAGATGTTTAAAAATAAATAAATAAAGTAATACCCCAAATTAGTGAACTCATCTTTATGGCAGATTTGTGATGAGAAACTTAGGCTTTATTTTTTCAAGTGCTTTAAGCCATAAGGTGATATGCAGATGTAAATTTCTGAAAATAGTGTTTGGACAAAGTGGTAACTGTGCAAATTTATTTTGAAATAGTTAAGATTTATAAAATGAATTCAAATATTAGAAGAGTATTGGTAATTCAACGAAAATTTTTGTGTGCATGTGCTAAGCATTAGAGATAACAGTTTAAAAGTCAATTGTGTATCTTTATAGACTTGAGAATTTCAAACCCAAGGGCATCCATTATTTGATTCAAGGGACAATGCAGCTTGTCTCAAGTTTCTACTACCTAATTTTTTTAAAGGAGGGGAAAATGGATTATCTAATTTTCTAGAATGCAGTATTAGTAGGGCCAGTTATTTTAGGAATTTCATTGAATCACAGATTTTGAAGAGCTGCGAAGGTATTTGGAAGAAATACAATTACAGTTTTAGACAAGATGCATGGATTTTAATGCATATGAGTCATGCTTTTATTTCTGTGACTGCCTTTGAAGTGCCGACCTTGGGATGTCTCTAAATTACAAACATCTGCTTTTCAGTGTGGCAATTTGAAGAGGAACTGATTGTGCTGAAAGGTGAACTGTGTTACCCAAAGGACATGGTATCCCTGGAATTTGCAAGATGTATGTGTGAATTCCAGAAAAATCCTGAAATTTTTAACTCTTTGGCCAATGTGGTCTAAACCAATTTGTTTTCATGAATCTAATAAGATTGAAGCTAATAGTCAACATCAGTTAATGTAAACCAACAAGATTGATATGCACTCTAACAGAATATATCCCATAGTATCCAAGAATGATTCTGTTTTATCCTGCCTCTGTTTACACTCAGTTAATTTACATGCTTTTGTTATAAAGTGATAAAGAAGTTAACACCTTTACAAATATATTTCAGAATAACAGTGTTAAAACTGCATGTCGAAAATTTGAGGAGTCTGTTTGCAATTCAGATGGCTAACCAAAGTATGAGCTATACATGACGTATATCAGCATGATGTAAGATAATGGTTCAAACCACAGATCACATCCTGTTTATTGGTGGGTGGTGAAATCGTTTTAGTAAATCACTATCAACACTTTTTTTTAATGAAATGCAAAAGAAAAGAATAATGAAAACTTTTGTTTTATAGAACTTTTCACTCATTTTTGTGCATATGCATGTATGCATACACTGTGTCATGATGTAAAATATAGTTCTTACTCTGGGTTACAATTGAAAAATTTTGAAAGCTGGTACTACTAGGCAGTGTTCTAGCAAGCAGCATCCTTTCAGTTGCATGAAATGCTGTATTATGATTCTGGTGTTCTGAAGATTCACATTGTAAACGTCTCAAAAGTGGTATTAACTTTTCAGTAAAATCATACTTGGAAAACCTTAGTTAACATCACTGAGAGGGCCCTCAAATGAAGAAGCAGTGAAAGCAAAATGTAGGTTATCAGCTACATGGGGAAAAGTGTACAGATCATTGAAATGGCAGACATGATTCTCTTCAGAGAAAGTCCAGTCAAAACATGGTGTAACAGTACCCTTAAGTAAAGAGCATATTAACGTGGACCATCCTGAGTCCAACAGACTTCATGTGCAGGAATTCTCATGTTGGAGAAGGTGGAAAATAAAGCAGCTGACTACTGTATGATAATGACAGACAGAATTGCTTTGTTTCATGACTAAGCATGCAATCCTCAGCAACTATTTACAGTTTTTGTAGCAATGCAAGGTACTTGACACAACCATTTTTTAACCTGCTGGAAAGCATCTCCTTTTTTTTTATTTCTTCTGAAAAGTTTCATCTTGATGTCAGCATTTTAAATTATCTGCCACTTTTCAGGAACCTAATCATTGTTTAAATAAATAAATGGTATTTTTCATTGTTAAGTGACAAACAAGGCCAAAAATCATGCACCTTCATTCAAAAACTGAACAACTTTTTTGGATTACTTTTGTATTGCTAGTAAAAGAAATCCACATTTTTGGCAAATTGACTATTCCTTACAATTGTTATGAGTAAAAAATGTGTGCAGCTACACATTTAGGTGTTTCTGATCACGGGGCTTACTGTTGATAAAGCACAGATACCTCTTACCTAGATATGCAAACTGAGGCCCAAAGAAGTGATGTGCTGGCCCAAGGTCATGCAGCTCATCTGTGTATTAATCCTCTAGGTGATCAAAGACAAATAAATGGCCTTTATATGGCCATCACTAGTCTCATTAGTACAGTGCCAGGTACATAGTAGGCTATCAACAAATGTTTCTGAAATGAGTGCACCAGCCAATATAATGTTAAATTTCAACACTTCATACTCAAGCCATTTTCCTGAACTTGTGGACTATTTAAGTTTTATCAGCTGTGATTTTACTTTTTTGGAGTTCACTGAATTTTCGTGAACCATTTTGACAAATGTTACCGGTAGTTAGAGTTTATAAACCAATGTATCAGCTGTTCTAAATTAAAAATTAAGATTACCAATTTGCTTAGTTTTTGCTGCACCTGTCCTACTGGTAGTGCCATTTCTCTCTCTGCTCTTCCCCCTTAGCCAGAAAGAAGTTCCCAACTCACTAGAACAGATTGCCATCCCTCCCACAAATAAGCACGGCCTTACACATTTGGCAGCATTGAAGAGGCTCCCTTCAAAAAGCTGAGTTAGAAGCTTCTTCCAGAACCCCTGTGAGTTAGTGGTATGTTTACTGCAACAGACCTTTCATCATTGTCTTCATTAAACCTGGTCTTTGTCTGGTAGGAAGGAGTGGAGAGAACCATTCTTTCACAGACTTCATCAATGGCTTATTAAAGCCACTCATTTATATTAATCAGAATGCAGATTAGGGCTCATCAGGGTTGTTTGTGCCCAGGTGGTGGGTGAGTAGATTCACCCCTTATTTGGCCACTGCTTCTGCTCCCCGTGTTCTTCAGAGGTTGCTTCTCCAACGAGGCTGCCAACCTGGAAGATCTGGCTGGGCGCTGAGGACTCCACCTGGAACCAGATAGTTTGCTTAAACCCAGTTTGTAAATGATAAAGTGCTTTACAAATGTTAGATATTATTGGCCTCTATGGGAGAGCGCTACTCCTTTACCAGTCCTTCTCTACCTCACCTTGGTAATGTAGGTAAATCTTTCTTCTTTAAAAGCAACTCTCAAATACTTTGTGCTCCATTTGTATGAAGAGGAACGGAAGAGTGAAGCTAACCACTCTGGTTACCATTAGCAGGCTATTCAGCATCCTTTATCTATAAAAGTATTTTTCTGTAAAATACTTTCACTGACAATATAGTTTTTGTGGCTTAAAAAAAAAATCTTGACAATATCCCTTCAAATGCCAAAGCACTTTGAAAAGAACATATTTACTCTAAATCTGTCTTTTGTTCCTCCCAAGATGTATATGAGAATTAATTTTCCCTCAAGGGTGTTTTACCTTTGCTACTGCTTCATGCGTTGCTGTTTGTTCCTGGGGATTGGGGGAGGAGTGCAATAGATTTGTGTGTAATTAATGCCATCAGAACTGCAGATGCGTATACACACATGACTGTTTCCTTTGCTAGCAGCTGTTAAGAGTACTAAAGACTGAGGGGCTGTGGGTTCATTTGCCTCCCAAATAGAGTGATGGATCACACGTTGTCCTGTCATTCCACGCTGTAGTAAAAAATGTCATTAAAATAACCTTTCCAGTGCAAGTTTTTGAAAGACAATTATAAATCTGTAGTAGCCTCCACAGTTTTAGTATACCAAGCAAATTAAGTACATAGCGACCTTTTAAAAGTGAATTAAAATACAACTATACTATACTATACTATACTACCTTATGACATCAACTCAGCTTATGCTGACTTGAGTTTCATTTGGGCCACATTAGTTTATAATTAACATTTTTCTAAAGATTTAGTTGTATTTTACTTTAAATTTAGTATAGGCACTCCTTTGCTCAAACCGAAGTGGTCTGGTTTACTAGTGAAACATGTACAACTCTGTTGAGTCTGTTCCATCTGTCAAATGCTGACTGTCAGTACTCCTGAATCACAGTTACTGAGAAAGGCACAGGTTGTCTGCACAGAATGCTTATCACCACTTACAGATCTTATTTTTGCTAATCAAGAGACTATAGATTGCTATATTCCATAAATCAATTTGTGGACACAGCTTAGTTTGAAGCCTTTCTGAGACTGAAACAGGGTATACTTCTTCCCGTCCCACCCCCTAGAAGTAGGTTTATTTTATCTGATTATGAAAGCAAGCTAATAAAAGGAGAGAAAACTTAGTACATTATATACTAAGCAATTATACATTTAAGCAATTCAGAAAAGTTGAAGAAAAAATTTTAATTAAAAACATCTAGAATCTTACCACTTACAGATTATCATTAATTATCAATATTTTACTGTTTCAGACTTTTTTCTCAGCATATATGAACACATAGATTGACCTCATTTTTGTTTTAAAAATACCTATCATGTTGTTCTGTTTTGTTTTGGTGTTTTTTGCGGTATGCGGGCCTCTCACTGTTGTGGCCTCTCCTGTTGCGGAGCACAGGCTCCAGACGTGCAGGCTCAGTGGCCATGGCTCACGGGCCCAGCCGCTCCGCAGCATGTGGGATCTTCCCGGACCGGGGCACGAACCCGTGACCCCTGCATCGGCAGGCGGACTCGCAACCACTGCACCACCAGGGAAGCCCATGTTGTTCTGTTTTGTAACCAGCTTTTCTTTTTCGTTTCCTTAAGAATATGTTATAGACACTTTTATATAGCAGTAAGTGAGGATGTTTTTTGGCCATTTGGTCATTACCACTTCCTACTTCTTTCAATTTCTAATTTTTAAGTTGAGAATTTTATTATATTATAATATATAATTATATAATATATAATTAATATATATTTATATATAATTAATTATATTATGTATAATTATATTATAATTTTATTATATAATAATTACAACACCTTTTGTAAGGGTATGCATCACTTTAGTTTTTCAGTTTAAAAAAAATCACTGAATTGTAGTTACCCTTGCCAAAAATAAAGAAGGAAGCAATTACATATTCCCTTGCAGTTGGTAAAATTTGTCCTGTAAATTAACCATTTAAGAAATTCATTCCAAAGGTCAGTTGTATTGGATCTGTAATTGTGCTAAGGTTCAGACAGATCTGAATACTACCTATTCCTTATCTTTCATGAGAGGGTAGTGATTAAAAGGGGAGAGATAACAGAGATTGTTTGCTTGAGAACAGCAATTTGATGTCCACTTCCTTTCCTATGCAACCTTCTCTCTGGTAGCCAAAAACGAGGTGGCAGGGGAAACCAGCTCATAACACTGACATTGTGAATGGTTACCACTTCTGGCTCACTGAAATCTAAGGTGTTACTTAGAAGATTGGGAGATAGTGTATGACATTGCTGTAGCGTAAAACACGACACAAATCAAAGAAAAAAGCATAGTTGAATTTGCATGTACAGGTAAGCAATTCTGCTCTTCTCACAACCAGAAATGCAGAAATGAAGAAACATATCTCCTATTTGATTACTCTCTAGGCAGGTAAACTAAACTTTATAATAGTGTTGGTGACAGTCATATAATCTGAAATAATGTTTCAGGATGCAACAAGTCAATGTTACCGAGACCTCTGATTTTGGTTAAAATAGTCTTTTCATGTGTTCTGTTGTTGAATTAAAACCCACTTTTTCTAGTAGAAAGTGTTTGCTTGCCCCCCGGGCTTGGAACAGAAGTCCTTGGTCTTTCTCTGGAGCACCAAAAAGTCTGGGACGGGGACTCGTAGTCTCAGACAGTCTGACAGTTGAGCTCTAGATTCTCTTCTGGCTGACGTTATCCTTGCTACCGTTTTAGGTTGCTTGAACAAATCATTCCTCAGTAATCTGAGGGAAGGGAGGAGCTCATTAAGCAAGTGCTTTCTTTTTTTTTTTTTAATTTATCTTTTGGCTACATTGGGGTTTTTTTGCGCGCGGACTTTTCTCTAGTTGCGGCGAGCAGGGGCTACTCTTCATTGCAGTGTGCGGGCTTATCTCACTGCAGTGGCTTCTCTTGTTGAGGATCATGGGCTCTAGGTGCGCAGGCTTCATTAGTTGCAGCACACGGGCCCAGTAGTTGTGGCACGTTGGCCCTAGAGCACGTGGGCTTCAGTAGTTGTGTCTCACAGGCTCTAGAGCGCAGGCTCAATCGTTGTGGCACACGGGCTTAGTTGCTCCGCGGCATGTGGGATCTTCCTGGACCAGCACTCAAACCCATGTCCCCTGCATTGGCAGGCGGATTCTTAACCACTGAGCCACCAGGGAAGTCCCAGCAGGTGCCTTCTTGTATTTAAGTACAGTAGTTATCTAAACAGTGAATGCCTGCGGTAGTAAACCATGTAATGAAAAAAAAAAGATGAGATCATTAAATGTTCTTGTTAACATATGTATGGGCTGTTAGCCCGGTGGTCTTCCTAGAAATATTTGCAATTTTAAAGGAGGATAATACTTAAACACATCTCTTTTTGGTATAATTTTAAAAGTAAACATCTCAGGCAGTGGAAAGATATTTAAGTGTGTGCTGGATTAGTCACTTTTGCTTGGGACATATTCACCTCCCCTAGGCTAGACTGCTTCTTATACTCTCTTGCCTTCCTGGACTTGTTAACCTAAGGAAGTCCAAAGCTTTTTCCTTGATGGTTGCTGTTGGCAGTGGAGGTGTATTCTGCTTAAGCAAGGACGGCCGTTTGGAAGTACAGGTCATTTACAAATTATAAACTTGTAAGTACAGATCTACATATATTTGCTAATTGCATTAACAGAAAAAGAATTGGAGAGTAAAAAGTTTTTGTTGCTTCTTCCTGGTCTGGAATTTCAGGGAAATAAAGGAACACTCTGTTTATCCAAAACCAGATCCATTGTTAAAATTAGTGTCGGAGTTTCTTTTTGTAAATCCCTCTTCACTTTGCCAGTGCTGGTCTCAGACCTCAAACTGTTTCAAAACCATAACATTTCTTAGTGACTGATTGATCTGTATTATGTGTCCAGCCATCAGAGGGATCTTGGGATGTTGCTTGTGTAAACTGTAATCCAATCTGATGCTGTGCATTTAGTTACAGTCTTTCATAGACCTATTGGCAATACTTTATCCTCCTGGATTTGGGAATAGAGCTTATCTGATACCTTCAGGGGGGAAAAAATCCATTCATTTTTCTCTCTTTCCCCACTTAAATAACTCAACACATCTGGTAACACTGTAGGATCATTGTCCTCGCAGTTCCTCTGCAGCTCATATTGCTACAATATTTCTTAAGGATTTGGTTACCTAAAGGGCAATGCGATTAAAAAAAAAAAAAAAAAAACTTTGTATAGGTCTTACAAATTAACCCATCTGCAGAGCTAGAAAAAAATAATCCCTTTAATCAGCAAAATTTCCATATCGGCAGGCTTGTGTGTGTTGTGCAGGATGCATGTAAATATAAATTTGGAGATAAATGCTTATGTGTTAAAATTTAAAGCATATCTTTCTACAAATTAATGTCATTTGCCTCTAAGAAAATGTTTATTAAATCCAAGGTACCTGAGATTGAAGTATCTTGTTGTTTGGGTCTGTATCCTTTGGCTTAATAATGTCTTCAGTTACAAGAATGAGAAAAGCTGAAACAAAATCCTTTAATTTAGTCAAAACTGAGCTAAATTTTAGGAAGCAAAGAGTGGAAATCTGATACAGGACTGCATAACATAGGAAGCTAAGTATACAAGATACTAAGACTTCTAAAGAAGCGGGTAGGTTTGCCTTGAGGAATTCTTGTTTGAAATGGCTGCACTGAACATTATAATAAATACCACTGTTTTATCCTCTTGAATTAAGATGGTTTATGCAAACAACTCTAAATTGTACAGTAGTTCCAAAGAGACCATTTACTATTTTCTGCTTGTTTTGCATTCTGGAACAAGTTCAAAGCTTTTGATTTTGTTTGATTTTTTTAATAGCCTGGGCCTTGAAAATAATACAGGTTTGATACAATTTCAGTATTACAGTTCTGTAAAAATTTTCAGTGTTTAAGGTACATTTGACCCAGGGGCCCTACACCAAATATATCCACAGTGCAGTTTTAGTACAACAAAATGAACACATTAGAAAGGTTGCTTTTCTCTCTGTATTACGTATGAAAATTAGCATTGTGATGCCTCCCAGAATGGGGATATTGAAAAAGTATCCACCTGACAGAAATAAACATTGAGCAAATAAATTGGGTTAAGGTTTCAGTAGTTATCTGAGGGACTTCCCTGGTAGCACAGTGGTTAAGAATCCGCCTGCCAATGCAAGGCACACGAGTTCGATCCCTGGTCCGGGAAGATCCCACATGCCGTGGAGCAGCTAAGCCCATGCGCCACAACTACTGAGCCTGCATTCTAGAGCCCGCGTGCCACAACTACTGAAGCCTGCGCACCTAGAGCCCGTGCACCACAACAAGAGAAGCCACCACAATGAGAAGACCGCACACCGCAACGAAGAGTAGCCCCCGTTCGCTGCAACTACAGAAAGCCCATGCGCAGCAACGGAGACCCAACGCGGCCAAAAATAAATTAATTAAAATTTTTTTTCATTAGTTATCTGAAATTTAAGCTTATGTTCAATATGGCTATTACTCGATTTTCACGTATATTAAATGCTATGCTTACAAGATTTTTTTTTTTTTGCTTGAATTATGACCGGAAATATTGGATCACAGCTCTAATATCCAGGTGGGCAATGCCATTTGCCAGGATCTTTGCACATAACCTCATTTTTTTTTTTCTATCAAGCATAATACTGCCTTGCTACTAAGCCTTGTGAAGCATTCTGAGGTAAAAATAGGAATACATTTTTTAAATTGTTTCTTTTGATTTTTTTCTTGTTTTTTAGGTTGTGGAACTTTTAGCAAGTGCTCTTATGGATTTGGTACAAGGAGTATACCATGAAAATTCTACTTCAGCAAAGGTAAAGATTCGCTAGTCATTATAAAATGTTAGGTTAAAAACCCTCATGGCAAAAGTAGAATTGACAAGCAAAAATATCATTCTTGTTTTGTGTTTAAATTGTTCGTGACATTTTTTTAGATTAGTGTTTTGGCTACAAATTCATGGTCATATGCTTTGCACATAGCAGATTTAGCCAATTAAAACAACCTCTTATCCTCTGGCTGGATTCAAAGTCTGTTCAATCTGCAGCAGCCCAGAAGACACCAGGATGCTTCTGGCTGGCAGGTAGCACTGTCAAAAAGGCAGGCAGGCTAGAGAAGCAGCTCACGCTGAGGTGGCTGGACCCAGCCTTTCCTCAGAAGAAGGGGCTTTCCATGTCCCAAAGGAGTGGACATGGTCCCAAGAAGGTGACTGTTGGGGGCATGAGGGAGGAATGTCTTTTATATCCAAGATCCAGAATTTACTGCATTATTAAATTCTCTGTGATAAGATGTAAGATGATTGCACAGTTGGATTATTTTGATTAATTTTATAGTTCTAGAATTAAGGTTTTTTGACTCATTTAGCAGGACATCTCAAAAAGGGTTACATTTTATTTCCTTAAAATGCAGTTATTTCATTTCAGCAGGATATTGAATGTGAAGCAATTGCTTCATTGACCACCACCATCAGTTAACATGTTATATAATATTATAAAGGACTCCTATATTAGTGTTTCATTATTCTAGCTTCTATAGCTTCTGCATTAGCAAGATTTCACTCACTGCAAATTAGAAAAAAATATGTATGTATGCACATCTTAAGCTTTTTGACATTTCCATTTGAAAAAAGAAAGACAAATTTTACTGGAAGTGAAACATAGGGCATGAGCAACTTGGATATGAAATTTAAAATTTAAAAGTATAACCCAGGGATTCTGGATGGTTCAGAGAGTGGTTAGTGAAATATGAAGAATTATACCTTGAACATCTGCTAACATTTGGTTCAGGGAACCATAGTTCCTGGCAGGCATATCGAACTTCACCTAAGCAGCATAGTGCTGTGTGGGGACCTGGCAGGGTATGTGACCACAGTAGACCCCCTTTGCTGTGTTTTTCAAAAACATACCATAGTTCTCTACCATGGCTGAAGGTTAATAGGAGATTGTAAAATGGAGGACTCCTGGTCTAGTTCCACTCATAAAAAGACCCCTGGTATATAGTATGATGAAGACGATGGTAGGTAAGCAAATAACACTGTGGTAAGTAATTCACCTGTTTCTTCCTTAAAGTCTTCACAGTAATCCTGCTAGCAGAGACTGCTGCTCTCCCCATTTTACATCTGTGAAAACTTGAGGCTTAGAAAAGATTAAGTAATGTGCCCATAGTCATACAACTTGTTAGTTGAGATTGAACTTCAGAGCTCAGGCTCTTAAACTCTCATTCACTGCCTCTGTAACCTTAATGAAACCTGATTTGCTAACATGCCTCTGCCATACCTGAGATCCTACCATATATGATGATTACAGTGACCTCTTCTGGCAGCTGAAGCATTGTTTTCCCCCCGGGATATTTCTAAGGTGTTCAGTTTAGTTCCATATAAGATATTAATGTTTTATAGTTAAATATCTGTTAAGTTTTAAGTGAAAGTGTTATTGTTGATTTTAAGGTTCTTGACTTATTCACTCTTAGCATTTGTCCACTATAATTACTCCAGTTTATTAATAATTTTGTGAACATTTGTTAAGTACTTTTTATATTTCAAGCAGACCTGCTAGCAACAACAATAAAAATGCTTAGCACTTCACAGTTTGCTTATACTTTCTTTCTACTTAATCACCTATGAAAAGGGTGACATTTGTTGGTACCCACTTTATAGAGGAAAAGCCTAAAATTCAGAGATGACAAATGCCAAGAAAGCATAGTGTCTGGAAATTGTTAATGCATGTTTGACAGTGACATGATCTGAACCCAGGTTTTTTGACTCCAAGTCCTATATAATCTCTTTCTTCCTGGGAAAGAGAAGAGAGGAAGCAGCAAAGTCTTTGAAGGACTGTTGATCATACATGAACCATCACTTAGCAAGCACCAGTTGCTGACTTTGATTATCTAATTTAAGTTTTACTCAGAAGACTCTAGCAATGCTTTGTCATCTGCCCTCTTTCCCCACCACCTTCCCAAACACATTTCTTTCAAACACTTGAGAACTTTTTTAAGCAGTTACATTTCTGAATATAGCCAAACCATTTAAAGAGCTGTTCTTTTTTTATAACGGAAACAAAAATGCATAGTTGAACTGAAGCAGTGGGAGTGCTTCTTGATGCCTCCATTTGCTCTTTAGGTCCAATTTAGGTTAACCACATTTCCCTTCCTAACCAGAAAAATTCTGAGCTTTTTTTCCCCCGCTTCTGCGTGCGCTTGCCATTACCGTGGCTGTTCAGAATCTGGTTTTTCTAACTTGGCCCAGGAATCATTTCAGAGACAGAGAGAGCACTGCCCCCCACATGGAGTGCCTTCAAGGTTTTCATGTTCTGACAAGATTGGGAAGCAGCCACAAGTGGAGGTCATGTGGGAAGTGAGTTGCACAACCTCTGTAGCCTGAGGCCAGTTCAGTACACAAAAGAATTGCTTTGTGATTTAAAATAAGCTGCAAACCATTTCATCTCTCCAGGGATAAGAGGATACAATAGTGGTCTGTTTTCTATATGGCTACTTAATACAGTGATGGAGAAGCTGGGTAGTATAAAAATAGCTTTCTGTGGAGTAGTATCTCTGTGACTAGGGTAGATGCATTAAAGCAAATGGAGGGGAATTGTAACTGAATATGTTAGAAATCACCTTCTCCAGAAGTTTGTAGAGTAATTACCTAATCCTCCTTAAAACTATGAAAATTTATGTGACTTATGTTAGTAATACTTAACAGATTGTACGTAAATCGGGATTCAGTGTTATTTGGCAATTCATCCTTGTTCTGTCCATTGAAAAATAACATTTTCATTTTTGCGTTTGCTAGTTTGCGAACCATTTCTTCCTTGAAATAAAAATTAGCCATTGTGCTTTCTTTAGTGTTTATATCTCCCTTCACTTTACCTGCTTTTTTTTTTTGTTAGCTAATTGAAGAAAGAAGCACATCAAATAGAAAAAATGCACTTTAAATGGTCGTTGGCCATCCTAAGAGTTCCCTAGTCATTGTATTCGTATTACTGTGCGTGCTAAATATTTTACATTTTAGCAAAATTTGCTTTGAATCCATAGGCCATTATATGTAAAATCTTTTTAACACAATTATCTTATTATTATAACTTGTTTTCTAATTAGAAAAGTAAATATATGTTCATTAAATAAAAATTGAAAGTACAGAAAAGGTCAAGAGGAAAATAAAAATTATTTTATATAAGCCATCCCCCAGAAATGAATCATGATTACATTCTAGTGTATTTCCTTCTAGATTTCATTCTATATTTCTCCCATTTTTGAGTTATTATTGTACATATAATTTTTCGTCCTGATTTACTCTCCAGGATAGTCATTTTTGTTATTAAAAGTCTTCAAAAATATTTAATGGCTGTTTAATATTTCTTCATACTACTGTACTATAATTTACTGAATCAGTCCACAGTTTTTGGACACTTACCTTGTGGTTTTTTTTTTTTTTACTAATTTAAACAATATTGTGATGAACATTTTAGTGTACATAACTTTGCTCTATTTCATACTATTTGCTAAAAAAAAATCTGACAGTGAGATCCTTGAATTTAAAAAGTAAGAATATTTTCAATATATCCCTAGGCAGAAAAGGACTACTGTCCTTAGGAAAACTGCTTGTAAGGTTGGCCCTTGGATTTTAGGGATGTTTCCACCATTCTCTAACTGATAAGGGCAGTTCACTGTACCTAAATTCTCTGCAAACAATGTTATTTATACTGATCACCTGCTTTCCTTCTGGGAGTCTAGAATTTTGGTACATGCTAGGCAGAGGTTGCCTACATCACCAATTCCAACAAAAACTCTGAAAACTGAGTCTCCAATGAATACCCCTGCTAGACAGCATTTCACATATGTTTTCATACATGTTAGTTCTTGGAGGAATTAATCACATCCTGTGTGACTCCACTGGTAGAGGAAGGATTCTTAGAAGCTTACACCTGGTTTCCTCCAGACTTCATCTCTGCACCTTTTTCCTTTGCTGGTTTTACTTTGTATCCTTTTGCTGTAATAAACTACACCTGTGAGTTCAACTATATGCTAAGTCCTGTGTATCCTCCTCACAAACCATCAAACCTGGGGGTGATCTTGGGGATCCCAACACACTCTTTTTCTGATTTTTTATTGTTTATTTCCCATCCACTCCTGCTCCCTCCTTAGGAATCTAATCAAGGTCCTCTGTAAGGCATGTGTCTTCAACCCATGTTGGTGTTGAGATGGATAACAGCAGACTTCGTCCCTATTTTCAGAGGTTCTGCTCATATTAGCTTGGTCCCAGTCTCAGGAAAGTGAGAGGGTTTTAAAGAGAATCCAGTTGTCTTGGAAAAGAACTGATTTTAACAGAGTCACTGAAATTGTGACTATAAATAAAGATCTGTTCTATTTTTTTCTAAACACATTATATTTCCAGTATATTATTCTCTTATGAGGAATATCATTGTTTTTGTGGGGCAAGATAACTTCTATCCACTTATTTGTTTTATCTTTTTCTTTTTTAATTTTTATTTATTTATTTATTTTGCGGTATGCGGGCCTCTCACTGCCGTGGCCTCTCCCATTGCGGAGCACAGGCTCCGGACGCGCAGGCTCAGCGGCCATGGCTCACGGGCCTAGCCGCTCTGTGGCATGTGGGATCTTCCCAGACCAGGGCACAAACCCGTGTCCCCTGCATCGGCAGGTGGACTCTCAACCACTGTGCCACCAGGGGAACCCTATCTTTTTTATTTTTTTAAAGATTTTTTTGATGTGGACCATTTTTTTAATATAAATTTATTTATTGTTATTTATGGCTGCATTGGGTCTTCGTTGCTGTGCGTGGGATTTCTCTAGTTGCGGTGAGCAGGGGCTACTCTTCACTGCGGTGTGTGGGCTTCTCATTGTGGTGGCTTTTCGTTGCGGAGCACGGGCTCTAGGCACGTGGGCTCAGTAGTTGTGGCACATGGGCTTTGTTGCTCCACGACATGTGGGATCTTCCCGGACCAGGGATTGAACCTGTGTCCCCTGCATTGGCAGGCAGATTCTTAACCACTGTGCCACCAGGGAAGTCCCTATGTGGACCATTTTTAAAGTCTTTATTGAATTTGTTATAATACTGCTTCTTATGTTTTGGTTTTTTTGGCCGTGAGGCATGTATGATCTTAGCTCCCTGACCAGGGATTGAACCTGCACCCCCTGCACTGGAAGGCGAAGTCTTAACCACTGGACCTCCACGGGAAGTCCCTGTTTTATCTTTATGTTTATCTTTTTTTTTTTGGCTCTCATGCAGCTTTCAAGTAAAACAAAAATGAGATAATTCAGTCCACTAGGAAGTTATGGATTATCTCCTATCTGCAAAGCCCTATGCCACCATCTAAAATATAATAAAAAATGAGCAAGCTGAGTTTTTCCCATTGAGAAACATAACAGGAGGGAATTGTGAACAAAAATTACATCTGGCTGGGAAAATCAGAAAAGATATTAAGGAGAATGTGATATTTGAGACAGACATTTAAGGATAGGAAGGATGTCTACTGATGGCATCCTTGAGGAGAAGGATGGCATTTCAAGCAGAAGAAACAGCATGATCAAAAGTAGGGAAGCATACATAAGATCAGGGCTTTCTCCATGTTAGAATAAAGAAATAGTGAGAAGACTGGAAAAGTAGGTTTTGTCATATGCAAGAAGACTCATAATGCTGGAATGTAGAGCTAATATCCTTTTTAGTAATTGAGATAAGAGAGAGAATGAAGGTTTTTAAACACAGTAATTACATGATCATATTAACCTTTGGGGAAGTGAATTCAGCGTGGCTTACAGGAGATTGGAGGGAAATGAGAACAGTTAGAAAGCCAAAGTAATGATGGAGGTCAGAGGTGCTCTTCTTCCACTTCGACGTGGTTGGCCCCTTCTTGATATTCATATCTCTACATCAGTATCATCTTCTCAGAGAGATGACCCACCCCCAATCTAAAGTAGCCACCCTACTTAATTCTCTTTATCTTAATCACAGTAGCCACCATCTGATGTTTTTCTTATTGTTTACTTTCAGTCTCCTCCTACAAGAATATAAACTCCATGGGAGGAAGGATTTTGTTTACCATAGTATTCCCAATATCAGCACGGTGCCTAGCACATTAGTAGTAGCCCAGAAATATTTGTTAAATTAATGATATAGAAAGGCCTAGAGTGCTTGGAATGGAAGATTTTTCTCATTTTTTGACAGTTTTATTGATGTAAGTAAGCTGCAAATATTTAAAGTACACTATCTGATATGTTTTGATATATGTGTGCACCAATGAAGCTATCATCACAATCTAGATAATAAATATATATATCACTTCTTGCTCCAAAGCAGTGGATCCCCCAAACTCGGTGTTCGTTAGCTGTAACATAAATCCACTGAAGGCGTAGCATCTGTCTGAGCCCATTGCATTGCCCCTGCAGGATTTGGGGTAAAGGGTAACCAACACAAATATGCTAATGCACATGCTTCTTCCCGTGCCATAAATAATAAAGTCCTTTATCTCTGAACCAGGAGTCTTATGTCTTCTGTTAGCATCCACAAAACAGCAAAACAGTAACAGACTAACTCACTAGGTTGTATGTATGTAGGATAAAAGCAAATCCCTGATCCAACAACTAGACCCTCCAGTATAATGTTGAAGTGGTGAGAATGGACATCCTTGCTTTCCTCCTGATACTAGGAAGAAAACATTCAATATTTGACCACTATTAAGTATGATGTTAGCTGCAGGTTTTGGTTTTGGTTTTGATAGAGGCTCCTGATTAGTGAATACGTTCCCTTATAGTCTTAATTTCCTGAGGGTTTTCTACCAGAAATTAATGTTAGGTTTTGACCATTTTTATTTCTGGAGCTACTGAGGTGATCATATATATATATATATATATATATATATATATATATATTTTTTTTTTTTTTTAGTTTTCTTCTCTTTTGGGATTTTCTTTTTTAGTCTGTTAATATGGTGACTTGATTGATTTTCAAATGTTAAATCAGCCTTGCATTCCTGGAATAAACCTCACTTGATCATGATGCAGTCACCCTTTTCTATACTGTTGGATTTGATACTCTAAAATTTTGTTAATGTTTACAGTTTTATTCATGAGGAATAAGGTGTGTTATTTTCAGTTCTTTGTAATGTCTTTGTCGATATCAAGATAATGCTGGCCTCAAAATGCATTGGGAAGTGTTTCCTCTTTGATTTTTTGAAAGATGTTGTGTAGAATTAGTACTGTTTCTTCCTTACATATTTGATAGAATTCACTAATGAAACCATCTGGATCTTTCTTTATGGGAAAGTTTTTTTGTTTTTTGTTTTCCTACTACAAATTCAATTGCTTAAAAGTATTACTATTTAGGTTATGTATTTCTTCTTGAGTAGATTTTGGTAGTTTGTTCCCTGCAATGAAACGCTATATAATTTAAGTTGTCAAGTTTACTGGCCTAAAATTCTTCATAATATTCCCATATTGTCCTTTTAATATCTGTAGAATTTGCAGTAATGTCACTTCTCTCATTTCTGATACTGGTAATTTGTATCTCCTCTCTAATTTTCCTAGAGGCTTAACAATATTATTGATTTCAGAGCACCAGCTTTTGGTTTCATTGACTTTCTCTATTTTTTCTCCTTTCTTTTACATTGATTTTTCACTCTGATTTTTACAATCTCTTTTCTTTTGATTGCTTTGGTTTTATTTCCTCTTCTTTTTTTATTCTTTTAAGCTGGAATCATGTATTTGAACTCTGATTTCTTTTTTTGAAATGGTATTTAGTGCAATGAGTTTCCGTCTAAGTGCTACTTTAGTGGCATCCCACATATTTCCGTTATGTTGTTTTTCATTTCCATTCAGTTCAAGCTACTTACTAATTTCTCTTTTCTCTTCCTTAGACTCATGGATTATTTTACACTTGGTTATTTAGTTTCCAAATATTTGGGGATTTTACAGATGTCTTTCTGTTATTGATTTATAATACCATTGTAACTAGGGAACTTTTTTTTTTTTTTTTTTTTTTTTGCGGTACACGGGCCTCTCACTGTTGCGGCCTCTCCCATTGTGGAGCACAGGCTCCAGACGCGCAGGCTCAGCGACCATGGCTCACGGGCCTAGCTGCTCTGCAGAATGTGGGATCTTCCCAGACTGGGGCACGAACTCGTGTCCCCTGCCTTGGCAGGCGGACTGTCAACCACTGCGCCACCAGGGAAGCCCTGGGAATATTTTATATGGTTTGAATTATTTTAAATTTATTGAGAGTTGTTTTATGGCCCAGATATGAACTATCCCAGTAAATGTTTTATATTCACTTAAAAAGAATATGTAGATGACATGATACTATACATAGAGAATCCTAAAGATGCCAACAGAAAACTACTAGAGCTAATCAATGAATTTGGTAAAGTAGCAGGATACAAAATTAATGCACAGAAATCTCTTGCATTCCTATACACTAATGAAGAAAAATCTAAAAGTGAAATTAAGAAAACACTCCCATTTACCACTGCAACAAAAAGGATAAAATATCTAGGAATAAACCTACCTAAGGAGACAAAAGACCTGTATGCAGAAAATTATAAGACACTGATGAAAGAAATTAAAGAGGATACAAATAGATGGAGAGATATACCATGTTCTTGGATTGGAAGAATCAACATTGTGAAAATGACTATACCACCCAAAGCAATCTACAGATTCAATGCAATCCCTATTAAACTACCACTGGCATTTTTCACAGAACTAGAAAAAAATATTTCACAATTTGTATGTAAACACAAAAGACCCTGAATAGCCAAAGCAATCTTGAGAAAGAAAAACGCAGCTGGAGGAATCAGACTCCCTGACTTCAGACTATACTACAAAGCTACAGTAATCAAGACGGTAGTGTACTGGCACAAAAACAGAAATATAGATCAATGGAACAGGATAGAAAGCCCAGAGATAAACCCACGCACATATGGTCACCTTATCTTTGATAAAGGAGGCAAGAATATACAGTGGAGAAAAGACAGCCTCTTCAATAAGTGGTGCTGGGAAAACTGGACAGCTACATGTAAAATAATGAAATCAGAACACTCCCTAACACCATACACAAAAATAAACTCAAAATGGATTAAAGACCTAAATGTAAGGCCAGACACTATTAACCTCTTAGAGGAAAACATAGGCACAACACTCCATGACATAAATCACAGCAAGATCCTTTTTGACCCACCTCCTAGAGAAATGGAAATAAAAACAAAAATAAACCAATGGGACCTAGTGAAACTTAAAAGCTTTTGCACATCAAAGGAAACCATAAACAAGGCTAAAAGACAGCCCTCAGAATGGGAGAAAATATTTGCAAATGAAGCAACTGACAAAGGATTAATCTCCAAAATTTACAAGCAGTTCATGCAGCTCAATATCAAAAAAACGAACAACCCAATCCAAAAATGGGTAGAAGACCTAAATAGACATTTCTCCAAAGAAGATATACAGATTGCCAGCAAACACATGAAAGAATGCTCAACATCATTAATCATTAGAGAAATGCAAATCAAAAGTACAATGGGATATCATCTCATACCAGTCAGAAGGGCCATCATCAAAAAATCTACAAACAATAAATGCTGGAGAGGGTGTGGAGAAAAGGGAACCCTCTTGCACTGTTGGTGGGAATGTAAATTGATAGAGCCACTATGGAGAACAGTATGGAGTTTCCTTAAAAGACTAAAAATAGAACTGCCATATGACCCAGCAATCCCACTACTGGGCATATACTCTGAGAAAACCATAATTCAAAAAGAGTCATGTACCACAATGTTCATTGCAGCTCTGTTTACAATAGCCAGGACATGGAAGAAACCTAAGTGTCCATCAACAGATGAATGGATAAAGAAGATGTGGCACATACATACAATGGAATATTACTCAGCCATACAAAGAAACGAAACTGAGCTATTTGTAGTGAGGTGGATGGACCTAGAGTCTGTCATACAGAGTGAAGTAAGTCAGAAAGAGAAAAACAAATACTGTATGCTAACACATATATATGGAATCTAAAAAAAAAAAAAGGTTCTGAAGAACCTAGGGGCAGGACAGGAATAAAGACGCAGACCTACTAGAGAATGGACTTGAGGATATGGGGAGAGGGAAGGGTAAGCTGGGACAAAGTGAGAGAGTGGCATGGACATATATACATTACCAAATGTAAACTAGATACCTAGTTAGGAAGCAGCTGCATAGCACTGGGAGATCAGCTTCATGCTTTGTGACCACCTAGAGGGGTGGGATAGGGAGGGTGGGAGGGAGACGCAAGGGAGAGGAGATTTGGGGATATATGTATATGTATAGCTGATTCACTTTGTTATAAAGCAGAAGCTAACACACTATTGTAAAGCAATTATACTCCAATAAGGATGTTAAAAAAAAGAATATGTATTCTGCTATTATTTTTTAGAGTGTTCTATAAATATCAATTAAGTCAATTTGATAGTATCATTAAAGTCTTTTATATTTGTTATTATTTTCATTCTGCATATTCTGTCAGTTACTGAGAGAAAGGTGTTAAAGTCTCTGACTGTGATTGTGGATTTTCTATTTCTTCCTGCAGTTCTGTCAGTTTTTCCATGTATCTTGAAGCTCTGCTTTAGGTACATTAACCTTTAGGATTATTATATTATCTTTAGGATCATTATGTTATCTTGACGATTCATCCCTTTATTTTTAACTGACCTTTGTAATCTCTGGTAATATTCCTTATATTTTTCTCAATATGTACTTTATCTGATATTAATGTAACAACTCTAGCCTCCTTTTGATTAAAATTATCATGGTATATATATATTTCCATCCTTTTACTTTTTTTATATTTAAAATGGGCTTCTTGTATGCAGGATTTTGCTCTTTTATCCAGTATGACAATCTCTACCTTTTAATTTGTGTATTTAGATCATTTACACCAGATGCATTTATTAATATGGTTCAGTTTAAATCTACAGTACCATCTTGTTATTTATTTATTATTTGTCTCATTTTTTCTTTCTTCCTTTTTCTTCTTTTTCTGCCTTCTCTTAGATTATTTTACATGATGCTATTTTTTCTCCTTTTTTAACTTATTAACTATAAATCTTTGATGCGTTTTTTTTAGTGGTTGCTATTGAGTTTATAATATATATATCTTTAACTTATCACAGTCTACCTTCAAGTGATAGTATACCTTTACTTATAGTATAAGAACCTTACAAAAGTTTATTTCTGTTTCTTCCCTCTCAGGTTTTGTGTTATCATTGTCATACATTTTACTTCCATATATATTATAAATCCCACAATAAATTATTGTTTTTGCTTTAAACATTCAATTATATTTTCAAGTGATTTCATTTTTTTTTTTTTTTTTGCGGTATGCGGGCCTCTCACTGTTGTGGCCTCCCCCGTTGCGGAGCACAGGCTCCGGACGCGCAGGCTCAGCGGCCATGGCTCACGGGCCCAGCCGCTCCGCGGCATATGGGATCCTCCCAGACCGGGGCATGAACCCATATCCCCTGCATCGGCAGGCAGACTCTCAACCACTTGCGCCACCAGGGAGGCCCGTGATTTCATTTTTTAAGTCTTTTGTATTTACCCACATGGTTAATCTCTTCAGTGCTTTTCATTTCTTTATGTTGATACAAATTTCCTTGTGGTATTTTTTTATTTCTTCCTAAAAGATTTCTTTTAACATTGCTTATAGTGCAGGCCTGCTGGTGATTAATTCTTTCAACTTTTGTGTGTCTGAAAAAGTTTTATTTCAACCTTGCTTTTGAAAGGTATATTCACTGGATATAGAATTCAAGATTGATTATTTTTTTCTTTCAATGTTTTGAAGATATTGCTTCATTGTCTTTTCACTTACATTGTTTCCAACAAGAAAGCTGCTGTTATTCTTATCTTTGTTCCTCTGTACATAGCATGTCTAAATTTTTCTGGCTGTTTTTCTGATTTTCTTTTTACCACTGTATTTGAGCAATTGGATTATGATGCCTTGGTGTCATTTTTTTTTTCATATTTCTTGTGCTTGTGATTCATTGAGCTTCTTGGATCTGTGACTTTATTGTTTTTATCAAATTTTGGAAAATTTTGGACATTATTTCTTTAAATATTTTTTTGATCTTTCCTCTTTTCTCCTCTATCACAGGGACACCAGGCTGCTTGAAGTTATTGCAGAGCCCACTGTGCTGTAGTCTTTTTTTTTCCCATATTTTTCTCTCTGCATTTCATTTTGGATAATTTCTGTTGGTGTGCATTCAAGTTCACCAATTTATATCTTCCATGTTTCTACTTAACATACTCAGTGTTTCTTCTAGCTCTCCTAGACCATATGGAATACAGTTATGAAAACTGTTATAATATCCCTATCTACTAACTCTATCATCTGTGTCATTTCTAAGTTGATTCCAATTGACTGATTTTATTCCTCATTATGCATTGTATTTTCCTGCCCGCCCCCCTTTCTTTTTCATGCTTGGTTATTTTTGATTGGGTGCCAGACACTGTGAATTTTATTTTGTTGGATGCTAGATATTTTTGTGTCTCTATAAATATTCTTGAGCTTTCTTCTGGAATGCAGTTAAATTACTGGAGACAGTTTGATCCTTTCAGGTCTTACCTTTAAGCTTTGTTACTCAGGACCAGAGTGGCATTTAGTCTAGGGCTAATTTTCCCCACTGCTAAGGCAAACCCTTCAGGGTACTTTACTCATACCCTGTGCATTATGAGTTTTCCCACTCCAGCTGGTGGGAACAGGAACTGTTCCCAGCCCTGTGTGAGCTCTAGGGATTGTTCCCTCCATACGTTCTGAATGATTCTTTCCCCAGACTTTGGTAGTTTCTTTGCACCCACACACTGGGAATACTCAGCTAAAGACTTTCAAGGGACCCTCTATACCCCTCCAGAGCTCTGTGCCGCTCTCTTTTCTTGAGTACTCTCCTGTGAACTCTGGTGCCTAACTCAAACCCCTTTGTGCTCTCTAGACATCCAGGTCCATCTCCTCAACTCAAGGAAACTATTAAGGCTCTAGTACAACCTGGCATTCTCTCCAGGCAGTAAGCTGGAACAATTGTAAGACTCATTTATTTCCTGTCTCTCAGAGATCACTGTCCTCTGTTGACTGATTTTAAATGACTTAAAAGCTCTTGTTTCATATATTTTGTGCAATACTTTAATTGTTTCAGGTATGAGAAATCCTATTGCTCCATTTTGCTGGAAGTGCCACTCTTCATAATTTTATTTTTCAGTGTACATTACAATAACTTTTTAAAAAATAAGTATAAAATTTTCTGCCTATAAATTTCAGGATGTTGGTACCCTAAAATACTTATTTTAGTGTGTCTGCTATATTCTTCATCCATGAAGATAAGAAATCAACAATGGCTCCAATGTTTTTCACCTGGTTGACCAGAAAAATGATGGTAGGTTTCACATAAAAGAGAGTAGGTTATAAAGAGAAGTGAATGAGTTTGGTTGATATCAGATTAATGTTGAGCTGCTGGCAGACTCTCTAGACGAAAGAGAGAGTCAAGAGCTCCAGAGAGGCAATGTGGGAAATTCTCTTTGTAAACTTATAGGTAAATGAGTTTTGGTAGACAAAGAAACAAAAAAGTTTAGAAAAATAAAAGTAGAATGGAGAATACAAAGGAGGTAGATATGGCAATCAGTACTACCAAGATGCACTGTAAGTGGATTTTGAATTTGACACTACTTCTTCCCAACTAAGACTGAAAGAGAAATATGTTGTGTTCTGAATTTATTATTTGATGACTAATGCTACAAATAATTTTTATATAGAAATTTTCTCCTAAAATTAAACAAATAGGGATATATGTGATGGACCCCTATGTAAGGGATATTGGCGAACATAGTGAATAGTACCTTCAACATAAAATTGCAAACGGTGCATTCTACCAGCATCTACTCAGAAATCGGAGGATATGTAGTAATTCATATCACAGTGAAGATATTTCTTGTGATGGAATACTGAGAGAGTAAGATTCTGTCTCCTGATACTTTCATATAATAAAGAGATTGAATTTTGGAAATCTAGATAAAGTGCTTCTCATTGGATTCTGGTTGACTTGTTTGTTATCATGAATTCTGCATTTAGCCATAGCATTGAATTAGGCCATTTTGATAAAGTGCTTATTAGTAAACTTGTATTGAATTGCTTCTCTATCTACAACAGCACACTGAGTACTACCAGAGCACTGAAAACAAAGCCACAACAAAAAACACAAACCTTCTCTCAGGGATCTGATGATATATATAGGTCAGAGAAAAAGCGTGCATGAAACCACTGGATAGCAGTTTACCCATAAGACCACACGTCAAATTATATGATACAGGCTAAATATTTAGGCGAACGTGCAACATTAAGAATAAACAGAAGTATTTCAGGGGAAGCTTCTTGGAGGAGCTAATTTTCTTTTAAGTTGAGTCTTAGAAGGTATAGTAGAATTAGGAGAAGTTGTTGAGGTTTGTTGGAATCAGAGCATTGTCTGGGAGGTCAGATTTGTTTATTCATTCATTTAACATATTATTTGAGCATCTGCCATGTGGCAGATATTAGTGGTATAAGAGCTTGGTGAATAAGGCATCTTTGTTCTCATGGAGCTTACATCCTAGTGGAGAGGCCAACTATAAACAATTAATCACATAAATAAATGAACAAGACAAATAACTGATATTGGACAGTATAGAATTGAATAGGGAGAAGTGATAGTGAAGGATTAAGTGAGTTACTTTGGAGTGAATGTTCTTGAAAGTCCTGAGGAAATAACTTTTAAGCTGAGATCTGAGTGACAAAAAGCAGCAAGCAACTCAGGCAAGGTCCTGAGAGAGGAACCAGCTTAATGTATCCAAAAAATAGAAAGAAGGCCCACTCAGCTGAAACATGGTAGATGAACAAAAGAGTGATTGGAGGTAAGGTTAGAAAGGCAGACAGATATTATGACAATATATGTGACTCAATCATGAAGGTGCTTTGAACACAGGTTCAAATAAAACTGAGAAGAGAAACTTATAATTTTGTTTTAGAGTTACCTAGTTATTTTCTAGGTCTGCTCATTCAGCAGATGTTAATGAGTACCTATTATGCACTAGCAGCTGTGCTAGACAAATCTGGAGCATGTGTATTGAGAGCTGAGATAGAGACAAAGCTATAGTCAGATCTGGAGCAAAGGGCATTTGCTAGGGATGGGTGATAATTTTAAAAGGAAACAATGAATTAATGGATAGATCTTGAACATTTGTATTGGGGAGTTTGGATTTAAAATAGTAAGTAGAAGGAAAGTACCATAGAATCTTACACAAAGAGAAGATCTTGGATAAAGATTATTGTAGAAGCTGTGAATAGGGAAGCCAGAGGAATTAGAAGCCGAGGTATCAGCTGGAAGAGTGTTGAAATAACACAGGTGTGAAGCAACAGACAAGACTGTTGGCAGTAGAAACAAGCATAGGGCAAGGGCCCAGGAAGTCCACAGGTATCCTATCTCTCAACTTTTAAAGTGATTTGCAATTTATGTCTCCTGTTTTATTACTCTCTTGCTATGTATTTTGTGGAATTGAGTCAATGTTCACCATCTTTTAACCTGTTCCTTACACATCACAGACTTTATTTTGGTGCTAAGAACTCTCTAAACAGCATTTTCCCATAAAATGCATTGCACGAAACTATGTTTTAAAAAGTAATAGACGAGCCTGAACCAAGGTGGTGGAGTAAAAGGACGTGCTCTCACTCCCTCTTGTGAGAACACCAGAATCACAACTAGCTGCTGGACAATCATCAACAGGAAGACACTGGAACTCACCAAAAAAGATACCCCACATCCAAAGACAAAGGAGAAGCCACAATGAGACGGTACGAGGGGCGCAATCACAGCAAAATCAAATCCCATAACTGCTGGGTGGGTGGCTCACAGACTGGAGAACACTTATACCACAGAAGTCCACCCACTGGAGTGAAGGTTCTGAGCCCCACGTCAGGCTTCCCAACCTGGGGTCTGGCAACGGGAGGAGGAATTCCTAGAGAATCAGACTTTGAAGGCTAGTGGGATTTGATTGCAGGACTTCGATAGGACTGGGGGAAACAGAAACTCCAGTCTTGGAGGGCACACATAAAGTAGTGTGCGCACTGGGACCCAGGGAAGGAACACTGAACCCAGGGGAGACTGAACCAGACCTACCTGCTAGTGTTGGAAGGTCTCCTGCAGAGGCGGGGGTTGGCTGTGGCTCACCATGGGGACAAGAACACTGGCAGCAGAAGTTCTGGGAAGTATTCCTTGGCATGCACCCTCCCAGAGTCTGCCATTAGCCCTACCAAAGATCCCAGGTAGCCTCCAGTGTTGGGTTGCCTCAGGCCTAACAACCAACAGGGAGGGAACCCAGCCCCACCCATCAGCAGTCAAGCGGATTAAAGTTTTACTGAGCTCTGCCCACCAGAGCAACACCCAGCTCTACCCAACACCAGGCCCTCCCATCAGGAAACCTGCACAAGCCTCTTAGATAGCCTCATCCACCAGAGGGCAGACAGCAGAAACAAGAAGAACTACAATACTGCAGCCTGTGGAACAAAAACCACATTCACAGAAAGATAGACAAGATGAAAAGGCAGAGGGCTATGTACCAGATGAAAGAACAAGATAAAACCCCAGAAAAACAACTAAATGAAGTGGAGATAGGCAACGTTCCAGAAAAAGAATTCAGAATAATGATAGTGAAGATGATCCAGGACCTCAGAAAAACAATGGAGGCAAAGATGAAGAAGATGCAAGAAATATTTAACAAAGACCAAGAAATGTTTAACAAAGACCTAGAAGAATTAAAGAACAAACAAGCAGAGATGAACAATACAATAACTGAAATGAAAACTACACTAGAAGGAATCAACAGCCGAATAACTGAGGCAGAAGAATGGATAAGTGACCTGGAAGACAGAATGGTGGAATTCACTGCTGCAGAAGAGAATAAAGAAAAAAGAATGAAAAGGAATGAATACAGGGCTTCCCTGGTGGTGCAGTAGTTGAGAGTCCGCCTGCCGGTTCGTGCCCCGGTCCGGGAAGATCCCACATGCTGCGGAGCGGCTAGGCCCATGAGCCATGGCCACTGAGCCTGCGCATCCGGAGCCTGTGCTCCGCAACGGGAGAGGCCACAACAGTGAGAGGCCCGCGTACCGCAAAATAAATAAATAAATAAATAAATGGAGACAGCCTAAGAGACCTCTGGGACAACATTAAACACAACAACATTCGCATTATAGGGGCCCCAGAAGGAGAAGAGAGAGAAAGGACCTGAGAAAATATTTGCAGAGATTATAGTCAAAAACTTCCCTAACATGGGAAAGGAAATAGCCACCCAAGTCCAAGAAGCACAGCAAGTCCCATACAGGATAAACCCAAGGAGAAACACACCGAGACACATAGTAATCAAATTGGCAAAAATTAAAGACAAAGAAAAATTATTGAAAGCAGCAAGGGAAAAATGACAAATAACATACAAGGGAACTCCCATAAGGTTAATAGCTGATTTCTCAGCAGAAACTCTACAAGCCAGAAGGGAGTGGCATGATATACCTAAAGTGATGAAAGGGAAGAACCTACAACCAAGATTACTCTACCCGGCAAGGATCTTATTCAGATTCAATGGAGAAATCAAAAGCTTTACAGACAAGAAAAAGCTAAGGGAATTCAGCACCACTAAACCAGCTCTACGACAAATGCTAAAGGAACTTCTCTAAGTGGGAAACACAAGAGAAGAAAAGGACCTACAAAAACAAACCCAAAACAATTAAGAAAATGGTCATAGGAACATACATATCGATACTTACCTTAAATGTGAATGGATTAAATGCTCCAACCAAAAGACACAGACTTGCTGAATGGATACAAAAACAAGACCCATATATATGCTGTCTACAAGAGACCCACTTCAGACCTAGGGACACATACATACTGAAAGTGAGGGGATGGAAAAAGATATTCCATGCAAATGGAAATCAAAAGAAAGCTGGAGTAGCAATACTCATATCGGATAAAATACACTTTAAAGAATGTTATAAGAAAAAAGGAAGGACACTACATAATGATCAAGGGATCAATCCAAGAAGAAGATATAACAATTATAAATATATATGCACCCAACATGGGAGCACCTCAATATATAAGGCAACTGATAACAGCTGTAAAAGAGGAAATCGACAGTAACACAATAATAGTGGGGGACTTTAACACCTCACTTACACCAATGGACAGATCATCCAAAATGAAAATAAATAAGGAAACAGAAGCTTTAAATGACACAATAGACCAGATAGATTTAATTGATATTTATAGGACATTCCATCCAAAAACAGCAGATTACACTTTCTTCTCAAGTGTGCACAGAACATTCTCCAGGATAGATCACATCTTGGGTCACAAATCAAGCCTCAGTAAATTTAAGAAAATTGAAATACTATCCAGCATCTTTTCTGACCACAATGCTATGAGATTAGAAATGAATTACAGGGGAAAAAACGTAAAAAACACAAACACATGGAGGATAAACACTACATTACTAAATAACCAAGAGATCACTGAAGAAATCAAAGAGGAAATCAAAAATACCTAAGACAAATGACAATGAAAACACGCCAATCCAAAACCTATGGGATGCAGCAAAAGCAGTTCTAAGAGGGAAGTTTATAGCTATACAAGCCTACCTCAAGAAACAAGAAAAATCTCAAATAATCTAACCTTACACCTAAAGGAACTAGAGAAAGAAGAACAAAAAAGTTAGCAGAAGGAAAGAAATCATAAAGATCAGAGCAGAAATAAATGAAATAGAAACAAAGAAAACAATAGCAAAGCTCAATAAAACTAAAAGCTGGTTCTTTGAGAAGATAAACAAAATTGATAAACCATTAGCCAGACTCATCAAGAAAAAGAGGGAGAGGACTCAAGTCAATAAAATTAGAAATGAAAAAGGAGAAGTTACAACAGACACCACAGAAATACAAAGCATCCTAAGAGACTACTACAAGCAACTCTATGCCAATAAAATGGACAACCTGGAAGAAATGGACAAATTCTTAGAAAGGTATAACCTTCCAAGACTGAACCAGGAAGAAATAGAAAATATGAACAGACGAATCACAAGTAATGAAATTGAAACAGTGATTAAAAGTCTTCCAACAAACAAAAGTCCAGGACCAGATGGCTTCACAGGTGAATTCTATCAAACATTTAGAGAAGAGCTAACACTGATCCTTCTCAAACTTTTCCAAAAAATTGCAGAGGAAGGAACACTCCCAAACTTATTCTATGAAGCCACCATCACCCTGATACCAAAACCAGACAAAGATACTACAAAGAAAGAAAATTACAGACCAATATCGCTGATGAATATAGATGCAAAAATCCTCAACAAAATACTAGCAAACAGAATCCAACAACACATTAAAAGGATCATGCACCATGATCAAGTGGCATTTATCCCAGATATGCAAGGATTCTTCAATATGTGCAAATCAATCAATGTGATACACCATATTAACAAATTGAAGAACAAAAACCATATGATCATCTCAATAGATGCAGAAAAACCTTCTGACAAAATTCAACACCCATTTATGATAAAAACTCTCCAGAAAGTGGGCATACAGGGAACCTACCTCAACATAATAAAGGCCATATATGACAAACCCACAGCAAACATCATTCTCAGTGGTGAAAAACTGAAAGCATTTCCTCTAAGATCAGGAACGAGAGAAGGATGTCCACTCTCACCGCTATTATTCAACATAGTTTTGGAAGTCCTAGCCTCGGCAATCAGAGAAGAAAAAGAAATAAAAGGAATACAAATTGGAAAAGAAGAAGTAAAACTGTCACTGTTTGCAGATGACATGATACTATACATAGAGAATCCTAAAGATGCCACCAGAAAACTACTAGAGCTAATCAATGAATTTGCTAAGGTTGCAGGATACAAAATTAATGCACAGAAATCTCTTGCATTCCTATACACTAATGATGAAAAATCTGAAAGAGAAATTAAGGAAACACTCCCATTTACCATTGCAACAAAAAGAATAAAATACCTAGGAATAAACCTTCCTAGGGAGACAAAAGACCTGTCTGTATGCAGAAAACTGTAAGACACTGATGAAAGAAATTAAAGATGATACCAACAGATGGAGAGATATACCATGTTCTTGGATTGGAAGAATCAATATTGTGAAAATGACTATACTACCAAAAGCAATCTACAGATTCAATGCAATCCCTATCAAATGATCAATGGTATTTTTTATGGAACTAGAACAAAAAATCTTACAATTTGTATGGAGACACAAAAGACCCCAATAGCCGAAGCAATCTTGAGGGAAAAAAACGGAGCTGGAGGAATCAGACTCCCTGACTTCAGACTATACTACAAAGCTACAGTAATCAAGACAATATGGTACTGGCACAAAAACAGAAACATACATCAATGGAACAGGATAGAAAGCCCAGAGATAAACCCACGCACCTTTGGTCACCTTATTTTTGATAAAGGAGGCAAGAATATACAATGGAGAAGAGACAGCCTGTTTAATAAGTGGTACTGGGAAAACTGGACAGCTACATGTAAAAGAATGAAATTAGAACACTCCCTAACACCATACACAAAAATAAACTCAAAATGAATTAGAGACCTAAATGTAAGACCAGACACTATAAAACTCTTAGAGGAAAACATAGGAAGAACACTCTTTGACATAAATTACAGCAAGATCTTTTTTGATCCACCTCCTAGAGTAATGGAAATGAAAATAAAGAAATGGGACCTAATGAAGTTTAAAATCTTTTGCAAATCAAAGGAAACCATAAACGACAAAAAGACAACCCTCAGAATGGGAGAAAATATTTGCAGACGAATCAATGGACAAGGGATTAATCTCCAAAATATATAAACAGCTCATGCAGCTCAATATCAAAAAACCAAACAACCCAATCCAAAAATGGGCAGAAGACCTAAATAGACATTTCTCCAAAGAAGACATACAGCTGGCCAAGAAGCACATGAAAAGCTGCTCAGCATCATTAATTATTAGAGAAATGCAGATCAAAAGTACAATGAAGTATTACCTCACACCAGTTAGAATGGGCTTCATCAGAAAATCTACAAACAACGAATGCTGGAGAGGGTGTGGAGAAAAGGGAACCGTCTTTCACTGTTGGTGGGAATGTAAATTAATACAGCCACTATGGAGAACAGTATGGAGGTTCCTTAAAGAACTAAAAATAGAATTACCATATGACCCAGCAATCCCACTACTGGGCATATACCCAGAGAAAACCACAATTCAAAAAGACACATGCACCCCAATGTTCATTTCAGCACTATTTACAATACCCAGGTCATGGAAGCAACTTAAATGCCTATCGACAGACGAATGGAGAAAGAAGATGTGGTACATACATACAATGGAATATTACTCTGCCATAATAAGGAACGAAATTGGGTCGTTTGTTGAGACGTGGATGGATCTAGAAACTGTCATACAGAGTGAAGTAAGTCAGAAAGAGAAAAACAAATATCATGTATTAACGCATATATGTGGAACCTAGAAAAATGGTACAGATGAAGCGGTTTGCAGGGCAGAAATTGAGACACAGATGTAGAGAACAAACGTATGGACATGAAGGGTGTAAAGCCGCGGGGTGGTGGGGATGGTGGTGGGATGAATTGGGAGATTGGGATTGACATGTATACACTGATGTGTATAAAATGGATGACTAATAAGAACCTGCTGTATAAAAGTAAATAAATAAATAGAAAAAGCCTATTTATTAGGTTTATAGACGTGTGTAATTCAAAAAAAAAAAAAACTACTGTTACCTTGATATCAATGTCCCAATCTGCTTTTTACCTATATTTACATGTTGGTACTAGTACCTGTGGTGATTTAAGAAATACTGTTCATAGTGTGTTCTGTGTGTGCGTGTGTGTGTGTTTCATGAGAGATAAAATGGACAAATGAGTCACTGGCAAAAGAACAGCATGACTGTGCAGGGGAAAAAAAAAACTTCATCCCTAAAAGGAATAAGGAGGCTATTTGAGGCTACTTTACAATCATCAGAGTCCACAACTATATACCACATTAAAGAGTGTTTGCCTTCATTGACATGGCTGCAAAGAAAAAAAAAAAGTGATAGACAATAATTAGAAATATAGGGTATTTGTACAGGTTCATTTCAGTCTCTTTGTCCGCAAAATATATCATTTCTAGTCTTTCATGAGAAGCCCCAAGCTAGAACCACCCAGCTGAGTCACTTCTGAATTCCTGACCCAAAGAAATTGTGAAACACAATAAAAGTTTATTATTGTTTTTTTTTTTGCGGTACGCAGGCCTCTCGCCGTTGTGGCCTCTCCCGTTGCGGAGCACAGGCTCCGGACACGCAGGCTCAGCGACCATGGCTCACGGGCCTAGCCACGCCACGGCATGTGGGATCTTCCCGGACCGGGACACGAACCCGTGTCCCCTGCATCGGCAGGCAGACTCTCAACCACTGCACCACAAGGGAAGCCCCTATTATTGTTTTAAGCCACTAAGTTTGGGGTAATTTATTATGCAGCAGTAGATAATTAATATACATATCCATGTCCTTTGCCATATAATTGTGATGCATGTAAACAGGGTATTCTTATATTCCCTTTAACTCTAAGCTTAGCCATTTGATTTGCTTTGGCTAATAGGAGGCTCTCTTGGGCCTCTGCCATCACCATGAGAAAAACATGCCCTGGCTAGACTGCTGGTCCAAGAAGAATGGGAGACACTTGGAGCAGAACCTCTCCACCCAACCCAGTGACATGCAGTGATAAGCAGAGCCACCAATCTAGATTAGCTGAATCCCAACTGGTCCACAGACACATGAGCAATAATAAATGATTATTGTTTGAATCAACTGAGTCTGGGGGTAGCTTTACCATGAGTGAACTGGAGTCAGATGGAGTCAGAGAATCCATGGGAACCTGAAGGTCTAGGCCAAGCCCTTAATTAGGGTTCTGATTTGAGGAGCTAATTGGAGGCTTCTAGCCTGAGTACCGAAGCCTTGCCTTCTAGGGCTAGGACCCACTTAGTAACTGGAATGCCAACTGCCCCCTGGCTGGAGAGAGCAGAGGTTTGGTATTTGGAGTTTCAGGAAATCCATGTCAAGACTGTTTATGAAGCACCTACAGTGGGGTTTTTTTTTTGTGTGTGTGCTTTTCTTAAAGTTTCCATAGTTTATTAATTCTCTTATGAAAAATCTGCATAATCACCACAAATAAAGTCACTGCAAAATCTGCACCTTCTTTTTGCCAGCACCAACTTTCTTCAGTCTGTTTTTGTGTTCTTTTCACTGTTTCCTTGAGATCTTTTTCTTCTCATAAAAACCATGTCTTGCAAGCCTGTGTTTGGCTTCATGAATTGTAAATCATGCTGAAGCCAGGTGTCTTGCTACTACCAAAATGGGTTTTTTTAAGCCAAATTCAAAGATGACATCAAGCGTGGTTTTGTACATTTTAGCAAGTTTTCCCCAAATTTCTGTCTAAGGCACTGTTGCCTTCCTTCCCAGGATGAAGGTCATCAGTGATCATTTGTTTCCACTGAAGTAGTTGGTTGGTCATGCACTTCCTGGTTAGGATATATACCATGTTGCTCATGATGGCAGTCGATCCTCAGCAGCCAGAGAGGACTACAGTGTTTTATATGGAGACATTATTGTGCAGTGTGCAAACAGAAGCATGGGATAATGATGGAAAATTCAGAGCTTTGCAGACTATTCCCATAAAAATGGGTGAAGGTGGCCAGGGGAGATTGACTAGAGAAAGGAAATAAGTGCATTTGAGTTCAAAGAAGCTAATTAACCTTATTAAAGTGGAATGGAGCTCATACTGAAAATTTTCTTTTATAGGTTAGAAATAGGAAAATTTCATTTTCCTTTCTTTGAAGTAAAAAATATCCCAAGTATATATGCATGTAAAAACTACCTTTAAAAGAAAACGTATTTTAAGAGATTTGAAAGTGAAACAGTGAGTACAGTATAAAAGCATTAAGATACTCTGGGGTGTATTTCCTTGGTACATTTACTCACAACCTGTCTCTCTCATTGTACCCAAGGCATGTATTAACGAGCTAATAAAACATGCCATGTCTTGTTTTATTGTTTGCTGGGCATCTGTTCAAGCTTGTATCACTCACATATCCAAGACTTCAAAGATGCTGATGGTGGTGATAATAAATACCTATAATTTTACTAACATCCTTTTTTCATAAAGTAGACACAGTCTTAAGTCATTCATTGCAAATAAAACTGTTGAATTTATTCAGATTTAAAAGCTATTGAGTATGGTTTAAATGTTTTTTTATTATGAAATATATCAAGCATACAAAAGAGTGTATATGACAGATATATACAGTTTAAAGACTGAAAATAAAATAAAACACCTAGGTGCCCACTACCACATTTAAGAAATAATGCTGTCTATATTTTTTTAATCCACAAAATGTTTTTATTTAAAAGAAAAAACAGAAGATGTATTGTGAAGTAAGCTTATTAGAAATCAAATATCGGAATATTATGTTAGATATGCAAAGGTGAGAAAGCAAAGGTCGATACAGATATGAAGAAGGCAGAAAAGCTCTTGGTGACTGAGAAAGCTAAGTGTGTGTAATAGCCCTTTCGATTAAGCAGGCCCTCAAGTTTAGAGTGGGTATGGTTGGTGAATGTTTTTATTTGATAGATGTTTAAATTGAATTTGTATGCCATTTAGAGGTACTCCAGGTCACTCACTGTCAGCTATCGCAGCAAAACATCTTAAAAGGCAGTTTATTTGCCTGAGAGATGAAGCATCTCTATTAAGCTTGTAAATTGTTTAATAGAATACCATTTTGATCACAGGACAAGAATAGACCATTCAGAAAATGAAGCCCAAGACCTCAATTACCATCTGTCTATGTGCCAGTAAGTCCCGATTTAATCTCCATCCCAAATCATTACGAATATTTTGCTGCTTATTCAATATTTCCACCTGGTGGTATCACAGGCATCTCAGACTCAGTACTTATAAGACCAGATGTATGACCTTTCTCTCCAAACCCATTCCATTGTCCTCTGTCTTCATGAAGAGCACCACCATTCATCCAGACTCTCAAGTCAAAAACTTATGAGTCATCCTTAATACTTCTGCCCCTCACCAGGCTTAGCCCCATGGCTGCCTTACTCCATCTCCTGTATCATCACCTTAGCCAGAAGCATAACTGAGAGGGAGCAGAGAAAGCAAGTTTCTTTCCTCAGCACTCTCTTCGGTAGTAGACTGTGGTAGTTAAAAACAAAACAAAAAAGGCCACAAATTCTTTAACTCTCCTCCCATTGTCTCCTATCAAGTGGTGAGGATATATGACCCTTGAACCTCAGTGGGCTTGTGATCCCCTCAACTGATGGAATAGGGTAGAAGTGACACTACCTGAATTCTCAGGCTGGGCCATTAAAGGGTCTCTTAGAATTGCTCCCTCTCTTGAAACACTCCCTGTCTCTGCCCCCTCTCAGAATTTAACCACCATGCAGTGAGAGGCCATGGGTAGGTGCTCCAGCCCCCCATCCCAGATGGGCCTGATGTGTGGGGGACTCAGCCAGTTCATTGGAAGTGGAAGTGGACCTCTAGCAGTTCAGCTCTTGCAGCCCCAGCCCTCTGAATCATCCCCAGCTTTTTAGGCCTTCCCACCTGAGGCCCCAGACATCATGGAACAGAGACAAGCTGTCTTCTCTGTTCCCTTCCTGAGTTCCTGACCCACAGAATCTGTGATCATGATAAAATGGTGGTGGTTTTTTTGCCCGTGAGTTTTGGGATAGTTTGTTACACAGAAATAGATAAGTAGAATATAGATCTTTCCAACATGCTGGTTAAGACCGTGCTGAAAAGATGTTGGGAGAAACAGTATAAATATACTTCCAAAACATCACTGATTGAATCCTACTGATTTATAGAGAAGGTAGTTACTTTATTCAGCTCGGGCTGCTGTAACAAAATGCCATAGACTGAGTGATTTAAACAACAGAAATTTATTTTCTCACAGTTCCGGAGATGAGAAGTCCAAGATGAAGGTTCTAGCAATTCAGTTTCTGGTGAGAGCTGTCTTCCTGGTTTGCAGATGACCGCCTTCTCACTGTGCACTCACGTGGTGGAGAGAAAGTCGAGCAAGCCCTCTGGTGTCTCTCGTTATAAGGACACTAATCCCTACCCTTATGACTTAATTTAACCTTCTTTACATACTTACTGTAAATATAAACACACTGGCAGTTAGGGCTTCAACATATGAATTTTGCAAGGACACATACATTTGGTCCACAACAGTAGTCAAGAGCAGTACCTTGTTGATGCCCTCACTCCCCCACCATTGATGGCACAGGCTGCAGCCTGGCTTTACCCCATGCCTCCCCCTTCTGCATGGTCCAAGATGCCATCCTCTCTTGCCTGAGCAATTCCAGTAACCTCTTCCTTCTCCTCCGTGTGTACAATCCTCCCATCTTCTAGTCTTTCTTCACACCACCAGAGATCTCAAAATGCGAGTCTGATGCTGCTGTTCCTTCATTTCAACCCCCCGTAACATCTCATCACTCCATGGATAAATACCAAAACCCTGAAAGTGACCCAAAAGACCCTGCATAATCCGACCCAGTCTATCCCTCCAACCTCACCTTGTACCATTTTTACCCTCACTGTCTGCATATCAGCCCCAATAGCCTTCTCTCATTCCTCAGACATACCACTCTCCTTTGTATTTACAGTCCTTGCATACTTCTTCACCTTTACTAACTTATCCCTTATTCATCCTTCCTGTGTCAGCTCAAGTGTCACTTCCTCAAGGAAACTACTCCCCAAAGCCCCAGTCTCAGTCAGGTTCTTTTATTACTGCTGTCATAAAAGTATGTTCATGTTCCCCACTGGAAGTAACTCAGTTTGCAGTTACATATTTATCTGTGCAGTTATCTGATTGTCTGGCTTCCCTTCTAGACTGTAAGAACTGTGAATGCAAGGACTCTCTGGTTTTCTCACTGGTGTGAACACCTAAAACAATGCCTTGTCTGTAGAAGATACTCAGTAAATAAACAAATGAATGAATGGAGGAAATACAAATGGTTAATCAATGAAATTACTTCCCATATTTAAATGAAATGCCACTTTTCACCTGTTAAATTCACAAGTAAAACAGTAATTCTACTCAGTGACAAGACAGTCTCAAACTTGGCTGATCAGTGTGCATATCAGAACCTTCTATAAAACAACTTGCAGGGCTTTCCTGGTGGCGCAGTGGTTGAGAGTCCGCCTGCCGATGCAGGGGACACGGGTTCATGCCCCGGTCTGGGAAGATCCCACATGCTGTGGAGCGGCTGGGCCCGTGAGCCATGGCCGTTGAGCCTGTGCGTCCGGAGCCTGTGCTCCGCAATGGGAGAGGCCACAACAGTGAGAGGCCCACATACCGAAAAACAAAACAAAACAAAACAACTTGCAGAATATTTTAAGAAACTTTAAAATGTTCAGATCTATTGACCCAGTAATTCTAATCATAGACTCTATCTCTAGTAGCCAGCTTCCAAAGTGACCCCCAATGAGCCCCACCTCCTAGTATTCTGAGTCTAATTCCTTCCCATACTGTACTAGGTTGGTCTGTGTGACCAATAGCATACGGCAGAAATGATGATGTGTCACTTCCAAGATTAGGTTATGAAAGATTGTGACGCTTCCTCCCGGGGTGTGCTCTCACTCTCCCTCATTCTACTGGATCACTTGCTCTGGGGAAGCCAGCTACCATGTCATAGGAGCAGCCCTGCAGAGTGACCCACGTGGCAAGGAACTAACACCTGCTGCCAGCAACCGCCCGAGCGAGCTTGGGAGCGGATTCTCCAGACCCTTTTTGTGGCTGTTGCCTGAGCGAACAGCTTGACCACAGTCTCCTGAGACATCCTGAGCTGTAACCAGCTAAGCCATGCCTAGACTCCTGACCCTCAGAAACTCTGAGATAATAAGTGTGTGTTGTTTTAAGATGCTGCATTTGTGGGTAATTTGCTATGTGGCAATAGATAACTAATACTCCATCCTAAGGAAATTCTTCCTAAAATGTTTTAGTAGTTTGCTAATGTTGGCAATGCAGACTTTATATAGTATAAACATTTCTCATCTTAAGGAATGAATTAATTCATTGAAATGCTTTCAGCTGCAACAAATGGGAAATCCAATTAAATAGATATAAAAGTAAGGAAACATGTTTTACTCTAACTGAGCATGCAGAGGTAGTCAGGCATCAAGGGACAGTTAACATGACAACTCCAGATATCAAGGTTTTCTCTATATCTCTGTTCTGCTTCCTAGTGTCCTCTTTATTATCAAGCTTATGGCAGTTTGGCTACAGTAGTCCTGGGTGTGGCTCATCAAGACAGAGCAACATCCACAGGTGCCACTTTTGCTTGGATCTCTTTCTAGGAGCTCTGCAGTATATTTTCCTCGTGTCTTATTGCCTAGAATTGGACCACATGCCCATTCCTAAATTAATCATTGACAAGAGCAGTGACTACCTGAACAAAATTGGGGTTTGTTAGTAAGGAGAGAGAGGGAAGTAGATCCTCGGTGAGCGACTGTCGTGTACACAGTAGGGAGTATCTTGTTTCACTTTTTGAGCAGCTCAGATTGCTCTTGCCTCTCAGTTCCCGCTGGCCACCACTATATGTCATCCCTGCTTACCTGGAATATAACTTAACCCCTAATGGATCTTCCAGTTGTTGCCCCTCCAGTCCAAACTGCCTCTGTAGCAACCCATCTAATTGCATGTGTAGTCATATAACTTCCTGCTGAAGACAGTTTTCTAGCACCTAAGTAATAAGATCCAACCCTCTGGACTTCTTACCTACCTGTCTAGTCTTGTCCTTCTTCATCTACCTTTCCCACTGTCTGCTTCAACAATATGGAACTAATATTGATGCCCCAAAGTCATCTCATACCTTATCTTCCTGGCTAATTCCAGTTTATTATTCAGAACCTGATTCAGCTAACAGTTCTCCAATGGAAGCCTTCCTTGGTAAAACTAGTCACTCCCTTCTCTGTGCTGTAAGCATAGCTTTCTTTTCACATGCCAAACTAGTTCCTGTGTACTGTCTTTCTCCCTTACTGAACTTCTGCTAAAGGTCAAGGAGTAATACCTAATTCTCAAATCTGTAGTGCCTGGTGTAGTAAGCACACACAAAAATTAACTGAACTGCATCTACTGCACATTTACATGGTATGTCAAGCACCAACATACACTGCACGTTTCAAAGCAAGCCAAGTTTCCCTTTGATGCTGTTTGTTCATCTCAAAGAATTAAGCAGCGTTCCCTACTGCCCCTACTGTGCAACCCCTCTGAAGACTATCTGCCGCCCTCTAGCTGTTCAAAGCTTTCCCCATCCCAAGGATACCCCTTGCTGAAGGATTTGAGCTGTAAAATAGTCTTCCCTTCTCCATCCTGACCCTTCCTCAACATATCATTCCCATACATCTCAGCAAGAACTGGCTCATGGGGAGTACAGGAAGGGGCTGGCTAGCCCTAGACCAAAGAATTCCTGACTTTTAAATTCCCTGACAACTGTTCTCTCTAATGTGTGAGTAAAATTTTAATAGCTTTATTTATTATATAGAAGCACTTTTTAAAACAGACTTTAGTTATACATTTATCACATCTTATCAGTTTCTCTCCCATGATTTACATAGATACCTACTTTACTGTCTCCAGTGTGATTGGATTATAAATCAAAGCAAATTATTTCATCCTATTAGATGATGCTGTTAAAATGTTATACTCTTTCCCCCTTCCTCAGGATTCCTGAAAAAATACTATGATATCTACTATTCCTAATCTTGTTACTTATATGCTCTAGATTCTTGGATCTTTTCAGTGGATATTATTAAAAGACTTAATTTACAGGTTTAAAATACTTTGTTGATACATAAATGAAACGTGTCATTTACTCTTAAATACAACCTACTTTTTAGACTCTAAAAGATATTTTTAAGTATTTCTACTATGTATTAAGCAAAATAGAATCCGACTGCTATACAGCTAAGACCCATCTCTGCCGTTTACTAATGTCTGATCATGATGGAAATACAGTCTTCAAGTTCTTCTTACCTATTGAATGGGAATAATTATAATAATTATAATGATAATTAAGATTTTTGAGAGGTAATAGAATAATGAACATGAAAGTGTCATTTATTGTTGACTCCCAGGAAATATTAGATTCTATTCTCCCCCTTGCTTTCTTCTTATCCCTAAATTTAGGGAATCTTTTTGAAATTTTCCTTGACTTAAAAAAAAAAAAAAGCTGGTAAACATTTTGGCTGTTGTTTAGCTTCTCAAAATAGCTGAAAAGGCTAATTCAAAGCAAACATTTAAAATGGTGAAATGTGGCATTAGATCTGATCTCTTATCAGACCCAAATTTATGCTGCATAAATATACAAAGATATAATTTAAAGATAAATTATAAAGGTAGCAGCTCAGTATACAAATCTGAAAGAAGCATGACAACAGGAAATATTTGCATGCTTTCTTTAAAGTACTTTTAACACTCTTCTTCTCTGATCATGTGAAAGAAGTTTGGCTCGGCAGGTTCTGGTTGGGGCTTGAACATCTTCCTGAATCAATTAGTTTGCCTTTGTTCTGGGACCATGGACTAGACCTTTAATCCCAAGCAGCCACTTTACAAACACACTTTGGTTTCATGTAAATAGGTATGTACAAATGTATTACTACCATTAGGAAAGCAACTCAAAGTACACCTTCCCCAGACAGCTCAGTAGCAGAACAGAATATTATATCTGAGTACAACCACCAGCGCCACTATCTTGGGAAACCTCATCTTGCAAGCTTCAGGTTTTTTTCCTGTGTGTTTTTTGAACTAACCTTGCTTGAGCAAAAAGGTCATGTTACAGTGAATGAGAAACCTACATTTTAAAAATTAATATCCTTCAGTCTGACAGTCATTCAAAAGGTATGTTGACGTATATTACCTTTCTGAAAAAGAGAAAATCCCATCAAAAGTCAATGTTCACTGAATGTATCCTCCTTCTATAAACTGTACAGATGTAAGTTGATGCTGTAAGTATATCTGAATCTCATTTACTCTGACTGCTCTCGTTCATTTCACACCAATTCTGTATATCTGATGTCTGAAGATGCTAATTTGGATGTGGTTATCAAACTAGTTTCTTGGTATTTTACAATTGTACATTAACTTTTCCTTTGTAATAAAGCATGCTCTCTTAATGTATACATGGCAAGCTGACAGAAGTGAATGGAGGGACTTTGTTTCATTTGTAACCAAGGTCACGATAGGTAATAATTTAATGTTCAGGGAATAGATTTTCTGATTAATTTAGGAACAGAATTATTGACTTATGACCTGATTAACTTATGATAGCAGATTTCAAGGAACTATATATTAATTGTTTCTCGGCTATCTGAATTTGCTAATTTTTTTTCAGAGATCGTGTATTACTTGAATTAAAATGTAGAAATGGTGAATAATAAAATGTCTTAATCACAATAAGGAAAATATAATGAAACTGAATCTTTGACCATTGGAGATCTTCCAAGAATTATTCTGAGATAGAACTATATTGATTTATCTATTATATTAATATCCACATATAGATAGATATAGATGTCATTCCTGTATTGTGAGCTTCTTGAGGACAGGCTATTCATTAATAACTGTCTATTAATAAATATATTCATATCTATATTGCTTTACAAAGAACCTAACCCATAATAGAAACTAAATAAATGTTTGTTATATGAATACATGAGGATGGTATACAAACCACGAAAAGTTAATTGAGAATCATATAACTTTTTAAAATGTTAAGCATTTGAGACCAAGAAATGTAAAATTTTATATTCATTACCCTTTTTTCTTTTTTAGCAACTTTGTTGAGATATATTTTACATACCATAAAATTAACCCATTTCAAGCATACAATTCAATGATTTTTAGTAACTTAATTGAGTGATACAACAATCACCATAAATCAATTTTGGAACATTTTCACACATACCCTATTAGGTCCCTTATGACCATTTACAGTTCCCACCCCCAGCCCAGGCAACCACTAATCTCCATTTCATAAAAATGGAATCATTCAGTATGTGGTCTCATGGATGGCTTCTCTCACTGAGTGTAGTGTTTTTGAGGTTCATCCATGGCATAGCATGTGTCGGCGCTTTCTTCCTTTTTATTGCACAGTAGCATTCCATTGAATGGATATAGCTACTCATTAATTTTTAAAATTTTTAAAAGAACACACAATTACTTAATAAATGTAACAGATAAACACAGTTCTATTCATTTAACAAGGATTTGTTGAAAACTAAATATGGCCTAAGTGAATACAAATGTAAAGATGATTAAGACTGTATCCAGTCCTCAAGGAAACAAACAAATAAGCAGTCGTACGATTCAGAGAGAACTAAGGGCTATTTTGAAATATGAATAAGGCTATGTTAGTCTAAAGAGGAAAGTATTTCTTGGGAGTATTTGAGAACGTTTCTCAAAGAAGTGATACTTGAACTGGATGTGTTCAATTTAATTGGAGGAGATGATAGTCTCTTTGAAAGGAATAATATTTTTAATTCACCCAAGTGTGAAAATACGTATTTTATTCAAGAAACACCAAATTGTCCTGTGTTGTTGAAATGCAGGTCTCAAAGGGACTATTTGGGGTAGGAGAAGGAGCCAGAAGTATTGCCTGGTACCATTGCCTTGAATCCTGTGCTATAGAGCTTATCTTCATTCTGTGGGTGGTAGGAAGGCATTCAGGGAAAATTATTTCAATTCTTTATTATGTTCAATATAGGACGGATAGGGGAAGGTGGAAAAGAGGGAAAGAGAAAGATACCAAAAGAAAGATAAAGATTCAGCAGATATTATTGCACACTTAATGCACTCTGTTGGGTGCTGATGATTCAGCAGAGGGCAAAACGAAGACCTTGCTTTCATGGAGCAGACATTCTAGTGACGGGGACAGGCAATAAGCCATTAAACAAATAACTATATCAGTGGTCCAGTAGTATCAAGGAAAAACATTTCAGGCAAGGTAGAGAGACAGGAAATGATGGGGAAGGGTTGTGGAATTGATATTTGATTACAGACCCAAAGGCAATGAGGAATTGAACCATGTAAACATCTGGGGAGAGTAAGTGACAGAGAATAGCAGGTATGGAGGCCTGAAGGAGGAACAGGCCTGGAGTGTTTGCACAACAGCACAAAGGCCAGTATGCTTCTGTCTGGCTTATGTTTTAAAAGGATCACCCAGGCAGCTGGATGAACAATAGACCATAACCTTGTATGTATTTAATTTCACATGTGTGGGCGCTTGTATGTAGGATTAATTCCTGGAAGTAGGATTGCCGGGTCGCAGGGCAGATACATTTGTAATTTTGATAGACATTACAAAATTTCTATCCAATCTCCACTTCCACCAGTCATTTTTTTTTCATTTTCATGTCTTTTTAGTATCATTATTTATTTGTTTATTTATTTTATTTTTTAAATATCTTTATTGGAGTATAATTGTTTTACAGTGTTTTGTTAGTTTCTGCTGTAGAGCAAAGTGAATCAGCTATATGTATACATAAATCCCCATATCCCCTCCCTCTTGCGTCTCCCTCCCCCCTCCCTATCCTACCCCTCGAGGTGGTCACAAAGCACCGAGCTGATCTCCCTGTGCTATGCGGCTGCTTCCCACTACCTATCTATTTTACATTGGGTAGTGTATATATGTCCATGCCACTCTCTCACTTCGCCCCAGCTTCCCCTCCCCCCGCCCCGTGTCCTCAAGTCCGTTCTCTACATTTGCGTCTTTATTCCTGCCCTGCCACTAGGTTCATCAGTACCATTTTTTTAGATTCCTTATATGTATGTTAGCATACGGTATTTGTTTTTCTCTTTCTGACTTCACTCTGTATGACAGACCCTACCGGTCATGTTTGAGATGCCTGTTTCTTCACAGCCTCACCAACACTGAGTGACGCTTTAAGGCGGTGGAAAGTGGTTTGTTTGTTTGTTGGGTCAGAAGCCTCCAAATCAAGATGTTGTCAGGGTTGTATTCCTTCTGGAGGCTCTAGGGGAGAATCCCTTTCCTTGCCCTTCCTAGTTTCCACCTTCATTTCTTGGTTTGTGGCTTCATCCTCCATCTTCAGACCCTGCTGCCTCCCGTTGATGAGGATCCTTTTGACTGCATTAGGCTCATCCAGTTAATCTGGGATAATTCCTCCATCTCAAGATCCTGAATTTAACGTAACCGCAAAGTCCCCTGTACCATGTAAGGTAACATTCACAGACTCTAGGGATTAAGATGTGGCTATCTTTGTGGGGGACCACTGTTAGCCTACCACAGGGAGATTTGTCATTCATCTGTGATAGAAAGTGCACATACCTTTCCTTATCGTCTTTTGTCTTCTATTGTTGTCTGTGGTTCTTTTGCTTTTATTTTTTGCTATGTGGAGTTTATCCTGATCAATTGTGTGAAATGCAGAGCAGTCTTAATTTTCTTCCAGAAAGCTATTCAGTTGTACCAGCACCATTTACTGAAAAGTCCAACTTTTCCCTAAAATATAGTAAATTCCTGTGTATAGTTTGATTGATTCCTGGACTTTGTATTTCGTTCCATCGTTTGTCTGTCTAAAAAGTGCACTTTTTTATTTTTTAATTACCGAGGCTTTATAATATAGTATCTGGTAGGGCTAGACATCATTACTCTCTTCATATACCCTTCTTCCCCCCACCTCACCCTACGCTGCTCTTCTTTTTCATGGCTTCCTGCTTATTCTGGCTATTCTTTATGCTGTTTCCAATATGAACTTTAGAATCAGCTTGCCTAAGTTGGGGGGGGGCGGTGGAGGGGTGGAGGGGTGGTGTTAATTTTATTGGAGTAACTTTATGAGGTTGGATCTTACTATCTTTAAACATGATATGCCTTTATATTTATTTAACTTGCTTTCCTTCAGTAGTATTTTAACATTTTCTTCATATCAATTTTGTACATTTCTAAGTTTATTCCCAGCTTTTAAATCTTTTTTTCATAGATATAATGGAAGAAAAGGCCCTATTTACAATACTTTCTGATTAGTTTTTATGTATGAAAGCTATGGTTACATCTATTATGTTAATTATAAATTATATTGATTTTATATGCTGCTACCTTACTGAATTATCTTCTTGTTTTAGTAGTTTTTTGGTTGAGTTTTGTATATTGGTCTTCCCCAAATACAGTTATACTGTCTTCAAATACTGATAGTTAAACTCTTCCTTTCTAATTTTTATACAGCTATCCTTTTCTTGCCTCTTCTATTACGTTGTTAAATAGCAATGGTATTGTGTTCATCTCTGTCCTGTTCCTGATTTTAGGAAGAAGGGCTCGTGTGTTTCCCCATAAAGTACTTGCTAACTTTTGGGTGATCATGCGTGCTTGTGCACACACACACACAAACACAGGCACCTGTCATATTAAAGAAATATACATCTGGAATGAGGGCATTTTTTTTTCCTTGTTAAAATAGTTCCTGTTTCTGCAGAAACTTCATTATTAGATTAATCTGTGATGGATGAGTTATCATAATTCAAGTATACAGTTCTTATTTTCTATCAACTATTCATTGTCATGCAATAGTAAAAGCATTAAAGATGCAGCAAGCTTACAAAGTACTATTTTCTAAAAGAAATAGGAGGCATTTTCTTCTTTATTATTGTACTTTTGGTTATGCAGACACTTTGATGTTATAAATTTTTATGTCACCCATAAATCTGGTCAGAAATTACTTTTGATTTTGTTGATTAAGTTAAACAGTCTACAGTAGGATAGAGTACGGGGTACAAGTGGTCCAAAGTAAGATAAAAGACTACGATAAAAATGATAGATCTTAAAAAAGAAACTGGTTTATGCACTAAACATTTTGTGCTTTGGTCTAATATTAACATGACGTCTGTGTAAAATGACAAAAAGAACCAGTGTTGAATCACATTCGTTATATTTTCAGTCATTCTGCATTATCCCAGATTGCTAAATATGTTCTTTGCATGAAGTTTGAATTACTGTATACATTTAGTGTCCTATATGACATTTTTGTCATTGGTAGAGATTTCAGTAATTAAAACGGGAAACAGGAGCTTAGGTTATTTTCCTTACCAAAACTATGTTCCTTGGAACTACATTACTGTGATGGTTTTCGTGCTCTTGTACATTGGATGTCTTAAGCTGAGTGCAGTTTAGGGGATCCTTTCTATATAATTACAGGAAGGTCTTTCTTTCCTTCAACACTGTGATCTGACCTGTGACAAATCTGTACTATAGTATGTAAATGACTAACAAGTCAACTGCAAACCAACTGAATGTACAAATCTTAGTGCTGGTGCCGAAATCTCTTCAGAATAGTGATCATGATCTCAAAGTTTATTTCAAAATTTGCAAGCATCAAGTGTCAGTCATAATTGAAGATGAAACACTAATGAATTCTCATGCTTTAGGTGTACTTGCTTTTTAGATTTTTTGGTTCTCTGCTATTTTTACCATACTGTTTGATTTAAATTTCCTACACGCAGGACTTCCCTGGTGGCGCAGTGGATAAGACTGCGCTCCCAATTCAAGGGGCCTGGGTTGATCTCTTGTCAGGGAACTAGATCCCACATGCATGCCGCAACTAAGAGTTTGCGTGCCACAACTAAGGAGCCCGCATGCCGCAACTAAGTAGCCCTGGAGCTGCAACCAAGGAGCCTGCCTGCCACAACTAAGGAGCCCTTGAGCCTCAGCTAAGGAGCCCACCCACCGCAACTAAGACCCGGCACAACCAAATAAATAAATATTTTTTTAAATAATAAATAAATCAGTTTCCTACACACTAACTTCATTTGTGCCATTGAAATAAAATTGCTGTATATACATTTAAAAAAAAGAAGAAATATGCATCTGTTCCTGTTTTATTCAGTGCTTTTTTCCCATCAAGAATAGGAGTTGAATTTTGTCAAATGCATCTTTAGTATATGTGGAGAGATAATATGGTTTTTATCTAGGTTTATTAATATGATATTAACTTTACATATTTTAAAATCCATTCTCAGATTTCCAAAATTAAATGCTGTCATTTATTCGCAATGTTTTATGAAGCAGTTTATGCACTGTTTCTCCCCAAGTGGCTTTTTGATTATTAACACAATACTATGTTGCATATTTGTAACTGTTGCTATAAGTGGAACTCTCTTTTTGTTTAAAAGCATGTAAATTTAAGTTGAGAATTTGATCTGACCAATGGGTTGAAGATTCCCTTCAACATGGTGAAAGAGGTGGGGCTAAATCTAAGATCATTTTTTAATGGTGTCTAAGTTTTCTTATTATTTTTTATTTTGTCCCCAAATAATGGTGGAAGGAGAAGGATTTTGGTATGGTCAGCAGGAAGTAAAGTGTTTGGGTTAGTTAATCCTTCTGGATGGGTTCTAATTAGTTTGAGGTTCAAAGAAACACCGTAAAATGAGCATCATTATATATATCACTTCATCATTCTTGTCCTCAGAGAGCTAACTGCCTAAAGCAGAGCTGTCCACTAGGGTAGCCACCAGCTCCTTGTACCTACTGAGTACTTCAGATGTCACTAGTGATGTGCTGTAAGTGTAAAGTATACACTGATTTTGAAAAGTTAGTGTAAAAAAAGAATGTAAAATATCATTAATAATTTTATATTGATTATATGTTTTATTTTATTATAGTAATATTTTAGATATATTGGGATAGATAAAATGTCATTAAGATTAATGTCACCTGTTTCTTTTCACTTTTTTAATGTAGCTACTAGCAAATTTTTAATTGTATATGGGGCTTACATTATAATTTCATTGGACATCACTGGTCTAGAGTCAGTAGGTATGTGTATGCTTATGCTTACTTAAAGATACTACCATGATTTTCATAATGTAAAAAGATGAAATTAAATAAACTACAGTTATGTCTTCCCTTATCTTGTTTCTTCTTATGGGAATAAACTTTGATGAATAGTATGATCTAATCATACTCCATTGTAATGGGTTACCTTCTCTCTGATTTTTCTATCTACCTGCTTATAAGAGAATGCAGTTCCTTCACTATGCCCTTGGCATTTTAACATAAGTTAAAGACAATAGGATTCTTGTGTTTTGGAATACTAGCACTTAATTAAGAACTGATATGAATCTAGAAGAGAGTTAGTTTGAAGGTCTAAGTTTCTAATTTTGCCTTATAAGTATATTTTAATAGAAGTTCCCTAGCTCAAAATAAAATTTGCTTCAACATTTCTTTCATTTTTTCCCAATTACCCTAAAAAAGCAGTTCCCACATCCTTAGTTCTCTTTAGGTAGAGGTGAGGGTCAGCATCTTTTAGTTCTGTCTTGTTGCAACAGCCTGAGTGTTTTGAATAGTTCATTTCTTAATGCTTATTCTTCAAAAACCGAAACAATTAAATTACTCCTAAAACCTTTTTAATCTTGGCTTTTGTTGCAATTTTTAGGAAAATCGTATCACAGATGATATTGGAATATTGACTTGGAAGGAGCAGACTTTTCTCTCCCATGGTGCCTTATTAGCAAAGAGCTGCCAAGCTGCAATGGAATTAGCAAAGCATGATGCTGAGGTTCAGGATATGGCATTTCAGTATGGGAAGCACATGGCCATGAGTCATAAGGTATTTGCATACCCTTTCTATTTTTTCTGTTTTAAACAGCTAAAATGATACACAAGAAACCTTTTACCATTTAATAAACTGCTTTTATATCTCAAAAACTGTTTATTGAGTACATAAAATCTATCATTCCTGGTGGTTATTACATAATATAAACAGTATGATTGATGAGCACTGCATAATTTTGATAGAAAGCTACAGCTTACTTAAACCATATTTGTGATGTTTGTCTCTTCTTACCACCTGAAAGGGTTCTTGAAAGAACTCTTGCAAATTATTAAATAACATGTAATGTTGCCAGTCACAAAAGGGAAGAATATTTGCATTTTTGTTACAGTTCCCTTATAGCTCCTATGTAAAGCAAACTGTGGAAAGTTAATGAAATTTAGAAATATATGGAGCAAAGTTGAAAGCTTTAATTCCAATAACTGATTCTTTTGAATGGGCATAATGAAATACAAAATGTCTCAAGATTAGCTGTTATTTTGTTACCTCCATGTATATGTAATTTTAAATTCCATTTAGTACATATTTCTTAGATGTCACTTAAATAGCTCATAAGAAGGGGGAAATATATACAAAAATATGTAATATCTCCAGATGAGTTTTTATGTGCTTTATTAAATCTTCGATTAATTTATTTATTATTTGATTATATTTATTAAATAAATAAAATTTCTGATCCTTACCTTGAACTTAAAAAGCAAAATAAAGGCTGCTGCCAAATTAAAAAGGAATATGTTAGGGGAAAACTATTCTAAAAGTTTTTTTAAGATTATTGTTAATCATATGAGCTGTTCTTTTGCTTATTAAAGTACATCTAAAAACTGAGTTCCTTAAGCTTAATTTTTCACTGTAGTAACTGGTGCTTTCTGAACATGACTAAAACATGCCAATGTATATGCATTTCACTGATTTAACTCTTTTCACTACTCCTTCTAGATAAATTCTGATCTCCAGCCTTTTATTAAAGAAAAGACCAGTGACTCCTTGACTTTTAATCTAAACTCAGCTCCTGTAGTCTTACATCAGGAGTTTCTTGGAAGAGACTTGTGGATTAAGCAGATCAGAGAGGTAAAATGAAATTACTCTTATTTTAGGTACCAATAGTATTTGGTTGATTTTAAAATATAGCTCATTTTATGATGATCTAAGACTAATCAGCCATATGGAGCATATAGATCAGTCATATAAGAGCTTATTCATATAACAGGTAAAATTCTTAATTTATAATATACATTTTTGAGAGGTAAATGTTAGTTAAAAGTTAGAGACTGCAGTACTGTGTTTTCTTATTATCTGAATTCATAGAATACTGCAATACAAAACCTGTGCCTGTGGTGAATACTAATTAACTCAGATGATTTTTTTTTCTAAAGGCTTTCAAAAATTGGGCTATGATAATAGCACCACCCTTTAACTGATGGCAATTTCCCATATGTAGACTCTAGCACAAGCTGCAAAATTCCAGGAGTTCTGCCTGTCACTTCATTGGGTTATTTTAAAACAAACTTGGATCCTGAATACTCAAGTTCTGAGGCATTATCAAAGGGAAAAAAAAGTATGGTTAAGTAGGAGGGGTAAAGGGACTTGGGTGAATTTTCTACTTTTTTGTGGGGGAAGGAAGGTATGGAAGATGAGAGGGAGCTTTTTTGGGTTTTTCTTAAATCCAGAAACTTTTTTGGGTTTTTTTAAATCCAGGTACAAAAAGTTCTTGCCTTTTTATCCAGAACTTCATGGAATTTATTTAATTTGGTGGTTCTAATTGATTGGGTTAATCTGAGACTGGACATGGGAAAGCACGCACAGCTGAGGTGGACGGAGGTAGATGGCACACTTCAAGTACAGAGAGCCTAAGATATTTGCTTTTGGAAAGATAAGATTTTCTCTCTCCAACCACTCCTCCCTAATAGATCTCAAAATACTTACAGCCAGCCTAAAATCTGTTATATTCACCAGGTAGAAAATGAGAGGATTCCTTTCTGGGGAAACTCTCAAACCCAGAGGAAAAGCCCTGCAGATGTGGACTTTTGGGGCTCCCTCAGTAAACATGCCGTAACCCTGGCCAGCTGCCTTACAGTGAGGTCCACCAGTTGACAAGCCTCAGAGTATCCAAGGGCACAGAATATCCAACTGAAGTAGAATAGCTAATAAAGGACCACTGGGCATTTGAGAGCAGCCTCTGCTGTGAAAGAACAAGTCAAAATCAAACTGATTTAAAAAAAAAAAAAAAAAAAAAGGAGGGAACTTAGAGGAAACAGAGGCAGTGCAAGGGGGAAAAAAGACATTTCCAAATGTACTACAATCAATATATTCAGTGAGATAAGATATTAAATCCATGAAATAAGAACAGGTGATATGTAAAAAAGGACAATTCAAGAATAAGAAATCAGAATTATAAAGTATAAAAATATGAAAGCAGAATTTTTTAAAAAATCAGAAGAAGGGGCTTCCCTGGTGATGCAGTGGTTAAGAATCCGCTTGCCAATGCAGGGAACACAGGTTCGAACCCTGGACCAGGAAGATCGCACATGCTGCAGAGCAACAAAGCCTGTGCGCCACAACTGCTGAGCCTGTGCTCTAGAGCCCGTGTGCCACAACTACTGAAGTCCACGCACCTAGACCCCGTGCTCCGCAACAAGAGAAGCCACCACAGTGAGAAGCCCGTGCACCGCAACAAAGAGTAGCCCACCGCTCACCGCAACTAGAGGAAGCCCTTGCGCAGCAATGAAGACCCGAGACAGCAAAAAATAAATAATAAAATAAATTTATTTTTTTTTAAATCAGAAGAAGAATAGAAGATATTAAAAGAATCTCCCAGAAAATTGACTAAAAAGACAATAGAAAATAGAAAAGATAAGAAAATTAGAGGACCAATTTGAGAGATCTTATATCTATTATGAGTCCCAGAAAGAGACTTAATGAAAATGCAGGTGTAAAATTAATAAAGAATTAAAAGAAAAGAAAAATTCTAAGAAATGAAGGACCTGAAGGTGTCTCCAAATTGAAATGGCACTCTTTAAATTGTGAATTTTAAAAGACCCACACCAAGTGACATCATTATCAAATTTTGAAACAATGGGGATAAAGAAGAGATCTTAATACTTCCAGAAAGAAAAACCTACGTACAAAGAGTCAAGAATCAGAATTGTCTTAGTAGTGACACTGAAAGCTTCAAGACAATGAAGTAATAACTTCAACATTCAAAGAGAAATTGTTTCCAACTTAGAATTTTATGCCAGTCAATACTATCAAGTGTGATGTTAAAGACAATTAAAGCATAAATAAAGTCTCAAAAACCTTACCTCCTAAGCATCTTTTTTTAGGGAGCTGGTGATGTATTCTATCAAGGGAATAACCAAGAAAGAAAAAGATGTGGAATTTAGGAACTAGGGCATCAGACATAGGTGTGAGATGATGGGAATTCCCAGGACAATGTGAAGGGAAGAATAATAAACAACAACAAGAATGCCAACAATAAGAGCACTTACTTTGTGCCAGCCACTGTTCTAATGAGAAACCTGAAGCAGAGAGAGATTAACTTGAGCACAGTCACACAGCACTGGTAAGTGGTGGAGCCAGGATGCAAACCCAGGCAGCCTGGCTACAGGGCCCACATCTGTAAGTACAATAACATGCTACATTGTCTCTCACCCATGCAAGTCCTAGGCTGATGGCTCTGCATCCAGGCTCGACTGGGACAAGAGGACAGAGATCTCCAGAAGTAATATCTCCAAGGAAACAATGGAACTGTTGATCCCCTAATGTACTTGGCCATGTTGAGAATTTAGGGACAAATTAATAACAGGAACATAGAAAACTAAGAGTACCAGTTACCACTGCTGCATAACAAATTACCCCAAAACTTAGCTGCTTAAAATAACCATTTTATTATGTTCATGGATTCTGTGGGTCAGGGATTTGGTCAATGCACCGAAGGGATAACTGCTCCATGATGTCTGGGGCCTCAGCTGGAAAGAACCAGAGGCTAGAGGTGATTCAGTGATGCTGGGGACTGGAATCATTTGGAGTCTCCACTCACACCTGGCACCTAGGCTGGACTGTCAAGAAAACCAGGCTTCTAAACAATCAGAGTATTCACACATGGCTCCTCCACTTGGCTTGGCTTCCTCACAGCATGGCAGCCTCAGAGTAGTCAGACTTCTTTCTTGCCAACTCAGAACCCCAAACACAAGTGTTCCTTCCAGCAAACAAGGCAGAGGCTGCATCTTCTTTTATGACCAGCCTCTGAAATCACCCACCATTTTCATGGTCTCCTATCAAAATAGTCACAAGCCCACCCAGAATCAAGGGGAGGGGCTGTATACCTCACCTATCACTGGGAACAATTTCAAAGAATTTGGGGCCCACGTTTTAAAACAGCCACATTAAACATATGATATGAAATGAGGCAGTTCTTAGCTGTAGTGAATAAATTCTTAATGTATAAGAAACAAAATATAATCACAATACTTTACATGGCTTAGAGGATAATATTTATATAGCATAAAAATGTAAATACCAGGGCTTCCCTGGTGGCGCAGTGGTTGAGAGTCCGCCTGCCGATGCAGGGGACGCGGGTTCGTGCCCCGGTCCGAGAAGATCCCACATGCCGCGGAGCGGCTGGGCCCGTGAGCCATGGCCACTGAGCCTGCGCGTCCAGAACCTGTGCTCTGCAACAGGAGAGGCCACAACAGTGAGAAGCCCGCGTACCGCAAAAAAAAAAAGTAAATACCAAATACTGATTTAAACCAAAAAGTATAATATCACTGGGGAGAGGGTAGGGGAAAGGATTGTTTTTGGTCATGTAAGAAATGTAATTATTCCTTTTATCATAGGATCAATAGATAATGTCTTAAAATTTAAAAATCAAGAAAACAGTATTTGAAGATAAACAGAAGAAACAGCTAAAGAGAGGGAAATGAGACAGACAAAGTCTGGAGAGTGCTAGGATATTTTGTTAGAAGTCTTTTGTTATTAGACTCTTTAAATATTATACATAATTTAAACCTTTGATTTAAAAGTTTATATACTTTGCTATAGTAATTGCACTTCTAGTAATGTATCCCAAAAAAAATATCAGAGATGTGGGCAAAGATTTACATACTAAAATATGTAGTAAAATACCAATTGTAAAAGGAAGAAAATGAAAATTGAACCATTTGAAAATAGAACAAAGTTAAATGAAGTATAGTGCAATAAAATATTACACAACTATTGAATAGTGTATTATGAGCATTGTATTTTGTGTGTTTTTTGACAGCTGAACCAAAAATTCATATACAGATGGTGTTAGTAACTCTAATTGGGTTACATTAGAATACATTGCAGATATACATTTTGGTTGAAAAGAACCAGCTAAATATGTTAAATGAAAGCTATCAAGTCTCTGTTGGCTATTCACATATATACATATATATATATACATATATATGTGTGTGTGTGTGTGTGTGTGTGTATATATATATATGAGCAGCATAGATATGAATTTTAAATAAGCTTCACAGAAAAGGAACATATTTAACTCTTAGTGTCTTTGCAAGCATGCAAAGTTGTAAATATAGACTACATGAGAGTCCAGGATTTCCTAAACAACTGGTGAAATATTCCCAAATCATTATCTTCAATTTGATTTTCAGTTCAAAGAGATATCCTTTCCAAATAGCCTATGCCTTAGGCATTATCTCCAGTAAATTAAATAGATCTTGTCCAGAGGTCAGTAAACTCTGCCAAGATGACACCCATGAGCAGATAAGGTTACATCCTCCAACCTAGGTCCCCTGTGATCATCTCTAAATCCTCATCCTTCAGGAAGAACTGGCAGTTTATTGCCCACCTCTCAAGGCCCCACCAGACTGCTGTGATTTGCTCCATGGACTTTGGGCCCTTCTCCTTATATGTACGTGTCTGAGTCATGAACAGGGTCACAGAAGAGCAGGTGAATTAGTCTGAAGCAAATAAGAAATTTAAGAAATCAGTTTCTGTCATGCAGGGGGCAACATTTTTCAGATTAAAGACTCCTTACTTGAGTTTATTTTAATTTTCTAAATTTTATTCATGTTTATATAAAGCTCTCTATAATAATGATCTTGTTCTGTGAACACCGCCTAGTCAGAGTTAGGGAATACAATTTGCATAACACTTGAGAGGGACTTTCTATCCTGAATCTCAAGGAGACTGCTTATTAATCCTGAAATTAGTTCTAGTGCTCTCTTTCCAACTTTCTGTGATATTTTTCTCCTCTGCATTTTTGTAAACCTTTCTTCTCCCAGGTTTTGAATTTTATTGTAAGATCCTTAAGGATCATAGTGAATTTACCTTTGAATTACCAATAGTCCTGTATAGTAACTTACTTGGAATAGTCATCTAATTAGTATTTGTCAGAAAGCGTGTGTGGTGTGGTCTTCGGGGGACAAAACTGGTGGCAACCTGTTTTGTTAAATAGAAAGAATCAAGTTGGTATAGCAGAAATGGTCCATAGAGGACCAGGATTTGGAAGACCTGGATTCCAGTTTGGGCTCTGCTAGCATCTGTTTACCTTGGTCACATTCTTTAACATCCTTTTTATTATTTTTTTTGCAAAATGATGGCATTGAACTAGACCCTTTCTAAGGTCCCTTTCAGCTCTCAAATAAATCTAAGAAATTTATTTAAATAATCTCTTAGGCAAGAGATGCATTATAAGAAAATATCTTTATTAGAAGCTAAATACTGTCTTTGACACTTAGAAATAGAAAAGTCTTGCTCTCAATGATGGAAGACAACTATGATTTGTTATTATCACATGTAAAATTATAGACAGGTTTGTGTCCCATCTACCCTTTTGATTTCCTGCTTAGGGAGAGTGAGAATTAATGACCAGAAAGGAAGGGAAGAGGGAATCACATACCCTTAGCGCCCATTCAACATCACTGCGAAGCCAAGAAGCACAGCGCCTCTGGAATGTTTCATATCAGGCCCTGCTACCCCCTCCAACTTCCCCGTCCTCCCCAAATCTTAAGATCGGACAGCTGTCTTCCATCGCACCCTCAGGTGTACACACACTATGCACTTTTGTAAGAGGCAGTTTACAGCACCAGGCCAGACCAGAAACAGATGAAAAATATTTGTTAAGCAATGTCTCCATACTAAATTCTACAGATCCCTTCCTACCTTAATTTTAAATTTAAATTTGTAGCTGCTGAAAAATAATGATCAGGTTAAAAATACTGATAGTGAATGGGTGATTCACCCTAGGGAGGTGAAGTCATTACTCAGCTATCATTTTGATTCCTAATAAAAGAAGGTAGAATCCTTCAGAGAACCACAGAGCTCTGACTCTCTCAGGGAGTCCAGGGGCTATTGCAGGTCAGCAAACTTTATTTTTAATGATCCTTCTAGTTTTCTGCTGCCATTGTAAGTCACCTGAAGAAATAAGAATTATGATTATTTTTTTCTTGGCTATTTCTGAAAGTATTGAAATGTCACTTAGGCTTGTGACATTCTGACACTGTCATAACCATCCATAAAATACCTTAAGTGAACTACATATTACCAGTGCTAAACTATAACTCAGTTGTTCCTAGATATCCTACTTTTACTTCTTATTCAAAAAGTGAAACAAAAATTGCTAGGCAAGGCTGATGTGCATGAATATAACACATATATATTCTTAAACAAAAGAGAAAGTGCACATTCAGAGAGTCCTCATTAATGCCACATGATACTTTTCTAATTATTTAAGTTATTTCAGTTGTTTCAAAAGGAATAATACAACATCCTCTACCGTAGAGGGTGTAGAGTGTGGGCATTTGAAAGGACTCTATATGAGACCACAAAGACTACAAAATGGCTCTAAATATCTCCTAAGTTAAAATATTTCTTGGGCCTCCCTGGTGGCGCAGTGGTTGAGAGTCCGCCTGCCGATGCAGGGGACGCGGGTTCGTGCCCCGATCCCGGAGGATCCCACATGCCGCGGAGCGGCTGGGCCCGCGAGCCATGGCCGCGGAGCCTGCGCGTCCGGAGCCTGTGCTCCGCAACGGGAGAGGCCACAGCAGTGAGAGGCCCGCGTACAGCAAAAAAAAAAAAAAAAAAAAAAAAAATATTTCTTAAGGTTTTATGAGCACTTAAGGAAACAAAGTGCTTGACTGTAGGAGATACAGCAGTAAATTGCCTGACGGTTGTCTTGACCTTGTTAAGAGAAGCACACAAATATAAGGAATACTGTAATTGATGCCAGTGGGGCAGCTCAGAGGAAAAAGAGTTTGAATCCAGTTGGAAAAGTCAAGAAAGGGTTTGTGAAGTAAGTGATATCTGAGATAGTCCTTGAAGAAGATCTTGACAACAAAGATGGGAATAAGGGCTTCCTACACAACAGAAACCATGAAAAAGGGCTGCAGATGGGCAAGCATGCAGTGTATTCAAAGAAAAAAGAAGTATTATAATTTGGATGGAAGGTGAAAAATATGGGGCAGTATAGGGATAGATGAAGAATTGCCAAAATAGTACATAATGACTATACTTAAAGACTTTGGTTCAAACAAAAACATGTATAGCAATATTTACAAAAGCCAAAAAGTGGAAACGACCCAGTGTCCATCAAATGATGAATGGATAAACAAAATATGGTATATCCATGCAATGGATTATTATCCAGCCATAAAAAGGAATGAAGTATTGATACATGTTACAATGTGACAAAAATGTTCTGGAACTAGATCGTGGTGATGGTTGCACAGCATTGTGAATGTATTAGATGTCACTGAGTAACATAAATTTACATTTATGTTATGTGAATTTTACCTCAATCAAAAAAAAAAGGATTTGGGGATGTTTGTCTTTAGAAAATGAACTTGATTCAGAAGTCATGGAGCAGAAATTGAAGTTTCTGAGCCAGGTATTGTCAAGGTTTGAAATGTGTTTTAGAGAGGTATATCTAACTACGTTATATAGAATCAGAAGAACAAGGAGATACTATAGAAAAGGAGATCAGTCAGGAGGTTGTGGGGAATCTGTTGATAAGTGCAGGGGAAAACTCCTAATCAGAGTATTGGCCATGAGAATGGGAAGGTAAGGAGGTTAGGTATAAAATTCACTTCAGAGAGAAAAAATATAGGACCTGAAAACTGATATGCTAGGGAGAACCTGGCAGATGTCTACTGGGGAGGGGTGGTCAGAGGCCAAAACAAGGATTTTGAACTTGGATAACAGAAAGAATTGTGCCATAAATAAAAACAGGAAAGTGGGGCCTCCCTGGTGGCGCAGTGGTTGAGAGTCCGCCTGCCGATGCAGGGGATACGGGTTCGTGCCCCGGTCTGGGAGGATCCCATATGCCGCGGAGCGGCTGGGCCCGTGAGCCATGGCCGCTGGGCCTGCGCGTCCGGAGCCTGTGCTCCGCAACGGGAGAGGCCACAACAGTGAGAGGCCCACATACCCAGGCGCATCCGGAGCCTGTGCTCCGCAACGGGAGAGGCCACAACAGTGAGAGGCCCACATACCGCAAAAAGAAAAAAAAACAAAAAAAAAACAGGAAAGTGAAGTGGGAACATTGGTATAAGTTTGGTTTTTGACATGGTGGCTTGAGTTACACCGTCAGGGTTGCTGGACATCACCTTGGGACCTGGCCACAGGAGGAAACAGCTCAGTTCTTCTGTCAGCCTCATTTCCTTGCTCATGGCTTTCTGAGATCTGAGTAGGTTTTTTTTTCTTAGTCAAACTGTAATTTTATATTTCACATCTCTTCCGGATTCCAAGAGTGCATAGTAAGGAAAATGGATTATAAGCGATAACAAGACTTCTGCTTGAGGGAAAAAAACGGGGCTGGAGGAATCAGACTCCCTGACTTCAGACTATACTACAAAGCTACAGTAATCAAGACAATATGGTACTGGCACAAAAACAGAAACATACATCAATGGAACAGGATAGAAAGCCCAGAGATAAACCCACGCACCTTTGGTCACCTTATTTTTGATAAAGGAGGCAAGAATATACAATGGAGAAGAGACAGCCTGTTTAATAAGTGGTACTGGGAAAACTGGACAGCTACATGTAAAAGAATGAAATTAGAACACTCCCTAACACCATACACAAAAATAAACTCAAAATGAATTAGAGACCTAAATGTAAGACCAGACACTATAAAACTCTTAGAGGAAAACATAGGAAGAACACTCTTTGACATAAATCACAGCAAGATCTTTTTTGATCCACCTCCTAGAGTAATGGAAATGAAAACAAACAAATGGGACCTAATGAAGCTTAAAATCTTTTGCAAATCAAAGGAAACCATAAACGACAAAAAGACAACCCTCAGAATGGGAGAAAATATTTGCAGACGAATCAATGGACAAGGGATTAATCTCCAAAATATATAAACAGCTCATGCAGCTCAATATCAAAAAACCAAACAACCCAATCCAAAAATGGGCAGAAGACCTAAATAGACATTTCTCCAAAGAAGACATACAGATGGCCAAGAAACACATGAAAAGCTGCTCAACATCACTAATTATTAGAGAAATGCAAATCAAAACTACAATGAGGTATCACCTCACACCAGTTAAAATGGGCATCATGAGAAAATCTACAAACAACAAATGCTGGAGAGGGTGTGGAGAAAAGGGAACCCTCTTGCACTGTTGGTGGGAATGTAAATTAATACAGCCACTATGGAGAACAGTATGGAGGTTCCTTAAAAAACTAAAAATAGAATTACCATATGACCCAGCAATCCCCACTACTGGGCATATACCCAGAGAAAACCACAATTCAAAAAGACACATGCACCCCAATGTTCATTGCAGCACTATTTACAATAGCCAAGTCATGGAAGCAACCTAAATGCCCATCAATAGATGAATGGATAAAGAAGATGTGATACGTATATACAATGGAATATTACTCAGCCATAAAAAGGAACAAAATTGGGTCATTTGTAGAGACATGGATGGATCTAGAGACTGTCATACAGAGTGAAGTAAGTTTAGAAAGAGAAATACAAATATCATATATTAACGCATATATGTGGAACCTAGAAAAATGGTACAGATGAATTGGTTTGCAGGGCAGAAATAGAGACACAGATGTAGAGAACAAATGTATGGACACCAAGGGGGGAAAGTGGCGGGGGAGGGTGGTGGTGGTGGTATGAATTGGGAGATTGAGACTGACATATATACACTAATATGTATAAAATGAATAACTAATAAGAACCTGCTGTACAAAAAAATAAAATTCAAAAAAAAAAGAAAAGTGATAACAGGACTTCTGAACAGAGAGAGATTTATCATGTAAATAATAAAAGCCCCCTCCCCTTTTTTTAATGGGTTACCATAGCCTTCTGCATCTGTCTATTTCTTCCTCTTCTCACATCAAACCAAAGGAAGAGAATATGAGAAAGTTAATTCCATGGAGATTGAAATTTGCCTCCAAAACTTAGCTTTCCCCAGTGAAGGAGATGGTAAAATCAGGTACCCAAGTTCTGAATGGTGTTCACTTCCTTGCAGATGCCTTCTGTGCTCTCTTATTAGTAGGTAAGAATGGTCAAGATAGCAAAGAAAAGGCTTGCCCTGTTCCTTTATATTCTGACACCTTTCCAGCTCCGTAACTGGAGAGCCCAGCAAGGATTGCTTCTCCTCCCAAACCAAACTCAGCTAGCTGGCTACTTCAACTTGGGGGCTAGCAGATCTAGTAGATATCTGACTTGTACCCTTTTAAAATCCTCATACACTATACCCAAACAATTCTGGGATGTGTCCTTTCTCCCTTCCTCTGTCCACCAACAAATCTTACATATATATACTAAACTCCACCTCTTAACACCAATGCAAATGCAAAGAGAGTTTGTTTTCAGCAAGACCTGTCTTCTCTAAAGGAATTGATGATATTTCTTCCAGTACCAAGGCAGACCTTTAAAATATCATTATTTTTTTAAATATCATTATTTTTGTAGCCACCAATATAATATTTTACTCAAACAAGAGTCATTCATGAATAATTGGTTAAAACAATTAGATGAATGGTTAGTAGGGAACTGAATATTCACAGGGACTCAAAGCACCCTACAGAGTACTTATTGAAGACAAACGGAGGAAGTGAACAAACTTAGTCTCACCAGTAACAAGACAACTGATATTGTATGACTCCTGATGTAATGGAGAAGTGTACAGCATCATCTATGTAGGAGTCTTTTCAAAAGTATTTTAACCTGAATCTAATCATGTGAAAACAATTAGACAAGTCCAGGAGAAGGGACATTCTGCGGGGCAACTGACATGGATTCTTTTTAAAAATGCCATGTTATAGGGCCTCCCTGGTGGCGCAAGTGGTTGAGAGTCCGCCTGCCGATGCAGGGGATACGGGTTCGTGCCCCGGTCTGGGAGGATCCCATATGCCGCGGAGCGGCTGGGCCCGTGAGCCATGGCCGCTGAGCCTGCGCGTCCGGAGCCTGCGCGTCCGGAGCCTGTGCTCCGCGACGGGGGAGGCCACAACAGTGAGAGGCCCGCATACCGCAAAAAAAAAAAAAAAAAAAAATGCCATGTTATAAAAGAAAAGGTGGGGGTGTGGAGAATGTTGTAGATTAGAAGAAATTAAAAAGCCGTGACATCCAAAGGGAATGTGTTATTTTTAATTTGATCTTGGATTGGGATAAACATAACTCTAAAGGACGCTATTGGTTGGACCAGAAATTTTGAATAACATTATCTTAAATACTATAGTAAATGTTAAACTTGTTGGATGTGGTCATGGGTTTGTAGTTATGTAGGAGAACACTGTTGTTCTTAGGAAATAAATGCTGACATATTTAGGGATGAAATATCATTATGTCTATAATTTACTCTCATATAGTCAGCAAATGATCATCTAGAGAGAAAGCAAAGATGACAAAATATTAGCAACTAATTAATCTAGTCGGAGGGCAGATGGGTGTTCATTATGTTCTTTCAACTAAAAAATTGGAAGGAAAGATAGTTTTTCTTGAAGGTTGAAGAAGAGAATCTTATTTTTTAAATTGTTATTCTAAAATATAGCTGGTAGCATTGGGGAAGAATAACATGATAAGAAGAGATGATCAGTCTCTAGCAATTTCTACACTCCCTGCTGTGGAATATTAGTTTTCTGCTTTTAGAAAAAGGTTTTTCCATATCCAGTTTTCAAGTCCAGATAACCGTAGTTAGAAATTGGAAGCAGTTCATTTATGTCATCCAATCCTTCTTTGTTACCTGACTTATAAAAAAGCATTTGTTTCTTAAAGTAAAAGACCACATTGTACATCCATTACTTACCAACAGAGAATCTATCTGCCTTTGGTCTGTGGAGACTGGTATATAAACCTTTGGAATTAATCCCTCTGTGCATCCTCTCAATCAGAGCACTGGCTTTGTTTGCTTTGGTGTAGAATATTGTTTTACAGCGCTCACTGTAGCTGTCAGAGGAGGCCTTCAATGTCATGAGCACTGGCACACTAGCTTGTCTATTTTCACACTTTTTTAAGATAAAACAAGGTTCAAACCACACATTCTCTGTGAACTGCTAAAGACTGGGAAAAATTACTTTATTTTCTCATGACCTGGATTGACAAGAAGCACACCTACAGGAGGCAAAAGATGAGTGAATCCCTTTTAAAGACCCAAGTAATGAAGCCCTCAGGGAATCGCTGTGTGTGGCAGAATTTACAGTGGTTTCTGGAGATGAACATTGTGGCAGGAAGAGGTTCAGGACTGCCGGCTATTGAAATACAGTCTGCATTTATTTTATATCAGCCTATTTTGGGCCCCAGTGAGGAAGTTATTTTAATATCTTGCTCTGCTAGAAATATACATGGCAAGTGGTAGATGTCAGAAAAAGAGGGTAAAGTTACAGCACTCCATTCTCCTTGAGACTTACGGAGTTTATATAGTTGTTCTCTTTGAAATTAACACTGATGCATACAGAGCATAAATTGAAAAGGATGTTAGACATAGTCCACACCAGTGATCCTCAGATAACTCAGAATTCAGGGCTAGAGTATTAAGGATCTGCATTTTTAATAGGCTACCCAGGTGATTCTGATACAGCCAGCCCAGCATTTGGGGATGCCTTTTCTGACCTAGTACTCTTACTTTACAGATAAGAAAATGAAGACCCACGTAAAAATTTAAAATTACTTGAGGTATTAACCTATTATGGGCTAGAAACCATATTTTCTGGCTCCCAGCATATCCATTTCCTAGGAGGTCACAGTGCCTCTTAGAGTGGTCATAGTTAAGAGCTTAGGCTACCTGTTTCCCTCCGTAGCAGGGCCTACTTACCACCTGAGGCTTGCTGGAGTACATTTGAAATCTAGAAAAAGCATTTATCCATTTATTCATTCATTCACCAGATATTGGCCATCTACTATCTACAAGCACTGATCTAGACATGGAATACTGTTATGATCAGGAGAGAAAATATCCATACTCTCATGGAGCTTAAGTTCTAGAGGGAGATTGTATGTGAAAACAAGACTCTGCAACCCCCAGAGGAAGATTTTTATTTGTTCTGTTCCCGGCTGTGTCTCCAGTGCCTGAGCAATACCTAACACATAGTAGGTGCACAATGGACAATTACTGAGTGAATGAGCACCATCAGATGAAATAGAAACTATAGCCCCTCCCAAATTAACTTTTTTACAAAAAGAAATAGAATTTGGTCATGTTCAATGAGAAATATTACTTATGTAGGGGATTAAATCATTTACATTTGTTTCTAATTTGCTGTATTTTGTAAACTCTAAAAGCTTTTTGTGAAAAAATTATTATTTCAGAGTGTGTACTTTCAGGCTTACGTCTGGCATACATAGATACTAACTCACATAGCAGCTGGAAATATATATTATATACCTATAAAGATCTAAATATTTATAGTATTTTGTTTTATAAAATAAATGATACTTTTATGTACAAGCTAAAGCAGTCAAGGGTGAAATGATTTCAAAGGACTGGAATGTTTGTTGTGATAAAATAAAAAGGACATTCAGGTGAGCAACATATCAACAGTTACAGCCTGTTCAGGTGGTAATGGCCATGGTAATCGTGCTGTCATTTTATGTAGGCTTCTAGTCTCAGCTTTCAAAACATTTAAGAGCTGGGCTTCCCTGGTGGCACAGTGGTTGAGAGTCCGCCTGCCGATGCAGGGGACACGGGTTCATGCCCCGGTCCGGGAAGATCCCACATGCCACGGAGCGGCTGGGCCCGTGAGCCATGGCCGCTGAGCCTGCACGTCCGGAGCCTGTGCTCCGCAACGGGAGAGGCCACAGCAGTGAGAGGACCGCGTACCGCAAAAAAAAAAAAAAAAAAAAAAAAAACATTTAAGAGCTGATGTTGAACAAATAGGGATTTACATACATGGCGTTTCTTTGCCGTCATCCCCAGCAAAGTATATCTCCACTGGGTGAAAGGGGGTGGCCAAGCTAGTAATACAAAATAAAGTGAGAAGGTTTGAAAAACTTGTGATTCTGTAAAAATATTGAATCACTATATTGTACACCTGAAACTAAAATAATATTGTAAATCAACTATACTTCGATTTTTTTAAAAAGGAAAATAGCTTGTAACTGATTAAGCACAAGTACTTCAAAATAATAGAGTTCTCTAAGATGATTAGTTTATAAACAAGGTATGTGATGAGACTACTCTACATGTCCTTATCTGTAAACAGCATTATAGTTACTATTACTACCTGAAAAAACTGAATTTTTTTTTTCTGAGACAATTGGGGAAATGGCTCAATACGTCCAAAAGGAAAAGTCCACCTACATCATTGTAAATTATAGTTTCTCTGCACTTTACACTGCAACCTCAAGATATGAAAGGTACTCAACTTTCTAACTTTCAACAGATACCACTTTCAACACTTCGACCATGTCCTTTGTGTTAAACACTGTAAGGTGAGGATGTTGAAAGTGCAAGAATGAAGAGGTGGTTAGAACAGAAACAAGACTGAAAGTAGTGAGGAAATGGCAGATGTGTTTCAGGAATGAGTTGTTTGACAGTAGGAATAATTCCACAGGGGTCCCAGTTTGTGCATCATTGGAAAAGTGCTGTGCCTGAGCAACCCATGCTGATCAGCAAGAGACAGGGAAAGGACAAACAATTGAAAAGGTGGAAAACTGGTGACCACAGGATCAGCCTCCATGTCAGATATCCCTTAACCTAAAATGAATTCGAGAGACAGCTGAGAGTTTGAGAACTTAAAGACTAAGCATATTGTGAAATGCTGCTGCTGAAATTTTGGTCACAAGCCATGGATTATTCATGAGATCAAGGCCAGTTCATATTTGCACAATATGAAAGTGAGTAGCTAGGTCATGAGTGCACAATGCAGATGTGCTCAAGGGCTCCACACTGCTCCTGCAGAAGTTATAGTGCGGGGAGAGAGATTTCAGTGTAGACAAAACTGTTTTATCTTGGGAAAAGATGTCCACAGACAAACAAACAAGTAAATATGAAATATCTGAGCAGAGAGAAGAATGAGCCTGGTTTTAAAATACCTGCAAGAACCGATTCTCATTCCTGTTGGTATATTGCATCTCAGGACTAATTCAAACCCTTCTTAGTTCACTGAAACTCCTAGATCCCAAAAACATCTTTGAAGAGCAGATTGAAAACCAAGAATTCTTTTTTATAGTATATTGGTTGCAGAGGCCTTTTGTTTCATTGAAAGTGTACAAGTCACAGTATTAACTGAGTCGTTTGTGATAGTGCCAACAGCTATACATGAGCAGTGTCTTATTAGAAGTTGCCTTTTATGAAAACAAGAAAAACAAAATGCAGGCATCTTTGGATAAATTTTTAAAAGATTATAAAAAAGCAAGAAGAGTCAGGACTAATGTTATAAAGATCTCATTTTCTCTCATGAAAGTAATCTACCCACATTTATTATCTGTATAGTGTCATTTTGGACTCAGGAACAAAATGGTCTCAAGACCTAACCTATTCATAAGTTGAAGGGCTCTTGCTCTGTGCAGAGGTGGCAGGAGAAGTTTTGTTCTGAAGTCCACAAAAAATGAGCTTACCTACCAGCAAATACTAACACATTGGTTGTCTCTATTATGTTCAGATTTGATACATAACACTTTTGAGTATATGTTTTCATTTTAAGTTGTTCTTTAATAACTAAAAATAATTTAAAATAAAATTTGACCTCATACAGGATGTCTCCTACCTCCAGCTTTCTTCCCTCTCCTCATCCCTGGTGACAGTGGGATGGAGGTGGGTGTCTTTTGGCATGATACAACATATTAAAAATTACGCCAAAGGAAGTGGAAGACTTGACCCCATAGATTACTCATTGTAGAGAAGGAAATATGTCATTACAGTGGAACCATCTGATAGTCACCACTTTAACCAAGCGATCAAATTTATAGCATTATTAAGAGTAGGACAGCCTGACATTTGGTGCCTCCCACATTGATGCAATATGAAGTATATAATATTCCATGTAAAATATTCTTGCCAAAAACGTTTAACCTAAACCTAAGCAAGCTTCTTCAGACCCAACTTTCAGTTTGTAAGCACACAGGGACAAGTTAAATGACACCATGAAGAAATAATATGACAAATCCAGAAAGAGACATTTTATACGACAGCTGCCCTGGTCTCCTCAAAAAGTCAGTTACTTTAAAAGTTAATGATTTTTATTTTCATTTCTTAAAAAACGGGGAGGGGCTAGTCTAGATTTAAAAGGCGAAACAGAGACATAAAAACCAAGTGCAGTGTGTGAATCTTGATTAATTCTAGTTTGAGAAAAAAAGCTAAAATAAAATATATTCTTGGGACAGTGGGGGAAATTTGAACATGGGTTGTATGTCAGATGATATGGCATTATTGTTAGTTTTTTTAATTTGAAAGTGATCATGTATGAGATGTCCTGTGCTTACAAGATGTGTGCTGAAGCATGAAGGGGTGAGAGGTCATGGTGTCTGCCACTGTCAAACCTAGAGTGTATATGTGTGCTTGTGGTACTGTTCTTACAACTCTTCAATATGCTTGAGAGTTTTATTTATATGTATACACATACATACATATATATATTTCACTATATACATATATAGAGACAGAGAAGGGGCGAGGTGAGGGGAGAGAGAGTTGACTTATTCTTTGAGAAGCAAAAGTTATAGAAATACTAAATGATTTTTAAAGAACTAATTAATTTCCCCCTCTTTTCTGTTTTAGGCTCAACGGAAAGGAAGATTAGACTATGCTAAGGTAGGTAGATATTGTACCTTCTACACAGTTTTATACATTTCACTTTGACGTTTGCTTTTTGTTTATATTTGAAAGGTCAAAAGAGAGTCATCACATTCAAAGCTGACTAGCAGGTAAAATAGGATTCATTTAATGATAAGCTTATTGACTGAATGCCTGCGTCATTCCAGGCACTGTTAGGTGTTGGGAATACAAGAGTGAACCAGATCAACTCTTTCTTTCGTGACATTTACAAGCTAGTGGGGGAGATGGGTAACTAATAAACAACTAAATGGATGCATAATATAACATCAAATGGTGGTAAGTGTTGTGAAGAAAAACTGGGTAAGCACCAACCATTGCTGAAAAAATGCCTTTGGACTATGGAAAACAGCTTTTAGCATCATCAGCTAATACCTGGGAAGCACCATTCAGGGCAGATTTGGATTTCTAAAGGCAGTATTTTTCATATCACCGGTGGGGCTTTTGAAAACATACATGCCTGGGTTACCACAGCATAATACCCTCTTCCACCAACATCAAAATCCACTGGTGGGCAGAGCAGGGCGGGGGCAGGATGGAAGGGTTTGAAAAAAAGCTCCACAGATAATTCTGACACACAGCCTTGTTCAAAAACTGCTGTGGAATTTCAGATTTCAGTGCACCAGTGCAAGCCTATGAACACACTTGGGTCACATTCTGTTTTCTCCTGAGGAACAAATGGAATATTTTAGCAGGTGTGTGGGATGCATACAGCTGCTTGGCTAAAGGAACATGCTAACCATCTGGTTTTTGCAACAGTCAAGAATAGCCAGAGTGTGAGCACACCTACATGCCAAAGACAAGGAGGAAGAAGTGGGACCTGTAAGGGCTCTGCTTGCAGTGGGACAACCGAAACCCTCAGTGATCTCTCCAGGGCTGATCCAGAACCTTTGCTCTCCTGACAGCCCTGAAGTGCACACCCCTGGCTCCATGCCTTTTCCTTGCCTGAAATGCAGGTCCTCCTTTTCTCTATCTCACAAACTTTTGCATTCTTCAAGAAAAATTAGATTAATAGGAGCACCTCTAAACTGAGGACTTCTGTATCTGTCACTGTATCTTAGATGTCTACTTGAGCCTTATACCCAAATGGTCTCCCACAGACAAAGAAGCTCAAAGTGTCTTAAACTGAACTCAGCATCTTCCCAACATCTCTGGTCCCTTTTTTTTTTAATAGACTTTTATTTTTCAGAGCAGTTTTAAGTTCACAGCAAAATTGAGCAAAAAAAGTATAGTTTCCATTACCCCCTGACCCCACACAGGCACAGCCTTCCCCACTACCAGCATCCTGCTGCAGAGTGGTACCTTTGCTACAATCAGTGAACCTGCATTGATGCATCTTTATAACCCAAAGTCCATCGTTGACATTAGGGTCCAGTCTTAGTGTTTTATCTCTGGTCCTTGTTACTCATTCTGTCTCCTGATGTTGGCACCGTCATCCCACCAGTCAACCGTGTGAGAAACTTAGAAGTCACTCTCAAATGCTCTTACCCCCTCACCTCTATGTTCCATGACCAAGTCACATCAGTTTTATATCCTACATTTTCTTGAATCCAGCCCCTCCTCTTGATCTCTCTTTCATTGTTCATGTTGAGTCTTCTCATCTGAACCACTAGGAAGCCTACTGACTGGTCTCTATGCCTCTCTTTTGTCCCCACAGATCCATCGCCAGCCAGAATGTCTATCTAAACCACAAATCTGGCATTTTCACATTCCAGCTTAAAACCTTCCTTGGCTCCATGTTGTCTATAAGGCAAATTCAGAGCTTGCTAGAGTGGCATATAAAGCACTGTGGTCTCATCCCCTGGAGGGACTCTCCAGCTTTGTCCCCTCCTACCCTGTGCTCCAGCGGCACCAAATTACATAAAACATACTGTTTCTGTTCTCCGTGCCTTGACCCATGCTGTCCCCTCTGCTTGGAATGCAGCAGTGTCCCCCTTTATCTGGCTACCCCTGCCTCTTCTGTAAGGCTTAATGTAGGATCATCTTCAAGAGGAAGTCCTTCCTGGTTCCCTAGGCTGGATGGGGTGTTTTCCTCCATTCTCTAACACACTGTGCATCTCTCAGTCATTGCACTTAACTCTGTTATTTTATAATGACCATTTATGAGACAGATCATAGACTGTGAGCTCTTTGAGGGCAGAGACAGTATCTTATTTGTGTGCTTGGTGCCCAACACAGTGCTTGGCACTTGGTAAATGGTGAGTGAGTGAGTGAGGCCATAAGAAAATAGAAGACCCATAAAGTTAGTTACAGGAGGTATTCTGGTATAGGGTTTTTTATTTCAATCAGAGAGGAAAGGAAAGCTTTTGACACAAGTGGCAGGTATCAGCAGGGATAAGAAGATTGCTTGGGAAGGTTGTAATAAACTAGCTTGGAGACAAATGCTGGGATTTCACTGTGATAGTAAAGGAAATAACTTATAAATGAAAAAGTAAGGGAAATGACATCATGATTTGGCAATAGAGTGATTATTTATCATTGATGCTTAGTTATGACTCAGAGAACTCCTTTAGGATTTCTTATTGCAGAAGCACCTGATAGTGGAAGAGACTGGAAGAAAAGAAAAGAATATGGGGCACAGATAGAGCACCCTGAACCGAGCAATGGCTCTGTTACCAACTCACTGCAAAATCTGTTATCAACCACTTAACCTTTTAGGTCTTCCCTCAGTTTCCTTAGTATAAAAGGAGCAGTTTAGAATAGTGCTGTTCTACTCTTTAGGCCCAAATGTGAGAGGAGACGTTCTTTTTTCGGGGAGAGGGAACATTCTTATCTTGTGTACTACTGCGGTCCAGATTCGTTCCTTCATCCGCTTCATACGCCCAAGCACTGTGGATCTGATATTTAATGTGTGTGAGGCGCTGTGCTGGGGCTGACTACCGCCACAACCAGGACTGACTCAGACCTTCCTATTGAAAGTCCACCTTTTCTCTGTTTTTTTCTCTCTTTAACATTTATCATAATCTAAAATTATCATTTTTATTTAGTTGCTTGTTTTTTCTGTCTTCTTCCACTAAAATGTAAGAGCCCTGAAGGCAGGGCCTTCAGTGGCCTTGTCCATGGTTGCATCGTCTGTACCCAGCACAAGCTTATATATAGGGGTGCGTGACAAATGCGTATGGATGAGTGCTGCATTCGTGCAATGCTAGGAGAAGTGCAGGAAGCTAAGAGGTCTGGAATTGGGGTTTGTAGACTCAAATTAGCCATTTAAAGAGTATATTGACTATAAAACACAGTCCATCCCTATGTTCAGTAGCCCTAAGGTTGCCTTCCCAAGTGCCCAGTGAGAATATTTCTCATGCCAATAAACAGAAACCCACCCTGCTAGAGTATGTGGTGCTGTGCTGTTATTTAAGGGATCTAGGTGATTAACCCAGACCTATCATCCATACATAGACCCAAATCCAAGTACCATGGGTAAAAACAATTATATCCATCCCTACCAAGTGTCGGGGAGATGTCTGCAGGGTCCTGCTCACAGTATTATCTCTTACGTAGCATATCATGGGTCCATGATATGGTCCTGGTGCTCATGCTGACTGATGCAGAGATCATGCTAGGCAGCTTAGGACTCCCCTGGTGGGTTTATCTGTAAAACTACATTTTTTTTTTTTTAAATTTTTGGCTGTGCCAGGTCTTAGTTGCGGCACGCAGGATCTTTGTTGCGGCATGTGGGATCTTTAGTTGCGGCATGTGGGATCTTTAGTTGCGACATGTGAACTCTTAGTTGCAGCTTGCATGTGGGATCTAGTTCCCCGACCAGGGATTGAACCCAGGCCCCCTGCATTGGGAGCGTGGAATCTTACCCACTGGACCACCAGGGATGTCCCTCTGTAAAACTACATTTGAAAAACTCAATGGCCATTTCTGGAGAGTGTCATGAGATTTATTTATTGCTGGAGATTTCTTTATTTCCAAGTGGTGAGTGTTTTCTCAAAATCCAAATTTTATCTGAAAAATCAGATTTTAAGAACCATAGAAAATTAGTTTGGCCGTGTGCTCTATGGCTTTGTATACCAGCTCTCCAATTTTGTCAGTCTCAGAATGGCAAGGAAGCAGGGGAGAGAGCAGAAGTGGCGATCAAAATCAGTCTCAGCTAGATCTCAAGAGTGCCTGTCCCATCCAGCAAAGCGGTGTTCTGTCCTCAAACACTCAGGAAAGAAACTGAATTACTTCTTAATTGAGTTCCTGTGGCGACAGAGCCTGGATGTGAATGCTTTACACCGCTGCACTGCCTTTCATCTAAAGATATCAAAGCACTCAGCAACTATTCATTCATTACGTCTCTCCCGCCTCTGGAAGGTGGTTGACACCGGCACAGGAGCACTCTGCCTACTCCTGAAGCTCCTCCACCGAGGGCTGGGCAGGAATGGAAGCTGTTTAACTGTAAGGCAATGCTACCCAGCCTCTAAAATGAAAAAAACAAGAAGTGTCTTACTTACCTAGTTAAAACTGCAGAACTTTTATTGGACAGAATGTAATTCCAGAAGTGAATTGTGACCAGAAAACTGGTGCCGACAGTTTTGCTCCTATGCGCGATGCAATGGGGATCTTCATTACAGTGATTGGTCTGCAGCCCTGAGTGTGTCTCTCTCATGGAATAGGGAACTAGTCCATGTTCCCTAGGTTTCTGGCCCCAAGCAGATTGAGTTCAGTGTTAGAGGGAAGAGTGCCACCTATTGAATTGTAGAAATTCATGGGCGTGTGTCAGGACCAGTGGAGAAGTTTCTCAGGCCACATTCACTCTTGGTTTGCTATGGTAACTAATATATATGTCTGAAGGAAGACGAGCATGTTGACTACTCTTACTTAGAAAAACATCTACAAACGTCTGTGTATTTTCCCCAGCTGGAGCTGAGCGTATGCCGGTAGTTTAGCCTACTGCTGCTTGAAAGAAGCATGCTGCTCAAAGACTGAGGCAGATGGTATTTTTACCACTTCAGGCAAAACATGGCACCTATGGTTTGGCTTTCTACAATTTTAATTTTTTTAACACTTTCAAAAAGGCTGGCTTAAATATCTCCATCACAGACATACAGACTTTTTCTCAATTTCCTGTTAATAATTGCTTCAGGTATACAAATATGAATAAATATCACTTGGTCAAAACCAGACTCTCAGCCATGTGGGCCGGCCTCCTGCTCATTCTTCCCCAAGTGCCTAGGACTGGGCCTTACATGGGCGTTGACAGTCATGCTGATTTTGACACAAAGACTCTAAATGGTTTGCGAGAGCTTTCTTTGTATCCATCTCCAGTCTTTACTGTGTAGTTCATATAATTTTCCCCATGACTCAGTACAGAAAAGAAAGTTGTTTTTCATGTCTTCTTACTGAGGTTCACTCGAAGCACAGAGAATTGCTCAAGGTTAAGTAAGCACTTGGTAAAGAAAGATTTTGCAGGTGTTGATTTATCAGGCATCCAGTTCTCAGTCAAACGTGAGAGAGGTTTTTTGAAAGGAGTGGGTTTTTGCCGTGCCCCCTCTCCTGGAATTTGTTCAGGGTCCCAGAGTAGCGCATTCCCCTGCCTCTCAGGCACAGCGTCTAGAGCCCCTGCCCTCCTCTTTCCTCCCTGCCCTCAGAAGGCCCTGCACATTTTGTTTTATTATAAAACGCATTTGCATAGGGTACACATTAAAATTCCCTTCCCAGCAGCAAACTGTGCTGTCCACAGACATTTGCATTTGCATGATTACATATCATCATTTCCCTTTAAGAAGAAAAAGAGTCTTTCGTTTCCAAGGCTTGCCCTTTAGCCATTTCTTCTCATTTATTATCCATAGATTGCTTCAGCCATTTTGCTGCCTATTGAATCCAAAATTCTTTTTTGAACCTTGAGTATAGTATAGGAAATTTTCTGTAAGTATTACTGTCCTTTGTTTACTGACAAAGCCAGACTTTTTTTTTTTGGCAGACAATTTTTTCCTGCTTGTTCTTTCCCATAACCCTAGCTAACTGGCTCTGAGAATTTTTCACATTGGCACATTTAGAGACCAGATGTTGCTGTGTTTTCTCTTCCCTGTACCCCTTTCTTGGGCAGATGCTCCTTCTCCTACCCTGGGACTTCGCATTAGCTCCTTTGGTAAAATATTCCAAACAGCATCACTGTATGCACTAAATCTCTCATTTCTTCTAACCGCTTGAAGCTGTCTTAACATTTAGGATTTCTGTTTTAGTGATAATTATGGAGACTACGTAGAAGCATTGACATTCCCCTCTCCCATCTTTTTTCATTAAAGTCTTGTGGTCCAATTAGATGAGATGTTTATAATACAATTTAAAGGAAAAAAATCCAAATCCAAATACCATTATGATAGGGATACAGCTATATAAAATTTTATATGCTTGATAAAGACTGGATGACAACGTGTAAAAATGTAAATAAGGGCATTAAGGTAATACATCTGAGCAGGGTTTTTTTCTGAAAGCTATCTGTTTTAAAAGTGTAGACTCTGATTTGAATTGGAATTTTTCCAGATTACAACCTGAGCTACTGAGAATTGAAAAATAACTTGCCTGAACTCATGTTTTTAGTGACATAACCAGCATTTAATTCTAGGCTCCTAAAGAATTGCTTGCTTCTATGGCAATAGAAGGAATACACCATTGGAAAATGTGGGGTTTTTTAAAAAAAAATTTTTGATTGAAGTATAGTTTATTTACAATGTTGTGTTAGTTTCAGGTGTACAGCACAGTGATTCAGTTATATATATTTAGTTGAATATATGTATATATATTCTTTTTCTTTTCCCTTATACGTTATTACAAAATATTGAGTATAGTTCCCTGTGCTATACAACAGGTCCTTGTTCGTTATCTATTTTATATGTAGTTGTGTATACATGTACATCTCAAACTCCTAATTTATCTCCACCCCTTCCCCATTGGTAACCATAAGTTTGTTTTCGGAAATGTGATTTTTTTTACACTGTGAATTTTTGTGTGAGGGCTGAAGTTGTGGTTGAGGTGCTGGGGAACAGTTGAGTAAGACAGAAACGTTGTACACCGAGCCCACAGTGCAGGCGCTGATCTGATGACCTACCCACAGCAGAGGGGTGGGTGCTGGAAGACACTGCCAGAACAGCCATCTGAAAGTTTTAAATCCTCCACTCCTTGTTTCCTTAAAAATCAGATAAAACCAGTTGTTTTTCTTTTGGCAATCACATTTCAGAAAAGTGGGGTATTTTTTGTTTTGGGTTTCTTTTTTTTTTCAGCGATAATGAATAGGTTTTGTTTAATCTTTTTTTCAAAACAATTAATTTACTAAAGCCAGTTTTTGCAACCACTGCTTTGATTCCAAATCTCCTTCAAAATACAGTTATCAATGATGGAAAAATAATCATTGATCAATTTCTGTCTGTAATAAAACAAAGAAGCTTTTGCACCATGTGAAACTTTTAATCAAAAATAAATTCTAGGACTTCCCTGGTGGCACAGTGGTTAAGAATCCGCCTGCCAATGCAGGGGACACGGGTTCGAGCCCTGGCCTGGGAAGATCCCACATGCCGTGGAGCAACTGAGCCCATGCGCCACAACTACTGAGCCTGTGCTCTAGAGCACACAAGCCACAACTACTGAAGCCCGCGCGCCTAGAGCCCGTGCTCCACAACAAGAGAAGCCACTGCAGGGAGAAGCCCGCGCACCACAACGAAGAGTAGCCGCCACTCTCTGCAACTAGAGAAAGCCCGCACACAGCAACAAAGACCCAACACAGCCAAATAAATAAAATTAATTCATTCATTAATTAAAAATAAATAAAATAAGAAATAAATTCTAATTCCACATGCAGTAGTCAGTATCTTGAGCCAAGAGTTGTGCCTTATTATGAGCCCTCAAGTCTTTTTGCAAAACAGTCACCCTCTGGACATTCATTCATTCATTCCCCGTTATCAAGCTAGTTCTTTTCCTCCTTAAGTCTCTGAGTGTGTTATTTTGCATTTGTCCCCAGTGACTATCATCTTGCCCTGATGATCTATTCCACTAATATCTTAATGTTATTTTAAAATTAGATTCTCATTCTCTGAGGTGTTAACAATCCCACACACCTCAATGGCATCAACAGATTTAATGATCATAATCTCTAGTCCCTTGTGGACCATGAATAAAATTATTAAATGATAAAAACGATAAGCCTCTTTATGACATCAGAAAATATTGCCATCCTCTCAGTTGTTCACCCAAGTACTATTGATACTCTATTTTTTATTTTATTTTATTTTATTAAATTTTATTTATTTTTTGTCTGCTTTGGTTCTTCGTTGCTGTGCACGGCTTTCTCTAGTTGCGGTGAGCAGGGGCTACTCTTCAGTGCAGTGTGCGGGCTTCTCATTGTGGTAGCTTCTGTTGTTGCGGAGCACGGGCTCTAGGCACGTGGGCTTCAGTAGTTGTGGCACACGGGCTCAGTAGTTGTGGCGCACGGACTTAGTTGCTCCGCGGCATGTGGGATATTCCCGGACCAGCGCTCGAACCCGCGTCCCCTGCATTGGCAGGTGTATTCTTAACCACTGCGCCACCAGGGAAGCCCTATTGATACTCTTTAAATTCAATCCTCTAGGCAGTTATAAATCTTCTTTATTTTTCTTCAAATCATATATTCCTAGCTTATTGGTCTTTAATCTCTAATTTTATATATAAAACATTATTTAGTTAGTGACAATAGTATTTATTGGGGCAATCTCTCCCATCCTTAGATTCATCATTCTGAATTACTGGGTCCTAAAAAATTACATGTCTGCATAATATCTAACATTTATCAGGAAGCTACGGCAAACTTAGATTGTTGATGAAGACCAGTTCTTAATTGTAAGCCTGGAATCGAGTCTGGTTTTGCACACTGTTATACCCTGAGGGCCTAACACAGTTCCTGCCACATACTGGGTACCCAATAAATATATGCTGAACTACTGTTGAATGAATGAATGAATGAATAACCCAAGATGTGCCAGGTGTTTGTGCCTATATTCCTTTTAATTCGTAAGACATATTTGACCCCATCTTTGCTCCTCTTATTTCTCCCCAAGTATATTTTTAATCAAATGGTTACCTCCTCAATGCCATATACTCTCTGGGTTGAAACAAAGATTCAATTGGGGTAACCTTTTGACTCTTAGTCTAGAAAGCTAACTACAGATGCCCACCAGGCTGGTTCTGTGGGTAAATGCTTTGCACGGTGGGGTGGCTGGATTCAATTATTGTTCCCAGTTTGTGGTATCAGGAGCCACTTGTGCACAGGGAGAGCCTATATGACTTTATGTGGAGGATTGAGCCTTCTGTCCCCATAGAGGAGCCTGCTTAGTCCATGGAACAGTTTTAAGTAGAGCTGAAAAGAATGCTGTCTCCTTCCCTGTCATAAAAAAAAACAGTGGAGAGGCATGAGTTTTCCAAAAAGAGAATGAAAAGGGAGACACCTCTGTGTTGATGTTGAATGTGGCTTTTAGTAAGTCAGAAGTCTTTGTCATTACCTTAGATTGATATTTTCAAACTCATTCACTAATCCTACAGGCTGATTTTTTACAGAATTAAGAATTTTTGTCAAGATGTCTGATCTTTAAGAAAGCTGTAATTTGTTCATTTGGTACATCTGAAGACATTCCCTCATGTTTCCTAAGCAGTGTCTGCAGGCACTACTCAGCCTCCCCAATGACACGTGAGACAGAATATTGATCCTGGATGTGCTTAACCACCTTTCTGAAATAGCAAGGAGGCCGTGCCGCCTCAATTTTCAAACAGAATTACTGAGATAACAGTAGAGATCACAGGACCTGTAACATAGGTTGGTGATGTGTACAGTGCTCCTAACTGAAGATTACAGGTGAGTAGATCCTTTCTTTCCCCCAAGTCCTTGACTTTTTGGATTGATGAAAGATCTTACCTATCCACCAGATAGTAATAAAGCCAAAGATGTACCTCTGAAGATTGATTCCTGCATGGTGCAATGGTGCCCCCTATGGAAGGTCTCCCTGTTCTAGATCTAATGAAATTATGCTACCTTTTATCTTCATTCCTGACGAGATTTGTGTGCACCTGTTAGGAAAGGTTGTAGGCCTTTTGACGTCCTGTGGTCTCTGTCAGATGCATGCCATCGTACGCGTGTTTTTCACTGTGCACTCTGTTCAAGACACACACTAAGCACTTTAATCAAGTGGTTCTATCAGATTCTGTCTCTGAATCCCTTCATTTTATGGAGAAGGGATTGAATAAGCTAACAGCGTTCACAGTTAACTATCTCACAGTCATGATTCCACCTGAGTCCGCTGTCTCCACACCGTACTCTTCACTACCATACTGCTTCCCAAGGTGCTTTAGACATACTACAAAAAGAAGAGAGAATTTGTAGGCAGGCTCTGGTCTTAAAGAAATCCAGAAAATGGTATGCATTACTCTGTAATCTAACATAATTCTGGTCTCAAAAATAGTGATTGTCTAGTAAGTGACTGTCTTATCATTTATTTGCTGAACGAGTACAATGATTATTGTGATTTTTTTAAGCTGGTAAGCATTCTTCACTCTTTCAAGAAAGTTTTATAGGTATAACCATTTAAACCAAGTTCTTGATAAAGCAACTATACTCCAATAAAAATTAATTTAAAAAAATTTTTTAATAAACAAAAATATAGGGCTTCCCTGGTAGCGCAGTGGTTAAGAATCCACCTGCCAGTGCAGAGGACACGGGTTCAAGCCCTGGCCCGGGAATATCCCACATGCCATGGAGCAACTAATCTCATGCGCCACAACTACTGAGCCTGTGGTCTAGAGCCCATGAGGCACAACTACTGAGCCCGTGCACCACAACTACTGAAGCTCGCGTGCCTAGAGCCTGTGCTCCGCAACAAGAGAAGCCACTGCAATGAGAAGCCTGCACGCCGCAATGAAGAGTAGCCCCTGCTCGCTGCAACTAGAGAAAGCCTGCACACAGCAACGAAGACCCAATGCAGTCAAAAATAAATAAATAAAATAAATAAATTTATATAAATAAATAAATAAAAATAACACAAGTTCTCAGGACTTCCCCAGCAGTCCAGTGGTTAGGACTTCACACTTCCACTGCAGGGGGCACAGGTTCGATCCCTGGTCAGGGAACTAAGATCCTGCAAGCCATGCAGCGTGGCCAAAAAAAGTAAATAAAACAAGTTCTCATCACTGTTCTCTTGAGGAAGGCAAGGATCTATGTTAACAAATACCATAGTACCATAACGTCGAGCCCTCCTACATCTGGAAGAGGTGTTAATCCTGCAGATATGATTACAGTTACATGGCACAGAGTAACAGCGTCACCCCATACATTGATTCCTGCATTTGCCCCCAGTCTGATGCAATCTGCCTGGAAGGCATGGCTGAGGTATACATTGGTTTCATCGTCCTTGCTCTCAGTTGATGTAGTTTTCTAGTTATATGGTGTACATTCTAGTGATAGAAATCATAAATGAGTTTTGATCTCATCTTGTGTCAGGATGCATGTTAGGATGTCAAGAATCTAGGGTCACGTGGATGGTGTTGGCGGTGGTAATGGTAGTTTTAAGGTAATTGATCCCCAGGTATCAGCAGATGAAAAACCTGGACATGAGGAGGATTTAAGAAATGTATAAGATATGGACTCAAGTAAAATAATAGAAACCCACATTCACTCTTGCATAGTTTATGTATTCCTCAAATAACCCCCAGGACTGTTTACCTACATGATGTGCATGCTCTTGTCCCACAGTGTTCTTTTTAATTAAATAACCAGCATTGCATTTGTCATGAGATTGCAGAGCTTACTATTTATTGATTCACTCCTAAAAAAGCTACAGGCAAGAGTAGCTCATTGCTGGGGCTTCCCTGGTGGTGCAGTGGTTGGGAGTCTGCCTGCCAATTCAGAGGACACGGGTTCGTGCCCCCGTCTGGGAGGATCCCACATGCCGCGGAGCGGCTGGGCCCATGAGCCATGGCCGCTGAGCCTGCGCTGCAACAGGAGAGGCCACAGCAGTGAGAGGCCCGCATACCGCAAAAAAAAAAAGAGTAGCTCGTTGCTGCAATCTACAACCTATGATATGTTTTGCTTATTGAATTTCTGGTACAGAGTTTGCTAAAAAGCTTCATGGTCTCAGTTTTGCTTTTTGAATTGCAATGTATAGAATTAAGTTTTTCTTTGGAATATAGTACTAAAATTAAAAATTAGCTTTTTGAGTCAGGATATAGATAAATCAGTGATTATTTATAAATCATTAAATTTTCCTTCAGAAGACATGATAACCAAGAAGCAAAGATTGCTTTTCCTATGGAATTAAGCCTCAATTTAATATAATTCCATATTACTAACTTCAAATACCTTACCTATCTAATGTTAATGAAAGTTTATAAGTTAACTTTTAAAAACTAAACTAAATTGTACATTTATTCCATTTAATTACATTTTGAAATCAGGCACATCTACTCATATCGTGAGCTACAAGGTTGACCTCTGTTTCTTAAGTAGCAAACGTAACTTTGCCTGAATGCTCAGCCACAGAGTCAACAATTTAGGTCAGTTTTGATTATGGTAGTAAAATGTTTTTAATGAAAATATCTCTAAACTACATATATATATAATATATAGTTATATATCTTAAACTATGTGTGTGTTTGTTTAGAGGTATTTATACATATAATATACATATATATTCAGAAATGATAATTTGTATGAAATGTGTTGTTTGGTTATGTTCAGGTTTTTGTGGATAGTAGTTCACAGCACAGACTCATAAATGTACTTAGTTGAGAGGCTGAGCCTTGAAGTCAGTTCTGAAATCTCACTCTCAGTGGGAGGCCACACACCGTCCAGACCGAGCCTAACAGAGTCATGTGTGGAAGAGAGGGCGAGAAAAATGATACCTTACCTGTCTTTATTATGTTTTTTTCTTTTTTCCTTTTAAGGGGAATAGACTGAATTTTAAATGGTCAAGATGATTTGGAAATTCATTTTTCAAAACAAGCATGTTTCCTATTCACTAATAATCACAGTTTTTAAATATTTAAAACATCTTCATGAATCTATGTAAAATAATCTATGAATGTTTATAGTTAAAGGCAGGTACATCATTAAAAATGTTACACGTAAGGTTTGCAATGAACCCAGTGCTCACTTACTCTTCAAACCTTGCCTTTGTGTAGCATTTCATTGATGTCAGAGGAATTTCACATACATTATCTTATTTGTTCCTCATCATAATTGCCTGTGACATAAATACTACCTCTGTGATTTTATAGGTGAGGTGGGCTTAGAGAAGTTGCTTTGCCCAAGGTCACACATGTCCAGGTCCAGAGTTTCCCTACCAAAGTTTGCTCACTGCCTCTCTATGATTATTTTTCATATTTTTATGAAATAGCATAAATGAATTAATCAGTCTTAGGAGGAGAACATCTCATCATATTATAAGAAAAAAAAGGTTCCTGTGTGGCTTCATCTGGAGGATTCTGCTCCAAGGTGCTTGAAAGACCATCGTGTCTGGAAATACATGGCATTTTGTTTTTCCCAGAGTCCACCTCTCTTACCTCCCATCTCCATGGGCTTCCAGAACTTGGCCAGGGCAAAGAAGAACAGTGTAACAAACGTCATGTGTGTCCTGCACTCTCACACAGTTATACAGAATGATTTTAATTCTGCAAGACAACAAATAGAACGTGTTAAAAGTGAATATCTTAAAGCTCAATACAATTCTATATTATAGTAATTTTGCAGGCTATTTTACAAAAGAAAAATAATCTGATATTTTAGGGAACAGTAAAAATGTTAAAGCATGGGATAAATTATGTTTATCATTTTGAACTCATTGAATAATGCTTTATTATTAGCACTGAATAATGCTTTATTCAGTGACTTAAATGTAGTATGATGAACCCTGAAATTGGTTTTTAAAAAATCGTGAAAATGGGGCTTCCCTGGTGGCGCAGTTGTTGAGAGTCCGCCTGCCGATGCAGGGGACACGGGTTCGTGCCCCGGTCTGGGAAGATCCCACATGCCGCGGAGCGGCTGGGCCCGTGAGCCATGGCCGCTGAGCCTGCGCATCCGGAGCCTGTGCTCCGCAACGGGAGAGGCCACAACAGTGAGAGGCCCGTGTACCGAGGGAAAAAAAAAAAAAATTGTGAAAATGACATGAGGCAGTGTCCTGTTGTGTGAAACCCCAAATACCACTGCTGCAGGCAGAGTCTTTGGTTGAGATTTTTAGTTAAAAAAAAAAAGGTTTTATTATTAAGAATTTTTAAACTACAAATATATTAGCTTTGTTTTGTAACGCCGTAGTCTTGTTCAGTGCCTTTTTGTTTAAAAAAAAAAAAAGAAAAAATGTCCAGAAGAGTATACTTAATCAATTGAGATATGTATGGCTTTTTCTTCTCAGAAAATGTGGAAATTTTCCACCTCCAATTCCTATTGACATTTGTTCTACAACCATATGGCATTTTTCCTTGTGGTAGAAAAAAATGCATATATTGTAATAGAGGTACATAATTAATCTAATGATGGCTTCAGTTTTCTGTCATCTCTGTAAATATGGTTTTATCCAAAGGTATTTGACTTGATTTATTCTTTTAATCTGTGATGTGTATTTTAAAAGTTTGCCCTTGTGCAAAGGACATTATTAACATAGGTATGTGTTCTCTTCTCAAAGGAAATTCTAATGTTTTCCTAGATAGATAGATAGGTAGATAGATAGATAGATAGATAGATAGATAGATAGATAGATGGATTGACAGATACACACACACCTCATAGGGTATATAGAACAGAAGATAGATAGATAGATAGATAGATGTACAATCCTCACAACAGCCCTATGAGGTAGGTACTATTATATATATCTTATAGATATCTATATATATTATATAGATATAAATATATTACCACAGTGCTAGGCACATGTAAGTATGGGATTGTCTTTGTTGTTATTGCTATTATTAATATTATTACTATTTTAATATTGGGAAGCACTACCATTCTAATTGTATGTTGGCATATGAATTAATGTGACTGAGGAAATATAATAACTAAAAATTCTCTTATTTCCACCTCCTTCCACTTTTGCCAAAATAAGATATTTAATAAGGTCAGTAGATCAGTAGATTTTTTTTCCTATAGATCCTTTTAAATAATTCGTTTTTCTAAGCAAAAAGGAAATTTTTATGTTGTTTGTAGTACATTTCACAGTTTCTTGTATTAGAGAAAGGTTTTAATTGTAGCTTTTCCTTTTGTACCAAGTCTTGCCACTCAGAAGCTGGCAAAACCATTCAGCTGAAGCACCGTCAGCTAGGGTGTTGACGTTGCATGGGACCTTGGAGGCAGCCTTGTGCCACCTCCCCCTTCAGCTTAGAGTTTCATTCATACCTTTTTCTGATGTGAGCATCGAGTCGCTGAGGACTTTAAATAATAGGGAGTTAACAGCTTGTCAAAAAAAAAAACTATTCGTGTTAGACAAACTCTAGTCATTTGAAAGCTCTTTCTTGTTTGTTACTGAAATTAAAACTTCCTAGAAACCTCATCTTGCTCTTTGTTCTGTTCCCTGAAGCTTATAGAGCAAGACTGCTCCTTCTCCCATTTAATTGCTTTAGAAGTTTGAAGATGGGTTTAATATCTTCCTTTAATCCTTTCTTCCAGGTTAAACATTCCTTAAATGACATGTTTCCAAATATTTCTTCATCCCAACACTGGACCCTTTCTATCTTGTCAGTGTCCTTCTTGAGACATGGCACCCAGGACTGAACATAGTTTTCTAAACATGATTGACTATTAAAGATTGCGGTGAGACTGTTCCTGCCTGTCTTTGGGACATGTACATCTGTTTATACTGCCAAAGTTTGCGTTTGCTTTTTTTTTTTTTCAATATCTACATCATAGTTTTGGCTTATATACAGAATGTGGTTATCAAAGATTTTCAGCATTTTTTTATGAGTCACTGCCAAACTGAGGTTTAAACTTTTGCAATTAGTTTTTGAAACCTAAATGCTCAACGATACAGTTGCCCTGTTACATTTCATCTGGCTAGTATCAGTCTATTGCTCAACATGTCAAAACCATTAAGATTTTGATGCTATCCATGTGTTGCCTTTCTCTCTTGGCTATATGACATCTGAAAATTAAAATTTAATATGCATTTCTTCTTCATCTTCATTCAAGCACTGTGTTAAGGGAAAGGAACCAAGTATTGAGGCTTGTAGCACAACACTAGAGATCGCTTTTCTGCTCAATATAAATCCACTACTAAACATTTTCTAAGAATAGTTATTTTACGTATTTGAATCCATATTGCCAAACTCTTATACAGATCCCATTTCTCTGTCTTATCCACGACTAAGTTTCCATAATCTGTATATACTCTATCTTTACTATTTCTGAAGCTAACAGCCAAGTTAATATCAAAAGAAAAATGAGAGTGTTTTGTCATAATGTGCTCATTGTGACCCACCTACCTTGGGGCTGCTATCACTGCTGCCTTTTCTCGAGATCTCACAAACTGTCTATTTAATAACCTTTTCTGGAATTTTGCCGTAATTTTCATAAGCTCACAGATCTGTGTTCCAGAATGCACATTCGTCCTCATCTTTTTCTTTTTTGTCCTGTGTTGGAAGGCATTAGTCATTCGACTCTCCCATCTGTGACATTTCTCACAGTCTTTCAGTAGCCAGGAAGGACAGTTATGTGCGTTCTGAGCATGAGAGCAGAACAGAGGTGGGTGAGTGCGTCAGTGAAGGTGCCCTAGACCAGAAGCTAGGCCTCCAGAGTGAGGAGGAAGACAGAGAAGGGAAGTGTTAGAGGATGAAAGCTGGACAAGAACATCAGAAAAAAAGAGTGAGATAGTTGCTGCAGGGAGGGGCTCAGTGGGGTGCTGCACAGTTATTTGTCCTAGAGGATAATATGATGTTTGGAATGGGAGGGTGGGTGTTCTTGGAAAGCAAAGGACAACAGAAGCCAGGATGGTAGCTGCATCCAAGGCCCCCCTGACAACCTGTAATGGGCTATGTGAATGCACATTTCATCTTTAAAGGCCCCTCTTCATGGAATTTATTTTAGTCTTTACAACTTTGAACTCATTCTTCAGTTGTTCTATTTCCTTTTTCTTCTTTCAATAGTATATTATCTTTTTCTTTTTAACATCTTTACTGAAGTATAATTGCTTTACAATGGTGTGTTAGTTTCCGCTTTATAACAAAATGAATCAGCTATACATTTACATATATCCCCATATCCCCTCCCTCTTGCGTCTCCCTCCCGCCTCCCTATCCCACCCCTGCACATGGTCACAAAGCACTGAGCTGATCTCTCTGTGCTATGCGGCTGCTTCCCACTATCTATCTATTTTACATTTGGTAGTGTATATATGTCCATGCCACTCTCTCACTTCATCCCAGCTTACCCTTCCCCCTCCCCGTGTCCTCAAGTCCATTCTGTACGTCTGCATCTTTATTCCTGTCCTGCCCCTAGGTTCATTAGAACCATTCTTTTTTAGATTCCATATATATGTGTTAGCATACAGTATTTGTTTTTCTCTTTCTGACTTACTTCACTCTGTATGACAGACTCTAGGTCTGTCCACCTCACTACAAATAACTCAATTTCATTTCTTTGTATGGCTGAGTAATATTCCATTGTATATATGTGCCACATCTTCTTTATCCATTCATCTGCTGATGGACACTTAGGTTGCTTCCATGTCCTGGCTGTTGTAAATAGTGCTGCAATGAACATTGTGGTACATGACTCTTTGAATTATGGTTTTCTCAGGGTATATGCCCAGTAGTGGGATTGCTGGGTCATATGGTAGTTCTATTTTTAGTTTTTTAAGGAACCTCCATACTGTTCTCCATAGTGGCTGTATCAATTTACATTCCCACCAACAGTGCAAGAGGGTTCCCCTTTCTCCACACCCTCTCCAGCATTTATTGTTTGTATACTTTTTGATGATGGCCATTCTGACTGGTGTGAGGTGATACCTCATTATGGTTTTGATTTGCATTTCTGTAATGATTAGTGATGTTGAGCGTTCTTTCATGTGTTTGTTGGCAATCTGTATATATTCTTTGGAGAAATGTCTATTTAGGTCTTCTGCCCATTTTTGGATTGGGTTGTTTGTTTCTTTGATATTGAGCTGCATGAGCTGCTTGTGTATTTTGGAGATTAATCCTTTGTCAGTTGCTTCATTTGCAAATATTTTCTCCCATTCTGAGGGTTGTCCTTTCGTCTTGTTTATGGTTTCCTTTGCTGTGCAAAAGCTTTTAAGTTTCATTAGGTCCCATTTGTTTATTTTTGGTTTTATTTCCATTTCTCTAGGAGGTGGGTCAAAAAGGATCTTGCTGTGATTTATGTCATAGAGTGTGCTGCCTATGTTTTCCTCTAAGAGTTTTATAGTGTCTGGCCTTACATTTAGGTCTTTCATCCATTTTGAGTTTACTTTTGTGTATGGTGTTAGGGAGTGTTAATGGTATATTATCTTTTGCAAATACTTGCACATACTTGTTCTTACTCAACATACAGCCTTTACATCTGGGAGCCCCTTATTTTTGTCATCATCTCCTTCCCTCATGCATGCCCATCAGCCTTTAGCAGATTCTGACAAGGTTGTTTGTTTCTGAACATTTTCTGTGAGGAACAGCACTTGAAAAACACTTGTGGCAAGTGTCCTGGTGACAATACAAGCCTCTGGGTGGAGTCCCACACAATTTTTACAGGTTTGTACATCTCTCTTGTCAGCTCCTTCAAAACAGGGATAGTGCCCTGTCTCCACAGTGGTGCTCTGTGCAGAGGAAATGCTCAGCAGTGGAGGGGATCGTAGGCTCCTCCTTTTACCCCCCTGACCTTCTCAAATGAGAGCCCTGAGAGAGCTTATACAGTAGCCATTATTTTGGTCACTTTCATAATTAAGTATGACATTGTTGGAATTTAGTTTTTCAGAGGCTTCCATCACCCTTGAGCTTTATTTCCAGTTATAGTTAATGGCAATCTTTTCACTAAACTTATTTTTGCAATGCACTTTCCTAACATATAGTCTGGGTGTCCAAACCCATTCCTGCTAGGCCTTTCTAAGGACTGATTCTAATACCAAGATGGCATTAATTTTTTGTTAATTCCTATCACCTTTATATCCAATTATGCTGACATAATTAAGCAAAAAGCACTTCTTCTATCTTCTAATACGTAAGATTATCAGTTAGGCACACCAGGAATTTGTCAACTATAGAATGCAAGTTTTAGCAGATGTTCAGAGGTTGAAGTCCCGTATCATTACTGCATCATACCTTTCTGCCAGCTGTATAATCTCTATTAAGGAAGCATGGTCCACTTCTACCACTTGGTTGAGAGGTATGTGTTCTCTTCCCATAACAGCATGGCTTCCATTTGTTTCCTTTTACCCTTATCCAGCTGTTCAACCATTTAAAAACAAAACAAAACTTTAACATATTGTTTCATACTCCCTTACTCTCTATTTTATGGTTTCTTCAGAACAAGGTCTGCCCCGTCTTCCAGATGAGTTTTAGTATCCCTGTTCTCTCTAAGCACTCTATCTGGTTGGGTGAAAGAAAATTTGGGGCTATCTCCAAATCTTTTCCAGTGCTATAGAGCGGAAGAGCTCTGGATGTGCAGAAATGAAACCTAGGCCATTTCTCAAATTTGCTCTTGACTCTGGTCCACATCACTTAGCCTCTCTCATCCAGTGTCTTCTCCTGCAAAACGAGGTGAGAAGCGACGATGGTGCTTGGGGTTTCTTCTAGGTCTAAGGTTTTCTTCTGATTTCATTGGAGAGAAGCGACTGCTGCCCCCACATCTTCTAAAGCTGCTTAGATCCCCTGGCAAGGGCTTGCCTTTAATATTTTAAGAGGACTTTCAAACCAACTAGTTTTCAGAGGCATACAATGATTTCTCAAGAGGGTCTCATAAAAGCAACATTTATCACGGAAAAGGTGTTTAATAACACCTTTTAATAAATGTTAAATAATAATGCATTTTAAGTACTGTGGATCCTCTTTGTGTTAATATCTTTAATTGGATCCTCTAGCAGGGGATTTGGACTTAATTTATTTCGGGTGATTCTGCACTTACACAATTATTCAGTTGACTTCATTAGAGATTTAATTACATTATTGCCCTAAAGTGCTATATCAGGGAAATAAAATGCAGACTGATAATTCACGATTTTGTATTTTTTAATTTATCTTACAGCTAAAGTGTTTTTCAGGCCGTAAAGGCCAGAGTGGGCATACTAGCGTTTCTAGCCACATCCTAATATGGAAAGTTCTACCTATGCATCAACTGGGAATTTGCCCAGTCAAAATGTAGGGGAAGGCAAAAGCGGAAATTTTTTTTTTTTAATTGTGGTCTTTTCTCTTGCAGTTATTAGAACCAAGGTCACGGGCCCGATCCCTCAGTGTTCCATTCAACCCTCTCTGGTTCTGTAGCCCTATGACAAGCCCTCTAACAGTGGTCCTGGGGGCAGCAACTGTGTTTTCTCTGTACCTCCAGCCCCTACTATATACCTATACCATATAGGTGCCTAATAAATGCTTGCTAAATTTAATTTGAGCATCACAAGGACAACCCTTTGGAAGTGTGGTTAAAACAATATAGGACTTCCCTGGTGGCGCAGTGGTTGAGAGTCCGCCTGCCGATGCAGGGGACACGGGTTCGTGCCCCGGTCTGGGAAGATGCCACATGCCGCGGAGCAGCTAGGCCCGTGAGCCATGGCCGCTGAGCCTGCGCGTCTGGGGCCCGTGCTCCGCAACGGGAGAGGCCACAACTGAGAGACCCGCATACCGCAAAAGAAAAAAAAAAAAACGATATAAACCCAACATGACAGTTTTAAAATACAATCTCTCAAAATACATGCCCCGGGGAGTGAGGTACTCCCAAATCTGGCTAATCATTGGAATGATGCTAATCACTATTAGCATTTTAAAAAAGCATAAAAAAAAGAAGCATTTTTTTTTTAGGCCTTACTGAATCCATCTCCAGGAATGAGGCCTAGGCATCTGCATTTGAAAGCTCCCCAGATGAATCTTATGATCAGCCAAGTTTAGGAACTCCAACTTAATGTGTCTTTTGTCGCATTTATTTACAAAGGACAAGATTGTATTTTTCTGGATAAACTCATGGCCTAATCTATAGTAAAAACGAGTCTCATTTATGTGCTATTAATTATATCTAAAGGATTTCCTTTGAGCCAGTATATGTTTAGTTGGTGGAAGTGTATACAGATGCCTGTGAGGAATAATGCCTTCCATGAAGGATTAGATTACTGAGGAGTTCTGAAATGGGCATTTTACACGTGGAAGCTATCGGGTCCTTGGTATGCAAAGTCCTGGGAGCCAACCCTGTGGAGAGCAGATTGGAGTATTAACTGGAAGTACAGTAGTCATTGGGGAAGAGAAATTAACTCTTTTAGGGCTTGAGTAACTTTTAGTGATGTCCTCCTGGGTGCTATTTTGCCCTAGTCTGAATTACCCTTCATTGTAGGGTTAAATACCATATAAGTCACCATCAAATATTCAGTTGAGCCTGACTGAATAAAGTTTACAGACTAACAAACTAAGCGTAGCAATCAGAGAAACACAGAATGTGGAACATTGTACCACATAGCTTGGTCCTTTCAAAATGGCAATATCATAGTGGGAAAAAGAAGTTTAAAGTGTCATAACAGATGAATGCAGTGTGTAAACCAGGATTCACTGTGGTTTGGGGGGGAGAAAAAGGCTAAAAAAGACATTTTGAAGCCAATTGGGGAAATTTGCAGATGGACTAGGTATTGATAATAGGAGAGGATTACTGTTAACTTTCCGAGCTGTGATAATAGTATTCTGGCCATGTAGGAGAATGTTCTTATCTTTGGAGATGCTTCTCAAAACAAGGGTAAAGCATCCTGCAGCCTGTGGTATGTCCAAGCCTCCTCCTACCAGCTGAGAGCCAGTTGTTAAATATTCAAGAATTTTGTGATTCTACAACCCTTGGTAGCTTGAAATCAGCCATGATGGGAGTATTTATACCACAGAAATCTGCAAGTGCTACAAATAGGGCTTTTTCCTCCTCTGGAGACCTAATATACCAGCTTAAACAGCTTACTTTCAAATGATTCAGAAAACACACACAGACAAGTAGATAGAGCAGAAATAGCAATATATTAATGGTTGTTGAATCTAGGTAGAAGATATGCGTTCATTAATTATGCTACATCCAGAAGTCACAGACTTCCTGTAAAGGCCAAAGTGTAAATATTTTAGGCTTTGCAATCCATACAGTCTCTGTGGCAGCTACTCAACTCTGTAGGTCTGCCGTTATAGCACAGAAACAACCATAGACAATAGTTAAATAAATGAGCATGGTTATATTCCAGCAGAACTTAATTTATAAAAACAGGAGGGCCAAATTTGGCCTGAGGCCATAGGTTGCCAACTCCTGGGCTACTCTTTCAACTTTTCTGTACTTTTAAAATATTTGAGGGATTTCCCTGCTGGTCCAATGGTTAAGACACTGCGCTTCCACTGCAGGGGGCATGGGTTCGATCCCTGGTCAGGGAACTAACATCCCGCATGCCATGCAGCACAGCCAAAAAATAAAAAAAATAAATAAAATATTTGATAATGAAAAAAATTTTTTTAATAAAGTTCTTAGGTTGGTTTTCAGAGCCCACCTGGGTCCCCTCGCACCTACTCCTGCAAAGTATCACACCAATCTGGCTTCATTCGCTCTGGTCTCCTCTGTGCCTTTGTTCAAGCTATTCTCTTTCCCTATAATTTTCTTGCTACCCCGACGCCATAACTACTTATCAACATTCTCAGGACATGCCTTAAATCCCTTTTCTGTAAGGCCCTCTTAAATCTCTTCTAATCAAAGTTGCTCTCATTTCTCTGGTCATCTGTAGTCCCTTCATTTGCTGCTTTTCACAGTATACCCTTCGTTAGTTCCTGACCCATAAAGCAGAAAAGGATCATTGTACTCTTTACACATAGTAGGTGCTCAATTAATATTTACAAATTGAAATCCAGTCATGCAGATATCCACTTGCCTGCAGTTACCAACCTAGAAGTCCAGAATAGAGAATGTTGGCCAGTCTAATTTAGATTTGAAGGAATTAAAGATAATGAAAATAAGAAGCATGTTCTTTCTTTTTCATTTTTTTTAATCTTTAAGGCTCGTCTGATCCAAGTTCAACTACCTTTGAGGTTGCTGTGCATCAAGCTAAAATAGACTTGATCTATTTTGGATGGGGCAGCTTTCTTAGCAATGGCTAAGGGCTTGAGGAGGAAGAAGAATTAAGTTGTTCTGAATATCTATAGTGTTTTAGACACTGTCAAGCACTCTATACTGTCTCATGCAGTACCCCCCCAGCAGTCCTACAAGGGACTGATATAATCCCCATTTAGAACTCAGAGCAGTTAACTGGCCTCTCTAAGATGGGAGCTAGAAGAGGAGTTTGAGTCTGGCTGCCTCTGATACCCAGGACCATTTTAGTGCCTTCATGCATTCAGTGATGGCAGGAAGCCAGGGAACCCTAGGCTGAAACAATACCAGAGTTCATATGCAGTGTGGAAATACCTGTAGAATCCTGAGAGTCTGGCAGAGTATAATATTAAGTGCCACTGGACTGGGTGTTAGGAAAACTGGCTTCTGATCGCAGCTTTGTCACTATCCATCTATGATCATGTGTGAGCCGCTGAGCTTCTCTGGCCCTCTCCTCTCATCTCTATAATTAGGGGAGTAAAGCACGTTATTTCTTTTATTCCTTTATGTTTCATGCATTATACGATAGCTCCAAGTCTAATGAAGAGATAGATAAGTGAATGGAGAATTAAAATACAACACTATATAATAATGCTGTACTCCACATATGCACAGGGCACTCCAGGAACCCCAAGGAAGAAGGGCACCTAGCCCCTTAGGGCTGTCATCCTAGCTGTGTACATTCCACCCAAGTGGAATTTGGGAAGCTTGATGGGGCGAGGGGTGTGTGTGGAGACTGTCTCAAGCCATCAGCTGCAAGTAGTTTCCCTAAGTAATGATGAAACGGCGGAAAGGGAAAGGACTTCCATGCCTCATGGAAGAGCTTGGACTTCTTTTTCCTTAAAGCTATTAGAAGGCAGTGGAGGGTTTTAAGCAAGATCACATTTGCTTTTTATAAAGATCTTCTTGGCAGCGTGAAGGATGGAGTCCAGGGGCAAAGAACTGTTGGTGGGAAGACTCTTTAGGAGGTGATTGCAAAACTAACCCAGGCAGGCAATGATAATAGCCTGAACTAATGTGGCAATGAGAGTGAAGAGCAGATGATAATTTGAGGGCTTTGTATGAGATAGAATGGCTGGGGCTTAGTGAGTATATCAGTCAAGATGGCCGCAGACAACCTGACAGTCTCTTCAGACAACAGATGTGTTTCTTGCCCATACTACATGTCCTGTGCAGGTTGGAGAGGCACCGTGATTGCTCACTGTGGCCACTCGGGGATCCAACCTGAGGAGCTTCTTCAATGTGACTGATTGATGTACCAGAGGGAAACCTCTGGCGGGACTCACATGGACCGTTAAATGCTACAGCCCAGAAGTGACACGCACCATTCATGTCTCATGGACTAGAACTTGTCACTGGGCCCCAACCAACCTAGTGGGGAGCCAGAAAGTTCAGTCATGGGTGAGCCATGGTGCCTGAATGAATGAAGGAGGACTCCCGAGTTTCTGATTTAGGGAGTAAAGCAGACATTAGAGGTATTCACTGAGAAGATGGAATCGGGGCAAGGGGAAGTGGACCGGCCAAATCATTGTAAGTCTTTTTCAGCTCTAAAGTGTAACCATTGTATTGGTCCTTTCCAGTCCTCAGGGAGAGGGATTGGAAGTCAACACCATTTGTGGGCAAGAGTTGACTTTATTCTTCACGAAGCATATTTTAATTCATTCCTCCCAAAGTCTTACAGTTTTAATAATGTAGTGCTCAGATCTAACACTATGTGTCTTTCTTGAATTTTCACATGGACTATTGTGTCAACATACAATGTAAAAATATTAGTTATTAACTAGGATGTTAGTGAAGCCTTCCTCACCTGAGAATATCAGACTGCTGAATTCAGAATGTCAGAGATGTAAATGCCCTCTGCCTTCATCACCACCACCCGCCAGCAGGGCCCACTTCAAGATATCACAGGGCGGGAGTTGGGGAAGAGGTGTAATTAGGCTAATTGGAGCCTATTGTTCTGCTCTGGAGGGCCGAAACCTAGCAGCCTTAGGGAATGTTAGTGCCTCAAAATCACTGGAGAATGGTGTCCTCTTTAACCTCAAAAGCAGAAACAGTGAATCTGTACTGTTTCTCCCCTTCTTTGTTTTCCACCTCTCCTCCCCAATTTAATTGTGGTACCTTAAAAACTGACTTTTACTGTGCATTTGTTTCTTAACAGTTGCGAGAAACAATCAAAGCTGGCAAAGGTGTGACTTCAGCTATTGACCTGTGTCGTTACCATGGAAACAAGGCACTGGAGGCCCTGGAGAGCTTTCCTCCCTCGGAGGCCAGAACTGCTTTAGAAAACATTGTGTTTGCTGTGACCAGATTTTCGTGACACCAAATTAAAAAGACTATTGTTCGTTAGCTGAAAAAAACTGGGGAATGAGGTGATCGGGAGAGCTTTCATGATGAAAGATCTAAATGTGTTAATGACTTTAACAACATATACATTTTTTTTTCTTTTTACCACACTGCTAAATGAATACTGCCTTCTTTTTGGAACTGCTACAAACAAAATTAGAAGAAAAAAGGTCAAGCAGTTTTCAGTTGTCACGCCAGAAGCACACTTGAGGCTTCAGTAGCAGAAATAATTAATGAGATTCGCTCCTGTGACCTCAGCAAATGGACAGGAAATAAGTCCTTATTGATTGGACTGAGCCAGGGATGGCGCCAGGGCGGTGGCCTGTGGTTTTCCTTCTAGAGAGGACAGGGCAAGCTGGAAGCTGCAGGTGTCAAGAGAAACACTATCAATGCCAGCCAGGGAGGACTGTCAAATCAAAAACCAGTGACCAATTTTTCTTAACGGAGGGTAGTTTAATAATTAAGAAAAAAAAACATGCTTTGTCTTCTTGCAATTATGTCTTTGTATTTATAGATGCAGTATGGATATACTTTGTGCTTCTTGGGTTCTGTAAGATTTTGCGGGGGAAACTGCTGAAAAAATAATGCCAAATATTTGAAGTAGGAGATTAAAATGTTATCAAATGTTAACTTGGTTATAGTAGGAATTGCCTGTTTTTCTTTCTGGAAGACCAAATTTTTTCAAACACATTTCAAAGAACCAAACTTTTTTTTTTTTAAGCTGAACAGGATGCTTCTTTTTTCAAGTAAATGTATTCATTTGTAATACGTTGGTGTAGAGAATACCTTTAATTTTTACAAGTGTCAGATATATAATTGTTGTACTGGGGAATTCATTGGTGATTTTTTTTTTTTTTTTAGCCTCTGAGTGTCAAATTTTGGTCTTGAACCACAGACATCCAATTACAGAAAGAATATAAGCAATCTCACAGCCCTGCAATTGGACACTGTCTCTCTGTGGTTCATAGGAGATGATTTTTGAGGTTTGCATGCATGCAATATGAGAACACCGTTGACAAGAAGGCTGAGTTTACATAAATGATCTAGATTGAGACTCAGCTACCTTTCTTCCTTATGTGGTGTAATTACAGCCCTATCTGGAGACAGCGAACACAGCAAACAGATTTTATTACCTAGTTCACTCAAACACTAAGTGAAGTCACTTTAGTTAAATTCCTTCTTGAAAAGTTACAAAACCATTTTATCAGGACCCATCATGTGGCATGCAATGAAAAGAAAATGTAAGCTACAGAGGTTAAGGTATTGTATTTTGAAATATTTTTAAGCATACTTGAAATGTTGTAATTGTACAGTTTATGCTACTACAATTTGAAGGCCTATAGATTTAGCTGAAGAGAACACTCCACTCTTCTGTTTGAAATGTCTTTTCTCACAGAAATTGGCTTAATTATTAACTATGGTTAGATGCTTTAGATCAGACTAGGTTTTAATCATTAACTTCCACAAAGGAGGAGTCATGCTTTGTGTTCTCTGGATGAGCAGGAACTTCAGCAAGCTGTAGGTTTTATTAAGCAGATGGTCGGGTACTGTGGAACACAAGGCAGTATTCTAGGGCTCTTCTAGTTCTGGTTTAGCACCTGGTTTGCTGTGTGACCTTGAACAAGTCACTTCCCTCTGAGCCTCAGTTTCCACATTTGTAAAATAAGGTTAAACAAGAGAATATATGAGGTCCTCTCCAGCTCTGTTTTATTTTCTAAAAGTTTGCCATTTCTGACCCTCTAGATAACAAAGATGCTATGTGAAATTCAGGGAAGAGGGAAGGTGAAACACCAAGAGAGGCTATGAAGGAAAGCATAAAACTTAACGGCAGACTTCTGGCCAAGCTGCCTCACAGGTGACCTAAAGAATTCCCAGCTCTCCTTTGTATGGCTTATAATCCTGGACTCTTTGTTTCAACACCCGCCTTTCTGCTTTCTTTGGAACCTTCCCTACCTCCCTTTCATCTTCCCAGCTGCCTTCCAGGCCTCTGTTCCCTCTCCTGTGCCCTGCCTTCCTTCCGGCTCCCTGGGAGCAGCAGCCCTGCCCTCACTGTTGAGTGACAGCTCTGCTTTTGTTAAACCTAATACGCTGGCTAAGTCAGTCTAAAGTATTAAATACTGCGAGTCTTCTCCATACCCCTTCTTCAGGGATATTTATTTATTAATTCATTTTAAGCCCTTATAATTTCAGACAATCTCTAGGGAGAAATTTGGGGGCAGCAAGACGCGCTTAATTACACTTTTTGGCCTACTGCCTGAGTGCTACCAGGGAAGGTACTGACAAGGCAGAGTTAGTGACCTTAGAATGTCTCCTCCTTTACCCCCTCTGCATCACCCTCCCCCCCCCCCCAGTTTCTTGCTAGAGTGAAGAATTCATTTATTAACCATTGTCCCTCTTCCCCCCACCTGGACCCGCAAACCTCACTCACTTCAGGCCCCTGAGCCCACCTGCACTCTCCTTCCTCCCTATCAGTCTTTTCTTCACGTGTAGTAAGGGCTCTGCATGTATACCAGGCCCTCTGCTAAGGGCCTTAACAGTACTGTCTTGTTCGAATCCCACGACCACTCTCTGGGGGTAAGACTTAATCCCCCATTTATAGATGCAGGAGCCAGCAGAAAGGACCGCCTCTGACAGACTGGCTTGCCTTCCCACGCCATCTCCCCACTTTAGAGTCATTGCAGACAGCACCTCTTTCTCTCTTCCTTTGCTTCTCTTTCCAGATAAGACTACTCCTTTCCAAGGATGTTGAGCCTTCAGCCTCCTGTCTCCCTCATGTCCTTATTCTTGAGGCTTGAGTCTCCCCTGCTGGCTGTGAATGGGCTCAGTTCTCCCCTAAATGGCATCGCTCACTTCCCCTATTTATCCTTCCACCTCTACTTTTTTCTTCCTAGCATTAGCAGCACACCTTCTTACACACTACTAACTCCTTAACCCTTGCAATTGGTCATTCACTACACTCACTGCCGGGTCCCCACCATCTAGACCAGCGCCAGCACTGTAGACACTCAAAGACTACTTGTTCAACAAATCTATCGGGTCTCATGGCACTACTCCACTGAGATGCCTTCTTCTCGTTCACAGATGGTGGCCTCGTTGTGAAGTTTACCAGCCCTCCCCCTGCATGCAGACTTCCCCACAGCATTTCACCTTGCTAATGCAGCTTCCGCCCTCACCCGCCCAGACCTGTGACCCACTTCCCCTCTTCTCTGACTACCCTTCCTTTTGTGTCTCACACATCTCTCTCTTAGTCCCACCTCTAGAGACATTCTTTTCTAAATTTTTAAATTCTATTTCCCGAGGAACTACAAAGCCGTTTCCTGTGCCACTAAGTCATCTTCTTTTAAATTCCCCAACTTAGAAAAACTGTTTCTAAAAAGCAGTATCAATTAAATATTGATTAGATAGTGAGTCATCTGCCATTCACTATTAGTTACTTTGAAAGAAGGTAAGGATTATGACTATCATTAAACTTTGTTGTGAGTTTTACTTGATGACAACACTAAATCCTCTTCATGTTTTCTTACATAATGTGGTAACCTAGTCACACCTAAAAGTAAGTGATCAGTGACATTGTGTGCCTGGTCCAGGTCTCATTCTCTAATGTTTGAGACTTTCTCTTACCCATGCCAATGTTATTGCTATGGCCCAGAATGCAGGTGAAACTTACAAACTTGGGGTAAAAGACATATACATTAGTGCAAAATGCTCCAAAGATGTACACGTTTTTTAAGGCCCAGTACCTACAACACAGTGAACTCAGGTGACCAGAAAGTAATCGGAATAATCCGTGATTATCTTTCAAAATCTGACAAGTTGCTGTAACATAGATCTCTTTGGGCAAGTGGCTTTGGGGGAATTGTGTTTAATCAACAAAATTGCAGCTAAAGGATACTTCTTTTTCTTTCTCTCTTTTTTAAGACTTAACTAGGAATCCCCTGGCAGTCCAGTGGTTAGGACTCAGTGCTTTCACTGCCATGGCCTGGCTTCAATCCCTGGTCAGGGAACTAGGATCCTGTAAGCCACATGGCGCAGCCAAAGAAAATAAGAGACTAACTAAACAGCAGGTCCATCACAGATAAGGAGAACCTTGCTTTCAGAAAACCCTTTTCACGTTCCTTCCTAGAGTTCTTAGATTCAGGAAGATTCTTTCCTGCCCCTTCATTTGTCTTCCCACTGTGAAATCCTGTTGTTAAGATCTCACCTTTCTGACCAATAGAAGTTCCAGGATTTATCTTTAGAATCTAATGACTGCCTCTCAATCTGGAGAAGGCATGCCACACCTTTGCTAAGACTCAAAAAGGCAGAGATGGATTGGGTTGATTTTTTAATCTATTTGTGAGGACACAATTGTCACTCCATTATTATTAATAGTTTCCATTATTGTTAATCACCTTTCAGTAATAATAAAGCTATTTGCACTTTCTTTTTAAAACACAAAGCAATCTAACAAGACTGTCATTTACCTCTTTCTCCATTTCCTACCACCATCACTCCTAATCCCTTCTCAAATTAACTGTATTATTTTTCAGAAGGGATCCTGCCTTTACATTAAGGAGATAACATACTTTTTTTTTTCTTTTTTTTTTTTTTTTTTTTTTTTTTTTTCGGTATGCGGGCCTCTCACTGTTGTGGCCTCTCCCGCTGCGGAGCACAGGCTCCGGACGCGCAGGCTCAGCGGCCATGGCTCACGGGCCCAGCCGCTCCGCGGCATATGGGATCCTCCCAGACCGGGGCACGAACCCGCATCCCCTGCATCGGCAGGCGGACTCTCAACCACTGCGCCACCAGGGAGGCCCTAAGAGATAACATACTTTTGAAAAAGAAGGTCACCTGGGGAGAACCCAGTGGGGCCAGAACTGACAGTGGTGTCCACCCCTCCCTTTAGCTTTCCCACCTGCCCTTGGGGCGCTGAAGTGCTAGGTTTTAGGCCTCTACTGGTGGAGGAATATTCTTCCTAGATATGTATTTCTTACTCTTCCGTAGAAAGAGAAAGTTTCTCAGGCTTTCATTCCTTTTCTTTCTTTTTATAGATGCTGATTCCATCTTCATGGAGAAGCTCTATCAGCTTTCTTTCAATGTGATCGGCTCACTTCTAAGACTGATAGTATACCCATCACTGTGCATCCTGAGCAGATGAGTAGGCTCCCCACTGCCTTGACTGTTGTTGGGAAGATTTCACTTTTTGGTGCATTTAAGTAAATAAACACTTTTAAAGAAATTTTGGAAAGTAGAAAAAAATTACTCAGTCTCACCGTGCTCACATAATCAGTATCACCATTTCATTTGTATTTAATCCAGCCTTTTCTGCTATGCCTATCTTTTTTGCATGGTTGTCATTATAGTATAAATTCAACTTTGGGTCCTGCTGTTTTTACATAGTACATCATAAACATTTTTTCATGGTGCTGCAGTCTTCATAACCACTATTGATAAGTAGCTTAAATTCTAAATTTTAAATTCTAAAATTTAAATTCTTAAATTCTATTGAATTTCTATTCCTGATTGGTTTCTCTGGGATAAATGGGTATATGGTAAATGCTCATAAGTCAACATCCCAACCTGCTACTAAGAAAGTCTTTGTCTTGGAAAAATAGTGACCCTGCAGGTTCTCCACAGCAGCAGGTTAAAACTGTGGAATAAATTCCCTTAAAATTCTTTAGCCTGAATGATTAATCTTTTCAGTTGGTGGTTCCCATTCCTTCGAGACGATGCTCAAAATGGATTCACATCTCCATGTATTTTCCTCTTGCTTCACTGCAAGTTCTCAGCCAGCCACACTTCAGTAGGATGACTTCTTTCTTCCCACTGAGGTTCACAATCTCCTAGGACGGGAAAGGCCCTCAGGCAGTTGTGTTAGGTTCTGCTCTTGGCCAAAAACAAGGAGAAACCATTTTCTAAGAGTTGAGGAGCCGTCTTTCCTTCTTCAAGGACTTGGGAGAAGGAAACTCCTAGGGTTTGATTGAAGGGAAACAAAATAACCTTTATCTGACTCAGATCTTTCATGCTATAACAGTATGAGTTTATTGTGTTTTGTTATTGTCTGCTTTTGTTTGGATCTTTCTTTTTTTGTAAGCCTTCAAATGAAGGAGAAAACGGCATCATCCTCAAAGAATTAAGCTACACTTGCAACCTTTCCTTCCTTAAATTAATCATCATAACTTTACTATTCGCATTACTTCTCACTTGTCACATTTCAGTGACGTCTCCCTGCCTGTCCTCCTCCCTTATATCATGAGTTGCACAGTTACTTAAACTTAGTTGTGTATGTGGAATACGATCAGTTAATTGTGAGCTTCCTAATTGCTGCCTGTTAATGCAGTTCTGTACTTCTCTTTCCTTTTATTCTTCTTTTTTTGAAGATTTAGAATTGCATTTTCAAAAGCAGCTTTATTGAAGTGTAGTTTACATATCATAAAATTCATCTAGTTTAAGTATACAATTCAATGCTTTTTAGTACATTTACAAAGTTGTGCAAGCATCACTACAATTCAGTTTTAAAGATTCCTTGTGCACATTTGCAGTCAACCCCTGCTCCCACCCTCAGTCCTAGGCAGCCACTAATCTACTCTCTGTTGCTATAGATTTGCCTTCTCTGGACATTTTATATAAATGGAGTTTTACAATACTTAGTCTTTTGCATCTGGTTTCTGTCACTTAGCATAATGTTTTTGAGGTTTATGTATGTTGTGGAATTAATCATTATTTCATCCCTTTATATTGCTAAATAATATTCTATCGAACAGATATATTATATTCATTTATCCCTTTACCAGTTGATTGGCATTTGGGTTGTTTCTACTGTTGACCTATTATTAATAATGCTGTTGTGAATACTCATGTACAAGTCGTTATGTGGACATAAGTTTTCTTTTCTCCTGAGTAGATCCTCAGGAGTAAAATTTATAAAAAATTTATGTTTAACCTGTTAGAAATTGCCAGACTGTTTTCCAAAGTAACTGTATCATTTTACCTTTCCAACACATGTGGGTTCCAAGTTCTTCACATCCTTGCCAACTCTTGGTATTCCCTTTTTTAAAAAAAATATTTATTTATTTTATTTATTTATTTTTCTTTTATTATTGCTATTTTTTTTTTTTTTTTGGTTGTGTCAGGTCTTAGTTGCAACACACAGGATCTTTCCTTGCGGCGCATGGGCTCAGTAGTTGTGGCTTGCAGGCTTAGTGGCCCTGCGGCATGTGGGATCTTAGTTCCCTGACCAGGGATCAGACCTGTGCATCCCATGCATTGCAAGGTGGATTCTTTACCACTGGACCACCAGGGAAGTCCCCAGTATTCCATTTTTTATTATAGCTATTCTAGTAGGAATGAGACTGTATCTCATTGTGATTTGTATTTGCATTTTCCTAATGACTAATGATGTTAAGCATCGTCTCATGAGCATGTTAGTCATTTATATATCTTCTTTGGTGAAATGTCTGTTCAAATCTTTTGCCTATTTCTTAATTGGGTTGTTTGTCTTATTGGGTTATAAGCATTCTTTATATATTCTGAATATAAGTCCTTTATCTGATATATGGTGTGCAAATATTTGCTCCCAATCTATAGCTTTAATTCATTTTCATAATAGTTCCTTTTGAAGCGCAAAAGTCTTTAATTTTGATGAAGTCAAATTTATCAATTTCTTCTTCTATAGATCATGCTTTCAGTGTCATATCTAAGTAATCTTTGCCTAACCCAAAGTCACAAAGATTTTCTCCAGTGTTCTTTTCTCAAAGTTGTATAGTTTTAGCTCTTACATTTAGGTCTATGATCCATTTTTAGTTAATTTTTGTATATAGTGTGAGGTAAAGGTTTAAATCAGGTGTCTCATCCTCAGCACTACTGACATATTGGACTGGGTCATTCTTTGTTGTGGGGTTGCCCTGTGCATTGCTGGATGTTTAGCAGCATCTCTGGTGTATACCCATTAAATGCCAGTAGCATGCCAACCCCAGCTGTGACAACCAGAATTGTCTCTAGACATTGCCAAAAGTTCCCTGCCTTTGGGAAGCCAAAATCGCCCCCATTGAAAACCACTGGACTAAATTAATTTTTTTTTGTATGTGGATATCCAGTTGTTCTAGAACCATTTGTTGAAAAGACTATTCTTTCCTCCTTTGAGTTGCCTTAGCAACTTTGTAGAAAATCAGTTGACCCTAAATACAAGAGTCTGTTTCTGTCAATTGTTTCATTGATCTCTATGTCTGTCCTTATGCCAGAACCACACTTCCTTGATTACTATAGCTTTATTTTTATTTACTTGTTTGTTTATTTATTGGCTGCGTTGGGTCTTCGTTCTGTGCGCAGGCTTTTTCTAGTTGCGGCGAGCGGGGGCTACGCTTCGTTGCGTGCATGGGCTTCTCATTGCGGTGGCTTCTCTTGTTGCGGAGCACGGGCTCTAGGCGCACGGGCTTCAGTAGTTGTGGCTCGCGGGCTCTAGAGCGCAGGCTCAGTAGCTGTGGCACACAGGCGTAGTTGCTCTGCGGCATGTGGGATCTTCCCAGACCAGGGCTCGAACCCATGTCCCCTGCGTTGGCAAGCGTATTCTTAACCACTGCGCCGCCAGGGAAGCCCGATTACTATAGCTTTATATTAAATTTTATAATTGGGAAGCAGAAGTCCTCCAGCTTATTTTTTTATTAAACTTTTAATTTTGAGGTAATTATAGATTCACAAGGAGTTGTAAGAAATAATACAGAGAGATTCTAGATACCCTTTACAATTTTCCCCAGTGGTATCATCTTGTAAAACTATAGGACAAGATCACAACCAGAATGTTGACATTGATACAGTCCATCAATCTTATTCAGATTTCCCCATTTACACTTGTATTTCTTCTTTTACAGAATTGTTTTGGCCACTCTGGGTCCTTTGCATTTCTATAAAAATTTTAGGATCAGCTTGTCAATTTCTACAAAAGAGCCTGCTGGGATTTTGATAGGGACTGCATTGAATATATTGATCTAATTTTGGATAATTGCCATCTTAACGATATTAATCTTATAATCCATGAATCACGATTTTCTTTTTTTTATTGTGGTAATATATATATGTATAGCATAATATGTGCTATTTTAGTAATTTTAAGCATACAATTTAGTGACATTAATTATATTCACACTGTTGTGCAGCCATCACCACTATTTCTATAACTTTTCCATAACCCCAAATGGAAACCATGCTTTTCTTTAACAGCAGTACTGAAATTGCCAACTTACTACTTACCGTATGGTCTTCTGTAGCCCCAAAAGTTCTTTTTCAAATCAGTAATTTAATACCAAACCCTGAATCCCAGGGAATCCTGGTACTTGTCTTTGGAATAATATAGGCAGACTCTTTGTTAAGAAATTGGGCTTTAGGGACTTCCATGGTGGTCCAGGGATTAAGACTCCAAGCTTCCATTGCAGGGGGCACGGGTTCAATCCCTGGTCCGGGAACTAAGATCCTACATGCTGCATGGTGCAGCCAAAAAACAAACAAACAAACAAGAAATTGGGCTTTAGAGTCTTCAAATCCCAGCTCTGCTATTGACAAGCAGGTTAATTTACTTCTCTGAGTCTTACATGATCATGCACAAATTTAAACTGTTTTATTTCTATCAATCTTCCAGGTGTGGGTGTCACTAAATGGGGTACAGAGACTCCCAGGGATACTCAGAAGCCTGCCAGGTACTGTGGAAGCCACAGAATGAACATGCACATTGTCTAAGAACTTATTTTTTTCCCACAAAGTTAACGTTAGGTAATTTAACTACAAATGAGCCTTTAAACTTGTATAGCATACCAGATATATATATATTTTGGAATTAAATATAAGATTTGCATTCATTATAATATAAAATGTAAGACTTAAAATAAATTTACAGTCTGTATTTAGGTGCTTTGGGCTAACCCTCCTTCCCTTCCACCCCCCACATTTCACTTAACAAGTCTTTTACCCTCTAGTCTCCCTCTCAGCTGTGACAGGCGTTCACTCATCGTTCACAGCCCTTTTCCTATAGAACCTCAGAATTCTCCTCAACACAGCTGTCCAGGCAGCCACTATTATTGTGTCAGAGCCAGCATGCAAGTTGAAGTCCATTTGCCATATCTGTTCAACTAGCTAACGACTATTTGCTTTAACCTGTATTTTACCATTACCAGGGTATTTGAAATAAAATTAATAGCCCTGAAAATCAGCCCTGATTTTATTTCCTCCTAGCTTTCCAAAGGTTATGTTCTTCCTTTCAGATTATTTTACTTTCTCAGTTTTACATATAAATTATAATAAAGATAATGAAAGACATCATATGTTGTCTTTAAAAATGACAGTATCCATCATGTCATCCAAGTCTGCTGGTCCAAAGGTATGTAACTTTGTCCCTTTAATAGCCATCAACAGAAATCAAATGTCCATTAGTATGAAAAAAACCTTTGGAAATGTCTTTGCAAAACACTTTCCAGGGACTTCCCTGGCAGTCCAGTGCTTAGGACTCCGCACTTCCACTGCAGGGGGCATGGGTTTGATCCCTGGTCCGGGAACTAACGTCCCGCGTGCCACGCAGAGCAGCCAGAAACAAAAAGTAAAAAAACAAAAAACACTTTCCATGCACACGTTGTGATCATTAGATCCTATTTAAGAAAGAATAAAGTGTGTTGTTTTATTTCCTATTTAAAAAGGTTTAATTTTATCTCATCAATTTAAATACAGGGGTTTGTTTGGGTTTTTTTTTTAGATCCTCATCTCTTTATAAAGAGATAGAGAGAGAAGATGAAGAGACGGACAAGGGCAGCTAGTAGAAAGAACAAGTCTCTTTTTGATTAAACCATTAAACGTCTAAACATCTGTATTTTTCTTCCCAGTGTCCTACCTACCAACTTTTTATGATCAGAGGCTGGCATGGCAGATTACCTTAATTTGCATCTAGCTGTTGCTAAGCTGTCACCATGGTACCAAAGCACTCAGGCAAATATAAATGCCTAAAAACAAATGCGTAGGAAGAAAATTTTGTCCCTAACCCCCTCACCTCTCCGGTCATCTGGGTGAGTAGTTCAGCATTAAAATTCTGTGTCATAGTTGCTTTATACCCATAACAAAAAAACCCCAAAATAACCCCAAACTTTTGAAAACTGAAGTATTACAGCCCATAAAAATATAACAATTTCTACAAATGTTTTATCATTTACAAAAGTCATCACTAGTCTGTACCTATGCCTCATAATGATTGAAACAGCCTGCATAGTAACAGTGATTGAATTTTTGCCCTCAAGCAGTATAAAACACCGCAAAAATACTGCCCTATGAATTATAATTTTTATGGTCATTCAGTCACAATGAATGGCATATTTTTGTTTTTTCTCAGTGGTTAAAGTTTTTCAAATAGTTTTTAAATTTTCAAATTCTATTAGATGATTTCAGCAAAATGACCCCAGTGTAAGCTTTATCTTCAAGAGTGGTATAAATATAAACTGCACTCTCCAATGTTATATTGCAGTCCTGTTACTTCCTTTGCCTCACCACATATACACAGCAAGAGATTAATCCGAAGGGAACCGCTTAATTTTCTTAAAAGTGCCCATCAACACTCTTCAAATATGTTTATAGACTGGATGTATTACTTGTTTACCTAAATAGTAGCATAAATATCTGTTTTTAGAAAGCTTTACCGTAAGTCTTTCTATATGATTGGATTCTTAAGCAAGGCCATGATTAGTAAATTAATCACTTTCCCCCTTGACTAGTGCTAATGAAAGCTTTCCAACTTAAACATTGTGTGCTAACACTTCCTCCATTCATAGCAATCTTCCATTTTTGCCGATCAAAAAGCACTTTCTGTTTGCAGTATGTCAGCTGTACTATTTATAACCGAGTTAACAATGCCAGCTAGAGGCAGTAAAAGGTGTGTATTTCATATGCAAATTCCCAACAATAATTTCTACAATTACCTATAGTTGCTTGCTCTATTATGTTCAACATCAGCATTATAAAACTGAGTCCAGGAGGAGGAAATAGTAGTAATATTACATTGTTGTATCACCTAAAGACTTTTACTGAATTAATTAGAAAAATAAATTGAAGAGTTCAAAATGAAAGTAGCCCTAGCTTATTATAATGGGCATTTTCACATAATGGGACTTTGATGATCTGTTACAGTAGCTGTTCAGAGGAAGAAACTCACTGTGTGACATAGAGTGTTCTTTCTGTTTTGTCTCCAAATTTGTGTTTTTCCAAACGGTCCTCTTTACTTCTCTGTTTTACCAGATTGTGATTCCCCTGACTTGGAAACCATAAACTGAGAAAGAAGTAAGAAACCAGGATAAATTCATGTTTTTCTTTTCACTGACATTTATTAAATGTGACTATGTGCAAAGCACTATCTTGGATACAAAGAGGACCAGAGAGGGAGATTGTTTGTGTCTTTCACCACTATACTGTGGGCTTCTGAGGATCAGAGTCTCTTTGAACGCAGAGTGGGATATAACAAATAGAACAGACAGATCTGGGTTCAAATACTAGTTTCCCCATTGAATGTGACATTAGGCAAATTCCCCAAGCTTTGTCTTGCCTTTCAGAAGTGGAGACAGTCATGCTTACTAGCACAGTGGCTGCTGAGTGCTCAAAAGCCCCTATCTCTGCACCCATTACAGAGGTTGACATTCAGTAAACGCTGTCAAAGGAAATATGTTTTTATTTTATTTTTAAATTTTTTTTAATTTTATTTCATTTTTTTGGCCCCGCCATGCGGCTTGCAGGATCTTAGTTCTCTGACCAGGGATCGAATCCGGGCCCACAGCAGTGAAAGCACTGAGTCCTAACCACTAGACCGCCAGGGTGCTCCCAGGAAATATGTGTTTATAATGATGAAGGAAGCAAGTAAAATAGAGTAATAGTAAAGGAACATTGGATTGGAAACTAATTAGAAGAATATAAATTATATATAAAGTAGGTCTAGAGAATTCTTTTAACATATAGGACAATATAAAGTGAGAAAAGGTCTAGAAAGGAGATTGTAGAGCCCACCCAGGGGTGTATCTTTAAAAAGCAATATTTAAAGGGCAAAGAGAAGTGTAAAGCTTGCTATTTGGAAAGCTGTAGGGTTGGATGAGAACGGTATTCCCACAATGTGATCTGTGAACCACCTGCATCAAAGTCAGGGGCTTGCTGTAGATTCAGGACGTTACCCAGACCTACTGAGGCAGAATCTCTAAAGAGGAGGTCCAGGAATCAATATTTCTTATAAACTTCCAAATAATTTTCACACAAATACCAGTTTTAGATTCAGTGGGTAGATGACAAATTTCTAAGGTTCCAATGACATCTAACTTTTGGTGTGGTACAAAAGAAAAAACATGAGTTATTTATTTATTTATTTATTTATTTATTTTTTGCGGTATGTGGGCCTCTCACCGTTGTGGCCTCTCCCGTTGCGGAGCACAGGCTCCGGACGCGCAGGCTCAGCAGCCATGACTCACGGGCCCAGCCGCTCCGCGGCATGTGGGATCCTCCCAGACCGGGGCACGAACCCGTGTCCCCTGCATCGGCAGGCGGACTCTCAACCACTGCGCCACCAGGGAAGCCCAAAACATGAGTTTTGAAGTAAGACAGATTCCAGGCAAACTGGGATGCTCAACATTTAAGCCAGCAAAAACAAACAAAACCCTACCCAATGGAAAGTAGAAAGGGGAGAAAGATAAATACTGTATGATCCCACTTACATGTGGAATCTGAAAAAAACTGAACTCATAGATACAGAGAACAGATTGGTGGTTGTCAGCAGCAGGGGTTGGGATGGGGGAAGAGGGGAATGGGTAAAGGTGGTCAAAAGGCACAAACCTCCAGTTATAAAATGTAAGTCATGGAGAGGTAATATACAGCACAGTGACCTACAGCTAGTGATACTGTGTTGCATATTTGAAAATTGCTGAGAGAGTAAGTCCTAAAAAAACTTTGTTAACTATGTATGGTGATGGATGTTAACTAGATTTACTGTGGTAGTTATCTCTCAGTATATACAAATATCTAATCATTATGTTGCACACCTGAAACTATGTTATATGTATTTGCACCTCAATTTAAAAAAAAGGGAAAAGAAGTATAAAATGTGTAATAAGTGAAAAATATAGAATAAAATGGCAGAAATTAGTACCTATATTAGAATGAATTATAATAAATTAATTAAATTCACCAATTAAAAAATAGAATCTCAGATTCAGTTAAAAAGCAATATCCGGGGCTTCCCTGGTGGCACAGTGGTTGAGAGTCCGCCTGCCGATGCAGGGGACATGGGTTCGTGCCCCAGTCCGGGAAGATCCCACATGCCGTGGAGCAGCTAGGCCCGTGAGTCATGGCCGCTGAGCCTGCGCGTCCGGAGCCTGTGCTCCGCAACAGGAGAGGCCACAGCAGTGAGAGGCCCACGTACCACAAAAAAAAAAAAAAAAAAAAAAGCAATATCCAATAATAAGTTGTCTAAAAGAGAAACTTAAAACAAAAAGACACAGAAAGATTGAAAATAAAAGATGGAAAAAAATATGAGCCAAAAGAAAAAAGGAAAAGAATATTAATATCTGATAATGTAGAATATAAGGCAAAAAAATATAATGGACAAAGAAGGGCATTATATGCTGATAAAAGGAATAATAGAGCAAAAAGATATAACCATCAAAAACATGTATGCACCTAACAATACAGCCTCAAAATATACAAAGGAACAATTAAAAAAAAAAAAAAAAAAGCAGGGAGAAATGGATAAATCAAGTTACAGTTAAAAGATTTTAGCCACATCTTTCAGAAATTGATAAATCAAGCAGACATAAAATACACATATCAAAGTTTTGAATCAGATAATTAATAAGCTCAAGCTATGAAGTATATATATAGAGAGCTCATCACCCAAGGAGTAGTTTAGTAATAACTATTAAACTGTACTAGATGAAAATGTCAGTAGTTGAGAATTTTTTGCCTATAAAAATAGGTAGTTTCATATTATGCCTCATAGGTTTTGGAGGGATTAAACTAGCTAATGTCTATAAAGCAATTACCACAATGTCTAATTTAGTCTCTTTTGGTCTTTAGTCTACTAAGAGAATACTTGCCTCAATTATTAGTAATTGGATATGTGAGATCCAAAGAATTCAGTGGTGTGAAATGTGAGGTCACAATTTTTTGTAAGATTAACAAAAAAAATGACCAGTATAGAGCTAGCTGGTGAGGAATTCTGGGAGTCTAGCTGCCCTATCTAAATTCATGCCCAACTCAACTGTGATTTGGTGCCACCTGGTGGTAGTGGTTGGCTCCAACTTAAATATGTTGGAGATAATTTTGAGTCCAGAGGCAACAGGATAGCATCCATGATCCCAGAGATGTACCAGTTAGTTGGCCAGATTCAGAAATTCATCTGGGAGAATACTGAGGACCAGGGACTCACCCTTCACCTCCTCTCTTTCTGAAACAAGTTCCCATGACTTTCCTTCACCTTCATGACCTTTACCTCCACTCCAAGACCCCCTTCCCCATTCTAGTGTAGAACTTTAACCCCTACCCCTGACCGTTATCCCTGCCTTGTTCTCAAATAGGGGCTAGGCAAGAAATGGGAACCAGTTGCCAATTCTGAACTATATCTAAAATTATATTTTTGATGAGTACATTATCAGGGGGTTTGACTGTGCTTTATCCAGGATCCCCTGAATGCTTACAACATAGTAGCACTATAGTTTTTATTTTAAAGCCTTTGATTACTACAGGTGTTTCTGGTTGGCTATAAAAAGCTTTATTAGGTTGAAACTAATTGAAATTCAAGGGAATTCCCTGGCAGTCCAGTGGTTAGGACTCAGTGCTTTCACTGCTGGGGCCTGGGCTCGATCCCTAGTCGGAGAACTGACATACCTCAAGCTGCACAACGTGACCAAAAAAATAAAAAATAAAGCAGTAAAAAAAGGGAAGACAGGCAAAGGTGGAAAATTCCATGCAGAGAATATTAACCCTATTACATGAATGCCATGAAATATTAAATTTATGATTGCCTTTGTGGATGATCTCTTGTTGCCCAGCAGGTTCAGAAATTCGTAGTTTGGTTACTTCTTTGTTAAATTTCTTGATTTGGAGGAGCAGCTTTTCCTTCCTTGTATAAACATGTTGCCCTGCTCCAGTATTTATAGGTACACCCCCTGAACACACACACTGGGCTTCTTGGAAGCTGCATGGAGGTGCAAGGCCATAGAGGGGGCAGTGATCAGTTATCCTTACCTTTAGTTTCTGTCCCCATCACACCTTCCTGGCATCCTCCCACTTCTGAGTTACCACTGGGTCCCTAAAATGGAGTCAGGGAAAGGCAGTCTGAGAGACCAGCAGAAGTAGCATTTGGGATCAGGGTCTTCTTGCCTTACGGCTGCCAGAGGTCACATGTGTCTTCAGTGAAATTGTCAAACACCAAGCTGAGTGTTGGATTTTGGAAGCTTTGTGGCACACACCAGCGAAAGACTTAATCTGTCCACCACCTCTTGCTCTCATCTTACCTTCCTCTGCCCACCCTCTAACTTGAAGGCTCTCTGTGTTTCACTCAAAAGGGCTATTTAAAGTTTTCCAAATAGGACCTGCAGTTTCTTGCCTATAGTTTTCCCCACTCAGAATGCCCTTCACCCGGCCTTTGTGGGTCAGAATCCTGCTCAGCATTCCTACGGGCTCCTAGGACAGCCCCTTCTCCACAGAACCTTCCTGATTTGTTCTGGGTCCTCGCTCATCCCCACTGTGGGTCTCTCCTCCGGTGCTGCCTTCTGCTTTATATCACACTTTTCAGGGTTCATGATTGATTCCTGGGGTAGAATGACATCTCTTTGAGGACAGGGACCTTGCTTATCTGTTTCTTAATTCCCCGAAGGACTCAAAGCTTTGCAGTCGTAGGTGTTCAGTAAATATTTGTTTAGTTTTGAAAGCTGTTGTCACGTTAAAGCGGGCCACACCATCTTCTAAAGGGGTCTCAGCTCCTCCTGCCAACTGCATGGGTGCTCAGCCCTATATTTAGGTACTAATGGTCTCCCCTACCTCTCTCTACAATTGACATGAGCCTAATTCTGTCACTGCAAAAATTCTCTGGGAGTGTAGGCATTGGGAAAGCACATTCACTTACTCCAGCCTAGGTGAGCGATCCCTTTGGCGCTGAAATAATTTGCTTACTTTCCTAATGTCAAGGCTGAATAAATGCAGTTTCCACAAGTACAAAGTTTACTTACTGAAAACTAGGATTGCATCAAGCATCTCACGAAGAATTTGCATGGCTACAGAAGCTGTACCTTTTATGTGTCTTAATTTTTGAATATTTAAATGTTATTAAATCATTAGATGTCAACTTGGGTGTAATATATTGTATTATAGACAGCATTTTTAAACTTCAGTATCTCTAGAAGGAGAATTCAGGAAATACCAAATGTTTTGAGTCTTAGGGAATCATAACATAAGCACCAAATTTGTCCCAAAACATGAGTTTCTCCCTGCCACTATAGATATGCCATTTATTTCTGCTGATACTAATACTCTCCTTTTTAAAAATGTTTGTAACTTTACTGGAGGAAAGTAACCCAAAACTTCTCTAATTTCTAGTGTAAAATATTCAGAGGGAAGAAGCAGGTAATGTGGATTATTGGATTCCTCTGGTACCTTTTCCCTCAAATTCACATACCCATGTGCCGCAGGGCAATTATTCCTCTTTGCTCCATGCTGATTATATAGGTCAGGAGGGTAATAAGTTCATTTATTTGAAGGATTTTCATCTGGTATATTTCTAATATTCTTGCCCCATTCCTGACCACTCAAATCAGTATCACAGTGAGACCAGCATCTCTCTCCCACCACCAAAGAAAATGATGAAACAAAGGTAATTTGAGTGTGAACTTTCTGCTCCCAAATCTTTCATTTTCCCAGAGCACAAGGGTTATATTGCTTTAGTCCTTTAAACCAGTTATGGCTCAGTAATAACGTTTGTCCTTTAAATCCATGATGGCTCAGTAATAACTAGTATTGTGTTTACTATTAACTCAAACCTTCGAGGTATTACATATTTTTTCAAAAACATTATTATTGAATTCAGAAATTGCCCATGGCAGAATCAAGAATACAAGGGACCTATACTAATAAAAGTAAATGTTACATCATACTATATTATTAAGAAGATGCTATGTTAGATATATCTATTTTACTGTGAAAAATGGAATCTTGATTAATTGGCTGAATTGGGCTTTCCTTTTAAAAGATTTTCCTAGTGCTTTCTTCCTTAGAGTCCATAGCATAGAGAAATTCTGAAACTGTTTTATAGATAGCCTCAGATCAAGTATGTTCAGCAAGTATGTGTGGCAAGATAATATCTTTGAGATACTAAACTATATTTTTATTCTCCTGGCATTTCCTCCTTTCCCTTCCCTGTCTCCTAGCAGATATTCCCATCTGGGTTTATCATCTTGGCGAAGGGATGAGATGGGGCAGAAAGTTGAAATCGCCCTCAAGCTTTTGTTTCTAAAAGCTTAAGCCCCAGCAGGGAGAAGATTTGAGCCAGAGGCAAAATGTCTTGGGCCGAAGCAGGAGGACCCTGGACAGAGTAGTGGGGACAGGCAGGGCTGCTGTGTGGGCTCTCTAGCAGCCTGGCTGGGAGGCAGGCCTGCCCCCAAGAAGCTGTAGCGGTGAGTTGTGACCACAAACGAAAGGCCAGTGGGTTACACCTGACTTTGTTTGGCCATGTGAATTTCAGTCGCTCAGCATTACAAATCTAGGCAATTTTACATAAAAGTCCGGGTTGGGGCTTCTCTTGAATAATTAGCAGTTTGGGCCACACTGTGTTCAGTCATTTATGGCACCAAGGCTGCCTGCCTTAGATAAGGAATGAACGCTCTAGTTTGCCAGTCCCTAAAAGTCCCTGTTTCATCCCTACGCTAAAGCCAAGGGTTAATTGCCACTCATCATGACACTTGCACTGCTGCTCTCCAGACGATAGAGGGTGGTCCTCTTTAACCCAGATTTTTTCCGTAAATGAAGAAGTACAAGATAGACTAAAGATGGCTCATGCTGAAGGAAACAGGAGCTGGTGCATTTCTTTGTAGACCTGAAGATGTTCTTATGTGTCTAATAGGCAGACTGCTTGCTTCACTCATGAGCTCTCCTTACACGCTTCCTGTAGGCATTTGCATCACGTATCCCTGTTCTAGGCAGCCTTGCAAAGAGATGACCGTGTCCCTGGTTGGGCATGGCAGAGCTGCTGCCTGCAGGGCACAGCGAGCAGAATGATAGACAAGCAAGAACCCATGTGGGCAGATGCCTGGAGGGCAGAGGCCCCTGGAAGCTTCTGGTGGGGGTGGGGAGGACTCCAAAAGGATGGGGCTCAAGATAGAAAGTAAATTATAAACATTGTTGTTTCATACACACAAACGTATCGACTGAGATTTGCTTGCAGTACCTTTACTTTCTGGTTGGCTTGGTCATTTAGCTCAGGGCTCTGGTGGCACCACAGTGAACATGCAACAGAGGACACCAGGGCCTGTCCTGGAGAAAGACGGCAGGATTCACTGTCCTTTCCTTATGAGAGGGATAAGGAGAATGGACATTAGACTTGTGGTTTGGGGACCATCACATGTTTTAGAATTATATGACACTATCTTTTTTCCTTCCTGGGTGGAGTTTGAATTTAAAGCAGTGTCTTCCAGATGGCATTCTGGCTGGTCATATGAACCTTTGTGCTTTTTCTGCTAAACTAGAAATGTGTTTTTCAAAACCCTAACTGTTACGTGCCTGGGCTAGTTATTTCAACAGTTTGCTCACCTCACTTATAACTAATAGAAATAACAGCTATTCTTTATTGAACTAACCTTATACCAGCTGCTCTGCAGTGCTACCCATAATTGCCTGCCTCATTTATAACCACCCTGTAAGTGGGGTTGCCCCATGCTTTGAAAAAGGAAATGGAAGCTGAAAGCTTAAGCAGTGTCCAAACTCTCACACTTAGTACATGTGGGAGCCTGAGTTCCAGTGCAGGACTTCATAAGCCCTGCAGTCTACAGCCAGCATTTATCACCACCTGCTACCTGCAGGACAGCAGTAGGGCTGGAGGGATGGAAATGTGAATGCAAAGGGCCAAGTCCCCAAGGAGCAGCAAAACTAAATTAGGCACATTCTTTAGAAAGAAAAGGGAAAGCAGATTCCTGCAGTGACAGAGATGTTGGCAGTGATCCTTGGAGTTGTGCTGTAGCAGAGGAAGCCACCTTGTCAGCAGACATTCACTCTGGGACCCAGTGTTTCCGGGATGTTAGGACTGAGTCCAAGTGAGCTTACTCCTCTTTTTCCCACCTGTTATGAGGTGGACTGTGTCCCCAAGATGATGTTGAACTCCTTACCCCCATGGTCTGTGAAATAGGGTCCGTTTGGAAATAGGATCGTCTTTGCAGATGATCAAGTTAAGATGAGGCTGTTAGGGTGGGTCCTGATCCAAGATGACTGTGTCCTTATAGAAAGGAGAAATTTAGACACAGAGACAGACATGTACAGAAGGGAGAGGATGTGAAGACCCAGGGAGAATGCCATCTAAGAGCCATGGAATGCCCGAGGTCCCCAGAAGCTAGGAGAGAGTCCCAGACAGTCCTTGGTTCTGTCCCAGACCTCAGACAGAACCAAGCCAGCCAACATCTCGATTTGGGCCTTCTAGCCTCCAGAACCACTGACACAATAAATTTCTGATGATCTAAACCATCCAGTTTGTGGTACTTTATAATGGCAGTCCTAGGAAAGAAAAACATCACCCAATACATATACATTGTGTGGGTTTGTCATTGTCCGTTTCAGAGGCCTGCTGAGCAGGGCTGGCACCGAGCCCCTGAGAAGGTCTGGCATCATCCACACGCAGCCTCGAGTGACTACCCACAGTTCAAGCTTCAGCCCCAAGTCAAGTCAGCTGGAGCGTCGAGTGCATGTGTCACAGTCACAGCACGGAAGAGCCACTTGAGATACTGCAGAAGGCAAGAGGAGGGATGACATGCATCTGAGGCTTCACGGAGTCTAGTACAAGAGCATCTTAGCAAACACGAATAAACAGCACAGTCAGGTAACACCAGTTAGGCTGAGATAGGGGCTGTCTGCAATAAAGGAGTAAGTAGAACCCTGGGAGCATAGGCCTGGGCGCCACTGCCTCTGGTGTGGGACAGGGATGGTGAAAACCTCACGACGGAGAAGACATTTGGCTGGGCTTCAAAGGATGAATAGGAGTTGGCAAGGGCACCATAGAAGCATCACAAGCAAAGGCAGAGGAGAGAGAAATGCCCAGCCTGAGCAGGAAGGAGCGCTTAATGACTCCCTTGTGTCTTACAGTAGAATGGAATTTTCTGAAAGGAAAAGATTAAATTCTATTCTGGTCAGCACTACTGCCTTTCAAACAACTAAACTGGGAAATAACCAGACTTAATTGGGAAACAGCAGAAGAATTAATACTCAGGATATAATGCCGGCCATGCCAATTACCAGTTATGCATCTAGAGTCTGGCACATATTAGGCCTGCAATAATTATTTGTTAAATGAAAGAATGAGTTACAAACCATGTCATCTCTCCTGGCTTTATTTTTTTTCCCATGTGTTTAAAAATGGGGTGGGGGACTTGCCTGGTGGTCAGTGGTTAAGAATCTGCCTGCCAACGCAGGGAACACAGGTTCAATCCCTGGTCCAGGAAGATCCCACATGCCATGGAGCAACTAAGCCCATGCACCACAACTACTGAAGCCCATGCACTCTAAGGCCCGAGTGCCACAACTACTGAGCCCACGTGCTACAACTACTGAAGCCTGCATGCCTAGAGCCCATGCTCCACAACATGAGAAGACTGCACACCGCAACGAAGAGAAGCCCCTGCTCACCACAACTAGAGAAAGACCACGCACAGCAACGAAGACCCAACGCAGCCATAAATAAATAAATAAATAAATTTATTATTTTTAAATGGGGTGGATTGGGACTTCCTCGCTGGTCCAGCGGTTAAGACTCCACGCTTCCAATGCAGAGGGCGTGAGTTCAATTCCTGGCTGGGGAACTAAGATCCCACATGCTGTGGGCAATGTGGCCAAATAAATAAATAAAAGTGGGGTGGATTGGTATGGCGAGGTGATGTAGCTATTCCACCTCTCTCAGGTCTGTGATCAAGGGCAAACAGGATGACAAAATGTGAAAATGCTATTGTTATAGATTAAGTGTTTGTGTCCCTCCCAAATTCATATGCTGAAGCCCTAACTGCCAATATAATGGTATTTGGAGATGGAGCCTTTGGGAAGTAATTAGGGTTAGATGAGGTTGTAAGTGTGGGGCCCTTGTGATGGGATTAGTGCCCTAATAAGAAGAGATACCAGGGAAGGAACTTGCTCTCTATCCACCATGTGAGGATGCAGCAAGAAGGTGGCTATCTGCAAACCAGGAAAACAGCTCTCACCAGAACCCAACCATGCCAGCACCCTGATCTCAGACTTCCAGCCTCCGGAGATGTGAGAAAAGAAATTTCTGCTATTTAAGCAACCCAGTGTATGGTATTTTATTATAGCAGCCTGAGCAGACTAAGACAACTATGGAAAGAACTTTGTACCTGTATGATATTATTCCAGAGTTGGTATAGAAAGGTGGATGGAGCCCTAGATTGGGAGGTGGGGGGGTTCTGGCATGTGGCCCAGATCCTGCCGTGACTTAGCTGCCTGCCTTTGGGCTATTCCCTTATAACACATAGGTGGTTCAGGGACAATTCCAGGAGGCACTGTTCACATAGACTAGGAGCTGTCCTGCTCCAAGCCTTTGACCCTTTGTTTCTTCATCTATAGAGAGGGAAAGAGAAGTGGAACATACGATATCTAACAACAATTCACTTATTCTTTCAGCAACTATTTGTTGAGAATTGACTATGTCTCAGGCACAGAGCCAGGCACTTGGAGAGAGTGTTGGAACATGGTCTTGCCCTCCAAAAGTTTACATTCTAGTTGGGGAGACAGATAAAAAGGCAATCACAGCTTCACATGAGCCAGGTCTCTGTGTCAGTCTGCTCAGGCTGCTATAACAAAATACCACAGACTGAGGAACTTAAACAACAGAAATATATTTTCTCACAATTCTGGAGGCTGGAAGTCTAAGATCAGGGTGCCAGCAGGGGTCTCCTGAGGCTCTCTTCCAGGCCTGCAGACAGCCACCTATGTGTCCTGACATGGCCTTTTCTCTGTGTATGCACATCCCTCTTATAAGGACACCAGTCACTGGATTGAGGGCCACTCACATAACCTCATTTAACCTTAACCACCTCTTTATTTTTTATATTTATTTATTTATTTATTTTTGTGGTATGCGGGCCTCTCACTGTTGTGGCCTCTCCCGTTGCGGAGCACAGGCTCCGGACGCTCAGGCTCAGCAGCCATGGCTCACGGGCCCAGCCGCTCCGCGGCACATGGGATCTTCCCGGACTGGGGCACGAACCCGTGTCCCCTGCATCGGCAGGCGGACTCTCAACCACTGTGCCACCAGGGAAGCCCCCTTAACCACCTCTTGAAAGGCCCTCTATCCAAATACAGTCACATTCTGAGCTACACTGGGGGTTAGGATTCCAACACCTAAATTTGAGGGGCCACAATTCAGTCCATAACAGCCTCTATGACAGGGAGAGAACAAGGTGCCATGAAGGTGCAGAGCAGGGGCCTCCACCCCAGCCTGGGACCCACGAGGCCTCTTGAGGAAGAGAGCTGAGCTGCCGAGGACTGAAGCATGAGGCTGGAGGCTGAGCTGCTACTCTATTTAATTAATTAATTAATTAAATTTTTTGGTTGCACCACAGCATGCAGGATCTAAGTTCCCCAACCAAGGATCAAACCCATGCCCCCTGCAGTGGGAGCGCGGAGTCCTAACCACTGGACTGCCAGGGAATTCCCCGAGCTGCTACGTTAATGAATACAACTGTGTGAAACACTAACCTTGTATATTTTACTCTTTGGTGGACTCATTTATTTTTAAGCCTATTTGGCCTTTGGTAGGTGTGACATACAAAAATGAACCCCAAAGCATCGTTCCAGAGGCCAGTGTGCCTTGGGCAAGCTACCTTTCCTTTTTGCCTCAGTTTCCTTATTGGTACAATCAGGCCACTGGCATCTATTACTTCTCAGGCCCTAGTGTGCCGTGATTATAGGGAAATCCTTAGACATATTTGGTTACATCTCTAAAATACTGTGCTGACACTTTAGAAGCTTGGGGAAAGGGAGCCGTGGATTCTGTAGCCAAATACTGTATTTACTTTTGGAGCATTGTTACTAAGATTTCTTCTTTTTTTTTTCCTGTCATGACAATAGATTGATAAAGGGGAGTCAGGTGACAGGTGTCAATCCAGGCACTCACACCAGTGTTGCATGACTTTTAGCTACTCCAGGGTGACTTTTGTTCCTTAGGCCAAGGTGACAACTCGACTCTTTTTTGGTCTGTGGGAGGGGGAAAGGGCTACAAAAGCAATAGATGCTCATTGTGGGGGGAAAAAATGAAATCAAACATTTCATAAAGGTTTAACATGAAAAAGTAAGTCTTCTTTCCACCATTCTATACCTCAGGGGCATCCACTGTTACCCCTGTGTTTTCCAGACCTTTTCTATTCACACCCAGATAGGTACATACATGTTTTTCTATTTTTACAAAAATGGGATTACACTATATAGAGATCTATAATTTTCTTTTTACTCAATAATATGTCATAGACACTTTTCTGTACCCATAAAAAAGAGTACCTCGGGCCTCCCTGGTGGCGCAAGTGGTTGAGAGTCCGCCTGCCGATGCAGGGGATGCGGGTTCGTGCCCCGGTCTGGGAGGATCCCATATGCCGCGGAGCGGCTGGGCCCGTGAGCCATGGCCGCTGGGCCTGCGCATCCGGAGCCTGTGCACCGCAACGGGAGAGGCCACAACAGTGAGAGGCCCACATACCGCAAAAAGAAAAAAAAAAAAAAAAAAAAAGAGTACCTCCCCTCTTTCTAAAGCTGACATAGTATAACATAGCATGTGTCATCCCTTTGACTATTTTCCAAGTTCTCTCCAATTTTTTTCTATTATGAATGATCCTGCAATGAACATCCTTGTAGATGTAGCCTTGGTTGAGTTAGGATAGATTCCTAAAGGTAGAATCACTGGATCTCAAGTTCATTTCTACGATGTATTTCATTTTACAGAGAAGATTTCAGGCAAGTCAAGTAAGACTTTAAAAATGTATATGTATGGGGCTTCCCTGGTGGCGCAGTGGTTGAGAGTCCGCCTGCCGATGCAGGGGACGCGGGTTCGTGACCCGGTCCGGGAAGATCCCACGTGCCGCAGAGCGGCTGGGCCCGTGAGCCATGGCCGCTGAGCCTGTGTATCCGGAGCCTGTGCTCCGCAACGGGAGAGGCCACAACAGTGAGAGGCCTGCGTACCGCCAAAAAAAAAAAAAAAAAAAGTATATGTATGTATGGAGAGCATCTCATCGAGAGTCTTTTGACCCACAGCATGAAATAATTTCTTAAAAACCAGCCAATTACTAGAGCAGTATTATATCTCCTTTTTTTTTTTCTTTGTTAGTGGGCTCTGATTGGCTGGGAAACCAGCCTCCCTCTGCTCCCTGCTTCCTGCCTGTCGCTGCGGCTGTGTGATCAGTGTGGGGAACTCCTGACTGCAGGCCCTTGAGTGCCCTCTGGGCTCGGGGGCCCTGGTGGCTGCAGCGCCTCCAGCTAGCACTCTGGGCTCAGAATGAGCTATAGTTCAGACTGGCATTTGTTTTCTCAAGGGCTTGAGATTGAGAGTGGGATTGCAGCAGTTTTCACTCTCCCTAATATTTCTTTTTGCAGACTCCTATTGTGCAAGCCAGATATTCAACTAAAATCAGATCCTAATGGTTATGCTGGGTGCTTAAAATCTCAAGGTGCTATAAATTATTCATTAGTTCTTCTACTCATAAGGAAAACTGCCCAGCATAAAGTCTCTGCAGCTCTTCATTCAAAATCTCATTTTTTTCCACATTGGGTCACGGTGTGTCATTACCTGCTCCAGACTCCACTAAAGGTAGGGCTTCCCCGCCACCTCCCAGCACACAAGGGGTTAAACTCAACTCCCTGAGCCCACCTTCCCAAACAAAAGTCAGTTTTGCAAGTTATTCAGCAAGGTGGCTTTCAGTAGGTTCTATTGAATAAAGTTAACACAGGCTCCTCCGCCCCTCCTCCTTTTCCCTCTTACTTCTCCGTTGTGAGTATTCACGGAATCTGGATCTGCCAGCTACTTCTGTTTGAAGTTGAAGGCTTGGCAAAATTTTACATGCAGCAGGCAAGAAATAAAGTGGAAATGTCTACAAGTAACAGTGAAATCTGTTACCTTGTTCTGACTTAACTACTGGGGGGAAAAAAGTCCTACTAAATACTGTCTTGGCAACTATAAATACATTTTAGCGATGGTCAAAACTTTTAGAACAACAGCTAAAAGATACCTGAAACCTGATGTCTGTCTGTCTGCCACTCTTCATTATATATATTGACATTAAAGATATCCCATTCTTCATTAAATGCTGTGTAATTTTCCTTTTGAGTTTTTACAGTTAGTGTTTTATGTGAGTCCTTTATATGGCCAAGTAGCCAGTTTACCCTCTGCTGCCTTTTACTCAGGTAAAATTGGAAATGAATTCATTAGATCAATTGCAGCAACTCTAATTTGAAATCTTGAAAAATGCATTGCTAATTAAGAAATTTCCAATCAAGTAGACTTCTAAATCTCAGGTGGTTATTTCTTTCAGGTCTTTATACATATCCTTATGAAACATTAGCTGTCACTCCTACTGACTTTTTAAGATTGTGTCAGGCAAGCACTGTGTTTTTTAAACCTCATTCCTCTCCCCATCTTACTCCATGTTTATTCATACTTTTTCATAAGGCATTACGTTTATCCAATAGCACTTTCAAAACTATTGTTTTTTAAAGGCTCCAAGATACAACTGGAATACAATTCCAATGCATTTGTTTTCCCTTTCTCCTTATTAAAAAAAATAAATTCATATAAACATACAAAACCATTTGAAGGTAGGTAGTTTCCCACATTGCAATAACTTCCATTTCTATCTGTTAATAACTTATTTGGAACAGCTTACTTTGTTAAGTAGCAATGCTGATCCAGTTATGCAAATTAAGATACATTAATTTGAGTAATACTCAAGGTCACTTTGTAGTTTCCTGAGAGATTATGTTTTGAAAAGTCAGTTTAAGTCAGTTAAGCACGCTGCTTGCCTTAGATGCTATTTATTAATAAAATTATTGTATTTGACAAAAACTTTGGTTTTGAACGTGAACAAAGAAATGTTAATTTCTAATTATTTTATATACATTGTTTTATATCTATTGTTTTATTATTTAATTTCTCCTCCAATACCTGAGTTGTTTTGTGAATGATTGGCTATAGATATATCCCTTAACACACATTTCATCTAGTCCCTTTTGTAAAAATGTAACAAGGTCATTTAAAATTTTTAAACCATAAAGTGGTTTAAAAATGCCAAGTGAGCTTAACTCTTAACTCTTCCTAACTTTTCCACTGGGAAGCCCTAGAAAACTGAATTAATGAAATGCAACTTATACTTTTTAAATTCTAATTATAACTGTCACATTAAATTGAAGGTGAGACTAAAACTGCTGTATCTGTTAACTAAGTCAAGTAATGTACTATATCATACGTGTTATTTAATGTGCGAATGTTAAAAGTCAAGTTCCCTGCAGAAATCGAAGTGCCTCCATTCTGTCTTCAGGGAATGTATAAATTAACCATTCTGCCCCAAGCGGTCCTCCTCCCTTCCTCCCTCCGCCCTATTTTAAATGTAGATAGGGCAACCCAAGTCTTTTGAATTTGAAGGGCTGCTATCTCGGCCCCATTCTTTTCATCATCCTGTTTTGAATGACACTGAGCACGTATGGATTCTTTTATAAAAGCACCCCCTGGATGCAGGGCTTGGTTCTCCCGGCTGCTTGCTAATTTTGCATAGCAATTAGTACTGACTTCTCAAAATCGGCTATCCAAATACAGTTCGAGAACGTTCCACGTAGTTCCTCAAAGGTCTTAGATAACCTCTTGCCTCTTGATTTCAAACCCGAAGGGGAAGAACTTGCATAATTGCTAAATTCCCAGTTGGAGCGGTCTGGCAGAGGATACGTAATCCAAAACTATACGTTAATTCAAACCCTCCCCGCGCCTGGGCAGCAAGGAGCCAGCATATGCCTTCTTTTAAAATCTATTCTACCAATTCACTGACCGCGCAGGGCTGGGCCACATGGCCCTTCCTTGCAGCCAGTCAGCTGTGAGCAGCAGATGGGATAATTTGCATTTTTCTTTTTATACTTTCTCCGACCGGCAAATTAAAGGATTTTTTAAAAATTTACATTCTCATTGTTTGCCTTAAATATAAACGTGGCTTAACTGTTGGGTTGGGCTTCCCTGACCCTCACACCCCACACTCCTTCAAGTCAGTGAGACTTGAGAAAATACCCGAGCGGTAGGTTTCGTGTTTATCAACTTGGAATCTCCAGTCCGGGAGTCATGAGTAGAAAGAATCAGCTTTTACTGAGTTGGTGACTCGTGTTTTTCTATTTTAAGAGCTTGGCGCAGATACCCCGTGGGTTTGTCTGCGGCATGTGGGTCTGCGAGCGCGCGCACTTCTGAATCTCTGGGTCTGCGGCCTCAAACCTCAAAACTTCGGGTTACAAGTAGAAGGCAGATTTTTAGCTCTCAGGCTTACAAGAGAGGGCGGCCACCCTGCTGGGGGAGTGGCCTGAGCCAGTGTTTCCCAGCGCCGGGGTCGCTCTCCCGCGGCCCGCCAGACTCCATGCCGGCCCCGCGGGGCCACCGGGTCCCCGAGCCCCGATGTCTTTGTGCCGATCGCGGCGCGGGAACACTCGCCCGGGGGGCCAGGGCCACGGCAGAGATACCAAAAATGCTGGAGAGGCGCGGGCGCGAGGGGAGGTGCCCAGTACAGTCGCCGATCCGCGGAGGGAAAAAAAAAAAAAAAAAAGTAGAAAAAGAGGCTTTTCAGGTCAAACTCCTCGTATCTAAGAAACCACGTTTTAGAGAAATGACTCGCGATGGGGAGAACACACGGTGTGCAGGGTACATTGTTAGCCAGCGCTGGCTCGGCTCACCGTGGGTGCGCGACCGCCGCTCCCCGCCCCGGGCAGCGGGCGCGGGCCCACGTGGAGCCGCGCGGTACCGGATGAGCGCGCCGGGCAGCCCGGGTCCCCGGAGCGCGCGCCCCAGCTCCCTGCCGCGGCCGTTCACGCCCGAGCGCCGCCGCCGGTCCCGCGTGTGCCCCGCTGAGGGGGAGGGGCGGGCCGGGGGTGGGGGCGGAGGGGTTGTGGTTCCACTGCAGCGGGGGCTCCTGTGTCCTTGTGCGGAAATGACACACGGAGTCCCGTCACGTCACGCGAGAGCGCAGCGCACGGACACACACAAAGAGAGGGGAAAATACACGGCGCCCGCCCGCTGCCCCCAGCAACTCCCCGGGCCGCCCCGGCCTGGCCCTCCGCGCGCGGCCCCCACTCCCCAGACCCGCGCTCCCCCCAACCCCCACGTGGCGCCCCAACTCGGCGCGGGCCCGCTCTGCAAAGTACAGAACTCGTGTCCCAGGTAAGTGCGGGGCGGTTCAAGCCGGCCGCGCGGTGGCGGCGGCGGCGGCTCCGGAGCAGACGTACGGGAGAGTGGCTGCAACATCCATGCTGGGGTGGGGGCGGGAGCAAGGGAGGAGACGCGCAGGGGGGCTGCCCGGAGCGCGCTCGCCGGGAGGAGCGCCCACCCCCGCGCAGGGCCGAGCCGCCGGAGCGGGCGCCCGGTGCCCACGGGCTCGCCGCGCCCATTGTGCCGCGCGCTCCTTTGTGCCCGCTCGGAACGCGGCGGCTCCATAGCGTTCCGGGGAGCACGCGCGCCGCGCGGGGGCGGGGGGGGACGCGTAGTGGAACAGTCCGCGCCGCCGCCCCACTCGCGCCGCGCGCTGGCCCCGCACCCCCGCCGGGCGCCGCGATGGAGCGGCCGGAGCCGCCGGAAGGCTCTGCGAAGCCCGCGGTGGACTCGGCGCTCGCGTTCGGCCGGGCTGCGGCTGGGGACGGCTCGGTGTGCAGAAGGGGGTGTCAGAGCAGGAGCAGGGGGCGGGGACTGGAGGGAGATGCCGAGCGGGGAGCGGGAGGCCCGAGAAGCTGCCGCTCGGAGGGACGCTGCCGCCGGAGTCAGCAAATGGAGCGAGGCAGGCCCGCGGCGGCGGCGGCGGCGGCGGCGGCGGCCGGGAGCGGGCAGGGACGGGCCCCGCCGCCAGGGGGCGCAGCGCCCTTTCCCCGGCCATCCACGGCGCGGTTCGCGGTTCCCGCTGCCCGGGAGCTAGAGGCGGGCGCCCGGCAGGCGCCAGGCCTTCCCGGCCGGCCGCCGAGCCGGAGCCGAGGCGCCCGCCGCCCCTCGTGACCGCCCCCTCTTTCTCGTAAACATGAGTTCCCACGCAGGCTTGGTCCTCGCCGCGCCGGTGAGTTGTGCTGCAACGCGCGTGAGGGCCTTGCGTGCCGACACAGTTTTTTTCCAAGGTGTTTTTTGCAGAGGTAAAGGACTTTTGAGTGCTCAGGTGGCCCGTCCGGAAGAACTTTACACGCAAATGCCAACCAGGCAAGGATGTGCGGAACAGGGTTAAGCACTTCGGTGTCAACTTCACCTTCTTAAAGTAATTTTTATAACTTTTTAACTGTTCCCTGTGCCTCGGGGCAACGCGTCGAGTACCCCCAAAGCTGCGGCTTCGGGAAACTGAGGCTAGGAAATGAGTTCTCGGACTGGGGCTGGCTCGGGATGGTCCCAGAGGGACAGAGACTTAAGGAGATTCTTTTGTTATCCACACTCCCAAACCCGCCCCCCCGCCTCAGTTTTTCTGGGGTTTTGTTGTTGCTGTTGTTTGTTTTTTTAACCATCCATTCCTAATTTCCAGTTTCATGTCGCCGTACAGGACCCTGTCAGCTTCCTTCACCCTCAGTACTGAGATTTGCTGAGATTTTGTATCTTCACAGTTTTACATCCCGAGCCATTAACCCAGTGTCTGATAACTTAGTAGGTGCTCAATAAATTTTTGTTGAATGAACGGAGAGCTTCTTGGATTCCAGAAGAAAGTGGGGCCAGTGCATCCTGTTCCTGCTAGTGGTCTAGCTGGCGTGTGCATGGCCCTTGAAATGAAATTCATGGAAAAACCAGAGCCTTTAAAATCTGTCACATAAACACTCCACCACTGAACGTGGGTTTTACCATAGAGGCCATGTCCTTATTGAAGCGATTTAACCGAAAAGTGTTATGTGTTTGCCTTCCCCCACCACGTACAAAGCACTAGTAATAGAAGAGAGACCACTTACTACCTAGTAGACAAGATGGCCAGCATCCCAATAATCTGTTAAAAGTACCACATGGACACATTTTCTTTACCCTCTTCCAAACTTCTGGGCTCCTAAGCATTCATAGATGAGCAGAAGAGGAGTAGAATGTCTAATAATTAGGAAGAAAAAAACTGGAATCAACCCTGACAGAAGTTTGAGTAAGTGAAAATTTAATCTCCTGCTGGACTGTCCCACCTGCCACAGGTGGGACAGTCCAGCAGGAGAGCTGTTTAGAAAGCCCCTGAAGCAACAGGGAAAGAAACCACATGCTTTTATGAATTGTATTGACACCATGGTGAAAAACTGGGGGATCTGTCTTTTAAAGACCTCAAATTTTATAATGTAGAGACACATGAAGGTTGCTAGCCAACCAGCAAAAATAATTTGGTGTTAGTGTATGGGAGGTTGGGGTGTAATGTTTTTGTTTTTCCTGGCACTTAATTTTGATGACAAATTATGGTACCTCTCCTGTTATTCATTGTACCTATTATTGGCTAAAGCAAGTTTGGGGGAATTATTTGTAGAATCAGTCTTTGGGGTGATGGAACTTTTCTGTATCCTCTTGATGGTGGCTACAGGGATGTATACCTGTGTTACCTTTCATAGAACTGTACACCCCCTCCCTCCAGAAAGTAAATTTTACTGTATGGTAATTTAAAGAAAATAGAAATTGAAGTCACACACACACACACACAAACACACACACACACACAAAACATGATCCCAAAAGGGATATTTTATGTGCTTTGTGAGTAGCACCTTGCTCTTGCTGTTTCTTTCCCACTTCACATTGGACAATGGCACTTCTCCCCCGTCTGATGTTTCAGTATCTCTTGCAACATTATTATTTCAGCCCAGGCTCTTGTAGTTTCTGGAATGAGCTGTCACACATGACCCGCACATGCCAAGCTAAGGGCTCTCCACGCTGGCATCAAGCCTTCAGTGTGTCAAACAGGAGAGGTGCGATTTCATTTGGAGTGGCATTAATGCCTGGCATGTTAGTCCCTGAATGATCAGACTTTTTACAAACTATTGTTTTAGAGCTGAGTTTTTCTCAGCAGCTCACCTGGTAACATGCCCTTCCTCTATTTTTAATTCAACTTGAAACACATGTACGGCCATCCCTCAATATTTGTGGGGGATTGGATCCAGGACCCCCTTCAGATACCAAAATCCACAAATGCTCAAGTCCCTTACAGCGAGTCCTTCATATCCTCGGATTTCGAACCCACAGATTTGGAAGGCTGACTGCATTTAAAATCAGCACTTTTAGGTTTTTGTTCTCTACTAATGGCCACCTCTCCTCTCCTCTTGTCTGATTTTCAGTTATCAGTTATCACTGCCGAGTGAAACACAGTATCTGTAAAGGCATTGAATGCTCAGTTGAATAAATCACGTGTTGGTCTTTTCTTGTTTGCCGGGGGCTGTTGGTTTGAGCATGGAGCTAGTAAATTGAAGGGGGGAGGCTGGAGATGTGGAGGGGGGTAGCTTACACCCGACTGTGCCCCAACTCCAGTTAGCTCATGTGGTCACAAGACAACACATTTGTAAAAGTGGGAAGTACAGAGGAAACTCTGCTTATACCTCCTAGGAAAATTAGTCACCATTGTCCAGTCAGTCACATGGGTGGCTGCTGGGATATGCTGGCCCTCCTTTTCTCCTTGACCCCAGCTTCTGGGTTCCATGGTTAAAGTTAAAAGCAGTGTCTGACTCCTCCTCCCATTGATGTCGAAGGAGGTAACCAGTCCTTCGTGAGGGCAGGGAGGGCTTAATAAGTAGAAGCCCTTAGCTGAGGAAGACATCACATTTAGTCACATTCAGAAAACGCAGTCTCCGAAGGGTGATTCGCCACATCTCAGGCAGGCAGGGCTGTGCGGCTGTCCTTCGCTGCGCGCTGAAAGATAAGGCTGTTCTCTGACTGAATAAGGAAGGCAGCGACAATTACAGCTTTAGGAAACTCAGGGGAACATTGCCCTGGTTTTGTGAGGACTGGTATTTTTCAAACTTTATTTGAAGATGTGTCTAAAAATAAAAACAAATTGCAAACATGTCCTGTAAGTCCCATGGGCTGGATGCCACAGCCAAGAGGGCCGGGTTCTGAGATCCCCAAGGCTCCCAGCCGTTCCTGCAGACCCAGAGATGGAGCCCAGCAAGAGTGGATGGCATGGGAACATTCTTCCTGTCCTTAGGGAGAGCATTTTGATTTCACCCCTTCCAGTTTAACGTTTCTTTTTTCTTTCATTTGAAAGAAACATTACAAGACTTTTTAAAAGGTTTAAACCATTTTATTTGAGTTTTAAAAAATGTTCACTGTTAAGATGCACTTTAAACATCTTTTTTTAAAAAAAGGCTTTATAATAAGTAACGTTTACTGAGTGCTGTGTGCCAGGCAGTTTCTCCTTTGTGGTTTTCATAGAGTCTCTAGAAGGAAAGGTAGTGTGTGCGGCTCCTTTTACAGAAGAAAGCACCAAGGCTTGACTGGGTAAGCCACTTGCCTGGGATTAGAAGCTAAACGTAGGTGAAGCCAGGATTAGATAGAACACAGGTCTTTCTGCCCCTAAAGTTTAGTAGGGAATTCCATTTTCATCCACATCAGCTGTACCTTCGTGATCCGAAGGCCCACCTGGCCTGTTGACTTGCTCCTGCCTCTGAGCCCAGCCTACACATGTGTGCTCCGCAGGGAAGGGAGAAGGCAGAGCGGGGATGGTCCACCCCCTTTCGGTCCCAGCTCCTCTTGGAAGGCTGGAATGAGGCCACCACCCCGAGTGCACCCGCCTCTTTCCCTCTTCTTGCTCTCCGCAGCACCCACCCCAAGGGAGGCGCAGCCTGCCGCCCCCCTGCTTCTCTGTCTGCAAACTAGGAGGACTGTTGTGAGGACTGCACCGGTGAACGTGTAAAACACTTAGACCTCAGAGGCGGCACTGCATGAACGTCAGCTGCTGTCCTCCTTTTCTATGTTTCATTTTTAAAAATCAGTGTAACCTGCAGTGGGGAGGCTTCATGAAGTCAGATCACGTGGCTTGGCAAGATGAAGTAAGGTTTAGTTAGGTCTTAGTTAAACTGTTCAAATTCTTGCATGTATTTTATTAATAACACCTTTAAAATGGTCTGGGCCCGTTCTCCGTGCTTTACCTTTTGTATGTGGCAGGGCTGCACAGCCACCATCCCGGGGGTCTCGGGCTCCGATCATTCCTATTCTGGGGCTCTGGGGCTCACGTTCTCAAGGAGACCCTCAGGTGGTACGAGTTTGCCTCGCTTTACATCTGGGAACGGGAGTGGAGGTCGGGAGGATTTGCCCCAAGGCGGCCTGAGGTCGAGCTGCTGGGCCAGGTCTTTGGACCTGACCTCATCGTGCGGGGGAGCCCTAAGTCCCATGGACGTTTCCGATGTGGTAGGGCAGAATCCTGAGTCAGCCGCCCGGGATTTGAATGTTGAGGTTTCAGGAAGCCCAAGTACTTCCCATTTCTGGGCCTGCTGCTTGTCCTGTGAGACTCGGGCAGCCGCAAGCCTCCAGCGCCTCTGATTAGCCTGGGCTAGATTCTCCTAGACGAACTCAATGCAGAGGCACCCCAGCTCACTCCCAGCCCCCTGTGGGCGCCACTAGAGGACGTTTTTCTTTGGAAACCTGTGGGCCGCTTAGGAAAGAGCGCAATGATCCTGTGCGGGCAGAGGGGTTTGCCGAGGGTTTGCCATGCCAGGTGCCCCCTGCTTGCTTTACCGGGGTCTAGCCTCCAGCTCCTAACAAAGACATCCTCTCCCAACCCCCCAGTCAGATTCTCCGTGACTCATTATTACGCACTTTGAGCTGGTGACCTCAGGACACTCCTTCCTTTTTCTGTGCCCCAGCCACTCCTCAGCTCCCCAGACCTCCCCTCCCCTCTCCCCACTGCATCCTGCTGCTTCACCCTGGAGCCAGGGGCCCTAGAGCAGGACCCTGATTTGCCCAGTTTTGTACGGTTTTGAGGAATCAGGGAAGGAGGGCTCCAGGTACGGATCAGAAGTCTCCCAGGGTGCTCAGACACAGACATGAGAGAACCCCACAGAAAGCACCATCCATCATCCAGAATGCAGGAACCCAGCAAGTCCAGCCTAGAGAATTGCTAAGCTGCTCTCCAGCCCATTTGTTTTCTCCAGCCAGCCACAGACTCTCTACATGACCTGGCTTTAGCGCTCAGCTTGGATCCCTAATCCAAGCTGATCCTGGTTTGGTTTGACTTATTTGAAATGAAATTTGACTTATTTTGAAAAACATTCCAAATATCAGGCAATGCACTGATGGGGCCTATAATACACCCACCAGGAAATGGCATTTCCTTAGTGTTCAAAGCTGATCTTTTCACCTTTTTGTTCACACCTTGGCTTGTGAACTGAGAATTTTTTCTGATCTCCCCGTCACCCCATACTGAGGAGCTTTTTACACCTTCAGAGGCAATAATTCAGAGACAGTTATGAAATGAAAGGTCTGCACTAGTTTGTCAGTTATATATTGTTTCTGAGGGCATCAGTATTTTAAAATATCTTCCTAGTCTGATTCCCTGGATATCCCAAGAAGCTCCTGAAAGTCAGTCTATTTTTCTTTTCTTTTTTTTTTTTAATTTATTTTATTTATTCGGCTGTGTCGGGTCTTATTAGCAGCACGCGGGATCTTCGCTGCAACATGCGAGATCTTTCGTTGCAGCACACAGGCTCTTCGTCGCCCCACGCAGGCTCTCTGGTTGTGGCGCGCGGGCTTAGTTGCCACGTGGCATGTGGGATCTTAGTTCCCCGACCAGAGCTCGAACCTGAGTCCCCTGCATTGGAAGGTGGATTCTTAACCACTGGACCACCAGGGAAGTCCCAGCATCAGTATTTTAAACTTAAATGATTTGATTTTACATTCTTAGCTTGTTGCTATTTATGGGTATAACTTAGAATATGACCTGTCTAGCAGTAAAGATTGCTAAACTTCTTATTTTTTTCATTTAAAAAAAGTCTCATTTTCAAAGAATTGCATGCTCACTGTAGAATATTTGGAAAGTAGGGGAAACTAAAGAAGAAAAATCATCCATAATCATCCTAATTGGAGGTAATTAACATCTTGGCATGTTTTCTTCCCTCTGCTTTATGGCATTTTTCAATTACATTGTCAAGATATCCCCTGTGAACTTTGAAGTACATTGTTATTGACTGAGTGGCCCTGTAGTGAACAATTGATTTTGAATCTTTACACATAATTTAATGTTCAGCTCTTTCTGTCAATAGAGGTTTTGAAGTCGTGTGTTGAGAAAAATGTGTAGAAGTTGACTTTCTAACTTTGTATATTGGAAATAACAATAGTGATCAAAGGTGATCTCGATCCAGTTCACATTGAGTTTGTTGTCCCCTCCATTTTCTCTGCAGGTTTTTGTGGAATTTATCAGTAATTAATCGTGACTGATGGTTACAGACAGCTTCCTCTGCACCAGGATTTCCACCCTCAGCCTGACCCTAGAGTTCCTGCCTGTGTTTAACCTAAGATCAGTTGGAAGTAAAAGACCCCCTGGCCCAGGTTCTTTGCCCTTCTGGCCTTTGCTCATTTCGTATCATAATTTTCAAGTGTCTGAGGCTCTAAGTGACAGAAAGATTTGGCTATAGGTCTTTATAAGCTGAAAGTGATGAAGAAGATCAAGATATGCCCATTGACAGCGTTATTTCCAGAGCAAATACTTTCCCCTAGAATTTGCTTTAATGTTATTTCTTACCCCAAAGGAAAAAAATCTTGTAGATATATGTCAGAATTTAATATTATTTGTATCCAGATCACAAAATTGTAAGCACTGGCGGTCTTCTGCACAGCTGTGGCATGTGGCCTGTGTTTATTAGATGTGAGTTACAGTTGTTATAGAAACCTTAATGTAATATCTTCTAACCTTGAGGTTCTGACTGCTCTTTTCTTCCTGTTACTGTTATCTTCTAGTGTTTACCCATCCTCCCCTCCAACAGAAATTCCCAGAGTTCTGTCTTCATCCTCCAGGTCCTCCCATCTCTACCCTGTGTTGGTTTCAATCCCTGTAAATAAGCTATACAGTCGATCGATCCCCTCTGCACAGAGGACAGTCACCCCACTGGCACCAACAGCTCCCCGTCACACAGTGGGGAGTGTAGCCACCAAAGCACAGGGCAGGGAGACCGGGGGCCACTCCCAGTGTATGGTCTCGAGCATGTTACTAACCTCTCTGAGCCTCGGGTCTCACACCTGTACAACGAGATGATTTCTGAGGTCCCGTTTGGCTCTAAACCTCTGCCTCGGTTTCCTCACTTGTAAAATGAGACTAAGAAGAGTTTCCACCTCCTAGGATTGTTAGGTTAATTACACTTAGAGCTCTTGGCACAGCATCTTCCACAGTGTAGGCTGTTGTTTGCATTGAGTCTCCGTCGAGTGTGCAGAGAGCACTGGGCGGTGTGGCCAGGAGTTGGAAGGGAATGGCACGGCTGGGTTTCTGCCTTCCAGGGGTTGCCCAGGTGAGCTGGGGTGTCCCTCTGCTCCAGCCACACCCCTGTTGGACACCTCCATTAGCACCCTCAGGGCTGACCTCAGCCAGGGACTCTCCCATCGGAAGCCCATTAACTGGCCCCCTTACTGGTTTTCAGCCCTTCTCTGTCTCCTCCCAAAGGGACTACTCACTCCAAATCCTTGTCTCAAAATCTACTTCTGGGGGAACTTACACTAAAAAAAGAAGTGATACCGAAATTTCCATGATACATTAAGCAAAAGAAGCAAGGAGCAAGAATCTTAAACCTTTTAGTCTCAAGATCCCTTTCTACCCTTAAAAAGTATTGAGAACCCCAAATAGCTTTTGTTTATATGGGTTCCTGTCAGTATTTACCATGGTAGAAACTAAAACAGAAAAAGAAAAAATGTTTAAATATTTATTTACCAATTCATTGAAAAATTACCAAAATAAATATATTACAAGTTAATGTCAATAATATTTTTATGAAAAAGAATATTTTTCCAAAGAAAATAAGTGAAAAAAGTGGTATTGTTTACATTTTTGCAAATATTTCTAATATCTGACTTAATAGAAGACAGCTGAATTTTCATATCTGCCTCTGTATTCAATCTTTTGCAAAATAAAGTATCATGTAGCCTCTGGAAAACTCTCCTGTACACCTGTGAAAAGAAGGCAACAGCATCTCAGTTTTACTATGAAAATAGTTTTGATCTCATGGACCCCCCGAAAGGGCCTTGGCTGTACTGGTAAACTGGGTCTCCAAAAAAGAAAAAAGAAAAAAAAACAAAGCCCGGAACAGGACTGGTTTGTAAAAGTGTCACTTTCCATGGTGTGCCAATTTCAAGCTACCAACTTGACTCCACTAGTGCTGGAGTTGGGGAGAGACGTGCAGTCTGTGCAGGCAGCGTACTGCATTCATGGCACACTTTGCAGACCTCTGGCAGAGTGTCTGCGGGAGGACTCAGGAAAACCGACGAGGTTGCCTCCAAGAGTGTAATCCAGTGACTGGAGGACAGTGGACTTTTTAACCAAATATCCTTTTATACCTTTGGAATTGTCAGATGCATGCCCATCTAGTCAAAAGAAAAGGAGACTTTAAGCATCTTCCCTTCTTAAAATGAACTCTCTGAGTTGATCCATAATTTGTCAGTCTTCAGCTTTTCCACTTTGTGGCATCTCTTAGAACTGGTTCTTTCGAAGCGCCGGTGACTGGTTCTCACTGCTCGGCCGGCCCCTTGTCTTGCTTCGCCCTTGCTTCCCGCTGTGGGCCAGGCGCACTGAAATGCAGGAGGCAGATCCAGCCACTGCTGCAGCAGGAAGCCCCGAGGTGGCCCTGCCAGGTCCTGCATTTATGTAGCCAATTTAAAAGCAACTTATCCTTGTAATTTGTTGTTTGAGTGTCTAAAGCATCTTAAACATTCGGGATTACCGTTCCTTTTGCACTTTTGGTAAAAACTGAAGGTTTTCTGATAGCTGCTTCCCACCCACCCCCCACCCATGTGCCCTGCATGGAAAATTGAACACTGTCATCTCGCCCTGTGAAGAAAGATAGAGACTACTAGGTATTATAATAAAATGATATATGCTCCTACGAGCTCTACGATATTTAAAACCTTTCTTTACCGCTGACAGTCACTTAGCCTGAGGCTTCCTGGGCTATTTGGGTTCAAAACAGACAAAAAGCATTTTCACTTATTGGATTAACCACTGGAGATTGGTCCTGTTTGAGAGTTACCCTCCCATAGGTCACCCGTGTCTTAGAAGCTGTGTGTTTTAACTAGAGGCAGCGGCAAGCTACACGTGTCTCCTTGACACGCGTCCCTTTCCCTCGTTTAAATCTTCTCTTGGGATTGGTCAGGGACATGGAACAGGCACCCCTTGGGGAAAAGCTGATTTTCAGGGACATGTGGATGCATAGTTAGACTGTCTCACAATTCGAGATTCGTGGTGAGAGGAATAAGAGGGTTTTGAGAAGGAGAGAATGTTAAAATAAATTCTAGGAAGTCCTGCAGGCAAAGGAGATTGTAATCCTAGCAGCCCAGCGGGCGGGTGCTGCAGAGTTGGTAGCTCCTACATAACCTATAGTTGTGTAAGCGAAAGGAATTTCTGCGGCATGCTTGGCATCCGGGTGTTTAGTGTCCGCCCAGGATGAACAACCTTGTGACCTTCATCTGGGCAGATGACCAGGAAATGGAGGTAGCAACGTGTGATACCCATCCCCTTTCTACCCAGCTGGGGCGGTGTTGATGTGCTGTGTCTACATCAGCTCGGGATGCCGGCAAGTGACCCACACATCCCACCCCTCTTGTAGAAACTTCTGTATTGTGAAGTGGACTCTATATAAGCACAGAGCAGCCTCATTTTCCTGCTAGTGACACGGAGATGAAAGGAGATTTCCAGCTGCTAGTGGTCAGAGAGATCCAAGGCTGGAAACTGGCCTCTGTGTTCATGAGAAGAACCTTAACAGAAGAATGAGGATTCTGTTATTCCTTCTCCTGGTGGCTGACGGGAGATACACACAGATTTGGTTTGAATCCAGTTCTGCCACCAAACAGCTGTGTTATACTGGTCAGGTACCTGCCCTCTGTTCCCTTCCTCCCCCTTCCAATAGTCAGACATCTTATTTCTGTAATCAAAATGATATAAAAATAATTTTCCAGCTTCACTGAGGTATAATTGACAAATAAAAATTGTAAATATTTAAGGTGTACGCCCGCGGTTTTTTTTATTCAGCTGGGATTGAAGTAGCTCAGGGTAAGATCAAGGCGCACACGAAGTGGGCAGGCAGCGCCGGGCCCCAGGTGCGCAGGCCGTGGGTGTTAACGGGGGACCCTCATCTCGCTCCGCCCCACACGAGCCGCAGGCACTTGGCTTTCCAGGCCTTGCAAACGGGAAACCTTCCCCGGCTTCCCCGGCTTCCCAATGAGCGTGGCTTGTTCGCCAGCTAGGAGGGAAGGGGCGCACCACACTGCGTCCTGGGTTCCTTCTAGGCCAATCTAGCATCTGTCGCTGGTCCATAAATGGACACGGAAATGTTTTCCAAGGCCGACGCACTCTGGCCGCCCCTTCCGTGAGGCTGCCCAGCCCCCTCCGGCTCTCCTCCCCCCCGCAGGTGGCTCGGGTGTGCGCCCTTCGCTCATCGTTTTGTGACGCAAGAATCGGGGTGAGCTTATAAACTGCCTGCACTAGGGTCACTTGGTGGTGGTTCGGCGAAAACGCTTTGGCGCACCGAGTCGCCTTCCCGGTCTCCTCCCTTTCCCACCTTTTCTCTTCGGAACGTGATTTGTCCGGTACCCCATACCCTCTCCAGCAACCCTGTACTCATTCCTCCTCAGCTGTAATGCAGCCTCTCACTTGAGGAGACGGCTTATGCGACGGGGCGGGAGGCTCACCTGCGTCTCCTTGAGAAGCCCCCTGTCTGGGCTGTGAATCAGGCCTGAGTTTCTACCCAGCGCTGGCCAACCTTGGTGTCTGAAAAGAGTACTGGTGCTCACCTAACCTGCCTGGGACTCCCGCCCCTCAGAGACACCCAAACGTGAGATTTCTTTCCTTGAAATACAATGGAAATTGTCTTTGCTGAAATTCACCTCTGGTAAAATAGTTCTTGGCCCCTTGAAGTTGACTTACTGTTTATTTTCACTCAGTCTCACCTGCATGTTATGTTTTTCAGACAGGAGATAGTTTAGTAAGTAGGAGTTAATTTCAGTTTCAAATCTTAAAATTTCTTATTCATTCCTTTGAAAATTAGTAATACAGGGATGAAAACAATTGTGCCTGTCGTGAAGTAACTGTGACGACTGAGAATACTGCCATACGTCATAGCACTATATGAGTGTTGCTGTATTAGTGAGGTTTTTTTTTAAACATCTTTATTAGAGTATAATTGCTTTACAATGGTGTGTAGTTTCTGCTGTATAACAAAGTGAATCAGTTATACGTATACATATGTCCCCATATCTCTTCCCTCTTGCGTCTCCCTCCCTCCTAGACATAGTCTTGCTCTCTCCCCATCCATCCGTCTAAAACGGGACCACGCACCATTCCACAGCTGCTCTGTGAATGGTTTACTGAACTTTGTGGATGGCATCCGTCCTCCTTATAGAAATTTCATAAAGATACCCCAGAGCCTGCCCCCTCTGACCCGTAACCGGAATGGGCACTCAGGGTTTGCGGGCAGCTTCGCCAGCTGTGGGAACCACAGCTCCTCAATGCCAACACTAGAGGCTGTCGTGTGTGTTCTTCTGCCATGTTACTGCTTCATTTATACTTTATCCTAGTTACGGACGTGCTGTTACGTAATCTGGGGGATCTCCAAGACATAATGGTGCTTTTAACCATGGTGTCCACTGCATTTTGGCTAGGTCAGCGAGAATGGGGGGCTGTCTCTGCCCCAGACCCTGCAGCCCATACAGGGCACCGCCACTGCCTCCTGCCATGTTTCCTCATCAATAAAAAGAGCGGTTTGGACCAGATCATATGGCTCAGGAGCTTTAAGAACCCAAAGTGCCTCTTTCTCTTCCTTGCTTCTGAAGGAAGGGTGAGACCAGCACCATCCAATAAAAATATAATGCAACCTACATATGTAATTTTAAATTTTCTAGCAGCCACATTAAAAAAAGATGAAGTTAATATTTTATTTAGCCCAATAGATCTGAAATATCATTTTTACATGTAATCAATATATTATTAATGAGATATTTCACATTCTTTTTACTATGCTGAATCTTTGAAATCCAGCATGTATCTTAAACTTACAGCATGTCTCCATTTGCACTGGCCACATTCCAATTGCTCGGGAGCCATGTGTGACTAGTGGCTACCGTCGTGGACAGCACAGGTCTCTTTGGACCACCTAAGACCTTAGCTCGGGTTCACCGGGTCCACAGAGTCCACAGCCTCCTGTGGACCTTTGTCAGCCTTTTCATTTCGTGGCTAGAATGTTTAAGGCAGGGACTAACAGATCATCCAAACTGAGGTCTTTTGTAAGACTTGATTTTCTCAAATATGTTCCTTTTGTTCTGTAAGTGGTTCTCAGTTGATGCTTTAAGATACATTCTGCCCATATAAAGTCTTGGAGAAGCACTCCAGCAGGCATACAGGAGGCCTGGCTGTTTCTGAGCGACTGCAAACAAGAAGATGAAGTTTTCCTTGATGTTGCAGAGTCGCATCGGCTTAACCTTCTATTACCGGGAGCCAGGGTTGGGAGGGTAAGGGAATTTCTTATGGGTGGGTAAAATTTTTTAAGTGAACAATAAATCAAGACTTTGTCTTTGTCTTTTCATTTAGTGGAATAGAAGATGAATGCAACTGAATTCGGTGAAGATGTAGAAGAAGGTAAAAAAAGAAAAGCCTCTTTTTAAAAAATATTTTAACTGAATACTTTTTTTAGATACATTTACATGGTTCAAAAATATTAAAAGATACATGATGAAAACTCAAGAAAAGTCTCCTCTCACCCCTGACTCCCATCCTTCTCCACTCACACCTGTGGTATTTTATGTATCTTTCCAGAGTTACTTTTTTAAAAGCATCATTTAAAAGAGTAGTTTCTCTCTTTCCATCTCCTCTCCCTCCCCTGAGAAAAGACTTTAAAACCTGTTTTGAACAAAATGTGCTTGGAACATGGTATCATTGTATAGCACTAGTGTGGTGAGATACAGATTGCTTGATTGGAAAGCCAGTTTTATTGTGATCTGTTACTCAGATGTTGTCATCTGAGTGATAGTATCAAAGGGCGGCTGCATACAACCTGCCGCTCAGGGGACCCTGCTAATCCCAGCGCCGCCAGGTGGTCTCCCTGCTGAGCCCTATTTCTTCTCTGCCACAGTTCTAAAAAATAACACTGTGAAAGTGGAGACAGAGGCCGAAGATGCTGCCCTGGACTGCTCAGTGAATTCCAGGCCCTCCGAGAAGCACGCTCTGGACACCGTCTTCACTGGCCTCCAGGACTCCAGCAAGAGAAAGCAGCCGGGCGGCGAGGGCCCGCCGGACTCCGTCCCAAGCGTGAAGAGGCGGCGGCTGATTCCCGAGGTGAGGGCTCACAGGGAAAGTAGGAACTTGTTGATAGCAAGGACTGTTAGTGAAAGCCTACCACACTTCACACAGTGCACACCTTACCTGGATTCCTGGAGAAGGTGAGGCTTAGCAGGTCTTTTCCTAAATCAGATCCATCTTTTGTATCTATTAGGGGAGCTTGTTCAATGAATCTTTTTGTAAAGAGACCAATTATTTTATAACATGCCTGTGACCCCTAACCTACCTATTTTATGAATTGGCTTTATTTCTTAATCACCTGTTGATTATATTGAACTTTGCTAAGTTCTGAGAGAGAGAAAATGGAACTGGACACAATGGTCCCCTCTAGTAGCCTGGAGTCCAGATGGGAGACAAGACAGGTACACAAAATAGTTAAGACTGAGGAGGGAGGGGAGTTTGGGAGATGAGGTGTCTGGCCCAGAATGCCTGGTCAACAGAGCCTCTCCATAGACGGGCAGATCACACCTTAAACACTTAGAAGAACGTTTTCCCAAGCTCTCCAATGCAGCCACTCACCACTCACACACACACATGCGCGCGTGCTCCATGAGGGACCCAGATAGGCATTTCAGCTTCTGCACGTCTGTTCAATAGAGCCCACGTTTCAGAGTTCATCATCATTAGCCAGTACACCATGGGGTATCAGCCTGGGACTCTGGGTTGTTACTGGTTTGTTTTAATTCTCCTCTATTAGATGCTACCCCAGATCTAAATAAATTGGGAATTGATAGGTTTTAGAAATTTAGTAAAGTGATGTGATTAAGATTTTCACCAGGATTTCAATATGCAAGTTAATATTACATTAGAATGAGGACTGATCTGCATGCCACATCATGGAACATTGAGGGATACATTCATTTATTTATTCATTTGGAATTTTTTTCCAAACAGCTCTATTGAGATATAATTCACATACTATACAATTCACCAGTTTAAATTGTTCAAGTCAGTGGTTTTTAGTAGATTCGGAGAGTTGTACAACCATTACTATGATAAATTTTAGAACATTTTCATCACCCCACAAAGAAATCTTGTGCCCAGTTAAGCAGTCACTCCCCATCCACCGCTCCTGTAGCTCTTGGCAACCACTGATCTGCTTTTTGTCTCTATGGATTTGCCTATTCTGGACATTTCATATAAATGGAATCATAGACTATGTGGCCTTTTGTATCTGGCTTCTTTTTTTTTTTTTATAGTTAATGCAAACTTTATTTACAAAAGACACTTAAATTAGTTGTATCATGCCATGCATTCATAGAGAATACAGTGACCCTTCAGGGCTACAAGGAGAAGAGCTCACAAACTCAAAGGAAAACTAGTAAAGCGTTTCTAATAGTTAAAAGCTAGGAAAGATTAGGACAACTTTACAAATGAGCAATTAAAAAGAAAAGAAAAGGGATATGGAACCTAGTCTGAGCTGAGAGAAGGGCACAGCTGTGTACAGGTCTGTACACTGAACTAAGACACAGACAGGCTTCTAGAGAGGCAGGATGCTGGCGGGGAGAAGCGGAGGATGTGCAAAGACTTGTGCCACAACGACTCCTCCCCCAGGTCCACGGTATGATACATACAACCAGTTTGTGTACACTAGGCCTGCCAAGGCCACTTGAACTATGAGACTCCTAGTTTAGTAAACTAAAGCTGCAGGGCGCCAGGGGAGTGGGGCGGCTTCATTTGCGACTGCTCTTTATTCTCTCCAGTCTTTTTTTCAAGTCATCAGTGTTAGCTGTGGAGGAGGAGGATATAGTCATGGTTCCTGAAGAGTGAGTCTGGTTGGAATCCAGTGTATCTGGCTTCTTTTAAACTTTATCCTTGCTGAAGCATGTATCAGTTCTTCATTCTTTTTATGGCCAAATAATATTTCATGGTGTGAATATATCACATTTTGTTTATCATTCATCAGTTGATGGACATTTGGGTTGTTTCCACTTTTTTTTTTTTTTTTGCGGTACGCGGGCCTCTCACTGCCGTGGCCTCTCCCGTTGCGGAGCACAGGCTCCGGACGCGCAGGCTCAGCGGCCATGGCTTACGGGCCCAGCCGCTCCACGGCATGTGGGATCTTCCCAGACCGGGGCACGGACCCGTGTCCCCTGCATCGATAGGCAGACTCCCAACCACTGCGCCACCAGGGAAGCCCTTTTTCCGCTTTTTGACTATCTTGAGTACTCCAGCAATACATTTTAGAAAATCCATAATATCCAGAAAAATAGTTGAATTTTCTTATACCTGTATGAGCATTTTTTGATGAAGGATTAATTTAAAATACCCCACCCTTGACTCTGGCTGCCTAAACCAGCCACTTGCTGCATACCTTGGGACTCTAGGGAAAGTGTGTGGATGGCAGTTTCCAGTGCAGTAAGTATTGACTGTAGATGCAAACTCAGATTCCTGACTGGAGAGGTGCCTGCTGTGGCCAATGAAGCTACAAGATGGTTAGTCCAGTAGCTTGTTTGAAAAACCTTTACCCATCTGCTTTTTAAAAAATGCTTTATTTTAAACCATAATTTATTATCCTTTTCCCTAACGATTGGTATATAGGAACTTTTATGTCATTACATATAGTGCCACAGGGACCATCCATATCCATATCCGTAAACCTCGTGCCCTTCTGTGAGTGATTCTAAGGGTTAGGCTCCTCGAGGTTATTCTGAAAGGGTTGAGAAGTTTGAGAAGCACTATGGTATGTCCCTGAAGGAGCTCCAGGAAATGTCTTCTGTGTGTCATGTTAAATTCTGCTTATGATCAATTCTGCAAACTCTTTCACGTTTACAAGTAAAGCTTGAGTTCAAGAAATGGAGCACAAAGTTGAGTGTATTGGTTCACCTTTGCTGTGACAAACCATCCCAAAACTTAGCCGTCTTAAAATAACCACTGTTTTATTCAGTTCTTTGAGGAAGCTGGTACTTCCTCTGGTTTGGCCTGATGTGGTTGGGGCCAGATGGTAAGGGAGGACCTCACTCCTGTATCCAGGCCTCACCTGGGCTGGTGGAGTGACTCCAGCTTCCCTTTACGCACTTCCTCACCCACTACGAGGAGGAGGCTAGTCCACGCTTACTCACATACCTGGAAGAGTTCCAAGGAGAAACGAGGAGAGCAAACTCTGGGGAGCAAACACTTTTGATGCCTCTGCTTTCGACACATTTGCTCATGGGCCACCAGTCAAAGCCAGTCATGTGGCCAAATCTAGATCAAGGGGTGGAAAAATAAGACACCACCTCCCGATGGTGGGAGCAACAAAGTCACGTTGCAAAGAGATTTCCACACAAGGACAGGGGAACTATGATGGCCATTTTTGTAAACAATTCACCACAGCAAGGAACAGCCAGCTCTTGCATCAAGAAGGAATTCTGGGGCTTTCCTGGTGGCGCAGTGGTTGAGAGTCCGCCTGCCGATGCAGGGGACACGGGTTCCTGCCCTAGTCCAGAAAGATCCCACATGCCGCGGAGTGGCTGGGCCCATGAGCCATGGCCACTGCACCTGCGCGTCCGGAGCCTGTGCTCTGCAACGGGAGAGGCCACAACAGTGAGAGGCCCGTGTACCGCAAAAAAAAAAAAAAAAAAAAGAAAAAAGAAGGAATTTTGATCATGTGTAGGCTGGTTTGTGGCCTTTGTGGAGAGCCCAGGTTGGCCCCATTGCCTCACTGCACAAATGGTGTCACTCTTCATCCTTTCATCCAACACATTTTATTGGCATCGTAGAGGAGGGAGCATCTTCGTCTTCTGGGGATAGAAGGGGAAGGAGAAGGTTCTTATGATTTATATTTTAGTTGAATCCTTCAGTGTATGAAGCAAGTCAGGAAAGGTCCTGCATTGGGGAAAGGTCCGTTGAGGTTCACAGTGGAAGGATTTCCCTGAGCATCACAGAAATGATTTGAAGGTTGCAGATGCTCTTCTAGATCTGGTGAGGCAGTAAGCTTTGTCTGGCTGGAGCTTTAGCAGCATGCAGGAATTCTGACATGTTTGGAGAAAAGGGAACCAATATATATTTGAATATTTCTAATATGACTTGTCCAATTTACATATTCTAATTGGTCATCTATGTTTACTTTTTTAAAATTTATTTATTTATTTTATTTATTTTTGGCTGCGTTGGGTCTTCGTTGCTGCACGTGGGCCCTCTCCAGTTGTGGTGAGCGGGGTCCACCCCTCATCACGGTGTGCGGGCCTCTCATTGCGGTGGCCTCCCCTGCTGCAGAGCATGGGCTTCAGTAGTTGTGGCGCACGGGCTCAGCCGCTCCGCGGCATGTGGGATCCTCCCGGACCAGGATCCCACCTGTGTTCCCTGCATTGGCAGGCGGACTCCCAGCCACTGCACTACCAGGGAAGTCCCCTATGTTTACTTTTCAATGGATTGGATACAGCAGGCAGCTGTAACGCATTAGATTTTGGAGTAGAAAAGACACTTTAAGTCCTAGGTTTTATTTGGGGAGTGCTGTTAGCTTTGTTTATTTCCCTTAGTGTAGATAACGTGAGGTTGATAGCCCTGCTCCCTTCCTGTTCTGTAAAAAGTATATGTATGTGTAAGTGTAAACCTTTTGAAATTCTTGAGCTCCTTGTAGAATGGTGTCATGTGAAGTCAAGGCAGTGCTTCCTTTTAAAAGTTTGTATAAGCTGATATGTCAGTAAATCAGTAGCCTCCGAACCCTGGGGGCTTTAGAACAATCCATTGGTTTTATGAAATTATAGCATGTGTTGATTTTTCAAAATGGTACTAGTCCTAATTTAGAGTGGATAGCCCTTTATCCTTCTCTCCCTGGGTTTTCTCTGATCCGTCTTACATGTGTGGTGGGGAAGGAGGAAGTGGGAGAGTGGAAGCAGGGAGTATATACGACTATCTTAAGCACTTTCATCACAGGGTAAGAGGGAGGAACAGAGGCTGAAACAAGCAATAAACCAAAAAAGTGGAAAGGATGTACGTTAACAGCTGTTGACTCCCTACCCGACAAATAACCCCACTCCTTGTCTTGTTTCATTTAATCCGTATAACAGTGATGAGAGAACATCTCCCCCAGAGAGAAGAGCCAGCTCAGACATATAAGTTAAAGTCAAGTGCCAGGATGCCAGTAGGGCAGCCTTGTTCCTGGTGTGAGGTGTCAGGAGTGACTGGGAACACTCAGCTCCCTGCTCCGTATCCAGGAGGTGAGCCCCACCTTCTCTGATCCAGCCCGTAGGAATGGTCAGTTCCAGAATGAATGGAGACTGGAGTCAGATAAGGGGGAGTTCACCATGGAGCCTTTGGCCAATTCTGTGACCTCCCAAACTCAGGTCCCTCCACGGTGATGAGGGGTGACACTGCTTCCTCACTGGTTCCTTGTGTGGACTGAGACAACCCCTGGAAGGAGCCCAGCACGGGGCCTGCCCTACGTCAGCCTTCAAAACTGTTTATTTACTGCTCCCCAACCCCCATCTCCAACTACCACCCCTTACGGTCAGTATTCAGCTGCCTCCCTCCATGTTTATCACAAGGAAAATGGCATGGAATTGCCAAGAGAGGCCACCTGATGCCCTCCTGGACGCCCCCGGCCTGAGCGCCCTTGATTCTGAGCACCTTCCGTCTTCTCCTTTGACCCCAAGGAAGGGGGGTGAGGGCGAGGGGGGAGGAGTTGAGTGGTAGCCCTGATGCTAAAGGTCTGTCACATTCAAACTCCCATCGGTGCTGATGGCCTGATATGAGTGACATTTAGTACAATGCTTAGGAGAAAAATAAAACCTCCCTCAAAAAATCTAACAAAAGGCTGCATAAAGACATATTTGGCGCCTCTGCTGGGAAAGGCATGATAGCCAAATACAGCAGATGTGGGAGGTGAGTAGCCAGCGTTTTTATTGCTGATCATCTTTTTGTTCATGGAACTGGGGGTGATATTCAAGAGCCCTGTGCCAGGCAGAAGTTAGCCTTGTTCTCCTGGGGTTCTTTGTTTCTATGTTTGTTTTTAATCCTAAAGTGTCATTGCAGTTTGGTTTTCAATTGGAGAATGGAACTGCCATCTCATGCGCTCAGTGCAAATGTACTGGACACCTCCTAGGTGCCATTCACTGTGGTCCCAGCTGGAGATTCATAGTCATTTCCACAGCAGCCCTAGCAGATAGGTACCGTGGCCATTCCCATTTTAATGAGGCTCAGAGAAGCTACCACTACCAAGCCTGCTTGATTTGGAACTGTGCACTTAAAACACTGGTGGCCCTGAGCACTGTGGGGTATTTGTAAGATGCTGTGAGGAGCCTCTGGGGATGCCCTGCCCTGATATTTTGCCATCCCTATGGTCTTTCTCTTCTCCCTTCCTATAAGTTGCTTTATCTCCCCAGATTGTTATTTTTTCAGGCATGATAACACATTCTCCATCCTCACCACACAGTGTCAGCAGTATAAAGGATAACCCAAAGGATAAAAGCCATGAGGGCAGAGACGGGCTTGTTCCCTGTGTCCCCAGGGCCTTGCACAGTACCTGACAGATGCTGGGCACTCAGTAATGTTTGTTTACTGACTCTGTGTGGTAGAAAGCTCTTCCATTCCTTATTGTAACTACATCTGGTCATTTAATGATGATGATGATGATGAAGATAAATATTCTGTTAAAAATGAAAAGCATCACCCCGTCTCGATTATTTGGAGGTGGGTGGTGATGCCAGCCCCCTAGGAGCCCTTTTTCATGGTCTGCCCTTGATGCCACATTAATTCTCAACTCCCTACTCCTCTGAAGGCATGCTGCTTTCTTGGTGTTCCACTTAGCTGACTGGGCACCATTTAGCCACTCATCATTCGTTGAACTGAATTCAGTGACTGCTCTTGGATTTGGAGTCTTGAGGAAGACTCAGGACTCGGAGCATCTCCATGGTGACCCAGTCCCGAAGATGTCACTGGGCATGGACACATCCGTAACCTTACATCAACCTGTTTTTGATCAGTCAGACTCTCCAGCCAAGAGATTGGGCATTCCCGCTTGAGTCTAAGGGTGCTAGTGTTAGAATGAAATGTACGGATCGGATCCAGTAGAGATGCTGGCACTGCAGAGCCTGAGCTGTGCAGCAGAGTTCACATATGGTTGGAAGATGAGCCTCAGAGAATTGGGAACGGTGTCAGCCAGACACCAGTGCCAAGTAGCACAGATTTAAAGATTTCTTGATACTCCTAGACAGCTGAGCAGAGATTTTATCAGCAGCAGCAAATGCAGCCAGCCCATCGTGCCTTGGCAGCATTTGTGGAATTAATTGGAGCACTGAGTTGACAGGACACCAGTGTGGGGATATCTAAGAACCTTCTCTTTGGTGCTTGTGTCATGCTTTGTGTTGAATTGTGTATCCAAGGTCTCTGGGAGTGAGGAATGTTGCCCTCTGCTGGGACTCTACCTTAATTTTTTATTCAAGCAACTTAGCCAAAAATGTTTGTATTGATGGCAGTGGTTTCTAAGACGCTTGGTAGAAACTGAAATATTTTTATTAATGAGGCTATTGAGAGCTGTGGGGGCCCTCCAGTTCTGATACACTCTGCTCTTCTCTTGCCGTAGGAATGTGCTGGAGTCAAACGACTACTGTTTGTTTTGTTCAGATAGTTCACCCAGAAACTTGTCCCTGCGCTTATTTTCTACTCTGAGTGTTAATAAGGGCAGATCCCCCCTAGAACGTGTACTGTTACTGTATGGCATGTGAGTTTCTGGTGATCTTTCTCTGCATGGAATCTTATTTAAATGTATTAGTGGAACTGCTTGTTACAAAGCCTTTGCCCCTTTCCAAAATCAGTTGTAATGTAATTATGTTTTTTTTTTAATGATTGGCATTACACACTCAAATTACTCTATATTGGTAAAACCTCACGGAAATCTTATGATCCATGGCACCTCCAAAATTATTTTGGTGTAATAAACTTTAATGGTGAGTGCTTTTTCCTTTTCCGGTAAGCGGCCTGAGGTAACCTCTAAAAATGGTTCACTATTCACTTGACCCAGAAAACCCCACAAAATCATGCAAGTCAAGAGGTTCAGATCTTCGTATTCACTTTAAGAGCACTTGTGAAACTGCCCAGGCCACTAAGGGTACGCATATCCGAAAGCCACCAAGCATCTGAAGGATGTCACTTTAAAGGAGCAATGTGTGCCATTCCTTCGTTACAATGGTGGAGTTGGTAGGTGTGCCCAGGCCAAACAGTGGGGCTGGATGCAGGGTCGGTGGCCCAAAAAGAGTGCTGAATTTTCACTGCACATGCTCAAAAATTCAGAGAGTAATGCTGAACTTAAGGGCTTAGATGTAGATTCTCTGGTCATTGAGCACATCCAGGTGAACAAAGCCCCCAAGATGCGGCGCAGGACTTACAGAGTTCATGGTGGGATCAACCCATACATGAGCTCTCCCTGCCACACTGAGATGATCCTTACTGAAAAATTACAGTCTATAGGAATTAGCAAGTAAGGCAATTTGAATTTATTAGGGCAGTGCTTTTCAACAGTGACCCACAGTTATAAATTCATCATATAGAGCCATCTGGTTCACATATATGGATTTGTATGTAAATACATAGACACAGAGCAATAGAACAAAACTTCTTGAATTTACTTACTGTGTGAAATGCCCTCTGATATTTTCTATTCTGTTTTCCTTTTTTCTTTCTTTCCTGTCTCTCTTTCATACTTCCTCCTTCCCTCCCTCTTTCTTTTTTCGTTTTTGTTTTTTTGGCTGCACTGCGCGGCATGCAGGATCTTAGTTCCCCAACCAGGGATTGAACCCGTGCCCCCTGCCGTAGAAGCGTGGAGCCCTAACCACTGGACTGCCAAGGAATTCTCCCCTCCCTCTTTTATGCTGGTCTTGACCCATCAAATCAATGTCATCATTTAGTAATGGGTCACGTGTAAACCCACAGTTCTAAACACACTGTGTCAGGAGTAAAGATTTTCAACCATCTCCATCCCTTTCTTTCTCCAAGTTTCTGATGTATGTTTATGTGGTTTCTTTCTTTCCTTTCTTTCTTCCTTTTTATTTATTTTAATTTTTTTTAAGTTTTCTTTTTTTTTAATATTAATTTATTTTATTTATTTATTTTTGGCTGCGTCAGGTCTTAGTTGCAGCACTCGGGATCTTTGTTGTGGTGCGCAGCCTCTCTACTTGTGGCACGAGGGCTCAGTTGCCCTGCGGCATGTGGGATCTTAATTTCCCAACCAGGGATTGAACCCGCATCCCCTGGATTGGAAGGCGGATTCGGTTTTTTGTTTTATAAATTTTTTTTTGAATTTTTGAATTTTATTTTATTTATGTTTTATACAGCAGGTTCTTATTAGTTATTCATTTTATACATATTAGTGTATATATGTCAATCCCAATATCCCAATTCACCCCACCACCACCACCACCCCCAGCCACTTTCCCCCCTTGGTGTCCATATGTTTGTTCTCTACATCTGTGTTTCTATTTCTGCCCTGCAAACCAGTTCATCTGTACCATTTTTCTAGGTTCCACATATATGCATTAATATATGATATTTGTTTTTCTCTTTCTGACTTAACTTCACTCTGTATGACAGTCTCTAGATCCATCCACGTTTCTACAAATGACCCAATTTCATTCCTTTTTACGGCTGAGTAATATTCCATTGCATATCTGTGCCACATCTTCTTTATCCATTCGTCTGTCGATGAGCACTTAGGTTGCTTCCATGTCCTGGCTGTTGTAAATAGTGCTGCAATGAACATTGTGGTACATGACTCTTTGAATTATGGTTTACTCAGGTATATGCCCAGTAGTGGGATTGCTAGGTCATATGGTAGTTCTATTTTTAGTTTTTTAAGGAACCTCCATACTGTTCTCCATAGTGGCTGTATCAATTTACATTCCCACCAACAGTGCAAGAGGGTTCCCTTTTCTCCACACCCTCTTCAGCATTTGTTGTTTGTAGATTTTCTGATGATGGCCATTCTGACTGGTGTGAGGTGATATCTCATTGTAGTTTTGATTTGCATTTCTCTAATGATTAGTGATGCTGAGCAGCTTTTCATGTGCTTCTTGGGGAAGGCAGATTCTTAACCACTGGACCACCAGGGAAGTCCCTCTTCCTTCCTTTTTAAAATTATCCTCTGCTTTCTGCCAGATAGCAGAACTACAGAACTGAAAAGAGCTTAAAGCCCCACCTTGAGCTCAGCTGTCCTTCCTGTACTCCTCCCAGCCCCAGTCTTTACAGCAAGCAGACCTCTAAGAATGCCTTCCGTGAGTGACTTACGCTGCTGCACTGTAGGAAAGTTCTTCTCTTATTTACTGGTTGAGAGTAATCTTTACAACTAGTTCAATAAAAGGCCCATAGTATGGTCACTGCTGCAGCTTGGGAAGAGCGTGGTTTAATAATAATCATACTAAAGCAGTAAATATTTATTAAGCACTTACTGATTCAGACACAGGCTCAGTGCTTCATATACATTATCTCATTAGGTCATCATAGCTACCCTGGTACCCAGAGACAGGTACCATGATATATCCCTGAGTTACACACAGGAAGCATGAAGCATGAAGCATGAAAGGTCATGCAGAGGACCTATCCGCTCCTTTATACCTCCCTACACTCATGTTATTCATTAAGCTAGTGGCCTCTCTGAACAGGTTCTTTTTCTTAAGCATGTATTTGAGGGTGGTAGACACTTTACCCTGCTTAACAAACATTCAGTGAGCTCTTCTCTGTCCCAGGCACTTTGCAGGGCACTAGGGATGGACTCAGGAAGGACCTGGTCCCATCATGTAACCATCGTACAGTGTGATGAGGATGGGGATAGCTCAGGGAGGAGACCCCATGAGGGAGAGGGGCAGGTGGCAGGCTCGCCCCAGCCCAGCAGGCCCCTGGTCCTCTGCTCTTGGGAAGTTTTTTGGCAGGGTTGGGGGGTGGGGTAGGAGGGCCAGGGGCCTCTGACCCATCATCAGTTTATAAATTTATTTATTTTATTTATTTATTTTTGCTGCATTGGGTCTTCGTTGCTGCTTTCGGGCTTTCTCTAGTTGCGGCGAGCAGGGGTTACTCTTGATTGTGGTGCGTGGGCTTCTCATTGCGGTGGCTTCTCGTTGCGGAGCATGGGCTCTAGGCACGTGGGCTTCAGTAGTTGTGGCTCGGGGGCTCTAGAGCGCAGGCTCAGTAGTTGTGGCTCACGGGCTTAGTTGCTCTGCACCATGTGGGATCTTCCCAGATCAGGACTCGAACCCGTTTTCCCCTGCGTTGGCAGGCAGGTTCTTTAACCACTGAGCCACCAGGGAAGCCCCCATCATCAGTTTAGACAAACAAACCCTGAAGAAAGTATTGCCTACCTCGGTGGGATAATTGAAACACTTGAAAGAATTCCTTTATTTTCAGGGCCCTGAGAGAGTAAAGTAGCTGTTCTTCTGCATGGTTGTTGTCAACAGAGATGCAAGAGAAAGATTAACCTTTGTCTAATATGAGTCTGATGATTCCATTTTTTAAAAGAGAGGGTCCAGGAAGTAGTTCATCCATTTAACTAAACGACAACATGTGGGAGGTTCAGAAGGGTCAGAGTTTCACATGCTTACGTGGCCTTCGTATTGCTCACCTGCCGTTGTAACAGCAGCCCCCCTGAGAGTGCCTCTTCCCTACATTTTTTTAGGCTGCAAGAGAAAAGCACCTCATGTACTGTGTTGTGCTGGCATTAGTTATCTGAATGCTTACAAATGACACTGAATCTGCCTGGATGAGATAAACTGAGGGCAGACCACCTGGCCCTGGCCACCCACCCAGAGAGGTCCAACGGCTTGTTAGAAATGCAGAGCCTTGAATCAGAATCTGTATGCTAATTAGACCCCAGGCTGTTCATATGGATATTAGACTTTCAGAAGCACTGGGCTGGGCCAGGTTATGCCAACCATATTCTTCCCCAGGTGGGGGAGCATCCTAAGGATGCACTTTGTCCTTGTCCATTTTCTAGTTGCCTGAGGCATGCGCATGTCTGTGGAAGCACATGCTTTGTGCTTCAACCCTGCCTGCTCCCCTGACACCCACAGGTGCTCACCAATTAGTTCTGCTTAATTAGACCCTCAGAAATATATTCCAGTATGTTTTGGGGTCAAATTCAACATTTGTCAAAAACAAATTTATGACTGAAATATATAAACGACACATATTTAAAGCATACCATTTGATAAGTTTTGACGTGTATACCAATGAAACTATGCCACAATCAAGATGAGAAACATATCCATCACCTACTACCATGAACGTTTCCTTGTGCCCTTTTGCATCCTTCCCCCATCCCCAGGTAACAACTAATCTGCTTTCTGTCACTAAAGATGAGTTGGCATTTTCTAGAATTTTATATGAATGGAATCCTACAGGCCTCTTTCGTTTGACTGGCTTCTTTCACTCAGCTTAATTATTTTGAGATTCATCATGAGTATCATGTTTATCAGCTCTATTGCTGAGTAGCATTCTGCTGTATAACATAGTATATCTATATACTTGTTTAAAACTTGGGTTGTTTCCAGTTTGGGGCTATTTACAAACAGGGCTGCCATGAACATCTGCATGTAAGTCTTTGTATTATCATGTGCTTTCATTTTGCTTGGTAAATAAATACCTAGGAATGGAATACCTGGATCATATGGTCCCATATATATTTAACTTCTTAAAAAAATACCAACTGTTTTCTAAAGTGGTTATACCATTTTATATCCACCCCAGCAGCATGTGAGGGTTCCAGTTCCTTCACATCATCTCCGTCATTCAGTACTGTCTGTCTTTTTGATTACACCCATCCTAGTGGGGGTGATGTGGTATCTCAGTGTGGTTTTAATGTGCAGGTTACTAAGCATCTTTTTTTTTTTTCAATTAATTTATTTTTTGGCCGCACTGTGGAACATGTGGGATCTTAGTTCCCCAAACAGGGATCGAACTCGTGCCCCCTGCAGTAGAAGTGTGGAGTCTTAATCACTGGACCACCATGGAAGTCCCACTAAGCATCTTTTTATGTGTTTTTTTGCCATTTATATGGCCTCTCCAAAGTGACTATTGAAGCTATTAATTGGGTTGTATGTCATTATTGAGTTTGAGTGTTCTTTATGTAATCTGGATTCAAGTCCTTTATCAGATAAATGATTTGCCTGTGTTTTCTTCCAGTCTGGGCTTGTTTGTCATCTTTTAAAGAAGTTTTAAATTTTGATGAAGTCCAGTTTATCAGTTTGTTCTCTTATGGATCATGCTTGTGGTATTGTATCTGAGAAATATTTGCCTAAAACAAGGTCATAAAGGATTGCTCTTATGCTTTCTTCTAGAAGTGTTAGAATTTTAAGTTCGTTTTTATTGTTACATCCATGATCCATTTTTAGTTAATTTTTTATATGATATATGTAGGATGAAACTTTTTTGCTTTTTTTTTTTACATATGTATATCCAATTTTTCTAGCATCATTTGTTGAAAAGATTCTCCTTTTTCTACTGAATTGACTTTGAACCTGTGTTGAAGATCACTTGTCCATATATATGTAAATAAGCCTCTTAAACTGTCCAGGCCCTGGCAGTAGGGAAAACCACGAAAGAAAGCTGAGGACTCTGGGATCCCAAATGGTCTGGGCAGTTGCCTTATGGTATGAAGCTTGGGCTCAAGCTTTGGAGTCTTTAAGGGTATCTTCAGGACTTCCTTCGTGGTACAGTGGTTAAGAATCCGCCTGCCAATGTAGGGGACACGGGTTCGATCCCTGGTCTGGGGAGATCCCACATGCCATGGAGCAACTAAGCCCATGTGCCACAACTACTGAGCCCACGTGCCACAACTACTGAAGCCCACGCGCCTAGAGCCTGTGCTCCGCAACAAGAGAAGCCACCACAATGAGAAGCCTGAGCACTGCAACAAAGAGTAGCCCCCCGGGCTTCCCTGGTGGCGCAGTGGTTGAGAGTCTGCCTGCCGATGCAGGGGACACGGGTTCGTGCCCCGGTCCTGGAGGATCCCACATGCCGTGGAGCGGCTGGGCCCGTGAACCATGGCTGCTGGGCCTGCACGTCCGGAGCCTGTGCTCCGCAACGGGAGAGGCCACAGCAGTGAGAGGCCCGCGTACCACAAAAAAAAAAAAAAAAAAAAAAGAGTAGCCCCCGCTCACCACAACTAGAGAAAAGCCCGCACAGAGCAACGAAGACCCAGTGCAGCCAAAAATAAATAAATTGATTTATTTAAAAAAAAAAAAAAAGGCTATCTTGAACTTGCCCTGGGAGTCCATCAGGAGTGGACCTGCAGAGTGTGCCAACCTTGGAAGAGTTGAGGAGATAACCCCTGAAATCATTTTTGGTAGGGCTTAATTCTCTCACTGTCCTCTACTGAGCAAGGCTGGAGAGTACATAGAAAGTACCTTTCTAGATGCATAGGAAAGGTGTTAATTCAGTACATGCAGTGGGTGCTTTAGGACATGGGGCTTAATACTCTTCTGCAATTCTGGTTGAGAAGGGCTGCTGGACCAAGAAGGGCTAGGAGACCGAGACTTAGGAAGCTGGGAGGCCCATCACTTCACAGAATCCACAGTCGCCCAGGCTTGGGCGAGTTCTGGGCCTTTTCCAGTCTGAGATTAGAGTGACTCTAGGCAGTGGTAGAGTTGACAACAGACTGCCACTCTCTAGACCAGGGGTACCCAACCCCTGGGCCGCAGACCGCTACCAGTCCGCGGCCTGTTAGGAATCGGGCCGCACAGCAGGAGGTGAGCGGCAGGTAAGCAAGCAAAGCTTCATCTGCCGCTCCCCATCACTCACATTACCACCTGAACCATCCCCCAGCCCACCGCCGTCCGTGGAAAATTTGCCTTCCATGAAACCGGTCCCTGGTGCCAAAAAGGTTGGGGACCGCTGGACCCAGTTCTTCCGTGCTCAACACCATGCATCTTGGGAGCTGTCCAGAGTGGAGACACCTACTCTCCTAGAGGCTGCAGACTGGACAACACACTGCTGCCTTCTGGAGCTGCCGTTGGCAGGAATCCTCCCTGTCTGAGAGCAGTCAGGGCAATGAGGTGGCCTGCCCAAGGCTAAACTGCCTCAGGGGCGCTTCCTGTGCCCGGGGTCTCTCTCCCATCCCTCGAGGACTCTTGCCCGGCCTTGCCAGGATATGTGTTTGGTCTCCTGCCGGGCCTTGTAGACAAGAAGTTCAGGGCTTGTGTCCTACAGGAATTAGAAGCTTTTGAGGTCCAGCCTGAGCCTCTCAGGAAGTAGGGAGAGCGAGCAAGTTTGGCGCTGGGATGCAGGTTTGTGTTAGTGGTGTGTTGTGTACAGGCAGCGTGATTCCCGGGCAAGGGAAACACTTTCTCACAGGCTCCTGCGATCGACCCCCTCTTTGTGTCTAGGGTAGTAAACCAGAACCCTCAGCTAACGCATTTCTTGTCTTCCAGGCGCTCCTGGCAGGCATGCGGAACCGAGAGAACAGCTCGCCCTGCCAGGGCAACGGGGAGCAGGCAGGCAGGGGCAAGAGCTCGGGCTCCGTGTGGCCGGGCGAGGAGGAGCCCAGCAACGACGTGACCACGCCCTCCTACAAGAAGCCTCTGTACGGCATCTCGCACAAGATCATGGAGAAGAAGAACCCTCCCACCGGAGACGCGCTTAACGCGTTCGAGCCCTTCGAGAAGGCGAACCTCAGGAACAGCCCCTCACCACTGCGGCTCCTGAACGAGCCACAGAAGCGGGATGGCGGCGGCGCCGCGGCAGCCACCGACAGCGACCCCAACATCTACTTTCTCATCCAGAAGATGTTCTACATGCTCAACACGCTCTCCTCCAACATGTCGCAGCTGCACAGCAAGGTGGACCTGCTCTCCCTGGAGGTGAGCCGCATCAAGAAGCAGGTGAGCCCCACCGAGATGGTAGCCAAGTTCCAGCCGCCCCCCGAGTACCAGCTCACGGCAGCCGAACTCAAGCAGATCGTGGACCAGAGCCTGTCGGGCGGCGACCTGGCCTGCCGCCTGCTGGTGCAGCTCTTCCCTGAGCTCTTCAGCGACGTGGACTTCTCCCGGGGCTGCAGTGCCTGCGGCTTTGCGGCCAAGCGGAAGCTGGAGTCGCTGCACCTGCAGCTCATCCGCAACTACGTGGAGGTCTACTACCCATCGGTGAAGGACACGGCCGTGTGGCAGGCTGAGTGCCTGCCCCAGCTGAACGACTTCTTCAGCCGCTTCTGGGCCCAACGGGAAATGGAGGACAGCCAGCCTGGCGGCCAGGTCGCTGGCTTCTTCGAGGCCGAGCAGGTGGACGCCAGCCACTTCCTGGACAACAAAGACCAGGAGGAGGCCCTGTCCCTGGACCGGAGCAGTACCATCGCCTCGGACCACGTGGTGGACACGCAGGACCTAACTGAGTTCCTGGACGAAGCCTCGTCGCCAGGGGAGTTCGCGGTCTTCCTTCTGCACCGGCTCTTCCCCGAGCTCTTCGACCACCGGAAGCTGGGCGAGCAGTACAGCTGCTACGGGGACGGAGGCAAGCAGGAGCTGGACGCACAGAGGCTGCAGATCATCCGCAACTACACAGAGATCTACTTCCCCGACATGCAGGAGGAGGAGGCCTGGCTGCAGCAGTGCGCCCAGCGCATCAACGACGAGCTGGAGGGCCTGGGGCTGGACGCGGGCAGCGAGGGCGAGCCCCCGCGGGACGACTGCTACGACTCTTCCAGCCTTCCCGATGACATCTCCGTGGTCAAGGTGGAAGACAGCTTCGAGGGCGAGCGGCCCGGCCGGCGGTCCAAGAAGATCTGGCTGGTGCCCATCGACTTCGACAAGCTGGAGATCCCGCAGCCCGACTTCGAGGTGCCTGGCGCCGACTGCCTGCTCAGCAAGGAGCAGCTGCGCAGCATCTATGAGAGCAGCCTGTCCATTGGCAACTTTGCCTCACGCCTGCTCGTGCACCTGTTCCCCGAGCTCTTTACCCACGAGAACCTGCGCAAGCAGTACAACTGCAGCGGCTCCCTGGGCAAGAAGCAGCTGGACCCATCCCGCATCAAGCTTATCCGCCACTACGTGCAGCTGCTCTACCCGCGGGCCAAGAATGACCGCGTCTGGACACTGGAGTTCGTGGGCAAACTGGACGAGCGCTGCCGGCGCCGAGACACAGAGCAGAGGCGCTCCTACCAGCAGCAGCGCAAGGTCCATGTGCCGGGCCCGGAGTGCAGGGACCTGGCCAGCTATGCAATCAACCCCGAGCGGTTCCGGGAGGAATTTGAGGGGCCCCCGCTGCCCCCCGAAAGGAGCAGCAAGGACTTCTGCAAGATCCCCCTGGACGAGCTGGTGGTGCCCTCGCCCGACTTCCCGGTGCCTTCGCCGTACCTGCTGTCAGACAAGGAGGTGCGTGAGATCGTGCAGCAGAGCCTCTCTGTGGGCAACTTCGCCGCCCGGCTGCTCGTCAGGCTCTTCCCCGAACTCTTCACCGCCGAGAACCTACGGCTGCAGTACAACCACTCCGGGGCGTGCAACAAGAAGCAGCTGGACCCCACGCGGCTGAGGCTCATCCGCCACTACGTGGAGGCCGTGTACCCGGTGGAGAAGATGGAGGAGGTGTGGCACTATGAATGTATCCCCAGCATCGACGAACGGTGCCGCCGCCCCAACAGGAAGAAATGCGACATCCTGAAGAAAGCCAAGAAGGTGGAGAAGTGATGGGCACCGCGGGCACTGAGCGTTCTGCTGGAGCCCGCGACGTGTCCACAGCCACGCACCTTATGTCGGCGGGGAGTGGCCTGCTGCATTTGCACACGTGACCGCCCCTCGCATGTGGCCTCTTGTACTTACGACTTTGGTCCTTTGTTCCTGGTGGTGCAGCCAGAGTCTGGGGAGGGCCAAGCTGTGATAGCAGAGAGGCCTCAGGAGTCAGGGTTCCCTCTCCTTGGCAGTGTCCTCCCAGTCCCCTCACAATTTGAAATGCAAATCGAGCAACCCTCTTGGTCCTCTTCCCTTGTTTTACATCTTCCACTTTTATCAATTTTTTTTAAGTTAAAAAGAAACCCTTTTTAAGAAAATCACTGGGCTCTGTGGAGGCCATTTTACTTAGAAAAAAATCTTTTACATATTTGAGATGAAGTACTGTAAGATGACTTCAGTTGCTGGGAATTTTTTTTAAAAGACGGTTTCAGATAAATGAAATTTTTAGAAGTGCCATGTTCATGCGTGATGGCTAATAGCTTCACGTGGCACAGAGATGGATTTTACTGACCTTGTCTTTTACATCGGATTTTGGAAGAGTCAGGATGCCTCTTGGATGCCGGTGGAGGGGATGGAATAGTGCGATGTCTTTCTGACCATGGTCCGTCACCTTCTCCCTCCCACTGTGGTGCCGAGGAAGGGGCTTAGGGGGCGGCCTGGCCTGGCCTGGCCCACATTGCTGCGCCGGTAGAATGTTGTGCTCACTCTGTAGACGAGAACACTGGATGATGATGATGATGATGATGATGATGATGATGATGATGATGATATGAATGTAGAGAGACGTGGAAACACGTCCACAATGTCTTCATTTGAGCTGTGTCCTCCCACTGCCCCCTTTCCTCTCTAGCAAGGATGCTGTTGGAGGGGCAAACACATTACCTTGGAAAAGTGTGTGTGGGTATTTGGCTTCTCGTTTGATTTAAGGATGGGCCCCTTTGGGCTCACCAAGAACTGTTTACTTTCCCATGTGTGTATTTGTACAAAACAAAACCCGGGTTCTGGGAGCTGTATGGTGACTTCACCACACCTCAGTGTCAGCTCCTCCAGTCAGTACACATCCTTGTTCCTCAGGGCGGGCCCAAGCCTTGGGCTCTCTTGGGGATACCTGGTATTGGAAGGACACAGGCCATCTCAAATGGGGCTCCCATATCCCTTCCCAGGGTCCACTCAGAGCTTTCCCCCTGGGCCCTCAGAAGGTCCTGCTGTCTTACACCTGGCTGGTCCCTTGGCCTCGGGATGAGACACCTCTTTTCTCTCCCCTGGTTGGGAAGGTCACATTGCTCCAGGCCAGCGGCATGCTCTCCAGGATTCCAACCTGGAGGAAACTCCCCAACAGGTAAAGTCCTTAATATAAAAACAATGCTTTTACCTACCTGACTGTGGGGGCCAGTGCCTAAGAGGGAAAGGAAACAGTCTAACCCAAACACAGTACATCATACCAGAAAGCTAGAAAATGAATCACACAGGGTAGTCCTAAAACCCTTGTGGAATGTTACAGATTTAATAATCTAATGGCTTAATATTTTGCTACCTTAAAATGAAATAATAGAAACAATCTGTGACTTTTCTTCATACAGATAAGGACTTCAGTTTCAGTGGCTGTATGACAGAATTTTGTCTGCACCCAGCGGGCAGTTTTTTTTTTTAATATGACAAGATTCTGAGCAGTGTAAAGTTGCTGATCTAACTTTAGTAAATTTGCTTTTAAATGTCATTTATAGATTATTTCTATTGAAACTGCGGACCTAAATTATTGCAATTTAGAAATGCACAGGGACTTAATAAATGACTGTCTCCCCGCGCACCCACATGTGCACACACACATTTCTTAGTAGAAAACTGAAGTGAGAGGAAGGGGACCGACATGAATAACAAGCTCAACCTCTTTGTGCCTGGAAAGGAGGAGGACTGGAGCAGCCAGAGACTCACTTCCCCCTCTCCTGGGCCTTTCTCTATGCCTTAGTCTCTCCAGCACATAAATGCATGCCTGCGCGCGCGCACACACCCAAAGACGGCGGTGGCACTCTCTCACTCACCAGCCCTGTGGGCGGGAGGGTGCCATGGAATTTGTTCTGGTCTCTAGGATATATCCAAGAGGATTCCAAGCCATGTGAAAATTGCCCTGCTTTCTAGAGGGTGGAATGTGACCCTGCAACTTCAGAAGCACAATCATTTAATAATTAAAAAAAAAAATCATCCTACCTACCCACGATAGAGACATCAACAGGTTCTAGGAATGAACTATGTCTCTTTAGAACCTAAAGCATGTTCAATTTTTGGAAACCGTGTTTTGGTGGTTTCCTTAATACCTTTCCTTGTAGGGCTTCTTCCCCCCAAATCTTAGAGTCCCTTCCAGTGAAGAGAGGTGGACACACTCTGTGAGCTGTTTTTTTGTTTCTCTGGACTGACTCATCAGGAACCGCCTGTGGGTCCCGTGTCTGTCTGTGTGGTGTCCTCAGAGCTCCTGCCATACAGGGGGGCTCCAGGGGCAGTCTTTTTTACACGAAGCAATAGAAGTACAAAATACTAAATTTTTTTCAAATTTTAATATTTTCCATAAAATCTGTCGGCAAAACCCCTTCTCCCTCCGCATCTAAATTCTTTGATTTTTACTTGTTTGCTTTTTTTGGAATTTCCCCCCCCCTCATGTCCAGAGGACTAAAGAAGTAGCACAGATACATTCTGATGTTGAGTAAAATAGCAAATCACAATAGGTGGTAGTGTCCCTTGTTTTTCTCTGTTAGTAAGTTTTAAAAGAATGTATGAAGATATAGTCATGAATGTACTAAGTGTTCTAATCCTGCTTCAGTTCACTGGCTGTGTCTACATGACAACACACGTTTGACAGGGAATAAAGTCGTGTCCAGTGTCATGGGTGTTAGGGTGCCCCTTCCCCCTTCAGTGTCGGCTCCAAACCTTCCTTCCTTTTTAAGTTTGGGGGGAGGGGCACCACCTCAGCAGCAATCATCAACCAACCAATGGGATCTACGTAGTGGTGAATGGATTAGCTGTTTAAATGCTAAGAGTCACTGGCCTACCCTACCACAGCATGGCCACTCGGGTTCCTGCAGAGATGGCCTCAGTTTCCACCTTTGCCCCCAAATGTTTACTTCTTGCCTGATTGAGGAGGAGGGTCTCGAGACCCCGGATTGGAGGCCACTGGGCTCTTACCCTTCCTCGCTGTGTAGATGGGTGACATGGAGTGGGCACGGGATGGGGGCCGAGGGGCTGCGACGGTCACGTGGAGATACGTGCCTCTTGTAGATCCAGCCTTAATGTTCTTCTGACATCCTAGTGACAACAGACCCTGCACAAAGTGGATATCAGAATTAATACTGTGAGGAGACAAAATAATGAGTATAGTTTTACCAAAGATAATGAAATATCGCATAATGTCTGCATTTTACCATTGATTTGAGTGCATCCTTAGAAAACTGAATGTAACAAAAACCCAGGACATTTTTGGAAATTGTATGCTCTCTAGCAACTTTGTGTGAATTTTTATACAAGCACTGTTTTATGAATTATATAAAATGTTATAAAAATAGAAAATATATGGTCTCGTAACATTTTCTTAAGGCAGAGGTCTCCCGGAATGTCTGGGTCTGTCTGTCTTTGCGTGCGGCCTCCCCCCTCCCCCCTCGTCCCCGGGGAGGGCGCGGGCACCCGGGGCACCTCGGCCTCTCGGACTTACGCGCTCTGGGTATCGGGGTGCAGTTTGTCACAGCCGAGTGAGAGACGTCTCCACACAAACCGCTTCCTGGCCATGCAGTAGGGGCGCGGCTGACTGCCCCCCTTTCCTGGTCGGGTGCCAGACCCGCCCTGCTGCTAAACTAGCAGAGCTTCAGTTCACTCTTTTTTTCCACTTTGGATTAAATGAGATTTTGTTCCTCAAAGCTAACGTGTTATTAACTGTATTTAACGTATGATTAATACGTTAATTATAACGTATTATTAATATTATTATTAACAAAAGGGTTCATTTTTTTTCTCGCCTCTTTGGTGAATTATAAATCATTAAATAAGATTTCACAGTGAAAATAAGGTCTCAAGCTATCAGAGCAACACTATTTTGGACCCAGGGTTCGCGCGGTCTAAAGTAAGTCGTGGCCTGCGATTGGAGCCCGCCGCCTCCAGGGCGTGAGTGCTCAGCCCTGACTCCTGACACCTGTGCCGTAAGCCTCGCGCAGGTCAGGGCTGGTCGGGGCTGGAGCCTCAGACATTTACTCCGTGAGCAGGTTTAAGCAAGACTTGAAGGAAGACTAAATTCTTTAGGTCCGTTCTGGCCGTGGGTATCTTTGTTTTCGACCAAAAGAAAAGAAAAAAGTCCCTTTCCTCAGCTGCCGCGAAGGTGCTCCGTGCTTCCGAGGAAGCGGAGGCCGCACGGGGGTGAGGCCCGCCCTTCAGCCGCGCCTGGCGCCGCGCCCGGCACCCCGCCGCCCAGCGCTCGCCCGCGCCACGGCCTCGGTCTCCGAGCTCGCCTGCATCGACTCGGCCCCCGGTCTGCACGGCGAGTGACGTGACGGCCACGGAGGGTAAGATCAATGCCCTCATTAAAGCAGCCCGCGTAAATGTCGAGCCTTTCTGGCCAGGCTTGTTTGCCGAGGCTCTGGCCAGTGTCAACCTCAGGAGCCTCATCTGCAAGGCCGGGGTGGGGGGAGGGGGGCCAGGCGAACCGGCCCAGCAGGAGAAGCAGGCGGTCCTGCCCACTCCAGCGCCGTTGCCCCAGCTGAGGAGAAGAAAGCAGAAGCAAAGAAAGAAGAATCTGAGGAGTCTGATGATGACACAGGCTTTTTTTGTTTTTTTTTTTTGACTAAACGTAACACATTCAACAAAAAGCTGAACTGTTAAAAAAAAAAGCTGAACTCTGCTTCTGTTGGTCTTGCCAAAAAAAAAAAAATCAGAGAATTTCAGTATATGTGGTTTCACTTGTAAAAGCAGTTCTCATAAATAAGAGCGCCACACCAAATTATCCTGAAGATTGGAACGGTGAGATGCAATGGACTCTTTAAGAGAGCTTCCAGAGGAATCTAAAATCCTTCGGCCAGTGGTGGGAACGAACATTCATTGCCTGCTCGCTATGACGGCAGTGTTGGGCGTACCTGGCATTCATTGAGTATATACAACAGTGCCGAGGCACACTGCTAAGAGCTGCACCTGGATCACGGCTTGCAATCCTCTCGGAAGCCCTGTGACGTAAGTTCCCTAATTAAGCCGGTTGAGGCAAGAGAGCTAAGGCCCTGAAGGGTATGTGTGTTATCTCATTTAATTCTCATAAAAACTCAGTGTCTTGGGCAATGCCATTATCTCCGTTTTGTGGTGAGGAAGCAGAAAGAAGGTTTACTGGCTAAATTCACACAACTGGCAAACTTCGGTGCCAGGATTTGAACCCAGGTCTGTCTCGTTCCGCCGTACCATCTCAGAAACTCAACACCCCCGAGCCACACACAATACACAGAGATGCAGAGCCGAAACCAGTTACAAGTCACTGGTGTCCTGTCAGCCACATCCTCTAAGCCCCAGTTGGTCTGATCTTAGATATGGGAGTGCCGGTTCTCAAACTGCCCTGGGTGAAATAATTGTGGCAATTGTGGACGGCCATGTTCTGGTAAGAGTACATTTTTTGAGATGGTGAAAGTAACTGCCATGGATCAGATCCCTTAGGGGCAGAGCCTGAGACGAGGATTCTTGTGCAATTGATTGAGGACCTGCTCCCAGGAGATGGGACGCACGACAGGCCCAGGGAAGGCTGTGAGCAAGAGTGTGGTCTCCTCTGCAGTCCGGCCTCACTGCCAGCCACTGGGAGGCCCTAGAACATGAATTGTTGGGCAGAATTAGTACCAGGTGCAGCAAAGGGGCCAATTGGTCGGTGAGGTCTTCTCCAGGGAAAGGGGTAGCTGGCCTGGCAGGGTGGCTCCCTTTGCCAAGGGCAGTGTTCCAGAAGGGCCATTGTGAATGGTTAGCTGGCTCTCAGCAGCGAGGGCATGGGTGCGCTGGAAAGGGAATCTGGGTGGGACTCCATCAGCATCCACTAAGGGGCAGAACCACCAGAGGGCACGTTACCCCAGAGGTTCTGATTCTGTCGGACTGGGGTGGTGCCTAAGCATTTGCATTTCTAAAGAGTTCCCAGGTCATACTGGTGCTATGTCCAGAGGCTGCAGAACTACTGCATGACAGTGACTTCGAAAAATACACTGTGTACATCTCGGAAACTGAAGGCTTAGCACTTTCCTGATGAGTAGAAATAGATCTGAGCTGAAATAAGTGGTTTCCTGTTGTGTTCAAATAAAACTGACCTTTTTTAAATTTACAAATTATAAGTTTATTAATGAGGAGTACTTAATACTGTGAAACAGATGGACTGGTCCTCGTTGGAGTTGTCAGGGAAAACTTCCCCGGGTTTCCCTGGTGGCGCAGTGGTTGAGAGTCCGCCTGCCGATGCAGGGGACACGGGTTCGTGCCCCAGTCTGGGAAGATCCCACATGCTGCGGAGCGGCTGGGCCCGTGAGCCATGGCCGCTGAGCCTGCGCGTCCGGAGCCTGTGCTCCGCAACGGGAGAGGCCACAACAGTGAGAGGCCCGTGTACCGCAAAAAAAAAACAAAACAAAAAAAACTTCCCCAAGGAAATGGATGACTAGCCTAGATTTGAAAATGAAGAATTAATTAGGTGAAAAGTTCAGCATGCAAACAAGCTTTGGGGTACAAGAAGAACCCCTTAGGAAACAATAAAAGGAAGCCAATGGGGCTGGAACTAGAGGAGGAGGAGGAGTTTCATGAACCTGCAGAATTAGTCCAGGGCTGGATGACTTTGTTTTCACCAAATTGTCCTTGGATCCGTTCGAAAAGAAGAAACCCTTCACCTGTTCTAAGTAGGGAGGGGAATATTCTGTTCTGATACAGTCGTGTTGAACTCTGCCTTCTCAGTCCAGTAAGGCTGCCTTCCTCTGCTGGTGTTCTAGTCACCTTGCCATCCTGACTTCTTCTTAACTAGTGATAAACTAAATCTTAGCTTTCAGGTCAGTGGGAAGAGGCAGGTTTACAAATGCTTCAGCATCAGGGCTTAGGGTCACTGGCCAAATGTGGTAGCTTTTGCCAGAACATTTCTGCAGGGGGAGGCCTGTCCATTGCTTTTATTTTAAGGAGCAGGAATTTGTTCTTCTAGAGTGTGTAGTCCAGATGGTGAACTGTGTCCTTGACAGAGGTTGAGAACATGGAATGCCACAGTTTTTCCTTCCAGAATCTTCTGCGGTGTGGCAGCTGTGTATTCAGAAGTGACGGTGGGGCCTTAAATTATAGGGAGTTGTGTTTTTCAGAAGAGCTCCCAGTCTCTAAGCTCCTGCAATGGGTCAGGAATGTGCTAGGGATGTGACATACGTTATTTCATTTATTCCTCACGGAAACCCTGTGGGATAAATATTTGTACTCCCCATCTTACAGATGGGGATGCTTTCAGAGGTTAAGTAACTTGATCAAGGTCACAATGCTAGCAGAGCTGGGAGCCTCTAATGATGGCCAGGCTGACTCCCCAGTTTGTGCTCTTGATTTCCACACTGCCGCTTATGTAGCTGTGTGGACTAAATCTGTTCGTCTGTCTGCCTGGTGGTTCCCGGCTGTTTAACTTGGGGTTTTGCTGACTGTCCACAGTTGCTGAGCTTCTGGATCCACCCCAGTCAGAGTATCTGACTCAGGAAACCTCTCAATGCCACAGGAAATAGAACAAGGAATGCATTAAGAATCATCTCTACCTCTAAAGTAAGTTCATTCATTTAGCAAAAATATTTGTAACCTCTACTATCTCCTGGGCACTGTTTCATGATTCTAGCAAGCCTTGTTCGTTGGTAGGTACGAAGCCTGTTTGAGCTTGGAGAGAAGGTTCTGATGGTAAACAGTACAAAACATGATGCCTCTTGCCTTCGGTTGATTTTCAAGATGCATGTGGGTATAAGCAGGCTGAGGACATCGGCTCTGCCCGGGTGCAGACAGCTGAGGCCGTGGCAGGAGGACAGGGCCAGGCTTTGGTCTGAGGCACACCTGCCGGAGTACAGGTTCCTGACTCTCCTCTCACAGGCTGAAACACAGTTGCTAAGTATCCTGCTATTTCTGACATGAGGTATTAAACCCAAGTCTCCCCATTGTATCTGACCAGCTGATATCTCAGTGCAGGCACAGTGCCAGGCATGACAAGGCATATCCTTCAGCATATGGTGATGGCTGCCTTGTCTTCAGATAATTAATACAGATTGCTTGAGTCCAAAGAATTGGAGGCTATTATTGTAGCCTCACCTTTGATTTATCTATCTCAGAATCAAGAGTTAAGGGATTTCCCCTACAATCATAAAGAAAATTCCCTACACATTCTGTGGGGAAGTATCTAATATAAGTAACCCCTATGAGTGGGACTCCAGAAATGGGCTTTACCAGTCCAGACTTCTAAACAGAAATTGCCCATTTTAGATACTTGCTATTCTACTCTGACTGCAATCAGTCTTTGGGCCTTCACTTGTCTGGCCTGGGGAAGTTTCCTACAACTTTAAGGATAAAGTCCCAGGATCGAAGGTCCATTGGATACAGTTGACATCTCTACAAGGGAATCAAGAAGTGCATTGTGAGTGATCCATGTCCTCAGGATCTAGCAAAATTGTTGACTTTCACCATCCGTCTTTTGATATACCTGGTCTGTTAACTAATAACGAACAAAAAAATCTTAAAACAAGAAAGGGCTATCAAGCATGTCTTTGAGAGGACGGACAGGAGAGTGGCAGTCTCAGAAAGCTGTGTCCAACTTTAGAGCACTCAGAGAAATGCCAAGCACAGACTGGTTGTAGCAGCTACCAAAAGGCAGAAGCATAGGCTATGGAGAGAACTTACGAAGAGTGTATGTCAAACTAACTATATCTCTTTATACTCATAATTAGACTGGCAAAAATTAGAAAGCTGGGTCATGCCAGGGGCTGGGTGAGGCTTTGAGTCTATAGGTACTTTGGGTATTGCTGGTGGGATGGCAGCCTGGTGCAGCCATCCTGGAGAGTAAGCAGCACTGTGTTTTTTGTGGTGAGGGGAGTTGGGTGGGAGAATGTCACTGGGAGAGTGGGTGGGCAAAATGTGGTGGATGTACTTCAGTATTTATTATGCAGCAGTGAGAAGCAATGGATTAGATGTGCCTAGAGTGCCATGGATGGGCTTAGTGAAGAAAGTAAGATACAAAATGAAATATATAGTAATGTCATTTATGAAATTTAAAATATATTTTATTTATAATAAATATAATAATTATAATATATAAATATATTTATAATATGTGCACAGAACAACATTTTATAAGAATGCATACCAACAAAAAGATACACATTAAACACATTAGAATGATTAGCTAAAGTAAGGGAGGAAGACATGTGGAACTATGTAAGAACAAGAAAAGAGAAAAGAGGGCTTCCTTGGTGGCGCAGTGGTTGAGAGTCCGCCTGCCGATGCAGGGAACACGGGTTCATGCCCCGGTTCGGGAAGATCCCACATGCCGCGGAGCGGCTGGGCCCGTGGGCCATGGCCGCTGAGCCTGCGCATCCGGAGCCTGTGCTCCGCAGCCGGAGAGGCCGCAGCGGTGAGTCCCGCGTACCGCAAAAAAAAAAAAAAAAAAAAGAAAAGAAAAGAGAAAAGATAACTTGAAAGAAGAACTTGGAGGGTGGGTACTGGTGCCCCGGTATCTCCCAGTGGAAACTCTTGTGGGTGCACCTCCCCATTCCACCCAGGGGTGTGCTGGTAAATGTGTGACAACTGGCTCTCCAAGGGAAAAATCCATTCTGTTGCATAGTGCTTGCTGATTTCCAAGGTGAAAATCCTCCTACCATGGCTCATCTTAAGCCACCCATATGACTCGAAACCATTTGGGAGATGCTCACATTCTGCTCTATGGAGTCTGCTCGATGGAGTTTCTAATTTCTCAAGATGGTCAGTAAGCCAACTGATAATCCTGGCAGTAACTTTTTTTTTTTTAATTTTAATTTTATTGGAGTGTAGTTGATTTACAATGTTGTGTTAGTTTCAGGTGTACAGCAAAGTGATTGTTATACATATACATATATTCACTCTTCTTTATATTCTTTTCTAAGTTATCCCAGAATATTCAGTAGAGTTCCCTGTGCTATACAGTAGGTCCTTGTTGGTTATCTATCTAATTCTGACAGTGACTTTTTGAAAGCCAAAATACATACGACCAAGATAAGGCAGGACTTCCGTAGAGTGTCTCTTTACTTGCCTCGTGCACATTGCACACCCTTTAAGAAAGTTCATAGAACATACACCACCTCTCCAAAGGAAATCTGTTTTGTTTTTAGTTTCTTGAAAAATGGTAGTTTCTATTCCCTCAATCATTATTGACCAAATAAACCATGACCTAAGAATTTTCCCCCAAATGTCTACTTTTCTCCCCAAAATGCTAAAAAAATAATGAAATTATTGTCTAGCTGTCTATATAATTTTCCATGGAAGATGGTAAATGCTATTTGGCAGAGAAATGCAATTAGCATCACATTGCCCAGGGGAGAGCTATTTCTTTGAAGGGATTAACCATTACTGGTAAAAGGATTGTATAGGCCTCTATGGCAGCAGTTCCCAACTTTTTGGCACCAGGGACTGGTTTCATGGAAGACAAATTTTCCACAGCCAGAGGGGTGGGTGTTGGGTTCATGTGGCAATGCGAGCTATGGGGAGTGATGGGGAGCGGCAGATGAAGTTTCGCTTGTTCACCCACCACTTACCTCCTACTGTGCGGCCCAGTTCCTAACAGGCCGCAGACTGGTACCAGTCCGCGGCCCAGGGGTTGGGGACCCCTGCTCTACAAAAATAGTCATAACTTTAAATTGTTCGTCCTTAAAAAACTGCAAACATACACTAGAAGCATTTTCAGACTTTCCTGGGAAAGCCAGACGTTTATTATTTTTTTAATTGAAGTATAGTTGATTTACAATATTGTGTTAGTTTCAGGTATACAGCAAAGTGATTCATATATATATATATATATATATATACCCACACATATATATATGTATACTTTTTTCAGATTCTTTTCCATTATATAAGATACTGAATGTATTTCCCTGTGCTACGCAGTAAATCCTTATTGTTTATCTATTTTATGTATAGTAGATTGTATCTGTTAATCCCATACTCTGAATTTGCCCCTCCTCTCCTTTTTTTTTTTTTAATTTATTTATTTACTTATTTATTTTTGGCTGCTTTGGGTCTTCATTGCTGTGCGCAGGCTTTCTTTAGTTGTGGCCAGCTGGGGCTACTGTTCGTTGCAGTGTGCGGGCTTCTCATTGCAGTGGCTTCTCTTGTTGCGGAGCACGGGCTCTAGGTGCACGGGCTTCAGTAGTTGTAGCGCCAGGGCTCAGTAGTTGTGGTGCACGGGCTTAGTTGCTCCGTGGCATGTGGGATCTTCCCGGACCAGGGCTTGAACCCATGTCCCCTGCATTGGCAGGCAGATTTTTAACCACTGCACCACCAGGGAAGTCCCCCTCCTCTCCTTTGGTAACCATAAATTTGTTTTCTATGTCTGTGAGTCTGTTTCTGTTTTGTAAATAAGTTCATTTGTATTATTTTTTAGATTCCACATATAAGTGATATCATATTTGTCTTTCTCTGACTTACTTCACTTAGAATGATAATCTCTATGTCCATCCATGTTGCTGCAAATGGCAATATTTCATTCTTTTTTTATGGCTGAATCGTACTCCATTGTATATATATACCACTTCTTCTTTATCCATTCATCTGTCGATGGGCACTTGGGTTGTTTCCATGTCTTAGCTATCGTAAATAGTGCTGCAGTAAACATTGGGGTGCATGCATCTTTTCAAACAGAGTTTTCTCTGGATATATGCCCAGGAGTGGGATTGCTGGATCATATGGCAACTCTATTATTAGTTTTTTGAGGAAGCTCCATACCGTTTTCCATAGTGGCTGCACCAACTTACATTCCCACACCAACAGTGTAGGTGGGTTCCCTTTTATCCGCACCCTCTCCAGCATTTATTGTTTATGGACTTTTTTTTTAAAGAATATATTTTATTCTTTATTTATTGGCTGCATTGGATCTTTGTTGCTGTGTGCAGGCTTCCTCTAGTTGCGACGAGTGGGAGCTACTCTTCATCGCAGTGCACGGGCTTCTCATTGTGGTGACTTCTGTTGTTGCGGGGCATGGGCTCTAGGCGCACGGGCTTCAGTAGTTGTGGCGCACGGGCTTCAGTAGTTGTGGCACACGGGCTTAGCTGCTCCGCGGCATGTGGGATCTTCCCAGACCAGGGCTCGAACCCATGTGCTCTGCATTGGCAGGAGGATTCTTAACCACTGTGCCACCAGGGAAGCCCTGTTTATGGACTTTTTAATGATGGCCATTCTGACCTGTATGAGGTGGTCCATCACTGTAGTTTTGATTCGCATTTCTATAATAATTAGCGATGTTGAGCATCTTTTCATGTGCCTGTTGGCCATTTGTACGTCTTCTTTGGAGAAATGTCTATTTAGGTCTGCTCATTTTTTGATTGCATTGTTTGGTTTTTGTTATTGAGTTGGATGAGCTGTTAGTATATTTTGGAAATTAAGCCCTTGTTGGTCACATCATTTACAAATATTTTCTCCCAGTCTGTAGGTTGTCTTTTCCTTTTTTGTTTATGGCTTCCTTTGTTGTGCAAAAGCTTATAAGTCCGGGGGACTTCCCGGACTTCCCTGGTGGCGCAGTGGTTAAGAATCTGCCTGCCAATGCAGGGGACACGGGTTCGAACCCTGGTCCGGGAAGATTCCACATGCCGCAGAGCAACTGAGCCCATGCGCCACAACTACTGAGCCTGCGCTCTAGAGCCCACATGCCACAACTACTGAAGCCCACGTGCCTAGAGCCCATGCTCCACAACAAGAGAAGCCACCGCAATAAGAAGCCCACGCACCACATCAAAGAGTAGCCCCTACTCTGTGCAACTAGAGAAAGCCTGCACGCAGCAACAAAGACCCAATGCAGCCAAAAATAAATTAATTAATTAAAAACAAAAGTTTGGGGGCTTCCCTGGTGGTCCAGTGGCTAAGACTCCACGCTCCCAATGCAGAGGGCCTGGGTTCGATCCTTGGTCAGGGAAATAGATCCCACATGCTGCAACTAAGAGATTGCATGCTGCAACTAAAAGATCCTGCATGCCACAACTGAAGATTCTGCATGCTGCAACTAAAGATCCTGCACGCCTCAACGAAGATCCCACATGCAGCAGCAAAGAGCCAGCAGAGCCAAATAAATAAATATTTTTTTAAAAAACCCTTATAAGTTTGATTAGGCCCCATTTGTTTATTTTTGCTTTTATTTCTTTTTTTACAAATAGATTTTATTTATTTATTTATTGGCTGCATTGGGCCTTCCGTGGCTGTGCATGGGCTTTCTCTAGTTGCCAAGGGCTTCTCATTGCAGTGGCTTCTTTTATTGTGGAGCACAGGTTCCAGGCGCACAGGCTTCACTAGTTGTGGCACACGGGCTTAGTTGCTTCGCGGCATGTGGGATCTTCCCGGACCAGGGCTCGAACCCATGTCCCCTGCATTGGCAGGCGGATTATTAACCACTGTGCCACCAGGGAAGCCCCTGGTTTTACTTCTATAGCCTTGGTAAACTGACCTAAGAAAACGTTGGTATGACTTAATGTCAGAGAATGTTTTACCTATGTTCCCTTCTAGGAGTTTTATGGTGTCATGTCTTATATTTAAGTCTTTAAGCCATTCTGAGTTTATTTTTGTGTATGGTGTGATGGTGTGTCCTAACTTTATTGATTTACATGCAGCTATCCAACTTTCCCAACACCACTTGCCAAAGAGACTGTCTTTTCCCCATTGTATATTCTTGCCTCTTTTGTTGAAGATTGACCATAAGCATGTGTTTATTTCTAGACTCTCTATTCTGTACATTGATCTATATGCGTTTTTGTGCCACTACCACAGTTTTGATTACTGTAAGTTTGTAGTACTGTCTGAAGTAAGGATTATGCCTTCAGCTTCATTCTTTTTCCTCAGGGTTGCTTTTGTGGTTCTACATAAATTTTAGGATTATTTGTCCTAGTTCTGTGAAAAATGTCATGGTAATTTGATATGGATCGCATTAAATCTGTAGATTGCTTTGGGTAGTATGGCCATTTTAACAATATTAATTTAACAATATTAATCGTTCCAAGAACATGGGAATATCTTTTCATTTCCTTGAATCATCTTCAATTTCCTTTACCAATGTTTTATAGTTCTCAGCATATAAGTCTTTTATCTCTTTGGTTAGGTTTATTCCTAGGTATTTGTGGGGTTTTTGTTTTGTTTTTTTTAATTTTATTTATCTTTGGCTGCATTGGGTCTTCATTGCTGTGCAGGCTTTCTCTAGTTGCAGCAAGCGGGGGCTACTCTTTGTTGTGGTGCACGGGCTTCTCACTGGTGGCCTCTCTTGCTGTGGAACACAGGCTCTAGGTACGCAGGCTTCAGTAGTTGTGGCTCGTGGGCTCTAGAGCGCAGGCTCAGGAGTTGTGGCTCACAGGCTTAGTTGCTCCGCAGCATGTGGGATCTTCCCAGACCAGGGCTCGAACCCGTGTCCCCTGCATTGGCAGGCGGATTCTTAACTACTGCGCCACCAGGGAAGCCCCTAGGTATTTTGTTTTTGTTTTTGTTTTTCTTTTGAAGTGATTTTAAACGAGATTTTTATTTATTTTTTTTACTTTCTGATATTTCATTGTTAGTGTAAAGGAATGCAACAGGTTTCTGTATATTAGTCTTGTATCCTGCTATCTTGTTGAATTCATTTATCAGTTCTAATAGTTTTTGTGTGAAGTCTCAGGGTATTCTATATAGAGTATCATGTCATCTGCGTATAATAACAGTTTTACCTCTTCCCTTCCGATTTGGATTTGGATATCTTTTCTTTTTTGTCTGATTGCTGTGAAAGCCAGACCTATTGAAAAAAAAAATTCTTGTCACCCCATTAGAGCAGGGCATCTCAGCCTCAGTACCACTGACATTTAAGGTCTGATCATTCTTTGTTGTGGGGACTGTCTGTACACTGTAGGATGTTTAGCAGCATCACCTGTCTCTACCCATTTGACACCCATCCCACCCCCTCAGTTGTGACAGACAAAAATATCTCCAGACATTGCCAGATGTCCCCATGGGGGTAAAATCATGCCAGGTTGAGAAGCACTGAATTAGAAACATCCAGATCTTTTAATTTTTTCATCATGTTGGTCACATGTTCACTGAGGAGGCCTTGCCAGGACGGCATTATAAAGCAGCTATCATAGAGTGAGCTGCAAGAGTTCCATAAATCTTTATGAGTTGCTTTTGTTTCTGCCGTTTCATAAATATGTCCCAAATCCCCTGTGCTGTAGACAACTATGAGAGATCAGTTTTTGCCATGTGGTATGACCAAACCAACATTCTCCACCATCAGACGTCTTTTTGCTTATTTTGATTTTTAAAAACAGAGAAGCCTGTAAAATGGGTCAAATCCCACCAGCTAAGTTGAGGTACTTAATTACCAACAGAGCTTCCAACAGCCTTTCAAATGGGCCTTCCTGCTTTCTAGCTACTATCAACTCATCTTGCCTCACGCAACACATTTTAACTCTTTTGAATACTCAACAAAGTAAGGAAATTAGTATCCTGATCCCCTCCTGACCAGTGAAGAAGCTGAAGCTCAGAGAGGTTAAGGCCAGAATATAACCAAGGTAACCGAACTTGCTAAGGGCAAGACAGAGCCTAAAAACTAGGACCCCTGACATACGTCACTAGGTCATGCTGCCCCTCTCCATGCAAGACTTATGTGGCTTTCTATTACTTTCCAAAGAGCAATCAAGAGAGGGGAGGGAGAGAAGGTGGGAGGGAAGGAGAGACAGAAAGGCACAGAGAGGTGAAGAAAATGAGAAAAAGCATCATCATTACTATAATCTAAATTAAAACTCATAATTAACTCATGTTGAAATTAATTATACTATTTTCACTGATGTAAAAGCCTAATTAACAAGTGGTAAAATAGAAAAATTCCTTCTGTTACACTGCACAGTATATATTATTGCTTCCTGAGAGCTTATTTAAGCTTTCAGATAAAAATCAATTTTCCTGGGCCTCCCTGGTGGCGCAGTGGTTGGGAGTCCGCCTGCCGATGCAGGGGATACGGGTTCGTGCCCCGGTCTGGGAGGATCCCATATGCCGCGGAGCGGCTGGGCCCGTGAGCCATGGCCGCTGGGCCTGTGCGTCCGGAGCCTGTGCTCCGCAACGGGAGAGGCCACAGCAGTGAGAGGCCCGCGTACCACAAAAAAAAAAAAAAAAAAAAAAAAAAAAAATCAATTTTCCTGAGTCCTCTGAAATCTAAGCTGGTAAGACTTCCAGACTCATGTGACCAAACATCTCACTGCTTTGGGCTACAGAAGTTTCCCTTCTGTATCAGTTAACCTGAATTCTCAAGAATTCCTGGAGGACAAATAAAAGGACCCAGACATAGTCCGTCTTTATGACACAACACAGTCTAGTAAGTCTATTTGAGCCAACCCTTCCAGTGCTAGCACACTGCTCCTGGGAATCTACAAACCAATTTATTTATGCAGGTGCCCTTTTCTTAGATGATGTGTATTATGTGTGTGTCCTTTCTATTACTACTCTATTTTTTTAGTCCCTTTTATAACATTTTCTTGAGAATTAGAATAATTAGTCTCTGATTCTTTATTCTCTTTACTGATAAAATCTGTGTATTTTCTACTTTCACCTGAAAAGTAAACCATCGCTTAAACCAGGGAGGGTCATCACATTCTTTCTGTAGGTCAATGTAAATATTTTATGCTTTGTGGGCTACATAAGGTCTCTGTCATATGTTCCTTTCTCTTTTTTTAAAACAACCCTTTAAAAATGTAAAAGCCATTCCTAACTTGCATGCCATACAAAAGGCCTCCAGCTGCCTTAGTCTATCAACCCCATGCCCTAAACAGTTAATTTTAAATGGGCCCTAACTAGCCCATTTGGAATTAGTTGGAACAACTTTACTATCCAGACTTCTGGAGACAAACTGAAGGGAACTGAGGCCAACATGTTAGTAATTCAGAAAGGCCAGTGGATAAAGGGGTCTCCCAGTGCTGCTCCCCTAAGGAGATAAAGGGGACCTTGACTTAGCTTGGTTTTGCCTTAAGAAGCCTGAACCCAGGGAAGCTGGTTGATAGGGATAAAACTGAAATGACACTAAGAACAAGGCCAATTTATTTTACACTGCCTCCTGAGGTAGTTAACGTGGGAAACAGCAGGCTGGTCGTGAAAACCCTCTCTGGGCTTAGTTCATTCAGCACATGTCTCACTCATGCTCACGAGGTCAAAATGTGAACAAATCAAGCCTGGGAGGGAAATCCAGGCCAAGGGAAGCGTCTATAGGAGCCACGATATGAATGCTGGCTTCCACAAAATTGGCTCAGAAGATTCCACAAGTGGTAGGAGAACCTTATTTTAATAAAAACGTCCTCTTTTTAACCTGGCCCCTTCCCCCACCACTAGAAAGCAGCTTTATAGCTAAAAAGCAATCCATTTATTTGAGTGTACTTTTTTTAGGCAATGTTAACTTTTTCCACCGCCGTAACACCACTCTGTATTTCTCACTGCTTGTCTTCTCTTCAAACACTTTTTTCAGGAGAATCCTCATCACTGTCTCTGTTTCTGCTTCTCTGTCCTCTCCAATTAGAAGATCCAATGTATCTCCCACTTTCACCTGAAAATTAAAAAGAAAACAGAACCTTCATTACATTTTGGGAAACTCGGCCAATGCAAACATCTCTCCTTTGAGTTTTCACCGGGCGACCACCACCCGGGGCACAGGTGACTCCTCTGTAACGGTCACTTCTCCCTAGTGCTTCCAGGTGAAAGGGCCCCCCTCTCCGGGCAGATGCCTCAGACCCATGTGGCTCAATAGGGGCCAGTGTCCCTCCTTCAGGCTGAGACAACTGGCTGCTTGTGGACAGGGCCTGTGTGGCTTCAGTTTTCACGTCTATTGCATGACTTAAGGAAACACTTGAATGGAAGCATTTATTTTGTAACAGTGGCAAAAGATGAAGCGGGCACAACCTTAGAGATGATGAGCACAGTAATTACTACATGCACTGAGAAGACAATTTTCAGTGTAACACTTTCACTGATTTCAACACAGTTAAGCTACATCACTGGGGACAGGGCACAATTTGTTGGAAATCTGTCACAGTGGAACAATGGTCAGCTGCATCTCCTAAAGAAATCGAAGTAAATAAACTGCTTTCTGGCATTGGCTAGCGCCAGTGATACCACATCGTCAAGGAGACAGGACTCAACGCACAAGGATGGAATGCCACAGAAAAGAGGGTCGAGTTGGATGCCGACTTGGGTTAAAAGGGCTGAGGTCAAACCCGTTTTTGTCCAGATGGGAGCTTTGGGTTGAGTGAGTGCAGGACATGCCCTGGGGGCAGTCACATCAGTGCTGCCACGGTGCAAACAGCCCATGAGACACCTGGTCCTGGCAGCTCAGGATCCCAGGGCATCTGCCCAGCAATTCAGGAAGGGGCTAAACCGACCCAGATGCCATATGCTTCTACTAGAACACAAGCCAGGATGACCAGAGGCTGTCTCAGACCATTCACCACCGCTTCCAAGCCAAGGATGGGGGCAGTGGTGAAGAGATGGACAGGAAGACAGGGACAGACCCCCATGTGTGGGCCATGGACTCTAAGTGGGCGCAGCTACCCATTTAAAAGCCTACTTCGGGGCTTCTGTTTAAGGAGCATAGTGCCAAATGCTTATGTTTGCCTCATTTTTCAATGAATGCCCTGAGGCAGTCATAACTTCACGCTGTTGGGATATCTGTACCTCACTAGGCCAAGCCACCCACTCAAGGCTTCCGTAGGCCCAATACTAAGTCTACAACGTGGGAATGCATGCCTGCTCACCACGATGCCACACTGGTCAATCCAGGCAGCTGGATGTAAAACTCACAGGGGCTGATTTTAAACCATTAACTCTCCCCTCTGGGCTGAGAAGCAGAGAGACTCAAACCACAGCGAGGCATTAAGACTGCTTCTCCTGGTGGGTTTGAAGGCATCATCTGGGCTGGGCAGCGGGGGGAGTGGGGAGGGGGGAGTTGGGGGGAGGGGCAGTCAGTCCTCCTGAAGTTCTGCTGGATTCAATTTTTTTTTTAAATTACCATTTGCCCAAACTGTGTAGACCTTTAAAATCAATGTTCAGAAACACAAGGCTTGGGAACTCTGCTTTACCTTTTTCGGCATAACTTTGTGTCATTAAAATTCATTTTTTAATAAGTAATATACGCACATGATACAATACGTAAAAGGTATAAAAGGATATACAGAGAAAAAGGCAACCCTTCTTATGTATCCTTTCGTGGATATACTATGTGTGATGTCTGCCCCTTAAGAGGAGAGTGGATCGTTCTGGTGGCTTTCTTCTAGGGCAGAGAATAGGGAAGGAATGTTTCTCCTTTACCCGGTCAATCCCAGGGAGAGGTGAGGTTAGGAAGGCTTCAGTCCCCACATTTGGGCTCCATACACCCTCTATTTAGGTCAACAGTTACCCAGCACCCACAGCACTCTGGGCCCCATCTGGTGTGCAACTCACAGAAAAGCTCTGCTCAGCTGCAGGCAGCCAGGGTTAGAGCTGCAGCATCCGACAGGCGCCTGACCATTCAGCCAGCAGCCAGGCACAGGCCCCACGGAGCAGGCCACGGAAGGGGAGGTGTTCCTCATTCCCTGCAAAGCCCTGTCCCTTCTACCGTGGGAGACGGCACAGTAGGCACAAAGCAAAACTGGCTGGGATTAGGGGCTGTTCCAAGCATCTGCATTTCCAATCTCCCCTTAGCTGCAGTTACTATGGCTACCAGGCCTCCTAGTAACAAGGCAGCCGAGTGTTAATGCTGGCCCCTTCCTTTGCTGACCCTCAGGAGAAATCTGGAAGGCAGCCAAGACAACAGAACACCCAAGGCAGAATGAAGAAGCAGCAATTAGATGGTAGTTAACAATATCTCAAAGCAGAGGGAGAAAAATAGATTTATGGTGTCTGTAAATGAGGCCCTGGCAGAGACACTGCACCAAGAACAGATCTTGTCTTTGGAACACTGTGGCTGGTGAGAAGGGGGCTGGGCTACAAGCAGGAAAAAGCAATTAAGGGACAAGAAGGACCTGATCTCCAGGTGCATGTCTGGAGTGCTTGATTTCCTACAGCTCACTGAGCAAGGACTGACACCTGCAGTCTGAACCTGTCAGCTCAGGTGCCATCAGAGGGATCTGGGCCTTGTGACTTGGCGGCCAAGACAAGCACTGGGGATCCCCCCCTCCTGTCCACTCAGCTGCAAGAACCACTCTGAGTCTGGGGAGCAGAGACTGAAGACAGCCTCAGTGCTCACCCAGGTCCATGGCCAATGGCTCACGCCCTCCCATGTCCCAGGGGTACAGGATGCAGCTCAGGTCCTCCAATCCCAGGAGTGTTTTGAAATAATGAAAGAAGCTGAAGTAAAAACAACCTTCAAAAGTGTGTCTAACTTCCCTGGAACATTTATTCCCTGGACACTGACTAAGAGCTAGATTATGTCTGCCAATGCCTCATAGGTCTGTGTCTTCCAAACTTTTTAAGGGTCTCTGTCATATATTTTTTAAATTGTTTTGTTAACTTTTACTATCATTATTATATTTTCCAATTACAAAAGTGAAACATACTCGTAAAAAATTCAGAAAATAGGGCTTCCCTGGTGGCGCAGTGGTTGAGAATCTGCCTGCTAATGCAGGGGACACGGGTTCGAGCCCTGGTCTGGGAGGATCCCACATGCCGCGGAGCAACTAGGCCCGTGAGCCACAACTACTGAGCCTGTGCATCTGGAGCCTGTGCTCCTGCAACAAGAGAGGCCGCAATAGTGAGAGGCCCGCACACCGCGATGAAGAGTGGCCCCCACTTGCCACAACTAGAGATAGCCCTCACACAGAAATGAAGACCCAACACAGCAAAAATAAATAAATAAATTAATAAACTCCTACCAACAACATCTTCTAAAAAAAAAAAAAAAAATTCAGAAAATAAAATGCATGAAGAACATATAACCCAGTGTCCCACTCAAAGATAAATACTAGTAGTATTAATATTTTAATTCTATGTATGTATATATGTAACTTTTTACAAAAATACATTTTTAAAAGAATATATATATCATTTATTATAACACTGGATACTAGAAATACATTTTCTTATAACACTTGTGAGTGATCCTTTCACTTAACAATAGCATTGATATGGAGCTGTCAGGAAATATGAAACCTTTTTGATGGCTGCCCTGCACACAGAGCAGTGTATCCAGCAGGTACTGGGGGTTGGGGGCTACTGCTGAGCTGAACAGAATTGCACATCTGCTCAGGTAACAGCAGGCCAAAGAAACCTCTACATGGATTTAGCCTGATTATGATGATTTCACGGGGGCTAACATTAATGACTTAGAAGTTTAAGAGATTTTTGCCAGTTCTGATAGTGACCTGTCTTAAAATTTTTTTTAAAAAAGGGGAAGCTTCAGCTCAAAGTCATTATGGCTGCAAAGAGCAAGTGGTCTGTGTAACTGAAGCTATGTGACCAGGCCTGAGGGAGACCTTAGAGGGGGCAAGACAGACATACACGAGGAGCCACTGATGCCCCAAAGAAGGAGCCCCGGGGGAAACTGGGGGAGGCATTAACTGAGTACTGGAAGAACAACAGACAAAAATATCTGGCTGTCATAATATCTCACCGTGGACTTCCCTGGTGGTGCAGTGGTTAAGAATCCGCCTGCCAATGCGGGGGACACGGGTTCGAGCCCTGGTCCGTGAAGATCCCACATGCTGCAGAGCAACTAAGCCCGTGCGCCACAACTGCTGAGCCCACGTGCCAAAGCTACTGAAGCCTGCGCACCTAGAGCCCGTGCTCCACAACAAGAGAAGCCAACACAATGAGAAGCCCACGCACCGCAACGAAGAGTAGCCCCCGCTCACTGCAACTAGAGAAAGCCCGCGCGCAGCAACTAAGCCCCAACACAGCCAAAAAAAAAAAAAAAAACCCTCACCGTTCTGCTTTTCTTCCATAATTTTTCCCCGTTCAGCCTGAGTTCACCTTTGTAGAATGCATCTTCCACTTTGCTAAAAAAAGGAAAAAAAAAATCAAAGTGCTTTAAAATAGAAATATATTCAAAACAACTATATAATTTTGAGAAAAGTACCAGCTGTTTGTAATGTTTATCCTGACAGTGACTGGCCTCCCCACAAAATCTCCATTCTGGGTGCTGAGAAAGTGAAAGTCAACTGCTTCCATATATATTTAAACAGGGAGACCAAAGGGCACTGCCGAGTAGATGCCAGCTGCTGCAAAGACCTGCTAGCGCTAGCAGGCAGATAACCAGCGCCCTGCTGGGGCTTCCAAGTGGGCTGAAACCCGCATCTAGCGCATTCAGGATGGGCCCGGTGCTCTCCACGTGACTCCCCCTACAGCAGTCACCTTAGAGGTGGTAGCGCCTGTGATTCACGACAGCCAAAATGAGTGGGCACTCCCTTCCCTTCACGTGCAGGCACCACATGGATGGTGAGGCTATTGAGAAACCCTCTGCTAATCTGCACTGAGGATGGGGAAGTTCAATCCAGCAGCTGCTGATCTCTCTGAATTTGATCACTGGGGCAACCAGACCAGGGCAGGATACAGACAAAAACGAGTGCCCTTTCGTTTTAGTGCTCTGACTCCAGGCGATGGACATCTGGGGTTCTCCTAATAAGAACAGCGGCAGTTACTACTGTGAGAGAGGGAAAGGCCCCTCATGAGCCTGCCAGATTTTAGAGAACATTCAAGTCCCGATCAGGGTGCCTGTGGGTTCAGAGTTAAAAACTGAACTATGCCTTTAAATCAGGACATAAAGATACAAATTACACAAGGGAATCTTTCTTAATTTATTATTCATACCACAATTCTTATCTTGCATGCAGTATGCACATAATGATTGCAAAAGGAATGAATGAACAATGAGGATCACTATTCTTATACAATTAGTCTAGCAGAGAAGGAATGAGATTAAAGAAATCTTGAAAGTTACACTTAGTATCTCTATGCACTATATATGAACATAGTATTTTCATCATCATAGCTAACATACCAAGTACCCACTATGTGCCACACACTGTTATAAATGCTTTAGGTAGATAGATATACTCATTTAATCCTAGCCACCACCTTCTAAAGCTGGTTCTATTACCACCATTTTACAGATGAGGAAACTGCACAGAGATTTTAAGTAACTTGTCCAAGGTCACACACAACCCGGGATTGAAACCCCAGTAGTCTGGCTACAAAGCCTGCAGTCTTAACTACCATGTTATACTGCTTCTGTTGATTCTAAGAGGTACCTTCTCACTGTAGCATTTGTGAAACCCAGGTGCATTCTATGCTTGCTATATACATCTAACATGGTGATTCCTTTTTTCCCCCAAGAAGCTGTTTTTACATCAATGGTTCATCTTACAGTTGACTGTGTCTTAGAATCAAGGAAATATGCCATGTGGGACTTGCAGGCAGTCACTTGACTTCTTTGGGAATTAGTTTTCTCATCTATAGAATGAAATAATTGGAACAGGTTACCTATAAGATCCTTTCACTTCTACGGTTACTCTTCACTGTAATATGAGCCATGTAATTGGTAATGCTGCTTTAAAATAACCAACAAGAAGACAAGCGATTTTGTATTAAAACGCACATACTTACTTTCTCCCGATATCGAGACCCGTCTTCAGGATAACATCATATCGGAAAGACTGCACTACTTTGTCCAGGTCCTTATGGTCTCTGACCGCACTGGGGTCGTCCTCTGGCTCCTCTTCCTGCTCACTCATCTCACGATGCTCACTCTCTTCATCAGAGTCCCCTTCATCTTCCACTTTTTGCAGAGTCTTTTTAGTGGATTTTTTAGAGCTTACATTACTTTTGAGTCTTATGGAAAATGGGAAAATATATTCTTGAGACATTAAAAGCCCTGAGAGTCTCAGTGAGAAAATGTTATGGAAAAATGTTTTATAATTTGAAGCATTTAACTTGGTACTAGACAAATGTAAGTATCGATTCCAGGAAGCACAGTGTTTATGTGAAGGTGTCCCTCGTAGCACTCCGCAGAGCCCAATCCAGGCATCTGGCTTTCTTAAAACGCTGCTGGGCAATCTGACGCTAGTCATAGCCATGGCTCATACGACCTGAAACAGACAATAATTCAGTTTTACTTCCCAAGTGTGGTATCCTGGCATTCTTACAACATAAACCATACACACCATGAACACTTTACATCTAGTACTGTACTTATGCTTCCTCCTACAAAAGGCCATGTTGGTCCACATGTACCAAGGGCCATGCACACTGTACTAGGTGAGTCTTCCGGCTGTCATTAACGTGCTGACCTCACAGGGTGGTCTTGAAGGTTGAATTAGATACTAATACGTATGAAAACACTGGTTCTACTCTTCTCACTCCCCCAAATTAGCTTGGGTACTGACTGCTACTGAAAAATATTAACAATAGTTCTCAATAATTTTTTTTTCTTTTTTTTTTGGCCGTGCCATGCAGCTTGCGGGGATCTCAGTTCCCCCACCAGGGATTAAACCCAGGCCACGGCAGAAATCCTAACCACTAGGCCACCAGGGAACTCCCTCAATGATTTATTTTAAAAAGGATAATCTTAGGACAAGAAAGACTATTTACTGACATACATTACATCCTTACAATATTGACTTTGCAGAAGATACCAGATCATGACTTCATGAAAGCCAGTGAGTCTCTAAACTATTTCAATCTCCAACTCCAGCAAATCAGAGCTAGGAATGAGCAAATTGTACAGATCTGCATTTCACCTCCTTTCACATCTTCTTCCCACTGTTTAACAGAGGCAGTAGCTAGCAGAGAAAGAAGGGGCCTGGAGACCCACAAACTAGGTAATTGTTTCCTGAGACAGAGGTGCTGACATGCCACATGTCCTGTGTGCTCCACTGGGAGGATTCCTGGAAGATTGCACCTGGTTCCCTCCAGACTTTGCCCCATGCATCTTCTACCTTCTTCCTTACATGTTGTATCCTTTTGCTGCAGTAAATCATAGCCATGACCCACAGCTGAGTCCTGTTGAGTCTTGCTAGTGAAATCAATGAACCTAGGGGTGGTCTTGGGAACCCTGACAAAATATCCAACTGCCTATTCGACATCTCCATTTGGGTGCATAACTGGCACCTCAAACTTAATTGGCCCGGAAACAAACTCCTGATATATCTCTAACCCCAAATCTGCTCTACCTGCGGCCTTCCCCATCTCAGTTAATGGTTAACTCCACCCTTCTAGTTCCTGAGAACAAAAGCTTCCAGTCACTCTTGACTCTTCTCTTTCCCCCGTACTCAGATCCATAATGTCAGGAAATCATGTGGCTTATCTCCAAAACATGTCCAGTATCCCATGACTTCTCACCATTCCCACTGTTACCACAGATTCAGGCCACCATCTATCACCAGGATTACTACAAAGGCTCCATTACAGTCTGTTCTCCATAGAGCAGTCAGAGTGAGTCTTTTAAAAAGTAATTTATATCATGTCACTGTTTCCCTCACAACCCTACAAAAGCACAGAGAAAAGCAAAATCCCTCCCTTGGCCTATAGTCCCTGTGTGATCTGGCCCCTCCATTTCCGCTCCGACCTCATCTCCTGCCTCTCTCACCCATGCTCACTCAGCTCCTTCCTGAAGATCCTCATACACAACAGGCACACTTCTGGGTAGACTCCTTTGTTCCAGCTGCCCAGAACACTCTTAGCCCAGATATCTGCATGGACAAATCATCTTCACCTCAATGAGGTCTACTCATTCCAACTCCATTTAACAGCTGTCTTGTCCTCCAAATCTCCCCTTGCCCAGTTCTACTTTCTTTCGCAGTAGCACTTATCTGCTATGTTATGTAATTTACTGCTCAATCCCAAGTGCCCAGAACAGTGCCTGACACATGGTAAGTGCTTAATACTGTGAAAGTAGGTCAAAAGAACCGGTGCATTAGAATGAAGAACAATGATGGGTAAGAGGCTAGATCTCCAAGGGCCTTCCCTATCAAAGCTTGGACTTATCCAGAACGGTGAGAGCTATAGCAAGACCTTAAGTAGGGAAGTGATCTGATAAGAGTGGTTTTTAAAAGATTTCTTTGGGGACAGCGTGGACGTAAGGGGAGTATCACGGAAGGAAGCCTGAAGGAGGTTTTGAGTGAAATCTTCAGGAGAGATATAAAATCGGTGAACTAACCCGAAGGCTATAAGAAAAACAACGACTGGAATGTAGAGGCAACGCTGTCCTTGACCTGCGGGACATTTGAAATCCCTCCATGTTCCTAGGCCTGTTAACCACTCCGTATGGAAAACCTGATTTAACTGCTTTTAGTTCAACTGCAAGCAAAAATCTTCTCTTCTCTTGGAGACCTCAGAGGCTGACCAAGTACTGAGACAAGGTCATGTTCCCCTCGCTCCCTCCCTACCCCCGTCGGGCTGCGCACCTTCCCGGGTCCTCAAGGTCAAGGGAAACTGGACACCAGCGTCCTCGAGCTCGCGGTCTGCGTCTGCAGCCAACAGGAACGGCCGGGCCCAGGGGAAGACTGCCTCGGCCCGCCGGGTTCGCAAGGCCCCTAAGAGCCCCCGGATCCACGGGGCGTCCCGAGCTGGCCCGGCTGGGGCAGGACGCCAGAGACTCACGCGGAGACCTGGCAGGAGCGCGGGCGGGGGACTGGAGCTCGCCCTGCCCGTATTTCCCATGTGCTTGCTGTGAAGCAACAGAAGCGGGAGCGGACAGGGGGCACCGAACGCCGGGCAGGGGCGCAGTTACCTGTACTTCAGCGCCGCTCCCCCCTCCCCGCCCCCCCCCCTCATTGCTTCGCCGCGCGCTGGAATCCACACCCCGCCCAGCCCTTGCCCCTCCCCTTCCGCCGGCGCCGGCGCGATGAGAGCAGGCTGGGCGGTGAGCACTGGCACGGCGGCAATGGCAGCGGCACAGCGACCCCTGCTGGAAGCCACGCCTCGGAGGACTGCGCCGGGAGGGCTGCTGAGAGAGGACAGGGCCGGCTCTGAGCTGAGCGGGAAGCCCACGCTGAGTGATTGATTGCACATTGTTGAAGAAAGCTTTTCTTTTTAATTAATTAAGTAGGACTTCCCTAGTGGCATAGTGGTTAAGAATCTGCTTGCCAGTGCAGGGGTTAAGGGTTTGATCCCTGCTTGGGGAAGATACCACAAGCTGCAAAGCAACTAAGGTCATGGGCCACAACTACTGAGCCTGTGCTCTAGAGCCCGTGAGCCACAGCTACTGACCCGCGTGCCTAGAGCCTGTGCTCCACAAGAGAAACCACTACGTTGAGAAACCCACTCACCACTATGGAGTAGCCCCTGCTCGCCGCAGCTAGAGAAGTCTGCAGGCAACAACAAAGACCAACTGCAGCCAAAAATAAATAAATAATTAAGTAATTTATTTTTCATTGAAGTATATAGTTGATGTATAATATTATACAAATTAAAATATAGTGAGTCACAATTTTTAAAGGTTATACTCCATATTTGCTATATTCCCCATATTGTATAATATATCCTTGTAGCTTATTTTATACCTAATAGTTTGTGTCTCTTAATCCCCTACCTCTATATTGACCCTTCTTTCCTCTCCCCACTGGTAGCAGCTAGTTTGTTCTCTACATCTGTGAGTCAGCTTCTTTTTTGTTATATTCACTAGCTGGTGTGTTTTTAAGATTCCACATGTAAATGATATCATACAATATTTGTCTTTCTCTATCTGACTTATTTCACTTAGAATAATGCCCTCCAAGTCCATCCTCCAAGTTGGACACTTAGGTTGCTTCCCTGTCTTGACAACTGTGAATACTGTTGCTATGAACATTGGGGTACATGTTATCTTTTCAAATTAGTGTTTTTGCATTTTTTCGGAAATATACCCAGGAGTAGAATTGCAGGGTCATATGGTAGTTCTATTTTTAGTTTTTTGAGAAACCTCCATATAGTTTTCCACAGTGGCTGCATCAATTTACATTCCCACCAACAGTGTACAAGTGTTCCCTTTTCTCCAGTCCTTGCTAACATTTGTTATTTGTGTTCTTTTTGATGATAGTCATTCTGACAGGTCTGAGGTAATATCTCATTGTGGTTTTTTTTTTTTAACATCTTTATTGGAGTATAATTGCTTTACAATGGTGTGTTAGTTTCTGCTTTATAACAAAGTGAATCAGCTATACATATACATATATCCCCATATCTCCTCCCTCTTGCGTCTCTCATTGTGATTTTAATTTGCATATCTCTGATGATTCATGATGTCGAGTATCTTTTCATGTGTCTGTTGGCCATATGCATTTCCTTTTTGGGAAAATGTCGTTCAGTTCTTCTGCCCATTTTTTTTTTTTTTTTTTTTTTTTTTTTTTTTTTTTTTTTTTTTTCTTTTTGCGGTATGCGGGCCCCTCACTGCCGTGGCCTCTCCCGTTGTGGAGCACAGGCTCCGGATGCGCAGGCCCAGCGGCCATGGCTCACGGGCCCAGCCGCTCCGCGGCATATGGGATCCTCCCAGACCGGGGCACGAACCCGTATCCCCTGCATCGGCAGGCGGACTCTCAACCACTGCGCCACCAGGGAGGCCCTCTTCTGCCCATTTTTAACAGCTATCTTTTTTTTCACTAAATTTTTTATTTTATTTATTTTTATTTTTGGCTGCTTTGGGTCTTCGTTGCTGCGTGCAGGCTTTCTCTAGTCGCAGCGAACGGGGGCTACACTTCATTGCGGTGCGTAGGCTTCTCATTGCAGTGGCTTCTCTTTGTTGTAGAGCACGGGCTCTAGGTGCGTGGGCTTCAGTACTTGTGGCACTTGGGCTCCGTAGTTGTGCCTTGTGGGCTCTAGAGCACAGGCTCAGTAGTTGTGGTGCAGGGGCTTAGTTGCTCCGCGGCATGTGGGATCCTCCTGGACCAGGGCTTGAATCCATGTCCCCTGCATTGGCAGGCAGATTCCTGCGCCACCAGGGAAGTCCCTGCCCTTTTCTTTTCTTTCTTTTTTTTTTTTTTTTTTTGCAATACGCAGGCCTCTCACTTTTGTGGCCTCTCCCATTGTGGAGCACAGGCTCCCGACGTGCAAGCTCAGTGGCCATGGCTCACGGGCCTAGCTGCTCTGCGGCATGTGGGATCTTCCCGGACCGGGGCACGAACCCATGTCCCCTGCATCAGCAGGCGGACTCTCAACCACTGCACCACCAGGGAAACCCTCAAGTTGATTTTTAACTTTAAAATGCTAATTAATATAAAAAACTGCTGTGAAATTAAGAAGTGGTATGTGTGTATACACATATTTGTGATTTTTAATTTTTTTCACAGAAATCTGCCCCTACTGTCGTACATTGTAGGAATTGTAGTCCTGACTGGTTTAGACCACCTAGTGGACTAAATTTTTACTCCATCAACAGGGCTACTGCACTGGGTCAGACCAAAAGACACTGAGAATTGAAATCAGAGTTGAGCCTACAAGTCTGGGCTCCAGCTTTTATTTTTATTTATTTATTTATTTATTTATTTAAATGAAGTTCTGGGGTTTTTTAATTAATTAATTTTATTTTTGGCTGCTTTGGGTCTTCGTTGTTGCACGCGGGCTTTCTCAAGTTGCGGCGAGCGGGGGCTACTCTTCCTTGCGGTGTGCAGACTTCTCACTGCAGTGGCTTCTCTTGTTGCAGAGCATGGGCTCTAGGTGCACGGGCTTCAGTAGTTGTGGCTCGTGGGCTTAGTAGTTGTGGCTTGCGGGCTCTAGAGCACAGACTCAGTAGCTGTGGTGCACGGGCTTAGTTGATCCGCAGCATGTGGGATCTTCCCAAACCAGGGCTCGAACCTGTGTCCCCTGTATTGGCAGGCTGATTCTTAACCACTGCGCCACCAGGGAAGTTCCTGGGCTCCAGCTTTTAATTTAGCTCAATATTTAATTTTACATAAAGTGATGAGTAAATCAGAGCACTTTTAGTTGGGGCCTGTAGGTGACTTTTAAGTTATATTTTAATGCATGAGGAGCAGCCTTACCTTCCATACTCTCAACATTGTTATAGGCTTTATTTTCTTTTATTTTCTCTTACAATTTACTTATTTATTTGTTTGCTTGTTTAAATGAAGAAAAATTACCTGGAGAAGAAAGTTCTTTCCACTGCCTCACTTATCACAAACCTCAAGGTTAGCTAATCACCAAGGAAAGATATTTTAAGCGTGATCAGTTCCAAAGCCCCCTCCCTCCACTCTGAACCCCACCTTCTCAAGGAGTTTACTCTTTAGAGTCTCCTTCCTGAATCTTTCTCACTCTTCCATATCATTCCTGCCAGCACACAAATACAACATGTTAACGAGTTATGATTATGTCATCTATAGCTAAGATATATGAAATATTTAAATTTTTAAAAATTTAATAGAAATAATATAGTAATACTTTTTTCAGTCCACTTTATTTTTGAGATTCTTTCCATGTTTATACATATATTTTGGCTCCTTTCTACAATTCATATATAAATTATTCCCAGTTGTTTCCTTCCTAAAGAACAGTTGTTTCCTTCCTAAAGTTTCTTTCAAACATTGCAGCAATTTACTTATGGAGGTATCATCCTTTGAAAGTTTCTCTAGGGTGTTTACTTAGAATAGGAATCTCTGGGGACTTCCCTGGTGGTCCAGTGGGTAAGACTTTGAGCTCCCAATGCAGGGAGCCTGGGTTCGATTCCTGGTCGGGAAACTAGGTCTCGCATGCATGCTGCAACTAAGATCCCATGTGCCGCAACTAAAACCTGGTGCAGCCAAAATAAATAAATAAATAAATGTTTTTAAAAAGAAAAAAAGAATAGGAATCTCTGGGTCCAAAAGTAATTATATTTTCTTCAATCTTACTAAAAAATGGCCTAATTTTACTAATTTACATTTGCACAAGCTCATGAACATCATATTTTTCCCCATTCTTCATTTATTCATTCACTCATTCATTCATTCATTCATTTTTGGCTGTGTTGGGTCTTCGTTGCTGCACGTGGGCTTCCTCTAGTTGCGGTGAGTGGGGGCTACTCTTCGTTACGGTGCGTGGGCTTCTCATTGCGGTGGCTTCTCTTGCTGTGGAGCACGGGCTCTAGGCTTGTGGGATCCAGTAGTTGTGGCACGCGGGCTCAGTAGTTGCGGCGCATGGCCTTAGTTGCTCTGCAGCATGTGGGGTCTTCCCGGACCAGGGCTCGAACCCATGTCCCCTGCATTGCAGGTGGATTCTTAACCACTGTGCCACCAGGGAAGCCCCCCCATTCTTCTTAATAGTTATCAGACTTTTAAGTATTATCAGTCTCATGGATGAAAAATGGTACCTTGTTTTAATTTGTAAACTTTCCCTGATTGGTAGTGAGATTGAATATCTTTTTGTATATTCGTTGGCTCTTCAGGTTTCTCTTCTTTTATTTGCCAGTTTATATCCTTTGCCCACTTTTCTTTGTAATAGTTGTCTTTTGCTTTTGCCTGTCCTGAAGGTAAACGCCAGTACCACCACGTATGGGCATGCATAACTCTGGGAACTCACTCATACTCATCTGCAGCGCCATTCACATTAACTGCAGTGGAGATGGCACCCCTGGGGTTGTGCAGTGTAGTGGCCATAGTACCCATGCTTCTGATCTGGGTCTATGGTGCCTTTGCGTTCTTTAAAAATAGTTTTTTAGGGAATTCCCTGGTGATCCAGTGGTTAGGACTCTGTGCTTCCACTGCAGGGATCCCAGGTTCAATCCCTAGTCAGGGTAGTAAGATCCCACAAACCTGTGGTGTGGCCAAAAAAATTTTTTTAATTTTTTAAATAAAAAGTCACATACATGTGTTTCTCTAAACAATGTATTGGCGAGTTTTGTTCTTAAAATTTACATAAATTGTGTCATACTAAATGTCACACATATGATGGCTGTATGTCATCAACATACTATATGTTTATGACTTGTGCTTTTACTCGACATTAGGTTTCTATGTTACCAAACGAAACTTGGGTCCACTTGCCTGAAGTGCAGCAAAGCCAATCTACTGACACCAGGTTGTGATGAAGGAAAATACAGTGTTTATTGCAGGGCACCAAGCAAGGGAGTGGGAGACAAGCCTCAGATACACTCCAATTTGGTTTTTGAGTTTGGGATGTTTTAAAGGAAAAAAACAAAGAAGTTGGGGTTAATCATCTTGTGACATCTCTGTGACTTTTTTTTCTTTTGGCCATGCCTCAAGCCTTGTGAGAGCTCAGTTCCCCAACCTGGGATTGAACCCAGGCCATGGCAGTGAAAGCACCAAGTCCTAACCACTGAACCGCCAGGGAATTCCCTCTGTGACATTTCTTAAATTATAGTTCTGAGAGTCAGGATGTCTCTGGTTTATGATTCTCTGGCCAGGTGGTCCATGGCTCAGGGATCTATGAGCTCATCTTACCCTCAAGAAACAAAGTGTGTTGATGTGTTTATGACAATATCTGTGCTAGCAATTTTAGTACATTAAGGATGCTCTTGGGACTTCCCTGGTGGCACAGTGGTTAAGAATCCACCTGCCAATGCAGGGGACATGGGTTCGAGCCCTGGTCCAGGAAGATCCCACATGCTGCAGAGCAACTAAGCCCGTGCACCACAACTACTGAGCCTGTGCTCTAGAGCTCAAGAGCCACAACCACTGAGCCCAGGTGCCACAGCTACTGAGCCTGCGTGCCACAGCTACTGAGCCTGTGCTCTAGAGTTTGAGAGCCGCAACTACTGAGCCTGCGTGCCACAGGTACTGAGCCCGTGTGCCGCAAGTACTGAGCCTGTGCTCTAGAGCCCGTGCTCCACAACAAGAGAAACCACTGCAATGAGAAGCCTGCGCACCGCAACAAAGAGTAGCCCCTGCTCACCGCAACTAGAAAAAGCTTGCATGCAGCAACAAAGAAACAAAGACCCAAAGCAGCCCAAAATAAACAAACAAACAAACAAATAAATAATAAAGCAGTTGTTCCAAATCAGTTTACAAAAAGGGGAAAAAAAAAGGATGGTATTCACAACAGCAGTTTTAGTCATCTGACTATGGTTGATTAGTGTTCATTTAGCACAGGATTGTGATCATAGGGAACAAGAACAGGAATAAAGTTTTGGATATGGAATTCAGTTTCAGGGGGACTCAGTTTCAAGATACACCCTTTTGTTGCTGGCAACTGTAGTTCACCCATTTCTTTTACCACTTATAATACTCCATAGTGGTAGTGTACCATAATTTATTTTTTATTCTTCTGTTGATGGACTATGACTTCTTTCTAGGTTTTTTGTTGGTTTTTGTTTTGATATAATGGAAAATGTGCTTATGAATCGCCTTTTTATTTTTTAAATTTAATTTATTATTATTTGTTAACAGGAGAAAATCAAAGTTGAACATGCATACATGAGAGAGACCCAGAAAAACTGAGTAAATCACCAAAATGGTTGAAATACCATCCTCAGCTAATGATAAAAGATGATGTTGAGGGTGAGGAGAGGCAGTTAAAGGAGGTTCCCAGGAAAAGCACAGTAAACAAGGGTGATGTGATGCAGATTTAAATTAGGGCCTTCTGCACTGATAAGAGTTTCTAGAGGTTTGGTCATCCTCTTTTTCCAGGCACAGAGAGGGAGACACTGTTACAAATGGAGATTTCTCTTACAAAGGTAAATGTTTCTTACAAAAGGACAACTCCTAGTTGGTTTTCAGAGCCCTTCCCATGTCTGCTGTTTTCAGAGAATAACCAGCTTAAAACAATTAATATGCCAAAGAGACATATTTTAGGGTGGCAAGTTTTGCTCCCCTACGGTACCACCTTTGAAACTCCTTTTAAGAAATTTCATGTGCAGAAGGTGAGTTGGTAGATGGTTTCATCTCACTGAACGAGTCTCTTAGTCCTGACACTAGGTCAGTTCAGTTACTCATTTCAAGAGAGGTGGGCTCTCAAAGTTAGGCCTAAGGGTACCAGCAGTTAGGTATTTAATAAGAAGCATTTCTACAGAGACAGAACGAAAATAAAAGTTAATGGTTGGAGGAAGTTATAAAGCCAGTCTTGATGCCGAAAGCTCAGCTTCTGTTCACTGGTGCTGAACCAAATCTCGGAGACAGAGTTTTGGGTCAAGTAGAAAGAATAGCTTTATTGCTTTGCCAGGCAAAGGGGGACACAGTGGGCTCATGCCCTCAAAAATGTGTGTCCCAACCCAGGGAGATTTGGTGAGGAGTTTTATAGCAGTGGTTCAAGGGCGGGGTTGATGATAGGGATCCGGGTGTGTGCAGTGCCTGTATTCCTTTAATCTGGCCTCAGGTGGTCTCCTGATGAGCTTCTGTGGTTCCTGAGGTTATCAAACTCTGACCTTCTCTCTGGAATGAAGAATGCTTCATCAAATAGTTAACATCTTCCATTTGTTGGGGGTTTTAGTTCTGCAGAAGAGCTCAAAGATTTTGTCAAGTGTATCCCTTGAGGTGGAACCAGGACCCTGTTTCAAGCCTGCACTATTGTTTCTTGGCCACGCCTCCCTTGTCTCTGCATCCCCTCCCTTCCCTGTTTAGCAACAGTTTGAACATGCCCTTTGGAATTCAGGGAAGGTTATGGAGGCTGAAGCCTATTTCCTACAAACAAGGAAAAGGGGACTGAGAGAGACTTCTGTGCCCAGGAGCCCCACAGGGTCCTGCTCTGTTTCAGTCTGAGTCTGGAAGACAGTCTAGATGTAGGGGTCAAAGCACCTTTTGCAATTAGAATGTTTCTGATGATGTCATTGGGTGCCCAGGTAAACTTTCTGAGTGACTTGCACAGCAAGAGGCATGAAGATTTTCTAAACATGGACTGTTTTGGTGATCTCTCTCAAGTGTATATCAGGTTGTTCAGCTTCAGTTTGCAGGGCTTCAGGAAAGGCACAGCAATGGCTCTCAATGATTCCAAGTCAAAAGTGGGAGAAAAATTAGAAATATTAGTTTGGAGAGTTGTATTTGAATACTCACGAAGTTTCCAAATTCTGGAGAGGTCAGGCAGGGGGAAAAAAGATAAATATTTCAATTCTGCTTACAAAGATATAATTTGCAAATTGCTGTAAATCAGAGTTAGCTTAAGAGAAAAGAGAAAATTCCCTCTAATCTGGAAAAACAAAACATTAAAAAGAATCAGCAATTTTTCATTTTTCAAACAAAAGTCATGATCTTAAAGTTATCAGAAATGTGTACTCAGAGTTCTTTCCATGAAGATAAAGCACTTTACAAAAGCATCAGAATAAAACTATAACAGTCTGTAAATGACAAAAGACTTAAAATGGCATGGTTAAAGATCTAATTACAATGCAATTGGCAAAGAAGTTTGGTTATGTTACTGAACACAGGTTCAGGTGCCCAATTCACAGTGAGGCCAAACAAACCAAAATATCAAGTTTGAGAAAGGTTTATTGCAGGGCCAAGCAAGGTGAATGGGTGGCTTGTGCTCAAAAACCCCAAACTCCCTGATGGCTTTTGGGGAGAGGTTTCTATAGGCAAAATGTGGGGTGAGGGCTGCAGGGTATGTGACTTTCCTCTGCTTGGTTAGTGGTGAGGTAGGAGGGTGGTGTTCCAGGAGTGTGCTCAGCCTGAAGTCACCATCCCCCAGCTGGGTGGGGCCTTGGTTTCCTGGTTGGTTTGTTTGTTTTGGCTGAGTGTAGGGATCGAACTGTGTCCCCTGCATTGGGAGCCCAGAGTCTTAGCCACAGGACTGCCAGAAAAGTCCCCTTAGTTCCTGTTGAAGAACTCAAAGATATGGTTCTGTATATCCCTTGAGGAGGAACTAGGACCCAGCTTTAATCGCTGCACTATTGTTTCTTAATTGCTTCTTGATTGCTTATCCTTTGTTTCTGCATTCCCTTACTTCCCTGATTAAAACTGTTTGAATCTTCCCTTTGGAACTCAGGGAAGGTCTTAGAGGCTGAATAAAGCCTATTTCCTACAAAGAAGAAATGAGGGCTATGGAAAGGATTTGTGTCCCTGAGGGCCCCACAGGGTCCTGTTGGGTTTCAGTTATCTCTGACATACAACATTTTAAGATGTTATTAGAATTATGACTGATACCATTACACCAAGACACATCAGAATTCTAGGAATTTCATATAATTTCTAGAACATTTATATTAATAACATTTACCCATACAATATAACCTAAGAGGCTTTATCATCACTCATTTGACAATGTTCCTTGTGTAATTTAACACCAAATAAGCCAAATTAGTTAATATCTCTTTAACAAGGAGAGAAAACATATCTCTCAAGGTGTTCCAGGGGCTTCTAGAAAAAACCTCAAAGTTATTTCCAGGTCAATAACCCTTCATTTAGAATTCGATTTTGGGGGAGTTTGTCAAAAATATCAAAAAGGTTTTAAAACATTTAGTCAAATAGGATCATAGGTCACTGTTAAACAGTATTTAATTACACCATCCAACCAAAGTGACAAAAGATTTCAAAGGCAAATACAGACTGTTACAATGGATTACTTAAAAAATAAAGAACCTTTTACAATCCGTTATCAAAGGCAGATCAATGGTTCAGGAAAACTTTGCCCTCTCAACAGATAGAACCAAATTCTAGCTTTGCACCAGCTTACTTTTGATATTAAAATTTATTCACTCAATTAAATTTATTCCAATTCCAGCCATCTTGACTATGCATAACTCTCTTCTCAAGGTTCCTTTTCCACAAACCTTCTATAACTCCCTTTTTTACACTCAGATTGTCCTGTGCTTCCCCCCCTTTTTTTCTTTAATCTCATTTTAGGACAAAAATACTTTCTTTTAACAGAATGCATTTCCATTCTTTATACTTTTTTCTTCCTTGCATATAAAAATGTTTCTTTATTAATTTTAGTAGTTTTAATTACATACATTAATTAAAATTTTTAAACCTTAGAAGCATTAATTTCTGGTGAAAACTAATATGTGAGCAATTTTAAACTGTTTGTTATACTAGTATTTTTTTTTTTTTTTGGATTGGCAAACTTATGAATACCTATGGTAGGGGAGCAAAATTTGCTACCCTAAAATATGTCTCTTTGGCATAATAATTTTAAATGCTGGTTATTTTCTGAGAAACCACAGACATGGGAAGGATTCTGAAGTTGCCCTTTTGTAAGAAACATTTACATTTATAAGAGAAACCTCCATTTGTAAGGGTGTCTCCCTCTCTGTGCCCGGAAGAAGAATATGACCAAATCTCTAGAAACTCTTATCAATGGAGAAGGCCGTAACTTAAATCTGCATCACAATCATGCTTGTTTACTGTGCTTTCCCTGGTAACTGACTCTCCTCACTGTCACCATCCTCTTTTGTCTTTAGCTGAGGATGGTATTTAAGGTGAGGGCTTCAGCCATTTTAGTGACTTACTCAGTTTTCCTTGGCCTCTCCCATAGATACGTGTTATTAAACTTTGAGTTTCTCCTGTTAATCTGCCTCATGTCCATTTAATTCTTAGACCAGCCAGAAGAACCCAGAAGGGTAGAGGAAACTTTCTTCTTCCTCAACAATATCATAATTTCTCATAGCATTTTTTTTCAATGTGGTATAAGACATTTCTAATTAAGTTAAACATCTTTCGTTTTTCTGTAATAAGATGACAAAAGTAGTTAGACTTGTTTAGCAATTAATGTTTCAGTATTTTATCTTATTTGGAAATGATCTAGACATTCAATGAATTGCCATAATTTAACTTAACTTAGCAAACTAAAGTTTCATTTACCAAAAAGCTTTGGAGAAACTATTTTAAGTAGATATACCATAAAATATAATTATTAAAGAGTTTGACTAAAACTTCTTATCCCATTCACATTTATTTAATTTACTTGTTTCCAACAATTTTTACCAATCTAGTGGATATGGAATGGTATCTCATTGTGCTTTTAATTTGTGCTTCTCTGATAACCCATTAGGTTGAGCATCTTTTTATTTGTTTATTAGCAACTTTTGTTTCCTCTACATCTGTTTTGCCCATTTGGGGATTCTATTTTTATGTTTTCTGTTGGGTTATATTGTGGGCTGAGTTTTGTCCCCCTGAAAGATATGTTCAAGTCCTAACCCCCAGTCCCAGTGAATGTGACCTGTGGTAATAGGGTCTTCACAGATGTAATCAATTAAGATAAGGTCATACTGGATTAGGGTGTGCCTTGAACCTAATATTTGGTGTCTTTATAAGAAAAAAGAGAGGGAGATTTGGATACAGAGACACAGAGGATGCACAAAGGGAAGAAGGCCATGTGATTGAAACCAAGCATGACCCTGTGGGGCTCCTGGGCATGGAAGCCTTTCTATGTCCCAAGTTCCTTGTTTGTAGGGAACAGGCTCCAGCCTCCATGACCTTCCCTGTGTCCCAATGGGCTGATTCTAACAATTGCCAATCAGGGAAGGGAGGGGATGCAGAGACAAGGGAGGAGCAGCCAAGAAACAATAGTGCAGCCTTGGGAAAGGATCCTGGTTCCCCCTCAAGGGACACACATGACAATATCTCTGAGCTCTTCTGCAGAACTAAAACCCCCAACAAATGGAAGATGTTAACTACTTGATGAAGCATTCTTCATTCCAGAGAGAAGGTCACAGTTTGATAACCTCAGGAACCCCAGAAGCTCATCAGGAGACCACCTGAGGCCAGATTAAAGGAATGCAGGCCCAACACACACCCTGATCCTAATCAGCAACCCTGCCCTTGGACCATTGCTATAAAACTCCTCACCAAATCCCCCTGGGTTGGGACACACATTTTTGAGGGCATGAGCCCACTGTATCCCCCTTTGCCTGGTGAAGCAACAAGCTATTCTTTGCTATTTCACCCAAAACTCTGTCTCCAAGATTCGATTCGTCACTGGTGCACAAAGGCCGAGTTTTCAGCAACATGATGATTGAGGAAGAGATTAGAGAGATATAGTTACAATCTAAGGAATACTAGGGGTTGATGGTAACCACCAAGAGCTAGGAGAGAGGCATGTAACATATTCTCCCTCAGAGCCTCCAGAAGGAGCCAACTCTGCTGATATCTTGATTTCAGACATCTGCCCTCGTGAACTGTAAGAGAATAAATTTCTGTTGTTTTAAGCTACCCAGTTTGTGGTAACTTGTTACAGCAGCCCTAGGAACTAAAACAGGCAGTTTCTTTTTTTCTATTATAAATTAATATAATAGAAAGATTATAAATTCAAGTTATAAATTTGTAGGAATTTATTATATATTCTGTGCTACAAATCTATATTGATTATGATGTTGCAAATACCTTCTCCTAGTTTGTGGGTGTCTTTTTACTTTCCTTACGGTGTCTTTTAATGAAAAGAACTTCTTATTTTTAACGTGGTTGTAGGGGAGGAGAAAACTTTTTGCTCTACTGTTACGTTTAGTGATTGAGACCCTGAAAATGAAACTGACAAAAGACAGCTTAAAAGGAGAAAAAAACCCAGAGTTTATTTATGCATGCAACATGTGTAAATAAATGTGAGAGAACTTAGTGATGAGTATCTCAAAGTGGTGGTTAGAATTTTGGGCTTATATACCACGTTATCGAAGGGTGATAAATTGTGAAGAAGTGACAAGACAAAGGAAAAGGGCTTTGGCTTCTAGGGTTGGTAAATTGTGGGAGGGTAAATATATGAGGGAAACTAATAGAAGATAGGATTATTTTAGTAAGGTTTGTTATGCAGACTCAATTTCATGCAGTCTCTGGGGTGATGAGTGTCTCTGATGGTTCTCTTCTACCTGGAGAGAAGAGGGGGAAACCTTCATAAGAGGAAATTTATACTCTGCCTTTGGGCAGAAAGGGGGAAGGAAGAGAGCTTTTCTTGCATCTACTGTTTCTCAGTTGCCTTCAGCTCAAAATAATCCTTATGTCAAAGCGGGATACTCTGATCTACTTCATAGTTAAGTCTATTATCTTATCATTAGTGATTAACACAGTTTGTTTTTTGTTTAAGAAATCCTTCCCAACCTTGAAGTCATGAAGGTGTTCTTTTATAGTTTCTTCTCACAGTTCTAGGATTTTATCTTTCATATTTAAGTCTTTGTTCCATCTGGAATTTTTTTTTTTATGTATGGTGTGAGGCAAAGATTCAATTTCATCTTTTTTCATAAGGATCACTAGTTATCTTAGCCTATTTTGTTGAATAGGTATTCTTTCATCAGTGATCTGAATGACATCTCTGTCATATGTTAAGTATTCATATATGTGTGTATGTGTTGCTGAGTTCTTTGTTATAGTCCATTGGTCCCTATACCAATACTACATAATTTCAATATAACAGATTTGTGAAAAGTTTTGATATTTGGTGGGATGATTCCCTTCTCTGCTACATCACTACCTTATTTGACTTCTTCAGTTTGAATTAGTTTAGGAAGAATCAATAATATTGTGTCTTCCAAAAAAATGAACATGACCTAACTCTCATTTTGTTTAGAGCTTCTTTAATGTTCCTCAGTAATTTTTACCTCTAAATGTAAAGGTTTTCTACAACTTTTATTAGATTTATTTCTAGGCACCATAAATTTGTAACCACTTTAAATAATATAATTTACACTTTGAAACTTTTTTACTGATGTATAACATATAGTAAAGTACATAAATATTAAGTATAAATTCAGTGACTTTGTACGTATGTATTATCTCTGTAATCACCACACAGACCAAGATATAGAGCATTTCCAACACACCAGAAGGCTCTGTCCTGCTCCTCCCAGTGAACGACCCCCAAAGATAACCTCTATTCTGACTTCTGTTACTATACATCAGCTTTGACTTTACAAAGTTATATTTTCTAACTGCTTCTGTTACTCAACTCAGATTCGGTTGCTCACTCGAAAGCCAGTATTTGAGAGGCAGGTGTTGGTTGGAAAGGAAAGGTTGCTTTACTCAGGAGGCTGACAACCTGGGGTGAAAGTGAACTTGTGTCCCAAAACCAACTCTGAAGATTCTGCCCAACCATGAAAGTTTTTAAAGGGAGAATCATTTGGGGAGGGGGTCAGAGTCTTCATTATCTTCCACTGTGTGCAGACTTTCATCTGATTGGTTGCTGGTGAGGTACCAGGACAGTGTTCCAGGAATCTTATGCTCAGCCTGAAGTTACCATCCTCCACCTGGGTGGGGGCCTTAGTTCCTATGGAAGAGCTCAAAGATATTGTTATATATATTCCTTGAGGAAGAACCAGGACACTGCGTTATTGTTTCTTTTCTTTTTTTTTATTTTATAAATTTATTTTATTTATTTTTGGCTGCATTGGGTCTTCATTGCTGCACACAGGCTCTCTCTAGCTGCGGCGAGTGGGAGCTACTCTTCGTGTGGTGCATGGGCTTCTCATTGCAGTGGCTTCTTTTGTTGTGGAGCACATGCTCTAGGCGTTCAGACTTCAGTAGTTGTGGCATGTGGGCTCAGTAGTTGTGGCTCGTGGGGTCTAGAAGCTCAGTAGTTGTGGCACTCGGGCTTAGTTGCTCCGCAGCATGTGGGATCTTCCTGGACCAGGGCTCGAACCCATGTCCCCTGCATTGGCAGGTGGATTCTTAACCACTGTGCCCCCAGGGAAGTCCCATGCACTACTGTTTCTTGACTGCTCCTCCTTTGCTACTGCATTCGCTCCCTTCTCTGATTAGCTACTGTTTGAGTCTGCCCTTTGGAACTCAGGGAAGATCAAGGAAGCTGAATGAAGCCTGTTTCTTACAAACAAGCAAGGGGGGTCATGGAAATAATTTATACCTGGGAGGCCCCACAGGGTCGTGCTCAGTTTCAATCCCCCCTTTTCTTTGATTCTCCTCAATCTTGAGGAGGTGTTGGACAAGAAAAGGAATAATATTTTGAATAAAGAGATAAAATCATAAACTTGGCAGAGGAGCTGGGTTCTGGGGGAACTCGGTTTCACTTCTTGCTAGTGTATAGCAATGCAATTGAGTTTGATACATTGAGAGCTTATCGAGCCACCTCACTCTGTTCTCATTTATTATATATTGGTGGGTTTTTTTCTGTACAGAGTTTGGGACTTTCTGTGGGGACAATCACATTATCTGTGTATGATAACAGTTTTGTCTCTTCCTTTTTAATCTTTGTACTTCTTAAATCCTTCTCTTGTCTCACTCTGTTGGTTAGGTGCTCTGGTACAATGTTGAACAAAAGCAGTCATAGTATCATTTTTCCTGATTCTAAAAGTAATGTTTATAATTTTATTTTTTACCATTAAAAGTGATATTTGCTAATGATTTCTGGCATATACTTTTTTTCAGGTTAAGAAGCACACTTCTATACTTATTTTACTATAGAATATTTTACATATTTTAATCATGAATGAATTTTGAACCTTATCAAATACCTTTTATTCATGTATTGAGAAGACTATATGTTTTTTCTCCTTTAGTATGTTACTGTGATAAAGTGTATGTATAGACTTCCTAATGTTAAACTGTTCTTGTATAAACCCAACTTGGTCATTAACAAAAATTCCATTATGGAATTTATATTTAAAGTGGGTTTCTTGCAGACAACATAGTTGAGTTGTGTTTTTTGTCCACTCTGACACTCTTACGAATTTTGTTTGCTAATATTTTGTTTAGGATTTATGTATCTATGGGCAAAATTAGCTTTTTATCTTTCTTATACTATCTTTGTATAGCTTTAGAATCTCAATTATATCAAGAATTTTGCCTCTTTTTTCATACTCTGGAAGAATTTGTATAAGATTGAAATGACCTTGTTTCTTTTTTTTTTTTTTGGTTTCATAACTTCATTTTTATTTATGAAAATTCAATATGTATAGAAAATGTTAATCTGCATTTTAAAATCCCCCTAAAATCTTCCAAAACTAGCTGCAGTAATTTCTTTTTTCTTTAATTTATTTATTTATTTATTTATTTATTTATTATTATTTTTTGGGTTGTGTTGGGTCTTCCGTTGCTGTGCACGGGCTTTTCTCTAGTTGGGGTGAGTGGGGGCTACTCTTTGTTGTGGTGTGCAGGCTTCTCGTTGTGGTGGCTTCTCTTGTTGTGGAGCACAGGCTCTAGGCACGTGGGCTTCAGTAGTTGTGGCTCACGGGCTCTAGAGCACAGGCGCAGTAGTTGTGGCACACGGGCTTGGTTGCTCCATGACATGTGAGACCTTCCCGGACCAGGGCTTGAACCTGCATTGGCAGGTGGATTCTTAACCACTGAGCCTCCAGGGAAGCCCAATAATTTCTCATTCTACACATCCTTCTTAGAATGTGACTTAGAAATTCTCTCCATTCAGAGGTGAGGTCAATATTTCCTCTCCTTAAATCTGGACAGGGCTGTAAGTATGAAAGATATGATGCTGTGTGACTTTTGAGGTAAGATCAAAAAAGGCTGATATGTCTTGTTCCTGCTTCTCTTGGGCTTTTGTTCTTAGAATTCTGCCTCTGTGCAGTGAGGAAGACGAAGCAGCCTGTGGAGGGCTGTGAAGAGGACCCAGTGGAGCAGAGACACACTGCTTTGCACCAGTTCTAGAGGCTGGAAGTCTGGGGTCAAGGTGTCAGCATGGTTGGGCTCTGGTGAGAGCTCTCTTACTGGCTTGCAGATGGTTGCTTTCTTGTTGTGTCCTCACATAGCAGAGAAAGAGAAAGAGAAAGAGAATGAGGAAGAGGAAGAGGAGTAAGAGAGAAAAAGAGAAAAAGAGAGAGAGAGAGAGAGAGAGAGAGAGGATGACCTTGTTTCTTTAAAGTCTGGAAGGTTATATATGTAAATGTCTTGGCGTGTGTGTGTGTGTGTGTGTGTGTGTGTGTGTGCACGCATGAGTGCATGAAGATTTTTATTTACTGATTTGATTTTTTTTTAATAGGACTATCCAGACTTTCTATTTCTTGAATTAGTTTTAAGTTAAATTTTTGTCAGTTATTTCATTGTGTGTATTTCCCACTTAAATGGCATAAAATTGTTCATAATTTTTAAAAATCTTTGAAAATTTCTAATGTATTTGTTTACCTCCTTCTTCAGTTTTTTCTTTTTCTTGATCCATCTTGTTAGAGGCTGTCAATTTTAATAGTGTTTTTAAATATCCAACTTCTGGCTTTAAAAAATCTTTCTGATTGTACCTTTGTTTTCTAGTTAATTTCTTTTTTCTTTATCATTGTCTTCCTTTTACTTTCTTTTAACTATTTCATTGTATTTTCCTAATTTCTTTAGCTAGATGCCTAGCTCAACAACTTTTACCCTCTGTTACTTTCTAACAAGCAATGAAGAGTATACGTTTCCCTCTAAGGATTGCTTCAACTGAAACCCACAACTATTTTCAATACCATTCTTTGGACCATGGTTGGGATTACTGATCTAGACTGATTTATGGCAAGTAAACTAAATTTTTTTTTTTAAACTAAATTTTTTGAGTACTTACTAAGTATAAGCCACTATGGTAATCACCTTAAGATATGAAAATCCTGCAGCAGATACTGTTACTTCTTTCCTTCCACTCATAATGTAAAGTAAATCTATTGTATATTTTTGTCGTGACTCATTCCTTTGAAGTTGTGCAATTTTAATAGTGTTCTTTGTTATAAGGATGTTTGAGTCGTAGGATGATAAGACAATGTCAGTAGTAAGCAAGGAAACAAAGTGACCCGAACTGTGAAACAATGAAGAGAAACAGTCTCAGCCCCAAAATATATACTTAAATACCAAGGATTATATCGGGGTAGGTGGCAGTTTTTAAAAAATAAATGTGCTTCTTATTTGTTCTCTACCCTAGCCTGAAAAAGAAACCAAAAATTATAGTTTTCTAGTGAAAGGAAAAGGAAAAGTTCTTTGGCCAGTGGAATTCTCAGTTCTTTGAACCATGTGGTTTAGAAGATTCTAAAGGGCAGTCTTTCATGCTCTGGATCTATAATTTGTTCTAAGCTTCCATAAACACGTGCCTTGCCACCATTCATTTTCTGCTGTCCCAGAATTTCAACATCTGTATTTGGGTGGATATTGTACAGGTAACTAGGAATCTTTTTGTTAATGTCTTAATGGCCAGGAAGAATGAAGGAGGATTGCACTGATTTATATATCATGTGTAATTTTTAATTTTTATTTTTAATAAATATCGTATGTATTTAAAGTATGCAGCATGATTTTTTTAACATCTTTATTGGAGTATAATTGCTTTACTATGGTGTGTTAGTTTCTGCTTTATAACAAAGTGAATCAGCTATACATATACATATATCCCCATATCTCGTCCCTCTTGCATCTCCCTCCCTCCCATCCTCCCTATCCCACCCCTCAAGGTGGTCAGAAAGCACTGAGCTGACCTCCCTGTGCTATGCAGCTGCTTCCCGGTAGCTATTGGTTTTACATTTGGTAGTGTATATATGTCCATGCCACTCTCTCCCTTTGTGCCAGCTTACCCTTCCCCCTACCTGTGTCCTCAAGTCCATTCTCTAGTAGGTCTGCGTCTTTATTCCCATCCTGCCCCTAGATTCGTCATGACTTTTTTTTTTTTTTTTTAGATTCCATATATATGTGTTAGCATACAGTATTTGTTTTTCTCTTTCTGGCTTACTTCACTCTGTATGACAGATTCTAGGTCCATCCACCTCACTACAAATAACTCAATTTAGTTTCTTTTTATGGCTGAGTAATATTCCATTGTATATATGCGCCACATCTTCTTTATCCATTCATCTGTCGATGGACACTTAGGTTGCTTCCATATCCTGGCTATTGTAAATAGAGCTGCAATAAACATTGTGGTACATGACTCTTTTTGAATTATGGTTTTCTCAGGGTATATGCCCAGTAGTGGGATTGCTGGGTTGTATGGTAGTTCTATTTTTAGTTTTTTAAGGAACCTCCATAGTGGCTCTATCAATTTACATTCCCACCAACAGTGCAAGAGGGTCCCCTTTTCTCCACACTCTCTCCAGAATTTATTGTTTGTAGTTTTTTTTTTTTTTTTTTTTTGCGGTACGTGGGCCTCTCACTGTTGTGGTCTCTCCCGCTGCGGAGCACAGGCTCCGGACGCACAGGCTCAGCGGCCATGGCTCACGGGCCCAGCCACTCCACAGCATGTGGGATCCTCCCGGACCGGGGCACGAACCCGCGTCCCCCGAATCGGCAGGCTGACTCTCAACCACTGCGCCACCAGGGAAGCCCTATTGTTTGTAGATTTTTTGATGATAGCTATTCTGACTGGTGTGAGATGATATCTCATTGTAGTTTTGATTTACATTTCTCTAATGATTAATGATATTGAGCATTCTTTCATGTGTTTGTTGGCAATCTGTATATCTTCTTTGGAGAAATGTCTATTTAGGTCTTCTGCCCATTTTTTGATTGGGTTTTTTGTTTTTTTGCTATTGAGCTGCATGAGCTGCTTATAAATTTTGGAGATTAATCCTTTGTCAGTTGCTTCATTTGCAAATATTTTCTCCCATTCTGAGGGTTGCCTTTTGGCCTTGTTTATGGTTTCCTTTGCTGTGCAAAAGCTTTTAAGTTTCATCAACATGATGATTTGATATACATATACATAGTGAAATGATTACTATAGTTGAGCTAATTAGCATATCACCCCCTCACATAGTTAGTCTTTTTGTAGGTGTGATGAGAGCACCTGGAATCTATTCTCTCAGTAAATTTCTGTATTCGGTACACTATTATAAATTACCGTCATCATATGGTATATTACATCCCCATGACTTATTTATGTTACAGAACTGCAACTTTGTATCCTTTGACCAACATCTCCTCATTTCCCCCACCTCCCAACTCTGGGAACCACCAGTCTCCTCTCTGCTTCTATGTATTTGACTTTTGTATTTTTAATTATTTATTTATTTAATTTATTTATTTATTTAGGCTGTGCCAGGTCTTAATTGTGGCATACAGGATCTTTAGTTGCGGCATGCAGACGTCTTAGTTGTGGCATGCGAACTCTTAGTTGCTGCATGTGTGCAGGATCTAGTTCCCTTACTAGGGGTCGAACTCGGGCCCCCTGCATTGGGAGCGCAGAGTCTTACCCACTGGACCACCAGGGAAGTCCCTGCATTTGACTTTTTTAGATTCCACATATCAGTGAGATCATGCAGTTTTTCCTTTCTGTGTCTGGCTTATTTCACTTAGTATAATGTCCTCCAGGTCCATCCACGTTGTTGCAAATGGCAGGTATATTGGGTGTACTTATATTAGATTGAACCACATGAGATTGCTGATATGTAACCATTTTGAACCTATAAAGATAGCAATTTCATATGGCTGAATTGTGTATATTTAGAGCTTGAATGGAAGCAAATCCTATGGCGTGGTTATGGAAACTCTTTTTTGCTAAGGGAAAAAAATTGGTGAAGATTAAAGAACCACCATAAGTAATTGTGTCATATGTTGGTAAACCTTAAAATTCAAGGCTACTAACTAATTCAATGTTGAACTTTTGATAAACCATTAGGATCTGATCAGGAAATAAGCCTTTGCTTTCAGTCTAAAGGGGGAAGATAGGTGGTGTTTCAAATGCTGGCACACTATTAAATGGGCTTTGTTTTCTTTTAAGCAGCTGGGGGGGAAATGACCAATACAGGGAGTTGGGAGAGAGGACAGAAAGAATTGATATCACAAAGACCAAGTTAAATTCACTCATTCACTATCAAGCAGTTTTAACTGTTATATGAAGAACTAAACTTGAATAATCTCAAACTCACATGTTCCAGAGTACAAACTTATAATGTTACTGCCGTCTGTCCCCCAGATTAGTTTAGTTGTTGTGCTGTAGTATTCTCATCTTCAGGTGTCATGGGGTTCCAGTATCTGATCTTTTTTTGCACTCCCTTTGTGTGTGTACTGCACTAAAACACACATTCTTAGAAATTACAAATCTGATTTTTGCTATAATGAGTAAATGCTATCCCTAGCCTCCTTTTATACAGTACTTGAATCTGTTTCTTAACTCTGAAAATCAGGACCCAGAACTTTACATGTTGGTCAGTGAGTAGGGTATACTCAGATAATTTGAGAACAGGGTCAGAAGATGGGATTCATTGAGACAGATAATGATAGTTATCAACATAAAATGCACAAAATTGGCCATTGGTGGAAACAAAGCAGCCTAAGAACTTGGTTTCTAATGTGTGTTAGCAGAGAGATGTATGCCTTTGGACAAGTTATTTAATGTGACTATGTCTCAGTTTCTGGATCTCTAAAATGAAGACAATAATAGTGACTACCTCAAAAAATTACTGTGAGGATTAAAGATAATCTGTGCACAGGGCTGCAAGATTTAGCAAATGAAAATACAGAATGCCCAATGAAATTTCAATTTCAGATGAACCACAGATACTTTTTTAGTATATGTATGTCTCAAATATTGTATGGGACATATGCATTCAAATATAACTGGGTGGCTTGTATTTTATCTGCCAACCCTACCTATGGAAGCATGCTCATTATGGTGCCTGGCACAAATAACTAAAAGCAATTTCCCACATCTCCATCAAGGATATTGTCCAAGTAGGAAGGCGTCTCACAAATCTCACCCAGCAGACTGAACTTCCACTAATAATAAGATGAACCGTGGTCTTACAACTGCCTGTGTACCTCTATCCCCTCCCAGTCTGTCAGCTCCCAGAGGGTGACAACCATGTTTTGTTTCCTTTCCCCACCCCACCATCTAGTATCTAGTCTAGTGTTCTGCATGTAGCAGGGGCAGGATAAATGCGTATTTGTAGAAAGAAATTCAGGCAAGAGCCAGGTTAAAAGGTTGGCCATATCTTCAGCCCTGGATGGCTGGTCAATACAAATCTTCCTGTCCAGTTAGTGAGAGAAGCTGGGGGCATGAGGCTGCCTGTCAGGGTCCGTTGAGATCTTCCAGTTCTCTTTACCTGGATTCTCTTTTCTCCCAGCAACTGATATCCTGAGGCTGTTTCTCAACTAGACTTTCCTGTTGGGAAGGATATATGGTGGGCCATCCACACAAATATTCCATTCTCGGCTGTAAACTTTCTCAAGATAAGTGAGTAAAGGGATGAACAGAAAACACCAAAAGTCTATAGAATGGTTATGAACATGGATTCCAAAGCCAGATATCTTGGTTCTGATACTTATTAGCAGTGTGACCTTGGCTGTGTCAGTTAACCTCCATGCCTCACTTTCCTTTACTGTAAAATGGGGATAATAGTATATCTCTCTTAAAGGATGGTGGTGAAGGTTAAATAAGTTAATGTATGTAAAGTATTTAGAACAGTGCATGCCATGTGATAAGTAATATATATGTGCTAGCTAAAAAGAAAAAAAAAGGAAAGATGAGCTCTGGATCTTTGCTGACAGGTAGGGTATCTCTCTAACATCCTTCAATGAACTGGCCAATTTAATCATCCTTATCTATGGTCTTTCTATGAAAATCTAAAGTGTTCTCTTGTACATGACCAACGCAGACCATTGTTAAAAGCCCTTACTCATTTATAGATTTTCTTCTTTCTTGACAGGAAATGATAATGCTATTTATCATTTGGCCTTGACAAGTTATGGTGATAAGACGAGCATCCTGCAAGCACGGGGGTGGTGAGGGGAGGTGGGCTGTGATACTCTGAGGAGAAAGCTGTCCCTCTGTGCACAGGCGTGCCCTTAGCTTGCATGCTCTCCAGCCAAGAATGCAGGCCAGGTGACTGAAACCACCTTCAAGGTGTTCCGATCTTCCCAACGGCTCCTGTCACTGGCAGCGGCCACTGTGCCTCAGTCTGCATTGCTGCACATCTGTCTGGGCAGCAGGAGGGACAATGCGGAAACATATTAACCAAGTCCCCTCTAAGCGCACACACTTACACATCTTTTCCTTTTGAGGAACTGACTCAAACCCTGTACGGAACTGCAAGAAGAATAGCCGAGGGCTGATGCGATGACCGTGAGCAGTGGCTCTCCAGGTGTGATGCCAGGCTCATCATCAATATTAGCATCACTTGAGGACTTGGAAATTCACAGCCTAAAGAGTCCTGCTCCTGACCTACTAAGTCAGAAACTCTAGAATAGGGCCCAGCAATGTGTTTTAACAAGTCCTCCAGGTGATTCTGATGCTCACTCAACCGAGAGCCACAAGCCTAGAGCTTCAGCAGCTCTCCCCACCTTTCTTTCCCTACCTTCTCCTCTTCCCCCACCTTCTTCCCCTCCTCTCCCTCCTCTTCTTCCTTCTCCTTTCTCTCTCTCTCTCTCCACCTCTCTCTGTCTTCCTCCTTCCCTTTTTTTTTTTTTTTTGCGGTACGTGGGCCTCTCACTGTTGTGGCCTCTCCCGTTGCAGAGCACAGGCTCCGGACGCGCAGCTCACGGGCCCAGCCGCTCTGCGGCATGTGGGATCCTCCCGGACCGGGGCACGAACCTGTGTGCCCTGCACCGGCAGGCAGACTCCCAACCACTGCGCCACCAGGGAAGTCCCCACCTTCCCTTTTTAAGAAAAAGGGACTGGCTAGGTCTTTCCAAGTTATGTGCACATGAGCCCAGTTGTCTCAGAGACCCTGGGAAGGGGATTTAGCATTTTCTCTCCTTGGAGCTGAGGAATTGCAAAGTGCTTTTTTTTCAGGTGGAAGTTAGATAATCAGGCTTAGTAAACATGATTATAAGCCCAGCTGGCTTTACAAGCCTCACTCTTTTTAAGCACAAAATCCTAAGGGAAAGAAGCTGAATGATTTTACCCCTCGACACAGGGAGCTCCCCAAGTCGGCTCCAACCTGAAGAACTGAAAGGGCCCGAGGGTGCCTTGCTTTGCCCTAGTGAGGCCTTTTCCCATTCTTCTTTAAGATTTAGAACGTGGGGGCTTCTCTGGTGGCGCAGTGGTTGAGAGTCCGCCTGCCGATGCAGGGGACATGGGTTCGTGCCCCGGTCCGGGAAGATCCCACATGCCGTGGAGCGGCTGGGCCCGTGAGCCATGGCCGCTGAGCCTGCGCGTCCGGAGCCTGTGCTCCGCAACGGGAGAGGCCACAACAGTGAGAGGCCCACGTACCGAAAAAAAAAAAAAAAAAAAAAGATTTAGAACGTGGGATTTCCCCCAGGGACCTTAGGTGTTTTCAGCGTGGTCCTCTGATTCATGGGTTAGAATGAACCTATCATCTGTAATTCTCTGGAGAAAACCCCTGGAATCCACAAGGGCACATAAGGCTACGTCTGCCCTCCCACCTCGGGAAGGGGTTAGAGGGGTGCTCCCATCAGCTGTCCCTCCAGAGGGCTTGATGTGGCAAAGAGAACTGAGCCCCGGAGATGTACATCCGCGGAGCTGAATGTGACTATGTCTCAGTTTCTGGGAGAGAGGACAGAAAAGCTGTCAGTCTTACATCATCTCGTCCCTACTGCTGGGTTTATAGGTGAGTAGAGTGAGAAACAGAAAAGTTAAGGAAGTTCTTAAGATGACCCAGCCCGTCAGTGGCTGAGTTCTTGGTTTTGTGTACAGAGCAATTATAATAAGGTAGAACTTCCCTGCAGTGTTGTCGTTACCAAGTCCAAGCTTGCACTGCTCTCTGTATGACAGGCCAGTAGATCAGGAGACGAGGTGTCGAAGGCCGGCAGACCGAGTGTACCCCCAAATAAACCATCTTATCGGGGTCTGCATGACAGGTTCTTTTATAGAACAGAGAGGGGGAGGAGGTGAGGAAGTAAAGTAAAAAGGCCATTTATCTTGCAACATAGGTGGGGCTGTGTTAATTTCTTCGTTTCTGCAACCATTCACAGGTGGGCAGGGTCTAGAACAGCTCTCTGTGAGCTGAACAAAGGCACTTGGTCAGGCAGAGGGCAGGGTTCCCTGTGGCAGGCCATTCTGTGTGCTTATAGCTGTAGACAGTGATTATAACAACAAAGGCGATGAAAAGCAAAGGTTAAAGTAAAAGAAACAGATCCAACATGGAGTCAGAATTGGCTCTTCCCTGTTACATTGTGTGTTAATGATTATCTAAAGCTGTACTGTCCAATATAGTAGCTACTAGCCATGTGTGGTTATCTTCAATTAATTAAAATTAAAAATTCAGTTCCTCATTTGCACTTCCCACATTTCAAGCGCTCAGTAGCTGCATTTGGCTAGTGGCTACCATACCAGCGAGTGCAAATATAGAATATTTCCATCACTGCTGAATGTTCTGCCCCGGTCTAAAGTGATCTATTGTTGGCAGATTATATGTTGACGCAAGTCATGTCATTTGAATCTTTCACTTGCTTCCTGTGTCTCAAAGATACTGCCAAGAAAGAAGGGTAATGCCCAGATCTCATCCAGCAGACTGAACTAAAACAAAAGTGAGCTACTCTGAGATATTCTAGTTAGTTGCTTTCATGTCTGTTGTTTACATGTCATTGTTCAGTAAATAGTACCTGTGTACATTCATTCAATTATTCTTTCAGTCAGTGTGCATTTATTACATCCCTATTGTGTTCCAGGCATAGTGTAGGTGCTGGGATACTGCACTGTCCATGAGGAAGTACTGTCTGGAGAAGAAAGACACAGGAGCAGGTCATTGTAATGCAACACAACATGTTTTAATATGTATGATGATGTGGAGGGTTTTATGGAAACAGAGGAAATAAACTTGCTGGGCCTGGAAGAATTTGATAAAACATCACAGAGAAGGTGACATTTGAGGTTGATGCTGAAACTCGGCCTCTGTGCACTGGTGCTAAATCGAATCTCAGAGATAGAATTTTGGGTGAAACAAAAAAGAATAGCTTTATTGCTTTGCCAGGCAAAGGGGGACACAGTGGGCTCATACCCTCAAAAATGTGTGTCCCAACCCAGGGGGGATTTGGTGAGGAGTTTTATAGCAGTGATTCAAGGGCAGGGTTTATGATAGGGGTCAGGGTGTGTGTTGGACCTGTATTCCTTTAATCTGGCCTCAGGTGGTCTCCTGATGAGCTTCTGTGGTTCTCGAGGTTATCAAACTGTGACCTTCTCTCTGGAATGAAGAATGCTTCATCAAGTAGTTAACATCTTCCATTTGTTGGGGGTTTTAGTTCTGCAGAAGAGCTCAGAGATATTGTCATGTGTGTCCCTTGAGGGGGAACCAGGATCCTGTCCCAAGGCTGCACTATTTCTCACTGCTCCTCCCTTGTCTCTGCATCCCCTCTCTTCCCTGATTAGCAACTGTTTGAACCTGCCCTTTGGGACACAGGGAAGGTCATGGAGGCTGAAGCCTATCTCCTACAAGCAAGAAACGGGGGACATAGAAAGGCTTCCATGGCCAGGAGCCCCACAGGGTCCTGCTCGGTTTCAAGCTGAGGCTTGCTGGATGGGCGGCAGTTTGCCAGTGGATTAAGGCACCCCCAGCCATGTGAACAGCATGTGCAAAGGCACAGAGGCATGAAATGGCTGGTGTGCTGGGGACAGTGAGAAGGGCAATATGCTGGGGGAGAGGGGGACTGGGTGGCTAATTAGGGCCAGGTGGGCACAGGTGGTGAGCAGCTTACTAACTAGTTTGAACTTTGCCCTACAGGCATTAATGCAACCCTCTAAAACCGAGTTCCCCTGCCAAATTTATGATTAACCTCTCTATCCAAAACTTCATTCCCTGTCTTGTCCCCTCTGACCCCAATCCTATGCTAACTGAACACTAATCAACCAGAGTCAGAGGACTAAAATTGCTGTTGTTGATAACGCTGTTAATGCACAGACTCGGGTTGTTTCTCCAGGGCAAGATGAACTCACAGACCCTTGGGTCATGCATCACCAGAGCAGAGACTCATAAACAGTAGGTATCCTGACCTCTGAAACTACGATTAAGAAAGGTCACAAGATGATGATTAACCCCAGCTTCTTTGTTCTTCCTCTTTAAAACATCCCCAACTCAAAGACCAAGTTGGAGTGGATCTGAGGCTTGTCTCCCACTCCCTTGCTTGATGCCCTGCAGTAAGCCCTTACTTTGTTGCAAACAGCTGCTGTTTGGCTTTCTGCACCGTGGGCACACAAGCACATAGCTTGGTTACATTAAGCAGTCTCCCTTCTATAGCTTTAATGTATTAAATCCTGTTAAAAACTCTGGTGTGTCATGTAGCTGAAGGCATCAGCGTATCTTAGGTGCTTAGCACTGGTCCTGGCTCATGCGGGGTGCTCAAGAAATCTTGATTCCTTTTTCTCTTAAGTTGCTTCTTACCAACTTGTCCATAGTATATTTCTCAGTCTCTAAGAGTGACTGATTTCCCATTTCCCTGGTGATTAAGTCTGACAAAATCTCACCTTCCTATCTATTATGGGCTCATTGATATGGTCCTTTCAACAGCTGTTAAAATGTCTCCTTCAGTTTACCTGCTTTCTTTCTCCTGCTGAGGTTTTCTTGTCGCTTTGTGATATATGACCCTTCTGCATATGACTTTACAAAAGATGTCACTGGTCTTTTTCTGTCCATGACATCCTATCATAAGACAGCATTATAAATGGACAATTTTCAGGAATAGCTTCATTTTTTAAAAGGGCTCTCTTATTTCTGAATGGCTGCAGGGATTTCAGTTATGAGTAAATGTGCTAGACAGATACTGCTCTTAATTCTGATGGATTGATAACAGGCACCTGGTTCATCCTAGGTCACTAACACGCAGGGCAAGCATTCAAATGGAGGCGCATTCCAAATGTCTAAGTATTTAAAAGCTATAAATCAAGCTAACAACTGAGAAATAAAGTATGCTTTGACCTCCTACATTGATAAATATACCTTCATAAGGACAAAAATAAAGCACGTTTAAAGAGATGGTTTTTATACAACAGGAAGTTGGTGAAATTTGACTAAATCCAATTATTTAGTGCACATGTCAGTGTTCTGTTGATGGCTACTGATGTTTGGGTGAGACAAAAAAAAGACATACATAATTTATAAGTGTTTCTGTAAATCTATTTTTCGTACTTTCACTTCAGCAAAATTACTAATAATGTTATCAAGTTTTTTAGCAATGGACTAGAGGATTAAAAATGAAAATATAGTTGTATTCAAATAGGTTTTCATTAAACTGTGTGTGTGTGTGTGTGTGTGTGTATTTACGGTTACATGGCCTATGCAGGATGTTTATTTATCTATTTTTTAAATTGAAGTATAGTTGATTTCGTTCTGTTAGTTTCAGGTGTATAGCAAAGTGATTTGGTTTTATATTTATTTATTTATTTATTTATTTACTGTATTTCAGATACTTTTCCCTTTTAGGTTATTACAAAATATTGAATATAGTTCCCTGTGATCTACAGTAGGTTCTTTTTGGTTATCTATTTTATACATAGTAGTGTGTATCATTACACTGTATATTAAAATTAATACAAACAATACAAAATTTTAAATTATTTAATATATGTATTTAAAACTTTCTAAAATAGTCAATATTATCTATTAAAATTAAAAAGAGCAAATTATTAATGAATATCAATATTTTAAAGCAAAATTCTTTAAAACTAACATCTTGGGGCTTCCCTGGTGGCGCAGTGGTTGAGAGTCCACCTGCCGATGCAGGGGACATGGGTTCGTGCCCCGGTCCGGGAGGATCCCACATGCCGCGGAGCGGCTGGGCCCGTGAGCCATGGCCACTGAGCCTGCGCGTCTGGAGCCTGTGCTCCGCAACAGGAGAGGCCACAACAGTGAGAGGCCCGCGTACCGCAAAAAAAAAAAGCAGCTAACATCTTGAATTTATTTTTTATTTTTATTTTATTTATTTATTTTTTGCGGTATGTGGGCCTCTCACTGTTGTGGCCTCTCCCGTGGCGGAGTACAGGCTCCCGACGTGCAGGCTCAACGGCCATGGCTCACGGGCCCAGCCGCTCCGCGGCATGTGGGATCCTCCCGGACCGGGGCACGAACCCGTGTCCCCTGCATCGGCAGGCGGACTCTCAACCACTGTGCCACCAGGGAAGCCCCCTTGAATTTATTTTTTAAATATTTAAATACTATTTAATAGTTTAGTAAAAGCAAAGCAATTTAAATTCTTGTGTTCAGTATCCATCTTGTTTCCATTGTAAAGAATTGACATCATGTTTCATGCATATTACAGCAAGTTTATGTGTATGAAAATTTATATTTCATATTGCAAGATGTTCCTCAGCAGCTGTGGGCAATTGTGTTGAATACCACCCTCCATGACCCTCCAGAGGGTCATAAGACCCTCCAGAATTGCAAATTACAAATATGAAGAGAAGCAGCTTCTGACACCAGAGAAATTGTAATCCATCATGTGAGAACCTGCTGCATTCGCATATCTCAGGGAAGGATTGACAAATTAATTAATTCAGTTTTTCTCTTACCTAAATGGTTGTGCCATTCACATCCTTCCCACAGCCCAAGGCAATGTCCATCTTCCACTTTGGCAGTGGCCCAAACCACCAACCATCTGCCTTTGTTTTTTTCTTTTTTTAAAATTTACGTATGTATGTATGTATGTTTGGCTGCGTTGGGTCTTCCTTGCTCCACGCGGGCTTTTCTCTAGTTGCAGTGAGCGGGGGCTACTCGTCATTGCGGTGTGTGGGCTTCTCATTGCGGTGGCTTCTCATGTTGTGTTGCACAGGCTTCAGTAGTTGTGGCTCGTGGGCTCAAGAGCGCAGGCTCAGTAGCTGTGGCGCAAGGGCTTAGTTGCTTCGCGGCATGTGGGATCTTCCCAGATGAGCGATCGTCCACTGCATTGGCAGGTGGATTCTTAACCACTGCACCACCAGGGAAGTCCCCTGCCTTTGTTTTGAAGACAGAGGGTAAGAGATGTGGAGAAGCATTTGGCGTTAGTTACAGAGTGGATGCATCCTAGAGGCACAGGTGTGAAGGCTGCGTCTAACGTCCCCCTAATTTGGGTCTAAGGGCAGGTCTAGATGTGCCTATACCTTGTCTTACTCACTTCTGGCTGCTGTAACAGAATTCCATAGCCTGAGTGGCTTATAAACAACACATTTATTTCGAACAGTTCTGGAGGCTGGGAAGTCCAAGATCAAAGCACCAGCAGATTCAGTTTCTCCTACTTTCTGGTTCATAAATAGTCCTCTCCTCACTGAGTTTTCACTGAGTCCTCCCATGGCAGAAGGGGTGAGGGAGCTCTCTGGGGTTTCTTTATAAGGGCACTAATCCCTAATCACATAATCAACTGCCTAGGCCCCATCTCCAAATACCATCATGTTGGGGATTAGGTTTCAACATATTGAAGGATGGCAGAATGTGCCACCACTAAATATGCCTCTTTGGCATAAGGATTATTTTGAGAAACAGCAGACACAGGAGAACCTCTGAAAACAGAGTAGAATTTACCCTTTTTGTACCCTTTTTCCCTTTCTGTAAGGGAAATTGGTATTTACAAAGGAAATCTCCATTTGTAATGGTGACTCCCTTTCTGTATCAGGAAGGGAAGGTTGACTCTAAATCACTAAAGACTCATCAGTGGAGAAGGCACCAAACTTTCCTGGTCACCAACCCATAACTGGCCTCCCCTACACCTTTTCTTTTTGTGCTTTAGCTGAAGATAATATTTAAGCCTGAACTCTAAGCTTAAGATCTAACTCTCCCTGAGAGTTACCGATTTTTTCCCTGGGTATCTCCCATGTGTACATGAGGTATACATGTGAAAAAACTAATTTTTTCATTTTTTTTTCTTGTTAATCTGTCTTGTTACAGGGGCCCCAGCCAAGAACTTAGAATGATGGAAAAAATTTTTTTCCCTCTCCTACAGTATGAATTTTAGGGGGATACATTCAGTCTATAGCACCCCGGGTCTGGAATTTTGTTTATTACAAATATATTAGCTCTGTAAATGAACTATACTTCAATTTAAAAATATATAAATTAGCTCAGATCTTGGTGATAAATGAAATCTTAGCCTCAGAATTGTTGGGTAAAAGGTGAGTGGGAGAGAATAATGGTGTCATACCATCATGATACTCTTTGTTTTATATGATTTGTAAAATGATGTTACTCTTTCTACTATAAGAATTTAATGAGTAAGGACATTTGTGTAAGTATGCTATCCTTCCCATTCATTACCTACTAGTCACATAAAATCAAATTAGGGGCTATCATTTCTCCGCCCTGGGTTCCAGTATACATTTTATGAATCTTATATTTCATCTGACTGTGAGTCACTGATGAAGATTTAGGATGATTTTGTACTACCAGTTATGGTCACCGGGGGAACCAAGACTTGGGAGGTTTTTACTCCATTTCCCCAGGACTGGGGATACCCCTGTAGCCTTGGTGTTCGATGCGGGCAGGGCCGCACTGAGGCACACTAATGGAAATACTTCCCCTTCCGGAGTCAAGGGCTTTCTGGGACATAGAAAGGGAAAATAACTCTGATTCATTCATGTCTACCTATATGATTATGTATATTGAGAAGATTAAACTCTTTAAAATTCATAGGATCTGTTTATTGTGTGGAAACAGCCCTGACCCGGGCAGTGCTGCTATATGGCTTTCGATGCCCATCTCCCCACCTTGCCTTTGGCTCTGCAGAATGCCTCCAGCCCCTGCTGAGGCTGTGTAGCCCATGGAGGGACATTTAACGTTTGACATTTGCTGATAGATATGTTGGGCTGAAAATGAAAGGATAATATTCAGAGTGAAATATCCAGGAGGCAGTTGGGGAGGTAGGACTGGAAATTCCCACAAAAAGTCAGGGTAGGTTTGGGGCTGTCTTTAGAGAGGTGACAGAGGAAGACATGAGAACAGATGCGTGAACATATCACGTGAACAGCTGAAACAAGTGCATATTTGCATATAGAGTGAACACTTGAACTGAGTGCTGTGTGGCACGAAGAGCTCGGAGGAGCTAGAGTGAGCCCACTGGCTTGCATGTGGGATGCCTAGGCTTTAGTTAAAAAACCAGTCCATCTGCAGACTCCTCTACCAGCTCATGCTCGGGGTTGTTGCAGATAAACTGAGGCACGTTAAAATTGTGAAGAGTTTACTTCAGCAAACATCCATTCCAATTGGGCAACACCAAACTGGAAGTGGTTAAGAGAGCTCCACTGGTAGGGGCTGGGGCAAGACTTTTAGAGAACAGATGCAGAAGCAAAGCAAAGCAGTTTTTTGATTGGCTATAGAGCTTAAGTGTTTGCCTTATTTGGGAAAGCCTATTTGGCTGTTTGTGATGGGTTGTCCTTCGGTTTCAATTTCATAATCTTGAGGCAGTGACAGGCTTAGGTTTGGGTGTGCTTTTATGTAGGCTGCCAAGGCAGAGAGCCACCTCAGTCTAATGGCCTCCCTGTTTAATTAATTTATCAGGGATCAGCGCCTCTTCACACAGGGCTGCCTCGCACAGGGGTCAAGTGGGAAACTGGAGAATTGCTTGGAAACTATCCCCATGTTCATCCCTCCTCTGAGCCTCTTATTTCTGGTAAAATATTATGCAAGGATCAATTCTTTGTTTTGACTGGCTAAAGTGGTCCTGCTAGGAATCAAGCAGGGGAAAAGTATAAGATTACTTACCAAGATATCTTTCTGGGAGCCCTCTGATATTATGGTTACCTAACCCTTCTGTAAATTGCCTTTGTTTAGCTCTTTCTCTCAGCCTATAGGACTTGCCCAGTAAGCCAGGGGAAGTGCGAAGAATAATATAAAATTGTAAAAACAAATGCAAAACTGTTTTCCTGGCCTTGGTTGATTTGAGGATCCAGATTTAAAATGATAGTAATAAGTTTTTTTTTCCCAATATTTATTTATTTGGCTGCGCCGGGTCTTAGTTGCAGCGCGAGGGATCTTTTTTTGTTTTTAGTTGTGGCATGCTAACTCTTAGTTGCGGCATGCGGGATCTAGTTCCCTGACTAGGGATGCAACCCGAGCCCCCTGCATTGGGAGCGCAGAGTCTTAACCACTGGACCACCAGGGAAGTCCCAAGTCTTAACCTATTAAAAGTAACAAAATGTTTTTAACCTTCTATATTTTATACTTTCAATTCTTTTGAGTTTAAGTTGTCCATATAAACACATGATTGCTTACACCAGTTTTCGGGTATCCTGTAATTCCCAGATGTATGGGCTTAGCTGTTACAGAATACTGCTGTCCAATATGGTAGCCACTAGTCAGTGGCTACTGAGCACTTGAAATGTGGTTGATCTGACTTGAGAGGTACTGTAAGTGGAAAATACACAGTGGATCTCAAAGACAGTACTGTGGTGGACAGTTTCTAGGATGGCTCCCAATAATCCCTGCCTCACACCTTCATGGAATCTTTGAATGTGGGTGGCACCGGTGACTTCCTTCTACCCAACAGAATATGGCAAAGGTGATGGGATGCCACTTCCACAATTATATGACATGGATTGTAATCTCCATCTTGCTGGTAGACTCTTTCTATTGACTCTTGTTTGCTGGCTTTGATGAAGTAACCCACCATATGGAGAGACCCATGTGGCAAAGAACTGAGAGTGGGTTCCAGCTGACAGCCAGCAGCAAGGTGAACCCCTTAGTTTGACTGTCACTAAGAACTGAATCCTGCCAACAACTATGTGAGTTTGGAAGTGTTCTTCCCCAGTTGAGCCTTAGATGAGACCCTGTCCCTGGTTGATACCTTGATTGCAGCCTTGTTGATTGAGAGACCTTGAAGCAGAGAATCCACTAAATCATGCCTAGATTCCTGATACACAGAAACAATGAGATAATAAATGTGTTCTTGTCAGTTGCTAAGTTGGTAGTAATTTATTATGATGCAATAGATAACTAATATGGAACCTAAAAAGAATATAACTGATCTCATCAATAATTGTTTAATATTGAGTACATGATGAAATGATAATATTTTGGATATATTGGGTTAAATAGAATACCTTACCAAAATTAATTTTACCTGTTTCTTTTTACTTTTTTAATGTGGCTACTAGAAAATCGAACATTTAAAATATGTGGCTTGCATTATAATTATATTGGACAGCACTGGTATAGAACCCCAAAGAGATAAGGGTTTCATGTAGCTTATGTAGCCCAGCATGCAGAAGGGAGTTGGTTGTCATATCCTTAGCATCGCCGTGTCACTTCTTGGGGCATGCTATTGAAACAGAAAATAGTTTATCACATCTGGAAAAGAATGACTCACCGTTTTGAAGATGGGGAAGCTGTTGCATAATTTTTGCCGAAAAGTGAAATCTGCTTAGTCTTCTTACTTTTGGATGCTGCCTTCAGGGTTTAATTTGCTTCAAATTAACAGCAGGTGGCAGGTGCAATTAAAGGGAAAGAATTGCAAATTAAGCACTATATTTTGAACTTCCTTATTTGCAATGGCAGGTACACAGTCAGGGAATAAATACTAATTATTTTAAATTATTTGTTTACTCATTGTGTCATATGTGTGCTTTTTACTGATTAACGCTTTACAACTTATGCTATACCCTTTATTGCTAATTAATAAAGCTATAATGCCGTCACTAGTGATTCTAAACTCTAGGAAACTCTTTCAAACCACACCCCCTCTGAAGGGTCTGATTTCCTGGCAGACCTGTGCTCCCAATGACTCCCCTAGGAATTGCTGCTGTCCAGAGATATTGACGCTAATGTAGGTTGCTATCATCCTCCAGCATGTTGGGGCAGAAAAAAAGGGCTGAGAATAAGTAAAAAGGAACCAAGACATTTGGGTACCCTGGGTAGGGTAACTAATTGTTGTACCTCCAATATTTTAAAATATTTCTACCTTTCTTTTTTTTTTGGCCACGTCATCTGGCATGTAGGATGTTAGTGCCCTGACTAGGGATTGAATCCGTGCCCCCTGCGGTGGAAGCGTGGAGTCCTAACCACTGGACCACTGGGGAATTCCCTTCTACCTTTCTTTAGAGGAGAGTTTGAGAAATTTAAGAAAGAGAGAGGAGCTCCCAGTGGCAGCACCATTCAACATGTCCTCCGTTATCTTAAGCAAATTAGCCGGCAAAACAAAACAAGCAAGAAAACAGGTTAACAGTTTGGATATTACTTCATTCAAGTACTTCCCCAAGTGTATATCAAATATTGCTTCTAACCACATACAGAATTCTCTGGAGAGGATGGTTTTAAAGAAAATATTTTCGGGACTTCCCTGGTGGTCCAGTGATAAACAATCCACCTTACAATGCAGGGGACGCGGGTTCAATCCCTGGTCAGGGAACTAAGATCCCACATGCCGCGGGGCAACTAAGCCCGTGCTTCACAACTAGAGAAAAGCCCGCACACGGCAACGAGGAGCCTGCGTGCTGCAACTAAAGACCCGACACAGCCAAAAATAAATAAATAAAATAAATAAATAAACAAAAATCTTAAAAAAAGAAAATATTTTCTTTCTCATTTCACTTCTGATGATGCTGTAGGGTCCCTTGTAGATTGGTCCACGTGGCACTGTCTGGCTGTCCTTATACTTAATTTGACTCTGGTCAGATATAAGCATGTGAGCAAAAGCCTTACTCAAATCTCTAACGAGCGAATGTTTCTTAATATGTAAAGAGTTCTTACAATACATAAGAACTCAACAGGAAGAGGCTTTTCGCTGGTTCAAGAACTTATTAGGGACTTCCCTGGCAGCGCAGTGGTTAAGAATCCACCTGCCAATGCAGGGGACATGGGTTTGAGCCCTGGTCTGCGAAGATCCCACATGCTGCGGAGCAACTAAGCCCGTGCGCCACAACTACTGAGCCTGCGCTCTAGAGCCCACAGACCACAACTACAGAGCCCACACGCCTAGAGCCCATGCTCCACAACAAGAGAAGCCACCGTAATGAGAAGCGCACGCACCGTAATGCAGAGTAGCCCCCACTCGCCGCAACTAGAGGAAGCCCTTGCACAGCAACGAAGACCCAACGCAGCCAAAAATAAATAAATAAATATATTAAAAAAAAAAAAAAACTTATTAGCTTGACACCCACAGATATGTGGACAACTAAGACCTATAGTAAATATTCTAACTTTGAAAATGTCCTTGAACCAGGATGTGTTCTTTGAGGCTGAAAGTGATGAAGAGGACCAAGTTCATGCCTCAGGGCACCATACCCTGTAATCAGGAAGCATGATAACTCCAAGATTAAAGAGGTGCTCCAGGTCCAGTGACGGTGGCCTGTAGTACATGTTTAGAGTTTATGTGCAGAACTGTTTTAGCCTCAGGTATGTAAGACTGGGTGTTGAGAGACACTAGTAAGCTTCCCGAAGTACTGATCTCACCCTCATTCACCTAGGTTTTATCATCTGCAATTGTGCACCCCCAAGGAGGATTTCAGGGTCTGAAAACATGTTCTGACTATCCTGGAAAATACTGTAGGTCTCTCTGCTTTGAAGCCCGGCTGATGGCACTGACTTCCTTCTGCATCCTTTCCATACGCAGGTTCTATGTGACCTAACCAAATGCCACCTGAGTCTACTGTCTCCTCACCCTGAGCACGCTTATGACACGTGGCACTTCTGTGGATATGCAAAATGTATGCAGAACAATTCATAAAAAGAAAAATCCAAATGGCTAAAAAATAACTGAAAAAAGCTTAATCTCACTGATAGTGAAAATGCAAGTCAAAATGAGATTTTTCTCCTAGGAAATTAAAAAATATTTTTACATTATAATTCTCACGTTTAGCAAAGGTTTGTGGATTTGGCAATCTCACACATTGCTGTTGTGAGTGTACATTTCTAGATGACAATTTGGCAGTTTCTTTCAAGATCCAAACTAGGAATGTACCATTAAGAAAATAACCAGAAATGAAAACAAAACATGTGTGTTAGGATGTTTATGAGGTTATCTACAATAGGAACAAACATTCAATAAGAAAGAATTTTGTACAGTCATTATGAATAATGTTTTTGAAGAACATGTAATGACAAAGAAAAACAGTAAAGGCTGCCAAAAATACGTGCTGAGATAACACAAATTCAGATACAATGCTTTTGGCTCTCATCCTTATCAGCTCCCCTTTTCTAATTCTAATAAGGCTGCACTAAAGGCCTTCTGGGGTGTGGGGAATGTAGAGGGAGGACAAGGGACAGAACATCCCTTCTTGGAAAGCAGGGATGCAGAGACCCAGTGTTCTCCTAGCTCCAAAAGAGTCCAGAAATTGACACTGCTGTCCTGGAAGTCCTGCCAACCCCTGAACCCTGAATCATCCCCATCAATATTTGGAGCAAATAAATGCCACCAGTGCACCAGACTGAAGCCAGGAGGACCTGAGTGAATTTGGATCTTGCAGAAACCCTAGCTGGTCACTTGCACAGGTCACCCCATTATTTCATTCATCTTGTCATGTGGCCTCAAATTTTATGATTAAATTTTTTTACTGTTTTCTATTGAGTGGAAAAAACAAGATAGAAAACTTGATGCACATTTGCTCCTAATTCAGCAAAACAAATAAGCCAGCAAACTCTAAATACATAAGTATATACATAATCAAAAAGAAAATATTAAAAAATTTATTATTAGTGGTTATTTCTGGGTAGTGGTCTATGAGTAATTTTAATATTCTTTACTATACTTTTCTGTATTTTCCAAATTTTTCTATATTGGACCTTAAAATATTACACTTAAAATCTGAAAAAGAAAAAAATATGTAAAAGAATGTTGAGAGGACTTTTTTTTAAAACTCAAAGATCTATATATATAGATATGGCTCTCAATAGAGAAATCCCTTTTCAACCTAGCTTATTAAATTCACCTAGCCTTAGGACTTCCCTGGCAGTCCAGTGGTTAAAACTCTGTGCTTCCACTGCAGGGGGTGCAGGTTCAATCCCAGGTTGGGGGACTAAGTTTTCCCGCATGCTGTGCAGTGCAGGCAAAAAAAAAAAAAAAAAAAAATTCACTTAATCTTATTTTAATGGCTGACTGTTATTTCACAAAGTCTGAAAATGTGGTTCCTGTTTCTAGCACAATGTCACATTTTATGAAATGGACCATTGTGTTACATGTTATAACATTATTTAGGTTTGTAAAAATATTTAATCCAATTTTCCTGGCCACTTAAAATTTTACTAATCTCTTGTAGCATAAGGGACCCTCTTGCCTGAAACCTAACGTAAAAGGAAGGACCTGGACAAACAAAGGATATGGAAATAAGACTAAAAATCATAGAAGCATGAAAAAAATATATATATATACTTTACCACTCTTCCAGTTTCATTATTCCCAAGCAAAGGGTCGTTTAGGGTCCACATGTAAATGGCAAATGATGTAGCACTCTTGTGGCCTGAAGATTCATTTCTGCCAGGAGGAAGTATGGTTTCACCCACGCTAGGATTTACCAAATTAGCCCTCGGCTCCATCTCCTGCCCAGGAGTGGAAGGAGAATCTTTAAAAGCTCCCTTAAAGGGACTAACCCCTCCCAACTCAGGCCTTCCTGTGAAGCAACCCCCAACCCCAAGCTCTTCTTCCTCTAACAGCCTCGGCCGCTCAAGGCACCGCAGGGAGAATAAAATGATGAAATAGATGATTTGCCAAGTGATTTCTCATTATTTTTTCTACAGCTCCGTTCTTCATTTTTCTTGAAAGCTTTTGTGTGTGTACCATCTGGACTCGAGAGAATTGGTCTCACAGTTGTCATTGGGCGGATGAGCTGAGGCAAAACTATAATTTCTGTTCAAGAACCTGCGAATGATGGAAGGAGGGCTCCTGAGAGAAGGCGGGGTGGGGGGGGTACAATGAATTTTTTTCCCGGGAGCCGGAAAAAATCCATTTTCCACACACTTGCTTTATGGGAGTCAGCCACAGAATGTATTGACATTATTTAAATGATTTTATCTATTTGTGAATAAGTAATGTACAAAATTCAAAGAGTACAAACCAGTATGTAATGAAAAATGGCTCTTACTTCTGTGCCCTAGCCCAGCCAGCTCCCTGCTCAGAGGCCAGCACCGCTATCAATTTCTTGTGTATCCCTTTGGAAATAATCTCTTTTTCTGTCTAGCTTTTTCTTTCTTTCTTTCTTCCTTTCCCCTTTCCTTCCTTTCAACACAGATAGTACCCTAGTGTACACAGTGTTCTGTATCTTACTTTTTTTCACTTAAGAATTTATTTGGATATTTTTCTTTGTAGTATATATTAAGCTCTTTTAAATGATTTATAATATTTCGTGATATGGATATGTATCATTTCTTTAGTTGGGGCTTTATTGGTGGATAATTGGGTGATTTCCAATCCTTTGCTGTTATAAGCAGTGCTGCAAAAACCCTTTTGCATTTCTGCAAGTATATCTGTAGGCTAAGTTCCTAAAATTAGAACTGCTAGGTCTAAGGGGACATGTATTTTTAATACTGATAGATGTCAAATTCCATTCTATAATCCCATCAGTGTCGATGAGAAGACTGGCTTTCTCACATCCTTGACAACACACAATGGAGACACTGAATTTAAATTCTGGCCAAGGAGATTAAGAGTTACTTCTTTTTGTTTCATTTCCTTAAGAAAAAAATCCCCAGGATGCTTAGAGGCAGGCATCCTACTACTCAATTTGCATTTGAAAATAATACAATTCCTACACTTTACATTTGTTTTCTTGTTTGATTGAAGCCTAAGACCTGAGAGAATTTCTTTGAGAGTCTCTAGAGGGAAAAAGGAACTAATAATCAAGGAAGCTCATTGTGGTTTATTAGCTTTACAAGGCTTCAAAAATTCAGGGCTTTTATAGTCGGCACAAAGGAGGGGTTTTATTTTATTTTTTGACAGTGAGAGCTGAGGGGCTCCTATGGTCAGCAGAGGGCAGCACGTCCCCACAGAGAGTCAGGCTGCGACTCTATCTGCTGATTCAACAAGCTCTAGCCCCAGGACTTAGAACCTCCTCAGTCCAAAACGCTCTTTCACTTGGTCACCTTCACTGCCATCTCATGGTTGGGGCAGGCTGGAGTTCCTGGGTTTGGAAGAAAGCTTAGCTAAAAAACCAGGATAGATCAAAATATTAAATGCATGGAATTTAATGCATTTAATGGTGGTGTGGAATAAGGGCGAAGAGTATTGTGAACATAAATACCACCATATTGTAGAATAGAATTTAAACGAATTATTTAATTATTCCAGCCACCATTTCTGCTATAAAGCACAGAAGAAACATCCGTTATTGGATTAATATATTTCATACCCATTTTGTTGACGTTCTAAAGATGTCAAGTAATATCTTCTCTTCCCCTAAAAATAGGATTTACTATTTTACCTTAAAAAGCAAATTAACCTGCTCCCTTAACATTAGCCTATTCAGCCAGCAAACATTGATTGAGTGCTCAGCGAAGAGGATATGGTGTAGGAAAAGGTGTCTCTGCTCTTGTTGGCAAAGCAGAAAACACTTGGGATCTGGTCAGGAAGCTTTGGTTATGGCTTTAGGTGAGGTACCATAACTGGCTATGTGGCTTTGGGTAAGTTACTTAACTTCTCTGTGCCTCAGAAATGAGGTCTGCCTTACTGACCTCATAGGTGCACATACAAAATACCACCTGCAAAGATGCTTGAGAAAAAGAGCAATTGCAATACAAATGAAAGATTTCAAAAGCCACACTATAATGAATAGATCCTACAGCAACAGAAGTGGCAGCTTAGTGAGTCCTTACTATGTGCCAGGCACTCTGCTAAACATACACATTATCTCAGTGAAGATCATACCCCTGTGAGGCAGGTATTATCAGCCCATTTTCCAGATGAGAAAATTGAGGTGTCAGAGGTTGGGAAGCTCTCCCAAAGTCAGACCCCTAGAAAGTGATGGAGCAGGGTTCAAGTCCAGGTCTGACTTCAGAGTCTACCTAGACTCTGGATCTTTAGTTTGGTTCTTCACCACTCCTCACAGTTCTGCACTAAGAAATTGTACGTATTGCTCCCTTAATTTTACTCATAAGAGAACTAGCATCAAAAAATTGGGTCACATGCTATCTCATGGAAAAAATATTAATACTTAAAGCTATGACTTTCCACACATGTGCCAATTTATGGAATCCATCGGTTACAAGATCGTTCCATGAAATACTTTCTTTATAAAAATGGAAATTGGCGATGTGTCTTAAGAAAAATTCTAGGATAACTATTGAGAGTCACAATGTATAATCTTAGGAGCATGAGCTATTATTGACTAAGGAAAAAGCAAACAAATGACTATGGGAAACCAGAAGAGAAGAATGAACAGGAAGAAGGAATTCACAGAAAGAAACCTAGAGGGAAGATTCAGGCAGTTTTCTTGAGTTTCTTGCCATATAGGAAATAGAGTGGCATGGAGGATTTGTAATGAGGACTTCCCTAGGAGGACTAAGCCTCGAGGGTACAGAATTGTCAAAGCCCCAGGTAACACCCCTTATAGGATGCCCAGGGGAACTGCTAGGCAGATATGAAGGGCCTTGCTTCCTGAATTACGCAGTCTCATTAGCTGGTGATGAGGTGCCTTAACCAGATTTGGGTACTATTTGGTGCTTGATATGTCTTTCATGAATCACACAGCTGCAAAGAAGGTTCCTGGGACCTTCAGTGCAGGAGGAAGTATCACCTGAGAGGTCCCAGGGTAAGGCAGGCACTGTTCTAACACTTTATATACAACAACCCTTTAATAACTAATTCATAATAATGGCTCTATTATCTCCATTTTACAGATGAAGAAACAGAGGCTTTTTGCCTCAAGTAAAAGCACAACCATGGTTTGGACCAAGGCAGTCTGGCTCTAGAGTCTATTCTTAACCACTCCATTAGTTCATCTCTTCCAATTAATAACAAGGAGGGGGGAGGAGGAGGGGAGCAGGAATAGAAAAAGAAGATGCAGGACAAAATTAATGTATCCTATGAATACCACCATTTAGTTCAACAAGCAGCTTCTCCTATGGGCCCTGCCTTGGGACAAGGCACTTCTCGGCCACAGACCATTCATGTCCTGGAACAGACTAGGTTATTTCTATACAAGGTGATAATACTGTAAAACAGGAAAATCCGCTGGTGCAGGACAGAAATTCAAGTGTTGCAGTGTACATACTAAACGTGGAAAGTTAACTGAGTTAAAGTGGTTGACCAGTAAGGCACAGGCCCATTCAGTCACAGACCAACTATCGTGGATTCCATTGCCACTCTGCTTCCGTAAAACAAACCTTGTTTAACCAGGTTGCTCTGCAAAAGTAAAATTTAAACAAATTTACAGCCTTACTATGTTTGGTCTCTGTTTGCTTCAAAGACGGCAAACCACTTGGGCAAACTTTAAAAGATTATGTCCCGCAACTACAAATTAAATAAAAAACCTGCCACCAGTAAAATCGTTTCTACTTTCACTATGTGCTTGAAAGTTTTCACAATAGGATGGTTAGAAAATATATTCCACCCAAATCTGCAGAATAATGACTAATCTCCTACATGCGCCAGTTCATTAAATCGCCTAATGGCAGCTATGGAAAAGTAAAAGCCTTATCCCGAAAGCTTTTGCTCTTTAAAAGGATAATGAGCAAGTGCGTTGCAACAGAGACCAAAGAAGCATGTCCCCAGGAATTCCCCTGGGGTAGCGAATTCTAATGGGACCGCCAGGGAGGTTCCCGCTCCCTGGGTAGTACCTGGGAGCAAAGCCGCGTGGTGAGGGCCGGCGGGGCTTTTAGGGCTGGGGTGGGGGATCACCCCTCAGGGTGGGTTATCGTCTCCTCGCCCCCGTCCGCCAGTGGCGGCAGGGAGGAGCGCCGGGGACCGAAACTCGGCCGTCACCAGTGTCCGGGCAGCGTGTCCGCGCCCGGCGGGCGGCTCCCCACCTCTCGGGAGGACGGGGACCCGGGATGCCCCATAGAACTCTCACAGGCGAACACGAGGAGCTCCAAAAACAAAGCGAGTGGCTGGGGGAAGGGGCGGGCGTGACGGGCGCGGGGCCGAGCACACACACATTGCTTTGAGCGCGGGCGCCGCCTGCCAGCCCGGCCGACCAGCCTGGGGAGGGCACGCGCGTGCCGGCGCCCTGTTCCCGTCGCCAGGTCCGGGACACCCACAAACCCCGCACGGTTCCCCTTCCTCTGGGGCGGAGATCTGAGAAAACCTTAGCCGAGGGAGCCCCGGGGTCCGCGCCGTAGTCAGAGCCGGGACTGGAGGCTGCCCGCCGCGCGGGAGGCTCAGACTTTTCTTTTGGGGGGTAAGATGGCAGGTCCGGGGAAACAAAGGAAACTTGGGCTCGGCCCCGGGAGCGGCATGTGTGGCTCGCTAGTTCGCCCCGGGTCGTGTGTGGGAGGTGCCGGGCGCCTGTGCCAGCCTGCACGCTGCCTGCCCGGGGAAACACAAAGCATCCCTCCGGGAGCCGGCAGCGCCGCCCGCCCACCTGCCGCCCGGAGGTCTCCGGGGCCGGCGGAGGGAGAGGGCGCTGGGAGCCAGGCGAGGGCCGGGATGCGGAGAGGCGCGGAGGCGGCCAGCGGGCGCGCGCGGTGGGCGGCGGCGGCGGCGGAGGAGGAGGGGAGCGCGGGTGGGCGGGCGGCGCCACGTCACGGCTATTGTGGCTGTCCCGGTATATAAGGTCCCGCCCGCCGGCCGCCCTCCCCACCTTGCCTGCGCCCGCCCGGAGCCAGCGATCTTTCACGCACCCCGCATCCAGTGAGACGCGCTGCGCACCGACGGAGCGGACATGGGCAGAGCGATGGTGGCCAGGCTCGGACTGGGGCTGCTGCTTCTGGCACTACTCTTACCTACGCAGGTGAGGTTCTGGCGCACGCTGGGGCTTGGGGTCCGCGCCCTAGGGGGGTGGGGCCGCCCCCTGGGGACTGGCCTGCGCCCCCCACCTCGGGCCACGGGCCCGGACTCGGAGAGAATCTAGTAGAATCTACCGGGTGGGACGGCAATGTGGAGCCCCCTTTCCACTCCGTGGCTGTTGCCTCCACCTTTTCCGCGGCCCCGGAAACAAAGCACCTCCGCGCGTGGGGTGGGAGGACTCCGCCCCACCCCAGGCTCCGCGCAGCCCTTCCCAGGCAGCCTGACGCCCACCGCCCGCTTTCACCCAGAAGTCCGAGGCGCTAGCGGGGAAGAGAATGTGCGCTCCCCACCTCTGGAGCGCCTGGAGACCTCAGACCCTTTGGGGAGGTCGTCCCTGGATCCCATGAACACCCCGCTTCCCTCTACGAGTGTCTTCGCGTCCCCAGCGCACCACACAAAGAGAGGGGACGATCCCCTTCGGGGGCGCCGCTCTCGTTCGTTCTCCACTCAACTGGTTCGTGGATCCCGAGGAAACCGCGGCTACCTGGCCCTATCAACCCACCTCAGTCCCGCGTGTTTCGGGGCTGAGGCCTGGGCGGGGACCCTCTCCTGACCCTGTGCTCTCCCGGGGGCGACTTTACAGGTCCATCTCTTGTCACCACGGAACCCCGTGTTAGCCAGATTGGCTATCTCTGGGCAGGCGGTGGGTGGGACATTTCTGTCCCGAGCCCCCGCCAGGCTTTGTCCCTGTCCCCGCCGCCTTCTCTCCAGATCCTCTGTCCCGGGAACCGACCTCGCTTGCTGTGTCCGGCCGGGTGGGTGCGCGGCGGCGGCCGCGATGAAGGCCAGGGGCTGAGCCTGGGAGACCCAAGGTGGGGGGGGGGCGCTGGGAGAGCGAGAAGGGGCACTTGTCTCCAGCAGCTTGGGCTTGGAGGGTAGGTAGAGGTGCCCGAGCGGGTGGCTCGCCATCGCCTTCCATTGAGGCTTTCTGAGTGTCTGCTGAGCATTTCGTCCGAAAAGTTGGGTGCGCCAGGTCCCCAGACACCCAGCCGCCGGGCTCACCTGGGAGCGCAGCCTGAGAGCGGAGCGCTCCTCGTCGTCCGCTCCGCGGGCTGCGTAACTGTACCCTATTGTTGTCTTGCGGGTCGGCTGCGCTAGCGAGCCTTTCACCATTCCTCGGTGGGGGAGGGGCACGGCCACCAGAAACACTGCTCTCCCCCGCCCACTAGAAACACTGCTCTCCCCCGCCCACTCCACCTTTCCAACCAGATCCTCCACCCCACCTCCAAATTTGAGGGGTTTTATTAATAGTTATGCAAATAAATCTTTGGTAGTTTGGTAGGGAAAATTTTGTTTAATGTCAGTTTAATATATTAACAGTTTTTTTCTTTGGTGTGGAGGACCCTTTGATTCTCCTATTGCTGCACTGGGCTCTAGTAAAAAAGTCACCTGATGCACCAAAGCTTTGTTGAATAAGAACAGATTACCTTCAGGGATCCCAAAACAGGTCTTGCCCCCAAACAGCGAGCCCTGTTTTAAATTATGTACCATATTAATGCTTTCCTTTTAGTGGGAGTGCTTTTTCCTGGAAGCACACGCTATTGGGTGGGTTTCCAATAAATATATCTGACTTGATCGAGATTTTAAAAATTAGTCTATTTTAGATAGGATTTACCAATTTTTTAGTCAATGCTTGCTTAATGTCCTTATGGGTTTTATAACAGAGGAGCTGGGTTTACCTTATGGGTAAACAACAAAAGATAGAATGGTTTTATCTTTGGATTGATAGGCAGCCAAACGTACATGTGGCCAGACCTGCTTGGTGCCACGTCCTGGTCCCGCCTGTAATCAGAAGCCGTTGTAAACCCTCTCTTGCAGTGAGAGCTGAAATCTCCCAACAGCCTTTGTTCCGTGACAAAGGAGAGATTACCACGTGCCCCGCTGGACTGTGCATTTAGGGACTTGAAAAATAGTGTGGTGAAAATAGTGTGGTGAATAATGCCACTCAGGCGCTGGGACACGGGGCGGGGGGGACCTTGGTCCTTGGCCACGGTGGTGAGCTTAGTGACCAGGCAGGAAGGCTGCAGCTGGTGAAAACAACACCAAACCCTCTCGTCTGTTGTGAAGTCATTCCGACTTCACGATGCTTTGGGTGAAATCATTCTGCCTTAAGGCAGGGGTTCATTATATTATACTTTTCAACTTAAAACAAATATCGTGGCCATTTTTGAGATGGGTTATATATAATTTTCAAGATTTCAAGGGAGCAGATAAGATACCCAGGGCCCCTTAAGTTAAACACAAGGCTGTATTAAATGGGTTTGTGAAAGTTACCCAGCAAATCCAGGATAGATGACTCAATTCTCATAACATGTCTCAAATTACTATATTTTAAAATCAAAATTATTTGTGCAACTTTAAAATCCCCCCTTCTTGGGAAAATAGAGGAAACCTTTTTTGCAATGCCAGTTAAGTTAATATAATCAGAAACTGGATTAGTTAACTTGGTTACTTATTACTTTATAAAGAATTATGGATAAAGTCATACTCTTGGGAGTTATGTAGTTATTGAACATTTTTGTTTGCTTGTTTTTGGTTGTTGTTGCTACTTGCAGTCATTCGGTATCTCTAGGTAGTTGGTTTTGAAACTAAAAGATCTTGGTGGGACTGAGCAAAAATTCAGAATTAAATGATGTGGGTAAGGGAATAATGGGAAAAGAGCAATCTGAGAATATATCATCTATCTTAATTGCATATTCAGTGTATGTGGAGACAACTGTGACGTTGGAAATTGATCAGTGTAACTTTTTATATATTTTAGATTTATTCAAATCAAACAACTGTTGCACCGCCTTCAAGTAATTCCTCCCAGCATACCTCAGCTGCCCCCAATCCAGCGAATGCCACCACCAAGGCAAGTGGCGGTGCTCTGCAGTCAACAGCCAGTCTCTTGGTGATCTCGGTCTCCCTTCTACATCTCTACTGTTAAGAGACTCAGGCCAAGAAACATCTATACTTCCCATCCTCTAAACCCAATTCAGATGGCATCCAGACATCCAGTGTGACAAGGGAAAAAAAAAACAAACAGGTCTTCATTGAATGAATCTGCTAGTTCCACACCTTATTTTATTGACAGAAACTGTTGAGGATCCCAAATTTGATTGGTTTGAAGAGCATGTGAAGGGTTTGACTAGATGATGAATGCCAATATTAAATCTGCTGGGAGTTTCCTGTACAAGATGAAGAGAGACAACATCCAAAATTAGTTAAGAGATGATTTCCTTAAATGTGGCTTAAGAAGTATGGACACATAAAACTCTACCTTGAAAGTGAAAATAGATTTTATCTTACCTAGAGATAAAGAATGGGATGTGGAACAGAGATTCAGTTTTCATTTGTTCATTAAATTTATAAGGCCATAAAACAATGAGGTAAAACAAAGCTTCTGTGATTCTATTTATATGTACATTAGAAGGAACTTCCAGGTGTTACTGTAAATCCTCAATGTGTTGTTTCAGCAGTACTAATTTAATGCTGATGTACTCTAGAGAAAATTTTATGTTAAGCTAGCGCTGTTCTCTTGGGAACTGAACTTTCTTTCCCTTGGGGTTTGGGTTTGACATTGCATTTGAATTTTTATAGTCATTGATATGTACCAGGGCAATGATGGGTTGGAATCTACCCCAAATCCAAGCATAATGAGTACATTTTGCTTATATATTTATCAACTATTCTTATTCAAAAAGAGCAGTAGATTCATTTAGCTAAACAGATAACAAAGAGTAGAATTACATTGATCTCAACTAATTTCAAAATGCTTTTTATTTCTGCATATGTCGAATACTTTTTACAGTTTAAAAATGATCTGTTTTGAAGGGAAGATTGACAAATCTTGAAATTAAAAAGGCAAATATGTGAAGGAGCTAAACTATAAATCAAATATATTTGGCAAGGGAAGACTGGAAGCTTGCTTACATTAAATTCAGAAAAACTTTTATACTCTTTTCTGTAAATACTTCTTTTTAAACTGAATCAGAATAGCCACATTTGGAACACTTTATGTTATCATTCAATATTTTTAGATAGTTAGAACCTGGTCCTAAGCCTAAAATGGGCTTGATTTTGGAAAGTAAATCTTTTCACAACTGCCTTGATGCACAGAAACCTTTTTAAAAATAGACACTCCCTAAAGTCTTTTGTTCGCATGGTCACACACTGATGCTTAGATGTTCCAAAATCTAATATGGCCACAGTAGTCTTGATAACCAGTCATTTTTTTCCCATCTTTAGAAATCTACACTGGAACAACCATATCCAACAGATCTCAAGCTACTGTGTGTGTGAATGAACATTCTCTTTTGTTTCATACCTGAATGCTGTACATCTATTTTGGATTGTATATTGTGTTTGTGTATTTATGCTTTGATTCATAGTAACTTCTCTTGTTATGGAATTGATTTGCATTAAACACAAACTGTAAATAAAAAGATGGCTGAAAGAGCAATCCATTGAATGATAATGTTTTTCCAATGCAAGGAATACTTTGTGGGTTATCATGGTTGTGTGAGTCTACTTAAACCATTAGGGATATATATACCTCAGTATTTTCCTATTAAACAGAACATTACAGTTAAGCTATTTTGCGTTGGCAATGAGCAGCATGTCTTGGCTAAAGAATCCATCTGAAATTTGACAACTTTAGGCCTTCAAGTGGGCATCCCTACTTACTCAGCAACTATTGAATGCCAGCTACGTGTCAGGTTACTGAAGATTTGACTGAATGCTGAACTTGCTGGACAAGGCCTTTTACTATAGCTGAGAAAAAGAATATGTATATGACAAATAGGCAGTATACTGGAAAGTAGTGCTGTGAGGGAAACAGGCCAGGGTAGCAAAAATCCTGGGCTATGGTTGAGTGATTATGGATGGTCTTTGACATTTGAGCTATGTTATAGAAGATCTGGAGAAGAATTCCTGGTGGAGGGAACAGCACATGCTAGGTCCCTCAGTCTGTGTAGTCACTGGCGCTGTATTCATTCACTGGCGCTGTATTCATATCTGCACAGAGGGCCACAAGTCACTTTGGTTTTCTGAGATTGTCATTTTCATCTGCTCTTTTAGTAGTCCTGAGTTCTTTTCTTTAACTCTTACAGTGTAGTCCTGGACTCCTAGCTCTAGCCAAAAAAGGGCTGGAATTTGGGAATAAGAAGTTCCTTGATCAGAAGCAATGTTGTGTGCATCACCGTGTGGTTGATAAGGTACTCTGTAAATCCATGGATGGTAGTTTTGGTAGAAGCATTGCATGCAGGGAAGGCAAATCCATATTCAGAATAAGTGTTTACTCCTTTAAGAATAAAATGCTACCCCTTCTATGATGTGGTCCCATGTAATCAACCTTCCATCTGGCCGGTCACCTCAAGCAATGGGAGCCAAATAGGGAACTTGGTATTGCTCTCTGATGCAGCAGACAGCCTTCAGCAGTGGCTGTAGCCAGATCAGCCTTAATACAAGCCGATGTTACTGGGACCATGCATAATCTCCATCCCTGCCACTGTGGCCACTTTGTTCATGAGCCCATTGGATGATGACAGGGATGGGCAGGGAAGGAAGCTGACTGGTATCCACAGAACAGGCCATCTTATCCACTTGATTATTAAAATCCCCCTCTGCTGAGGTTACCTTTTAGTGAACATTCACATGGGACAAAAATATCTTCACATTCTTTTCCCATTCAAAGAGGTCTCTCCGTATACCTCTTCCTCATCCTGCCTTGTCACCGATTTTCCAATCATATTCTTTCCATGTCCATTCAGCCAAACTGTTGGCCACAGACCATGAGCTGGTATAGACTTAATCTCTGGCCATTTCTCCTTCCGAGCACTGCTTGTAATTTTGCCCACTAGGAGTGTTTCCCTTTATCACCGTCCCTTCAGGGATGTCCCAGAATGACGTTGTGTAGCTGTAGCTGTCCACTTTGGGGTGTTGCCTGCATATTGTGCAGCACTTTCTGTAAACCAGGTCCAAGTTTTCTCTTCCTCAGTCAACTGGTCATAGGGAACTCCCCATGAAGACATAGGTACAGGCTGGGAGAGAGATGGTAATGTAGCAGGAATATGACCCATGGGCATTTGGGCCACTTCCTCCTATAACTTACACGTATGTATTTTTAGGGGCTGCTCAAGCCCAGTATCATTCATGCCACCTTCATTTGACAATGGAGTGCTGATGTGTGCATCCAACTTTATGGGTTGGTGGTTAGACCATACCCAGGTCATGACGGGCAGTTCAGGTTGCATGGCAGTCCGTGGTCAAGCATTCAGTCTTAAGCCCAATAACAAGCCAAAGCCCGTTTCTCAAGGAAGGGTTGCTGCCTGCAGAGGATGGCAGGGCTTAGCTCTGAAATCTTAAAACAGACAATCGACGCCAACCCTTGGTCTAATATAAATTTATAGAAAAGCAGCCAAGAACTTGCATATATCTTTTATTTTTTTATTTTTAAAAAATACTTTATTTATTTGGCTGCGCCGGGTCTTAGTTTTGACACTCGGGATCTTTGTTGCCGCGTGCAGGATCTTTAGTTGAGACATGGGAACTCTTAGTTGCGGCATGCGGGATCTAGTTCCCTGACTGTGGATTGAACCCGGGCCCCCTGCATTGGGAGCGTGGAGTCTTAGCCACAGGACCACCAGGGAAGTCCCCCAAACTTGGGTGTATCTTTTTTTTTTTTGCGGTACGCGGGCCTTTCACTGTTGTGGCCTCTCCCATTGCGGAGCACAGGCTCCGGACGCACAGGCTCAGTGGCCATGGCTCACGGGCCCAGCCGCTCCGCGGCATGTGGGATCTTCCCGGACCGGGGCACGAACCCGTGTCCCCTGCATCGGCAGGCGGACTCTCAACCACTGCGCCACCAGGGAAGCCCGGATGGCATTTTTTGAAACAACACAATCACCATCATGATTTGCTTCTCAGTTTCTGTTCAAATTACATGTAAATTGAAAACCAAATGCATTTCTAAGAAACGTTAGGAAGTTTTCATATTTATGATATTGCAAAGAAATCTCTCTGTGAGCCCAAAGGGTTTGGGGTGGTGTAACTGTCATGCCTCTTAGCAACTGGAGGATGCTAAGGTTTGCGGAAACCTAACAGTGTCCAAAACTGAACTCATTACCTTCCCTCCACAGACCCACTGCTTCTCTCCTCAGAGCACCTACCTGCCAAGTCTCATCACAAACCTAGGAGCCTCCTTCCTCTCTCTTCCCATCTCCAATCAGCCACAGAATCCTGTCACTTCTGAGTCAGAAATGTCTAGGCATCCTGCCTCTCTTCCCCGTCTGCCTGCCTTCCTCTGACTTGCAACCTCTGTCAAAGCTGTGCCTCTCTGCCCTGAGTCTTTCCACCCAGTGGCTATTCTTTGAAATGTAGATCTGATCATTGTGCTCCTAACTTTAAAAGTTTGGTTGGCTACCCTTTGCCCACAGAAGATAGAAGAGAAACTCCCATTTACAGACCATAAGGCTTTTCATAGTCTGGTTCCAGCCCAACTTTTCAGCCCCATTTTTAGCCACACTGGATTGCCCACCATTCTCTGAATCAACAATGTCTTTTTATGCCTCCATGGCTTTGAACGCACCCATGCATGCAACTCAGTGTAGCGGTTGAAGGCATGGATGCTAGAGCCAGGCTGCCTCAGTCTGACTTCCTGTCCAGCTCTGACTAGTGAGAGGAGCATAGGCATGTACATAAATTCTCTGTGGCTCAGGAGTCTTGTCTGTAAAGGCACTGGATAATAATGGTACCTATCTCGTAAGGCTGTTGGGAGAATTAAATGAGTTAATACACAAAGTTTTAGAAGAGTGGTACATTGCTAGTACTTGATAAACATTGGCCAGCATTCTTTTTTTTTCATTACATTAATTTTATTTTTTAAATTATTTTTTTTATTGAAGTAGAGTTGATTTACAGTGCTGTGCCAATCTCTGCTGTACAGCAAAGTGACTCAGTTATACACATACATTCTTTTTTAATATTCTTTTCCATTATGGTTTATCACAAGATATTGAATATAGTTCCCTGTGCTAGACAGTAGGACCTTGTTGTCAGCATTCTTTTTGATGGATGTGTGGACATTGCGTTGACCTGTCCGTGCTCCTTGAAGGCAGGAACTGTGCCATATTTCATTTCTGGATTCCTGAGAGTAGGTGCTAAGTTAATACTGAGTTAGTAAAACAGCCAGCAGCAGTACCTTAGTAGCAGAGTAAGTAAGTGGGGGAGGGGAGGGCAGACTTTTGATACTATATTAGGTCTTGGGGGGAAGCACAAGAAGGTAGTTAGGGCTATTTCTAAACAGGCTACTCTCTTGTGGCTGCTCAGTTTTCATCATACAGGCAAACCTGCTTATCTCCAACAATGGTTCTCAACTCTGATTGCATATTAGAATCACTTGGGAAGCTTTTTAAAAAGGTGATGTCTGTCACCTTTGCCTACCTAGAAGATTCTGATTTAATTGGCCTGGGCGGAGTTTAGTCATCAGTAGATTTAAAAAGCTCCCCAGATGATTCTAAAGTGCAGCCAAATTGCGAAGCACGGGCTTGAGGGTGGGTTTAGGCAGCTCTGCTTTCTTAGATCATTTGGTGGGCAGGGGCTGGGGAGTCAGATGGGGTTCTGGCTCCTGTCTTCGAACCCCTGTAACTCTCAGAGGCGCTTACAGTAGAGCTGTGCTTGGAGACAGGTAAGGTTACTTTCCTTCAGTTCATTGTTTGGATTTCTACCCAACTCGAAAAGGACACACGGACTCATGCTAGAGTCCTCTGAGTCCAGTGCCTGAGCCACCATCATAAGCAGATATAGATGCCAGTCCTGGTTCTGAAAGCTTGCTCCATGGCCCCTGGAAACCTCTCTGGGCTTTAAGAGGATTGGACTTTTTGGAGATATTTTCCAGTTTAAGAATATTAATATTAAGATTCCATCCAGGGCCTCCCTGGTGGCGCAGTGGTTGAGAGTCCGCCTGCCGATGCAGGGGATACGGGTTCGCGCCCCGGTCTGGGAGGATCCCATATGCCGCGGAGCGGCTGGGCCCGTGAGCCATGGCCGCTGAGCCTGCGCGTCCGGAGCCTGCGCGTCCGGAGCCTGTGCTCCGCAACGGGGGAGGCCACAACAGTGAGAGGCCCGCATACCGAAAAAAAAAAAAAAAAAAAAAAAAAGATTCCATCCAACTTGAAACATTCTGTGATTCAGAATTTTTTTTTTTCCTGTGAGCTTTTGTGAGCTTGCCCTCCCATCCGTGAAAAATTTGTCTCACTACTCTATGCTGAGCCTTCAAAAATTAATGCAAATTCATTGTTATTACTCGGGGAGATACCGGGCATTCATCATATTCATCTGTTCTGTTATTCAGTTGTCATTTTGCACCCTACTGCATTTTCTGAAGACTTGGAGAAGGGTTCTCTTAATGATAGATGAGCACAGTCTAATTGGTAGTTGCTGTTCATTTTAAATGAGGCTGCAACAACTTTGAACTGTTGGGCAGGGCTTGTGAAATATGACCAGTGACACAACACTTGTTGAGAGTTGAGTGTGAATGCACTGAGGAAACAAGAGTTTCCCTTTGCAGTTTCATCACTAACACTGTCTATCAGTATGCATTTGGTTTTGTATTTACTTATTTTTAAAAATTAATTTATACATTTTATGCTTGGCTGTATTGGGTCTTCATTGCTGTGCACGGGCTTTCTCTAGTTGCAGCAACACGGGGCTACTCTTCCTTGCCGTGCTCGGGCTTCTCATTGCAGTGGCTTCTCTTGTTGCGGAGCACGGGCTCTAGGCGTGTGGGCTTCAGTAGTTGTGGCACACGGGCTTGGTAGCTGTGGTTCGCGGGTTCTGGAGTGCAGGCTCAGTAGTTGTGGCGCACGGGTTTAGTTGCTCCTTGGCCTGTGGAATCTTCCCGGACCAGGGCTTGAACCCGTGTCCCCTGCATTGGCAGGCGGATTCTTAACCACTGCATTACCAGGGAAGTCCAGTATTTACTTATTACTTGCTTATTTACTTATTTATTCTGTCTTATTCCAATTAAAAAAATTTTTGAGTCAGCTTATAGAAACATGCATTATACACCAGGTTACAGATAGATGAAGAATTTGAGGTAGAGGATAAATAACGGTAAAAGAAAGCCATGAATTCATGGGTAGGATTCGAGAATGCCTGTCATAGGGTCCTGAGTAGCTTCTGTAGCCAGTGGAAGGAAGGGGCCATGATTAGAAACAAGCTAAATTGCCTTGCACTTAAAACACATGAGTAAACCAGGAGTACCAAGTTCTGAGGAAAGCTTTTAGTGTGGGTCCTTGGGGAGGCTTCCAGGTGAATATAGTCAATGTAATTGGCACCATCCCTGCAATGGCAGCAAAGGCAACTTTCTTATGGACGTCTATTTCGTATCATTTTCATCAAAGCAAATGATATAGTAAAGCATAATTTAGCAGAAGTAATTTTATTTATTTATTTATTTTGCGGTACGCGGGCCTCTCACTGCTCTCCCGCTGCAGAGCACAGGCTCTGGACGTGCAGGCTCAGCGGCCACGGCTCACGGGCCCAGCCGCTCTGCGGCATGTGGGATATTCCCGGACCGGGGCACGAACCCATGTCCCCTGCATCGGCAGGCGGACTCTCAACCACTGCGCCACCAGGGAAGCCCTGCAATATGCTTTTAAAATAACTCCATAATATTATATTCTTCAGGTGTACTCTACTTAATCCTGTTACTGGCTATTTAGATTGTATCCAGTGTTCTCCCAGTTATAAGTAATATTTTAATGAACACCTTTGTACCTAGCTCTTTGCTTAGATCTCTATTTCCTTTTTTTGTGGGCGGGGTCAAACCATTTCACTGAGGGGTTTGGGGGGCGTTGAAGGGCTGGGAGGACAGTGAGATCCCAAGTTCGCACTTGGCTGGGATCTTCCCAGCTAGCTTCACAGTTGCTGGAAAGCTCTATTTCCCTTTAGTGAATTGTTAGGAGTAGGATTTCTTGGTGGATGTTGTGGCTGCCACCTAGAGCCTCCCTTCAGGACCCAGCGACTCGTTTCCCCACTTCTGAGGGTGTTGACTGCCGACAGCTCACAACTGATTCCCTTCCCAGGACCTCCCTTGGCTGAAGGTTATTCCCCTCCTCCTGGGCAGCTCACTTCCAGTGATTGTGGATGTGGAGGCCAGAGGCCCAGTCTCCTTGCTTCAATCCCAATCAGCTATGGAGGGTCAGCCCAGCTCTGGCTCCCATGGGACCAGGTAAGGCCTTTGTTTCGGATGCATCACAGCCCAGCTGTTGCTTCTGCCCACTGCTGCTTGCTTCCTCGCTCACAGGTTTTGAATCCCAGGGCATCCCCCCCGAACCTCATGCACACGGATCTCCTGTCAGCATCTGCTTCCCTGGGAACCTGACCTAAGACAGAAATGTTACATACATTTTTATATAACTCTAAATAGTTTTAAGACAACAGGGATGTATGCTTGTTAAGACTTCAAATCGGTGGGCCTGTCTGCAGAATTGAAGGAGGCTAGCATGGTTGCAGCAGAGAGGAGAAGGAGGAGAGTGTAAGATGAGAGTGCAGAGTTTTGCAAGGGCCAGACCATGAAGGACTTTGCAAAGTTATAGTAGGGGCAGGGCAGGAAGCAGATGACACATCCAGTTGGGTAATTCGAGGACAGTATGTCCACTTTCAAAGGTGTGGACAGGGTTTAGTAAAGGCCCAAAGGGGTGACCATTATCCCTGGTGTTATCAGGGAGCCCTTAAGAACCAAAGCTTGAAGGAGCAGTTCCTGGACCCCAGCTGGTCACTGTGTGGAGAGGGCTGCTTTACAGGAGCTGGGGCTTTTCAGTAGAGGGACGCAGTCACCCTGAGGTGACCTGACAGGAAGGCGGGGGAAAGGTGCCTCAACTTTACCCTCCTGCCACCCTCCAGATCTCCTACTGGTGCCTCCCATTTGCCGTACCCTCCTGGCAGCCAGAGAGCAGGGTCCATATAGGTCAGCCTCCAGGGACACTGCCGACAGGGTGAAGCCAAGTAAAGAGTGAACCAGGAGGGGCAAACCAAAGATCTCCCGCACAGCCGTGGACACAGCTTTGGCTTTATCCTAAGAGCCATGGTGTTAGAGGCTGAATGGTGTTCCCCCCAGATTCATATGTTGAAATCCTAACCCGACTGCCGCAGAATGTGGCTATATTTGGAGACAGGCCTTTAAAGAGGTGATTTGGGTAAAATGAAGTCACATGGGTAGGCCCTAATTTAATATGGCTTGTGTCCTTATAAGGAGATTAGGACACAGACATCCACAGGGGAAAGACCATGTGAGGACAGAGAGAAGGTAGCCACCTGCAGCCAAGGGGAGAGGCCTCAGAAGAAATCAACCAAGACCTTGCTTTTGGACTTCTAGGCTCAAGAACTGTGAGAAAATGAATTTCTATTATTGAAGCCATGCAGTCCGTGGTATTTTATGGCAGCCCTAGCAAGCTAACCTAAATGGAAAGTCACTGAAAGTTGGGGGCGGGGTGATGTGATTAGATCTTTATTTTGGAAAGATGCCTGGTTGCAGCTGAGAACTGCTTAGAAAGTGGCCAGAGTAGGTGCAGAGACACCAAAATAGGAGGCTATTCTATAATCCAGGTGAGAGATAAATAGATAGACTCCACTCCTAGCAGTGGAGAAGAAGTGGATGGATTTGAGAGATATTTAGAAAATAAAATCAATACATCCTGATAATGGATTGGATATCCTGGGTAAAGGAGGAGACATAAAAATGTTTATTGATTAGATATTGATTGAATACCTACTCTGTGCCAGCCACATCCTCTTCTAGACACTGAGGGGTACAGGTTGTCTCCTAAGTTTCCAGGGTATACAAGTGAATGGCTGGTGAAATGGGAGACCCTTGAAGATTACGTTTTCAACTGTTCTCTTACTGATGTATACTTAAATAGTTTTCAGATGTGTTTATATATGTGTATATACACGTACACACACACATATTTAGTGCTATTACAAACAATGAAACAGTAAGCATTCTTCTCTAAATTGAGGTATAACTGATGTACAACATCATGTTGGTTTCAGGTGTACAACATAATGATTCGATATTTGTAATGTGAAATGATCACCCAAATAAGTCTAGTTAACATCTGTCACCAGATCTAGTTAACAGAATTTTGCTTTCTTGTGATGAGAACTTTTAACATCTACTTTCTTAGCAACTTTGAAACATGCAGTACGGCATTATTAACTAGAGTCACTGTGCTGTGCCTCACATCCCCAGGACTTATTTATTTTAGAACTGGAAGTTTGTACTTTTTGACTTCATTCACCCATTTTGCCTAACCCCCCCGCTCCCACCCCCAGCCTCTGGCAACCACCAATCTCTTCTCTGTATCTATGAGCTTGCTTTTTTTTTTTTTTAATTCCACATAAAAGGGAGATCATATGGTATTTGCCTTTTGCTGTCTGACTTATTTCACCTGGCATAATACCCTTCAGGTCCATCCACGTTGTCGCAAATGGCAAGATTTCATTCTTTTCTATGGCTGAAGAATATTCCATTGTGTATATATACCGCATTTTCTTTATTCATTCATCTGTTGATAGACGTTTATGTTGTTTCCATATCTTGGTTATTGTAAATAATGCTGAACATTGGGGTGCATATATCCTTTGGAGTTAGTGTTTTTTTTTTTTTTATTCTGATAAATACCCAGAAGTGGAATTGCTGGATCATATGGTAGCTCTATTTTTAAATTTTGAGGAACCTCCGTACTATTTTCCGTAGTGGTGACCACACCAACTTACATTCTCACCAACAGTGTACAAGTGTTCCCTTTTCTCCGCATCCTCACCAACACTTGTTATTTCTTGTCTTTTTAGTGACAGCCATTCTAACAGATGTAAGGTGATATCTCATTGTGGTTATGATTTGCATTTCTCTGATTAATGATGTTGAGCATCTTTCCATGTACCTGTTGGCCATCTGTATGTCTTAGAAAAGTGCCTATTCAGATCCTCTGCCCATATTTTAATTGGATTGTATATTTATTTTTGTTATTAAGTTGTATGAGTTCTTTATATATTTTTGATATTACCTCCTCATTGGATGTATGATTTGCAAATGTTTTCTCCCATTCGGTAGGTTACCTTTTCATTTTGTTGATAATTTCATTTGCTGTGCAAAAGTTTTTTAGTTTGATGTAGTCCCACTTGTTTATTTTTGCTTAAGTTGCCTTTGCATTTGGTGTCAAATCCTAAAAATCATCAAGACCAATGTCAAGGAGCTTACTGCCTATGTTCTTTCCTAGGAGTTTTATGGTTTCAGGTTAAGCATTCTTCTTATTCATGTATTTTGTATACACATTCAATTCCCTAAGAGTGAAGTTACTAGGTCAAAGTGTATGTGCATGGAGAATTTTAGTAGGTACTGCCAAATTGACATCCAAAGAAACTGTACCAATTTATACTTTTCTTAACAGCCTATAAGAGCATTTACATTGGCCATTATGAATTTTTAAAAATGTTAGTATGCACATTTTTAAGGCTTTTGATAGTATATTGCCCCACTATCTGCCAGAAAGATCATACCAATTTTCATTCCCACCGGCATGCAGTAATTTTAGCTTGGAAATTTTGTGAAGCAGAAGATACCAATCACTCATCTCTAGCCATTAATATTTTGATCTATAGAAGTATCTATATATAACTATATCTATATACAGACATATATAATGGTCTATATATACACATAGAAAACATATAATCCTATATATTCTCTCTATCTAGAATACATTCTATATATATATGTTCTATGTGTATATCTCTAGCTATCATCTATATATATATATCTAACATATAAAATAATCAATAGAATCATGATCAACAGAAGGCTAACATTATATAATTTAACTTATAGTATATTTCCAAAGATTATTTCAAATGTTTTCTTAAGTAACCAGGTATTCCTGGACATGAGCTGTTCTATAGGTTAACATCTATTAGCATCTACAAAACATGGAGTTTGAGGTTTTAGAGTATTTGGTCTTCTTCACCTATATTCTCTGCCACTTGTACTTTCTGGCAATCAAACTATACCATAGGATTATTCTATCTTTCTGTTTTCTCTGAGGGAAAAATGTGATGGTTAATTTTCTGTTTGGCCCCAAGATTCATTCTCTGCCCCTCTCTGTGTCCTGCCTTGTTACCATGTATGAACTGCATCCCCGGATGCCCTTGACCTCTGGCTATTGGTTGGTCAGTTAATGGGAGGTACTGGCAGAAGACGGGAGGGCGGGAGTAGGGGGTTGAGGTACTTACTTCCTCAGCAACTGGGTTTCTGTCTGGTCAGCAGCCGCCTCCCTCTGTGTGCACTGTCCCGAGGGTGGGCCCCTCTTCTGCAGGGCAGTTCTCTCCTACTCCAGTAATACTGTGGAGCCTGAGGGAAGTCAGGGTTCTCACTGGTGCTGGACTGTGTGCCTCACCTTCCTTCATTGGTCCCTTAACCCTGGGACCCAAGTTATTTTTGCAAGTAACTCCTTCGTTCAGTTTGCTTCAGTTAAACCCTTCTGGTGTACCATCTGTTTTCAGGGCCCCGTCTGTTACATGTGCATTTGGCTCACCCCAAAGATCAAAGTTAAAGATAAAAGGTAGGGTACCCTCCAAGACATCCTAGTTTACCCTCTCACAGTATCATATCTGGTCCCTCTCTTGGTCTGTAAGATGTCTCCAGTGGTCCTGAATGGAGGCCATGACTGGGGACAGGCTTGCAATGAGCCATTGAGCCTGTACTGAGCCAACGTGACTTAGTGTAGTCCGTGGTTGGTTCCTGCCCAGAGCTAGACTGGGAGTGTGACAAAGTACCTCATGGAACTCCTGGCAGATTTCTCCCCAACGTGATATATACAAAACCACAGTCTACAGTGGAATAGCTTGTCCTAAAACTCACTGGCTCCTCATATAGAACATGGATATGAGAAGCAGGGTTTCAATTTATCATGGAGGAGTTTTAGCATATTTATTATTATTAATTTCTTATTATATTATTATTATTGATCTATTATTATCCAGAAAGATCTTCACAAATAATTATAGCATCAATTTATACCTTGACTTCTTAAAGTAACTCTCCTAAAAAACAAACAAAACCCATTTCAAATTATCAAGAGAAATTGTCAAGGATTTTAAGTTGGATCCTTAGGTGATTAGTTTTGTGTGAAGGTATTTTTAATAAGGGAATTTGTTTTTTCCCATAGAGAAGGAAACAACAACCAAAAGTAAAAAAAAAAAAAAAAAAAAAGGACCCTTAAATTAAATACTAGATTTAGCTTTGGTGTGGTAGGGGAAAGAAATACAGAAAAGTACATGGGGAGTTATAATCACCTGGGTTTTCATAATTAGAATAAATGTTAGCATTTTGTCATATTTGCTTCAGATCAATGTTTTAAATTTTTTATTTTATTATTGTTATTTTTCTTTTTTACATTTTGACCTTCAGAGATGCCTTTAAATGCCATGGGATCCTCTCTCTGTCCCGTTTTCCTCCTATGCTCTTAGGAGAAATTATTATAAAGAATTTGGTATGTACCCAATCCATGCTAAGTTAGTACATATAATAATTTATTTACTTTAACTTCTATGAAAATTCTATTCTATTATACAATTACATCTCAATTTATATATCTAATTTCCTGCTGATGGGCTTCTAGTTTTTTTCCAATTATCCTACTACAAACAATGTTGAAATGAACGTCCTAGCCCATGTTTCACTGAGCATTTATTTTTCAGGGTTTACACTTAGACATGGAATTGCTGGGTCATGGGGATATGCTCATTTTCAGCCCTGCGAGAGAGCAAGAACTGAGTAGTCAGTTGATTTACTTTGACCACATGTGTATCCTGAAACAATGTGCAATGTTGCTTGTGTGTGCTCAAGGTTCTAGGATTGCATAGCAAATTACTCCAAAATACAGTGGCACAAAACTGTTGATTATGCTCACAGATTCTGGGCAAGGCACAGAGGTGTCTGGGGCCTCGGCTGGGAGACTCAAAGGCTGGGAGTGGAGTCATTCGAAGGCTAGTTCACTCACATGTGTGGTGGTTGATGCTGGCCCTTAGCTAAGGCCCTAGCTGGGCTGTTGGTCAGAACAGCCGAAATCTCTCCGTGTGGCCTGGGCTAAATCATGACATGGTGGCTGTGTTCCAAGGGTTAAGTGGAGATGGGGAGAGAGAGAGAGAGAGAAAGAGAGAGAAAGGAAGAGAGACAGTGAGCTAGGCAGAAGTTGTATCATCTTTTAAGACCCACCCTTGGAAATACTGCAGTTACTCTGACTGCATCCTATTCATTAGGAGCAAGTCACAAAAGCTGGCCTATATTTAAGGGGCAGGAACAGAGACTCCTTCCTACCTCTCTATGGAGCAATCTCAAAGTCATGCTGTAAGAAAAGCATGTGGGATGAGGTATATATTGGTGCAGCCATCTTTGGAAATAAAATCTGCTACGTTGTGTTTTTGTTTTTTCTTTTTTGTAGTAAAATTTTGTTTCTGATTATAAAAGTAATACTACCAATAGCAAAAAAAAAAAATTCAGAAAAACACAGAAAAGTATAAAGAATATAAAACCTATCAATTATCCCACCATCCAGAAACAGCCACAGTTAACATTTTTTAATGCATGTACACACATTTTTTTGAAAATAAAAGTCAGATCATAGTATACATCTGACTTTTCATTTAGCATAATATCATTGACCTTTTTCAGTGTCAGTCAATAGAGCTTTACATCATCATTTAAACAACGATACCTTTCATTGTATACTGCCTTGATGTATCCAATTCCCTCTTTATGGACACTTGTGTCATTTCAAAATTTTCACCATTTTGTCTGTCTTTAAAATTTACATAACTGGTATTAAAACATTCAGTATTGCTTTTACCCACTAAAATTATGTTTTCAAGAGCTAAGTTAGTATACATATTTTGTGTGTGTGTGTGTGGCACACAGGCTTCTCACTGCCGTGGCCTCTCCCGCCGCGGAGCACAGGCTCCGGACACGCAGGCTCAGTGGCCACGGCTCACGGGCCCAGCCGCTCCGCAGCATGTGGGACCCTCCCGGACCAGGTCACGAACCCACGTCCCCTCCATCGGCAGGCAGACTCTCAACCACTGCGCCACCAGGGAAGCCCTACATAGTAATTATTAATTTTAACTTCTATAAGTTAAAATTCTTTTATTCTGTTACACAATTATATCACAATTTATGCATCTAATTTCCTGCTGATGAGCTTTTAGGTTTTTCTGAAATATGCTACTACAGACAGTGTTGCATGAACATTCTGTCACATCTTGTTGTATACGTATTTTTCAAGGCTTATACCTAGTCCTGGCATTGGTGGATCATGGGAGTCTTCTCACTTTCAGCAAGAACTGATTATTTTAGTCAACTGATTTATTGGCATCGCCTTGGCTGAGCCCCCAGATTGCTGTTGGATGGATTTCTGAGGTTTCTCAGCAAGGACTGGCATTTATTAGAGTCACTGTGCCACTTCAGTTCTAAATGCATGCTCATGGATGGTGGGATGACTAGAATGAATAATTTGTAATCACCTGCAAGAATGAGAGTAGGCAGATTTTTTTTTTTTTTTTTTTTTTTTTTTTTTTTTTTTTTTTTTTGCGGTATGCGGGCCTCTCACTGTTGTGGCCTCCCCCGTCGCGGAGCACAGGCTCCGGACGCGCAGGCTCCGGACGCGCAGGCTCAGCGGCCATGGCTCAGCGGCCATGGCTCACGGGCCCAGCCGCTCCGCGGCATATGGGATCCTCCCAGACCTGGGTACGAACCCGTATCCCCTGCATCGGCAGGCGGACTCTCAACCACTTGCGCCACCAGGGAGGCCCCAGATTTTGATAGTATTTTTGTAATGTAGTATTTTGGTGTCATATTTGAAAATAATTTTAAAATGTCAGAAATATGAAGGTGTCATACCTCTTTCATTTATTCAAGAAATATCTCACCAAATATCAGAGTTAAACAACAACACTTTTATGCACCTTTGGCATAAAATCACTAAGCCTGGTCTAAATAAACCTCAGAAACAGATGGTGTGAAGTCCCTAAGAAGAGTGACTTTATATTGGGACAGAAGCACAACTGGTCAGAGGGCAGACGGTCATAAATGGTTTGACTCCCAAGACTTTTCCTGTTCTTTTGGCTCCTTTTGAACAATTTTGCTGAGTTTGGTTGCAAACGGGGAACTTCATCAAAGTCAGCTAGTTCCTTGGATCAGATTATGTAAGGTGTGCACAGTGGCACTTTTAAAAAAAATTTATTTTACTGAATTTTTATAAGCAGGTTCTTATTAGTTAACCATTTTATACATATTAGTGTATATATGTCAATCCCAATCTCCCAATTCATCACACCACCACCACCTGCCGCTTTCCCCCCTTGGTGTCCATACGTTTGTTCTCTACATCCATGTCTCTAATTCTACCCTGCAAACCAGTTCATGTGTAACAGTTTTCTAGGTTCCACATACATGCGTTAACATACGATGTTTTTCTCTTTCTGACTTACTTCACTCTGTATGACAGTCTCTAGATCCATCCACGTCTCTACAAATGACCCAATTTCGTTCCTTTTTATGGCTGAGTAATATTCCATTGTATATATGTACCATATCTTCTTTATCCATTTGTCTGTTGATGGGCATTTAGGTTGCTTCCATGGCCTGGCTATTGTAAATAGTGCTGCAATGAACACTGGCGTGCATGTGTCTTTTTGAATTATGGTTTTCTCTGGGTATATGCCCAGTAGTGAGATTGCTGGATTATATGGTAATTCTATTTTTAGTTTTTTAAGGAACCTCCATACTGTTCTCCATAGTGGCTGTATCAATTTACATTCCACAGTGACACTTTTTGTTTAGAAACCTCAGTACATATTTAAATGGGTATTAAGGGAAGGTATTTATCTGCCTTCAGATGACTTAGTGTTTTTTTTTTCTTTTCCATTATGGTTTATTACAAGATATTGAATGTAGTTCTCAGTGATATACAGTAAGACCTTGTTTATCCTTTCTATGTATAATAGTTTGCATCTGCTAGTCCCAGACTCCTAAGCCACCCCTCCCTCACCCTCTCTCCCCCTTGGCAACTGCAAGTCTGTTCTCTATGTCTGTGAGTCTGTTTCTGCTTCATAGATAATTTCATTTGTGTCATTTTTTTTGTGTGTGTGTGGTACACGGGCCTCTCACTGTTGTGGCCTCTCCCATTGCAGAGCACAGGCTCCAGACGCACAGGCTCAGTGGCCATGGCTCACGGGCCCAGCCGCTCCGCGGCACGTGGGATCTTTCCGGACCGGGACATGAACCCGTGTCCCCTGCATCAGCAGGTGGACTCTCAACCACTGTGCCACCAGGGAAGCCCCATTTGTGTCATATTTTATATTCCACATATAAGTGATATCATATGGTATTGGTCTTTCCCTTTCTGTCTGACCTCGCTCAGTATGACAGTCTCTAGGTCCATCCATGTCACTGCAAATGGCATTATTTTGTTCTTTTTCTTATGGCTGAGTGATATTCCATTGTATATATGTACCACATCTTCTTTATCCATTCTTCTGTTGATGGACATTTATGTTGCTTCCATGTCTTGGCTATTATAAATAGTGCTGCTATGAACATAGGGGTACATTATCTTTTCAAATTATAGTTTTGTCCAGATACATGCAGATGGCTTAGTGTTCTGATTTCTGACAAGAGGTTGTCATTATTTCTCTTCTCTCCTGATCATGTTCTATACTAAGCAGCTGCACTAGATACAGTTTTTAAATGCAGTTTAGTTTTTGTTTTATATATGCTGCAGTTCCTTTCTTGAACCACAGTGTAAGGCAAATGAAAGTCCCACTCCTTATTTCTGCTTGTGTCCTTATTTTTTTTTATTTTTTATTTTTTGCCGTACGCGGGCCTCTCACTGTTGTGGCCTCTCCCGTTGTGGAGCACAGGCTCCGGACACGCAGGCTCAGCGGCCGTGGCTCACGGGCCCAGCTGCTCCACGGCATGTGGGATCTTCCTGGACCGGGGCACGAACCCGTGTCCCCTGCATTGGCAGACGGACTCTCAACCACTGAGCCACCAGGGAAGCCCTTGTGTTCTTATTTTAAAAGAAAAGCAACAGGGCTACTTTTAGATTGCAGTTTCTATTTTGAGTGGAAATATTTTCACTGTTTTGTTCCAGCCCTGAGAAAGAAACCAGATCGCCTCTAGTTCAGGGTTCTTGGCTAGTCAAGTGAATCCTTCCAGATTTTGGGTCCCTGGCACGCATGACTGGGCCACTAGAATCTTTATGAGCAGCTAGCTTCTGGGAGTGAAATAGAGCTGCTGAGAAAATGTGAAGCAAAAGTCCAACATGGAAAATTACCCCACAAAGAAGTGACTTGTAAGTTAAGATATGATGTCACCACCTAATTTTCCATAATTGCATTTGTGATTGACCCTGTATAAGGATTCTCTTTGATGTTTTTTTTTTTTTTTTTTTTTTTTTTTTTTTTTTTTTCGGTATGCGGGCCTCTCACTGTTGTGGCCTCCCCCGTCGCGGAGCACAGGCTCCGGACGCGCAGGCTCCGGATGCGCAGGCTCAGCGGCCATGGCTCACGGGCCCAGCCGCTCCGCGGCATATGGGATCCTCCCAGACCGGGGCACGAACCCGTATCCCCTGCATCGGCAGGCGGACTCTCAACCACTTGCGCCACCAGGGAGGCCCCTCTTTGATGTTTTTAAGGGTTCTGCTCTCTGTCTGTCTGTCTCGCTCTTTAAAAAGACTTTTCCTACTTTGTGAACAATGATTACAAATAAAAATTATTGATGATCACAAACTATAAAAGCAATCATGAAGAATGACATCTAGGAAGCTGCTGCATAACTCAATATTTGTGTTTCAGAGTCTTTTTTTAAAATTTATTTTTATTTTATTTTATCTTTGGCTGCGTTGGGTCTTCGTTGCTGCGCGCGGGCTTTCTCTATGTGCGGTGAGTGGGGGCTACTCTTTGTTGTGGCGCGTGGCCTTCTCATTGTGGTGGCTTCTCTTTGTCGCGGAGCATGGGCTCTAGGTGCGTGGGCTTCAGTAGTTGTGGTGCGTGGGCTCAGTAGTTGTGGCTCACGGGCTCTAGAGCACAGGCTCAGTAGTTGTGGTGAATGGGCTTAGTTGCTCTGCGGCATATGGGATCTTTCTGGACCAGGGCTTGAACCCCTGTCCCCTGTGTTGACAGGCAGATTCTTAACCACTGCGCCAGCAGGGAAGCCCGTCAGCATCGTTCGTGAATGACTCATCATAAAAGCAAATTTCCCAGACACCAATAATAAAGACGAATCTTGAGGAAATCAAAATAAATAAACAAAAACTTATTTTTTTATAGAAAAAAGTTTTATTTTGGTGAAATATGCGTAACATAAGATTTGCCATCTTAAGCATTTTTAAATGCACAGTTCTGTGGTATTAAGTACATTTTACATTGTTCTGCAGCCATCACCATCATCCATCTCTAGAACTTAAAAAAAAAAAATTTATTTGGCTGTGCCGGGTCTGAGTTGAGGCATTCAGGATCTTCATTGTTGCGTGCAGGATCTTTAGTTGCGGCATGCAGGATCTAGTTCCCTGACCAGGGATTGACTCCCAGCCCCTGGCATTGGGAGTGTGGAGTCTTAACCATTGGACCACCAGGGAAGTCCCCATCTCTAGAACTTTTTCATCTTGCAAATCTGAAACTCTATCCATTGAACAGTAATTCCCTACTCCTCCCCCTTCCAGCCCCTGGCAACCACCATTCTATTTTCTGTCTCTATGAATTTGACTATTCTAGTCAAATTCATATAAGTAGAATCATACAATATTTGTCCTTTGGTGACTCACTTATTTCATTTAGCATGATGTCCTCAAAGTTCATCCATGTTGTACATGTATCAAAATATCCTTCCTTTTAAAGACTGATGTTACATTGGACGTATGGACCACATTTTGCTTATCTATTTATCGATGGACACTTGAGTTGCTCCTACTTTTGACCACAGTAAATAATGCTGTTGTGAACATGGTGTACAAATATCTGTTGGAGTTCCTGCTTTCAAATATTTTGGGTATAGACACAAAGTGGAAGTGGAAATGCTGGATCATATGGTAATTCTATGTTTAAGTTTTTGAGGAATCACCATACTGTTTTCCATAGTGGCTGAATCATTTTACATTCCAACAGTACACAAAGGTTCCAATTTCTCCACATCCTTGCCAACCCTTATTTTCTGTGTGTGTTTTGTGTGTGTGTGTGTGTGTGTTTTAATAATAGTAATTCTAATGAGTGTGAAGAGTCATGGAAATATTTAATGTCAACACAGGTATAGATATATTATCCTCTTGAAAGACATTTAGTTTTTCACTGTGGAAACAAAGCTATATCAATAAAATCTTTGTAGGTACATCGCTGTGGTTGTGATTGACTGTAAGCTTGTATTATACTACCAAAAGTTGAAGTACTGAATTAAAGGTATATATATTTACAGAGAGTTTATACTCTGTTTCTAATCCCCACTCACTGAACAAGACCAGATATAACCAATAAAAAATTTTATTTTGCCAATATCATGGTCAATAAGTGATACCTCATTGCTCTTATTCTTTAGTTTAAGAGAGAGAGAGTTAATATCTTTTCATCTTTTTACTTCAACCTTCAATCAAATGGACTGAATATTGCTGATGAGTGGTTTCCCAAGAAAAACTGGGGTTCTTTCACCAAGATAAGGATGAATATATACTGCATAGGCAAAAGCAACATATAGTTTTAATTTTCACATTCAATTAATCTAGAATTTATTTTAGTGGCTTCATTTTTTTCAAATGGTTGGGTAGTTGTCCCAACATTATTCACAGAGTAGTCCCTCTTTTCCCCACTGATTTTAAATGCCATCTCTATTATATTTTAAATTGTACAGACTTGACTCTTTTTTGGAGTATGTATTTTGTTCTATTGATTTGTCTGTCAGTTCTTCTGCTCATAATATACTGTTTTAATTACTATAGCTTTATAATATATTTCAATTGCTGATAGGACAAGCCTGCTCGTTTTTCTTTTCTTCCCCAGAAACTTCTTGCTAGTCTTTTTTTTTTTTTTTTTTTTTTTTGGTGGTATGCGGGCCTCTCACTGTTGTGGCCTCTCCTGGTGGGGAGCACAGGCTCTGGAAGCACAGGCTCTGAATGCGCAGGCTCAGCGGCCATGGCTCACGGGCCCAGCCGCTCCGTCTCTCTAGTCTTACATGTTTATTCTTCTAGAGAAGTAATTCTCAATCTTGGCAGCACATCATAATCACTCAAGGGGCTCAATAAACACTTTGTTCTATTCCCAGAAGTCCTGGTTTAATTGCTTTGGGGTTCATCCTGGGAACAGAGAGTTGTAAAATCCCCCCAGATGATTCTAATGTGTAGCCAAAGTTGAGTACCACTTTACAAGTGGTACTTAAGACTATACAAGTGGAAATTTAAGACTGCTTGGTTCCATTTCTGTTATGGTATTGGTGTGTATTGTATTATAGATTAATTTAGAGGTAATTGACATCTTTATAATAGTATGTCTTTCTATTTGATTCAGTTACAGTTATTCGGTTTGAAAAAAATCAGGTTTTGACTGACTTAAAGAAAAAAGGTAAAATAAAGGAATTCCTGAAAGGATTTGGAGTGGCTCACAGATGTGAAGAAAAGCTGAAGGAGTAGATATGGGCATGAAAAGAGCCAGAGCAGTTACAGGGATCTGCAGCTCTACTCACATTCTTCAGCTGTACCAGCTTTCTGTCTTTGACGCATTTTGCTCAGATTTCAGATTCTGAGAGAGAATTCAGTGATCCTTGCTTGGGTAGTTTATCTACCCCTTGGTTGAAGAAGAGCAGGACACTTGGATAACAGTCCTAACAAGCCGGCACACAGTGGGGCAGGCAACTCAGAAAGGGAAGCGGTTGCTGTTCCAGAAATCAAGGGCTGGATGTTCAGGGGGACAAAGGCAGTAACAATGACAACAAAGGCAACAAAAATAGATGTGCAGTACACCAGTGTGAGCAAGGCATTTCTCTTCATTTATTTATATTTTCTTCAGTGTTCCTTGGTGTTTTATAATTTTCTTGTTTAATTTGCACATTACTTTTGTTTATTTCTAAGTGTTTTATGCATTTTGTATCTATTGTGAAATAGAAAAAAAGTTTTTTTTTTAAACTGGTATTGTCAACATATGAGAATGTTTAGTGTTTAAAAAAATTTCAGCTTTATTGAGGTATAATTGAGAAAGCTTTGTGTTTTAATGTTAATCTGACCATCTAATAGAACTCTCTAATGGTTTTAACACCTTTGCATTTCAACCTGTCATATTTTTCAGATATATAGCAGCATCTTCTGAAAAATGATAATGTTTCCAACATTTTACACCTCTTTTTTACCTTTTCTGGTTGTTTTGGCTAGCACTTCTACAAGATTAAATAATAGACCACCTTGCCTTATTCATTATGTTTATGGAAATAATTCTTATATTTTATTATTAAATGTCACACTATTTTAAATATATAATTTATCATGTTTAAAACATCCTTGTGTCACTGTTTTTCAAACCCTGGTTTTAAGTTGGCAACTGATGTGGAATTTTTTAAAATGACTTTGGAATCTCTTGAGATGATGTGACTTTTCACCTTTAAAAATTATGATGGGGGGCTTCCCTGGTGGCTCAGTGGTTGGGGGTCCGCCTGCTGGTGCAGGGGACACGGGTTCGTGCCCTGGTCAGGGGGGATCCCGCGTGGCGCGGATCGGCTGGGCC